>NC_140590.1:467873064-469355564 GCF_964204655.1 Triturus cristatus
ACAGTAGGAGCACTGTAACCTTTGTGGGGGTGTTTAGGGTGTGCTATAGAGGGGGTGCGAAGCGAACTACTCATAGCTACCGGTCTGAAAGTGCTGGGTACGGAAATTAAGTCAGGTATTGCGTAGAGTCTGATGCTGCTAAGGTGAGCTGGTGCGGGAGTCGGGGATGAAAGCGTGAGCCTGAACTGTGTGTCTTATGGTGTGAAGTCATGTGCCCTGGCCGCTGTGCCACACCTTTCTAAGTAGTGTCAGTAATATTTTATACGTAGTAGGAGGAAGTTTTAAACACAGTAATTTGTATATGGTACTTAGGTGGTGTTATACAGGGAGTGCGAAGGTAAATCAATACGGTATTAATAAAGTGAAAACTACACAGAAAACGATAATTGATTGGAAGATAAGAAGCATTGGGTACTAAACACTAGGGTGCATATTAGTTGCGTGAAAAAGCATGTTTGTCATTGGTTAATAAAAAGCAGTCTAAACGTGGAGTACATTCGATAGGATGAAATGTGCAAAGCTCAATCAGACGTGCTACTTGCATTTGGAACTTAAAACAATGGTGAACTTTTAACCCGCAGGTGCTGTTAAATGTTCGAGAATATGCTGAAAAAAAACCGTTACGTTTAAAAAAATCATGAACTTTTATCCTGCAGGTGTCGTAGAATGTTCCAGAAAGTGTGGTGATAAAATAGGTTGAACTTCTGACCTGTATGTGGCGCGGAATACTAAGTAGCTTTTCAGATGGAAAATTCAAAAATAAACAATGGAGATAAGTTTTGGAATGTCGATGAAGGAATGAAGTATTCTGATTTGTATATGTGGAGCGACAGAGAAATTGTGCCATTACTGGTTCCATTCTTGATGAAAGCGATGCATTACATGTACTGTGTGAGAAAGAAAGAATTGCATGCATGTGTGACATTTGAAATCTGCATATACCAACTACAAAGGTGAGGTAGAAATGAACAAGGTTTGTTATGTGTTCTGTAGTAGTGATTAAGTATTTGAGGTGATATTTTTAAGTTTGAAAGTATTTTTTATTTCAAAATAATATCCTGTTAGTAAAGTGTGGTGTTTCATATTGGTTATAAAATATGCATAAAGTTTGACCTGTTGTTATATAAGTACTTTATATATGTTTAGGGCTTTTTCACAAAGAAGAAATGTAGTATGTCATCTTTAAAGGACTGTATGGTTTTGAAAATGAGGTACAGCGTTAATTTGGGTTTGCTAATGTATTCAGGCGAGATAAACAAAATGTCCCACGTTTGCAAATTATACTTTTTGTGGAAGTAGTGGGGAAGGGAGGGGGTAGGAGATGTATGTGTTATTAAGTTAAAAGCAATATAACCAAAGCCAGAAATGTTATGTGGACAGGTTGTGGTCTCATTTTTGACATTGAGAGGTAGATTTGAATAGAAGTCTAGGTAGGTTGTTGTACTGTGAGGCCGTCTACAGTGTTTGGAGATTACATGGAGAGGAGATGGATAGTAAAAGTGATACGTTCCTTTTATATGTACGCATAGTTTGAATCATTTGAATATAGGTTGAGATATAATATGAACATGGTTTCTGGTTTGCATTTGGGTATAGTTAATAGTTTTAGTAGTTTGTGACTAGTGAATAATAAAAAGGTAGATATACTAAAATATATGGTAGTAAACATTAATTATTGTCTGTTCTTATGAAATAGAAGTGGTTGGGGAATGTTTCTTTAGAAGAGATGTTTTATAAATGTGTGAGAGATAAAAAAGAACTGAAAATGTTCAATATATTTTCTGTATGACTTTCTTTACATTAGTAAAGTACATGTCATTACAAGTGATAGTAATTGTCAGGCTGTGTTCCTGTGCTGAATATACGTAGGTGTTTAAGTGGTCAGGGTTTTACCGGTGCTCAGTTTCGCTATCTCTTTTGAGACACTCGTCAATTTTTTCATTCAATTTAATGTCCTTAATATACATACAGTAAAGTGACGGTATATCTAAAGTTTGGGAATTACAACTTTGTTTACTCTCCCCATCCTCTGCTATACACTCTACAGAGTGTTTAAACGACTTAATTAACATAGAGATGTATAGCTAGTAAAGGTGGTGTAGTGCCACTGGGCCCATTTATAAACCGTGCTATGGGATGGTTTATGTTTTACCCACCAATCTGCATGTTTGAATACTTTTGGATGATAAGCGGTACGGAAGACACCTTTAAAAATTAAGCCCGAGTATGGGTATAGTGGCGCTACTAGGATTGGTGGTGGTTTCTTTTTGATTTCGTATGGTTAAGCAATGGCGGGTGTGGGGGAGGTGGGTATGTTGGTGATTAAAACACAGACTTTAGTAACGTGCAGATGTCTAGCTACTAAAGGTGATGTAGTACCACTGGGACCATTTATAAAGCGCCCTATGTCATGGTATATGTTTTACCCGCAAATTTGCATGTTTTAATACGTTTTGCTGATGAGTGTTTCGGGAGATATCTGTTGAAATTAAGCCTCTGTATGGCTATAGTGGTGCTTCCAGGTTTGCTGGGGCTCTTTGTTTTATTGCGTAACGTTAAGCAAGGGCGGGTGTGGAGGTGTTGTAGTGGTACTGGGACTATTTATAAACCGCCTTATGGTATGGTGTATGTTTTACTTGGAAAATTGCAGGTTTCAATCCCTTTTGCTGATGAGTGTTCCGGCAGACACCTGTTGAAATTAAGGCTATGTATGGCTATAGTAGTGCTGTTGTTTTGATTTCGTAAGGTTAAGCAAGCCAAGGGGTGGGGGTGGGAGAGGTGGGTATGTTTCTGATTATAACACGGACATTTGTAACGTGCATATGTGTAGCTAGTAAAGGTGATGTAGTGCCACTAGGTCAATTTATAAAGCGCTCTATGGCATGGTATATGTTTTATCTGGAAATTTGCATGTTTTAATACCTTTTGTTGCTGGGGGTTCCGGCAGAGACTTGTTCAAATTAAGTCCCTGTATTGCTATAGTGGCTCTACCAGGTTTGCTGGTGTATTTCTTTGATTTTGTAAGGTTAGGCAAGAATGGGGATGAGGGTGGTATAGTGGCACTGGGCCTATTTATGAAGCGGTTTATGGTATGGTATACGTTTTTCTCGCAAAGTTGCAAGTTTTAATACCTTTTGGTGATGAGTGTTCCAGCAGACAGCTACGCAAAATCACACAACATTTCTGTGGATAACAAATCTTCGTGCTGATAGACACTCTTGCACTGTGGTAGAAGGCTGCCAGCGTTGATGGCAAATTATGAAACTTGGCACAATTGTACATATAAATGGAAGCTTGGACCATTTCTTTGTTACTATGGTGCAATGAGGGCTTTAAGTGGGAAAAAAACTGGGGGTGCTCTAAAAGGGGCGGGGCAAACCTGTTAAATGGGTGTGGGCTATCAAAGTAGGGGTGTGGTCTACCTGAAGATAACTAGCATTGTGTGCTTAAGAAAATCCCCTCGAATTATCCTACGTTCGGAAAACACGCTCTTTAAAGGATTGCTCTTCCTCCTACAACGTGGCTCACGTAGCATGATGTCTTCACTTCTCAGTAGTGAGCAAAATGAGCATGCGCACATCGATGTGCATGCTCTGACTGCAGTCCAATTAAAAAAAAACAGAAGAAAACTTGACTACCTTTGCGAGGGCCGAAAATAGATCGAGACCCGTTTCGAGTTTTTCTGAAAATAACTGCCGGTGCTCAGAGCCGGCCCACTTAAAGCCTTGCATCCATTCATCCTAAGCACTGTGCCATCCAACCATCTTTTAATTCATTCAGACATTCCTATCTACATACATACATACATCTGTCCCTGAAGTTATTCTAAGTATCTATCAGCCCACTCGCTTATGGTAAGCACTGTGCCATCCATCCAGTTATATGCCCATATATTCATACATACATCTGTCCCAAAACCAATCCTACGCATCTATCAGCCCACCTGTGTATCCTAAGTACTGGTCCATGCATCCATTTATCCTTCCATTCATCCATATATCCATCCATCCATCCATCTAGCTATCCATTCATCCATCTGGCCATCCATCCAGTCGTCCTTTATTCAACAATCTGTCCTTATTCTCGTGCACTCTCCGCCGCCTATACTAAATACTGCGTATTATACTCATCCATCCAGCCTCTTAAGGAGCCGAAAAGTCCGCCTACTAGTTGGACTTGGGGAACTTGCTCTCTTCATTTATCTACGGCAAAGTGCGGTGATCTTTGCTTCATAGACCCTCCCCGCATCTTCGAGGCTGACTCTTCAATGGCCGACATCGCGGACGTGATATTTCAGTAACCCGGAAGGGATTAACCTGGAGCCAGCCCCCCGCAGCCGAGTGACGTGTGTAGTGCGGATCGCGGTGGTTTCTCTCGGACAACGGAGGTCCATGTGAGTCGGAGGACGCCAGTGGACCTATCGGTAATCCTTGAGGGTAGGCCGTGATCTGTATTTACCTTTTTGGCATTTGCGGGCGCGGGGAAAGCGTTGTTTCAAATTATAGGATACCTGCCCGTGACTGGCGGCGGGAACCTGAGTGCATTATTCTAGTATTCCATACTATGTCGTCATTGGCAGATGCTCTAAGGAACCGAGAGGACATAGCGGACACTCTTTTCGACAATCTTCCTAATAATGACGTGATACCTGGGGATAACAATGATACTAATCCTAAGATCGTTACGGACGTTAAAACTCACATAAAGAAATTAGAAAAAATTTCTTCATACAGAACTAACTAAATGGTGGGAGAAGCGTTCGTTGGAGAAATATAAAGAGGTAGAACGAGTACCACGGGGGCTGAGAGTGCTTATCGACCCCTCTTTTGAGAACCCAAACCCCCTAATGCTTAAGGAATGGGCTATCAATAACCTTGAGGCTTCAATGAATATGGTAACCATACTAATAAAATATGCTGCTATTGACAGAGATGAAATCCTAAAACCGATTGACGCACTTAATCTTTTATTGGCATCATATGAGCAACAAGATATTATTGCCAAAAGTAGAGGAGAAATTGACTTACGCCTTCAAAAGTATGAAGAATCTATTAAAGCACGCAAAATATTTAAGTTTGCCAGAGACAAGAAAGATTATGAATCTGGAAGAATTTTTACTTTTGCACGCAAATTTGATGTCAAAAGGCAGGCTCTGACACCTAAAACAACTCCAATAGCAACAACTAATCTACTCAATCCTGAAGAAGATGATTCAGACCTCAGTTCAGTTGCTAGCAGTGTTTGCTCAGAAGAGAGTGGCTCAGACAATGGGCCCACGCCAATTCCAAGCAATCTATCTCCGTCTGAAGAACTAGGTTTTTTAGTAGAAGATCGCCGCCAGACTCTGCGGCAAACTACTCAGGCCAAGAGAGGAACAGATGGAGGAATGAATGCAGAAAACAAAGACGCAAAGCCAAAAGGAAGAAACAACATGGGAAGATGGCGAAATACGAAAAAGAAGAACTACGCATTAACCCAATGATGGACAACACTGTCATTAACCTGACAAATGTCAATCTCACGAAAGCTGAGGTAAAACTATTATCTTTGGGTTTGTCATTTTGACCTAAAAGCCGCTTCAAGTATGTTCAAACCAGAATTGACGTTTTCAAGTTTATCAGAAAACTAAAATTGTTGAAAAACTTCAAACTTAGTAAAGCATCTAATACTGCTGCTAACATTGTAATCTCTGACAAACCGAGTATACGACTTGCCGCTATTGATGTGACCAATCTTAAAACACTACATGCTCTGGTCAATAACTCAGATGATGCTGATTGGTCAACCCAACAACAACTATCCAATCAGGCACTAGTGGCAACTCACCAGCATTGAGCACTTTTCGCCCAAATTCCACTTTTATCCCACTCATGCCAAAAGATGCATTGGACATTTTCAGTGATTGTGTCATCCAAGATCTTAAAGTGCTGAACCGAAAAATATTGAAAACCAGTAAACATCGATCTTATCGTGATCAACAATATTCTGTCTTAATGAATAAATTGAAGAATAACACTGATGTTATCATAACTAAGGCCGATAAGGGAGGCAATGTTGTGTTGTGGGCTAAAAATCAGTATTTACAGGAAGCATACCGTCATTTGAACGATTAATTTTGCTACAGGAAGGCCACAATCAATGATACAAGGAAATTGAAAGATACCATTCACGCAGAACTTGGGCAATGGAAAAGGGATGGCCTTTTGAATAAGAATGAACACAGTTTTTTGAAAGTTGATTTTCCGATCACTGCGGTTTTATATTTTATTCTTAAAGTTCACAAACAACAAGTGCCCATCCCAGGGAGGCCCATTATTTCGGCACAACGCAGTCTCTGTGAGAATATATCTAAATATGTGGATTTTTTCCCCCATGAATTTGTTGAGGAATTACCATCATATATCAAAGATACTGGCCATTTCCTATCCACTGTACAGACGGTTACTTGGCAAGAGGGATACTTATTCATTGTTATGGACATTTGTTCCCTCTATACAAGCATACGCCATTCAGATGGACTACATGCAGTCAAATTCTACCTCGATAAAAGAAATATCATCTTCCACCAACATAATGCTAGGCTGTTACGAATGATAGATATCTGTTTGCATAATAACTATTTTATGTTTAATAATGAGCCATTTCAGCAACTGCAGGGGTAGCCATGGGGGCTTGCTTCTCTCCCAGCTATGCGTGTTTACACGTTGGCTGGTGGGAGGAGCATGTCCTTAGGCACACCCACAGTGAGCTGTATGTGGCCCAAGGTATACGCTGATGGAGATTTATCGATGACATTTGCATTATTTGGAATGGGTCCATTGAATCAGCGAACAAGTTTGTGAACCGTGTTAACAAGAATGAATTGAATCTTCAGTTTACTGCTCAGATCAGTTCAGACCGAGTTCAATTTCTTGATGTGGAATTGTATATTAAAGACAACAGCATACAAACTAAATTACATCGTAAAAATACAGCTGGTAATGCTATACTTCATGCCCAAAGCTCTCACCCTTAACATTTGCTTAAAAGTATTCCTTATGGTGAATTTCTTCGCATCAAACGAATATGTAGTTCAGAATCAGACTGTATCACTTGCCAGAATGAATCCCTTCTAAGATTTCTAGCCTGTGGGTATAAAAGAAAGGACCTAGAATTAGCATTAGCTAAGGCTAATGCCATGAATCGCAGTGATTATTGTGAGACGGTCACTAGTAAAACTACCCACAGAACTATTTCAAACACTAGCATTGAGTCTAGTGATCCTGACCCTGTGCGACTCATTACAACCTTCAGTAGCCAGGACAAAGATCTTAGGAAACTCATTTATAAAAACTGGCCTATAGTGAAAACTGATTTAACCATGTCACAGCTAGTGCCCGATTTACCACAGATCACATTTAGACGAGAACCTTCTATGAGGGATGCTCTGGTGAGGACCAGTCCTGAGGTTACTACTACTAATACCTGATTATCTAATCGTAAGGGTTTTTTTAAATGCAGTTCTTGTCGAGCTTGCAAGTTTGGCACTAACACCTTTGAATTTATGAATGCAGTTGAACAAACTCCCACTAGTATTAAGGGATTCTTTACGTGTAAAACTGATCATGCAGTATATATACTTGAATGTTCTTGTAAATTGAAGTATATTGGCAGCACGAAATTACAGGCATCTGCACGGATTTTACAACATCTTCGTGCCATTGTCAACTCTGACCCTAGTTACCCTGTAGCACACCACTTTAAATTAGTTCATCACAACAATTTGAATGAGTTAAAGTATTTTGTGATTGATGCGGTACCGAAATTACCGAGAGGAGGCAACAGGGAAAAACATCTTAGACAGTTAGAATCCCATTACATACTACTATTAGATACCAAGATGCCTAATGGCCTCAACACTGGGGAAGATATGCATAATTTTTTATGATACTGTGAGTATTAGTTATCGGTAGTCCCTGTGACAAGGTTGATACATTCTTTCTGATCAGTATTGTGTTTACTATGTAATATTTTATTGTCGTTCTTCATTCTGTCGTTCTTTTAGCCGGTCCGTGCTCTGGTTTTAACCTAATTTTAACCTATCGGTTGTGATTGGGCTTTTACTGAGGCCACGTGCCTGGATTTTTGGACGATTTTATGGATGCCACAATATTTATTAATTTAGGGTTCTAGCACTTTTAGACACAAATCTCATCTTGACTACTCTTTTTTGCTGCTATTACTATGCTATTTGCACATGTTTTGCTGATTTTGCACAAGTGCACTTGCACTTTATTATATGTACAGTTGATTTTATCTTGTGGTATATTATTAACTTTTGAAGAATGTTTTAAAAATTAATATGCTTTTAGCTTGATTGAACCCCAATATTTATTGCACTTGCACTTTATTGGGTATTATCATATTTCCATCTTTCATTTCATTGTTAGTGGATGAGATATTTGATGCTACAGTCAGCTATCTATTGAATATAATGATGCATATATATATTTTTTTCATGCTCTTCAGGTTTAGAATTTGGTTATAAACCACATGAGATCTATTAATATAATATTAAAAATCCGATTGGCCGCACTCTGCTAGTCCTATCAGCGTGTTGACCCAAAGAATTGTGGTCCATGAAGTAGCGTCGGCGGGTACGCCTATGCCAAAAGTTTAAAATGAAAATGAGTGTCGCGTTAGCCATCCCTGGACACGTGTTTCGAGGTAGTTGCCTCTCGTCAGCAGGGAGTAGGTATGTGTGTGGGGTTGCTGCGTAGGCTGCCAAAAAATATTCTCAGGTAAAGTACCACTCAAGGCGCGCAGGTGCGTAGCCAAGAGCTTGTCAGCCCCACCGGCTCAAGGGAGCCTGAATATAAACAAAAATCCGATTGGCCGCACTCTGCTAGTCCTATCAGCGTGTTGCCCCAAAAAATTGTGGTCCATGAAGTAGCGTCGGCGGGTACGCCTATGCCAAAAGTTTAAAATGAAAATGAGTGTCGCGTTAGCCATTCCTGGACACGTGTTTCGAGGTAGTTGCCTCTCGTCAGCAGGGAGTAGGTATGTGTGTGGGGTTGCTGCGTAGGCTGCCAAAAAATATTCTCAGGTAAAGTACCACTCAATGCGCGCAGGTGCGTAGCCAAGGGCTCGTCAGCCCCACCGGCTCAAGGGAGCCTGAATATAAACAAAAATCCGATTGGCCGCACTCTGCTAGTCCTATCAGCGTGTTGCCCCAAAGAATTGTGGTCCATGAAGTAGCGTCGGCGGGTACGCCTATGCCAAAAGTTTAAAATGAAAATGAGTGTCGCGTTAGCCATCCCTGGACACGTGTTTCGAGGTAGTTGCCTCTCGTCAGCAGGGAGTAGGTATGTGTGTGGGGTTGCTGCGTAGGCTGCCAAAAAATATTCTCAGGTAAAGTACCACTCAAGGCACGCAGGTGCGTAGCCAAGGGCTCGTCAGCCCCACCGGCTCAAGGGAGCCTGAATATAAACAAAAATCCGATTGGCCGCACTCTGCTAGTCCTATCAGCGTGTTGCCCCAAAGAATTGTGGTCCATGAAGTAGCGTCGGCGGATACGACTATGCCAAAAGTTTAAAATGAAAATGAGTGTCGCGTTAGCCATCCCTGGACACGTGTTTCGAGGTAGTTGCCTCTCGTCAGCAGGGAGTAGGTATGTGTGTGGGGTTGCTGCATAGGCTGCCAAAAAATATTCTCAGGTAAAGTACCACTCAAGGCAGGCAGGTGCGTAGCCAAGGGCTCGTCAGCCCCACCGGCTCGAGGGAGCCTGAATATAAACAAAAATCCGATTGGCCGCACTCTGCTAGTCCTATCAGCGTGTTGCCCCAAAGAATTGTGGTCCATGAAGTAGCGTCGGCGGGTACGCCTATGCCAAAAGTTTAAAATGAAAATGAGTGTCGCGTTAGCCATCCCTGGACACGTGTTCCGAGGTAGTTGCCTCTCGTCAGCAGGGAGTAGGTATGTGTGTGGGGTTGCTGCGTAGGCTGCCAAAAAACTATTCTCAGGTAAAGTACCACTCAAGGCGCGCAGGTGCGTAGCCAAGGGCTCGTCAGCCCCACCGGCTCAAGGGAGCCTGAATATAAACAAAAATCCGATTGTCCGCACTCTGCTAGTCCTATCAGCGTGTTATATAATATTACTGTGCTTTATCACCAACATCATGAAATCAGAAGTATTAAGTGATATGATAAAAAATGAGTGGGTTGTGTTTTACCATCAAATTTAAATAATAATTTCTTGGATTTGAGTGTTTATTTGAGAGAATCGCTATGGCCTCAAAAACCTTTTTTTAAACTTATTTTTATGTGTTTCCCTTCCTCCCTTTTACATGCTTTTGTAAATTTTAGCGTTTTTTGGACCTATCTATGTATGAAATAGAGACCAATTTATTTTATGGAATTGTGGAATTGTGATCAGTGTAAAAATCAGGGCTTGATGATGTTAATTTTTTACCACTATGGTATTATTTTTGATTTCCAAATAATTTGTTTCAATTTCGGAACGACAATGCTGTTTATGATTGAGTATTTCTTCTATTTCTTTACCCTGAACTTACTTGTAGTCTGTTTGTCTGTCGAAATTCCATTGGTTCATGTGGGAGGAAGTTAATCACTTTGCACTATATCTTACATGGTTGGTCCTTAGCGTGTCATGTGATCAAGGCCGTGGCAACACGGCCGAAACGCGTCATGCCGATCCATTTGGAATAAAATTGCACTAAGTTCACTTCCAGCGTGCTGTGGTCTGTACCCGTGTTCCGCATACTAGTTGGACTTGGGGAACTTGCTCTCTCTCTCTCTCTCTCTCTCTCTCTTTATATATGTATATGTTTACTACCAGTCCCATAATGCTAAGGGCGTTGTTACGCCGTGAAATGGAAATAAAGAGGGGACTTACTGGCAGTGTTGTGCTGTTTGTTACTGGACTCTGAAATGCTCATGAGGAAGGGCGACCAAGCCCGAAACGCGTCGAGCAGCGAAATACGAGGGGCTGTGAGCTGCATGGACACTGCCTGCGGTGTTGAGCGAATGCCTTTTGCGAGTGCTGGTCCACCTAGGGGCAACCTTTTCTTCCATATTAAGTGGCCTGCCCGGTCACGGACTAGCACCGCCGCAGAACTGCTGTGGGGCCGGTGCTGTTTGTAATGGACAGCTTGTTCGGCGCAAGAGGTGCTTTGTGTGAAATTGCAGGGGTCTCTATGCGGCACTGAAAACCCCTTTGAAGTCGTGATGGTCCAATAATGGCAGCAACCCACAGGGGTAATGATGTTTACTACCAGTCCCATAATGCTAAGGGCGTTGTTACGCCGTGAAATGGAAATAAAGAGGGGACTTACTGGCAGTGTTGTGCTGTTCGTTACTGGACTCTGAAATGCTCATGAGGAAGGGCGACCAAGCCCGAAACGCGTCGAGCAGCGAAATACGAGGGGCTGTGAGCTGCATGGACACTGCCTGCGGTGTTGAGCGAATGCCTTTTGCGAGTGCTGGTCCACCTAGGGGCAAATATTAAGTGGCCTGCCCGGTCACGGACTAGCACCGCCGCGGAACTGCTGTGGGGCCGGTGCTGTTTGTAATGGACAGCTTGTTCGGTGCAAGAGGTGCTTTGTGTGAAATTGCAGGGGTCTCTATGCGGCACTGAAAACCCCTTTGAAGTCGTGATGGTCCAATAATGGCAGCAACCCACAGGGGTAATGATGTTTACTACCAGTCCCATAATGCTAAGGGCGTTGTTACGCCGTGAAATGGAAATAAAGAGGGGACTTACTGGCAGTGTTGTGCTGTTCGTTACTGGACTCTGAAATGCTCATGCGGAAGGGCGACCAAGCCCGAAACGCGTCGAGCAGCGAAATACGAGGGGCTGTGAGCTGCATGGACACTGCCTGCGGTGTTGAGCGAATGCCTTTTGCGAGTGCTGGTCCACCTAGGGGCCACCTTTTCTTCCATATTAAGTGGCCTGCCCGGTCACGGACTAGCACCGCCGCGGAACTGCTGTGGGGCCGGTGCTGTTTGTAATGGACAGCTTGTTCGGCGCAAGAGGTGCTTTGTGTGAAATTGCAGGGGTCTCTATGCGGCACTGAAAACCCCTTTGAAGTCGTGATGGTCCAATAATGGCAGCAACCCACAGGGGTAATGATGTTTACTACCAGTCCCATAATGCTATGGGCGTTGTTACGCCGTGAAATGGAAATAAAGAGGGGACTTACTGGCAATGTTGTGCTGTTCGTTACTGGACTCTGAAATGCTCATGAGGAAGGGCGACCAAGCCCGAAACACGTCGAGCAGCGAAATACGAGGGGCTGTGAGCTGCATGGACACTGCCTGCGGTGTTGAGCGAATGCCTTTTGCGAGTGCTGGTCCACCTAGGGGCAACCTTTTCTTCCATATTAAGTGACCTGCCCGGTCACGGACTAGCACCGCTGCGGAACTGCTGTGGGGCCGGTGCTGTTTGTAATGGACAGCTTGTTCGGCGCAAGAGGTGCTTTGTGTGAAATTGCAGGGGTCTCTATGCGGCACTGAAAACCCCTTTGAAGTCGTGATGGTCCAATAATGGCAGCAACCCACAGGGGTAATGATGTTTACTACCAGTCCCATAATGCTAAGGGCGTTGTTACGCCGTGAAATGGAAATAAAGAGGGGACTTACTGGCAGTGTTGTGCTGTTCGTTACTGTACTCTGAAATGCTCATGTGGAAGGGCGACCAAGCCCGAAACGCGTCGAGCAGCGAAATACGAGGGGCTGTGAGCTGCATGGACACTGCCTGCGGTGTTGAGCGAATGCCTTTTGCGAGTGCTGGTCCACCTAGGGGCAAATATTAAGTGGCCTGCCCGGTCACGGACTACCACCGCCGCGGAACTGCTGTGGGGCCGGTGCTGTTTGTAATGGACAGCTTGTTCGGCGCAAGAGGTGCTTTGTGTGAAATTGCAGGGGTCTCTATGCGGCACTGAAAACCCCTTTGAAGTCGTGATGGTCCAATAATGGCAGCAACCCACAGGGGTAATGATGTTTACTACCAGTCCCATAATGCTAAGGGCGTTGTTACGCCGTGAAATGGAAATAAAGAGGGGACTTACTGGCAGTGTTGTGCTGTTCGTTACTGGACTCTGAAATGCTCATGAGGAAGGGCGACCAAGCCCGAAACGCGTCGAGCAGCGAAATACGAGGGGCTGTGAGCTGCATGGACACTGCCTGCGGTGTTGAGCGAATGCCTTTTGCGAGTGCTGGTCCACCTAGGGGCAACCTTTTATTCCATATTAAGTGGCCTGCCCGGTCACGGACTGGCACCGCCGCGGAACTGCTGTGGGGCCGGTGCTGTTTGTAATGGACAGCTTGTTCGGCGCAAGAGGTGCTTTGTGTGAAATTGCAGGGGTCTCTATGCGGCACTGAAAACCCCTTTGAAGTCGTAATGGTCCAATAATGGCAGCAACCCACAGGGGTAATGATGTTTACTACCAGTCCCATAATGCTAAGGGCGTTGTTACGTCGTGAAATGGAAATAAAGAGGGGACTTACTGGCAATGTTGTGCTGTTCATTACTGGACTCTGAAATGCTCATGAGGAAGGCCGACCAAGCCCGAAACGCGTCGAGCAGCGAAATACGAGGGGCTGTGAGCTGCATGGACACTGCCTGCGGTGTTGAGCGAATGCCTTTTGCGAGTGCTGGTCCACCTATGGGCAACCTTTTCTTCCATATTAAGTGGCCTGCCCGGTCACGGACTACCACCGCCGCGGAACTGCTGTGGGGCCGGTGCTGTTTGTAATGGACAGCTTGTTCGGCGCAAGAGGTGCTTTGTGTGAAATTGCAGGGGTCTCTATGCGGCACTGAAAACCCCTTTGAAGTCTTGATGGTCCAATAATGGCAGCAACCCACAGGGGTAATGATGTTTACTACCAGTCCCATAATGCTAAGGGCGTTGTTACGCCGTGAAATGGAAATAAAGAGGGGACTTACTGGCAGTGTTGTGCTGTTCGTTACTGGACTCTGAAATGCTCATGAGGAAGGGCGACCAAGCCCGAAACGCGTCGAGCAGCGAAATACGAGGGGCTGTGAGCTGCATGGACACTGCCTGCGGTGTTGAGCGAATGCCTTTTGCGAGTGCTGGTCCACCTAGGGGCAACCTTTTCTTCCATATTAAGTGGCCTGCCCGGTCACGGACTAGCACCGCCACGGAACTGCTGTGGGGCCGGTGCTGTTTGTAATGGACAGCTTGTTCGGCGCAAGAGGTGCTTTGTGTGAAATTGCAGGGGTCTCTATGCGGCACTGAAAACCCCTTTGAAGTCGTGATGGTCCAAAAATGGCAGCAACCCACAGGGGTAATGATGTTTACTACCAGTCCCATAATGCTAAGGGCGTTGTTACGCCGTGAAATGGAAATAAAGAGTGGACTTACTGGCAGTGTTGTGCTGTTCGTTACTGGACTCTGAAATGCTCATGAGGAAGGGCGACCAAGCCCGAAACGCGTCGAGCAGCGAAATACGAGGGGCTGTGAGCTGCATGGACACTGCCTGCGGTGTTGAGCGAATGCCTTTTGCGAGTGCTGGTCCACCTAGGGGCAACCTTTTCTTCCATATTAAGTGGCCTGCCCGGTCACGGACTAGCACCGCTGCGGAACTGCTGTGGGGCCGGTGCTGTTTGTAATGGACAGCTTGTTCGGCGCAAGAGGTGCTTTGTGTGAAATTGCAGGGGTCTCTATGCGGCACTGAAAACCCCTTTGAAGTCGTGATGGTCCAATAATGGCAGCAACCCACAGGGGTAATGATGTTTACTACCAGTCCCATAATGCTAAGGGCGTTGTTACGCCGTGAAATGGAAATAAAGAGGGGACTTACTGGCAGTGTTGTGCTGTTCGTTACTGGACTCTGAAATGCTCATGAGGAAGGGCGACCAAGCCCGAAACGCGTTGAGCAGCGAAATACGAGGGGCTGTGAGCTGCATGGACACTGCCTGCGGTGTTGAGCGAATGCCTTTTGCGAGTGCTGGTCCACCTAGGGGCAACCTTTTCTTCCATATTAAGTTGCCTGCCCGGTCACGGACTAGCACCGCCGCGGAACTGCTGTGGGGCCGGTGCTGTTTGTAATGGACAGCTTGTTCGGCGCAAGATGTGCTTTGTGTGAAATTGCAGGGGTCTCTATGCGGCACTGAAAACCCCTTTGAAGTTGTGATGGTCCAATAATGGCAGCAACCCACAGGGGTAATGATGTTTACTACCAGTCCCATAATGCTAAGGGCGTTGTTACGCCGTGAAATGGAAATAAAGAGGGGACTTACTGGCAGTGTTGTGCTGTTCGTTACTGGACTCTGAAATGCTCATGAGGAAGGGCGACCAAGCCCGAAACGCGTCGAGCAGCGAAATACGAGGTGCTGTGAGCTGCATGGACACTGCCTGCGGTGTTGAGCGAATGCCTTTTGCGAGTGCTGGTCCACCTAGGGGCAACCTTTTCTTCCATATTAAGTGGCCTGCCCGGTCACGGACTAGCACCGCTGCGGAACTGCTGTGGGGCCGGTGCTGTTTGTAATGGACAGCTTGTTCGACGCAAGAGGTGCTTTGTGTGAAATTGCAGGGGTCTCTATGCGGCACTGAAAACCCCTTTGAAGTCGTGATGGTCCAATAATGGCAGCAACCCACAGGGGTAATGATGTTTACTACCAGTCCCATAATGCTAAGGGCGTTGTTACGCCGTGAAATGGAAATAAAGAGGGGACTTACTGGCAATGTTGTGCTGTTCGTTACTGGACTCTGAAATGCTCATGAGGAAGGGCGACCAAACCCGAAACGCGTCGAGCAGCGAAATACGAGGGGCTGTGAGCTGCATGGACACTGCCTGCGGTGTTGAGCGAATGCCTTTTGCGAGTGCTGGTCCACCTAGGGGCAACCTTTTCTTCCATATTAAGTGGCCTGCCCGGTCACGGACTAGCACCGCCACGGAACTGCTGTGGGGCCGGTGCTGTTTGTAATGGACAGCTTGTTCGGCGCAAGAGGTGCTTTGTGTGAAATTGCAGGGGTCTCTATGCGGCACTGAAAACCCCTTTGAAGTCGTGATGGTCCAATAATGGCAGCAACCCACAGGGGTAATGATGTTTACTACCAGTCCCATAATGCTAAGGGCGTTGTTACGCCGTGAAATGGAAATAAAGAGGGGACTTACTGGCAGTGTTGTGCTGTTCGTTACTGGACTCTGAAATGCTCATGAGGAAGGGCGACCAAGCCCGAAACGCGTCGAGCAGCGAAATACGAGGGGCTGTGAGCTGCATGGACACTGCCTGCGGTGTTGAGCGAATGCCTTTTATGAGTGCTGGTCCACCTAGGGGCAACCTTTTCTTCCATATTAAGTGGCCTGCCCGGTCACGGACGAGCACCGCCGCGGAACTGCTGTGGGGCCGGTGCTGTTTGTAATGGACAGCTTGTTCGGCGCAAGAGGTGCTTTGTGTGAAATTGCAGGGGTCTCTATGCGGCACTGAAAACCCCTTTGAAGTCGTGATGGTCCAATAATGGCAGCAACCCACATGGGTAATGATGTTTACTACCAGTCCCATAATGCTAAGGGCGTTGTTACGCCGTGAAATGGAAATAAAGAGGGGACTTACTGGCAGTGTTGTGCTGTTCGTTACTGGACTCTGAAATGCTCATGAGGAAGGGCGACCAAGCCCGAAACGCGTCGAGCAGCGAAATACGAGGGGCTGTGAGCTGCATGGACACTGCCTGCGGTGTTGAGCGAATGCCTTTTGCGAGTGCTGGTCCACCTAGGGGCAACCTTTTCTTCCATATTAAGTGGCCTGCCCGGTCACGGACTAGCACCGCCGCGGAACTGCTGTGGGGCCGGTGCTGTTTGTAATGGACAGCTTGTTCGACGCAAGAGGTGCTTTGTGTGAAATTGCAGGGGTCTCTATGCGGCACTGAAAACCCCTTTGAAGTCGTGATGGTCCAATAATGGCAGCAACCCACAGGGGTAATGATGTTTACTACCAGTCCCATAATGCTAAGGGCGTTGTTACGCCGTGAAATGGAAATAAAGAGGGGACTTACTGGCAATGTTGTGCTGTTCGTTACTGGACTCTGAAATGCTCATGAGGAAGGGCGACCAAACCCGAAACGCGTCGAGCAGCGAAATACGAGGGGCTGTGAGCTGCATGGACACTGCCTGCGGTGTTGAGCGAATGCCTTTTGCGAGTGCTGGTCCACCTAGGGGCAACCTTTTCTTCCATATTAAGTGGCCTGCCCGGTCACGGACTAGCACCGCCACGGAACTGCTGTGGGGCCGGTGCTGTTTGTAATGGACAGCTTGTTCGGCGCAAGAGGTGCTTTGTGTGAAATTGCAGGGGTCTCTATGCGGCACTGAAAACCCCTTTGAAGTCGTGATGGTCCAATAATGGCAGCAACCCACAGGGGTAATGATGTTTACTACCAGTCCCATAATGCTAAGGGCGTTGTTACGCCGTGAAATGGAAATAAAGAGGGGACTTACTGGCAGTGTTGTGCTGTTCGTTACTGGACTCTGAAATGCTCATGAGGAAGGGCGACCAAGCCCGAAACGCGTCGAGCAGCGAAATACGAGGGGCTGTGAGCTGCATGGACACTGCCTGCGGTGTTGAGCGAATGCCTTTTATGAGTGCTGGTCCACCTAGGGGCAACCTTTTCTTCCATATTAAGTGGCCTGCCCGGTCACGGACGAGCACCGCCGCGGAACTGCTGTGGGGCCGGTGCTGTTTGTAATGGACAGCTTGTTCGGCGCAAGAGGTGCTTTGTGTGAAATTGCAGGGGTCTCTATGCGGCACTGAAAACCCCTTTGAAGTCGTGATGGTCCAATAATGGCAGCAACCCACATGGGTAATGATGTTTACTACCAGTCCCATAATGCTAAGGGCGTTGTTACGCCGTGAAATGGAAATAAAGAGGGGACTTACTGGCAGTGTTGTGCTGTTCGTTACTGGACTCTGAAATGCTCATGAGGAAGGGCGACCAAGCCCGAAACGCGTCGAGCAGCGAAATACGAGGGGCTGTGAGCTGCATGGACACTGCCTGCGGTGTTGAGCGAATGCCTTTTGCGAGTGCTGGTCCACCTAGGGGCAACCTTTTCTTCCATATTAAGTGGCCTGCCCGGTCACGGACTAGCACCGCCGCGGAACTGCTGTGGGGCCGGTGCTGTTTGTAATGGACAGCTTGTTCGGCGCAAGAGGTGCTTTGTGTGAAATTGCAGGGGTCTCTATGCGGCACTGAAAACCCCTTTGAAGTCGTGATGGTCCAATAATGGCAGCAACCCACAGGGGTAATGATGTTTACTACCAGTCCCATAATGCTAAGGGCGTTGTTACGCCGTGAAATGGAAATAAAGAGGGGACTTACTGGCAGTGTTGTGCTGTTCGTTACTGGACTCTGAAATGCTCATGAGGAAGGGCGACCAAGCACGAAACGCGTCGAGCAGCGAAATACGAGGGGCTGTGAGCTGCATGGACACTGCCTGCGGTGTTGAGCGAATGCCTTTTGCGAGTGCTGGTCCACCTAGGGGCAACCTTTTCTTCCATATTAAGTGGCCTGCCCGGTCACGGACTAGCACCGCCGCGGAACTGCTGTGGGGCCGGTGCTGTTTGTAATGGACAGCTTGTTCGGCGCAAGAGGTGCTTGTGTGAAATTGCAGGGGTCTCTATGCGGCACTGAAAACCCCTTTGAAGTCGTGATGGTCCAATAATGGCAGCAACCCACAGGGGTAATGATGTTTACTACCAGTCCCATAATGCTAAGGGCGTTGTTACACCGTGAAATGGAAATAAAGAGGGGACTTACTGGCAGTGTTGTGCTGTTCGTTACTGGACTCTGAAATGCTCATGAGGAAGGGCGACTAAGCCCGAAACGCGTCGAGCAGCGAAATACGAGGGGCTGTGAGCTGCATGGACACTGCCTGCGGTGTTGAGCGAATGCCTTTTGCGAGTGCTGGTCCACCTAGGGGCAACCTTTTCTTCCATATTAAGTGGCCTGCCCGGTCACGGACTAGCACCGCCGCGGAACTGCTGTGGGGCCGGTGCTGTTTGTAATGGACAGCTTGTTCGGCGCAAGAGGTGCTTTGTGTGAAATTGCAGGGGTCTCTATGCGGCACTGAAAACCCCTTTGAAGTCGTGATGGTCCAATAATGGCAGCAACCCACAGGGGTAATGATGTTTACTACCAGTCCCATAATGCTAAGGGCGTTGTTACGCTGTGAAATGGAAATAAAGAGGGGACTTACTGGCAGTGTTGTGTTGTTCGTTACTGGACTCTGAAATGCTCATGAGGAAGGGCGACCAAGCACGAAACGCGTCGAGCAGCGAAATACGAGGGGCTGTGAGCTGCATGGACACTGCCTGCGGTGTTGAGCGAATGCCTTTTGCGAGTGCTGGTCCACCTAGGGGCAACCTTTTCTTCCATATTAAGTGGCCTGCCCGGTCACGGACTAGCACCGCCGCGGAACTGCTGTGGGGCCGGTGCTGTTTGTAATGGACAGCTTGTTCGGCGCAAGAGGTGCTTTGTGTGAAATTGCAGGGGTCTCTATGCGGCACTGAAAACCCCTTTGAAGTCGTGATGGTCCAATAATGGCAGCAACCCACAGGGGTAATGATGTTTACTACCAGTCCCATAATGCTAAGGGCGTTGTTACGCCGTGAAATGGAAATAAAGAGGGGACTTACTGGCAGTGTTGTGCTGTTCGTTACTGGACTCTGAAATGCTCATGAAGAAGGGCGACCAAGCCCGAAACGCGTCGAGCAGCGAAATACGAGGGGCTGTGAGCTGCATGGACAGTGCCTGCGGTGTTGAGCGAATGCCTTTTGCGAGTGCTGGTCCACCTAGGGGCAACCTTTTCTTCCATATTAAGTGGCCTGCCCGGTCACGGACTAGCACCGCCGCGGAACTGCTGTGGGGCCGGTGCTGTTTGTAATGGACAGCTTGTTCGGCGCAAGAGGTGCTTTGTGTGAAATTGCAGGGGTCTCTATGCGGCACTGAAAACCCCTTTGAAGTCGTGATGGTCCAATAATGGCAGCAACCCACAGGGGTAATGATGTTTACTACCAGTCCCATAATGCTAAGGGCGTTGTTACGCCGTGAAATGGAAATAAAGAGGGGACTTACTGGCAGTGTTGTGCTGTTCGTTACTGGACTCTGAAATGCTCATGAGGAAGGGCGACCAAGCACGAAACGCGTCGAGCAGCGAAATACGAGGGGCTGTGAGCTGAATGGACACTGCCTGCGGTGTTGAGCGAATGCCTTTTGCGAGTGCTGGTCCACCTAGGGGCAACCTTTTCTTCCATATTAAGTGGCCTGCCCGGTCACGGACTAGCACCGCCGCGGAACTGCTGTGGGGCCGGTGCTGTTTGTAATGGACAGCTTGTTCGGCGCAAGAGGTGCTTTGTGTGAAATTGCAGGGGTCTCTATGCGGCACTGAAAACCCCTTTGAAGTCGTGATGGTCCAATAATGGCAGCAACCCACAGGGGTAATGATGTTTACTACCAGTCCCATAATGCTAAGGGCGTTGTTACGCCGTGAAATGGAAATAAAGAGGGGACTTACTGGCAGTGTTGTGCTGTTTGTTACTGGACTCTGAAATGCTCATGAGGAAGGGCGATCAAGCACGAAACGCGTCGAGCAGCGAAATACGAGGGGTTGTGAGCTGCATGGACACTGCCTGCGGTGTTGATCGAATGCCTTTTGCGAGTGCTGGTCCACCTAGGGGCAACCTTTTCTTCCATATTAAGTGGCCTGCCCGGTCACGGACTAGCACCGCCGCGGAACTGCTGTGGGGCCGGTGCTGTTTGTAATGGACAGCTTGTTCGGCGCAAGAGGTGCTTTGTGTGAAATTGCAGGGGTCTCTATGCGGCACTGAAAACCCCTTTGAAGTCGTGATGGTCCAATAATGGCAGCAACCCACAGGGGTAATGATGTTTACTACCAGTCCCATAATGCTAAGGGCGTTGTTACGCCGTGAAATGGAAATAAAGAGGGGACTTACTGGCAGTGTTGTGCTGTTCGTTACTGGACTCTGAAATGCTCATGAGGAAGGGCGACTAAGCCCGAAACGCGTCGAGCAGCAAAATACGAGGGGCTGTGAGCTGCATGGACACTGCCTGCGGTGTTGAGCGAATGCCTTTTGCGAGTGCTGGTCCACCTAGGGGCAACCTTTTCTTCCATATTAAGTGGCCTGCCCGGTCACGGACTAGCACCGCCGCGGAACTGCTGTGGGGCCGGTGCTGTTTGTAATGGACAGCTTGTTCGGCGCAAGAGGTGCTTTGTGTGAAATTGCAGGGGTCTCTATGCGGCACTGAAAACCCCTTTGAAGTCGTGATGGTCCAATAATGGCAGCAACCCACAGGGGTAATGATGTTTACTACCAGTCCCATAATGCTAAGGGCGTTATTACGCCGTGAAATGGAAATAAAGAGGGGACTTACTGGCAGTGTTGTGCTGTTCGTTACTGGACTCTGAAATGCTCATGAGGAAGGGCGACCAAGCACGAAACGCGTCGAGCAGCGAAATACGAGGGGCTGTGAGCTGCATGGACACTGCCTGCGGTGTTGAGCGAATGCCTTTTGCGAGTGCTTGTCCACCTAGGGGCAACCTTTTCTTCCATATTAAGTGGCCTGCCCGGTCACGGACTAGCACCGCCGCGGAACTGCTGTGGGGCCGGTGCTGTTTGTAATGGACAGCTTGTTCGGCGCAAGAGGTGCTTTGTGTGAAATTGCAGGGGTCTCTATGCGGCACTGAAAACCCCTTTGAAGTCGTGATGGTCCAATAATGGCAGCAACCCACAGGGGTAATGATGTTTACTACCAGTCCCATAATGCTAAGGGCGTTGTTACGCCGTGAAATGGAAATAAAGAGGGGACTTACTGGCAGTGTTGTGCTGTTTGTTACTGGACTCTGAAATGCTCATGAGGAAGGGCGACCAAGCACGAAACGCGTCGAGCAGCGAAATACGAGGGGTTGTGAGCTGCATGGACACTGCCTGCGGTGTTGAGCGAATGCCTTTTGCGAGTGCTGATCCACCTAGGGGCAACCTTTTCTTCCATATTAAGTGGCCTGCCCGGTCACGGACTAGCACCGCCGCGGAACTGCTGTGGGGCCGGTGCTGTTTGTAATGGACAGCTTGTTCGGCGCAAGAGGTGCTTTGTGTGAAATTGCAGGGGTCTCTATGCGGCACTGAAAACCCCTTTGAAGTCGTGATGGTCCAATAATGGCAGCAACCCACAGGGGTAATGATGTTTACTACCAGTCCCATAATGCTAAGGGCGTTGTTACGCCGTGAAATGGAAATAAAGAGGGGACTTACTGGCAGTGTTGTGCTGTTCGTTACTGGACTCTGAAATGCTCATGAGGAAGGGCGACTAAGCCCGAAACGCGTCGAGCAGCGAAATACGAGGGGCTGTGAGCTGCATGGACACTGCCTGCGGTGTTGAGCGAATGCCTTTTGCAAGTGCTGGTCCACCTAGGGGCAACCTTTTCTTCCATATTAAGTGGCCTGCCCGGTCACGGACTAGCACCGCCGCGGAACTGCTGTGGGGCCGGTGCTGTTTGTAATGGACAGCTTGTTCGGCGCAAGAGGTGCTTTGTGTGAAATTGCAGGGGTCTCTATGCGGCACTGAAAACCCCTTTGAAGTCGTGATGGTCCAATAATGGCAGCAACCCACAGGGGTAATGATGTTTACTACCAGTCCCATAATGCTAAGGGCATTGTTACGCCGTGAAATGGAAATAAAGAGGGGACTTACTGGCAGTGTTGTGCTGTTCGTTACTGGACTCTGAAATGCTCATGAGGAAGGGCGACCAAGCCCGAAACGTGTCGAGCAGCGAAATACGAGGGGCTGTGAGCTGCATGGACACTGCCTGCGGTGTTGAGCGAATGCCTTTTGCGAGTGCTGGTCCACCTAGGGGCAACCTTTTCTTCCATATATATATATATATATATATATATATGCTTGCCCCATTGTGGCAGAACAGGCACATACTTCAAGGAGGAACAACATATTCCACCTTCTGCCTGAAAATTGCATTTGAGTAGTCTCCACTCATATCTACCGTAAGTAATAGTTAATCTGTTATTTGACAGGGGTAATGTTGTTATTAACTCAGTAGTTAAGATAGAAAATATGAGATTTTTATGTACAATTTTGTATCCCATGGAGTCCACCCTAACGAATTTAGCTCATGGAATTGGAGAAATACAAATGGGGTAAGGTTAATTGGTGCTCCAAGAAGTACATTTGTATTTATAAAGTATACATCTGGTAATGGCTATATATTTGTCAGCCTAGCTCCTTTAAAGTTGTTCTATGTGTCCTTATTAGGAAACATGATGACAAGAGGCCACAAGCCAGCCAGGTTATTGACATTATTGTCTTTTTCATATGAGTAGTCTATATCTCCCAATGTAGCATGTCTTCTTGTTTCCAGATCAGTTATTGGATGGAACGTTTGTACTTAAGGTTGCTTCATAAAGTTTAAGTCCCATGCAATTAGCCCAATCAATGTTTTGATTTCTGATGTGACAGTGTATCATTTACAAAACAAACCCACAAAGGTGGTTGGATAGAATTTCTATTGCTATTACCATCACAAAACATAATGTGTTCCTCTGGGATTGCTAAGGTCCTCTTGGTTCGATAAGGTATGCCACAGTGCGAAAAGTCCTATTGGAGGAAACTGTAAGCAGTCGTATTATAATTTTGGACCTGTGTTGGTGCATGTCACATCCATGGTGCCAAGACTAACATTTATACAAGCTTGTAGTAGTCGGGAAAAAAGGAAGGGGAACCCCCATTTCTGCAGAAAGGGAAATAAAAAAGGCTAAATTAACAAAACTGTACACGAAATACTTTCAGATGCAGTTCAAGCTCTGCTGCTTGAAACAATGATGCTTGAAAAAACTGTGGTAATTTTTGGCTGTCGTTGTTTACGCTGCTCGCAGTGTCAACACGTTGGCATTACATTTTCATTATTCACCTAAAAAATTAGAAGGATGCACCAAATAAATTAATGATCTGGGGTCACTTTGTAAGTGTGACCCATGGTAAAATCTCTGTGGGAGTGGGAGGAGAAGTAAGACAGAACACGGAGCACCACTCCAAGGAAATGTTGCAACACAAACTGTAAACTTTTTACGTTTCCAGCAAAACAAGTACGTGTCCAGAATTTATGCTTCCTGGCGCAGTACCCTGTTTCTTGATGTACCAGTGAGACGTATCTGAGAAATAACAGCGTCGACAGGATCCGGCCGGCGATGCATTCCTGTTGGCATGGCAACTGCTAGGAATGTTCCATATTAAAGATAATACGTCTCGCTGGGAACGGCCGAGCCAATAACGTTTGTGAAACCGATCTGCAGGGGTCGTGGCGGTTATCGGGCTCATAACAGCAACAAAGCATCAGCTCTGATGCTCGCTAGGGTTGCTGGGAAAGCGCTTGAGCCCGCGCGTGCTGGGTGGCTTCTAGGAATAGTTTGCGTATGTACGGTGCCTCTCCTGGGGCCAAATTATATGATGCAAAACACGTTCTATCAGTGTTAACTCATCTGGGTATAAATGGGTGGGAGAGGGCGGGGGTGATTCCAGTTTGAACTCGAACAAGATCAGAAAATGATTAACAAAAAACGCTTACTTGCTAACTTTCTACGACCTCAAAAAAGTAGGATTTTTCAGGTTGCAGGTCTGACAATCCTCGACTGGCATACCAATGTCATCATCGCAACTAAGGTGGTGACGTACAGGGGCACAGTGTGCAGTGCTTAATTTGTGCCGGACCAGTGTTGTGGACCAGAGCCCAGACCAGCGGTCGAAGTTCATTATAAAAAGTAAGCGGAGGGTGATGATTTTAACAGTGGGGGCGAGTAAGGTGGGGGCGCAGTCAAAGGGAGGCTAAAAAAACAAAGTGTAACTTTTCTTCGGTTTTTCATCTACAGGTATGCACATATAAAATAGCACACAGCTTATATGTAAAATAAATGCAAGTTCAAGTAATCATTTGGAAATGCACTATCGCCCTTTATGAAACTTCTATTAGTTCATGCACTACAGAGGGCTGTGCCTGTAACCAGACTGCCACAGAGCTGAAACCTGGTTAAAGCAGTAGATAATACTTAGGAGCTAACACAGGCCCCTGTAGCCCCAGTGGCGCAGGGGCCTGTGTTATGCCCCTTTAAAAAGCAAATACTTCACTCCCAGCTGGTAACTGCTTTCAAATACCACTTAAAAAAAAAAGAATAAATCTGTGTAATCAGAAAGTGTCAATTGATTCCATTAATCAAACACAGTACCGACTTACAAGCTCCCTTTACATTTGCAGATTGACCCGTTGTGCACATTTACATTTCTTTCAGGCATGCATGTACATATTTTCCCCAAGTTTAGAGCAGAATTTAGGATTATCCAAAGATAAAAAAAAAACCTTGAGAAGTTGAAGTGTAATAAATACCCCCTAAAAAGTATCCAACCCATCATGGAGTCGCCTTTAAACCACATGCAAACTAAATTCCCCATGCAAGCTAAGAGAGGTAGGCCGCTCATACACCCTTACTACCCACTGAGTAATGAAGCGGAAACTACCCAGCGCAGAGGAGACGCAAAGAACCTCCAGTCACTGTGGTGGTGCAACTGCATGTGAGGAACTCTACGACCGCTGAGTGCAACCCGATTAAGCTGTGTGCAGCAAACTCACCTGAATCAGCTGCTGTCACTCCAGTGAAAAAGGTGTGCTCAGCAATCCAGTCGCTCCTATCCTGCAGGTGCGGGTAAGACTAATTTAAAGCAAATCGGCCTCTGGGGACCTTGCTTGCTAAGTTGGCGATGTGGCGCTGGAACACTGTTGACTCTTGAGACTCAGACTACGAGTGGGGCTTACCCTGGATGCTGCCTACACTGAAAGGAAAATAACCACTATAACTAGGAGCGAGAAAAGAGTGGGACACAGGGAACTGCCTACAAAACACTAGAGCCTTGATCTCAGGGGGACTGTGTAGTTGTGAGGAAATGTCATATTTACTTTTATTTTGATAGCGGTAAAAATAAAAGAATTCTTTTTTTTCTCATAAAAGTGAGTATTTGGCTGGACAATCATTTATTGCTGCTGCTGCATGTATTTTGAGTTGTGATCGGTGTTCACTCCTCTGTGCATACCCTGCCCAACCCAGAGGGAACCTTGGACTGCACGGACCACACTATTCCTGAGAGTCAAGAACTGAAGGAGTACTTGCCCCGTTTGCTCAGAATCCATAGTGGGTCAGTTCCTGGGACATCAGGGGTAAAATACCTCAATCCCCATGGTTGGGCCCAGTAACCTCTGCTTGCCCTGTGGCCCTCTAATAGGGTTTCTGACACTCAGATGTTGCTACTTACTACCATCTTGTTCATTGTTCACCAACATTGTTAGTAATTGAAGTATCAAGGAACACTTGGGCCAACCACAGGCCACAATAATCCTCAACCCCTGGTTGCTCACAATTCCTGATATCAAAGAGGAATTACTCACACAGACTGTCAATTACTTCAAGGAAAATGTGGGGTCAGTAGACTCTGCACATACCATATGGGAAGCCTTTAAGGTAGTAATGAAGGGAGAGGTTCTGGCCCTCAATGTAGGATACACCAAAAAAGACAGCAACAACTGGTCCAACTGGAAAGTGAGCTCCAGCAGCTGGAGGACGAAAGTATTAATAACCCCTCAGAGGAGGCCATGCATCATTTGACGCTTAAACAAGAGGAATATAAGATCCTGGTTAGAGAACAGATGAAGGCCAAACTCCTCCGTACTCAGCATAGGTTGTATGAACTGGGGGATAGGGTGGGTAAATTATTGGCATGGTTGTAGAAGAGGGAACTGGGTGAGAGATAGGTGCCCCAGTTGACCCGACCCTTAGAGATGGGACGCAGGTCACATGCCCAAAAGACAAAGCAGAAGCCTTCACGGATCACCTAGAAACAATTTATACTTCCTCCACCGCATACACGACGGAAGACTCCCACCAACTCCTCTCAGATAGTGACCTGCCAACACTCTCTGATAGTGACAGAGACGCTTTGGACGAGGACTTGACCGACGACGAAATAAAAAAAGCTATAAGTACAATCCAGTCAGGTAGGGCGATGAGGCCGAATGCGATACCCATATAGAATTCCTAAAAGTGGTTGCCACTCAGGCGGCGCCGCATCTGCGGGCCATGTATGACGAGAGCTACGAGATGGGGACTCTGCCAGAGGATCAGCGGCTAGCATCATTGTCATGATCCGCAAGCCGGGGAAGACCGCGGATGATTGCGGCTCTTACCGGCCAATTTCATTACTTAATGCGGAAGCTAAAATCCTTGCGAAAGTACTTGCCCTACGATTGGTCAAGGTTATCACTTCGTTGGTCCACCCGGACCAATCTGGCTTTATGCCAGGGAGAAACACAGCGCTTAATCTCCGGCGCCTTCACAATGTGCTCGTGCGCCGAGAGTATATAGAGGAAGACGCAGTGGTGTTGTCCCTTGATGCCTCAATGGCGTTTGACTCTATCGAATGGCCATATTTATTTGAAGTCTTTAGGCGTATGGGCCTTGGCCCGAAATTCCTGGGATGGGTGCGGCTGCTATATACAGACGTTCGGGGGCAAGTCCGAGTAAATAATTACACGTCTCGAATATTCTCTTTGAAGAGGGGCACCAGACAGTACTGTCCTCTATCCTCCCTAATTTTCTCCTTAATGTTGGAACCTCCTGAGTCAGATGTGACGTCATGGTGAGATGATTGAAGTGGGCGGATGGACACGATGACCGAATATCGTTATATGCTGATGACATATTGCTGTATCTTGCCTCCTCTTATCGGTCCATACACAGGGTATTGAATATATTTTCAAACTTTGGGAAATACTCTGGCTATGCCATTAATTGGAGCAAATCGATGCTGTATGTCCTTCGGGCCAGGTTTCCCGGCTTCTGATACCTGGGGATCTTAATAACCCCAGACTCCCAACTCTTTTACGATCGTAATCTCGCCGCTCCTCTGGCCCGGCTGCGCATGGATGTTAGGCACTGGCGGTCCCTGCCCCTCTCTTTAGTCGGTCGGACGGCTCTTTTTAAGATGCTGGCCCTCCCGTGTTTCCTTTATATCCTTCAGAACTGTCCACACAGGGTTCCCAACGCATATTTCTCGGGGGTGGAGGGTGAAGTCCGAACGTTATTATGGGACGGTGGATCCCCTCGCATAGCTATGAGTAAGTTAACCAAGGAGTGGTACCACGGGGTTATTGCCCTACCAGACATTAGGCTTTACTATTGGGCATCGCAGCTAATGGTAGTGAATCACTGGATGTATCGCTCCCCTGTCGATCCAGCCTATTTGTTGGATAAGTATCAAATGGGGAGCGTGCAATATATGGGGGTGTTGTACTCGAAGGCTTGGAAAGGACAGTATTTTGACCCCACAGCCCATACGGTCGCAATGTGGCATCAGGCCAATTCCCATCTAGGTTGGGCAAATGTCCTCACCAATGCCACACCACTGTGGTCTACCTAAAAACTGGGACTCTTGTGTCACCAACCTGGGTTTGACAAGTGGGATCTCATAGGGATCTCCACAATCGGAGACCTGATGCAAAAGGGCGCACTCCATACGTTTGGGGAATTAAGGAAGAAATATGACATGGCCCAAGGAGAGGTATTTCGATATCTACAAATTTGACATGCCCTCACCACAGCCCTTCCTGACATGACTGACATACCAGAATCGTTCCCATTGGAGGACAGGCTACTTGACGGACCATTGCTCACCAAAGCCATATCATTTACTTACAAGAAACTATGTAATAACTTAACCGATATGTTCCACAAACTTTGAGAGAAGTGGCAAGTTGGATCTTGGGCCCATTGACAAGGAAGACTGGCAAGCGGCATTAATGTCCCCTAGGGAGGCCGCCATCACCCTTTGTTTTCGACTAATCCAACTTAAAATATTGCATAAATCCTATTTGACCGGGGTAAACCTAGCGAAGATTGGCTCATGGGCGGATGCGCTTTGCCTTCGAGGCTGCCAGCAGGATGCAACCTTTTACCATATGGCTTGGGACTGCCCAATGATGCGACCGTTGTGGGAGGGGGCCACGAGCCACATTCATGATGCCCTGGGGAAGGAGCTTACCCTTCCTCCACAATTGGGCCTTGTCAACATGTGGGAACAGACGGACCTAACAGAAGTAGAGCAACAACTGGCCACACTGGGCTATACTTTAGTCAAGCGTGAGATAGCGAGGAGATGGGGGGTGGCGGATAGACCTTCATGCCAACTATGGGCGAGAGAATTTGACAAATGCATGATAGCGGAAAAGGAGGTATTTAAAACGAGAGGGTGTCCAAAGAAGTGGGACAAGAAATGGGGCAAGTGGAACACCTACCGAGGTAACCTATGTGTTTCCCCATCAGTGGAAATGGAACTACAGAGCACTGGAGAGGGACACATAGATGTATCATGAATGTAACTGATCTACCTTCCCTAAGGACTTTAAATTACTATATAATGTACCAAACTGTTGATTGGAAAATTTATGTGATCTCTATTAATGTGAAAATTAATAAAAATATATATTTTTTAAAAAAAGGAACACTTGAGTTGTTATTGTCCATATTGGATGATCTCCTATGCTGCTTCACAGGCCAAGTGCTTATCAAGGGTGTTTCTTTCCCATTGGGCTTCTCTTCCATGTCCCTTTTCCATCCAACACCTAATGTGTTTTTAGTTACGCACCATGATGCTTTAACAATGACTAACCAATACTGCACCTCTTAGAGACTCTGCCTGTGTCCAGTCATGCAAAACATTTACCAGTGCCCATAACCTACAACTCTGGTAGCTAGGATAGAAGGAACTACAGCTTCTCTTGTTGCCCATCCACCATTGAGTGAAGGGAGAACAACTGCAAAACAGGGGCAAGGCATGACCATTAGAATCCCCAGGATAAGAAAAGGCATGCTAGGGTCCTCTACAATTTGGGTATAAAGGAGAGAACAACAATCATACCAGTGTACCATCCCCTTCTGAAGCGATGGAGAAGCAATGCAAATATATATGTGCCATGTCCGTCTGCCACCACCATCCAATGAAGTACAATAGTGACCCTACCAGAAACACAGCCCTCAGCCAATAGATGAAGAGAAATCAGATGTCACGTCACAGGTTCCTCTGCCAGTCCACTGGAAGAAGTTGAGGAAGATTGAAACACTGTTACTCGATTAACAGAAATGATGGGGAAACTGCAACAGTCCAGCTGATGGTTCCTACTTCTATACCACTGCAATGACGGAATGGAAGGACTATGAGGTCACCATCACACTACTCTAAACGTATAGCTCGGGGAGAGAGATATTGGTATAGTTAAAGAAGGACCATACTACTGTAAAATGTGTTCCTCCGTAACTCAATGGCATGGTATTTGTGCAGTGTAATGGCATGACTTCCCTAAGTGCTGCCCTGCTACAGATCGCCGGATTACTACTTTTCAACGTCAGCTAAATTCTTATCACAGTATCCTCTTTGGTGACTAGCTTGCCTAGAATAAACAGCCCATGGTGTGGCACATAGGAACCATGTAGGCGTTCACTATGTAAATGGAACCCTGTCTCTGGTTTGCCATCCATTAAGTCTGCCAGTTTAACTAACACAAACACGCACATACACACACCAACACACACGTGTGAGCACACACATACACACACACGCGCACACAGACACACACACACACACACACACACACACACACACACACACACACACGCACACACACCTTTTGACCATGAAGTGTAAAAAGGCTGAAAATACAAGTCTGTTTTTCCATTTGCTGCTGGTGCCAAGTTCAAAACACTAGCTTTACTATGTCATAGCCTGTCCTGGGTAAACCTGCAGAACCAGATTATCGTCATTTACTATTACTGCTGTAAAGTAAATACATCCTCATGTCTTAGCCTGCCCTTGGCAAAGTACTGCTGAACCAGCAAATCCACCAAGGCAAAGAACTCTGGCAGTAAAATAAAACATGCCCCAGAAGTAAATACCAGAACAAATCCATTAGGACAATTTATTTAATTTAATGAATATTATAACTAGAATAAGACACACTGGGTGGTATGAATCTATGTAAGAATTCTGTGGTAGATAAACTCAGTCTATGGCCTCGTCTCCTGTAGTCCAGCCCATGGGCTGAGTCATGGTTATGTATCAGAGAAGGGAGGATAATAGTCAGTTTCGATGTCATGGAAAACAATGGTGTCCTAATATAGCTTCATACTGAACATTTACAGGTGGCTTATCCCAGAGGTGTCCAATGATGTTCTAGCAGAGATGGAAACATATCTGATTCTAACAATTACCACTGACTGGTTAAAGGTTTTCCATTCAGATTAATTGTATGCATAATTAATTCCTGCCAACTTGAACACAAATCTCTCTGTGTGAGGAGGGGGCGGGGCATCGAGCCGAGAGTACCTAAGAGGCATTTGTGCCAACCCTGCCACCAAGCCACCTCCTCCAAAAACAATAAAGAAGCTTGCTAAAGTGGGTGCCGATGTCCTGGGGTGTTTTTACACCCCTTAATGGAGGTCGGCAGTTCAGAACCTCTGAAAACGAGCTGGAAATCCAATATTTACAGTGGTTTTCAGCTCATTTGCCCTGCCACCGTGTGATATCGGCTCCTCACCAGGTGACAGTGTGATGGAAGCTGATATCATGTGTCACGTGGTGGCATAGTGTGAGTTGGCAAGCCTGATAATGACCCCACGCGTGGATACATACGGACATACATATGCACACCTACACTCATACAAATACACTTTCTAAGGCATTTTTAGCTGTAAAAATCGCCAGTGCCCAGAGCACATCTACAGTGCACATTCAGTCTGAATGACTTGTGCTGCGTCTTCACCACCTGCTATACTTGCTCTGTTGGAGCCCAGGCATTGAGAGACACCTGGGAGCATCTCTTTCAATGTATGTTATGTACACCATCATCATCTTCTGAAGTGTCAAAACTAGATTTGTAACTAATTGTACAGACATAATATTAAGCAGAACAGACATCATTTTGATAGTACGTCATATTACTCAATTTCCATGATGAGAAGCTGATAAACAAATAACCTAAATGGAGGTAAAAATGAAAAAAAAACATAATAGAGCCAAGCCTAGTAAAAGTACCTATATGGGAGGAGATAGAGAGTTAGTTAATGAGAGTGCTGCTCAATCTGGTAAATCCTAATTCCTCCACTCTCTGCCGGTAGTGTTCAACTAGAGCCCGGCATGGTTATATGAAATGCAATTAGTATACATGATGGCAAGAGAAGGAGCGGGATGGGGAGAGCTGTGTTTGTTATGTAGATTAGAAATTAGAAGGCTGTGAGGTCAAGCCAAGTGATATTCCATATAATCTCTCTGGGAGAGGCTGGTGTTGCCTTTGGCATATTCTTGGAAGGAAAAAATCAGTTTATCCCATACGTTTTGCGTAGACCTCTGGTGTCTTTCCTGTATAGAGACAATGAATTCCGCATACTGAAGAACTGTTGTGCACCAGTGGGAGATGGTGACTGGAAAGGAGGATTTCCATTTCATTGTAACAGAGCATGTGTACTATAAAAAGTTAGGTCTATAGGTCGATTCACTACTTTGCCTGATTTGGGATGCTTATCTAAGCCCAGGATACAGCTCACCAGGGTAAATGATCCCTGGTGACCCGTCACACAAGTAAATATAGTGTAGATCTCACCCCAGTAAGAGGACATAATGGGGCAGACTCAAAACATATGCTTCATGTCTGCATTGGAAGTAAGGCAGTGGGTGCAACCGGCAGTGGCAGTAGCGTTAGGTTTGTTGGAAGTGTGCAGGTGTCAAGTATGCCTGTTGAAGAATATATGTATGGAATGTACTGGAACCTGGCATTTTGTGAATTCTTGGGTGAATGGGAGAGCGCTTTTACCCATTCTTTATGAGTGAGGGAATAGCCTATGTCAGTGTCCCACTTGGTATGGAGTTCTGGTAATGGAGCTGTAGTGTGCTCAGGGATCCCTCTGCCAAGCCAAGAGATCAGTCTAGGCCTTCTGAAGGCCCCCAGCACTACCTCGACCGGAGAGTGGTCTCATACCCCTCGTTCTATGTTTGTTGCCTTATAAAACCCCCCCATACTCTGGGCCTGTGTTAGAATATAGTCTAGTCTGGAGAGGCTTCTTTGTGAAGTTGCGCTATGTGTGTTTTGCTAAATCAGAGGGTGTTGGTGTCTCCATATATCGCAAAGGCCCATGGTTCAGAGGAATTCCTTCAGTGGGCCTAGTCGTCGCCCCGTTGTATTTCCCCCCAGGATGTCCAGGTCGGCTGAGACAATGTCACTCATGTCACCCCTGATCACCAGTCTACCCTCAGGGAGTTCTACTAGTAGAGGACCCACAACATCTAGTGTGCCGGATTAGGGACCAGGAGGAGCAGATATCAAACAGAGGTTCAGTGTTTTTTCCTCCATTGGCCACTTATTGCTGCGAAGGTCCCCAACAGGTCTATACAAGATTTATTTCGGATAAAGGGGAGGGATCCCTTGCACAATATACCGGCTCCCCTTGAACCGGACGTATATCCCGCGCATGCTAGTAGTGTATAGCCGAATCTGTTTAGAGCCCTGCACTGGTTTCCTAGGAGATGGGTCTCTTGTAGCAGGACAACATCGGGGGAGTGTCTTCTAATGAACTGCAGCACTTTTGTCATTTTTTACCCGTTGTTAAGGTCCTTGACGTTCCAGGACCATATCTTTACCGATTTCTGAGAGGTCTCAGGATTTGCTATAGTGGAGTGGTTTCCTCGCCCCCCCAACATCCCTTCGCTCCCTTTCTTAAACTGCTCTCACCCTTAGATGACTCTTTAATGCTTGGATGACATTTGTACTTCTTGACCCACCCTTGAGCGTTTAACTGGAAATTGAAACGCCTATGGTAACAAAACAACTTTTCCCAACTTAAACCGCTCTCCCCCTCCCTGCTACCCTGCTAAATAGGCAATGCATACCCCAACTCGTCTACTTGCAGGGTGCCTTTTGCCCAATTGTTGAACTACTTCAAACACAGTAGGGGGAGACTTGACCTCTCCCGAGAGTCAATTCACCCTATTCTTGTGTCAAACCCCTTTGCTAACATTACAATTGAGGAGTTGTTATGTCATGCCAATCTGACTGCCACCCACCTTCTCATTAGAAATTGCATTACTGACTCATTATGTTGTTACCATTTTCGACTCTATAGTCCCTTCTGGCTGGGTGGTCTGAATCTTCAGTTTGTTTTGCTTCTACCTGTGTCCGGCCCAAGCGTCGCTAGCTTCCCGGCTTGTTCCTGGTCTGGTTGCTCTCCACTCTTTTTGCTACGATAGGGGTCTCCTCAGCCATACCCTGTCCTCCTCCCGCTACCTCGGTTGTTAGTTTGCCATCCCTCCAACCACTCCAATACCTCTTCTGGGGAGGTGAAGTGCCATGACTTGCCCTCCGCTATTATTCTGAGTTTTGCTAGGAAAAGCATCATGTATTTGATGTTGCACCCATGGAGTTCCTTCTTTACTGACTCAAAGCTTCTTCTTTGCCATTGCACTAGCAGCGTGAAGTCTGGGAAGAACCGAATCTGAGTGTTCCCAAACTCTATATCCCCTTTCGCTCTTGCAGCTTGCAGGATGCCATCACAGTCCCGATTGTTAAAAAAACGCACAATAATAGTTCTCGGGGGCGCCCCAGGGTGGGGGAACCAGTGCCCGGTGGGCCCTCTCCATGGAAAAATGTTGGATAATCACTTAGGACGCAGTATGTTTAGAATCAGGTCTTCGAGGAAGAGGTCAACACTAGGGCCTTCCACCCCTCCGGGACCCCACCACCCTGATATTGTTCCTTCTTGCTCTCCCTTCCTGGCCTCTGATTTTGACCTCCATGGTCGTGGTCTGCTGGGTTAGTTTTTGTACCTTAGACTTTAAATGTTTTGTAGTGGCTTGGAGTTAGGCAATTTGTGTTTCAGTCATTGTGACCTTCTCTCTCAACGTTTACATGTCAGTTCTGATCAGGTTGACTTCTATGGTCACCTTGTCTATTGTCAGTTGTAAGGTGCCCTTTAGGTCTCGTATGGGCGCCATTATGGCACTCAGGGATGGCTCCTCTACTCCCTCGCCCTCTTCCACTCGGGGGGGGGGGGTTGTAAATGTAAAATGTTGTCCATTTTGTTTGTTTGGAGGGCTCCTGAACCCTTTAGTTTCACCATCATGTCGTTGGATGCTAAGCACTTGTGTCTCCCCTTTCCCCTTATGAGTACTAAAGCAGGCCAGATTTTATAGGCCGAAATACAGGGCTCTGTGAAGTTGACGGGGTGGAAAGGGGCAGGATGGGGAGCTATGTGACATGATCACAGCCTTAGCACTCTGTGAAACTCATGCAAGTGGCCTCCCCCGCCTGCAGTTCAAGTTCAGGAGTTTGGCAGTGGTTGTTCCTTGCCAGCACCGGCTGCTTTAGTTCCTCTTGATTGTCTCTGGGGGGGATCCCTGTTGTTCCGGCCCTGCTACTCGCCAAACTTGAGGAGTTTTAGTTGAGTTCACCCCCCTTCGCTGGTCTGTGTAACTCCCTCTGTGGGCCCAGCTTGGGCCGTACTGTGAGCTCTATATAGGGGGCTCCGCATGAGTCCTGATGGTCTTCGTCTACTAGCACGCTGGTTCACTGCCGCTTTCTGTGGGCCTCTCTATCCGCACCTTTTATGCTCAAGCGGATTCACTATTGTGGCTGAACGTGGTCTTTTTGGGCCCACGTATCCGCTCATTCCTGGGGAAATGTGCCTCTCACCTCCCACTTGTAGTGGCGGTCATGGAGTCTTACTGCGTCATCTTGGTTGGGGGTGGCACCACGCCCTGAACCCTCAACCTTCCGTGGGGGACCTTATGGCTCACCACTGCCCTTCTCGTGGTGATTTGGAGGTCTCCAATACATCCCGTTCGCGGGTGTGGTGCTGCAGTATAGCTGGGTTCTGTTCGGACCTCGATACTTTCGAGGCAGCCACTCGGCCCGTGAGACTCCGTCTATGCGGCCGGCGGCTCCTCCCGTCCTCACAGTCGGCCTTGGCTTCGCTCTTGTGGTGTGGCACGTCTTCACACCCCGCCCGGGTCCTCCGGCACACTGCTGATAGGCGGCTGTCCCTCGCTCTTTGGTACACAACTTCTCCGTCATTGATGGGCGGATTGTGGGGTTATGCTCCAGCTCTAGGGGAGCTCAACTATGGTGTGGCCTTTTTTGTTTGCGGCCAAGCAATGCCCCCCAGATGTTTCATGTTTGTTAAACAATGCAGTGCATTTAATGCATTGCCCATGTATTAAATGGAATCTAAATGTCAGTTCCAAAACCATACTGTATTTAGGAATCATGTATGTTAAACCTATACTGCAGTACCACTGATCTGAGCATCAGGTAGTGAACACAACCGATACTTTAGTGGTGTAGCATACAATACAGCAATGTTTTCTCACACAATCCCGCTTCTTTTCTGTTTTTCATACCTAATTTTACTGAATACTCTGGCACTTGTTCTTCAATGACAACCTTGGCTAACTTTATAAATTGAATTACTGTTCGTACTGTATCCAGCTTTCTTTATTTTCTTGCCAATCAAAATACGCCATTCTCTTTCATCGCTGCATATTGCACCTGAGTCTTCTAATCAATGCCAATGTAAACCTGGCACAGTGTGCAATGAGCTACTGTTGGTCTCCACGACATAAAGAACAATGGTTTGTTATTGCTGTATTTTCCAATAAACATTTTCTGGAGACTTTGTACTAAGATATGTAGTTGCATTTTGTGCTCATTATTTCTGTATAATCTAGCTGCTGCTTCTATTACATAATAAAGTATAGTGGGGCATGTACTTTTTAAGTCTAGTTTGCCAGCGCAGTTGTCTAATGGCATATTGTTACAATGCTTTAAAATTTACATAAACTTGATGGTGTCTCCACCCAGAGAAGTATTTCTCTCTCTCTCACCTCAGGATATTGACTGTTTTGTATGTCATTCTGCCTTCCATGGAGTGCCTGCATTATAATTTGTAATTAGGGCTTCCGGTTTTATGGTATTTCTTTTTTTGATATTTCCGTCTGTATTTATCATGTTTATTTTTTGCCAATTTTATCTTTATTTATCCATATTTATTATATAACAATAAAGCTGAAACTGGTATAGTTCCACGTTTATTTAACCAATAAATATGCAGTCATTCTTGAACGCCTGCCAGGTTTCAGTGATATGAATAACTGCAGAAGATAAATCAATGCACTTCTGTGAAAAAGTGCACATTTCAGTATCAGCCTTGTGCGTAACTACTGTTTAAGCCTCTTTACTAAAATTCCTTTCTTTTTTAAACATTTATTCGCCTACCAGTCATGACAAAGAATATTTAGAATCACTGAAAAAGCACCCAATTTTCGTTGTTATCCGCATTTTAAAATAAATACAGACAAGAAAATAAATGGTTTTCTGTCTTTATTTATCTGTAAAAAATCTGTAAAAATGGAAAACAGGGAGCCTTAATTGTAATGCATGAGCATCTATTTTACTTCTGAATAGTGCACTCAGTCATCACATATTGAATTCATTAAGGGATGTCTGGCAAAATGGTTTACGTTATCTCTAAAAGTAACGATTACTGTCTTAAGGATGCATTGTCAGTTTATTCAGGGGTTTTGGGTTGAATTAACGGAAGATTTTTAGTTTTTTCTTAATAATTTTTATAATGATGATTTTTCTCATTCTAAAATGAGTAATGATCAATTTCCATTTAAATTCATTGATAAATTGCTAAACTCTAATTGCTTGTGCTCTGGTAGGCCACATCTTATCCTGCGGAGATTTTAAGGCTAAATTGCAGGCAGGGATCTCTATCTTTGATCAGCAGGACCCTCATTTTATTGACGGCTCACTCCCAGACCTTTGCGATTCCAGAAGACTTGAACTTTTTAATTTTATCAGCTAGCAATATTAGGCGAATCTACATGATTGCAATAGAAGCCGCTTTACTACCACCTATTTTGGCTGCGGTTGTTTTTCAGTGATTGATTGTATTTTATTTACCCAGGGTTTTTTAAAACATCAATCATCTTGTGGGATTATTGAAAAATCTCTCAGCAACCAATATCCACTTATTAATGTAATCCTTCCATCAATATCTAATTTTTCTTGTCTACCGAAGGATAACTATTGCCTTCCCTCAACCCTTACGGACCCAAGTTGGTCAGTAGACTTGATGATCCTGGTGGTTTTTTTAAGGCCTCTCGTTTGACGTTATTCCAATCTCCTTGATCTCTGCCTCTCAGAAGCAACCTCAAGTTACCACTTTTGTAGATATTTGTTGTGGAATTAACTCATCCCTAATATAACCAGCCTGTAAAACAGCTAATTCCACTTCTAAGTGGTTTGATCTCACCTGCTTGGCCTCAGGGACACGTTTATGGGCTGCTGTGAAATCTAAACCTAGGAACCAGGGTTGGATTGGGATTCAAAATCAGCCCGGGCACACTAAAAAAAGTGACCCACATTTGCATATTGCCTTTCCTCAAAACAACACACCTGAAAACAAGTGAGGCCACTTCTGCTCAGGCCCCCCGCCCCGCTAGGTATGCATACATTAATGAGCCGGCCCTGCGAGAGAAAGGATGTGACACCTCTGCCTGTTGCTAAACGTGAGGTAATGAGCGCCCATATGCCTCCAGAAAGGCCACTCAGACACCCACTGGGCCGCTGGCTGTAACTGAACAACAGCGACACCGTCCAAATCAGCCCTCCAGACTGCCCCAAAAAGCAGCCCACAGCTGGAACTTGGCACCGGCCCCTCGGGCATTGCCCGAGTGCCCGCGTTACCAATCCGACGCTGCTAGGGACATATCTAAGATTTCAGCTTGCCGTTCAATATATAGGCAATCAATAAAGAATAGGAAATTAGAACTCCCCCCAAAATATAGGAGTACTTAATGTTTGACTGTGAATCTAAGAGCACCAAAGCACGATAGCAAGTGCTCATATAACATCTGCACAGTGGGTTAATCATTTCTCTCATATTTATCTAACAAACTTCTGTTCCACTGACAGCCAGATGGATTCATTACATCCTGACATCAGTGAAAGTCTATCTTTTGACCTACATGAGGTTACTCGTGCCTTGCATGAGAGCCCCTCTGGTAAGGCGCCAGTGCCTGATGTGGTGCCTGTGGGCCTATTTAAGTGTAACATTGATGTATGGGCGCCTTTACTCACAAACATTTTTAATAGAATCTCCTATAAATGTATATCAAGATTTTGGTCTTTGTCAATCATCATACCCATCTTCAAAAATGGGAACTAGCACCAACCTTTCTGCTACAGGCCAATTCCATTCATCACTTCAACAGTTAAAGTCCTTGGCAGGATTATTTTTAATAGGTTCAGCAAATGCCACTATGTGTTTCATGAAGGGTTAGGTATTTTAGAGCAATGCTAGAATCTTCATTTGATTTTGAGTAAATATATAACAGAAAAGCACTGCCCAATGTACCCGGCCTACATAGACCTCTTTTCACGTTCGATCGAGTCAAACGAGCGAAGCTTTCTTTGACTCTTTTAGAGCATGGATTGGACAACTCTCTGTTGCATTTTTCTCACAGATTTACATTCGTATTTGGGGGATAGACTATGTTTTGGACCCAATGTAGAGTATTCAGTCCCTTTTAAACTTGAACGAGGAGTGTGTACGTCAGGGCTGCATTTTAGCACCCATTTTGTTTCTACTATATATATTTTGTACAAGCATTTGATTGTTCATTGGATGTGCCCCTAATTAAATCTACATTGGTCCCACCTTATTATACGGGGATGATGCAGTTTTATTGGCGTGTACTCCAAAAGGCCTGAAGCTATGGTCAGAGCTTTTATGAATGTTGTGTCTGCACTTGATTTGAAGACAAATTCTAATACATCCAAGCTGATGGCATATGGACCACGTAGCTCTGCTTTGCGAAATTTACTATAGAAGGTAACAAACTGTTGAGGGGTTCCCAACTCCCTTATTTAGGGATCATTTTAACATTCTCTGACCTAGGGAGTTTTAGTATTTTAGTGTCCGATAGATCGCATGTGAAGCAATTGTTCCAATTGTTCCTGAGCAATAGGCGCATGGACAGGGAACACGCAGAATTGACCAAACCCCATTAGGAATTAAATAATGGTGAAGAAAACTCTGGGTAGGAAACCCTATTTATTTAAGGGGACCGGTGTCTGTGAGCGGGCTCTTTCAATTTTTTGGGGAAAGAGATCATACGCTCTCAGTTATGTTTTCCTTTGAGACAATATGACTGTTCTAATATAGATGTATGTCCCTGCAACGGTCTTTTGAAGCAGACAGGTTTTGCACTTTCTTTCTTTCTGTAAATGTTATGGTATTTATCCTAAAAGTTGTTTCTTTCTACGTTGAAGTGGCATAGATTCTTTCAATGTAGCCCTGCATTGTGTTTTTTATAGAAGTGTAATGGGTATGATGTTTGTTTTGCAGTACGTTCTTTTTTAGATTTCGCAATGAAATGATGTAAATCTATACTTTTTAAAGAAAATATTTAATGTAATTGTTTAATTGTTTGTACTTTTATGATTATAATGTATGTATATAAGGAAATAACGTTATTTGAATTGAATTGAAATTCATTATTTCATATATGCTCTGTACACAGAAAGCTGTCGTTTTTTATTAAATGTAATTTTTTGATTGAAGCAGGCTTTTGTAATGTTTTAGTTAGGTATGAAAATGAAAGTCAAGCTTATTTAAATACTTGTTATTGTTAGTTGGCACATAATATTAATAATTTTAAGTTAGAGTTTAAGTAAAATGCTACATTTGCTACAGAGAGCAAATCACCAGAAGTCTAAAAAAGAAAACGTCACACTTTAGGGGACAGTTCTTCAAATTACCAACTTCTCTCTTTCTGTTTCTTATGGTGTACAATGAATCCGATTCTGACTTTCTTGAACACCAGGGCCCATCTGATGAGTTCCCCCATATCTTTGGCAGCCCATCACAACCTTTATGGGTTTCTCCACTTTTGTACACCAGTCTATGGTTAGTCTTTATTCAGCGAGGGTCGGCGGAGTCCTTGAGGTTCAGTGTTTTGCAATGTCGCTTTTTGCAAGGAGGGTGCCATTGCCCCTGAAAGTACGTACTCCCTTAAGCTCTCCCAAATCCTCCAAAAGTCCTACTAGGGCAATTCTGGTCAATGGGTCTATCAGCCACTGAAGGAGAGTGAAAATCTACTTCTGTACGTGGCAATGATGGGTCAGTCCCAAACAACATGTAAGAAGTTTCCTTCCTCCTCTGGGTATCTAAAGCATTCCGATGTAGGGCACCATCTATAAGATAGTTGACATGCAGGTAGTTAAGTTGGATGAGACGGCGTCAGGAGGCTATGACCAGCATCTGGGGGGGCCATTTGAGTATCTCTCCAACTATCCTCATCCAATGGACGCACCCACATGGCCTCTTTTGGCCCCGAGGGGATCTGAGGAATGAATGCCTATGATTTATATATACAGGATATCTGACCTTTTCCCAATAGGACCATAAGGACCTTGGCTTCCATTGGGTGTATTCAGAAACCTCAGCCAGGGAGTCCTGAAGTTGCGTATGGGTATGGCAATGTGTTGGAGGTATTTATAGAAATACATTTTACGGAGATCATATTCCTGGTCAAGTTCTTAAAAAGACTTCATTTGCAAACCTTGCAATACATCTCCTACCCTTGAGAATCCAATGAGATCCCATTTATGAAACCCATCAAGCTGCTTTCAGTGTTGGCTGTGCCAGAGGGGAGTCTCCATCGTGACCCTTCGCTCCCAGCCTGTTCTTCTGAGGGCCACTCCTCATGCCAGAAACATCACCCTAGTTACCTCCAGGAGAGTGCAGAAAACTGGGGATTCATAGAGCATACTAAATTACATGAACGTTTACATTGTTTTCTATTGCAGTAGTGACTTCACTTGGCCATGCACTAAGATGATTTCACTGGTAGTAAGATTGATAAAATGATACCAAGGTTTGTAATCTAAGTAACAAGCTATTTTACCTGGTTGCACGACACCACAAAATTATCACAAATGAATTCCAATACAATAAAAAAGAATTACATTTTTTAAATAAAAATATTAATTTTAATCTATTACTATAAAATTACATGACATAAACAATAAAAGTGTTTAAAAAAATTACAAATATCAATAAATATAACAACATCTATATATATATGTGTAGATATATATATTACCTACTGGCGGTCGCCAGTAGGTAGTTATAGTTAGGACCCTCTTACCATAGGAAATCCGCAACATTCTATTTTGAATAACTTTGGCGCCGGTCGACGAATCCTCGCCAAATTTTCAAAATAGGTGGGGCGCTGTGCTCCGCTCCTACCCTGAAAGTCTCGGGGGGATTCGTCAAGCGGGGGCTGAGATAAAAGGGGGGTCCCAAAACGCGTTTTTCCCATGCATTTTCCCATAGGACCTTTAGACACAGCTACAGCCCGAACGGCTGAACAGAGTTAAATGAAATTTGGCAGAGAGGTAGTCCTCAGGTCAAGGAAGTGCCTTTTGTAGGTTTGGTGTAAATCTGTTCAGTAGATTCTGAGAAAATAGCCTTTAAATCAATATATATATCTGAGCCAGCTTACGGTGCGCTTACGGTGCGCTTACCGTACGCGTACGGTGACGTGCGCGAGCGCGATTCTGATTGGCTGATAGATCTTAGTAAACATTCGAATCGGTCGAAACCAGGAAGCGGCGGCCGCCATTTCGTGTGTTTCAGTCAGAAAAAAAAAGGGAGATAACTTGAAAAGGGGGCAAGGAAGAGAGTTACAAACCCCCTAACATTTGAAAGGGGGTCAAAGAAGGACAGAAAAGTACAAAAAAAACATTTATTAATTTTTTTAAAAATCGCGGGGTACGCGTACGGTAAGCTCACCGTACGCGTACGGTAGAAAAAAAAAAAAAATGAAATGAAATGCAGATTTAAGTGTTTAGATATTAGGGGGCTCTAAAAAGAGCCGTTGTGTTTATGAAGTGATTTTTTAGTGGTACCTACAAATAAGTACCGATGCAGAGTCTAAGGTTCAAGAGGAAGACTCAGTTCCCTTCATCATTGAAGTGCACACCATCTCCTCTATAAATGTCTTGCATGTCGTAACGCAAGTTGTTGTGGTAAATGGAACCCATACCATAGTCTCGGAGGAAAGCAGAAACAGATTTGTTGACGTGCTTTCTTGCTTTGTCAATCTGTGGACAGAAATGATTGGACCAGTTCCATTTTTGCCTTTGGCATATGTTAGAAAACACAAAGGCAGTTTTAGGGAAAAGTGAAAACAGTTGTGCAAAGGTCTCCTTCATAAGCATTTCCAGACCTACCCCAGTCAAAGTGCCTAGGTCATTGCCACCACAGTGCACTATTATGAGGTCAGGGTGTTGGATTTGCATGAAGGATTTCACCAATGGCTTCAATTGGTGCCACTTTAACCCTCTCTGACCAATCCATTTAATGTCTACATTTGGCAAAGCAAGGTCTCTCACCATACCTGTTTTCTCTGCATACTTTTCACTCCAGAAGACATAGCTGTGCCCTACAATCCACACTGTGAACATCTTCAAAGGAGAACTGGATGCACTCAGGAGGTGTAATTCAGTAGAACGGTAAAAAGAAATGAAAGACAGTTTGGAAATGGAGGCATACATATTTTTTTTTTTTTTAAACTGATTGGCTGTTTCATACCATTCTACAATAAAAACTAGGCTGTATGTGTAAATTTATAGAAGCATGTTTTGTATTGGTACAGAAAAATGTGTTACCAAAGAACAGTACTATGGATTTGCTGTTAGGTTTGAAAAGTCAAGCACTCCTGCTCTTTGGAAATGAAACATTGTTTGGTGAACTTCTGACCTAACTCTGCACAGCAGTGTTTCAAGAGCTGTTGCTATGGTAGCAGGCAGAAGTCAAGTTGGGGGAAGGGTACTAGGCAGAAGTCAAGTTGGGGGAAGGGTACTTTTGGAAAAGGGTTGGTTTTCAACCAATAGAAATGTGTGATTACATTTGAAAAAAAGGGGGAAGCACTGAGATTTGAAACTTACATGTATATGTGTGGAAAAAGAGAGGGAAACTTCGCCATTATCTGGTTCTGCTGAGAGGAGAGAGGTGTACAGAACAGAGATCCTGGCTCTGATAATCTGCTGTTTGAGTGCCACATTTCTTTCACAACTAACTAATTTTAAAGGTGAGTTTAGAGTTTGAGAGGGGATGTATATGGTAAATTAAGAAATGAATAATAGAATTGGAATTCCTTTTGTTGAAGTTGTGTTTATCATTTTCTGTTTTGGGAGAAATATAAATGTGAGGAACATGTAAAATAATATGGACTATGTTTTCACGATAAATTAAGGTGTACTGGTATAAATAAGGAATACTTTAAGGGTTTGAGGTTGCACCCAGTAATGCAAATACATTCAGCATCAGTAAGGCTGGTTGCCCTTGCTGGAGTGTAGTCAGTCACCTAGGCTACACATGTTGTTGGTCTCAGAAAGCTGTTTGGTATTGCTCTGGTGATTTTACATTTGCATTAGATGGAAAGGGGGAGGTATTGTTTTCTGCAGAAGCAGACTCTTAGCACACAGCCAGCTGCATATCCTGTGGAATCATGCATAGTATTCACAACCGAGTGGGGTTTGAGGTTTCAGTCAGTAATGCAAATACATTCAGCATCACTAAGGCTGGTTGCCCTTGCTGGAGTGTAGTCAGTCACCCAGGTTACACATGTTGCTGGTCTGAAAATGTTGTTTGGACATGTGCTTTTTTAAGAATCTGAAAAGTGGATTTATAATGTGTCAGACTGTAAAAGTACTTATCACTTGCCCAAAAAAATAGTAGTAAGTGTGCTTTGAAATTGGCAAAGAAATTTTGTTTTTTGACTAATATGAAAACATGACTCTGTGTGCAAAGAGGAATTACAGGCAGAGATTTATTGCGTATTGCTCTGGTCATTTCACATTTGCATTAGTAGGAAAGGGGGAGCTATTTTTTATGCAGAAGCAGACTCTTAGCACACAGCCAGCTGCTTATCCTGTGGAATCATGCACAGTATTCACAACCGAGTGGGGTTTGAGATTGCAGTCAGTAATGCAAATACATTCAGCATCACTAAGGCTGGTTGCCCTTGCTGGAGTGTAGTCAGTCACCCAGGCTACACATGTTGTTGGTCTCAGAAAGCTGTTTGGTATTGCTCTGGTGATTTTACATTTGCATTAGATGGAAAGGGGGAGGTATTTTTTTCTGCAGAAGCAGACTCTTAGCACACAGCCAGCTGCATATCCTGTGGAATCATGCATAGTAATCACAACCGAGTGGGGTTTGAGGTTTCAGTCAGTAATGCAAATACATTCAGCATCACTAAGGCTGGTTGCCCTTGCTGGAGTGTAGTCAGTCACCCAGGTTACACATGTTGCTGGTCTGAAAATGTTGTTTGGACATCTGCTTTTTTAAGAATCTGAAAAGTGGATTCATAATGTGTCAGACTGTAAAAGTACTTATCACTTGCCAAAAAAAAGAGTAGTAAGTGTGCATTCAAATTGGCAAAGAAATTTCGTTTTGTGACTAATATGAAAACATGACTCTGTGTGCAAATAGGAATTACAGGCAGAGATTTATTGCGTATTGCTCTGGTGATTTTACATTTGCATTAGATGTAAAGGGGGAGCTATTTTTTTGTGCAGAAGCAGACTCTTAGCACACAGCCAGCTGCTTATCCTGTGGAATCATGCACAGTATTCACAACCGAGTGGGGTTTGAGGTTGCAGTCAGTAATGCAAATACATTCAGCATCACTAAGGCTGGTTGCCCTTGCTGGAGTGTAGTCAGTCACCCAGGCTACACATGTTGCTGGTCTGAAAATGTTGTTTGGACATGTACTTTTTTAAGAATCTGAAAAGTGGATTTAAAATGTGTCAGACTGTAAAAGTATTTATCACTTGCCAAAAAAAAGAGTAGTAAGTGTGGTTTCAAATTGGCAAAGAAATTACGTTTTCAGACTAATATGAAAACATGACTCTGTGTGCAAATAGGAATTACAGGCAGAGATTTATTGCGTATTGCTCTGGTGATTTTACATTTGCATTAGATGGAAAGGGGGTGTTATTTTTTTTATGCAGAAGCAGACTCTTAGCACACACCCAGCTGCTTATCCTGTGGAATCATGCACAGTATTCACAACCGAGTGGGGTTTGAGGTTGCACTTAGTAATGCAAATACATTCAGCATCACTAAGGCTGGTTGCCCTTGCTGGAGTGTAGTCAGTCACCCAGGTTACACATGTTGCTGGTCTGAAAAAGCAGTTTGGACATGTGCTTTTTTAAGAATCTGAAAAGTGGATTTAAAATGTGTCAGACTGTAAAAGTATTTATCACTTGCCAAAAAAAAGAGTAGTAAGTGTGGTTTCAAATTGGCAAAGAAATTACGTTTTCAGACTAATATGAAAACATGACTCTGTGTGCAAAGAGGAATTACAGGCAGAGATTTATTGCGTTATGCTCTGGTGATTTAACATTTGCATTAGATGTTAAGGGGGAGCTATTTTTTTATGCAGAAGCAGACTTTTAGCACACACCCAGCTGCTTATCCTGTGGAATCATGCACAGTATTCACAACCGAGTGGGGTTTGAGGTTGCACTTAGTAATGCAAATACATTCAGCATCACTAATGCTGGTTGCCCTTGCTGGAGTGTAGTCAGTCACCCAGGTTACACATGTTGCTGGTCTCAGAAAGCTGTTTGGTATTGCTCTGGTGATTTTACATTTGCATTAGATGGAAAGGGGGTGTTATTTTTTTATGCAGAAGCAGACTCTTAGCACACAACCAGCTGCTTATCCTATGGAATCATGCACAGTATTCACAACCGAGTGGGGTTTGAGGTTGCAGTCAGTAATGCAAATACATTCAGCTTCACTAAGGCTGGTTGCCCTTGCTGGAGTGTACTCAGTCACCCAGGTTACACATGTTGCTGGTCTGAAAATGTTGTTTGGACATGTGCTTTTTTAAAAATCTGAAAAGTGGATTCATAATGTGTCAGACTGTAAAAGTACTTATCATTTGCCAAACAAAAGAGTAGTAAGTGTGCTTTCAAATTGGCAAAGAAATTTTGTTTTTTGACTAATATGAAAACATGACTCTGTGTGCAAAGAGGAATTACAGGCAGAGATTTATTGCGTATTGCTCTGGTCATTTTACATTTGCATTAGATGTAAAGGGGGAGCTATTTTTTTGTGCAGAAGCAGACTCTTAGCACACAGCCAGCTGCTTATCCTGTGGAATCATGCACAGTATTCACAACCGAGTGGGGTTTGAGATTGCAGTCAGTAATGCAAATACATTCAGCATCACTAAGGCTGGTTGCCCTTGCTGGAGTGTAGTCAGTCACCCAGGCTACACATGTTGCTGGTCTGAAAATGTTGTTTGGACTGGTGCTTTTTTAAGAATCTGAAAAGTGGATTTAAAATGTGTCAGACTGTAAAAGTATTTATCACTTGCCAAAAAAAAGAGTAGTAAGTGTGGTTTCAAATTGGCAAAGAAATTACGTTTTCAGACTAATATGAAAACATGACTGTGTGCAAATAGGAATTACAGGCAGAGATTTATTGCGTATTGCTCTGGTGATTTTACATTTGCATTAGATGGAAAGGGGGTGTTATTTTTTTTATGCAGAAGCAGACTCTTAGCACACACCCAGCTGCTTATCCTGTGGAATCATGCACAGTATTCACAACCGAGTGGGGTTTGAGGTTGCACTTAGTAATGCAAATACATTCAGCATCACTAAGGCTGGTTGCCCTTGCTGGAGTGTAGTCAGTCACCCAGGTTACACATGTTGCTGGTCTGAAAAAGCAGTTTGGACATGTGCTTTTTTAAGAATCTGAAAAGTGGATTTAAAATGTGTCAGACTGTAAAAGTATTTATCACTTGCCAAAAAAAAGAGTAGTAAGTGTGGTTTCAAATTGGCAAAGAAATTACGTTTTCAGACTAATATGAAAACATGACTCTGTGTGCAAAGAGGAATTACAGGCAGAGATTTATTGCGTTATGCTCTGGTAATTTTACAGTTGCATTAGTAGGAAAGGGGGAGCTATTTTTTTATGCAGAAGCAGACTTTTAGCACACACCCAGCTGCTTATCCTGTGGAATTATGCACAGTATTCACAACTGAGTGGGGTTTGAGGTTGCACTTAATAATGCAAATAAAAACATGTAAAATAATATGGACTATGTTTTCACCATAAATTAAGGTGTAGTGGTATAAATGAGGAATACTTTTAGGGTTTGAGGTTGCAGTCAGTAATGCAAATACATTGAGCATCAGTAAGGCTGGTTGCCCTTGCTGGAGTGTAGTCAGTCACCCAGGTTACACATGTTGCTGGTCTCAGAAATCTGTTTGGTATTGCTCTGGTGATTTTACAGTTGCATTAGATGGAAAGGGGGAGCTATTATTTTATGCAGAAGTAGACTTTTAGCACACACCCAGCTGCTTATCCTGTGGAATCATGCACAGTATTCACAACCGAGTTGGGTTTGAGGTTGCAGTCAGTAATGCAAATACATTCAGCATCACTAAGGCTGGTTGCCCTTGCTGGAGTGTAGTCAGTCACCCAGGTTACACATGGTGCTGGTCTCAAAAAGCAGTTTGGACATGTGCTTTTATCAGAATCTGAAAAGTGGATTCAAAATGTGTCAGACTGTAAAAGTACTTATTACTTGCCGAAAAAAAGAGTAGTAAGTGTGCTTTCAAAATGGCAAAGAAATTTCGTTTTCTGCCTAATTTCAAACCATGACTCTGTGTGCACACAGGAATTGTTTTTAGATATTTAATTTGTGATGGTGTTATTGTGATTTTCACTTGTAGGAAAGGGGTACATAGTATTTTAAGATTTGAAAAGATCATAAAAAATGTAGTAATATATTTAAATAAAATAAAGGAATTTTTTTTTTGTTTTTTTCAGGTATTGCTGAAGAGCAGTGAACAAAATTTAAGATGCCTACAAAATCCAGACAAAGGAAAAACCACAAAAAAAATCAATATTTGAAGACACCTGGAGGACCTAAGTTAGCTGGAGATGCTCATGTTGGGAAAAAGAGAAAGTCTTCTGGTAAGCAGACAAAAGAGTTTTTAAAGAACATCTTCAAAAAAAGGAAAAATGTACAAAATGTCTGTACTGGAAAGAATGTTTTCAATAGAAAAGAACAGGAAAAAATTGAGAATTTAGTGAATGCAAATATACCTTCTGCAATAACAAAGATTAACTTAAACAGAAAAACAGCGTTTAAAGAGATACGTAGAAAAATGTTTCAGAGAAGAGTTATGTCCAATTTGATAAAGGATGTGAAGAAATATAAGAAAAAGGCAAAATATTACAAGAGAAAAAAAGAAATTGAAGCCATTGCAGCAAAGGCATTAGAATTAAAAAGGAAACTATTCATTTTAATTTTGAATAGGATGCGTACATTAGATAAAATGGTCAATGTACTGAAATCACAAAGCAAAAGGAAAAGAGTAGTGAAAAGAACAAACTTTTGTAAAGTGTTTTTAGGAGAATGGATGCATAGTTCAAGTAGTGAACCTTTTTTTAATGAAGAGAGTTATTTTCAAAGTAATAGTTTGCTGCATGCAGTTGACACCAGAGGTCGTGCTTACGAAGTGAAAAATGGTTGTATAATGGAGAAGGAGAAAATGGTTCCAAGAGATGAGGTACAAGTGATGGCGGATGAGGCTATGGGGAGACGTCCTAAAGCCCCAGTGTACACTTGGAATTGTAGTAGTATTTGCACTGTGCGTCAGGAATCTATTGATAAATTTCGTGAGTTTCTAAGAGAATATAGTAAAAAAAGTGTAAAACAGAAGATTAAGGTGCTTCAAAGTCTAGATCCATGCAGAGTGAGAGAGAATACTGGTTTGCAGGGTCATTCTCTGGCTTGTCTATCTAGAAAAGTGTGTAATAGTGTTTTCCATCATTTTAGGATGCTGGCTGTTCATCATACTGAAATGAGAAAGTTTGTGAGACGGTTGTATTAAGTCCAGCAATAAAGTTAGATGAATTGAATAGGGCTCTGTTCCGTGGATCGGTATCAGATGTAGAGAAGGTTGTTGATGAAATTCAGTTTTGTTACTTTGGTCCTGAACAAGACAGTGCAGAAAAGGACACAGTAAATGAGGAAGAAGTGGAAGAGAATGTAGAACCCTCTGTAAGTAAAACATTTAATGATCACATAACAAAATTTGCAATAATCTCTAATGAAAGACCAAATATAACTTGTATTTGTTGCCGCAGAACTCATTATAGAAAACAAACTAGGAATGTTGATCTCTACAGAAAGAGTGAAAATGAAGATAATTATAAGTGGAGGGATTTTGCCACATATATATTTCTTGAAAATTGTTTTGAATTGGGTGAAGATCAGCGTATTTGTAAATACTGTTACAACAAGTTAGAGGAAAATAGAATGCCAACCAGAGCTGTACATAATAATTTAGAATTGGATGTTATTCCTGCCGAACTTTCTGAATTAAATACATATAAGTCTATACTTATTCAATGTGTTCATCCGTTCCAGACCATAGTACGTATGGAGCCCAAAACTGGTAAATTACCTCCTTCAGATTTACTGAGAGGTTTAAAAGGTAGAGTGGTGTATTTGCCCTTGGATTTGAAAAAAAATATGGAAACTATTGATGCAGATACTTTGGAAACTGAACCATTAGTTATTCTGGTTAATGGTGTACCTACAAAGAATAAGAAGATTTGGCAGGAGCTGGTAGATGTACGGAAAGTACAAAGAGCAAATTTGTATTTGAAAAGGAATAACAAATGGTATGAATCAATTTATATAGAAGAAGAAGAAGAAGATTTACAAGAAGACACAGAAACACCAACTGGACAAATTGAAAAAGTGGACAAGTCAAAGGAAGAAGAAATTTATGAACATTTTAGCATACATCCTCTACATTCAAAAGAAGTTATGGGAGACAATATTGATCTGTTTCAGATGAAGAAAGCAAAAGGAACTCCCGTGAGTGTATGGGAGGAGAGCTTGGAAGCTCGATGTTTTCCCCAGCTGTTTCCTAAAGGAAAAGGAGGACGATACGATGAACGTCCAGAACAGATTCCAGCTTCTGAGTATCGGACTACAAGACTATATGCAGAAGTTCCCAGATTTCGACAAAGTATTCCTTATTTGTTCCATCTTTTATTTGAAAGCGACTTGTCTGCACTATCTTATGCAGTAAATCACATTTTAAAAAGTGGAGTACATTTACAAAATGTGTCTGCTAAGGATTTTATGGAGAAAGTGCAGCACCGAGATGATCATTTGGAAACACAACTGATCAATCTGATGGCTTGTCAGCGTGGGACAAATGAATATTGGTACTGACGCCATGGTGAATTAAAATGCATGTTACGGAATTTAGGAACACCAACATGGTTCCTTACCCTAAGCTGTGCTGAGTACGCTTGGGATGATTTACTGGATTTTCTACGAGAGGCAAATTCAAACATTAAAAACATTGAATACAAGACAGCAGGAGAACTGTGCTCATTGGATCCGGTTAATGTTTGCAGATATTTCAATCATAGATTTGAGGCTATGATGTCCTTCATCTGCAATAAAAAAAATCCACCCCTTGGAGAAGTAGTGGATTTCTTTTGGAGAAAAGAGTACCAGGCAAGAGGTGCTCCTCATATTCATATGCTGTTGTGGATCAAGGATGCCCCAAAGTTTGGAACAGATACTGATGAAGCAGTGTTATCTTACATTGAAGAATATGCAACATGTGCTATACCAAAAAGCACAGAAGAGAAAAAGTTAAAGGAGCAAGTTTTACGTTTCCAAAGTCATCGGTGTGGAAAATACTGTCGACGGAAATACAAGAGCAAAGATAAATACTACACTAAATGTCGATTTGGATTTCCTAGACCTGTTCTTTCAAATGGAAGAGTAAACAGTTTTATGTCATCTGTGAGACATACTATCACAAGAAAATCACCTAAGAATACCTACAACCTAAAAAGAAAAGAAGAATCAAAAAATATAAATGACTACAACCCAGTCATTTTATCCATGTGGAATGCTAACATGGATATACAGTATGTAGCTGACAATTCCATTGCTGTTGCTCGATATGTAACGTCTTACATTACTAAATCTGAAAAAACAGAATTGAAGGAAATGTGGGAAGAGATTTCTCACGAGAAGACTGTCAGTAAGAAGCTGTACAGTTTCAGTTTAAAGATGTTATTGCATCGAGAAATTGGATCCTACGAATGTTCAGATAGGTTATCTTCTGCAAGTCTCTACTCGAAATCAAGAAGAATAATTTGGGCAAGTTTAGGCCTTGCAGCAATGAGAAATCGGGTACTGAAATCTGTTGGAGAAATTGAATATTTGGCCGAGAATGACCCAGAAAATACAGATATTTTGAAATCAAACATGTTGGACACATATTATCCAAAAAGAAGTCATCATCTGGAGAACATGTGTCTCTATGAAGTGCTGCAGAACTACATTTATTCACGGAAAGCCGCAGAAGACATCAACAATGGAAAATATAAAGTCATTGGTGAGGAAGGATGTTTGGTGAAGCAAACAAAAGGAAGTTTGATAAATCACAGGAAGCTGAGTTGCGACATTACTGACAAAAAGGAATTTTACTACTTGGCTCTTTTACAGCTGTTTAAACCATGGCGTACAGAGGATGAACTACTGGGAGAATTTCAAAGCTATGAAGATTCTTTTAATGCTTGCAAAGACAGCATACAATGCAGTACATTCTCAACTTATCTGCAAATGTTAAATGAAGAAATTGAACAGGAAACTACAATTGCAGCTGAAGTAGCTTGGAGACAGTTCTCAAGACAGCCAAAGTTCAGGAACACTCAGTCAAGATCCCCTAGGACAACCAATCGTTGAAAATGAAGCATCAATAGCCATGAATGAAGTGGAAACGGCTATGAATCAAGCTCAAGAAGAATTTATAGACTTACAAAATTTGGAAAGACAACTGAATGAAGAGCAGCAACAAATTTATGAAGAGATCAGAAGCAAAATTGATCACGGATTTCTACATGAAAAAAAAGAGTGCTCATGCACATCATTTCATCCAATCAGGATGTATGTAAGCGGACAAGCTGGAACTGGAAAAAGTTTCCTAATAAAAGTCATCAGAAGCTACCTACAGCAAAAAACGGATTCTACTTTGTCTTGTGTGGTTACTGCTCCAACTGGGTTAGCAGCATATAACATAAAAGGAATCACCTTACATCGTTTGCTAATGTTACCAGTGGAGCATGAGAACAAAATACAATACAACAAGCTAACTGGAGAAGCATGCTTGGAAGTTTCAAGAGTATTGAAGAAGATGCAAGTTCTCATTATTGATGAGGTGAGCATGGTATCAAACTTAATGCTTGCCTTTGTGCATTTAAGAATGCAGCAAATTCTAAGGACAGACTATGACGTGTTATTTGGTGGAAAACATGTCATAGTTTTTGGGGATCTTCTACAACTTACTCCAGTTAAAGGACAACCAGTTTTTAATACTGTGACACATAAAGACACAAAGAAGTCATTGGGAAGCATCGGTAATGCAAATATTTGGTCCTTCTTTGAGTACAAGGAACTTACTACTAATATGAGGCAAGCAAACGATGAAGAATATGGAAGTATTCTGAAAGATATCAGAATTGGACTACTCACAGAAGTTGGCAAAAAAGCATTACAGAGTCGGCTGCTACATAATTTATTTCCAAAGGAAGAAATAGTTGCAGAGAAGATATACAAGAACATTGCAGAAAAGAAAAGTGTCATCTGCTTAATGCCAACTCTACGTGAATGCTCAATATTCAATGAGGAGCTTTTAAAATTGCAAAAGGAAGATATCAGGAAATTGGAAGCAGTGGACAAAATTGAGGATGGAAGAATTACTATCAAATTAACAGGCACACTGAAAAATAAATTGGATTCACTAGAGAAGAACATTTCCAAAACAGCTGGATTAGAAAAAAATCTATATGTTTGCATCAACTGTAGAGTATTTTTAAGGAGAAATTTGGATGTTGAAAAAGGTTTAGTTAATGGAGCTATGGGAAGAGTTGTGGGTTTTTTTAATTATCAGAAAAAAGATGGAATTGAATGTTTAAAAATAAAATTTGATCAGATAGAAGAAGTTAAAGACATTTGTCGTTGTTCAGTTCGTTTCATGCTTGTGAAAGACTTATATGTACGTAGGAAGCAGTTTCCGTTTTCTCTAGCATATGCTGTAACTATTCACAAGTCTCAAGGATTGACTGTAGATTGTGCTTTTGTGAACATTGGTTCAACTGTGTTCAAAGAAGGTATGGCTTATGTAGCTTTGTCACGAGTGAAAACATTATCTGGTTTATTCATGATAGACTTTGATGACTCAAAAGTTAGTGCTGATACAAATTGTGTAAAGGAGTATAATAGATTAAGAAGAACCTATGCTCCTCATTTAGGTCAGTATCCTGTGTTGGAGAAACGTGTAGTTTCTCGTAAAAGGAGAAATGAGAATATCTGTAATGAAGATGTAGAGAGGAGGAAAAAAAAGAGGAGTGATGTAATTGCAAGCAAAAAGAAAAAGGAAAATGAAGAAGAGGTTGTAGGATGTCATTTTGAAAATAGCTCTGGTGTCAACTGCTACGCTAATGTAGTGCTGAAAGTTGCATTTTATCTGGAAAGTGTGCAAGAGCAGATAATAGTAAATCAGAGAAAAAGATTCTGTTCTGAGTTGAGTCTCCTTTTTCAAAAGCTGAGTAATGATAAAACTCAAATAGAAAGTGCTACTGAAATTAGAAAACTTTTAGATGTATGTTCAGGACGAACACAGTTTTCTCAAAATGTACAGCAAGACGCACAGGAATTCTTGATGTTTTTTCTTCAGGTACTAGAAGAAGAAGGGGTTCCCATTGAAAATATGTTTGGTGTCTCTTATAAATGGGAACATAGTTGTGAAAACTGTTACAATACATGTGGCTCTAATGTTGATTCTGAAAGGTTTATTTATTTAACATTGCCAGAAAGTAAAACAGTCACTTTTGCTAAATTAGTTAAAGATGCTAATCATAGCATGGAATGCGGTGAGTGTCAATCTGAAATGTTTTCAACGTTAATTTTAAAGGAATACAGACAATATGTAATTTTAATGATGCAACGATGTAAAGCTGATGGTTCAAAATTGGATACTTTAATAAAGAAGTTTACAGGACAGCAATTATCAATTTCAGGAAAAACTTTTGTAACAGTTGCAATAATTTTCCATGAAGGACCTACTGTTACTTCTGGACATTACACAGTTTATCTTAAATGTGAAAAAGGCTGGACACTGTGTAATGATTCCCAATTGATTTTCAAGCAACGTTTGCCTTTTGATTTAGCAAATTCCTATCTAATCTTCCTGAAACCTAAATTTTAGAGAGACTTGGCAAGATCTGTACAAAACAATTTTACCATTTTATTGGATTACCATTGGAATTTTCAAAAAAAATGATTTTACAAATTATCTTTTGGCCTAATGGAAAGGTAACCAATTGTAATGTGGACTTTTTAAATTTTTAATGAAACTTTGGAAAACCAAAAATTTAGACAAAATCGGTAACATCTGCACAATTTAAATTTTGGAATGTTATTGGATTGCCATTGGAAATTTATTCAAAAAAGATTTTTAAAATTACTATTTGGCCATGAGGAAAGGTAAACAATTGTATTGTGGACTTATTCAATTATTAATTAATCTTTCGGAAACCAAAATGTTACAGAGAATCGGTGAGATCTGTACAATTTAAACTTTAGAATTTTATTGGATTAACATTGGAAATTTAATCAAAAAAGAATTTTAAAATTACTATTTGGCCTAAAGGAAATGGAACCAGATGTATTGTGGAGTTATTTGAGATATATTTTTGTGATTATACTTCTGAAACAAAAATGGCAGACGGTATTTTAAAGAAATAAGTATTGATATTAGATGATATTTTTTTAGAATATTATGCATTTCTATAATGTTATGTTTAAGTAAAAAGAGATTCTGGGCTTTTTTAAAACAATCTTTGAGATTGTTATTTTTTTTTTGCCCGCTGTTAAATGATGAATGCAATTGCTTTCACAATTTATAGTGAAATGCAATATATTCTGAAAACAGCAAAAAAAAGGCAAAACATTTTTTGGGAAAATATGTAAATATGTGTACTGTATTATAAAATGTTTTATTAAATATTAATACTTTTTTCTTTTTTTTCAGATTGAGATAGAAAATTTTCGAAAACTTGAACCATTTTTAAAGCAATTAAAATTAAATTTTAATTAATAAATAATTTTTTGAGTGGCATGGTAAGTCAAAAATTTCATGGTCCCTTTTTTCCACTTCTCCACAATCACATTTTCAGTTTTTCATTGTAGTCTCTCAACGACCTTGTAATGTGATAATTGATTTTTAGTGTTTTTAAAAAAAAAAAAAAAAAATTACGCGTACCGTACGCGTACGGTAAAAAAAAAATAAAAAAAAGTTTAAAAAAATATATAAAAAAAAGTTGAAAGGTAAGGTTGGCTCTTAAAAGAGCCATTGTGTTCATGCAGGGACAGAGGAAAGAAAGAATGGGAATATTAGTCGGTACGACAAATGTGCTGATCTATTAAATTGTTCACTAGGGCAACACTGGTCTCCCTATGACAAATTAGATCATGACAAGTGGCGCACCGAATTAAAACCCTCGCAAACCGATGGTTGGTTTCCAGAGGACCAGAAAAAGGAGATGCTCCCCCCACAGATGAAGGGCTCAGCTGACCTGCCGAAGATGGACTCGGCCCTGCAGATGATGGACCAGGCTGAGCTGCTGTGGATGTGCTTGGTTGACTTACTGAAGGGTTACCTTCAGTATGTCGAGCATATGTCCTACCGTGTACATCATGAAGGTGTCTCAACATGGTGTGATTCCCGAAGGAATACTTCTTGTTGAGATTCCCTCTTGAAAGTACACGGTCACAAAGCTTACAAGTCACTAAGGGTGCATTTACCTTTTTCTTGCCCTCTGGAAAAGAAAAATACTCCCATATGAAAGAGCTCTTTTGTTTCCTCCTTCTCTGCCTCAAGGTAGTGCTGCTAGCCTCACTCTCAGAAGAGGTCTGCTGTTCTGCCATCGTATCACAAAGACAACTCAGCTCCTTCTCCTAAGGGATCACAAGCAGAAATGAGGGGAATGGGTGTGGTGTAGGAGAGTTCTAGAACTGAAAGTACTTTAAACCAATCAAAAGTTTTGTTTCTTGATCACATGACCTACCGTGCGCGTACGTTACGCTTACGGTGCGCTTACGGAGCGCTTACGGCAAAAGTACGCATGCGCGTAAAAAAGACACGTGCACGCGCGCATGCGCAAAACAGGCACGCCCCTTCACTTCCGCGTAACATGCGCGTGCAGCGTACGCGTTACGCGCTGCGCACGCGTGACGTACGTCTACGCAAATTGCGTAAATGAACGCAAACAGCGTAGAAATCTAACGTTATAAAAGCAAGACGTGCGCTTACCGTACGCGCACGGTAAAAAAATACTAAAAAAAAAAAAAAAAGGGGGGGAAAAAAAACCCACTATGTTATACTAATAAATCTTACCTGTTTAGTTTAAAAAACTGGTAAAAATAAAAAATATATTGTAGAATTTTTAAAATTTAACCATAGTCTTTAAAAAAGGATAGAAAATTAAAATAAAAATATGTAAAAAAAATTGAAAAAAAAAAAAAAAGGTAAATATAAGAATTAGCATTTAAAAAACCTTGCAAATTCACTGAAAAAACCATGGGTTCCACACACGTTATAGTTAGGAATTAGCATTTAAAAAACCTTAGAAATTCAATGAAAAAACCAAAGGTTTCACACACGTTATAGTTAGGAATTAGCATTTAAAAAACCTTAGAAATTAAATGAAAAAACCAAAGGTTTCACACATGTTATAGTTAGCTGGACATTTCACTCGTAAAAAACCAATGAAATTCCCCCGTTATAGTTAGTTCAGCTAACTATAACTCGCGCGCCCGCAATGCACTACTGATGACGTCACATATTACATCACTCATGACATGGTCACTGACATCACTCATCACGAGTGAAATGTCCAGCTAACTATAACATGTGTGAAACCTTTGGTTTTTTCATTTAATTTCTAAGGTTTTTTAAATGCTAATTCCTAACTATAACGTGTGTAACACACACACACACATATATATATATATACATATATACATACACATATATATATCAAACCAAATCCTCTTCTGTTGAAGGAGACGCGGGGACACAGCGGGGCCTTTCAGGAACAGTTTATTTCAAACACTGGCATGACGCGTTTCAGCGAAGCCTTTCTCAAATGCCACGGGTGCTGCGAGTTCCCTAGTTTCACTCTCGTGGATTTCCTCTCCTAAAGTAGGGTAGGTCACACCTGAGCCACATTAATTTAGAGTCCATGAGTCCATTCAATCAATTCAGTATGATAAGGACTGCAATTCCCAGCATGCAGTTTGTTTTTTATCTGGAAGAATATCTCTCTCAGCCATATTATCGTTTGCTTTCAAGTAAGCGGCTGATTAAGATTGGTTCAGGCGGAAAATCGTAGCGCTGTGCAGGGCAATAAGCAGTTCCTATATATATAGGTTATATATATATATTACCTACTGGCGGTCGCCAGTAGGTAGTTATAGTTAGGACCACGTTTCCATAGGAAATCCGCAACATTCTATTTTGAATAACTTTGGCGCCGGTCGACGAATCCTCGCGAATGTTTCAAAATAGGTGGGGCGCTACGCTCCGCTCCTACCCTGAAAGTCTCGGGGGGATTCGTCAAGCGGGGGCTGAGATAAAAGGGGGGTCCCAAAACGCGTTTTTCCCATGCATTTTTCCATAGGACCTTTAGACAGGGCTACAGCCCAAACGGCTGAACAGAATTACTAGAAATTTGGCAGAGAGGTAGTCCTCAGGTCAAGGAAGTGCCTTTTGTAGGTTTGGTGTAAATCTGTTCAGTAGATTCTGAGAAAATAGCCTTTAAATCAATATATATATCTGAGCCAGCTTACGGTGCGCTTACGGTACGCTTACCGTACGCGTACGGTGGCGTGCGCGAGCGCGATTCTGATTGGCTCTTAGATCTAAGTAAACATTCGAATCGGCCGAAACCAGGAAGCGGCGGCCGCCATTTTCTCTCTCGCACTGAGAGTGATTTTTAAAATATAAAGCCCAAAAACATGTAAAGGGGCTGTTTAGACAGCTCCCACACACATAGCCATGTTGAGGGAGTCCCCAAAGATCCCCCAAGGCCAAAAACTGAATTTTTATTTTTTCGGTAATTTCGCCGATTACGCTTACCGTACGCGTACGGTAAAAATAAAAAAAATAAAAAAATTATCCACACTCTCTCCACCCCGTGTGCAATTGGTGCCCGAAGGGCACCAATTATGCATGGCTTATTACACATGAGATAAACTAAAATATTAAAAACAAAATAATTTTAAAAAAAATTGTCCACACTCTCTCCACCCCGTGTGCAAATGGTGCCCGAAGGGCACCATGTGTGCATGGCTTATAAAATATACGAAAAATTACAATATTACCTTTCAAAACGAAGTGCATCATATGTCCTCCATGTGCGCACGGTGCGCGAAGCGCATCGTGCGTACATGGCCCATCTAGCGTAACGTGGGCACGCGGTGCGCGTAGCGCACCGTGTGCCCACCGTGCGTGCACGGCACTAACTGCGTAAAGTGGGCGCGCGGTGCGCGAAGCGCACCGCGTGCTCACTGTGCGCGCACGGTGCGCGAAGCGCACCGTGCGCGCACGGAACGAACTGCGTTAAGTGGGCGCGCACGCCACGAATGGCGTAAAGTAACTTAGCATTTAAAAAAACGTACAAATTCACTGAAAAAACCATAGGTTTCACACACGTTATAGTTAGGAATTAGCATTTAAAAAACCTTGCAAATTCACTGAAAAAACCATAGGTTTCACACATGTTATAGTTAGCGGAAATTTTACTGATAAAAAACCAATGAAATTCCCCCGTTATAGTTAGTGCAGGCAACTATAACTCACGCGACCGCAATCTTCTGCTGATGACATATGTGTCTTTATGAAAAAAAAATATTTGTAATATATGTATAGCTAAAAATGTATGGAAGAAGACATGGGCAAATAAGTGTCTAAATACAGTATTAGCATCAGCAGAGGATTGCGGTCGCGTGAGTTATAGTTGCCTGCACTAACTATAACGGGGGAATTTCATTGGTTTTTTATCAGTAAAATTTCCGCTAACTATAACATGTGTGAAACCTATGGTTTTTTCAGTGAATTTGCAAGGTTTTTTAAATGCTAATTCCTAACTATAACGTGTGTGAAACCTATGGTTTTTTCAGTGAATATATTACCTACTGGCGGTCGCCAGTAGGTAGTTATAGTTAGGACCCTGTTTCCATAGGAAATCCGCAACATTCTATTTTGAATAACTTTGGCGCCGGTCGACGAATCCTCGCGAATTTCTCAAAATAGGTGGGGCGCTACGCTCCGCTCCTACCCTGAAAGTCTCGGGGGGATTCGTCAAGCGGGGGCTGAGATAAAAGGGGGGTCCCAAAACGCGTTTTTCCCATGCATTTTTCCATAGGACCTTTAGACAGGGCTACAGCCCGAACGGCTGAACAGAATTACTAGAAATTTGGCAGAGAGGTAGTCCTCAGGTCAAGGAAGTGCCTTTTGTAGGTTTGGTGTAAATCTGTTCAGTAGATTCTGAGAAAATAGCCTTTAAATCAATATATATATCTGAGCCAGCTTACGGTACGCTTACGCGTACGGTGGCGTGCGCGAGCGCGATTCTGATTGGCTGTTACATCTAAGTAAACATTCGAATCGGTCGAAACCAGGAAGCGGCGGCCGCCATTTTCTCTCTCGCACTCTGAGGGGGGGCTGTAAACAAAGGCAAAAAACATATAAAGGGGCTGTTTAGACAGCGCCCATGCACATAGCCATGTTAGTTGAGTCCTCAAAGATCCCCCAAGGCCAAAAACGGTAAATTTTTATTTTTTGAAAATTTCGCCGATTACGCTTACCGTACGCGTACGGTGCGCTTACGCTAAAAATTTTAATAAAAAAAAAAAAACACTCTCTGTGCATGGCATATTATTGTCATCACTTACAAATTAAATTTAACAGATTACCTATCACAAGGAAGCGCATAATATGTCCTCCATGTGCGCACGGTGCGTAACGTGGGCACGCGGTGCGTGTAGCGCACTGCGTGCCCACCTTGCGTGTACGGCACTAACTGCGTAAAGTGGGCGCGCGGTGCGCGAAGCGCACCGCGTGCTCACTGTGCGCGCACGGTGCGCGAAGCGCACTGTGCCCGCACGGAACGAACTGCGTTAAGTGGGCGTGCACGCCACGAATGGCGTAAAGTAACTTAGCATTTAAAAAACCGTACAAATTCACTGAAAAAACCATAGGTTTCACACACGTTATAGTTAGGAATTAGCATTTAAAAAACCTTGCTAATTCAATGAAAAAACCATAGGTTTCACACATGTTATAGTTAGCTGGAAATTTTACTGATAAAAAACCAATGAAATTCCCCCGTTATAGTTACTGTAGGCAACTATAACTCACGCGACCGCAATCCTCTGCTGATGACATATGTGTCTTTATGAAAAAAAAATATTTGTAATATATGTATAGCTAAAATTTAATGGAAGAAGACATGGGCAAATAAGTGTCTAAATACAGTATTAGCATCAGCAGAGGATTGCGGTCGCGTGAGTTATAGTTGCCTACAGTAACTATAACGGGGGAATTTCATTGGTTTTTTATCAGTAAAATTTCCAGCTAACTATAACATGTGTGAAACCTATGGTTTTTTCATTGAATTTATATATATATATATATATATATATATATATATATATATATATATATATATATTCACAGAAAAAGCCATAGGTTTCAGGCACGTTATAGTTAGGAATTAGCATTTAAAAAACCTCAGAAATTCACTGAAAAAACCATAGGTTTCAGGGGTGTTATAGTTAGCTGGACTTTTCACTTGTACAAAACTATTGAAATTCCCCCATTATAGTTAGTTCAGCTAACTATAACTCGCGCGCCCGCAATGCACTGCTGATGACGTCACATATTACATCACTCATGACATGGTCAGTGACATCACTCATGACATCACTGATGACATCATCCAGTGAATGTCTGTTTTTCTGAAAATTAAATATGTTTTATATATGTATATCTCAAGGTCGATGGAAGAATAAATGGGTATATAAGTGTCTAAATGGATGATTTGTTTTTGAAAAATTGATTGTTTAACTGACTGATTAAGTGCATCATAGTGAATACATGGCTTAGTGAGTAATGTTTAAATATGTAGATATCTGTATCAGTCTCTCACTTTGTGTATAAGTGGCTGCATGGGTTGGTGAGTAGCTACATGGGTGTCTATATAGGTTATTAGTTGGTTTTTTGAGTATCAGTCTGAGTGTCTGCATGGTTCGGTGGGGGGTATTACGTAGTGCATAGGTGCATGAATGAGTGACTCACTGTTTGTATGTGTTGAAGACAGCATGTGTGCAGGACTGTATGGGTGGATGAGTGTGTGTATGGGTGTGTTAGTGAGTGAATGACTGTCTCAATAGTGTCTTTATGAGTAACTACATATGTTTTAAACTAGTATATGTGACTATTGGTGTATATAAGTGAGTATATGTGAGAGTGAGAGATTGAAAGAGTTCCTGTATGAATAAGTATGTGTTTCTATAAGTGATTGTTTAAAAGACTAAGTATGTGTAAGTTTCCGTAGAAGTAAGTGTGGTGGTGTGTGTATAACTGTATATGCAAGTAAATGTATGTTTGATTCTTTATTAGCATGAGTGACTATGTGTGTGAGTAACTCTATGGATGAGGGGCATTGTGTAACAGATGTATAGGTGTATGAGTACATATGATGAGTGAGTACATGTATGAGTGACTGTATAGGACTGTTGGTGAATGAGTGGATGTGTATGTGGATCTTAGAATTACTGAAGAGGTTGTTGTAACTGGTATTGGTATGTCCATTGTTTTGAAAATTGTAGTCTCTATTTTTGAATGTGTGTATCAAAGGTTATATTAGGGTGAGAGGAGGTGTGCCACTCTATCACAAGGATGATGTCATCAGTGATGTCATCAGTGATGTCGTTTGCGATGTCATCAGTGATGTCATGAGTGATGTCACTGACCATGTCATAAGTGATGTAATATGTGATGTCATCAGCAGTGCATTGCGGGCGCGCGAGGTATAGTTAGCTGAACTAACTATAACGGGAGAATTTCAATAGTTTTGTACAAGTGAAAAGTCCAGCTAACTATAACACCCCTGAAACCTATGGTTTTTTCAGTGAATTTCTGAGGTTTTTTAAATGCTAATTCCTAACTATAACGTGCCTGAAACCTATGGTTTTTTCTGTGAATATATATATATATAAACAGTAAAATATGTAAAATTAACACATTTATAACTTTAATAAAAAAACATTTATATAACACTATGAAACAAACACTATTTAGCGTTTGCCAAATAAGTTAAAAAAGCAACCAATAACATTAACATTTAAAATAGTTAACCAATTGCAATGCTTTACTAATTAAAAATAGCAAGATAAAAAAGCTATACTAACATTCAAGAAATTGTTTAGCGAAATCATGAAATTCAAATAAGCAGGAATGCTGCTGGATTCCTGAACTACACCATAAAAAAGGACAACTTGAAAGAAAACAAATAACCTATTTGGAAGCAAGTTAAATACATTAAATATAAAATAAATTAAATATACAAGATCTAAAAATGCTTGATTTAACAAAGCACTTCATATATCTATTTCTTTCATGTTCATATAACTATTTTTTTCATGCGCCCTAGATACAGATAGATCCAAACTGAAAAGAAAACAACACCAAAAATAAAGTCCAATACATATTTCAAAATTGAACACCTCAAAGACAAATAAAAAGTAACTAAGATGTGATAAATTATTATTATTATTATGTTTTTTTTTTAAAAATTTTATTGAATTTTTCCGTACTCATTACATCAGAATAATTTGCACATAGCATTAAACAATTCAAGGGAGGAACATTAATAAAGAAGACAACCAAAACCCCAAGAATTTACATTCCGAAAACAATCTCACAATATTCAGGGAGCCTCCTTCCATCTCCTAACAGGTTCCCATATACGCTTACCTAAGGCTCTACCCTTTTTCCCCTTTCTATCGTATATCCCTTTTTCCAAATTATATGCTGACAATAATCTGGCCAACCATTGATGGAATGTTGGAGCTGTCTTATCCAACCAGGCTGATGCAATACATATTCTGTAAACGGACATAGCCACGAACAGAAAAAGAGATGAGGCAGATTGTTCTTCTGCCCCTCCTACTCCCAGAAGGATCCATACTGGTGTAAGGACCACATTAATTCCTAAACTTATGTCTAGAAAAGATTCGATAGCCTTAATCAAAAGAATGAGATGGGGACACAGTGCGAAAATATGAACAATATCAGCCTCACTACTATTACATCGGGGGCACGTAATTCCCGTCGTACCCCCCCATTTAAGAATCCTATCGGGAGTATGGTATAGTGAATAAATCGTCTTGTAGTGCTGAGACTGTAGGACTGCCGAGCAAAGTATGGTCCGCCCTAATTCAAGAGAGTCCTGGAAGCAGTCCTGATCGATCTGAAGTTTATCGCCCCATTTCCTTCCATATTTTTCCAAATCATCGCTTTTTAATAAAGACAACTCAGCATAAATTTTCTTTATGGAACAGTCTGCTCCAGACTCAATCAAGTCGAAGACTCTATTTTTACTAAACCCAGCAGACCCACCCTTCTTATTCTGCAGGTAACTCCGAACTTGTAAAAACTTAAAGAAATTATTCCTAGGAATACCATACTTCCCTTGAAGCTCCGAGAACTCTAGGAAACCTTGATCTCCCATAAAATCCCCAAATTTGCAGATCCCCCGCCGTCCCCAATCACTCATGATCCCGTCCGCAAATATCTCTACTGGAAGAGATTTATTCCCCTCGATCCTAGTGTAGGCATTAAATCTACCCATCCCAAGTTTTTTACTCAATGCTGCCCATATTTTAAATCCTACTGATAGTGTCTTAAATTTGGTTTGTTTATAATACCCAGGGTCCGTATATTTCAGAAAACAATTGCCGGCATCTTCCCCTATAAGCAATGCATAAATATCAGTTGAGTCTGATTTAATCTGGATATCTGAATTATCTCCTCCCATAAGCCCCCTCATATATTGTATGGCTGATGCCCAGTAATATAACTTAAAGTCCGGTACTGCCCAGCCTCCCCTATCCCTAGATAGAGATAGGAACCGAAGTGCCATTCTAGTTTTCCCTCCTGCCCAAATAAATTTATTAATCAAGTGTTCAATTGCAAGAAACCATTTACCTTCAAATAATAGAGGAATTGTCCTAAATAAATAAAGAAATTTGGGCAAAATAAGCATTTTAATCACATTTGATCGACCCACCAAAGAGAGATGAAGATTGTGGATCCTGTCGAGATCTTTCTTGCATTTTACCATTATTGGCTCAATATTTTGTTCCACGATCTTTCCTACATCTGCCGAAATGTTAATACCTAAATAGACCGCTGAATCCACTACTCGCCCATCGTTACAGGTCGTCCGTATATTCTTTATAATCTGTGTCTTAGAGCTATTTAGAGCATATCCAGAAATCCGTCCAAAGGCCTCAGCCTCCATTTCTACTTCCAGCATTGTTCTAGTTGGGGAGGGAGACACTATCGCCACGTCGTCTACATAGACCAGAGTTTTGCAGACCTGACCTTGAATATGAATCGGAGCGATTTGTTCATTTAATTCAAGCCTGCGGATCAGCGGAGCGATTTGTTCATTTAATTCAAGCCTGCGGATCAGCGGATCAACATAAACTGCAAATAGCAAAGGCGAGCATGGACACCCCTGTCGGGTGCCTCTGTCAATCTGGAAAGGCAGTGTATGCTCTCCATTAATTCTAAGCTGAGCTGTAGGTGACCGATAAAGTGCCTGTATTGATTTAATGAAGCCTACCCCAATACCACACCATGCTAATGCAGCCCAAAGGTAGTCCCAGGAGACCCGATCAAATGCCTTCTCTGCGTCTAAAAGCATAACCGACATGGGGTCTCCTGAGACTTCCGTTGTGTCCAGCAAGGTAATTATTTTCCGAACATGGTGCGCCGTCCCCCTCCCTGGTATAAACCCGTACTGTGTAGGACTGACCAACTGTGCTATTATCTTGGAGAGTCGAATAGCCATTACCTTTGAGAATATTTTGGCGTCCGCATTCATAAGAGTGATAGGCCTATATGAGCCTGGTTCCAGAGAAGGCTTGCCCTTTTTTAAAATCACCACCATATCTGCCCCTGCCCATGATTCTGGGACAGAATATCCAGACTGAGCCTGCAGAATAGTATCCACCAGATCAGGAATTAGAATTTTTTGAAACATTCTATAAAACTCAATAGGAATTAAATCAGGCCCCGCAGCCTTACCAGAGGGGAGACTGTTAAGAGCCACTAATATTTCCTCAACTTTAAAAGGTACATCAAGTGCCTCCCTGTCCTGATCAGACAGGTGCGGAGGAGATAAATCCAACAGATACCGCTGGATGTCTGAGGAGGCTCCTAGCTGATCTATATAATTTACCATAGAACTGTCTAAAAACCTCTTTAATTTCCTCGGTATCTGTGACTTTGCCTCCTTTGCCGTCAGAAATCTCATTAATCCGTCCTGCCGTTGTTCTCTGTCTAGTGCGAATAGCAAGTATGCGACCCACCCGCTCACTCAGCTCATAGCATTGTTCTTTTTTGGACAGAAAAGTCGCAGCTACCTTTATAGCGAGCCCCTCGATAAGGTCTGCCTTGATACGTACTATATTAAGTAATACCGAAGTCGGGGAGACCCCAGCTCGAACCAGAAGGGCCAGCTCGTGTTCCGCCTCTGCAAGAGCTCTCACCAATTTGTTGACTCTGCCCTGCTCTAGTTTTTGCTTATATAGACTATAATTTAACGTCTCTCCCCGTACCCCAGCCTTGAAAGCATCCCAAATCATCCCCGCGGAAGTGCTACCTCTATTTATTTCCCAAAAGGTTTTTATCCGTCTGTTCATATATTTGACGTAATCCTCATCTTTAACTAACCTCCTCTCAAATGTCCAGGTCCGACACCTTTCACCTCCTTGTAATTTTACTGTTAAAATCAGTGGATTATGATCCGAAACCAGTCGAGGGAGTTTTTCAATCTTACTATTCGAGAGTAAAGAATTTGAAATAAAGAAATAATCCAGCCTGACACAGACCCTATGGGGGGCAGAATAATAGGTTATACCATCATCCGAAGGGTTCAGGCGCCCCCATGCGTCAATTAAAGAGTTATGGTGAGCCATACTAATGATTGCTCTGGATACCTTTTTCTTCCGCCCCCGATATTGCTGTCCCTCGTCGATACCTAGTCCACCAATCCCATTTATATTAAAATCCCCCGCCAAAATAATAGGTTCCGGCCATAAAGCCAATTCCGAATCTAAATGTTGAATGACACCTGGGTCATCTTCAGTAGAACCATAGACTGATCCAATGGTAACTATTTGATTATTAATTGAACACTCTATCAAGACCCATCTCCCCCATTGATCCTCCTTCTTTCTGATGACCTTGACATCCCTTCTTTTGGACAAGATAGCCACCCCCCTAGTTCTAACCCCCTGTCTTGAAAAAGCCAACAATGAGAACCCAAGCTGTTCCATTAGGTAACTCTTTGCGGCTTCTACATGTGTCTCCTGTAGACATACAAAATCCAGTCGCATTAATCTTAGAGCAGCCGCGACACGGTGTCTTTTCAGCGGATCGTTCAGCCCACACACGTTAATTGAACCAATCCTTATGCTCATTACGTTACAACATAATTGTAGGCCCTCCATAGAAACAGACCCTTAATATATGCTCCAATTACATTCCTCATCACCTGCTCAGATTGTGGCTTAACCTCCCTTTTCCAAGCAAAAATTCTCAGCTCTAATGCTGTGCAACACAATACAAACCCCCATTCCCGTACCCAACCCCCCACAAACCCCTCCCCCACCCTAAGAACCCCCCCCCAGTACCCTCCCGGTTTACAGGCAAATGGGTCAATCCTGACCCATGTGTGGCAGCTATGAATGCAGCAGCCACCCCCCCCTCACTCTTTGACCCCCTATATTCCGTATACCTCATCCATGAAGTCTAGGAATCTCTTGCACTTTCCAAGGATCGGGAAGTGGAGAAGGCCTTTACCCTCCCTTCTGCTCTTTCATTTCCACCAAGTATTGCTGAGCCTTAATCTCTGATGTAAAAAACTTAACCTGGCCCTTAACGATAACCTTAAGCCTCGCCCGGTACATCAGGTAGGCCTCATGCCCAAGGCTCTGAAGAGGACCAATGAGTTGCCTCATCTTCCACCTTCTTTCCACTGTAACATGGCAGAAATCAGGCCGGGCAAAGAAAGTAACTCTATCAAACGAACGTCTAGAGTCAGGTTTAGCCTTCTCCATAATCTCTTGCCAAAGGAGGAAGTTTCCAACATAGACCAGAATCGCCCGTGGTCTTGCCGCCTGCGATGAGCTAAGGGTTTTTTTCTGAAAGACCGGGAAGCGATGAGCTCTTTGAACCTCAGCCTCCCAATCCCAAGTCTCCATCTCAGGAAATGCGCCCTTAAACAATTTAATTACGAATGCCCTTGTATCCTGCCCCTCAACCCCTTCCGCCACCCCCAAAAGTCTTATATTGTTACGCCTCTGGCGATTCTCGAAATCCTCGAGTTTCCATTGTATATCCTCAGAGAATTTCTCCTGTGCCTCCTTAAACGAATGCCACCTGCTCACATCGTCTTCCAGCTGACTTGTTCTCTCCTCTACATGAGCGACCCTGTCCGCCATCTCCTCATATAACTTATTCATTTTTCGCAAAGAGCTCTGGATTTTTTTTGCTGACTGTTTGGCTCTCCGAATCTCAAGTCTCGCCTCGCCCTGCATCTGCTTCAGAGTAGTATAGAGGAGGTCCAGTGACATAACCTGGGGCTCATTGCCAATGTCATCCTGAACTGTCTGAGGATTAGACGCGGGCCCCTCCTGATGTAGCTGGGACGATGCTGAATAATCCCAACAAAGCTTCCTGCTCTCCCCTGCTTCCGGGGGACTCGACGTATGTTTTAGTTTAGATTTTGTCTTTTTCTTATATGAAACCTTATATGTAGTAGGTGCCTTCTGAACCGATAAACTCACTGCCGAGTCACTTTCAGAGCTACTATTCAAACTTCCTTCACTAGACAAGAAAGAGTCTGAGTCGTCATTTAAGGAAAAGAAACATTCACCATCTGGGGTTCCAGGGATTCCTTGCCTAGATAGCAGTAGCTGAGACTGATTATAAGCCAAACGATGACCCTGAGCCTGTGCAGTTGCCCCTTTAATACTTGACTTCTCATGGATCATTGAGGGCTCTGTCAGACCTGTTGGCTTATTTTGTACAAAGTCCCCGCTTTTACCAGGCAAACTTTCAGTCAAGGATCTTTCCCCGCCCGTTTGCTCACCAGACTCACCAGGCTTACTCAGCAGTGTCTCATCAGTCACTAAGCTCGGGATCGATTCTCCCCCCTGGCTCGAAGAGAGTACCTGCAACATTGTATCCGGTTGCCTAGCACCAACAACATCGTCGAATAGCGGAGCTGATGACTCCTCGTCTCTTTCCTCGAGTGAGCCTCTGGCTTGTATCTCATCAGTTTCCAGTGCCTTTACCTTGAACGATTCGCGTACGGAAGGCTGCCTGGAATCCTTGGTTGATTTAATCTTGCCCCCGTCGAGTCCCCTCTTCCCTGCTAGGACTGATTTACGAGCGCTGGTGTCTTTCCCGCCCCCCGCTGCAGCTCCAACGCTTCCAGCGCCGTTTCGTGGGTCATCTGGTTTCCTCGGAGCTCTCCGTACCTGCGCTCCACGTTGCAAAGGATCTTTACCAGCATCAGCGTCCTGATGATCCTTGTGGGTTGAATCCTCTTTGGGCTGTTTAGGTCCCCTCGGCGCCATGATCCGAATAACTTTACCAACTTTACCAAGTAAGTCCAATTTAATTCTATCTATCCGCGTAATAGCCCGCAGCAACGAGCGTGTTGAGCAGACTCTCCAGATAGAAGTCACTATCGCGTAGGGGGCCTTAAACATCACGCATCCCCTCTGGTCTCATACTCAGGGCGTCTCAGAGGAGGGAGAGAGAACTGTGACTATGCGCTGCACTCAGCCAGCGGCCATCTTGCCCTGATTCAAGATGTGATAAATTATTAACAAATAATGTACTAATAACTTCTCTTTTAAAAGAAAAAAAAGACTTAAAAATTAAAAGTAAATGAATTCTTCACAATGTAAAACTAATACTACAATTTTTCAGTTCAAAAGAAACACCTGTGGCAAAAATCATGTAGATTTGCAAATAAAAGTTATTAATAATTTATTAATAATTTAATATTGAGTAACCAACAGATAAAATGTCTGCCAGAGTCACATACACTAGATCTAGGAAAGGAAAATTATTACTAATTCACATGGAATACATGTACAACAAAGAAAGAAAGTGCTAGCAGTGAGAGAACACACTGGAAATGTGCAAAATATAATTCTAATGTATCTTATGGGAGGGCAACTACAAAAATTAAATTGAAAATGTTAGAGAGCATAATTATCCCCCCAAGTTTAAAAACATGAATTAAGCAATGTAGCGAAAGGGCTCAAGGAAGCTAGTACGATTTAAGAACTATAATCCCCAATGTTCCTGATTACACTATAAGCCAGCTTTCTACAATTGCCAAATTATAAAGGCGCATAGCAAGAACTAAAAAAGCAACCAGAGAAACACACGCTGCTTCAACAACATACAGGGATTATAAATATCCCCAAAAACGTACCATTAACACATACAAATGACACCCTCCTTTTATATGACAATGGTAAAATTGAGAGAATAATGTTTATAATGGCTGCTAACAATAACCTGCTAACACTTCCCCAGAGCAACACATTGATAATGGACAGAACACTCAAAGAGTGCTCTCCACTATTAACACAAAGCTACAAAATCCATTGACAATACTAAAACACCAACATCTCCTTAGTCTTTAAACTTTTACCAAAGAAGCAAATTGCAACATATCAAGAAGTATCAAGCGAAATAAAATCCAAAACGAACAATTCACAAAAAATAGATATCACTTTGAGCAAGCAATGATTTCTAGCATGTCAAAAATATACCCATTCAAGGGTGTTACTACCACTTTAATCAAACTATTTGGAGATACTTGCAAAAATCAGCAGAATACTCCGTAAATACTAACTTTGCCAATGCAATTAAAAACTCATTGTCTTAGCATACGTCCCTGTAACTGAAGTAGCAAAACATTACAACCTATTAACAGAATCACCTCACTATCATGACATGGATGAAAATGTACTCCTGTAATAGACTACTTGAAAGATACTTTGGTTGGCAGACTGCATTATTCTGGTTATAGATGACAACCCAGAAAACATTTACCTTGGTGGAACCTTTATGAAAGTACCATGTCACAACAGGCAAAAGCCAAAAATGCAGTGGGAGGGTGCACAATTCCTTCCAAGTAACTTTAGGATCAAGCTACTCACACAGTGCCAATTTGTAGACATTTTAAAAAGAAGCAAAACTATCAAGAACTAGGGGCCTGGTAACGATGATGGTGGGATCACCGGCAGTAGCCCATCGGTGGCGGTTCCACCGCCATCGTAACTGTGTTTACCGCCCACCATATTACAATGGCAGGCAGATGTTTGGCGGTCGGAAAGACTGCCCACCACGCATCCTACGGGCTCCTTGAGCCCCCCGGTGCGTCGGAGGGAGCCACAATCCCTACAGTGGGGGTGGTGCCTGCCAGGGATTATGATGTCCCTCCATGCCGGCTGTTTCATAGTGGTTTACACACCATGAAAAGGCTGGTGGAAAGGGACATTGGGGGCCTGTAGTGGTCCCCCCTTGCCCCCTGGCCTTCAGTTTTGTGTTTTGGGGGTCCCAGTTCCGAATGGATGGCAGTGGGACATAAGTCCGACCGCCATCCTAATGAGGCCCTTAGAATGGAAAAATTACCAACCCAACTGAAACCTAAAGTCTCAAAACAAACCACAGAAATGCACAACATGTTACAAAGCACAGTCCAACTCTTGCTAACAATCAGGCCTACCATACTTAGGGCCTGATTTCATTTTTAGACTCAATAGCAATTTAAAAAAACACTAAAAACAAATCTGGACAAATACAAACAACTAAACTAACCTATCTATTACTATTATTTCAATTGTTTACCATTCAAATTTAAATAAAAATTAGTAAGATTGAATTGTGAAAAAAGCTTTGCACACATTGACCAAAGAAACCTTAAATATCACATATATCAACTCCATAAACCACAGCACAAAATACACTATACAACATACAAAACATTAAAACCTATTAACAGAATCACCTCACTATCATGACATGGATGAAAATGTACTCCTGTAATAGACTACTTGAAAGATACTTTGGTTGGCAGACTGCATTATTCTGGTTATAGATGACAACCCAGAAAACATTTACCTTGGTGGAACCTTTATGAAAGTACCATGTCACAACAGGCAAAAGCCAAAAATGCAGTGGGAGGGTGCACAATTCCTTCCAAGTAACTTTAGGATCAAGCTACTCACACAGTGCCAACTTGTAGACATTTTAAAAAGAAGCAAAACTATCAAGAACTAGGGGCCTGGTAACGATGATGGTGGGATCACCGGCAGTAGCCCATTGGTGGCGGTTCCACCGCCATCGTAACTGTGTTTACCGCCCACCATATTACAATGGCAGGCAGATGTTTGGCGGTCGGAAAGACTGCCCACCACGCATCCGACGGGTTCCTTGAGCCCCCCGGTGTGTCGGAGGGAGCCACAATCCCTATAGTGGTGGTGGTGCCTGCCAGGGATTATGATGTCCCTCCATGCCGGCTGTTTCATAGTGGTTTACACACCATGAAAAGGCTGGTGGAAAGGGACATTGGGGGCCTGTAGTGGTCCCCCCTTGCCCCCTGGCCTTCAGTTTTGTGTTTTGGGGGTCCCAGTTCCGAATGGATGGCAGTGGGACATAAGTCCGACCGCCATCCTAATGAGGCCCTTAGAAGGGAAAAATCACCAACCCAACTGAAACCTAAAGTCTCAAAACAAACCACAGAAATGCACAACATGTTACAAAGCACAGTCCAACTCTTGCTAACAATCAGGCCTACCATACTTAGGGCCTGATTTCATTTTTAGACTCAATAGCAATTTAAAAAAACAGTAAAAACAAATCTGGACAAATACAAACAACTAAACTAACCTATCTATTACTATTATTTCAATTGTTTACCATTCAAATTTAAATAAAAATTAGTAAGATTGAATTGTGAAAAAAGCTTTGCACACATTGACCAAAGAAACCTTAAATATCACATATATCAACTCCATAAACCACAGCACAAAATACACTATACAACATACAAAGCATACAAACATTGTTGACAATAAATTCTATATAAGAAAATAAAATACAATAAAAAAAACTCATCCTTTAAAAGTTAAAGAAAAGCGTTACTTACATTTTTGTAGTTGAAGAGATGAAACTCCATTATAGCCCACAAGGTAAATATAATTAATAAATAAGATATGAAAATCACCCCACAAAAAATGCAAAAGTATCATAGACAAAAATACAATTCCAAAGAAGTAAAAGCAATCCATGGAGACCATCCAAAACTAAAACAAATACAATTTCAAAAAATGATTCAGAAAAAAATAGTCAAGGAAATGAAAAATGAAAAATAACACTGGTTAAAATATAACCAAATGTATTTCCTTGAATAATGAAGTTTAAAAAAATCAATATCCTCACTGAACCAAACAAGAAACCTCTAAAGGAAACACAAAACACACAACCGCACAACCCATAAACCCCATAAATATTGCAATGCACTATAAAATTTAAAAAAACATATACAGTCAATATATAACTAACAGACACAAAAACATATAACTACAATATAATGAGGCCTACTGCACTCACATACCACAAATACAATGCATTCTAATACAAAACAGACAAACTACTAACAAACACTAAACTACACTAACTAAATTAAACCTAAACACATCACCTATCACTACTAAAGCCGGAAATGTAATATAATAATAAACTTACCTGACCTAGAGAATAGGAATAGAGACTCAAGATCGAACACAAAGAGAAACAGCCCAAAATAACAAAGATAGACTACAAAATTAATAAAGCAGAACAATATGGTTGCTAATTAAATATAAAAGACTCAAACCCCAAACAGAAGAAGGCAAAATAAGTAATCATGTTTAAAAAATAATAATACTTGATTCTATAAAGATATTGAATTTTATTTTAAATGCTCAAAAATTTAAGTGTACCACAAATGTAAATCTAAATTACAACGAACTATAAATAAAACATGTTAAGGCATCATTTGGTACTTTTTAATGCATTCTAAAAAAACCATCAAAATATATAGGGGCCGATTCAGATCCTGGAAAAACCGGGTACGAACCGTCGGTCGGAGCGTTTTCTCCGTCCGACTCGTACCCGGTCAAAAAACATTACAAAAATGCAAGTACGATTCGTATGGAAACACTATTTCCGTACGAATCGTACAAAACACCGACCGACGAAAATATACATACAAATGTGATCCGGGAAAGCGCCGACGTGACGTCGGGACGCATCCAGGCTGCGTTTCACGAACCAGGAAGTACGATCCGTACTGACGTCACCCCGCACGGATTATATTTTCCGACTGCCAAAAACTGCCGGGAAATCAGGGCGACGCGCACAAGGAGCACCTGTACGCGACGGACAGCCATGGACCCGAACCTACGTGTCATCCCAGCCCTCATAGCAGTCCACCTGCTCTACAGGAACCGACGCAGACGCCGCAGAAGGTCAGAACAACACCCAGGGGCAAAAGGGGGGGGGCAGGGGCAGGACACACAACCCCCACCCAAGTCACAAATCATACATGCCCTGGACATACTTGACCTTCAGGGCCTGGTCACTTCGAGGGGGTGGGGGCGTGTCCAGCAACGCATGCGCCCGCCACAACGGAAGTGGGTGATGACGCGAACTGGCAACACAACAATTCCGGTACATACCGTACCCACGCCTTAAGAGCGTGGGTACGGGTCGTACCACGCCCACCCCTACGTCACCCCAACAATGGCGGGACGGCCCGTACCCGCGTTCTAAAGGCCTGGGTACGGGCCGTACCAGCATTGTTGGGGTGATGTAGGGGTACGCGTGGTACGACCCGTACCCACGCTCTGAAGGCCTGGGTACGGTGCGTACCCCTACGGCACCCCAACAATGGGGGTACGCACCATAACCACGTTCCAAAGGCATGGGTACGGGCCGTACTCAGGCCTGCAGAGCGTGGGTATGGGTATGTACGGAGCGTACCCCCACCCATGTATGTATGGCGCGTACCAACACCCCACCCGTGTATGTATGGCGCGTACCAACACCCCACCAGTGTATGTTCGGAGCGTACCCCCACCCGGGTATGTATGGAGCATACCCACACCCCACCAGTGTATGTTCGGAGTGTACCCCCACCCGTGTATGTATGGAGCGTACCCACACCCCACCAGTGTATGTTCGGAGCGTACCCCCACCCGTGTATGTATGGAGCGTACCCACACCCCACCAGTGTATGTTAGGAGCGTACCCCCACCCGTGCATGCACGGCGCGTACCAACAACCCACCTGTGTATGTACGGCGTGTACCAACACCCCACCAGTGTATGTTCGGAGTGTACCCCCACCCGTGTATGTATGGAGCGTACCCACACCCCACCAGTGTATGTTCGGAGCATACCCCCACCCGTGTATGTATGGAGCGTACCCACACCCCACCAGTGTATGTTCGGAGTGTACCCCCACCCGTGTATGTATGGAGCGTACCCACACCCCACCCGTGTATGTACGGAGCGTACCCCCACCCGTGTATGAATGGAGCATACCCACACCCCACCAGTGTATGTTCGGAGCATACCCCACCCATGTATGTACGGAGCGTACCCCCACCCGTGTATGTACGGAGCGTACCCCCACCTGTGTATGAATGGAGCGTACCCACACCCCACCCGTGTATGTACGGCATGTACCAACACCCCACCAATGAATGTTCGGAGCGTACCCCCACCCGTGTATGTATGGAGCGTACCCACACCCCACCAGTGTATGTTCGGAGCATACCCCCACCCGTGTATGTATGGAGCGCACCCACACCCCACCAGTATATGTTCAGAGTGTACCCCCACCCGTGTATGTATGGAGCGTACCCACACCTCACCAGTGTATGTTCGGAGTGTACCCCCACCCGTGTATGTATGGAGCGTACCCACACCCCACCAGTGCATGTACGGAGCATACCCCCACCCGTGTATGTATGGAGCGTACCCACACCCCACCAGTGCATGTACGGAGCGTACCCCCACCGGTGTATGTCCCGAGCGTACATGGCCAGACATAGGAGGGGTGGGTGCCTATCACTCCCAGCAGTGCCCAGACACAGGAGGGGTGGGTGCAGAGTCCTCCCAGCAGTTCCCAGACACAGGAGGGGTGGGTGCAGAGTCCTCCCAGCAGTGCCCAGACATAGGAGGGGTGGGTGCAGAGTCCTCCCAGCAGTGCCCAGACACAGGAGGGGTGGGTGCAGAGTCCTCCCAGCAGTGCTCAGACATAGGAGGGGTGGGTGCAGAGTCCTCCCGGCAGTGCCCAGACACAGGAGGGGTGGGTGCAGAGTCCTCCTAGCAGTGCCCAGACATAGGAGGGGTGGTTGCCTATCACTCCCAGCAGTGCCCAGACACAGGAGGGGTGGGTGCAGAGTCCTCCCAGCAGTGCCCAGACATATGAGGGGTGGTTGCAGAGTCCTCCCAGCAGTGCCCAGACACAGGAGGGGTGGGTGCAGAGTCCTCCCAGCAGTGCCCAGACATAGGAGGGGTGGGTGCCTATCACTCCCAGCAGTGCCCAGACACAGGAGGGGTGGGTGCAGAGTCCTCCCAGCAGTGCCCAGACACAGGAGGGGTGGGTGCAGAGTCCTCCCAGCAGTGCCCAGACATGGGAGGGGTGGGTGCCTATCACTCCCAGCAGTGCCCAGACACAGGAGGGGTGGGTGCAGAGTCCTCCCAGCAGTGCCCAGACACAGGAGGGGTGGGTGCAGAGTCCTCCCAGCAGTGCCCAGACATATGAGGGGTGGTTGCAGAGTCCTCCCAGCAGTGCCCAGACACAGGAGGGGTGGGTGCAGAGTCCTCCCAGCAGTGCCCAGACACAGGAGGGGTGGGTGCAGAGTCCTCCCAGCAGTGCCCAGACATAGGAGGGGTGGTTGCATATCACTCCCAGCAGTGCCCGGACACAGGAGGGGTGGGTGCAGAGTCCTCCCAGCAGTGCCCAGACACAGGAGGGGTGGGTGCAGAGTCCTCCCAGCAGTGCCCAGACATAGGAGGGGTGGGTGCCTATCACTCCCAGCAGTGCCCAGACACAGGAGGGGTGGGTGCAGAGTCCTCCCAGCAGTGCCCAGACACAGGAGGGGTGGGTGCAGAGTCCTCCCAGCAGTGCCCAGACATATGAAGGGTGGTTGCAGAGTCCTCCCAGCAGTGCCCAGACACAGGAGGGGTGGGTGCAGAGTCCTCCCAGCAGTGCCCAGACACAGGAGGGGTGGGTGCAGAGTCCTCCCAGCAGTGCCCAGACATAGGAGGGGTGGTTGCCTATCACTCCCAGCAGTGCCCAGACACAGGAGGGGTGGGTGCAGAGTCCTCCCAGCAGTGCCCAGACACAGGAGAGGTGGGTGCAGAGTCCTCCCAGCAGTGCCCAGACACAGGAGGGGTGGGTGCAGACTCCTCCCAGCAGTGCCCATGGAAAGAAAAGGGTGCAGTACCCACAGATACAATGCACACAATTGTCAGGCAGGTGCTCAAAGACCCTGCAGAACACGGAACACATGTGTGCGAGGCTGGGAGTACACACATGCATAGTGTGTAAAAGGGAACATGTCCACATGAAGTCACGTCAACATACTCGAAACTCAAGTACAGTGACCACCAAGGATGCCACTAAGGATGCAGGTGGAGACATTGCCCAGCATGCATGGGCAAAGTTGAACGGATCCATCACACACCAAGGATATGTAGACACAGCTCAGCACAACATTTAGGAAACACCCTGCAGGGAAGATGTCAGGGTCCACAGAGGAAGGAACACACCTTGGGACAATGTTACCATGCAGTAAGAGCTTACATGAACAAAGTTATTTTGCAAATACCTTGTGATGGCACACAGATACCAGGGTCCACCTCATGAGCAGCACACTACTACATTTCCCAGACACCTAACACATTATCCCCACCCCTAATCATGGAGCAGCACCACCAACAGCAATACCAGAAAAGCATTATTGTTCAAATGAAAAAAAAATGCTTTATTCAGCATGAAAATAAAAGAGGTTGTTATATGTACACTATTAACAAGCCCCATAGGGCAGTCCATATTTCCATCCCTGGTGGGGGACACATTGGGACACGTGTCCCCTGGCTTTCCTGCACAGTTCATAGTTCCTTGTCTTCCACAGGGGTAGGGGCATCATGTGGGGGGGGAAGGACCAGGCACCGCAGGGACAGGAGGGGCAAGGGTAGGTGTTGTGGGTGCAGGGATGAAGGACTCCACCACAGGGGTTGGTGCAGCGCCAAAGGTGGAGGTGAGAATGGCGCTGCACACGGTTGCAAGGTCCTCCCGCGTCTCCCCTGCACCCGAAGGAACCACAGGCCCCAAGGAGGGGAGGGGGGGTCGGATGGATGGGTCGCAGCGCTACTGGGGGAGGGTGTGGACAGGGGGGTGGGACTCAACTACCCTGCCGGTGTCCTGCCGGGACTCAACTACCCTGCCGGTGTCCTGCCTCCACCGCTTGCGGGGTGGAGCCACACTGGGGCTGATGGACAGACTGGGCAGGACTGACCCTGTGTCCGACTCTTGGCCAGGAGAGCTGAGGGGAGTGGATTTGGAGGCATGGGGTTGTGATGAATGTGGACTCCCACTGTGGCTGCGTGTCTTCCGTTTGCCCCCCGACCCAGTGGGTGTGCCTACTTCACCCTGTGTGTGCGTGACAGGAGGTGTGCGCTTGGGCTTCCCTGGTGGTGTGGTGCCTGTGTCTGGTGGGGTGCGTGCATGGGTACGTCTGGGTGTGCTTGGGACAGGCAAGGGAGTGGGAAGTGTGGATGGGGCAGGGGTAGTGGGGGGGACGTAGCGCTGCAGGAGACCCACTGCTGCAGTCAGTGTCGAGTCTATGGACCTCAGCAACTGGCGTTGGTCAGACTGCGCAGCTGAGATGCCCTCCATGTATGCCTCCATCTGGGTGAGCACTCGTGTGTGGCCATGGAGGACATTCAGCATCGCAGTCTGACCAACCTGCAACTGGCGCAGGATGTCCACAGACTCGGCATTCGCGGCAGCAGTGGAGACAGGGGCAGGGGGCGCGGTGCCTGGCAAGAAGGAGACACGTGGTGACCTAGCACGGCGGGAAGGGACCAGAGCAAGTGGGAGGCCGGTGATGGGAACGGAGGGGGCGGGTAGAGATCGAGTGCTGCTTTCAGCTGTGGAAGCAGCCTCCGCCCCCTCTGGGAGCTCAGCCTCGGACCCGTCAGCATCATAGTCGGTGGTGGGACTGGACAGGTCCTTCGCCTCACTCCCCTCAGCCTCCGTGCCACTCGATGTGCCAGACAAGACAGCACTGCTGCCACTGGTGCTTGCTCCTTCCTCACGGTCCGTGCCAGTGTCTCCCTCGGAGCCCCCTGACGATGCTGTGGGCAAGGTGAAGAGGCAGGAAATAATCAGACACCAGTATACATATGTCAAAAACAATCCAATAAGTTGGTGAATCCAAAATGTTATTTATTTGTTCAGATAAAAGGCTTATATTTCACATGATCCAGTTATTAGAACAAGATAGATTCATCGAGGTAAGGTGAACAAGCCAAATTTAGAGCGGAGGTGAACAGCCAACACGTGTTTCGCCCTTGTGGCACGGTTTCTGGCCAGGGCTTTCTCAAGGCTTAGTATTCAGGACACAGCAAATTGCGTACGCTTCATGTATCATGATTCACAGTCACTGTATAATACAAACGATCCATGATATCGCGGTGAGGACCACTGGTGCCGGGAATTTTTCCAAGTTTTGAATCTTAGAGCCTGAAAAGGCTGGATCGTTTGTATTATACAGTGACTTTGAATCATGATACATGAAGCGTACGCAATTTGCTGTGTCCTGAATACTAAGCCTTGAGAAAGCCCTGGCCAGAAACCGGACAGAGGAGGCAGGCTCTGGGGACAATGGTGCACAGCATCTGTACCACACAGCGTTGCCAAAAAAGGGATGAGCAGGAACCATGTCTATTAACTTTGTGCACATTCTGCAAAGCTAACACATTAAAACATGCCCAACATGACTGGGTCACTGCACCTTGAGTGTATGTCCAGACAAACATCACACACAGGCCAGACCTAGCAAGGAGACATCAGATTTTGACATGTAGGCCTTGCCCGCACAAATCACTCCCTACCTGAGACAATGTGATTGAGACAGAGGAAGTACTTACACCTCTTACACTGGGATGAAAACACATGTGCTGCACTAAATCCTGATTGTACACAAACCACCCCTGTTGCGCCTGTCCACATACATCATTGACAACCAACCATCATCAGATTGTCGTACCAAGACACACAGGCACTGCCCACTGTGAGTATGCACAAGCAAAATTGGGTCACACTGTACAGTGGACACATGTAGCACAGTTTACATCAATACAGATGAGGCCAGGGTACAATGCCACAGAGCCAAACCTATGCCGAAGACACAGAGAATGTCCACATTGTTGGATGACACACATGATACCTAGGAAAAGGTGCCCCAGGGCACGGTAGTGGCCACACTCCTCCATGGTCCTGGATGGATATGACTGCAACTGAAGCAACCGTTCCTGCACTGTGCATTACTCCCACTCATGCACATCATGTCAGAGGGCACAACATTGGACATGCATGCTGTAAGGCAGTACACTTTAAAAACACACTCCTATGTCGGGACTCAGCATCAGTGCCAACTGACATGGACCCCACAATGACAGACTGGCCAGGGCATAGGCAAGGTCCCAAAACCTGTAACACACCACCCCCACACATGATGCTGCAAGCATTGGGCACTTGGATTAACTGCCAGCCTAGATTACCTTGTGCAAGAGTGACTACACACAGACCAGGGAACACATGGCAAGGAGGGGAAGGGAGGAAGAACAGCACCGGTTTACTTTGGGGAACAGGTTATGCACTGCACATTTAAACCCTGGCAGTGTATCCATGCAACTGCGCACTTCCAAAAGCTGGTGACACACAACAAACACACATGTACCTACCACCTTCCTGCTGCTGCTTCTCCTGTAAGTGCCTGTCCAAGTCGGGGAAGACCACCGCCAGCACACGCTTCTGGATGTGGGTCAGACGCCGGCGCCCACGGTTCTTGTGGCTCTCAGGTGAGTCCCCGAGCAGGACCCGTGCAATCCTCCTCGTCCAGCACCGGATATCCTGCCAGCGTTTCCTCACCTGGGCTAGGCGCCGCTTCCGACCCTCCGTCTTCCTCACGGCACTGACGGCTTGCTTCCATATCTCCCCCTTGGCATGGACGCCTACCTGTGAGGATGCAAAAGTGAGAATACTTTAATACACCTGAGCAATGACACAGAGACACACATATTAATAATTTGTCTTGTCTGAACAGGCCATGGTATGCAGGCAACTCATTGCACCTTTGTCATAGGGACATTATCCTCTGGGGAAGGCAAAATGCACTACGTGGCATTGAAAGTACACAGGTGGCATGAGGGGTGCCCCACAATCAATGATCCTGGATCACACTGTGCATCACAAGCTACACCAGGATTATGGACAGCACCTCAAAGCAGTCACATGCCCCAGCCCACTGACGCAACCTCAGCAGAGTACACAGACACACACAGGCATAGGACAATCAACTGCCATTGCCAACTGCGGGTACAAACCTCACTCTGCCCATGTGCCACTAGACTGGGGGGTGGCACAGGTGTGGGGCTGGCTCAGCACGGCAGTCACACAGCACTGCTCCCTGCTCACATCACATGGCCAGGGTATAGCCATCCCTCATGCAGCTGGTGTGCAACACTCCCCATATGCATTCACCCACATGACAGGGGACTTACACACACACACCAATGTCCAGGGGACATACACATCATTTGGACACTCACAGCACAGGTACATTAAACAAACACACATCTATGGGTACTGTCACCTGTCACACTGGGGGGACCACAGAATCACATCAGGACTGTAGCAACAACATTCCCAGGAGGAGTAGCCAGGCAGAATGTGGCATGCACCATGCATTGATTGTCACAGTAAGCAATATGCAAGTGAGGAGTGCACACAGGAACTGCAGCATGCGCTGCCTGGGAGACATGAGGCCTTCCCCACCCTGGGACCCACTCTAAACAAAATTACATGTCTGTCACACAGGGACACAATGCCAGAAGTCACAGTCACCAAAAAGGGGCACAGTCTAAGGTAGTGGAGTCAGCCCTGACCTGCTTCCCTGGTCGACCATACAGCATGGTGTACTGTGGGAGGATCACATCCAGCAGGGCAATGTTCTCCTCCTGTGTGAATGGCTGGGCCCTCTCCACAGACCTGGACATAGTGCCAGAGGAATCACGAGCAGCAGCAGTGTTGTGGAATGAAAGGATGTGCAGGCAAGTGCTCTCTCATGGGACCTGGCTGCCTTATATCTGCCTTGCTGGCCTGTTTCATTTACAGGAGTACAGAGAGATTGGTCAGTCACATTAGCATCCTACGTTTCCTCCAATCCCTTTAAACCTACCCCAGTGAGTGGCTTTGCATGGTTTAAAAAATGAGCATGATGTCAAGTCAACAACCACTTTGCAACAAAGTATATTGTTTCCAACCGACTTCTGCTGGCCACCTGATGCAAAAATTCAAACTGTAAACTCGGTCTCCATGACAACCAGCATGCATTTAGGCCATTATACTTGTCCCTCATGTGTCCCCCATGTAATTTCAACATTTTCACACAGGTACGGTGCGTTCTACGGCCCTACGGCACCCCAAATGCAGTGATACGGACCATACACGCGTGTGTAGGGTCCCTATCACTATGGGAGTGCTGGCGTATGCGTACGCCATGGTTATACGGACCGCACATGCGTGTGTAGGGTCCCTATCACTATGGTTGTGTCGCCGTAGGCATACGCCATGGTGATACGGACCGTACACGCGTGTGTACGGTCCGTATCACTATGGCGTACGCATACGCCAGCACTCCCATAGTGATAGGGACCCTACACACGCGTGTACGGTCCGTATCACTATGGCGTACGCATACGCCAGCACTCCCATAGTGATAGGGACCCTACACACGCCCTCAGAGCGTATGTACGATGCGTTTCACACCTGACAGTGGTGACAGGCGGCACACAGACAGGAATAGAGCTGTCATACTTGGCCAAGGCTGGACATCAAGGCATTGTCTGTGCAGTACTATATGTGTCGGGCACAGGTGTGTCAGGCTGTGATGTGGCACATTACTCCTGAGGTGTGAAGCTAATTAAAGTATGATGTGCTGTGTACACATGTCATGTGTGATGGTGCACTATGTGCCACACATCCCCTTCACTCCTTTGACATGTGTGCATGTGGTACAGACTCGTTGAGCCATGCGTCACTGGCATGGCACAGTCACTGACACCCGCAACTGTCCCCTGATGCCAGGTACACGGACTATTACCCCTGAGATGTGAATGCCTGTGTTGCACGCTGTAACTATGTCATGTGTGTGTCATGTGTTCCCATAGGTTTGCTGTAGGTGTTTGGTCAAATGCATCTGCAGTTGCTGCAACCAACATGTGTCTGTGTGTAGATAGGCATGGCACACTGTTACACACACCAGCCCACATGTGTAATCCGACGTAAGGTGTGTATGTATGCATCGACACGGAGTCTCAAAACAAGGACATATCTGCATACTCTCAATGTATGTGTGATCAGTCTTGACATGTACTCCCTCATGGCAAGGTGTGTGGTCTGTCCTTTTTCGATGACATGTGACCTGTGCATCTAGTGTTCTGCAACCTGTCTGTACAATAAACATCCTTCTTCTGCACATGTGTGGATGTCTGTAACTCCTGTAATGCGTCTGCCTGTTCACTTACACTGGCCCACAGCTAGTTTCATGGCATATTGAGGTTGAGAATCGACGTTTGTAGCTGGCTCTTGGTAGGAGTGTCACCTGCCTGGCATACGTGTCCAGGGCATATTGCACAGACCTGACTCTGTATGTAGCATATGTGTATTGCCTGTTGAACATGTGCTCAGTACATTGACATTGGTGGTGTATTGTACTCACTCTTCGTTGTCCCTTCAAATTCCCTGCAGGGCTCCGCCTCTCCCTCGACCAATTCCGGACTTGGCTGACCTGAGGGAACATGACTGTATACGCTGCTACCGCTTCCCCCAACAGTTGATTGAGGACTTGACGACACGGCTGGCACCACACCTCCAACCGCTACACAGGTATCCTACTGCACTGACACCCAAGATGAAGGTGATGGCAGCCCTACATTTCTTTGCCACGGGTACCTTCCAACATACCATTGCTCACATTGTTGGCATGTCCCAAACCATGTTCAGCCGTGTTCTGCATGATTTTTTAGAGGCCATGTTGGATCACCTGGATGAGTTCATTAAATTTCCAACTCCTGAGCAGTTGACAGGTGTCAAGCGTGAGTTCTATGCCCTGGGAGGGATGCCCCATGTCATTGGGTCCATAGATGGAAAACATGTGGCTTTGGTACCACCACAGGCACCAGAGGTAGCGTATAGGAACCGCAAGCATTACCACTCCATTAATGCCCTTGTGGTGTGTCTTGCCAACATGGGGATTTCACATGTCTGTGCTCGTTTTCCAGGATCAGCACACGATGCCTACATCATGAGGCGTAGCAGGGTGCCTGAAATGATGCTGCAGCTGCGCAACGAACGGGTATGTATTGTTGGTGGGTATACTCTGTCAGTCCTGTATTTAGCGTCATCTTCCTGTCTTACTGCTTCTCCTGACCCACTTTTGTCCATGATGTTTCCATGTAGGGGACGCTGGCTATCCCAACATGCCATGGCTGATCACGCCTCTCTGCAACCCCAGCACGGCTGCCGAGCACCGCTACAACAATGCCCATGGGCGGACCAGGCGAGTGATAGAGAGGACGTTTGGCCTCCTGAAGAGCCGATTCCGTTGCCTCCACAAGACCGGTGGCGCACTCCCATATGCACCGGTGAAGGTCTGCAAGATCTTCCTCGTGTGCTGCATGCTGCACAACATGGCAGTGGAGAAAGCTGTGCCACTCATCCTGGATCCAGATGAGCAGGACCATCCACCCGTGGAGGATGAAGGGCTTGGTCACGAGGCAAGTGATGTGGAGGAGGAGGAGGCGGTAGAGGACATCCGGAGTCGGCTCATACACAACTTCTTTGCTTAGTGGTGAGTACCAGTGTCTGAGTGTGCATGCATTGGGCCGTGTGTGGCATGTGTTGCAATGTGTGTGTCCATCTGCATGTCTGCCAGGTGAGTCAGAGGTGTGTTTGGATGTGTCACTCGAGTGATGGTGCAATAGACGAATGTCATCATTGTCACCTTGCATGTTGACAACCTTATACGTGTCGAGTACATGCACATGCATGCGGATGTGCTTCTTTTGGCTGACTTCTGGTGTGTCTCTCATCCACAGGTACTTGCGCATGCTGTCTGCTGGTGGCATTGTTGTGCTCCTGCTATTCCTCATGAACACAGCAACATGTGCTGAATCAGCGTTACATGCACGGACCAGTTTGAAAATCTCCTTAGGGTAAGGGATGCAGCACGGATTTTTGGGTGTGGTATTTGTTTTGATTGTGTGTGCACTGCTCCTGTTCATGTTTGGATACTTAGCATACATGTAGAATCACCATGGGGCACATGACATGGAGCTGACTTCACCAGAATTGATGGTCAGACTTGGTGACAGTCATCTGTAATGGGATTGTGGATTGTGATGAAGCCATCAATGTGTGTTACACTGCCCTCGGAAACATACGGGTTGCACCGGGTTGACATGGTGTGTGAATTCCCCATTGGAGGCTCAATGGTGTATAGCAGCCTCTCCGTGAGCAGCAGGGGGTGTTTAGCTGTAACCCGTCACTTGTGTGCCACTTCTATGGATTTCCAGCATCTGTGGTGCAAAGGGGGGTGCCAGTGTCGGTCCCACATGTTCATCCACATGACCTGTGTATGTGTTGACAGAGTTGCATTAGCATTCTGACACACATGACTAATAAAGGTGTCCCTCTGCCTCCAAGGTGCCTCATCTCTGTCAATGGTGGTCTGGTGCCACTGTGCATGCGGCATGTCTGGCATTGTTCTCAGAGATGGTGCATATGAGTCTATGTGTAGAGTAGCAAGATGCAAGCTGTTTGTCAGGGATTAGAATCTGTATTGTGCATGATGTCCGTGGCTGTATAGGTATTGTGGCATGTCAGTCTCCACGACGGCCGCTGTGCTGCATGTGCATCCATTGTGTGTGTGTGTGTGGCATGTTGAACTAGACATTCCTTCCTTGGCATACACCTTTTGCATTGTTCCTTCCTGAGATCCTTGTCTTTGTGTGCAACTTGGGGCATTGTTTTCTTGACATGGCGCATGCTGCTGCAGGCCTGCAGCAAGGGCACCCAGTGTCAACGGAAACGAGCTGGTGTTCATCATGGATTGCTTGCTGACATGTGCTATGCTTATCAGCAGCATCATGCTGCAGCACACTCTGCATTATGCACAAGATCCTCAGTTCCATCCACCTCAAGGCAAGAGAGACCATCCCCCAGGTCAACTATGACATCCGTGTCTAATCCTACCCTGCACTCTACGGACATGTGCGTTACAACTCCCATGATACTTGTCCACATCCAGGGTGCATCTGCACAGCTCTGCTTCTCCATCCGGCGACCAGGCCACATCAACGTCCAACAGAGATGGGGGAAATGGATCACTGCCAGCTGCAGGATGACCTTCTCAATCCACGCACACACTCAGGATGCAGCCCACAACCACAACACAAGCTTGTGGCACTGTGATCCAAGACCCCATTGTGCCATCTCCATGCATCCAACCTTGGCCGGCCCACCATTCTCCACATCCACCTGACTCAAGCATGCAGGCCATGGTTCTGCCACCTGTCTACACATACCTGGGAGTAGCACCCCAGGACACTCCACATGATCCCTGACCTCTGCGCATGACTGTTGCTCTTCTAAATAGGTCTGTGGGCACAGTTTTGCGGGCACCCCCTCAGCTGGTTGGGCCTATCACGGGTGAGTATGGTGCTCCATGTCTGTATTGGATGATACATTGTGACCCATATGTGTCCTGTGCCAGACTCAGACCCCAGGGTATGGATGGTTGGAGTTACTTCATAATTCAGGCAAGGTTTGACTTTACAACACACACATGTAGTGGAATAATGCAAAATGACGGCATCATCTCATGATTGTGAAGATTTTTATTGGTGGTGGGGTACGTGTTTGGGGGGATGACAAGAGGTGCTTGGCGGGAGTGTAGAATCCAAAGTTCACTGGGGGAGTTGGTATCCTTGCCATTGGAAGTCAACAGTGACCAGCAAGTCCATGTGGCAGAGAATGTCATTTGCTGATGTGCTGCTGTTGGGCCAGAGGGCCAGGTGCCAGGCCAGGTGACCTGGGAGATGGTGATGTTCCGCTGACTCTCACGGTCTTTTGCGTGGACGACCCACCTTCCTGCGGGGACCCTCAGAAGCAGGCCGTGATGATTCTTGGGATGCTCCGTCGGATGAATCCTCCTCCTGATCCCTCCCTGTGGGTGGTGATGTTCTTCGCCTGGTTGCACAGGGAGGGTTGCCCATGTTGTCGGCAATCCGACGGAGTACACGGGTCATTTCCGTTTGCACCGCCACGAGCTCAGCCTGTCTTGCCTCCATCCGTCCTTGGTGTCGCTGTTGACTGGCATATTGCTCGGCCTGCATGTTCTTGATCTCATTGAGGGTCTCCACTACCTGGCTGAGGCCCCTGGTATCACGCCGGTATGTGTCCAGGATGTTGCTGACGTGTGACATTACCGGTTCCTGAGCCAACTGGTCAGGTTCGCGCCTCCGCCGTCCTCCACTCCCACCACCCCTGCCCACTTGCACCTGGCCTGCCGTTGTGGGCACATCGGGTCTCCGGGACCCCTGAGGGATGGCATTTGCGGTGTCGCCTGCCTCCTCCTGGGTGCCCGGAGAACCTTGTCCCTCCTGGACAGACTGGCCGTGTTGTTGTGTGCGGGCAGGGCTCCTGGGTGTCTCCTGGGATGTGGCAGGAATGGGGGTGGTGGTTGGCACAGTTGTACCTGACGCAGGTGCTGCAGGTGGTTGGACACCAGAGGGGCCAGGTTGGTCTGGGTCATCCACGGAGTGGTGAGAGTCGTCGCTGCCGGTGGGGTCCTCTTCACGCAGAGCCTGGTCCTGTGAGTCTTCCCCCCCAGTGTTGGGGGGAGATCGACGACGTTGACCTGTGTGTGAGAGAGACAATGTTAATTGTGTTACATGCGACATCCATGTTTCATTCATTTTTGAGTTGGCACAGTTCCTCTGGGTGTTCGGATATGGCTTGCATTCCTCTAGCAGTGCACTTGTGCATGGGTATGTCCCTTGGCCACAGCTTTCGACACTTTACCTATGTGTGACACAATCTTAGTTGATGCATCTTTTTGGAACGCAGTCAGCAGTGTAGTGAGCGGGCGTAGCAAGCCATGCAGAGCCGCCTTACGTGTTGCACTGTACGTGGGCAAATGGTGTTTTTTCCATGCTATTGGAGAATGCAGGTAGGTAACTTAAGCATTTGTGACAGGGTTCTAACAAACACAGTGGGTAGGTTTACTGGGTGTAAGGTTAGGTTTGTGCCTGCAGCACGGATGTACTCGTGCACAGATTGACACATGGCCCAGTGTTTATCAATGGAAAAAGGGGGGGTTCAGGCACTGCCAAACCTTGTCTACATGCACACATTCCACCTGCTGACGAGCGGACATGGCCACACCACCCAAGGGTGATTTGGTCTCCCTCTGTCTCCCTTTCTCCCTCCCTCTGTCAGCCTCCTCCCTCTGTCTGTCTCCCTCTGTCTCCCTTTCTCCCTCCCTCTGTCAGCCTCCTCCCTCTGTATGTCACCCTCTGTCTCCCTTTCTCCCTCCCTCTGTCAGCCTCCTCCCTCTGTCCATCTCCCTCTGTCTCCCTTTCTCCCTCCCTCTGTCAGCCTCCTCCCTCCCTTTGTGTGTCACCCTCTGTCACCTCAGACCAGCTTCCTGGGCACACACAGTTTGCAGGTCTTTCAAAGGCCATTGGCTTGTTCATGTGGGTTTGTTTGTAATCTCCGGGCACCCATTGGGCGGAGTGTCTGAGTCTGCGCTGCTGCTGTGGCGGTGTGTGCTGACACTCTTCCAGAGTGATGCGTCTTGATTAGCTGCTGTTATGTTCAAATTGTGCCTTCATACCCATGTCATCCTGCAACGCGGCCACCATTTGCAGGCAACACAGTACTTTGTGGGGACAGACTGTTTGTATGGCTGTGCCCTAGGCCATATGGGCTGAGGGCATTGTTGTCTGCTTCAGAGTTGCTATGTGTTAGTTTTGTGGCCCACCCTCCCGGCATCGGGGACATCCTGTCTTGTGTTGGTGTTTTGTGTGGCCTGTGACTTGGCATGGCCTTGCTTGGTGCATGGGGCATGGAGGCGCTAGTGGCATCTGTGTGTTTTTGGAGTGTGGTTGTGTCCGGTGCTGGCTTTGGGGGGGTTGCGTGCATGATTGGGATTTTGGTTGTGTATGGCGTTCCCCCCATGTGAGGTGAGTTGTTTGTGTACTCACCAGGGTCTGGGACTCCTTTTACTCCGTCTACTCCCACAAGCGGCAGCGTGGCCATCACCTTCTCCTCCCAGGGATGGTACTGTACCAGTCTGCGGGGCGGCCCTCCTCCAGTGATGTTCCCCTGGTTGTGATCGTCCGTCATTTTGCCGCGGACCGTCCTCCGCAGATCGTACCACCTGGCTTGGCACTCATGCCTGGTCCTTCTGGTGGCCCCAACAGCATTCACAGCATCGACAATCCTCTGCCACATGGCTGATTTTTCGGATATGCTGGTCCGTCTGACCAATGTTCCAAAGAGCTGTGGCTCGACTCTGATGATTTCGTCGACAAGGATCTCCAGCTCATCCTTTGTGAACTTTGGATTCTTGTTAGTGGGCATGGTGTGGGGTGTGGGTGTGGATAGTTGTGGGGGTGTGGGTGTGGATGGCTGTGGGTGTGTGAGTGTGGTTGTGAAGGTGTGTGTGTGTGAATGTGATGAGGGGGTGTTTGTGATGGTGGTTGTGTGAAGGAGTGCAAGTGTAAGGTGTATTGATGGCTGTAGTATGGTGCAGTGCGTTGTCTCTGTGGTCTGGCAGTGGTGGATCTGTTGCAAAGGATCATGGTTTGTGTGTGTTGGGCCTTTTTATTGGTCCATTTGTGGGTGTGGCTGTGTTTGAACTTTGGGTGGGTGTGTTATAAGGAGTGGTTGTGTTTTGGGCCTCTGTTTAGCTGTTTGGCAGTTGCAGGTCAGTGTATGTGGTGTATTTGGGCTTGTTGGACATGTTTTGTGGTGTTGTGTGAATCGAATTGACTCTCCTTGTGTTGTTTTAGTTTGTCCTGGTTCAGTACGTGTGTTTTTGGCGTCTGAATGGTGCGTACATGCACTGGTGGGGTGTTGGTAAGCGCTGTACATACACTGGTGGGGTGTTGGTACGCTCCATTCAAACACGGGTGGGGGTACGCTCCGTACATACACGGGTGGGGGTTCGGCGAGTACATGCACTGTTGGGGTGTTGGTACGCGCTGTACATACACTGGTGGGGTGTTGGTCCGCTCCATTCATACACGGGTTGGGGTACGCTCCGTACATACACGGGTGGGGGTTCGGCGCGTACATGCACTGGTGGGGTGTTGGTACGCGCCGTACATACACTGGTGGGGTGATGGTACGCTCCATTCATACATGGGTGGGGGTACGCTCCGTACATACACGGGTGGGGGTTCGGCGCGTACATGCACTGGTGGGGTGTTGGTACGCGCCGTACATACACTGGTGGGGTGATGGTACGCTCCATTCATACACGGGTGGGGGTACGCTCCGTACATACACGGGTGGGGGTTCGGCGTGTACATGCACTGGTGGGGTGTTGGTACGCGCCGTACATACACTGGTGGGGTGTTGGTACGCTCCATTCATACACGGGTGGGGGTACGCTCCGTACATACAAGGGTGGGGGTTCGGCGCGTACATGCACTGGTGGGGTGTTGGTACGTGCCGTACATACACTGGTGGGGTGTTGGTACGCTCCATTCATACACGGGTGGGGGTACGCTCCGTACATACACGGGTGGGGGTTCGGCGCGTACATGCACTGGTGGGGTGTTGGTACGCGCCGGACATACACTGGTGGGGGTTCGGCACGTACATCCGCGGCCGGGGGGGCGTATTGCGCGTACATACGGTGGCTGGGGGGGGTGTTCGGCGCGTACATACGAGGGCTGGGGGGTGTTCTGCGCATATATACGGGGGCTGGGGGGGTGTTCGGCGCGTATGCGGGCACATGTCTCGATGGTTGCTATAGGAGTTCGGTCCGTACAGTGTTTTTTCCATACGGTTGTAAAATCGGAAGGACGGGACGGATCGTACTTGCGCGTTCGGACTTAATTTTTCCGATTCGTATGGTAAATCGTCCGGGGATGTGTCGGACACGTTTTCCGACCCGAGGACGTGTGGGGAAATTTTCCCAATGCGATTCGTATGGACTTTTTCTCATACGAATCGTACTTGGCAGTTTGTACGCTACTTGTACGATTCGTACGGTAAAAATACCGGATACGATTCGTACGGGGGAAATTTTTACAGGATTGGAATCGGCACCAAAATGTATAAAATAAATTGTATTTTTGAAGAAAAAATATATTTGTGAAAACATTATGTTAAAATATATGCATGTAGATTGTTCAACATTTTTGTTAAAATAATGTATTAAAAAAGACATAAGAAATGTATGTTAAAAAAGGATCATATTGAAAAATTTATGTATATGACAATTAAGACTGCAAATGTATGACAATGTGTTCTAATGAAAATACATATAGAGTGTATAAAAACATAGACAATACACAACTGTGTAATTACTAAAATGACTACATATAATAATTGAAATATTCCTTGCAAAAACAGTGCGTCATTCTTGAATTTTCACTTGCTAACTTAAAATGTAAATAAACTTTATATAAACACTACTTTCACCTATAACACTACTAACAACAAAACAAAAAGTTAACAATGCTTAGAAAACTAGGGGCCAGATGTACGATGGATTTTTGCATGCGATTGCGCACATGAGTTTTAGTCCGTTTGAGCATGCAAAAACCCTATTGCCCATGTACAAAACCTATTTTGCGACTCGCAAATTGATTTGCAACTCGCAAAATAGGTTTTGCGACTCGCTATTATGAAATGAAATGAAAAATTATATTTATATAGCGCGTAACTACCCGGAGGCCTCGTCGCGCTTCAGCAATTACTATGACGAGCTCCAAGGTACATTAGCACGCTTTCGCAAACAAATGGGTTTTTAGGACTTTCCTGAATGCCATCCTATTGTTGATCTGTCTAATACTCACAGGAAGGGAATTCCATAGTTTGGCGGCAGAGTGTGAGAAAGAGCGACCGCTCCAACGGGCTTTGATAACCTTTGTTGGAGTTGCTAAGTGCAGTGAGCCGGAACGAAGGGCTCTGGAAGGGACGTAAGGCACTACAAAGGGGAACAAGATGGCAGGGCCTGTTCGATGAAAAGATTTGTGCACTATGCACATCGCCTTAAACTGAGCTCTGGCAGTCATTGGGAGCCAATGAAGCTCCTTAAGGGCTTTCTTAGCTGATTGCCAACGAGGAATATTAAACAATAGCCGGGCGGCACAGTTTTGGGTGACTTGGAGCCTTTTGGTCACCGCTACAGGGGCGCCCAAATATAAGGCGTTCCCGTAATCCAGGCGAGAGAGAATCAGGGCCTGAACCATGACTCTCCTCGCCTGGAAAGGGAGCAGAGGAAGGACCTTGCGGAGCATTTTCATTAACCCAGCACAAGTTGAGGCAGTCTTGGTGGCTTGGACCGAGAAATCAAGCGCCCTGTCAAGCCAGATTCCAAGGTTCTTTATCTGGGGCTAAGGGAGGGGAGGAGTGCCAAGGCATGTAGGCCAAATAGAGGCCAAAGTGTTCGGTAAGGAATTACCTAATAACATGATCTCCGTCTTCTCCCCGTTAAGTTTAAGACAAGACGCATGCATCCACTCAGCAACAGCCTCTAGACACAGACCCAGGGTGTTAGATGACCCCTCCGAGTGGTCCAAAGAGACCACCAGTTGGTTGTCGTCTGCGTAGGTGACGATACGCACACCAAAGGGCTGAACTATATTTGCTAGAGGTTGCATATAAACATTAAAAAGAGTGGGGCTCAGGGACGAACCCTGCGGAACCCCACAACTGAGTGGTTGCTTGGCCGAGATCGTCTCACCCTCGAACACCTGAAAAAAACGCTCATCCAGGAAGGAAGTCAGCCATTCCAGGGGCGCACCCGACACACCCATGCCTTTCAAACGATGTAATAGGATGGCATGGTTGACAGTGTCGAACGCGGCACTGAGGTCGAGTAGTATGATGGCTGCTTTTCCTCCCTGGTCCAGCACCGCTCTAGTCTCTTCTGTTACTGCTATAAGGGCAGTTTCAGTTCCATGCTGAGGGCGGAAACCCGTCTGAGAGACACATAGTAGGCTATTAGATTCTAAATAGTCCACTAAGATGTTATTAATGTGTCTCTCAAGAAGTTTGCTCATCCAAGGAAGTAGGGAGATAGGCCAAATTGTTCTGATCTAAGGTGGGTTTTTTCAAAAGTGCCCTAACCATCGCACACTTCCATTGGACTGGGACAGAATTCGAAGCAATGGAAGCATTGAGGACATCCAGGATGGCAGGACGGATGACGTCGATTACTTTGATAAGAGTCTGAGGAGGTGCTGGGTCGTTAGGGGAACCCGAGGTGACTTTAGGGATTATTCCATCCAATAAGGAGGAGTCTAGAAGGGGGAATTTGTCCAACAGGCAAGAAGTCATCGTGTCGGGGTCCATTGTGGTGGTAGGCTCCAAGTTCCCACCAGCTATGGAGAAAGAGGAATAGATAGTTGAAATCTTCTGGGAGAAGAAAATTGCTAAGTTATTGCAACGGGCTTTTGCGCCGTCAAGTGACTGACGCTCAGGGGGAGGGGGAGTGATTAAGGATTTAGCAATTTTAAAAATTTCCTTAGGAGAATTGGCAGCTAAACGAATTTTTGATTCATAAAACTGAGCTTGGGCAGATTTAATTTCACTTTTGTAGAGCTTTATAGCAGCTCGGTACTCCACTTTTTTAGATTGAGAATATTCTTGTCTCCAGGCTCTCTCTAGTTTGCGACAGAGTTGTTTCCTAGACCTGAGAGCAGGCGAGTACCAGGGAGCAACTTTGGGTCTATTTATTAGATGCAAAGATTCCTTTGGAAGGACTAGATCGAGGGTGCTGGAGATCCAGTTGTCAAAATTGACAGTGGCTGTGTCGGGGTTAGTCACCTCCGGGGCTGGCTGATCAATGAGAGCTAGTTTCCATTTAGCAAGTGGAAGTGAAGCCCATTTTCTTCCCCAGCGCTTATTGTGGGAGTGTGACATAGAAAAGCTGCCGGTAGACCAAGAAAAAGGTAACAAAAAATGATCGGTCCAGGGTAGTGGTATAGGTGTCTCCACGGTTAGGCTCTCTAGATTACTGTAAATGTGATCTAGAAGATGGCCCCTGATATGCGTCGGTTGAAAGCCTTTCTGTAGCAGGTCCATAGCCTGCAGATTAGATCGAAGGCTATTGGCATCTGCGTCAAGTGGGACATCCAAATGCAGGTTCAGGTCTCCTAGCAGAGTAAAATTTGCTGAAGACAACACTAAGTCGGCAACTGTGTCCGTTATATTGGTGATAAAATTGCTGAGGGCGCCAGGTGGTCGATAGACTAACATACCAGAAAAAGTGTTTAAGGGGGAGAATTCAAGAGTAAAGTGTAAAGTCTCACAGGCTGGCGTAGAGGATGGGGTGACACGACATCTAAAATTGTCCCTGTAAATAATGGCCAGTCCTCCCCCTCTACCTGTCTTACGATCCACACGTTTACAGGTATAGCCTTGGGGGGTGGCCCATACAATTGTAGGATCGATATCTAGCTGAAGCCAAGTCTCCGTTAAAAAAAGGTCATCAGGTTTAAGATCTTCTATCAACATAGCTAGTTCAATATGATGTTTTGGCAGGGATCAGCAATTGAGGAGACACATCTTCCATTTGCGCGTAAAGGAATGATTCCCTGAGTCTGGAGGTGAAACACTCCAGTCACAGGTTTTGCAGCGGGCCTTACGGTTTATAGGCAAGACCGAATGTAGGCAGGCAGCTTTAGTAGTAGAACGAAGTGCATGCAGCAAAGGAGCACTGTAAATAACACAGTTGCCTACCATGTCTGCGGAACTGGGGATGGGGACTGGAGCTGGAGCAACCGGTCGCGGACTGGCGCACACTGGCTTCTCTTTGGCGCCTCTTCGGCGCGTCTATGGCGCTCCCGCTGCGCGTACCGCTGCGCGGTGCAACAGTGGATTAAATAGATTAGGCTCAGAGGAGACTGGAGCGTCAACCCCCTAAGATGGCCGCCCTATAATGGCACCACCAGGAAGTGAACGCGCTCTGTACTCCCTCCACATCAATCAGCCTAACGCTGCGGTGGACCGGGGAGTCAGAGTACAATTCAATTTAAAATGACAAAAATAGCAGCAACAATGTAGCAAGCATAAAAACGTTTTTTAGATAAAACACCAATAGCAAAGCACCCACGATGTTGTTAGCTGAAGCTCTAGTGCAAAAATGACTTGTATCAAGGTTTCTCGAGCGCACAGGTGCTGGGAACTTAAATAATCAAGGCTCAGAGGAGACTGGAGCGTCAACCCCCTAAGATGGCCGCCAGTGGCGGCTCCTCCATACGGGCGTTTGGGCGCCGCCCCCCTGCTTTCTCGCAGTGCGAGAAGGCAGAAACATAAATGGTAATAACTACCATTTATGTTTCTGCCTTCTCGCACTGCGAGAAAGCAGAAGTGCCTGATCGGGGGTGGGCGGTCCTGCTTGAGGGCAGGGGGGAGTGGCTTGCCCAGTGTTGTGCATAGGGACTGTTTGGCCGGCCCTGGGGCCGATCAAACAGTCCGTATGCACAACACTGGGCAAGCCACTCCCCCCATGCCCTCGAGCAGCACCGCCCACGGCGCCCACTCTACATAGCGAAAATGGTCCCGGCTGGGGCGCTCTCTACTGCGCCTCAGCGTTGTGATTGGCAGAGCGGAGGGAGGGAGGCTGCCTTTCATTCATGACGACATGACGACGAGAGCTTCAGGACGGCGGGAGCGGCAGTTTGGACGCATCCAGAAGCTGCGGTGTTGCAGGACGGAGCGGGAGTTGGAACGCATCCAGAAGATGTTGCAGGACGAGGATGGTAAGTTTTATAATCTTCTTTCATTTACCCACCCGCCTCCACCCCCCGTGACGACCCCCACCCCCATCATGCCGGCCGTTACTGTGAAGTTATGAATGTACAAAACTATTTTAGGCCCTCCTTAGGCCTAAAATAGTTATGTACATTCATTACTATTTTAGACCCTCCGGTGCCGTATCAATGCCAGTCAGGGCTGGCTTTAGGGCGTTGCGATCGGTGCCACCGCACCGGGTGCTGGAATCCTGGGGGCGCCGTGTTTGAAAGTTTATTATGCCTTTAAAGTACCTGCTGCAGCGTTTCTTTCACCCCGCAATTACCAGGCCTCACATAAATGTCAAGATAACTCGTGTGATTAATTATCTTCCTGGAGAGAGAGATCAGCATTTTGTATAGTTGTGGTTTTGACTTAGGTGAAGTTAGTGCAGAGGGTTAATATGCCTGCTGCAGAGAACGTGTACCATGTAGATTACAGATGTAAACAGATCAGCAGGTTACTTGCAATGTATAATTTAAAGTCCTTAGTCCTAATATAGAATAGTGAGGTATTAACTTTCATCCTAGAACTGCATACACGCTGCAAAGTACAGAACATTGATCAATGTTGCAAAAAGGGTTAATTTGGCTAGAAATCGATTCTTATTATTAAAGAAAACTCCCAACTATGCTGTTTCTTTTTCGACTCTGAGTTTGTGCTTCTCCACACCAAGCACTCTTAAACTATGCTGCCTACCAGTATGGATGACATGTGACTCCTACACTTTTAGTCCTTTGGCTTACGTAACATTTCCTACACAGTGATTTACACATGTATGATTGAATGTCTGTGTGTAATATGCGTGTGATGCAAAGTGCTCAGACACCCTGCACTGGTATGAGTGGCGCTATATAACTAATTCAATGCATCTGAGAGAGTGTGGTTATGGAGACTTGGTCACTGTTTTCGCCACCCAATCTTTGGCCCTAATGGAGACCTGAGGGGACATATAGTTCATCTTTCTTTGGCAATAAGGTCAGGCGGCTAACGCCAATGTTCCCTATTCTTTTAAAATAATGCAGTCAGGCTAAATGGATGGCACGGGTGCAAGCAGGACTGAAGCACGATATGGGACAGTTTTAAATGTGTTTAATTATTTCAAGTCTACATATCCTACCTACTTTTATAAATATTCTTGCTTTCTGAAATGTGGTTTAACCTGCATCCTTTGGGCCTTTTTTTTTTGTTCTTCAAAATTTCCTTGGCGTGAGGGTCCTGCAGTTCCCCTTTAGTCAATCAGGCTCGCTATGACACAAAACACATTTAGACCCTTTTTTTACGCCCCACCACTTTCAAATGTCACCAGCCACCACTGATGGCCGCCCTATAATGGCACCACCAGGAAGTGAACGCGCTCTGTACTCCCTCCACATCAATCAGCCTAACGCTGCGGTGGACCGGGGAGTCAGAGTACAATTCAATTTAAAATGACAAAAATAGCAGCAACAATGTAGCAAGCATAAAAACGTTTTTTAGATAAAACACCAATAGCAAAGCACCCACGATGTTGTTAGCTGAAGCGCTAGTGCAAAAATGACTCGTATCAAGGTTTCTCGAGCGCACAGGTGCTGGGAACTTAAATAATCAAGGCTCAGAGGAGACTGGAGCGTCAACCCCCTAAGATGGCCGCCCTATAATGGCATTCAAAGGGTGTCCCTTCCTAATAGCGACCTGTGAACTTATGTATGACTGATTTGCGACCGCAATTGCGGTCACAAAACAGTCGCAGTTTACCACCCTTTCACAGAAGGGTGGTAAACCACTTGCAAACGGGAAGGGGTACCCAGGGGACCACTTCCCCTTTGCGAATTCATGCAAAAATATTTTTTAGGGGCCGGCAGTGATCCCAGTGACCACTGCCTGCCCTTAAAAAATGAAACAGAAAAGTTTTATTTTTATTTTTTAAATGCATCCCGTTTTTCTTTAAGAAAAACGGGCTGCATTTAAATAAAGAAAAACTGCTTTATTTAAAAGCAGTCCCAGACATGGAGGTCTGCTTAGCCCAGCAGGCCACCATCCCTGGGATGGCCCGCCAATCCAAATGGGGTCGCAAATTGCAACTGCCTCATTAATATTCATGAGGCATGCAATTCGCGACCCTATTGGGAATCGCAAACAGTGTCTCAGACACTGTTGTACATTGGAAATTGCGACTCGCATTTTGCAATGGTCGTACATCTGGCCCAAAATTTCTTCCTAACAAAAGTTAAACTCCAATATTCCAGTTCCAAACTTAAATACATTGTAGAAAAACATACATTAATAGGTTTAGATTTACTAATCACACTTCAGTCTAAGCAGGAAAGTGTTGGACTTTGAGGAGCGTAGATTAACTATTCCCACTGCAATTTAAGCCATGTTGGGGAAAGTGTATGACTTTGATGGGGCTAGACTTAGTATTCCTATTTCAATCTTAGCAACACCAGGGAAAGTACTGAAATTTAAGAGGAGTACATTTATTATTCCCACTCCAATCTAAACCACCTTGGGGGAAGTGTTTTACTTGGAGGGGGCAGGTTCACAATTTCCACAACAATCTTAGCCTCATTGAGGAAGACGTTTGACTTTGAGGGGAGAATATTTACTATTTCCGCTGCAAAGCAATCCACATTGGGGAAAGTATTGGACTTTGAGTGTGTTCAATTTACTATTCCCATTCCAATCAAAGTCTCCTTGGGGAAAGTGTTGGACTTTGAGGGTGGTAGATATACTATTCCTACTCCAATCTAAGCCATATTTGTGAAATACCTAAACTTTAATAAATCTCAAATAAATAGTTCCGATCCAATACAAAATATATTGATATAAATACTACACAGTAGAAAATATAAAACAAAAACTCACAGAGTACAACTAAAACATTGAAAGAACACTTTTAATATTATAAGCTGAAAACTTTAATTGAAACCATATGAATTAAATTTAAAAACATTTATGAACACAAATAAATTAGATAAAATTATATAAAATACAATACTACAACACAATTTACATTGCTACTAAAGAATACAAAAAACTCAATCAAATAAAAACAACATTCTTACAAAACATTAAAAACAGTGTAAATAAAAATATATACTTTACAAGATATTTTTCAATGAGGTTTTAGAATAAGATCCTGCTAAAGCAGGGATCAGGTGTGTCACAGGGTTACTAATTATTTTTTAGGGTACAGGGATGGGTGTTACGTGGCGTTACTAATTAGATTTCAGGGCGCACTGATGGGTATTGTGCCATGTTAATTATTCGTTTTTAGGGCGTAAGTATGCATATTGCACCAAGTTACTGGTTAGTTTTTTTCAAATCTTTGTATTCATATTATATATACAGACAATATTATAACAATGGAAAGAAAGCAGCATTAAACAAACAACACATGCCCGCTCAAGACTTCAGAAACAATTACAATGCTTCCTGAGCATGCCTGAATTTTATCTATCTGCCAGCAAGCTCGCAGGGTCAGACCCCCTTTTAACACTAGAGCTACGACTGATGGAGCCGTCCCAACCACCAATGTCTTATTTTAATTAGCTTTGAACCAGTTGTGCAACGGGAGGGGCTGTCAACGCCCCCCATTTATAGGCAATTTCCATTTTAGCAATCATTGGGCTCACCACACCATCTTTTGTCATGTCCACCCACTGTCCCACTCTGACATAATCCCCAACAGTGCAATTTTAGGACTTCTTCCAACCTGGCCCCCACCCACTTGAGCCAAAGCATCATGTATGCCAGTATGCTTGAAGTGTTGGAAATTCCCACACCACAGGCAGAAAGGTCCCAACATTGGGCCTCATTACGATATTGGTAGGAGTAGCTTCCGACCGGCACTTTCACGGAATCAGGACCGACCACATGATTACAATGTGACAGCACACTGTCCGGGCGCATACTCCCATTTCTCTATGGGAGGTTGTGCTACGTCCTTAAACTGGCTGTAGCACAAGTTCCCATAGACAAATGGGAGTCTGTGTAAATCCGTGCACCGTGTGGCAGGCACCTTGAGGTGGCAGGCACCTTGAGGGGCCTGCCACATGGTTCAGGGATTTACAGGGGGGCACCATAGGTGCTCCCCAGGCCCAAAACCGTATGCTGCGGAAGCAAGGTTGCCCTGTTAGGGGCCCCCAAAGTCACTTTCTTACAGCCTTTCCATGTCGAAAAGGCCGGCATGGAAAGGCTGTCAGAAACCGACATAGTAATCCTGATGGCGGAAATGCCGTCCTATTGGGATTACAGGCCAGTTTCCGACTGGAAGCCAGCCAGAATGACCGGCCGGTTTCAATTTCGACTGCCTAGATTGTAATTAAGACTCCCTGTTTTCCGTTTTTACTGATTTTTACAGATAAATACAGAGAGAAAACCATTTATTTTGTTGTCTGTATTTTTTTTTAAATGTGGATCAAAATGGAAATTAGGTGCTTTTTGAGTGATTCTAAATACACTTTGCCATGACTGTGTGGATTGATAGGTAACAGGATTAAAAAAGAAAGGAATTTTAGTAAAGAGGCTTAGACAGCAGTAAATATGCACAAGACTAAAACAGAAATGTGCATATTTTCATATAAGTGCAATAATTTATCATCTGCATGTGGTCATATTACTGAAACCTGGCAGACATACAAGCATGACTCCATATTTATTGTTTAAATAAATGTGTGAATACCAGTTTCAGCTTAATTTTTTTTTACAAAACCTGTAATAAATATGGATATATGCAGATAAATTTGACAAAAAATAAATATGGATAAATAGAGACGGAAATGTAAAAGAAAAAAATACAATAAAACCGGGAGCCCTAATTGTAATTAAGCGGTTGGAATTGAAACCAACAATGTCAGTCGGAAAACCTCCAACCTGAGGTTGGAGACTTTACGACCGACGTCGTAATCGGCCCCTTTGTATTTGTAAGAAGGGTATATCAGGAAGTGACTTCTACACATTTTCTGAAGATGTTTGATAGTAAAATAAACTCTAAGGAAGTAGTTAAACTGGACGAGACAGAGCCTGACCAGACTCTTTTGCTCTAATATCCCTAGGTGCAGAAGAGATTTGAGTAGGGTAACTACACAACTATCCTCTTAAAATCCCAGAATTAATATATTCACATAATGGTGCAGACCTTGAACTCAGCACTGCCCACTGGGGCTATTAAGAGGGAATGAAAATTGATCAAATTAGCTCACTTACGTGAATTAATGATTAAGTTGTACTCATAGCTGGTTGATCCTGAGTGTTGTTTGGTACATACATAAATATGGGTGCATACATTCAGAATTATATGGAATATATTTACTCTGAACTAATATTCACGTTCTCAGGCGCATTGCACATGAGGGTCACTTAAACACTAGGATGTATTTTAACCGTTGCAGACGTAAAAGCTTAAGAAAGTCGCAGCTGGAAGAATTATGATGATTGCTAATGAAGAAATAGCAGTCTCTCACATTGTAATGATTGTCTATTGTTGGGAGATCTGCATATTGAATGGTAGAACAAATTATCTCTTCTCTTTACATTAGCGATTGTATGAAAATGTGAGTCCCCTTTCTATGTTTATTAGCCACGTACATAGATTCAATGAGTTTCAAACCCAAATTATAATACAATATCGGAGGATATTCTCATTATGATTCATGCATACATTTGTTTGGATTCAATATCAACAATGAAATAAGAAATATGTCATCTGTGTCAACTATGGCAGAGTGTGTATTTCTATGGGAGATTGGGCACTCTTCCTTAGTATGACATAGTATGACATAGGATTCTTGAAGCTGGAAAGCGTCACGCTTGTGGGGAATACATTTATATTATCTACTGGCGGTCGCCAGTAGATAGTTATAGTTAGGACCCTCTTTCTATAGGAAATCTTCAACATTCTATTTGGAATAACTTTGGCGCCGGTCGACGAATCCTCGCGAAATTTTCAAAACTAATGGGGCGCTCCGCTCCGCTCCTACCCTGAAAGTCTCGGGGGGATTTGTCAAGCGGGGGCTGAGAAAAAAGGGGGGTCCCAAAACGCGTTTTCCCCATGCATTTTTCCATAGGACCTTTAGACACAGCTACAGCCCGAACGGCTGAACAGAGTTACTTGAAATTTGGCAGAGAGGTAGTCTACAGGTCAAGGAAGTGCCTTTTGTAGGTCTGGTGTAAATCTGTTCAGTAGGTCCTGAGAAAATAGCATTTAAATCAATATATATATCTGTGGCAGTTTACCGTGCGCTTACCGTGCGCTTACGGTAAGCTTACCGTACGCGTACGGTGCCGTGCGCGAGCGCGATTCTGATTGGCTGTTAGATCTTAGTAAACATTCGAATCAGTCGAAACCAGGAAGTGTCGGCCGCCATTTTCTCTCTCGCACTCTGAGGGGGAGAGGAAAAACAAAGTTGCATAACATGAAAAGGGGCAGGCTAGACAGCTCCTAACCACCTAGCCATGGTTAGGTTGTCCCAACGAACCCCCAAGGCCAAAAAATCAATTTTTTTTTTTTTGAAAAAACGCCGATTACGCTTACCGTACGCTTACGGTAAAAAATAAATAAAATAAAAAAACCATCCACACTTTCCCCACCCCGTGTGCAAAAGGTTCCCGAAGTGATCCTTTTGTGCAGGGCATATTAGTTAAATGAACATTTAATAGATAACCTTTCACAACGAAGCGCATAATATGTCCTCCTTGTGCGTACGGTGCGCGAAGCGCATCGTGCGTACATGGCCCATCCAGCCTAACGTGGGCACGTGGTGTGCGTAGCGCACCACGTGCCCACCGTGCGTGCACGGCACTAACTGCGTAAAGTGGGCGCGCGGTGCGCGAAGCGCACCGCGTGCTCAGTGTGCGCGCACGGTGCGCGAAGCGCACCGTGCGCGCACGGAACGAACTGCGTGAAGTGGGCGCGCACGCCACGAACGGCGTAAAGTAACTTAGCATTTAAAAAACCGTACAAATTCACTGAAAAAACCATAGGTTTCACACACGTTATAGTTAGGAATTAGCATTTAAAAAACCTTGCAAATTCACTGAAAAAACCATAGGTTTCACATATGTTATAGTTAGCTGGACATTTCACTCGTAAAAAACCATTGAAATTCCCCCGTTATAGTTAGTGCAGGCAACTATAACTCACGCGACCGCAATCCTCTGCTGATGACATATGTGTCTTTATGAAAAAAAAATATTTGTAATATATGTATAGCTAAAATTTAATGGAAGAAGACATGGGCAAATAAGTGTCTAAATACAGTATTAGCATCAGCAGAGGATTGCGGTCGCGTGAGTTATAGTTGCCTGCACTAACTATAACGGGGGAATTTCAATGGTTTTTTACAAATGAAATGTCCAGCTAACTATAACATGTGTGAAACCTATGGTTTTTTCAGTGAAAATATATATATATATATATATATATATATATATATATATATATATATATATATATATATATATATATATATCTCAAAGCTCCAAGGTTCCCACCTGTGGAGACACACTCCGACATCCAATCTAACATCCACTGCAGCAACCTTCATGAGGTGGGCGGATCCAGTTTACAGCATGCCTGTCGATTCACGCCTGCCGATCCGGCTTTTACCTCATGAAGGTTGTTGCAGTGCATGTCAGAGTGCGTCTCCACAGGTGGGAACCTTGGATCTTTGATATATATACATATATATATATATGTATACATATATATATATATTAATCCGCGGGACTGTAATAAAGTAAAAACTTCATTGAATTACCTCGAGTGTGCGCCACACTGTTTTTTGCAGAGTGCATATATATATATATATATATCTATATATATATATATATATACCCACACAACTAAGAGTATTTGCTACACTCCAGGGAAGTAAAAATTTCCAAGGTTTTATTGGCCTGGAATCCGCTACACCTAAGCATTTCGACCATCTCAGACTTTTTTCTGAGGAAAGGACTGTGTGTGAGACTTTCCTAGATGGTAAAGCATTCACAGCCAAGAAAAATTCTCATTTAAAAAATAAAATAAAAGTTTTAAATAATATCTGAGGAATAACAGTTGACAGAATGGATACAGTTTTGGAGTGAATGCAAACTTTGTTTATTCACCCTCTCAGTAGCTCTTTCTGGCAAGTGGGATAGCAAGCATATTTGTTTTTAATGTGAATGCGGTATTAGTGGTATTCCTTTTCAAAATTAGGTTTTTTAAATATATGTTTGTGTTCTCTTTTGCACTTATTTTCCAATCTGCTGGCCCTTTGTTTAAGTTCCTTAAGTTCACTGGAGTAGCACAGTGCTTTTGAGTGGTGAAGAGCTGCTAATCGTAATTAAACATAGAATGTGCACTGATGGAGTAGAGCAGAGGGACCAATGAGAGGCATTCTAGAAGATCAGTTAGATGTGCTATTAAGTTGGTCTTCCTGAATAGCAGGACAAGTGCGTGTATGGATTTCTGTAGGCTTCCCCCTAGGACCGCAGTTGTATGAATAGTAAGTAGCAAAGCGGATAAGAGGATATCAGCATACACAAGGAAGAATGGAGGAGATGTTTATATTCATGGCTTAAAAAAATAGCGTCAAGAACATGCCTCTTTAGTGGAGAGACTCCATGGGAGGTTTTGAAGAATCCAAGAGCAGAGAATCCTAGGTTAAGTTGGTTTGTTAATGGGTTGCAGGTGTGTTTTCACTTTCCACTTACTGGATTTGGATCTTTTTCTATTTTTACAATGTTGGCTCCTCTTCCTTGGGCCAGAAAACCCCAACCCTCCGAGGACTTCACCTGTTTTTCTGTCTCCATCTGGAGACCATGGCCCGCTCTAGGTTAGTGAGTTCTTGAAATGTATTCTTTTGTCTGTTTGCTATTAATGTTATACCATTATCTGCCTTGCACAGCCATTGGTGATTTTAGCACCACATGGGCTGCTGCTTATCCCATGCAAGTGCACTAGCTGGTACGAGGCAGAAGGTGCTACATGCATACACAGTGGGGACTGCCTGAATCTAACTGACTTCATTCCTGTTCTGCACTTGTCTGTGCTCTTAGGGACTGCTACGGGGCTCTCAGCCATGCGTGGCAGTGCCTAACTGAATAACCTCTCTATTTGAGGACTGTCATGTTTGGGTGCGAGCTTCTGGTCCCTGCTGTAGCTGGATGTCTGTTGTGGTAAACATGCATTGCCCCTAATATTCCTTTCTGTGTGTCCCACTCAGGTGGTCCTGCTGGTGCATTGAGGGACTGGGGACGGCTGCCATGCCCGGGTTGCCTTACTCAGGTAGGTTTAATTTCTATCCTCCACTCTTCTGCATTCCACAGGACTTCTGGTAGGACTGCAGCTGTGAGAACTGGTGCATTAATTTTTTTGAAGTGTTACATGTTTGAAGGTCACTGTTTTAGTAGGGCATCTGTTTTGTCTGCCATGTTCTGCCCACACATGCCCCTTTCTGCGTCTGTGGTGGGCCAATTCTTAATTTGTGAGAGAATGAGTGCAGGTACCCAATGCTCTGCTCGGAAGCCAGTGCAATTAAATTTCTGTGTGCCGAACAGCGAGGCTGTGTGGTCTTCAGGTCAGCTGAGGCCACTTTAATCCATCATCGGACAATCCCTTCCCTTTATTATCACTCTTGAGGGTTCCTGCTTTCTTCCTTTAGACGTTATGTCAAACTTTCTCTTTTTCTGTGTTTTTCCCTGTCTTGCTATCTGTAAATATCTAATGCATAACAGTAAGTGTCGATCCCCACAAATGAGTTACGGTAGCCCTCACCGGCAACCACAGGAAAATTAAGCACTGGGGGAGCTCTTGTTGGAGTTGTTTCTCAGGCCTTCTGCTTGCTGTTGTGGAGACCAGACATATGCACCTTTGTCTCCCTCTGGTGCTGGCAGTCTTTGGTGTCTATGAGGTAGCTTCTTGCGGGATATGGACCTGACCAAATGGATGACATTGCTTTCCATCCTAAGGTCTTCCTTCTTCCCTGGATTTATGGCATCCCTCTTGGTGGACACTTGGGTCTTTTATGATGCTTGGGTCGTACCTCACCCAGTGTGGGGTTGGGCCATGCTTACTTCCCTATTCTGGCCTGGCCCATCATCATTCTGATATGCTGCTCCTAGTCTCTGGGGCTGGGATCGACAAGTGTGGGTAATAGCCTTTCTATGTGGTGAGTGACTTGATCTGTAGGATTTTGATCTCGTCTTTGGTTCCTAACTTTACTACTACTAAATGCCTTCTGTGAATACAAAAAATTGTAAGTTTTGAGTTTATCTCAGTTTAGTAGTAGTAAAGTTAGGAGTCCTAACTTTACTACTACTAAATGCCTTCTGTGAATACCAAAAGTAGTAAGTTTAGGATTTTATCTCAGATTAGTTCTGTGAATCAGCCACAACATTCTCTTGTGGTTCATATGCCTACTTGCTAAACTTTCTTTGGGGACATGGATTTGGACCAGGGAGTGGCTTCCCTACTCTTCATCCTTTTGGGGTGTGGGTGGAGCGCTGGTTGCAGGCTGCTTGTTGCAGTTGGAAGTGCTATGGGGCAACATGGTTGGCATGGTTTTGGTTCGTCTCTGGTTCATATGGATGGTCTCTTTCTTGGGGACCATCTCTTACACTGTTCCGCTGTATTCCACTATTTATGGTTTGGCTCTGCTTCTTCTTTGTGGTTCTTTATAGTGATGTGCTTCACTTTCATGAATCTATTCCTGCTCCTGCTGTGATATTCCTTCAGTCCTTTGATGGAGTCGATGGGATCATTCCCTTCTGCTACCTCTCTTGCACTCATATGCTGATCTGCCCATTTCATTGCTTTATGTCCTGCCTGGCGCAGCTGCTTCACCTGAAAATGTCAGATTTAGAGAGTATGCATGGCTGAGGCTGGTTTTAAATGTCTCATCCTGTGCAGCTGTTTATTCGTTCTCATCCTTTAGAGAGGCGTTTTGTCTATTATGGGATGGATTTAACTTCTGTGATGTCCTTCTTGTTCTGTGTGTTCCAGATTCTGGGATGCTGTGCAGTTTTTAGTGCTTGGCTCTCTTGGATGGGGACTTCTCTATTAGTTAGGGTCTTTGTCTCCCAGTCGGAGGGTTGTGAGTGTAATTTCTACTGTCACCACGGTCATGAAGCAACTTATATGTGGAATCTGACTTTAAGTCTGACTTGTGAGGGTTCATATCCCACTGTTACTATGGTACTGTGTCTGTGTGGCTGCCTACTGGTGTCTTCACTGATAGGATACTTTGGTATTTTGTCTACTTGAGGGCATCCGCACCTCCACTGCTTGGGGTTCCCTTGCATGGGTTTTGACTGCTGCTAGATCTCCAGTTCTTCAGTCCCTGTGGCTCGCTATGGACCTTGTCACTTCTGTCATTATGTTCCCATAAGGTGGTGGCTCTGTGAACTTCCACTGTGTAGCTTTATGGTCGCTTGGTGGTCACTGGTATATGTCCTGTGGGGTCTTTGTTCCTCTCAAGATTGATGAAGAGATTTAGGGAGGTGCAGATGACACGCAAGATACCACTGAGGCAATTCCTGACCATTTGGGACTTTCATCCAACCGTCAAGGCTATATGGAGTAATGACAATTTGAGCTGCAAACTGGCATCACATTACAGCAAGAACTGACATGGGATCATGATGTAGAATAGTGCCACATTTATATAGCCAGATGATGGAATCCCTAGGGCAGTAACTCATAGGGTTGAGGATACTGGGAAGAATCTTGGAGTAAAGAAATAAGTGACAATGACTGGTACAAAACACTGAATAGCAGATCAAATTGATTCAATTTAATTTCCTGGACAGGGTCTACCTCACACCCGTCAGAATACGTATTCTGAACAGGCACATGTGATTGCCCCAGGTACCATTTACTTCTTGCAGGTTGTGGAGAGTGGTGGTTGCTCGCTGGGCAGCAGCCGAGATAGCAACTCTCCCCTGCAACAAAGAACGGCACTAACCTAGTACGTGATAAAATTGACCCATAACACTTGATCAAAAGCACAGATAAGCCCAAAGAACACAGGAAGAGGAGACAAATGAACTGTGGAACAGCTGCGACCCGTACAGGTAAGAATGGTGGGGTGGTGGGGTTGGGTGGTGGGGGATTTCGACAGACAGCGGTGAGGGCAAATTATTTATTTCTTTAATTTTCCCTCGTCGTCGTATGTCGAAATCTTCTTCCCACCCGGCTCCACCGCTATTACCTGCACGGACTGCGGCTGCTGGGGAATGAGACGTTGTTCCCTTCAATCTGAGCAACAAACAGCATTCAAATACAGGAACAATGACAACCACTGAATCAGTATCCCAATTATTCTAGCTATAGATGAAACCCAACAGCACTGAATGATCAGAGTACAATCCAGACCGAGACCCCAATATCCACACAACACAATACCACAGAGAACGAGGACAGACGCTAAATGATGAGTGAAGAAGGATCCTAGGACCCCCAAACGAACCAAACACCAGTGAAGAAATTGTAAGATGTGTGGTCACCATTAGGGTTCAAGATTCAAGTTGTTGGCAGAAGTAAGGCCTAACGTCAGGCGTGTACACATCACAGATAGCATCAATTGTATTTTAAACTTACTTTATTACCATTTTCCAAAACAGCCCAGTACACACGTCTTCCACCCATTATTCCCGAACTCTTTAATGATGCACATGCAGAACTATATATGACTCATTTGCATGTACTTTCTCTGCGTCAACATTGTTGTATCACATGATAGTCTCTGTTGTCACAAGTAGCCAGCACACACAGAATACGATCCCAGGCCACTTCCTATTCAGCATATCTTGCAGAACTCCAAGTTTGCAATAGTGTTATTTATCAAGAGAAAAATTGAGAAATGTAGTTAATTAGTTAATTCACGGAGAGCTCTTATAAGATTTCTTGTAAATTCCTCATGCCTCTAATCTAGCATATTTGGACATCACAGTTGCCTAGAATGCAGTTGCATAGAGTGCAGTAGAGTGGCATAGCATTGAGTGGTGCAGAGTAGAGTGCAGTGGCATAGCGTGCAGTCATGAAGAGTAGCGTGTCAGAGTGTAATGTCATGTGGTGCAGTGGCATAGAGTGCAGTCATGTGGAGAAGAGTGTAGAGTGTAGTTTTATAGAGTGTATTGTCATAGAGTGCAGTGGTGTAGAGTACAGTGGCATAGAGAGCAGTGGCATACAGTGCAGTGGCATAAAGTGCATTGTCATAGAGTGCAGTGGCATAGAGTGCACTGGTGTATAGTGGTGCAGAGAGCAGTGATGTAGAGTACAGTGTTGCAGACTAGAGTAGAGTGAGGTAGTGTGCAATGGCATAGAGTAGAATGGTATGGAGTGCCGTAGAGTGGTACAGACTAGAGTGCAGTGGCATAGAGTAAAGTACCATAGAGTAGAGTGGCATAGAGCAGAGTGGCAATGAGTGCAGTGGCATACAGTGCAGTGGCATAGGATTCAGTGGCAGATAGTGCATCGCTGCAGAGTAGAGTGTCGTAGAGTGCAGTGGTGTAGAGGAGAGTGGTGTAGAGTGCATTGGTGTAGATTGTTGTGGTGTAGAGAGGTGCAGACTAAAGTGACATAGAGTGCAATGGTGTAGAGCAGATTGACGTGGAGTGCAGTAGGGTATAGTATAGTGGCGTACAGTGCAGTGGTGCTGAGTGGATTTGTATAGAGTGCAGTGGCATAGAGTGTATTGGTTTTCACTAAAGCGAGGTAGTGCGCATTGGCATATAGTGCAGTGGTGTAGTGTGTAGCGGTGTAGAAAGGTGTGGTGTAGTGTGGCATGGCATCGAATGGAGTTGCGCATAGTGGAGTAGAGTTTCATAGACTGCAGTGGCATAAAGTAGATTGTTTCAGAGTAGTGTGAAGCGGCGTAGAGTACAATGGTGTAGAGTAGAGAGTAGTAGAGTGCAGTGGTGCAGAGTAGATTTGAGTGGCTAAGAGAGGATTGGCGTAGAGAGCAGTGGCTTAGAGTGGAGCGCTGTAGAATAGAGTGGCGTAGAGTGCAGTGGAATAGAGTAGAGTGGCATAAAGTAGAGTAGCAGAGAGTGCAGTACAGCAGAGTATACTGCATAGAGTGCAGTCGTGTATAGTAGAGTGGCATGGAGTGCGTTGCCTTAGAGTGCAGTGGCACAGAGTAGAGTGGAGTAGAGAGCAGGCATGGAGAATACAGTGATGCAGTGTAGAATAGGGTGGCATAGAGTGCACTGACAGTACAATGACGTAGAGTGCAGTGGCATTGAGTATAGTGGCTTAGAGTGAAGTGGTGCAGAGTAGACTGGCATAGAGTGCATTGGTTTTGAGTAAAGTGGTTTAGAGTGCATTGGCATTGAGTGCAGTGGTGCAGACTGGTGCAGAGTAGAGTGGAGTGGTGTAGAGTGCAGTGGCTCTCTTTTCCAGGAGCCCTGATCTACCGCCCCCCAGGTACGAGCCTCAACTTTCTAGAAACCCTTGGAGACACTCGAAGAGCCTTGGTAGTCAGATACTCCAACTTCACACTACTTGGAGATTTGAACTTCCACTTAGAATCACAGGCCATCCCAGAAGCCAAAAACTTCTCAGAGATCCTGTAGACTTTGGGCCTCGATCAACGGATAGCCAGGCCGACACATTACGCTGGACACACTCTTGATGGAATCTGTTCAAACTTTACCAGGCTAAAAGCTGACTCCCCGGTCATGCTAACATGGTCTGACCACTATTTCATTCTGTTTACAATAGGACGCCATAGCTTAGTTTCTCTGGAGGGATCCGCGCCTAACACCCATAAAACCCTGCGCAAATGGAACAAATTGCTAGCCAATCCAAATTTATACAAAGAAGTTGAACGAGGTAGACCCACTTTGACAGGAGACCCCACACTAGCTACTCACTCCTTCAACTCCTGGATGGCCTCTTTTCGCAACATCTTTGCACCTCCTGTCCCACCACACAGTAAGACTTCCAACAAGGTCTTTGTCCCCTGGTTTACCCCAAAGCTAAAAGAACTACAAGGGATCAGTAGACGGTTGGAACAAAGACGGAGGAAAAGCTATAAATTAGAAGAACATACACTTTTTAAATCTGCTCTCAAAAACTATCATCAGCTAATTAAAATTGAAAAGAAATCCTATTTTACTAATTTAATTAAGCAGGCAGCTTCAGATCAGAAAACAATTTTTAAAATTGTAAAATACTGTACGCATCTTAAGGTACTCGAGCACGAGATCTCGCCATCACAAACTTTTGGTGATCAAATTGCGGACTTCTTTGAACAGAAAGTCCAAGACTTACAAAAAGATTTCAAGCCTAACCCCGCTCAGGGCACTGAGACATGTGATCAGGAGGATAGACCTGCTCTCAAAATTCTTTAAGGAAGTCAGTCTGAAACAGTTACGCCAAGCTATTCTCTCATGTAAATCAGGCTCACCTTTCGACCCCTGCCCACCAAAAGTACTGCACCCCATTATTGACATCATTAACCCAATCATCAACAAGATAATAAACTCATCAGTCATGCAAGCAGAAGTACCTTCACTTGGAAAATTGCAGCAGTTAAACCCCTTCAGAAAAAGCAATTATCTAACCCTTCAATCTTCTCGAACCTTCACCCTATTTCCCTTCTACCCTGCCTCAGTACAATTACCAAAAGATTTGTGAACTAACAATTGACCGCCTTCCTGGAAGAAGCTAATATCCTGCATTCAAATCAATCAGGCTTTAGGCCCATGCATTCCACAGAATCAGCACTTCTGCACACCACTGAAACTCTTAAATTCGCCTCGGATCAAGGGAAAAATGCAGTGCTGTTTCTGTTGGATCTATCAGCCGCATTTGACACGGTCTCCCATGATATCTTGAGAGACCAACTCAAATCATATGGCATTTCCCATATGGCCCTTACCTGGATGAAATCTTTTCTAACTAATAAAAAACAACTAGTTACCCTTGGCCATTACCAATCAGCTAAGAAACCCCTGCTTTCGGGGTGAGCCTTAAGCCCAACATTATTCAACATCTATATGGCCCCATTGCTAAATCTAATATCATCATTTAACATCAAGACTATTTCTTACGCAGATGATACTCAGTTAATTCTAATATTAGACAAAGACTCTACCAGTGCAGAGGAGAATTTCCAACACTGCCTTACTGCTGTCATTAATCCAACCATCTGAAATGCAACAGCCAAAAAACTGAGATCATGCTGCTTGGCAAATCCAATACCTTTTTCGCTGAATAGGTGGTGGCCAGATGATATTCCCCCGCCAAATGCAGTGAAGGTAGTGAGGAATTTGGGAGTTAAATTCGACACATCACTATCCTTTCATCAGCAAGCTCTCTCTGTAGCTGGCACATGCTTTCATTTAATAAAGTCTCTTAGAACGTTTTTTGATCTGCTACTAGGTGCGGCTAGAAAGACAGTTGCAGTAGCGCTGATCACGTCTAGACTAATCTACTGCAACAGCCTATATGCAGGTGTCAATAAGTCAGTCTTAAAGAGACTACAGATGGTTCAACATGCAGCAGCTCGTCAGGTTTTAAAACCACCTCGAGGATCCTCAGCCTCAGCAGCCTTAAAATCATTACACTGGGTGCCTATACATAAAAGAATTCTCTTTAAGATCCTGACAATCACATATAGAGCTTTCAGGCAATCAGGACCTAAGTACCTTAGAGCCAGAATCAAACCATATGTGACACACAAGCCTCTTAAGATCCTCATCAGCAAATCTCCTTGCACCACCCAGCTTCAATCTGGTTTCCAGAGGGGGCAAATCAATGGCAGTCCTAGGGACCAAAGCCTGGAACTCTCTACCCAGCCATCTCGGGCTCTCTCAGACAGACTCCAGTTTAAAGAAATCCCTGAAAACCTGGATCTTTGGAGCCACGTATAACTTAGTGTTCTGACTCATTTGATCTAGAAGAACATACTGCTGCTTTCCTACCTTGTCTCGTATCTACCGTAGCGCCATGATACTCCCCGGAGTGATAGCTGCGCTCTATAAATTATTTCATTCAGTCAGTCATTCATTCATTCATTCATTCATTAATCATTCATTCATAGTGCAGATTATTTCACAGCAGTGTGTAGTGGTGCAGAGTAGCTGAGAGAGGCATAGAGGGGATTGGCATAGAGTGGACTGGCATTCAGTGGAGTGGTACAGAGTAAAGTACATTGGCATAGAGTGCAATGGCATACAGTGCAGTATTGCAGAGTAGGGTGGCATAGAGTGGAGTTGTGTGGAGTGGTGTACAGTGCAGTGGCAAAGAGTGCAGTGGTGCATAGTAGAGTAGTGTGGGGTAGGGTGCATTGGCATAGAGTAGAGTGGAGTGGTGTAGAGTAGAGAGGCGTAGAGTGGAGTGGTGCAGATAAGGGTGCAGTGACACAGAGTGGAGTGGCATAGTGTGGAGTGGTGCAGAGTAGAGTTTTGTGGCGTGGAGCGTTACAGAGCTGAGTGGAGTGGAGTAAAGTGGAGTATGCATAGTATGGTAGTGTACTGCCATTATAAAAAACACACGTTCAATCAAAATGACCATTACATTTGCACTCACATACAGTTATATTGATAAAAGTATACAGCGCACAACCGTTAATGTGTGTGGATGTTATCACCCAATGTATTGATTTGAAGTCAGGACAGTTCATTTACAGACATTTACATTTTGTTGAATGGTAGAAAAAAATAACATTGTACAGCCTTCCTCAAGCACACCCCCCAGTAGCCAGCATGATGTCACATAAATCCTCAAACAGAGAAAGACAATTAACATCAAGCACCCTGGAAGAAACGTCCTGACATTTGATCACTGTCTTTGAATGCACAGCAAATGTGACAAGAGAAGAACAAGAGTTAAAGGCCTGTTTACAGAGAGCGAGTTAGTGGAAGAATACAGTAAACAAGATTTTGGCAACAGGAGGGACGAACTCGAGCCTAAGCAAATCAAGTCAGCAAATAGAAAACAAGAAAATGTGAGTTACAAACCACAAAGCCAATGGTAAGCAACGGGTGGAATAAATTCCAAGGTCAACTTTCTGAATGTCCCCAGGATGTCTTTAGCAAACCAGACAGCTGTGCTATCTGGTAGGCTGCGACCTAAAAAGGGACGAATGGTTATATCCACCTGGTGGAAAGGGAAAAAGCCTTCTTCCTAGTTGTGAAATTAGGATGGGAACTCGCCTGAGACTGAGATGAGAAAGATAAGGACTCAGGTTAATGAAGATTATCGTCAAGTGACCGGGATATAAGTGCTTTGTGTAGTCTGTATTTAAGCTTAGTGAATGAGTGTATGCGAAGAAGGGTGTGGCATAGTGTCGCGTGTAAATTTTTCCTATTTCCGTACTTGCAATGTAATACTTAGTCATGGCCTAATGTTGTATGACATTCCACGTCCTGAGGAAATATGAATTTTGTGATCAGTTATGTCCCCTATCGTAGACCCCAACGGCTCTATGTGCATGCTATACGTACATGTATGTTCCCTCCAATTCCAGTTTTGAAGACGCAAATATATGTGCGTCCACCGTCAACATGTCCTCTTTCAGATCCGCCAAGAATGGGTCAGATATTTCATTCCTAAGTATGAAAGGCCACCGACTTTATATGGTTCACTTTCCACATTTTACAGATTCAGGCGAGTAGGCCCTGAATTCTGTCATCAAGCCTTTTCCTGCCTTCTGCCTCTGAAAGCTCCAGTCTGAGCCTGCATCTGTATCCATAAACTTTGTCCTCCTTCCTGCGCGGCTAACGGTGCCTGATCCAGCATATTGCCTGCCAAAAACTGTATTTCACCTTCAAGATTATCTGCTCCGCTCCTCATCCGATGCATTCCTGTCTAGCAGTTTAGGTAAACATTCCTCCAGCTACCGTGCAAAGGGCCAGGCCTCGCTGTCCTCATGCAAGTAATTCATAGGCCCCGTTACCATGGAATATTCCTACCCCCTCGCATCTCATGTAGACACTTAGACGCCTGTACACGCTCTAACAGGCAGTATAGAATAGATTCTATCCTAGAGACCTTTCCTTTTGGATAACACAGTTCTTTAAACATAGGATATTAGATATGATTTGGGATTAGGTTGACATGACCCCCAGACTTCTGTCTCCACATGTAGAGCTAAATGTCAAGTCCCCTTCACCCTCTAGTTGCACGTCAATCACACGTCATGCGGCTGCGCGCGCATCTCTGCCAAATATTTCTGCTGACATTGCAGGATTCTTTTATGGATCCACCCATCATGTATAATGACGTTTATTAAATTACGCCCATATGACCGCCTCTATTAGTTACGTATGCACAGTTTATCTGTATTATCAGCTGTTACGCCTCTTGCATCTGTTTCACTGTAAATGCATTTTCCTATAAAACCGATTATCTCTCAATAATGTATGCCCTTCCTTCCTGAACTTTCGTGGTGATGGAATAGAAGCCTGCAATTCGAATTGCATTCCTTTGTATAGGAATAAAGCCTTTTTAAACCTCTAATGCCACGGATTCTGCCTCTTATATTTACTGAGTTATTCTTACTAGACTTTACGGCATAAAAAATAGTACCGGTAATGAAATATTTACCACATAAATTGGCGCCCGAATAGGGACACTTTCTCATCTCACGCGCCGGAGGTACGTTGCAGGCCCGGTCTCCTGCCACAGCTGAACGGACAAAAACGCGTACCTGCAGGATTTCCTGTATCTCCCTCCGGCCAAGCGGGGGCGACTGAGGCTGCGATCAACACCCAGACGAGGCGGTGAGAAGTGCGAAGTATCCCGACCAGAGCCTAGCTGAGAGAGCAAGATCCGAGGTATACAGAGGCCCACCAGGTTCCGAAGTTCCGAGTCCAATCAAGTCGAGTCCAGTCCGGTCCAGTTTCAGTTCCGTTCCGAGGCCTTCCGTTCCGAGCTACCCGGTGAGTACCATTACCGGGGAGGCATTTAACGTGCACATAGTCTGTGCCGGTCAAGACGGGTTTGGGTACACAAATCCGGTCTGCACTGTTTCAGCAGTGTATCTGTACTGTTTAGCAGTATATATAGTATGTCTTGCATATAAATAAGTATTATCTAGTGTCAGTATTATGTCAGTAACTAGTTTTCTATTAGTTATCATTGTTCGTTAAAACTGTTAAATGTTAAATGTTTTAATACGTTCTATACATTGTGGTGTGAATGACTGTTCATTATTGTGTGTATTGTATAAAGTGTGTTCTAGTAATAAGGTCTAAAAATGCTGCTCTTTTCGAAACTAAGACAGATCAAAACCAGAAAAGGGGTACTCGAAGAAGCTGTTCCCATTCCACCTAGGGACACTCCAGGATACTTTATGTATCATAAGCATGGCCTAGATGCCGTATTATTTCTTGATTTATGGGTGGACTACACCAAAGAATTACCAGAGAGTCAGAGATGGCCCGCAGCGGGGACCTGGGATGCAGATTGCATCATGAGAGTAGAAGAAGAATTATGGAAAAAGAAAGCCAGACAGTCACAGAAAGATGCCATTGAATTATGGCGTAAAGAATCATATAGACGTACAGAAAAAGCACTCAGACAGGAAGAGAAAGGTAGAGAGAATTCAAATAAAACCCGAGAAAATCTATTACTTGAGGAAGGTACCCGAGTAAACTCAGAACAAGTAGATAGACAAAGAAACACTCTTATGAATGGTATGTATCCTCTTCTGGCCGAAGGGTTACCTAAGGCTATCCCGGAAATACCAAAAGACTTAACTTCTCCATGACTCCCGATAAAAGCACATCCCAAAACACATCCCAAAACAGCAAAGGACGTTTTCCTTTCCTCCTATTTAGATGACGTAGCTCCCGAGTATGCTAATGCCATGCCACCCACACCGCTTGCCGATGGTGTTCAACACCAAGAGTATCCTCCTGTATCCCCGCAACTACAAACTCGTACACAAGTTCCCACAGGTCCGTCCGTTTCTACAGTCTTTCCCGCATCCGCAATCTCTATCCTACGTCCAACGAATCCTTTCGTGCCTAGCGCCTCAGATGGTGCTACAGGAGGTACGACAGACATGTTTGCCACCCCGCCGAGAAATAAACAGACCCTTAGAGATTTAGCACTCCAACGTACACCCCAATTAGCGACATCCGACATGTTTAAAGAACAGCTTGTGGATTGTAGATACGATCCAGTGCCAGGTAGACAGGACAAATTGCTCATATCATCACTACGTATACGACGAGCTACATTATATTTAATGACGATACCAGGAATGATTGAGCACCTAGAGAATATATATCGCTTTGTCCAAACAGGGCGAGGTTCAGAAAGTATTAACGAAGCTATGGAATACCAGAAAGTGGATGTACAAAGACAACTACTACGTTTTTTCATAAATTGTGTAATTAGGAATCAAGACAGGCCCGGGGCAGATCATGATACCATGCAAAAACTTGTCAAATGGGGTCAGAACATATCAGAAGAGAAACATGATAGACAGGCGTGTATAATCGCCATGTGTCGAAAAATCCGCAAGGAAGTAGAACGAATACATAAAGAAAGACGAGAAACAGACAGAGTAGAATCAGAAGAAGAGGAGGAGCAAGATTCAGAACAATTGGAGACGATAGCTTACATAGGTAGAGGAAGACCTCATAATAATACTAGAGGCTTTAATGATCAGATACGTCCAATACGTCCAGAATATAATAGACATTTTCCAAATCCTATGTTAAATACAAAATCCCCCGAGTACCTATTCCAAGCCGCTGATAAATTACTCCGAGATCGAAGGGGGTACCATATGCTCGATTCCATGGACGAACAAGAATTAGCTAGGTCAGCAGTACAATGGGCTGACAGTCCCAGCGACTACAATGATGATGTACTTGCACACACGTTTCTGAATCTTGACCCATACGAACAGCGTTTAGCTAGTATATACATGATTCAGCACCTCCTTATATTATATAAAAGCCAACACTCCGATCCAGGACCCTTACCTGACATATTGACAGAACTACTCACGAATATATGGAGAGGGTCAGGTACTGATTTGATTAAAGAGATTCTAGAATTCCGAAACCAATATTTAACTTTCGTATGCCCAGAACACGTTCCAGTTCCCATCATAGGAAGAAAAATGTATCACATAAATAGACAGAACCCGTTACGCGAAGTACACCCAATCAGAGGTGACGGTAATAACTTTACACGCGTGTTTGTGTACACGCCTATAACTAAACTGGAATTATTAGAAATGAAGAAAGTAGTACCCAGCCATGACAAGGATCCAGCAGGTTTCCACCGTGAAATAAAGGACATGTTACTCATGGGAGAGTATACCTACCCCGACATTATGAAAATATTAAAAGTCCTATTACCCGCTGGTGTTTATGAGAGACTTAAAGAAAAGGAATGGGAGGTGGGAGACCAAAAGATAGATTGGACAGCATTAGAAAACGAAGAAAGGGCCCGAGCTGCAGGAGCAGGACTTGGGGAAAAGACTACAGCACTAGCAGGACTACTAGTGCAGGTACTGCCACGTTTATTAACTACGAAAAAGGAAGACTGGGGTGCAATATCAGCCTGTAAACAAAAGCCAGATGAAGACACTAGTGATTTCTATTCCCGATTTGAAAAATGTTTTGGTATAAATAGTGGCATAAAAGCCAGTAGTGAGTCATATCCACATCTGTTTGTGACAAAATTAGTTGAAAATTCTCTGCTGCAAGTCAAGAATAGAGTATTGAAATTCGAAAGTACCTGGCAAGGTAATACCCCATCACAGATGTTACAGATGTTACAATATCACCACAATAGAATTAGAGAAGAACAAGAACACGAACAAAGACGTATGAAAGATACGAAAATGAAAATGCTTGTTGCCCAGTCAGTTCCAGCCGATGGTCATCAAAAGGGTGATTCCGCAGGTCCTACGAAAGGGACATGCAACTATTGTAAACAACCAGGTCATTATATACACGATTGTCCAGTCCTGAAACATAATATTGCTACAGGTAGAACCCAGGAGAGACCACGTCCACCTAGACAGGATCAGAATCAACAACAAATCCCTCAGCATGCACAACTTAGGTTAGCTCCGCAACAACTAGCTCCGCAACAGGGAGCTCCACAACAGACCGTAGCACCACCACAAGCGCAGCCTATTGCTGCAACACAAGCAACGACACAACAGATGTATCAGTATGCACAAGCAGATTATCCCGATTATCAGCGATATACATGAAATAGCCTAGAGAGGGAAGTTGGCTTACCCCTTATTGAGGTTCCTGTAGACCAAGAGGGACCTTATGTACATAGTGAACTATTAGGGGAAGACAGAAAGTTTTTACTTGATACAGGGGCAAGCAGAACAACTATAAGACGCAGTGAAGTTCCAGGGGCACCCCTCTCAGGCTCACAGAATATTTCCCTTGGATTCTCAGGAAAACCCATAATTAATGACGTAACACAACCTCTTCCACTCACGATTGGTCCATTGACACGTACTACAGATTTATTGCTTACCAAATCCTGTCCAGAAAACTTGTTAGGTATAAAAACATTGAAAGCCCTAGGAGCCATAATATGTTGTTCTCCGGAAGGAGTACGACTATTTCTACGTGACTTCAAAGGTCACTACATGTCCAGAGACATGGATCACCGACTGCAGAATTTACCTACACATTTATGGGCACAAGGCCCCACTGATGTTGGTTGCATGAATATTACACCATATCGTGTCACACTAAAAACAGGAGTAATACTACCACGAATGCGACAATACAAGTTACCACCCGATGCTGTTGTGGCTTTGCTGCAAATCATTGACGAGCTCATTGCACAAAGAGTGGTTGTCGAAACCGACTCCAATGTATGTAACTCCCCGATAATTCCGATTCTTAAAAGAACGGATCCAAAAGCACCATCAGTATATCGATTAGTTATTGATCTGCGCGAATTAAATAAATGTATTGTACCACAATACCCTGTGGTCCCAGATATCTCGTCATTACTAACAGCTATTGACTCAGAAGCAACGTTCTTCACTGTAATTGATCTCAAGAATGCTTTCTTTAGCGTCCCAATAGATCCGGAAAGTCAATATCTGTTCGGATTCAGTTTAAATGGACGAAGCTTTAAATTCACACGCGCACCTCAAGGATTTACAGAAAGCCCTAGCATCTATAGCCAAGCACTGAAACGAGAACTTGACAGTATCCACATGCCAGTTAACACTGCCTTGCTTCAATATGTCGATGATCTGCTGATCACCGCCCGAAGCGAACCTGAATGTGAAAAAGCGTCACTGACGGTTTTAAAATTTCTGGCCGACAAGGGGCACAAGGTGTGCCCTTCTAAGCTGCAATTCTGTGTCCAGCGAGTTGTTTACCTTGGGCACTCGCTGTCCAAGGAGGGAAGGCAGCTTACACCCGACCGTATCCAGTTAATCGCTAACATGCCACCACCCAAGACACAAAAAGAGGTGCGGGCTTTTATAGGCCGTACTTCATACTGTAGGCAGTGGATCCCTCAATATGCATTTCTAGCAAAACCACTCATCCAGTTAACAACACAGGAGGCAGCCACATCGACTGTCCTCCCTTGGACTCAAGAACATACACACGCCTTTGAAAGCTTAAAGAAAGCTTTATGCCAAGCACCTGTTTTAGCAACACCATGTTACAGTAAACGGTTTACACTCTTTGTTACAGAACGCGAAGGTACTGCCTTGTCAGTACTCACTCAGGAACAAGCAGGATCACACAAACCATGTGCTTATTTCTCTAGTACATTAGATCCAGTAGCTCAGGCTCTTCCTGCGTGCCTGAAATCGGTGGCAGCAACAGCTTTAGCTATCAGACAAAGTGATGCTATAGTGTTAGGACACCAATTGACAGTACAAGTACCACACGCAGTAGAGGTTCTCTTGAACCGCACACAAACACAACACTTGACTATAGCGAGACTCACTGGTTACGAACTGACATTGTTTCAGCCACATATAGAAATCAGACGTTGTAATACGTTAAACCCTGCCACACTGTTACCAGTGGGCGGAACAGATCCATTGGCACATGATTGTGTCGAAGTCATTACTATCACGACGAAACCCAGACAAGACTTGACAGATATCCCTTTGTCAGATCCAGACTTGACATTGTATGTAGATGGGTCATGTATGAGAACAAGTACAGGAGAGTTAGTGGCCGTTTACGCAGTCACAACAGACACTGAAGTCATTGAAACAAATTGTATTAACACTTTGTCAGCTCAAGCAGCAGAGCTCATCGCTCTGACACAAGCCTGTATTCAAGCCAAGAATAAGAAAGTCAACATATACACAGATTCACGTTATGCATTCGGAGTCGTCCATGACTTCGGCGTACTGTGGCGAGAGAGAGGTTATTTAACTTCTCACGGTGCCCACATCCAACACGGACCCCTCATTCAAGCCCTATTAGACGCGATTCATCTACCTACTGCAATATCGATTATGAAATGCAAAGCCCACACAAAAGTTACCGATATCATTTCTCAGGGTAATGACCTAGCTGACAGAACAGCTAAACAGACTGCTCAGAATCAGACTCACACAACTGACATGACAAAGACAATAGTTCCGACACCAACGCATTGCATGACAGTTAAGGATCCCGCCCTTGATGTAATTGACATACAGACACATGCTACACCAGAAGAAATAAAGAAATGGACTGAATTAGGAGGGATCCAAACGGATCAAGGATGGATGACGAAGGAAAAATCTATATGGTTTCTTCCCGACTCCATGGTTCAAGTCATCATTAATACAATACATAGTCCAGCGCACCTAGGAGAGAAAGCTATGCTAGACAGCATTCAACACATTTGGTTCAACAAACACTTGCGAGCAGCAGCTAAACAAAAAGTTCGTACCTGTATGATATGTTGTCAGTTTAATCCAGGTAAAAGCATCCCCGTAGAGCAGGGTGGATTTCAACCTCCCGATCATGCTTTTGAAGTCCTCCAGATGGATTATATCCAGATGGAACGATGTCGAGGATTCAAATATGTTCTCGTAGTTGTCTGTGCTCTTTCCCGTTGGACAGAAGCCTACCCGGTTTCAGATTACACCGCCAAACAGTTAGTTCGAGAATTCTTCCCACGGTACGGTTTACCACGTGTTGTCTACTCAGATAACGGCCAGCCGTTCTCATCCGAACTAATGAAACACGTTTCCCTTTTGTTAGGCTACCAATGGAAATTCCACTGTGTCCGACATCCCGAGGCAGCAGGTCTCGTGGAACGCCATAATCAAACTCTGAAAATTAGATTGTCCAAAATATGTAGGGAAAAAGGTGTCGATTGGATAGTAGCCTTACCAGTTGCGCTCTTTTACATGAGAATGGTAGCACATTCTCGAACAGGGCTATCCCCGTACGAGGTGATCTTCGGTAGACCACCAAATATGTGGGGGACGCCTATACCTCGCAAAATCACTGATGTCGACTGTAATATGCTGACAGATTACCTGGCTTCCTTGATGTCTGCACTACAATCTTGTCGTTCACAGGTAGCCGCAGCTTTTCCCGATAATACTGAGGTGAAGCCCCATGACGTGGTTCCTGGTGACCTGGTTCTGGTCCGGAATTTCGACCGGAAGACCCAACTGGAGCCTAGGTGGAAGTCGCCGAAGCTAGTTCTACTAACTACAAGGACAGCCGTGAAGATTGAGGGTCGTAAAGGGTGGTTGCACTCGAGTCATATCAAGAAATTTTATGGACTACCATCCAGTGTGAATACTCAACCTTGTATTCCCTCACAGACAGACTCAAAGCTCCCCTTGGTTGAGCAGTCAAAACCAGAACTTTACAAACTAAAATTGAGGTCTAGCAAGTCAGACAATTTGATTGTTTAAGTCCTCTCCAAGGTGAATCGGTTGAATTTGTCTCTGACATGTATCCTCTAGACCGGAATAGAGAAAGAAATCAGCAGATGCAGCTTAAAAAGCATGCGTATTGTAAATCACTTCGTAGTCACTGCACAGTAACACTATTAATTTTGTTTTTTCTAAGTCTTCTGATCATTATTTTCAGCATACTATTGCATATGTATTACCCTATTCTTAAGCGTGCTTACAATGTAACTACAGAACATTCTTTTAGCGAATTACCTTCGCATGAGTTGTCCTATAGATTTGCGCTGCGCAACAACACATTCATTAGTATGTTACATCATTCCCATCAGACCAGCAATGCCACAAATTGTTGGATATGTGGCCAACTCCCTCCCTATCAGAACTATAAGGGAGTTTTGCCCCTCTTTCCCTATCCGTTCACACACAATGGCTCCTGTGGAGCATGGTTTAGTTTGATTAATTCCTTAGATTCGAATTCCGCAGTTTATCAAGACAACTGGGTATGGGGAAACCTGAACCTAGTTTTGCTTAAAGTCTGCTACCCTAACAAGGAGGGACTCCCCAAAAGAACAGGAACTGATCTAGAAAATGAAGTATATGGATTAGGTAATTTTACACTTAACCTCATGATCCTGAACGTTGAATCTGAAGCTACACCAATCTTGCCCGCCATGTCAGTATTCCCAGTAAAAGGGGAATTATGTGTAAAAAAGAATGGTTCCATACACATGGGCCATAGTAAATGCAACACTGTAATAAAATTCAGGGATCAAGGCAAGTCTACATTTAGAGCTTCCCGTCATTCCTACTTCATATGTGGCCAGACCGCATATATATGTCTACCTTTAGACTGGGATGGTACCTGTTACATAGCATTCCTTCTGCCACCTGTTTTCCTAGCTCCTCCTGATTATCACAGAAATACCCATTTAGTACACAATAGACAACAGAGAGATCTCCCAATTGTCGATTACACTGAAACAGCATGGGAAAAATACACAGATTTCAATAAAGGGTTCTTTCCCTATATAGGTACAGTCACTAATAGTAAGCTGATACGTAGATTAACCAGAACCCTTGAAGCAGTAGTGAACGAGACTATTTCCGCCTTAGGCAATTTAACAGAAGAGCAGTCTGCTATGCGGATTGTTGTGCTTCAAAATCGTCTTGTCCTTGACGTCATCCTGGCCGATAGGGGCGGAGCTTGCAGGGTCATCGGATCAAGTTGCTGCATTTTCATACCAGAAAATTTGCCGTCAGTATATAAAGCCATAACCCGCCTTCATAAGATTATAAGCCAGATACACCAGAGTCCAGGCACCTGGACTTGGTCCGGTTGGTTCTGGGGCGTGTTGTCAGCCTGGGGATAGAGAATCCTATCCTTCCTAGGTATTGGCTTTCTCATACTATTCAGTTGCTGCTTATGTCTACAATGTGGGCCAGCGATTTGTGGTCTGTGTGCCACATCGTGTATCCCACATCCACGTTTTCGTTCAAGATCCCGGAAGAAGAAAGAAGAACAAATGATGCTATATGAACAGATCGATGGATTGATGAAGATCGATATCTCCTGAGGGTCCGTAGGGGACAAGGAGGGAATGAGGAAATATGAATTTTGTGATCAGTTATGTCTAGGCCTGGGCCAAAATTCCGTTCCGTTCGCGGAAGTTGCGATATTTTGGCATTCTCGCGTTCCGCGGAAAGCGCGAAAATGTCAAAATTTCCGCATTCCGCAGCTTAGCGATAATTTTTTTCTTGCTCGCGCTGTAAAACAATACATTCTCGCGCGCGCGCGATCGCCTTACCTGAATCCCTGCGTTCTCCGACAAGTTTTCTTGACCCGGTCGCGTTCTCCACGAGATGTTGGATTTTGGTAGCCATTTTGCGCTGTCTCGCGAGAGTTCGCGGCCGCATTCAAGTCATTTTTCACGCGGTCACGTCATTTGTCGCGCGATCAGGTATTTCTTCTCGCGATCATGCACCGCGCGAGTATGAGAAGATTGAGATCTCGAACATGTCATTCTACATCGCGAGCCAGAGAATGAGGACGCGGGCACATGAAATCGAACGCGAACAGGAGAAAGAGACCGCGAACACGTCATATCCAACGCGACAGGGACAAAGAAGAGAACGCGATCATATCGTTTTCGACACGCCGGCGGAAGTAATGTGAAGCTGGAGAACTCAACAATGTAAAATTTACAATTTGGAGAGGAATATCGGCTCTAGCAGCATGAAACCATCTGCAAATACTGATTTTGGATGAAAAGAACTCCTTACATTCACATTTGGCTTTCCTTTTTTGTGCAAGGACTCCAGGATTCATTTTTTTTTTACAAAGTGGAGAGAGGGAGGAAGTGACACAGATTCTCCAACTTCCTGTTCCTGTCCAGCAGGCTCCTCCCAGTGCTTTGTCCATCTCCTGCTCATTCTGCCTTTGGATTTGGAGCTGGAAAGATCTCTCTTTTTGTCTGCTGCATCATTGCAATTGGATTTCAGGATTTTTGGAATAGGATATTTTACAAGTAAGTGGTTGTTGTGTTTGATTGTGGGCATTGCAGTTGTTGTGTAACTACAATTTATTTTTGATAATTAATTATCATCATTCCTTTTTTTTTTTTTTAATTTATTTTAATTTTGTGGGTTGTAGTAGTAGGCCCGAGCTAGCCATGGGCATGGCCTCATGGGTGTGTGTGTGCATGATGAAGCAACTGTTCCTTTTGTTTTTTGAATATATTTCATTTTCAATCACATTTAGGGCATGGATGGCATTGGATTGAGTTGGGGAAGTGTGTATTTTGGGGTGGCCTTGCTGATGTTGTTGGGGCTCTCCATGTGGCTGGTGGCCATTTTGAGGCCTAGGCCTGCAAGCTTGCCTGGCCTTGTCTGCCAGCAGGCCTGCTTTCATCCACTGCTACCAGAGCAGGTAGCCACAGCTTTAGTAATCTACTGTTTTCTGTGTGTTCTGTTGATTTTAGACATCATTTTGGGCATGGATGGCATTGGATTGAGTTGGGGAAGTGTGTATTTTGGGGTGGCCTTGCTGATGTTGTTGGGGCTCGCCATGTGGCTGGTGGCCATTTTGAGGCCTAGGCCTGCAAGCTTGCCTGGCCTTGTCTGCCAGCAGGCCTGCTTTCATCCACTGCTACCAGAGCAGGTAGCCACAGCTTTAGTAATCTACTGTTTTCTGTGTGTTCTGTTGATTTTAGACATCATTTTGGGCATGGATGCCATTGGATTGAGTTGGGGAAGTGTGTATTTTGGGGTGGCCTTGCTGATGTTGTTGGGGCTCGCCATGTGGCTGCTGGCCATTTTGAGGCCTAGGCCTGCAAGCTTGCCTGGCCTTGTCTGCCAGCAGGCCTGCTTTCATCCACTGCTACCAGAGCAGGTAGCCACAGCTTTAGTAATCTACTGTTTTCTGTGTGTTCTGTTGATTTTAGACATCATTTTGGGCATGGATGCCATTGGATTGAGTTGGGGAAGTGTGTATTTTGGGGTGGCCTTGCTGATGTTGTTGGGGCTCTCCATGTGGCTGGTGGCCATTTTGAGGCCTAGGCCTGCAAGCTTGCCTGGCCTTGTCTGCCAGCAGGCCTGCTTTCATCCACTGCTACCAGAGCAGGTAGCCACAGCTTTAGTAATCTACTGTTTTCTGTGTGTTCTGTTGATTTTAGACATCATTTTGGGCATGGATGCCATTGGATTGAGTTGGGGAAGTGTGTATTTTGGGGTGGCCTTGCTGATGTTGTTGGGGCTCGCCATGTGGCTGGTGGCCATTTTGAGGCCTAGGCCTGCAAGCTTGCCTGCCCTTGTCTGCCAGCAGGCCTGCTTTCATCCACTGCTACCAGAGCAGGTAGCCACAGCTTTAGTAATCTACTGTTTTCTGTGTGTTCTGTTGATTTTAGACATCATTTTGGGCATGGATGGCATTGGATTGAGTTGGGGAAGTGTGTATTTTGGGGTGGCCTTGCTGATGTTGTTGGGGCTCGCCATGTGGCTGGTGGCCATTTTGAGGCCTAGGCCTGCAAGCTTGCCTGGCCTTGTCTGCCAGCAGGCCTGCTTTCATCCACTGCTACCAGAGCAGGTAGCCACAGCTTTAGTAATCTACTGTTTTCTGTGTGTTCTGTTGATTTTAGACATCATTTTGGGCATGGATGGCATTGGATTGAGTTGGGGAAGTGTGTATTTTGGGGTGGCCTTGCTGATGTTGTTGGGGCTCGCCATGTGGCTGGTGGCCATTTTGAGGCCTAGGCCTGCAAGCTTGCCTGGCCTTGTCTGCCAGCAGGCCTGCTTTCATCCACTGCTACCAGAGCAGGTAGCCACAGCTTTAGTAATCTACTGTTTTCTGTGTGTTCTGTTGATTTTAGACATCATTTTGGGCATGGATGCCATTGGATTGAGTTGGGGAAGTGTGTATTTTGGGGTGGCCTTGCTGATGTTGTTGGGGCTCTCCATGTGGCTGGTGGCCATTTTGAGGCCTAGGCCTGCAAGCTTGCCTGCCCTTGTCTGCCAGCAGGCCTGCTTTCATCCACTGCTACCAGAGCAGGTAGCCACAGCTTTAGTAATCTACTGTTTTCTGTGTGTTCTGTTGATTTTAGACATCATTTTGGGCATGGATGCCATTGGATTGAGTTGGGGAAGTGTGTATTTTGGGGTGGCCTTGCTGATGCTGTTGGGGCTCGCCATGTGGCTGGTGGCCATTTTGAGGCCTAGGCCTGCAAGCTTGCCTGGCCTTGTCTGCCAGCAGGCCTGCTTTCATCCACTACTACCAGAGCAGGTAGCCACAGCTTTAGTAATCTACTGTTTTCTGTGTGTTCTGTTGATTTTAGACATCATTTTGGGCATGGATGGCATTGGATTGAGTTGGGGAAGTGTGTATTTTGGGGTGGCCTTGCTGATGCTGTTGGGGCTCTCCATGTGGCTGGTGGCCATTTTGAGGCCTAGGCCTGCAAGCTTGCCTGGCCTTGTCTGCCAACAGGCCTGCTTTCATCCACTGCTACCAGAGCAGGTAGCCACAGCTTTAGTAATCTACTGTTTTCTGTGTGTTCTGTTGATTTTAGACATCATTTTGGGCATGGATGGCATTGGATTGAGTTGGGGAAGTGTGTTTTTTGGGGTGGCCTTGCTGATGCTGTTGGGGCTCGCCATGTGGCTGGTGGCCATTTTGAGGCCTAGGCCTGCAAGCTTGCCTGGCCTTGTCTGCCAACAGGCCTGCTTTCATCCACTGCTACCAGAGCAGGTAGCCACAGCTTTAGTAATCTACTGTTTTCTGTGTGTTCTGTTGATTTTAGACATCATTTTGGGCATGGATGGCATTGGATTGAGTTGGGGAAGTGTGTTTTTTGGGGTGGCCTTGCTGATGTTGTTGGGCCTGGACATTTGGCTGGTGGCCATTTTGAGGCCTAGGCCTGCAAGCTTGCCTGGCCTTGTCTGCCAGCAGGCCTGCTTTCATCCACTGCTACCAGAGCAGGTAGCCACAGCTTTATTGATCAAGTGTTTTCTATGTGATCTGTTGAATTTTTAGACATCACCTTCCTGAGAGTGTAGTGTGGCTGTACACAGTACTAGTAGTATAACATAGCTCTAGTTAAAAAAAATTCATAAATGGCTAGACTATCTTTTGTTTGCACTAGTACAGTACTAAGTAACTGAACCACAAAAACAAATGCAACATTTCACTGATGTTCTTCTCCTGTCTTCTTTGCTTTTAGGTGCACAAAAGACAGAGTAGGAGGTGTCATCGGCATCACCTGGCTACCCGTTGTACTGCCAGCCAGACAGAAGTCCTGCTGCGCATCACGCCCACGTGTGACCAGAACTTGTTGTGCATCTGCCTCCTGCCTGACGTCGGAATAAGATGGCCCCAAAGAAAGGTACCAGGTCCAGTACCAAGAAAGTTGCTGGTGAGAAGAAGGAACAGAAAAAGGAAGTGCCATTAACCACGACTGGTGGTGTGCCGGCCAAGGTTTTTTTTGGCACCAAAGCGTTGTCCGGGAACCAAGCTGGGAGCAGCACAGCGGTCCAGCAACCCCACCAACCTAGGCCCAAGGGCTTTACTGTCGCAGAGGTAGCCAGTCTACTAACGGGCAGCGGTGTTGAAGAAATGTCATTACCGCAAAGTAGTACACAATCAAGTTCAACGCAGGCGCAAACTCAGCAGATCAGTGTGCAGCCGGCGCAACCAGAACAGCAGCAGCAGCCGGCGCAACCAGAACAGCAGCAGCAGCCGGCGCAACCAGAACAGCAGCAGCAGCCGGCGCAACCAGAACAGCAGCAGCAGCCGGCGCAACCAGAACAGCAGCAGCAGCCGGCGCAACCAGAACAGCAGCAGCAGCCGCCGCAACCAGAACAGCAGCAGCAGCCGCCGCAACCAGACCAGCAGCAGCAGCCGCCGCAACCAGACCAGCAGCAGCAGCCGCCGCAACCAGACCAGCAGCAGCAGCCGCCGCAACCAGAACAGCAGCAGCCGCCACAACAGCCCACCATAGTAGTTGTTGCTCCTGACGTAGGGGCATTTCAGGAAATCGAGCTTCCTGCAGACAAAGCGGAGCGAAGTCAAACCACTGTTCCAGAACATCTATTGTCTTCCAGACCACCAGCAAGGAAAAGGAGGCTTAGTCCATCATCTTCTTCTTCAAGCCCCGCTTCTGATGATCGTGATGACACTTGGGTCCCACCAGCTCGGTCTGAGAGTGAAGTACGCCACAAGACATTGCTTCTGAAAAGGAAGGTCCCAGAAAAACTTAGAGTTATGGAGGTAGATGTAGAAGAGGGGGGTGATGATGTTGATGAAGACGAGCCAGTCATCACGCACATTACTCCCGCCCCAAAGGGATTGGAGACCGACATTCTAACCCTATCCAGAAAGGCTGCTACTGAGCGGGATGCAGCACGGATCTCACCAACACAGGTTACACCACCACTACCTCCAGCTGCCATATATTCCAAGGCCCGGCAGGGACCTACATCCAGCTCAACCACCTCAGTAGGAAGTGGTAGTAAAAGTCACAGTGTAGGTGGACAGGGTCACATATTTTCAAGGACCCCCTCAAGTTCATCTGGTGTTGAAAGTGGCACATCCAGCAGTGCCAGAAAGTTCTCCTCCCCAGTTTGGGACTTCTTTTCTGTTAGCGCCAAGGAGGAGAACGTTGCTATATGCGCAATTTGTCGGCAAGGTGTTCGGCGTGGTAAGCTTGGTACAAACTATGGTACCGGAGGACAAGCAAGTCATCTCAGAACACACCACACTATTGTGTGGGAGGATCACCTACTTAAGTTAAAAGAAAGTAGGAAAACTAAACCCTTTGAAGTTGGTCAGGAATCAGGGAGCGATATTATTGTGGTGGCAGGTGAAGAACAGGGAGGCATTTCTAGCCCTGTCTCCAGTAGTGCAGTCACTGCAGTGGTAACGCCCACATCCTCCTCAGTAACATCAGAGTGGCACCGCAGTAAGAGCCATACTCAGAGTGTGGGTGAGACACCAAGGCGACCGGCGGCGAGTACCTCAATGAGACAATCTGTGTCGTTGAGCCTTAGTGGGTTAATGGCACCACTAAGGAAAGTAAGCCAGCCTACCATTGACAGCATGTTTAGGTTGGAGGGGCAGTTCCAACGCAACCACCCAACGGCACGATTGTACAATGCGAAGCTGGCTAAAATGTTAGCGCTGGACCTTCTTCCTTTTTCATTTGTGGAAGGGGTGGGTTTCCTTGAATTTGTGTCTGCCATCTGCCCGAAATGGAAAGTTCCAAGCCGGTCCTATTTCGCAAGAATTGCTGTTCCGGCACTACATCATGATGTGCTGGAATTGGTTGGACAAGCTTTGCAGAAGAGTGCTGTGCACAATATCCACCTGACAACAGACATGTGGACCAGTTGCCAAGCCACAGATTACATGTGTATCACTGCACACTGGATCTCTTTTGTGGGGGTTAAAGATCTACTATCTGCACGAGGTGTTGTTGACACAGCTGCGATTTTTGAAGGTACTCGGAAACATGCAACTGTAGCCATGTTCGCCATGGAGAAATCTCATACGGCTGAAAACATTTTAGAAGAGTTTCGCACCAAGGTTTTGGAATGGCTGCAGCCCAGAGGGCTTGGTATTGGTTTTGTTGCCACAGACAATGGCAGTAATGTACTTAAGGCCATGGAACTTGGTTCCTATTTCAGGGTTCCGTGTTTGGCACACTGCATAAACATTATAGTGCAAGACTTTCTGAAAAAAGAACCCATAGTAAGCAATTTACTGTCCATCTGCCGAAGAATATGCACTCATTTCAGCCATTCTTTTAAAGCTCGGAAACAGCTGAGGATCTTCCAACGTGAGCGTAGGGTGCCAGTCAAGGCACTCATCCAGGAGGTGGCAACACGTTGGAACTCAACGTATTACATGCTTGATCGTCTGTACGAACAGCACAGGTCACTCAATGATTATGTCTGGTACAAAGGCAGTGATGCTAGTGTTAAAGGCATGACCCTTCAGAGGGAGCAATGGACCCTAATTCAATGCCTGACTGAGATGCTGTCTCCTTTTGAGGTCTTCACACGTGAAGTCAGCAAGGAGGACTGTACAATGGGCCAAGCGATCCCATTGTTGCAAATGCTAGAGCATGAGCTGAATAATGTGTCTGAATCCTACAAAGGTGTAGAGGACAGAAGGCAAGCCCATGACTTGGTGGAGAGCTTATCCAGGCGCTTATCAGAAAATGTAAGGATACAAAATAAAATTTTGTCACAAGACCATTACATTTGTGCCACAATTCTGGATCCACGTGCAAAATTAGGACTGTTCCGTTCTTTTTCCGACACTGATGTTGCCCGCTACAAAAGTTGTATAGCTGAAGCAGCCATCAAGTTTGAAAACGAAGGGCTGCTAATTAAAAGCCCGCCACATCAACCCACAACAAGTACTGATACTGAAGCAGGCCATGCAGAATCAAGTGCAACTTCGTCGGCTGAGGGCAGTGCGGTTGGCTCACAATCGCAACACTCACCATCACCATCGACTACAAAAACAATAACTGGATCATTCGGCCGAGTACAATCATTATCAGATTGGTATGTAAAGATGGGCCGTAAGCACAGTGCTGATGCACAGAAAAAACAGCACAAAAGCTTACCAGCAGCAACCCTGAACATTGAGCGGATGGTCCAGGCCTATCTGGACGATCCAACAGAGGTGTACGTTGATCAAAACCCAGTGCAGTATTGGTATAGGAAAAGGTCTGAATGGCCACAGCTCAGCAGGCTGGCGATAAGCTATCTGGCTTGCCCTGTCGCAAGTGTCTCTTCCGAACGTGTTTTCAGTGCTGCTGGTTCCATTGTAACCTTGAGAAGGACTAGTCTATCTCCCAAAAACGTGGAGAGGTTAACAATGATCAAAATGAATCAGCACTTCATACCACCGAATTACACAATGCATGAATCAACAGAGGAAGATGAGGACAGCGGCTCAGGTGACGGTAGTATTGTGTCAGATGATTACCTACTACTGGAAGATCCCCCAGAGTTTGAGGACGAGCTATACTTCCCTGACAATTAGGCTCGCACTTACTGTCTTCCTCCCTTTTTTCCCCCTTTGTTTGTGTCTGTTGTTCCGGTTATAAACTTGTGAATCGCAACCAATGCATTATCACCGTCTTCTAATCTTCTAATTTAAGATACAAGTTTCAGGTGTCTGCCATTTGACACTACAGTCCTCAGAATCCAGCTCCTCCGCTCGATCATACTGCATCTCCTGGTCAATTCCATTTCCCGCATGAATGATGATTGGATGATGGTAACAACAAATTCAAACTTTCCTCGTCCTTCCAAAACAAGTGGACCATGAATCTGATGACTTCTATAGCTATCCTCCTTCAGAGCCGAGAGAGACTGGCCATTAACTGAAAATAAGATGCAACAGGTAATGATTGATGCCATGCATTGTCCGCAGAAAAGCAGACTGAGTGATGTAGATTTTGTTGTGTGTGTTGCGCATGAATGAATTGATGTAATTGTGCACTGCCACTAATCAACTTTCTACAGAACACACTAGTAATTACTAATTTTCCTCTTCTGGCAAACAAGAAATGTGTACTTCTCTCCTGCATCTTGGTGATACATTGCTTTTAATTCAATACAGGAAGGGCACTCACTCAATCTGCTGCGCAATGCAAATGACTGTGACTTAACAGCACCGTCCATCATGATGATGGCGAAAGAGACGGCCTGCAGCGTTAACGAGATGAGATGCAACAGGTAATGATTGATGCCATGCATTGGCCGCAGAATAGCAGACTGAATGATGTAGATTTTGTGGTGTGTTTCGCATGAATTGATGTAATTGTGCACTGCCACTAATCAACTTTCTACAGAACACACTAGTAATTACTAATTTTCCTCTTCTGGCAAACAAGAAATGTGTACTTCTCTCCTGCATCTTGGTGATACATTGCTTTTAATTCAATACAGGAAGGGCACTCACTCAATCTGCTGCGCAATGCAAATGACTGTGACTTAACAGCACCGTCCATCATGATGATGGCGAAAGAGACGGCCTGCAGCGTTAACGAGATGAGATGCAACAGGTAATGATTGATGCCATGCATTGGCCGCAGAATAGCAGACTGAATGATGTAGATTTTGTGGTGTGTTTCGCATGAATTGATGTAATTGTGCACTGCCACTAATCAACTTTCTACAGAACACACTAGTAATTACTAATTTTCCTCTTCTGGCAAACAAGAAATGTGTACTTCTCTCCTGCATCTTGGTGATACATTGCTTTTAATTCAATACAGGAAGGGCACTCACTCAATCTGCTGCGCAATGCAAATGACTGTGACTTAAACAGCACCGTCCGTCATGATGATGGCGAAAGAGACGGCCCGTTAACTTAAGATGAGAAGTAACAGGTAATAAATGATGATAATTAATGGCATGCATTGGACACCTGACTCTGAGCTATTGATCTTTGTGTTGGCGTTGTTTGTTGTGCACAAAGTGAATGATGTCAAAGTGTACTAGTGTTAATCTATCTTTCTGTACACAATAAAGAATGACTCAAGTCAGTAATATTTATATTTCTACTCTTGTTGTGTTCTAAAAATTACACTTGTACTGCAGGCCGATCTTCAGTCAGTAGAAGTATCAGAGCTGATGATGAAGTCAGGAGGATGTTTCATGAGTGGCATAAAACGGAAAAGCCTAAAGGTAAACACGTGAACCACAACCACAGCACACCCAAATGTCTGTGTAGAAGTTGAATAGAGTGTAGCGGTGGGATGACTGCAGTGCATTGATTTTACTAACTTTAACTGTAAAATGCTATGTCTGGAATGGATAATGTGCTTTGCGTTTGTCCAACTCTTTGAGAGAAAAAAAAAAGGACTCTAAAGTGGTAACGTAGGATGTGCTAATGGTAAGCACTGTGGGCCTGATCTCTCCTGTTACTGTTGAAGGTCTATGCTGGAAACAGACTACAGTAGAGATGATGCATATGCATACATGCCACCTCGGAAAGTGTTCTTGTTGCACTACACCATCACTTGTGCATTTGTTTTCACTTTCTTTCTGAATATCCCCTTTGGTTTTCAATCTAAAATTACAGGCCGGGCCTTGTCCAAAACTTTGTAAAACATTACAATGCATATTAATTACCTTACCAATCAATCACCTTTTTATTCCAGCCGGGCAGTGGCGAGTGGTGAGGCGACACACCCTAGATTGATGGACGAGAGGAGCAAGAGGAATGCCGAGATGCAAAAAACCAGTCCACATTTTTGACCAGGATAAGACAGTAACAGTATCCACTTTTCACTTCTTTTAAAAAATTTGATTAATATCTTGTATACATTCTTTACAACAGTGTGTTCTTGGAGTTGTTATTATCAATCATCATTACGTTTTCTCTGTGTTTACGATTCTTCACTACCAATATTTAAAATTTCTATTTGCTATCTGTTAAAGTTTTAAGGCCGGAACAGAACAAGAAATAGAAGTGTATGTAATCCGGGTCTCATCATGCATGCATTTCCTTTTTTATACCTTAACATATGGAATGGATATGGTATGGTAGTCTTCAATGATTGTCGTTTGTTTGTCTATGTATGCATACTGTTTTTCTATGTCAAACCTTTCCCAAAATCCCCCTTCCCATCCAATCAACGGACCCTAACCCTCTTCCCCCGGGCTGTGTGACTTATTGTCGAGGTGTAACTAAATTAAAAGTACACCAATACTTAATCACACACTTGCTGGGGCGGATGTGGTGAAAGCAACACTACTTCAATTTCAATGCAGAGCGATGATCTTCTTCTGCTTGCCCACCCATGAGTAGGATATTTCACAGGTTATTTTATTTAACAAAGGAACATATACCTCAGCATGAATTGCCGGCATTGATTTGATTTGTTTGTTGTCATTCCTCATATACAGCACTAACTGTTAGACTGTAGGCATAGCCAAGTCGACAAAACTATAGTTTGTAACTCTGTCTAGTAGGCTATCCTCATAATATCCAGCATTCATTTTTTTTGTCAAATATTTGAACATATAATTGTTGCTCGGTAAATTCTGTGATGTACTTCATTCAACTACTCCTCTAACAGTCTCTCAAAGGCGATTGACTATCTCCTTTTCTTTTTTTGGAAATGCTGCTACCCTGCCAGTGTATACTACTACTATACTACCACCACCACCCCAATCATGGCATGTATGAAAAAGGAAACCATCTTCACCATGCAGCCAGTGCTGTGCCACAGTTGGACATAAACATCAAGCACCGGTAAGAGAGAAGTTTGGGGGAGGCAGAATCAATAATGGACATGTCAATGATGTCAGTTTCAAACACCACTCCAAAGAATGCATAGTAGGACCAGTCAATGAGTGAGGTGTGTCGCATCTATCTGTTTGTGTCTTATACAGTCAGCAAATTATTGAAATCAAACACACGCTATGGGCGGCCATGCACCAGCAAAGAAACAGTGTGATGTAAAACAGTTACCCCACCTACAAAACATTAACAACATTGCATGTAACATAGAAAAATATATTTAATTGACCCTAACAAATAAACTAAACCCACAAAAGCTGACCCACCCCCCTCCCTAACCCCAACGACTGTCCATAGAAATAGAGAACGCCCAAACGAGTGAGGAAACAAACAGGAATTAAAAAAGGGGCAGTGACAGGGACTAACTGGTGGGGCGGGACTGGAGGAGGACACGAATCTGGTCCTCTAAATGGGCGACGCGGCGTCTAAGGCCGCGGCAGTTGCAACCACAGTGGGGGGGGGCACCGGAGATGGCACGGTGGCGGCGGGCAGCCGCCAGACGGTGGCGCCGTACCGCTGGAGGGCGGTGGCTGGGGCCCGGGGCACTGGAGGAGGCTTCAATTGCTGCTGCACTCTCCTCCTCCTCCTCGGCTAGGACCACCAGCCGCCGGTATTCCTGCTGGATTGCCTCCAGCTTCCGGCGCCGTGCCTTGGCGGCCAACTCCTTGCGGTTGATTTTCGGAGTAGCTGTGTATCAAAAAGAAAAAAACACGACAATTGTAAAATATAGTCTTAATAAAACAGTAGGACAAGGTAATTATTTATACACATAGTGGCATGGTAGAGTAGCACTATAAAATAAAGCACAGTAGTACATAACATTTTAAATGTCGCCCGTCCTTCTTCCTTCCACCTGTCTTACACTTTTTAGTTGAACAGTGCACCAGGTGCTCTTCTCCATAAAACTTTCAAAGCGGAGTTGAAATCAGATAGATGAGGCCATTGGTTACTCAATACTCTGGCTCCTAGTCCTATACCAATTAAAGGGAATTCTAGTCTTCTAGTTCACTCTTCAAACGTCCCCAAGAACTCATACTTACTTACGACATCGGATAGCGGGCGGACTTTGTCCGCCCGCCATCCGACTGCTAAAAAGGGTGGGGGTCCCGTGGGGACAATTAATTAGGATGATGCGCCCGGCACAGTGGCGGGCGCACCCTGTTATTTTAATTTTAAATTCTGGTTGGCTTTGCTGAAAGCAATGCTAAAATGTTGTGCTGCTTTTCCAAGCACAACATGACGGGCCTCGCACGGAGCCTGTCACGTTTTGCTTTGAAAGTCGGGGGGTACCATAGCATCGGTAGGTACCCTCCATGGGGGCCCCCAAGCATACTCTGCAATGTGTGCATGCCTTTCCGTGGCGGACGGTAATGCCGCCACGCAAAGGCATTCCAAAATGCAGATTATATGGCTGCCGGTGTGGTGAGAGAGACACCACCGCCATATTGAACCCTTTTCCGCCTAGACATGTCTGAATATTTTCTACAGGGATGGCGGGAGGTTTGCCCCTGCTGTGACGGCAGTGAATTCCAGCCAGCCCGGCGGGGGCAATACGCCCACCATCCTAATGGGGCCCTAATTCACAACTTTACAGTATACATAGACATACAGTACACCTTTGCAGTGAGTGTGCTGTCAAGTTCAACAATAGTTAAAGATTATGAATCTAACTTACCACCGCCTGCCACTGGTGCTGCCACTCCCCCTCCGTTGCTATCTGCAACTGCCGCATCCTCGCCCTCGGCGTCGCCTTCGCTGGCCCCAGCAATGGTGGTCGGTAGTGCGCCTAGAAAACATTACACATTTATTAGGCAACATATACACCTCCCCCCTATTGATCAGTAGCAAGGTTGAAAAATGAGTTAATACTAACATAAATCACTAGTACAAATCAGGTAGTAGTAGAGTAGACACTAAGTTATATGATCATTGTAGCATTTGCTTGATTAGCCCTAGCCATGCACATGTGACGTTACCTTTACCTTGCAGCTTCTTAAGACACCTTTGAGCCCACATGACCTGCCTCACACTGCTACTGTCTAGTCTACGCGCTGCGTACAGGCGGTCAACAAACATTAACCAGCCACTTTTTTAGGAAGAACTGGTGTACTACTGTTACTGTTAGTCCATATTGCTTATCCATAGATGCTACACTTTTTGGCACGGCTGAGAAATGCTTGCAAGTTGCAATATACTAACGCACACCATTTCTTTTTTCGCATTACAGACGCAAGATTCGCTTCTACGAACCAGAGCTTCTGAACGATGCACCAACTACCAGTACTAGGTTCTTCTGAGGTGAGGGGTCCCTTCACTCACATCTTCATTTATAAATGTATATAAACTAAATTGCTATGGGATGGTGGTGCTGCCTTCCACCACTTCAGTTATCATGATTTAATTCCCAACTGTATTAGTGTAACAATGTATTTTGTTTTAATGTTATTGATTTGCCGGTTGGTGCTGCTAAGATAACAGTGTACAGACCTTCTCAAATTGAAATAAAAATTTTAAACTTACATAGACTTCGTGGTATTTGGTGTGGAGTGGACTAACTTACACGATTGAGCAAATTAAAGTAAGGGTGTGCATGTGAATTGCTTCCACGACAGAGGTTGGGTGTGTTAATGTTCTGGGTTGTCTACTTGTTGGTTGTCTTGGGGGGAGGGTTCCGAGACCTAATAGGTATGACAAGACAGTACTATAGTCAAGCAGTGGAATTGTGGTGGGTGCGGAATTTCTGATTGAGGTGTGCAAGGAAGGTCCAACCTACCATCACCAACATCCTATTTTCTGGTGCAAATGTATGTGCAAGATCCCTACAACAGTTGTATGTCCTATAGGGTATCATATCAAAATATTAAGAAATCTGGTAGGGCTGTTGCTGTGAATTTTCAAAGCCTAAACATCAACAAGAGTAAAAAGTAGTACAAGACAACGACCCAACGGATTGTACGAGCTACTGGTGAATATGAGTTTTATATTACAACCTTTCACAAAGAGTGCCACTGGGCAAGACTAGCTACTACAGTACAGACAGACAGACTGATAGTATGTAGTAGTACTCAGTCATCGTAGCGGAGGCAGGGATAAGCTTTTTGAAACCGTACAGATCGAAGGATAATTGGTGGTAAAAAAATAGCATTTGGAAACACACTATAGTTCGGGAGAAATGGGGCAGTAAAAGTTATGGAATAAGAAATATTATTAAAAACAAGAAGACTTACTGGGGCCAGCAGAGGAGCCCTCAGCGGTGTCCTCCTCGTGGTGTTCCTGTCCCGCCGACTGCCCAGTCCCTGCCCGTCTGCCCCTGGGTGCTGATGAACAGGAAAGATATAAGAAAGACAAACATTGATGGATGGTGTCAACTTAAGCAAATACAATTTTTTTCAACAACGGTCAAAAAACACTTATCTAAACAATTGCAATAACTACATTGACCGATCTCATCTGGTCAACATGTAATATCGGGGGATTCGCAGTTCGACTACTTAAGTTACTATTTATCAACAGTAATCCATTCTTCCATTCTGATTCCAGAAAACTAAGTTACAAGTAAGCCTAAGTATTAGTACAACCTACCACCCAACCTAGCCCACCTATTCCAGGCATGCCAATTGTACATTAAGTATGCATTTCGACTGTATTCCTCAACAATGTGTATGATCCAATCATGGAGGACACATTAACATGACTACATTTTTTGTATATACACAATTTTGGTTTGATTGATGCTCATCTGCTACTGCTAAGTAACTGCAAAGCCTACCTCCACTCATTGAACAAACTAGAAAGGTTCTAAAGACTGGCGTACTAGCAGCACGTCACGTAACTGAGTGAGGGGGCATCACGCATACCACTAACCAATTAGAAGCTCATACAAAGTACCTAAACCTATGTATCAATCCGCCCCTATCTATTAGTGACAGGACAAAGTAAGGAGTGGACATGAGTCACTGTAGCATTACGTAACTTAATTTCTCTAAAATAAACTCGTAAAGAATCACGCTAAGCAAGCGCAAACGCAAAGCTGCAAACAAGTAAGATTAGTAGTAGCGCAGAAGAGCACCTGTGTCATAATCACAGAAGACTTTTAAACATTATTAACCTGGAATGTATTGCAAGCAGCAACATTCTATCTGGTTGGAAGGAAAAAAAGATATTCGCAATATATAACATAGAGCAGAAGAACAGACACAAAGTTGTAATAATTAAATAGGTACTCACCAAGCCCCGGGACCTCCACTCCTAGCAGGTCCAGCAGGTCCTGCTCACGGTCCAGGATGTCGGACCACCGGTGCGTCAGCTGTGCCTGGGTGCGCCGGACCCCAGAGATGCGAGACACTGCCCGGCGCACCTTCCCCCACCGCTGCCGACGCTCCCGGAGGCCGTACCCGGACCCAGGCCTGCCACCTGCTGCCAGGGTTGAGGGGAGGTGGCGCTGCACAAAGAAAATTAGTGCAGCCAACTCCGCCTCCCCAAATAAGGCCCGTGCATGCACCCCTTGTGGGCGCCGCCTTCCGCAAGGAAGGCGGTCGCGGCTCTGGCTGCGCCGGCGAACAGCCCTGCCCTTGGACATGGTTCTGGGGACGGGGCGGGAAAGAAAAGGTAAAATAAATAAAGGAGTAAAGGAAATAAATAGCAGGCAATACAAAGAGAAAAAGTAGCTAAAAAACAAAAAAAAAGGTACACAAAAACCAAAAATATAGAGGCAGGAAAATAGTTAGAGAAATAATAAGTAATAAAGATCCGAAAAAAGTGGCTATAAACAAAGGATTGAAAAGATTTAGGGAGGATTGAAAATCAGGCCCCAGAACCATGCAATAGAGTGGAAAACAAGATGGCCGCGCCCGTTGCGACCACGTGGGCAAGTTCGCGCGATATTTTCTCCCTGAGCAAGCAAAAAGCAACGCGATCAAGTAAAAGCGATCGCGAACAGGAAATATCGACCGCGAACATGCATTGCGCGACCCGGAACAGGAAGTAAACAACGCCAGAGGGCGGGACAAGTGAAAACAAGATGGCCGCGCCCATGAGCGACCGCATGGGTAAGTTGGCGACCCGCGAACACGCAAAAAATACCGCGAACAGGCGGCAAAAAACTTCCGCATCTTCGCGATATTTCCGGCGTGTTTGCGGAGATTTTCTGCAATCTCGCGATAATTTGCGGAGGTTAATTCCGCAAATTCCGCCCACCCCTAGTTATGTCCCCTATCGTAGACCCCAACGGCTCTATGTGCATGCTATACGTACATGTATGTTCCCTCCAATTCCAGTTTTGAAGACGCAAATATATGTGCGTCCACCGTCAACATGTCCTCTTTCAGATCCGCCAAGAATGGGTCAGATATTTCATTCCTAAGTATGAAAGGCCACCGACTTTATATGGTTCACTTTCCACATTTTACAGATTCAGGCGAGTAGGCCCTGAATTCTGTCATCAAGCCTTTTCCTGCCTTCTGCCTCTGAAAGCTCCAGTCTGAGCCTGCATCTGTATCCATAAACTTTGTCCTCCTTCCTGCGCGGCTAACGGTGCCTGATCCAGCATATTGCCTGCCAAAAACTGTATTTCACCTTCAAGATTATCTGCTCCGCTCCTCATCCGATGCATTCCTGTCTAGCAGTTTAGGTAAACATTCCTCCAGCTACCGTGCAAAGGGCCAGGCCTCGCTGTCCTCATGCAAGTAATTCATAGGCCCCGTTACCATGGAATATTCCTACCCCCTCGCATCTCATGTAGACACTTAGACGCCTGTACACGCACTAACAGGCAGTATAGAATAGATTCTATCCTAGAGACCTTTCCTTTTGGATAACACAGTTCTTTAAACATAGGATATTAGATATGATTTGGGATTAGGTTGACATGACCCCCAGACTTCTGTCTCCACATGTTGAGCTAAATGTCAAGTCCCCTTCACCCTCTAGTTGCACGTCAATCACACGTCATGCGGCTGCGCGCGCATCTCTGCCAAATATTTCTGCTGACATTGCAGGATTCTTTTATGGATCCACCCATCATGTATAATGACGTTTATTAAATTACGCCCATATGACCGCCTCTATTAGTTACGTATGCACAGTTTATCTGTATTATCAGCTGTTACGCCTCTTGCATCTGTTTCACTGTAAATGCATTTTCCTATAAAACCGATTATCTGTCAATAATGTATGCCCTTCCTTCCTGAACTTTCGTGGTGATGGAATAGAAGCCTGCAATTCGAATTGCATTCCTTTGTATAGGAATAAAGCCTTTTTAAACCTCTAATACCACGGATTCTGCCTCTTATATTTACTGAGTTATTCTTACTAGACTTTACGGCATAAAAATAGTACCGGTAATGAAATATTTACCACAGTCCCATAGTTCATGTTCAGTATGCTTTGAGGTGGAGATTTTAATGTGATCAGTCAGTTACTGGTCAGGTTGATCTAAATATGTTTCTCAAGGTAAAGCTCATTATTTTAAAAGAATAATATGTTTAGCATCTCCCTCAAATAAGTAAAGTTAACGTAACAAATGCAAAACCTTACCATATTTTAAAATATTTATAATTGAATTGAATTGATTAAAAAGGTCCCTTGACTTAATTAACTCTAATGCCAAATCCAGTTCATACTTTAAAAAAATTAAATTAAACAGAATAAAATTAAATAATTAACTCTAATTCAACCCATAATTGGTTTAATTTAATGAAAGTATATTTAGTAAATAAACTGAAACTCAAAGTGATCCTTTAATGAATTGCAATTAAATTAAATTAAAGCAACCCAACCCCATACTTAAACAAAATGATCTTGAAATTGGAATAAGTTCCATCGACCTTACCTATTGTGACGTAGTAGTAGACTTTGTAATGGTAATTTGAATGTAGTGCTTCTGATGGAGTACCACATTGATGTAATGGATTCAAAGTGTTGGGAATACAACACTGCAGTACCAAAACAGTTTACATGAAGGGCAGCGGCTATAATGTTACAGACTCATGTTTACTGTGCAACTCATTGCCCTGTACTGTCAATGTTTTATGTGCCATGTGGGATGGAGTGCAATACCACTCTCTGAAGCTCACCTTCTCAGCTGTCTCACCGCATGCTACAGGGACAATTACATGCACGGGTTCACTTCCCACTCCTCGGCCCAATGCAGCGCCATTTTGTTCTACTTATATCGAGTGAGATGGAACACAGCAACAAACCAAGAAACAGTTTCCCCTATTAACAACGCACATGCCCAATTTCCACCACTGAAATTCCTACATTTTCCTGCTGAACACACCCTCCAAATCCCAGTTACAGGGTGGATGGGGTGGGCAGTTTAAAAAGGTTTGCTAGTTCCTCTTTGTGGCCGTCCTGCCTTACCCTGGAGAGGACCCAAATCTAAATTGCCAGCCCACTTAAAACTACCAACCCTACCCTCACATTCAAACCAGCCAATCCCTGCCCAGCAGGGCTTGGCCTGCTCTACTTGGTCGAAAAAAACACGGGGGACAAGGCTCCAATATTGCCTGACCCCCAAGACTCCATTGAGCGAGATGGAGCAATAACTACTGGACAACACATGTATGAAAAAGACCACTTTAACGAGAGAGGCGCGCATCACATGAATATAACATTTCCCACAACATCTGATAGGTAGACAAACCCTCATCTCCAAAAGATATAGTTCCATTCCCACCTCTGACAAATGCACCCAGTCCTCAATGAAGAATAAATGAACCTCGTATTTAATCATGGAATGCCCAACTCTCTCTATTCTTTCTTCCTGATAAAACTGCCGCATTTCCCTGTTTATTTTTCTTAGTGCCTTAGCTACCTACTTCATCTTTAACTATGGGTTTCTCAAACCCCCTCCACTGTCTCCCAACCAGCCTAATGCACCTATTTCAGATCTTTAAAAAAAAAAAAATCTCTTTTAGCAGTACCACACCTTTTATTTTGCCAAAATCATTTTCTCACAAGTATATTAATAGGACGTCCAGGTACCCCCAGCATCTCGGAACCTTATTCAAAGCGGACAACAACTCCCCCCAACTCATTCGCCCTTTTCCAAACAATTTTACTTGTATTCTCATATTATCGAATCACAATTGAAGACACCATCACTTCTTGGCAGCCTGACGTGCCGTTTATTTTACAAAGGAATGTCTGACAATCCCTACTGCAATCAAACCCCTCTGGGGTCCAGCTGCGCATCTTGAAATCAAGCTGCTAAGAAAAACTACCATCTGAGCCCCATCCCCTTTGTTACGGCACCCACTCTGGTACTGCATACTTTCTGAAACATCCCAATCTCCACCATTAAAGCCCCATCCCCTTTGTGACAGCATTCATCCGGTCTTGCATACCTTCTGAAACGTTCCAATCTCCAACTCCACAATTGTTTTAGTTGCCCATCTTTGCATCCCCTCAAGTTCACCTCCATAGCCATCCCAAACCTAAAGTAAGTCATAAAAAAATCCACTGCTAATAATCTCAGCAATCTCAAAGCCTTTCTTGGTACTGCCAAAAGCTGTCTGACCTTTAGTTCGCTCCCATCCGCATGCCTTAAAATAGACACCACCTGACTGGACACCCTTCCTCCACCAGATAAACCGTCAAAACCACCCACCTGCCCTTTCCCCTCTGGTCAGTTTTACATTTCCTCACCCACACCTTAATCTCAATCTTCAGCACTCATATTTATCCTTTTGCAATGATGTTACTAACCTCCCTTCCAGCAGTCCCGATATGCAGAAACCGCACAATTAATACTGAAAACAACCGGGCCTCATATGCTGATACGCACACTCTTTCCAGGGTCCACAAAATCTTCCCCAGAAGGTTTACAGTAATGAGCCTACATAACGTAGGAGAGGAACCCTTGTCTAGCCTTCAAGAAGTTTGTATCCCCAAAACATCTTACAATGGAGAGCCCACCAGAACGTTTCCCACAATTGAAATTAGTGACTTACCTCCATCAAACATGCCCATAATGAAGCGGATAACATCCTCCCTGAGCTGCTCCATACCACTGCTCACACTATACTTCCTCTTCACTCTGGATTGAGCATATTCCTGCCAAGCTTGAAAGTATACCTTCCTCATTCATTCCACCAGTGACCCTTCAATTAGCCTCATCATTCTTTCCCTCTTGCAGTCCAGAGTTCGGTCAGTGTTGGATTTTTGAACAGATTTGCTTCTGGTGCTAGCCCAAGGAATCTCCTCCACTGTGAACGAGACAAGACTTCCACAAAATCATTGTCAACTCCAGGCACATGCCTAGCATGAAAGGCACATTGTAAGTCAAACAGCCCAGCACGAAAGCTCAAAGCAACTGACGAACCTTCAAATTCTTAGCTGGTTGTGTATTCATAATGTTGACCACTGCCATTTTGTCCATGTTGAGGGGCAACTTCCTGTTCCTGATATTGCTCCCCCACAATGCCCCTGCAACCACTAAGGGGAGGAACACCATGAATATATTGCTCCTGCACCCATGTTTCAAGACTCCAGACATGACATAAAAGTGCTGCAGAAACACTTTCCAGACCCATAGGTTTGACTTATTACCTGATGTCAGGTGCATTCTGTGATGCTGTGTCAATGCCAAACCCAAACGCCTACAAAAAAGCATCCAATTTTCACCACCCGGGAATCAAAGTTCAAGTGGGCCACCAGCACTTGAATTCATACACTGTTGCCTTAGTCCTTTGCAGAATATCCTCAAGCAGTTGTCACAGCACACCCCATTTCTCATCCTTTTTATTATTTTTTTATTTAAAAAGTTTTATATAGCGCAAACATGACCCATGAGGGTATCAGAGCGCTTTACAAATGATCAGCGAGAAGAGACATATAGATCAAACAGAGTAATCAAGGCCAATATAGGATGTAATAGCTCCCCCATTGAAGGACGGATAACCTAAATAGCAAAGACCGCCAAATTAAAGACACAATCAAGATAGGGGAGTAATAATCATGGGTGTAGTCTTCATCACAAATCAGGACCGGACAAAAGAGTTCCTGGTTATCATACTTCTGCAGTGTCAGACTCAATTTCGATCCCCAGGTATTATATCACCTTTTCGGGGCCCACTGTCTTTTCTGGAGCCGGCATAGCACCAATATCCCTCATCACTTCTTGAAAAGTGTCCAGCACACTCAGATTGGTCAGCTGACCCTACCAAGAGAAAATCGTATAAGTAATGTGTAACTGTGTGGCACCCTGAGTATTCCTCAATAGCCCAACACAAAAAATAACTCAATTTTTCAGAAAAAGCACATGAAACCGAACAACCCATTGGCATGCCTTTGTCAACAAAAAAACAACCTTCGATCTGAATATCGATTACAGCATTATCATCTGGATGAACTGGCAATAACCTGAATATCGACTTAATTTTTGTTTTTGTCATATATGCCCCAGTGCTAGCCTTGTTCACCAGCTCAAAAGCCACATCTACTGAAGCATAAGAGACTGATGTCAATCCTATGAAATACAATTTTCTCACCACCTTGCTACTCTCAGATTGTCATATTCGAATGTAAAACCAAAGGTAAAGCCCCTTCCAAAAACAGCTGCGTTGCTGATGACACCATTGCCCTGTACCTAATAGAGCAGGCACCCCTACCTAATTAGAGTATGTGATCTTTCCCACTAGTCCAGGCTTGTTTCTTGCTGGCCCTGCTGGTTCTCCTCAAGGTACACATACTCCACATTCTGCCCCATCGCCCCATGTCATCCATAAGGTGTGCCTTGTATACCTAACAATGTGTGATGTGATGCTTGCTACTGCATTTGGAGCACTTGTATCAGAATCAACAGTATTCTCTATTACAGAAAGCACCGTTGTAACTCCAGCACACCCCCAGGAACCCCATGCCTTCCAAGTTTCTCCCCATTATGCCCACCCCAGCCTTGGTGGGACGGCCTTTAAAGGGACAATAATTAAGGGGCAGACCACTCACCGTATAAATGGTACGCGCCGGCCTACTGGACATGATCATAGGCAGCCACAGATTGTCTAGCTCATAAGCGGGGCCCCTAGCAGCTTAGTTCTGCCCATATATGCCAATCCTTCCTCTGCGGACCTTGGCCTACTCCACTCGGCTGAAAAAACCACCGGGGGCTCTTCTGCCGTCAAAGACCCCATCGCCAGCGAATCTATGGGACATCCTTTCCTGGCGTCCACTGCTTGTAATTGTTTATTCTCCTTCCTATAAAGGTAATGTGTAGGCATTCATGATTCTAGGCGACATTTTGTTTTGATCCACTGTCTGTTCTTTAGATCCTTAGCTATTCTAACATCATGCTCCATATTTCACCGTCCCAACGGTATACTCAACAGTCTCCTAAAAATCAGTTCCATTAAGTTTAAACCAGCAGGAAACTTGATGCAGGGGGTGGCTCTACCTGTTTTGAAGATCTGCTGTCTGAAAATCGTACTCTAACTCTGTGACCTGTCAAGTTAAATAAATGCTCTTTAGACAGTGCAGACGCCTAAAACATGAAATGAAAATGAGAATTCGACTTATAAAGCGTTCAACTACCTATGAGTGTCTAGGTGCTTACAACATGCGCTCTGCTCCCCGATTCTTCATCACAACTGCTCAGGACAGTGTCGTGTCTTCGTTGAGACCAATAACGACAGACACTGTGGGTTCATTCAAGTGCTCTTTATTGGCAACCGGTCACTATCTCGTCCCTGCTCTCACTGCCGTTCCCCACAACTCTACAGACAGGACCCGGGGAGGGGGGGAGGGGGGAGGGACTGGGAGGTCAAGGGGGGTGGATTAGGAGAGATTTCCACCAGCAGAGCAACCACGCAGGTTGCCATTTCTGCCGTTGTTTAAATGCAGAGCCCTAGAGGGTGTTTGTCTGTGGGTCTGCACATTAATAATATTATCTTTTCACAACATTTACATTTATTGGTCAGTGACGTTTCAGTAACCTTTTAGATGACTAAAAGAATTTTATTAAAGTGTATAAAATATTAGGATTAATTTCATTCAAATTGTACTGTATATTCGCGGCTCTTAGGGGAACAAGGAAGGAGCTCAGTCCAGCTGTGAGGCAGCAAATGGATTGCTTTGTTTTCTATTTTAGGTGAGAAGCAGCGTTGAGTGCTCTTGAATATAAATAGTTAACATTACACTCTTTTAACAGTACAAAACGGGACACAAGGAACAAAGGTTTGCATTACAGTAGGACATTAATTAGGATTACAATTGGAAATAACTTGTTCTTCGTAATCAGTAACCGGCTTTAGCTCTTGTTAATTGCGAGCATGTGTTCAGTTCAGAGGATCCTCACTGTATCCACCACCATTGTAATAACACTTTAATTCACTTCCATTTACAGTAATTCTTTCAAATGTTTAATTGTGTATTGTTTCTAAAATTCGGAGAAACCTTACTGTATGCAGTGCAGTTCATAATTACACTTTTATTTACTGTAATTATCCATTCCCATCTTGAAATGCAGTTCTGTTCAATTATGTTTTCCAAGGCTTTGATTATATGTCTTTCAATTGTTGCCAATGTGGTGCACATAATTAGGTATTTTAGTAGTTGTATGTAAGTAGCTTGTATCTGTTTTGCCTGATCAAAGATGAAAGCACGGATGTTCTTCACTAACTAGAGCAAATAGTACTGAAGCAGAATGTTGGCTTCGCAAGCCGCCCTTCTTTCCTGATGGAGTTGGACGAGCAGTCAAAGCCTAGTTCAAACGAGGAGGGGTTTCACTGAGTTTAGGCATAGTACAGCAATACAAATTTCAAAAAGAACAAAGATCTGAGAAACTCTTTATTAATCAACCACGAAGACCCCCAAACCAAGTATGGGTTCTGAAATGATCAAAACCTATTCCATCTTCCACCAAAGGGCTGAAGACCACTCACTTCTGGATGGCAGGGCTATTAGCAGCAGCCTTCACGTGCACAATCCTACATCAGTTAACAACTTTAATCTTCTGTCCAGACTTCAGAACTTTTTATCCTGTAGAACACAGATTGAAGACTCGAAGCATGACAAAGCGGGTCACTCTAGCACCAACAACAACGTATCCTCTTTTGTAGTCAACTCGTAACGTCAGATAACACTGCCTAACTCGCTCAAACCATCTAAATACAACTGATCACCGATCAGATACCAGAACTCTTTTCGTTCAACACAGCAACCCCAAATCAAACTCATCTTCTTACCAGAGAACATCTCTCAGGACAAGAAGATACATGAAACAGGCGAAAGTTCTTACGATTACGGTCACACATACCTGCCCTCTGTCACTTGATCACAGAAGACATATTTTCATACAAACTATTACTAATCATGATCATCTTCAACTAGAAGACACAGTGGTTATTTGACGCTCAACAGAAACATCTGAATCAGTATACAGACAGCACAATAATTTTACCCAGTGGAGCCACCAGGCTGCGACCTGAAGAATATAAAAGCTATCCTCAAGTCTTATTGTATAGAGTTAACGCTGCACCAAATCACACTCCTCCAATTTTAGAGCACTTCTCAAACCCGCACAAGGCAGCTCCAAACTGCACCTAATATCTAGGGCCTGGGTCTCAATATATCCAGAACCACTGGAGTTATGCGGCAGGGGAGCACCAAATTATGTGGCAGAGTTTGACTAAATTATGTAGCAAGAAATTAAAAAATTGGGGGATAACAGGGCAAATTTTGTGGATGGTTTTACTTCATTATTTTGTCATTTGTACACCTGATAATACAGTCTGGACAAAGATTTCACCTCAATAGTACTAACTTAATAACCAAATTAGCAATCAAAATATGACCAGTTAACCTTTGCAAAGGGTCTTCTACTGCGTGCAAACACATTGCTGCGTTTTTAGTAAATTCTGATCTGTTTGAACTAGAAACACATTTCAAAAAATCCAATCTGCAGATTATGCAGCAAATGATGTATTATGTCACGAATGCAGAAAACCCATAATTATGTGCAGCCGCAGAATCACATAATTCCAGTGGCCTGAATATATCTAGATTCAGACAACAAAAGACACAGTAAAATCAAATAGCCTAATCCCTTGCTTATAGAGCAAGACTGGAGCTGGCTTTTCACAAATTTAGAACCTGATTGTGATGACAGTGGAATGGGGACTGTAATCACTTTTCGGCAGTCCTTCTGCCCGCTTCCTTGGAGGTCCAACAGCCCGGTCAGGAAGTGAGCGGGAACACCGCCTCATAACCACTGCCAACATTTCTGCTACAGCGGCGGCAGATGTAGCCCATGGAGGGGATCCCGCCAAGCTTCCCTCCAGCCCATTCAGGACCTGCCTTTCTGCTGACCTTTTCCTGGCAGGGACACCGCCATGCGACAGTTGGTGGAAAAGCATTTAATGAGTCGAATAACTGGTTTGAGGGTGAATGTGCCTTTGTGAAATGTGACTAGTGCTCATGTTTTGCCCTCCAGTGCCTCTGGGTTCGGTGCGTGCACTGTTTCTCTTGCACAACGTGATGCAAGGAAGCAGTGAGCTCAACTGGCTGGAGGCACTGTAGCATGGCTGGCAATGGCTTCCAGCTCATTGCCAGAGCCGAAGTGTGCTGCCGCCATGACTCGGCTTGGTGGCGTTTTCTGGACCGTCGCCGAGGCGGGCTGCCGGTAAAACCACATAAGTAGGAATTGGCCCCTTAGTTGCAAATTCCAGTACCTAATCCTAATACAGCACAAACCCAAAAGAACAAAACCAAATTACTTAGCAATCACCTAAAATTATTTCCTTGGAATGTTGCAGGAATCAACACATTATTAAACCACAGTGAGGTGCATGACTTTAAGACCCATTTGAACATTTTATGAAAAACAGGAGTACAGCCAATTGAAGACTATCAGGAGATCTGCCATCTAGTGATAAAGCCAAAAAAAAGTGGACATTCATCGGGATCACCACCAACCACCCTACTGACAAAAATAACACCTATAACTGCTAAAGTACATTTCTCCAGCCTGTCACATTAGATTGTTGTCATTTTGGCAATACAACCTATTTCATCTTAATTGTAAACATCTACTTCAATCTCCAGCAAGAAGACTACAGACAAATAGCCTTGGACTTCCTTGAAGAAACTGAAGCCATACTACTTTGGCATTCAGGACTTGAGATGGTCATAACCGTGGGCTTAAACTTACATTTATTAGACAATCATAAATCCATACAATCCTTAGACGCAGAAGAACTCTCCAAAACTAACAATACTGTTAATGCCAACATCAGCAATCTTCTTCACACATTTGGTCCTCAGTCCTCACAAACGTTGACTCTTCCACTTGACTCCTAAACCACACATAGACGTCTCACAGCAAAACCACCTAGATAAACTATACATTTGTTTTTGCTAAATCTTTTCTCTGAGTGCAATTCCTTCCAGATAATTTGCCACATGGAAAGTGACCACTTGAATTTAACTTCAAGCTACAATTTCAAAAGTCATACAACATAGTAACTCCGCATTGTTGGGAACCTAGTGCCATCCATATTGATAAAGAGATCAAAATTTAGCTCAGTGCACCCTGAAACTTAAATGCCTTGGAGCAAACAGGCAACACCAAGGGGCTGTTGGACTGTCTTGCAGAGCCTACCTTATACATTGCCCTTGGCCCAAGTCATCAAATCAACTTACCAGAAAAAGAAAGAAAATTGATTGCACTTCTGACAACATTACTTCCCTTGCTAAGCGTGAAAAAACATTTATCACATACAGCTGTAGGAGGAAAAGAGAAATTACAATGATGAACAGTGGCTCCATCTACACATCCTCTTAAGACAAAAAGACGAAGCCAAATTCTGACGGTTTGTAAACACCCTAGACAACTCCACAAACGGCACAAGGGGGAACATCGTAAGTTCACTAGCATGGAGTAAACATATTAAAAACCTCCACTGTTCTCTAGAAGACTACTCAGCTACTACAGAAATGAGAACTTAACATTTAATCCAATAATGCATGAATCCATTAAATATACACAGCAAGAAAATATAATCACTGTTAAATGTTTGTACAGTCAATCAGAACCTGCAGAAATAACAGGGCCCTGGGATCCAACAGGATCCCAGCCTTGAAATATAAATTCAACATAGACAACTGCAGGGCCTGACTTAGAACCCAAAGCAGCCCTGGCAATTTTAACGGACCAGGGGTGGGGGGTGCAAGTGTGAAGCACTGCTGCTTTTGTTACTGGACGCCAATATTACAGCACTGCTGCAAAACTGGCCCCAATGCTGCAAAACATACCCTCCACCTTTCAGCCTTCTGGGAAAATACCTGATGGCCAATACGGTCAGTCTTGCCTTCGACAACTGTCAGAAAGACTCCTGCCCTTATTTTGAACATCATTTCCACTCGTACTAGCTCTTGACTCATGGAAAGGCTCCATTTTACTACTAATATTCAAAATCCTGCACTATTGATCTATCACACTTTTAGATGTAGAAGTGAAAGCCTCTGCTAAAAAATACTATTGGAAGAGGTACAATGATGGCCCAGTTGCAAATACATCATTCAGTTTTTACGACTGGATTTATGCACAATTGTAACACAATGGACAGTATCTGAGCATTAAACAATATGGCTCACAAATCTATTAACAAACCTGGTCCTCTGCTTTTCACATGTTTTATAGACTATTTAGCAGCCTTCGACAGATTACACCGTAATATGATGTGGTCCTAATTGATAAAATAGAATATTAAAAACCCCCTGCTGAGAGCCATAGTATCACGATATACAGACACCTGGGTTAGAATGAAGACCATATCTGGTAATCATGATACAGACCCCATGTATACAGTCACGGGGCTTAAACAGAGTTGCTTTTTGGCTACCTTCCTACTCAGTGTTTAGACTGCAGATTTAGGATCAGCCTTGGCCCAAACACGATCTTTTCCAACTAAGACCAGCCCGCAAAAGATCCAGCTACTCCAAGACACAAATGATCTGGTGCTAATGGATCAGAGAAAGGTGGGTCTACAGCGAGCATTGAATGAGCTTAATATTTACAATCAGAAAAACAAACTTATAGTCAACGAAGCCAAATCAAGAACAATGATTTGTGTTGGGGAAAGGCAAAAATAGAGTAAAACAGCGTTGAACTCAAGGAAACAACACTTTGCTTGAAATACCACTATGTAGACTGTCTGAGCGTTTGGCTGTCTAACAACGGCTCTAAACAATATCAACTACCAAGCATTAAGAAGAAAGGATCTGCTTTAACATTCACCCCCTACAGAATAAACTATAAGCTGCAATGCCCGTCAGCAGGGGCAATCCTAAAAGAGATAACAGCCAAGTTTCTTTCATCACTCTTGTATGCTCAACATATCTACCCAACAAAAATCCACCCACTCCTGGACCTATTGTTTTGCAATTTACACAGGAAAATCGTTTCACTTCCAAACTACACCAAAAAGTCAGAGATCACTCCGGAATTTGGATTAATAAACCAGGAATTTGCATACAGTGCTGCATTTATGAGACTCAGTTACAGTATTCTATAAGCTATAGCTGACACCTTGAAGAACTACTTATAAACAAGTTTTGAAGCCAAGGATGGTGCCACACATCTCTGTGCCACTCAGCTAAATAAAACCATCGCAGACTTAGAACTCATCTCTGAATGGACTTACAAAAGATAAAAAGCAACTCTAAAAATCATGCTAAAAACACAAGTCAAATTTGTTCCATGAGCTAACCACTACACTACCTTCCTTCATTTTAATAATGCCGAACCTTGATTTTTTTTTAGCACTGCTGAGCTTATTAGCGATTCATACAAATACAACATTTTAAATATTCAACACTATCTCAGGTCTGCTGGCTTAGTGGACTAATGCAGTCACTGTAGGAGTCTGTGTTCACCCTTATGGTCACAGGTTCAAATCCTGGCGGGTCCACTCAGCCTTTCATCCTCATAAGGTCGATAAATGTACCTTTGTGTAAAAATAAACATCTGTTATTCAGCACCAAGATACCCGTGGGTGAGCGTGCAGTTTGCAAATTCACTTTATCGAAGGAAATACTAAATAAGGAAAACACACTCCACATCATAAGAATGCTCTTACTGCGATTTCCATTAAAATACTTCAGGACAAGATTGGTCAGTTGTGTGCATGGATCATTGCAATGCAGAGTGTGTGATTATCACAATGAAACCATTTGACATCTCCTCTGCTGCGGTCCTAAGACGAAGAGGAGAGAAGTGAACTTAAAGCACCGATCTGGATCACATGAGCATCTTCAGCTGCTGGGGAGCCCTCAAGCATTGCCTGAACCCCGAGGATGATACAGAGCTCTGTGACAAGGCAACGTTTTTAACAATCACTTAACTAAAGCACCTTGAAATCATAATAGGTGGATCTGCTGTTTTATTTTATTGCATGTAATTTACAAATTTTAAATGTATTTTTCAGATTTACTTGTTATGATTTTAATTATTCAAATAATTAATGTTTTACTTACTTATTAGTACTAGTACAATAACATTGTCACAGTTGTAACAGCAATGTCCACCAAGAGTTGTGAAGCTTCAGACTTTCAATACTGCCTTAGTATGTAAAATGTATGTGCAATAAAATGAAGATTAATAGGCATTGGCAAGGCCAATAAGCTCAATACTTGCAATTGAGTGCTGATAAAAGCCATATAAAATGCCTATTGCAGGGCCAAACAAATTAAAATTCATATTTTCGATTATGCAATGCATGAATGAGATATAGAAGTACATGTGTGATGGCAGGGTGTATTTATCAACTGTAAAATAGTCTCATGCATTCTGGTGATGGCAGAAAAATACACCCAAGCAGCCAATAATAAACTGTTGAGATTAAACAACTCCTGCGTACTAATCCAAAATGGGATTGACAATATCTCACGTTAATGGCTGAATTCTCCTGAGCCAAAGAAGCCAATGGCTGAAGAGGCCGAACCAAAGCCCCCTACAGTTTATATATAATACAATATGTTCACCGTGCATGTGCCATATGCGCCAAACCTAAAATGTACTCAAATTACAATATACAATAAGAAAATAGTAGTGCAATGCTAAAATGAGTGCCCTGGGTAAAAAAACACTATATTTCGTGCATGATCACTAAATGATTCTAAACACAAGAGCATGACAACAGCCACGTAACTACGGGGGATATTTCTGAGAAAATATCAGAGAACGGAGCTACACCAAATTTGGCAGCGCTGCGCTCCAACATTTTTAAAGTGCAGGGATGTGCCATATTCACAAGAATAATGCGCACCCCGTGGTTTTCCCTAGCGCTGGCGCTAAATTTAGCTGCCTAGTGCCAACGCAGGGATCTTTGCACCATAGTGCATGGGTGTCTGCGTTGCTGGGAATGATTGTTTATGTGCAGGAAGGTGTCACTTCCTTAATATAAACAATCACTAATGGCGATTTGTTACCTCTATGTGTACTGCAAAATGCAGCAGACATTGAAGTAGCAAATCACCATTATTTAATGATTATTTATGTGTGGGAAGGGAAACCTACCTGCACATAAACAATCACTAATGGCATTTTGCTCTTTCTATGTGTGCTGCAGAATGCAGCACACATAGAAAAAGCAAAAACGAGTAGAAAAGTATTTCTCCTAGTTTCACAATTCTAACGACAGCTCTTGCATGACGTTAGTTTTTGGTACACCTCCTTGTAAATCTGGGACAGCATCAAAAGCAATGAGTGTTGTGGTGGAACGGCCGCAGCAACACCCATTGCACGACCCTTTCACGCTAAGTGATGCGTGTAAAGGGACCTTATTTACAAGGTGGCGTTAAGCCACAAAAATGGTTTAACCCCATTTTGTAAATATGTAGAAGGGCATATCGCCACCAGAACGTCGCTAAAAGTGACATTCTGGTGGCGATAACTCCTTGTATTTATGCTCCTCAGTGCCCTTAAAGAGAGACATATGATGTGGAGAAAACTTGAATTGGGCTAAACAAAGGCTGGCCTAGCCTTCCTCTATACCTCTTAGTCATGGCTCAGAAGATGTAATGGAACAACTCTATCAGTTGAGCCCACATACTTGGTGGAACAATGCAACTTCATCTTCAGTTGGCCAGCTCCTCTGACAATCGTAGCATTTACCAGTTGGTTGCTCAGGAAAGTGAAACTGACAAAAGGGTAGGCAGTGTAGAAATAGAGAAGGACGTATCCGATAAATCAGTTATTAACCAACAATGAAATCCTCACAGGTTATGATATACAGAATATAGGGCTAGGTGTATCAAGCCTTTTTCCCGTTCGCAAATGGGCCAATTCTCAGAATTGGCCCGTTTGCGAACAGGAAAACAGGAAAAAGCCTTTTGGGATGGATCATCTCAAAAGCCCATTGCAAAATAAAGAATTGCAAAATTTGCGATTCCCTATTTTCCAAATGCATTCAAGGAATCGCAAATTGCGATTCTTTAAATGCAATTCTGGAAGCACCCAAAAATTTGGCCATAAGGAATCGCAAGTTACCACTATCCTCTAGTTGGTGGTTACTTGCGATTTCATAGAAAAATGCACTTTTTGCATTTCTCAAAGTGCCATGTGGCGCTCATACATGCCCTTAGAGCATATATGTGCGTCACATGTGCACACATGCATATTTCAGGGGTGCAACAGGGTGTCCTTTTGGCACCCTTGAAATTGCATTCGCAATTTGCTAGTACCTATTGGGTACTCGCATATTGCGAATGTCTTCCCATTCATTCCTATGGGCCTCTAGGCCCATAGGAATTAATGGAAAGGTAGTCCTTAATTGTGAATCGCAATTTGCGATTCGCAATTAAGGAATATGTAGGAATCACAATTATTATTACGAAACCTACATACATTGCATTTTGCGAGTCCTTAATAGCGAATCGGTAAAATTCACTATTAAGGACTCGCAAACTACAATGATGATACACCTGCCCCATAATGCACAATAGGGTATGGCAGAAAAGTAAACAACTTATAAAAATGTTGAATATGTTTATCTTAATTTTGATTGTATAAGTACTAATATATTCTTATTCAGGGTTAAAATATCATTATAAAATAGTTTTTGCTGTTGTAGATGTGTTGTTTTCTATGGTAAATTTTACAGGAGGTTGTTTTGAGTGTTATGTGTTTTTTTAGTCTGTAACTATTTAATTTTTATTCTGTCACACAGTCCTGAAGAAGCAGCGAGCTACATGGCGTGAGGCATGTCTTGACTGTTGAGACGCCAGTCTGTAGCTGATCCACAGTGAAAGAATCACATGAAGAACTCCTTTGCAGTTTTTGATAAATTTTATGTTCTTGCACTGTAAAATGACATTTGGATATATACATATATATATATATATATATGTGTGTATATATTACCTACTGGCGGTCGCGAGTAGGTAGTTATAGTTAGGACCTATTTTCCATAGGAAATCCGCAACATTCTATTCCCAATAAGTCTGGCGCCGGTTGACGAATCTTCGCAAAATTTTCCAAACTTTTGGCCAGCTCTGGTCCACTCCTATCCTGAAAGTTTCGTGGTGATTCGTCAAGCGGGGGCTGAGAAAAAAGGGGGGTCCCAAAACGCGTTTTCCCCATGCAATTTCCCATAGGACCTGTTGACGCAGCTACAGCCCGAACTGCTGAACAGAATTACACCAAATTTGGCAGAAAGGTAGACCTTGGTTCAGAGTCGTGCCTTTTGCTTAAATGGTGTAAATCCGTTCAGTAGTTCCTGAGAAAATCAAAAGTAAAATCACATATATATCTGGGCGGAGCCTAACCACACATCTCATCGTGAGATCTGATTGGCTGTCAGCACTTCATCCAAGAAGTGTTGGCAGCCATCTTGGGGCCAATATACATGATAGCACCTCATTAAAAAGCATTGCAGTTAATAGAAGGTTTTAAGACTTTAGTTACATTATAAATCATTTGTTGATGGTACCATACTCATTTTAGGAATTGTGGTTCGTTCTAAGGTGATTTTACCATGTGAAAAAGCCTTCTGCTGGGATATCATGAATCATGTTTGAGAGAAAACTATTTTCACATGCTTTTCCCACTGAGGTCTGGAAGGTGATCTATAAGCTAAACTGAGAGCATATTTTCTGTAAATTCACATTATCTTTCTTAGTCATGTGAGAATGAAGTCTGACATTCTCAGTAAAACATGTACATCCAACAAGGGCAGAGACTGTCAGTTGATTCCTTTGTGTTCTACTGCAGTTTCCCAGAGTGTTCCAAAGAACAACTAGAGCGCTAACACTCCTACTTATGATAAACGTATGGCACACCTGAAGCCATCTTGATTGGAATAAAGTGGTAAATCTTAAAACATTTAATTTAAAAAGGAACAAAATTAGGGGGATCATTTTGCCATAGAATGTATGATTAGTGCTGCAGAAAGAAAAATTGGGGCACATTTTGAGTGACTTCTCAAATCCTCTTCTATTTCATTAAAGAATTCTGACATGCAGACTGAAACATGCAATTTCAATACCAGCAGCAGACTTCCCTGGTGAGCAGTAGCTTTACTACAGTGATCTAATGAGCAACTAGAGTGCTAACATTCTGAATTTATGGCAAATGTGTGACACATCTGAATGCCTTCTTCATTGAATCAAAGTAAAAAACTGACAGTATGCCTACTGAGGAGACTGTAGTAAAAGAGGGAATTAGGAAACTTCATAACAAGTCTCCCAAGATGGCCACCAGAGACAAAAGAGCCCAAATGTAGCACAAATATCACCGAGATGTAGCCCAAGTATAGCCCAATGACAGAATGTCCCAGAGTGTTTTAAAGAACAACTAGAGCGCTAACAGTCTTACTTATGACAAAAGTATGGCACACCTGATGCCATCTTGATTGGAATAAAGTGGTAACACTTAAAACATTTAATTTGCAAAGGAACAACATGAGGGGGTTCATTTTGCCATAGAAATTATGATTAGTGCTGCAGAAAGAAAGATTAGGGCACATTTTGACTTCTCAAAATCCTCTTCCATTTCATTAAAAAATTCTGACATGCAGACTGAAACATGCACTTTGAATACCGGCAGCAGACTTCCCTGGTGAGCAGTAGCGTTACTACAGTGATCTAATGAGCAACTAGAGTGCTACCATTCAGAATTTATGGAAAATGTGTGACACATCTGAATGCCTTCTTGATGGAATCAAAGTAATCAAAGTAAACAAGCATTGAAAATGCAATAGGTCTCGCCCTCGTTTAAGTTAAAGCAATTCTGTTTGTAATTAGGTGGCTTTTTAGCTTTGCTTGTATTAGAGTTTTTCAAACTTTCATGTACATACCATGAATATGTATGCATATATGTATATGTATATGTTTGCATGCATTTATATTTATATAGATATGCAGATTATATTTCTATGTTTATATATATATATCTTGGATTGTTGGCGTGCAGGTGTGCTCCAGGCGGAATCCTGTCATATATATATATATACATACATATATATAAATGCATATGCATATATATGCATTTATATATGTGCATATGTGTGCATGTACAGAGAGGTAGAGAGGTAGAGGTGTATAGGTAGAGGTGTAGAGGTAGAGAGGTAGAGGTAGAGAGGTAGACAGTAGTAGAGAGAGAGGTAGAGAGAGATAGAGAGGTAGAGAGTAGAGAGCGAGTAATAGAGAGTAGAGAGTGAGTAGTAGAGAGTAGTAGAGAGTAGTAGAGAAAGTATCAGAGAGTGAGTGGTAGAGAGTAGTAGAGTGAGTATTAGAGAGTGAGTAGTAGAGAGTGAGTATTAGAGAGTGAGTAGTAGAGAGTAGTAGAGAGTGAGTAGTAGAGTGAGTAGTAGGAAGTAGTAGAGAGTAGTAGAGAGTGAGTAGTAGAGAGTAGTAAAGAGTGAGTAGTAGAGAGTGAGTAGTAGAGAGAGAGTATTAGAGAGTAGTAGAGAGTGAGTAGCAGAGTGAGTAGTAGAGAGTAGTAGAGAGTGAGTAGTAGAGAGTAGTAGAGAGTGAGTAGTAGAAAGTAGTAGAGAGAGTAGTAGAGAGTGAGCAGTAGAGAGTAGTAGAGAGTGAGTAGTAGAGAGTGAGTAGTAGAGAGTGAGTAGTAGAGAGAGAGTAGTAGAGAGTAGTAGAGTAGTATAGAGTGAGTAGTAGAGAGTGAGTAGTAGAGAGTAGTGGAGTAGTAGAGAGTGAGTAGTAGAGAGTAGTAGAGAGTGAGTAGTAGAGTGAGTACTAGAGAGTAGTAGAGAGCGAGTAGCAGAGAGTAAGTAGTAGAGAGTGTGTAGTAGAGAGTGAGTAGTAGAGAGTAGTAGAGAGTGAGTAGTAGAGAGAGAGTAGTAGAGAGTGAGAAGTAGAGAGAGTAGTAGAGTAGTAGAGAGTGAGTAGTAGAGTGAGTAGTAGAGAGTAGTTGAGAGCGAGTAGTAGAGAATGAGTAGTGGAGAGTGAGCAGTAGAGAGTAGTAGAGAGTGAGTAGTAGAGAGTGAGTAGTACAGAGTGAGTAGTAGAGAGTAGTAGAGTGAGTAGTAGAGAGTGAGTAGTAGAGAGTGAGTAGTAAAGAGAGAGTAGTAGAGTAGTAGAGAGTGAGTGGTAGAGAGTAGGAGAGAGTAGTAGAGAGTGAGAAGTAGAGCGAGTAGTAGAGAGTAGTAGAGTAGTAGAGAGTGAGTAGTAGATAGTGAGTAGCAGAGAGAGTAGTAGAGAGTAGTAGAGAGTGAGTAGTAGAGAGTGAGTAGTAGAGAGTAGTAGAGAGCGAGTAGTAGAGAGAGAGTAGTAGAGAGTAGTAGAGAGAGAGAGTAGTAGAGAGTGAGTAGTAGAGAGTAGTAGAGTGAGTAGTAGAGAGTGAGTAGTAGAGAGTAGTAGAGAGAGAGTGGTAGAGAGTGAGTGGTAGAGAGCAGCAGAGAGTAGTAGAGTGAGTAGTAGAGAGTAGTAGAGAGTGAGTAGTAGAGAGTGCATAGTAGAGAGTAGTAGTAGAGAGTAGTAGAGAGAGAGAGTAGTAGAGAGTGTAGTAGAGAGTGAGTAGTAGAGAGTAGTAGCAAGTGAGTAGTAGAGTAGTAGAGAGTGAGTGGTAGAAAGTAGTAGAGTGAGTAGTAGAGAGTGAGTAGTGGAGAGTGAATAGTAGAGAGTAGTAGAGAGTGAGTAGTAGAGAGAGTAGTAGTAGACAGTGAGTAGTAGAGAGTAGTAGAGCGTGAATAATAGAGAGTGAGTAGTAGAGAGTGAGTAGTAGAGAGTAGTAGCGAGTGAGTAGTAGAGAGTGAGTAGTAGAGTAGTAGAGAGTGAGTAGTTGAGAGTGAGTAGTAGAGAGTGAGTAGTAGAGAGTAGTAGGGTAGTAGAGAGTGAGTAGTTGAGAGTAGTAGAGAGTCAGTAGTAGAGAGTCAGTAGTAGAGTAGTAGAGAGTAGTCAGTCAGTGTCAGTCAGTGTCAGTCAGTCAGTGTCAGTCAGTCAGTGTCAGTCAATCAGTGTCAGTCAGTGTCAGTCAATCAGTGTCAGTCAGTCAGTGTCAGTCAATCAGTGTCAGTCAGTCAGTCAGTGTCAGTTAGTCAGTGTCAGTCAATCGGTGTCAGTCAGTGTCAGTCAATCTGTGTCAGTCAGTGTCAATCAGTCAGTGTCAGTCAGTCAGTGTCAGTCAGTCAGTGTCAGCTAGAGCAGCTCTGCTGACCTGGTTCTCTGGCTCTAAAGCAGCTCTGCTGACCTGGTTCTCTCTCTCTAAAGCAGCTCTGCTGACCTGGTTTCTCTGGCTCTACAGCAGGTCTGCTGACCTGGTTCTCTGGCTCTAGAGCAGCTCTGCTGACCTAGTTCTTATGCTACAGAGCAGGTCTGCTGATCTAGTTCTCTGACTCTACAACAGCTCTGCTGACCTGGTTCTCTGGCTCTAAAGCAGCTCCGCTGACCCAGTTCTATGGCTCTGAAGCAGTTCTGCTGACATGATTCTCTGGCTCTAGAGCACCTCTGCTAACCTGGTTCTCTCCCTCTAAAGCAGCTCTACTGACCTGGTTTCTCTGGCTCTGCAGCAGCTCTGCAGACCTGGTTCTCTGGCTCTAGAGCAGCTTTGTTGACCTGGTTCATAGGCTCTAGAGCAGCTCTACTGACCTGGTTCTCTGGCTCTAAAGCAGCTCTGCTGACCTGGTTCTATGGCTCTAAAGCAGCTCTGCTGATTTGGTTCTCTGGCTCTAGAGTAGCTCTGCTGACCTGGTTCTCTGGCTCTAAAGCAGCTCTGCTAATCTGGTTCTCTGGCTCTAAACCAGCTCTGCTGGCCTGGTTCTCTGGCTCTAAAGCAGCTCTGCTGACCTGGTTCTCTCCCTCTAAAGCAGCTCTGCTGACCTGGTTTCTCTGGCTCTACAGCAGCTCTGCTGACCTGGTTCTCTGGCTCTAGAGCAGCTCTGCTGACCTAGTTCTTAGGCTCTAGAGCAGCTCTGCTGACCTGGTTCTCTCCCTCTACAGCAGCTCTGCTGACCTGGTTTTCTGCACTCACGATGCACGCATCCGACTTCGCGAAAATATATTTAAAAATAATATAAGTTTATTATAAGTACAAATATATTATTTTGATGAATATCTTACATAATCTCTTGCCTTAATATGTATATTAAAGACACATACATATCATTTTGGAACATAATTTTTTTTGCGGGAGTCGTGCACCCAGCGCGCCCCAGCACGTATATGATGTTACGCGGGACACGCAACCGCGCAAACATCTCGTACCGTAATGCACATGTGTCACGAATGCGCGGGAGCAGGAATCGTAGACTGGTCGCATACCAATCGTGCATATCACGTGATATTAAATGTATATGATGTAACTGAAAAACACGCAGCCGTCGCACACCATACGCGGATCCTTCATGACTTTTCTAAAATGGCGGCCAGAATGCGCACACCCACCGTGATGTGTACACTTTGAGTGCGCGACTCCAAAAAAATTGGAATTTTTTTAAAGAAAATAATATAAATATATTAAAATAAAAAATGAAAACAAGAAATGTAATCAATATTTCAGTTTTAATAAAAAAAAAAAATTGTTGCAATTTTCAGAAAAATTTATAATGTCATTTAATGAATAAAATATTTATAAATACACAGTTAAAAAACTGTAGAAAATCAGTACAAAAAAATAGGTATAACTACTATCACACTTAAAAATTGGCATTTAAAAAACCTTTGAAATTCACTGAAAAAAATCAAAGGTTTCAGAGACGTTATAATTAGAAATTAACATTTAAAAAACCTTAGAATTTCACAGAAAAAACCATAGGTTTCAGGGGTGTTATAGTTAGCTGCCCATTTCACTCATACAAAACCATAGAAATTCCTCCGTTATAGTTAGTTCTGCTAACTATAACTCACGTGCCCGCAATGCACTGCTGATGATGTCACATATTGCATCATTCATGACATGGTCAGTGACATCACTGATGACATCACTGATGACATCTCAAATGACATCACTGATGACATCATCCACTTGACAATCTGATACACCTCATCATACACTAGTATAACCTTTCATCACTCACTGTAAAATACAGAGTACCATATTTGAAACCATTGACACACCAATACCAGTTACTACATACCCACTCACTGATTCCTAAGTCTACACACACAACTACCCATTCAACAACAGAATCATCTATACATGCAGTCATTATTTAATAGAACACTATCAAATGCACTTATACACATATATAGACATTGACACATCAGCAGTCATCTTAGTCGGTTATGCAGTCATCCTACTCACTCATGAAAAAAATGTATCGCACTTAAATTTACTCACTTACACAATTATCCAACAACACCTCATTTATTCAAACACATAGTAACTCATCGTTAATATGTTAAAAAAAGCACCATTACAATTATACACTCATTCATATAGTTACTCTCACAATCACTGACTCTTACACATACTTATTTATATACAACAACTCTCACATACAATGCCTTTTATTTTTTTACTTTGTTGAAGATGTACAACTAAAACATATATTCGCTCACCAACACACAAATAAATACACTCAGTCACCCAAACAACTGTTTCCACATGCACTCTTAAACCCATACACCTAGTCAATCAACCATTCACACATCTATGCATAGAGTTACACACACCCCATCCAACCAAACACAATCTCAGTGTCCCATACAAATACTCACCCAACTAATCAATAACTAACATACACACTCATGTAGTTAGCGACCAACTGATGCAGAATGTTATACAACAACAGAGACAGTGCAGCACACATTCACATAGTTTAGTTACTAATCCATGTATTAAGTGAGACACTTTTAATTACTCACTTAAAAAGACAGTCAGACAGCTACTAAATCCTCCATCCAGACAGTTATATATCCACTCAATCTTCAATACAGATTGGTATATATATAATACATATTTAAATTTCAAACTAAACCACATTCCGTGGATGATGTCATCAGTGATGTCATCAGTGATGTCATTTGAGATGTCATCAGTGATGTCACTGACCATGTCATGAATGATGCATTATGTGACATCATCAGCAGTGCATTGCGGGCCCGTGAGTTATATTTAGCAGAACTAACTATAACGGAGGAATTTCTATGGTTTTGTATGAGTGAAATGAGCAGCTAACTATAACACCCCTGAAACCTATGGTTTTTTCTGTGAATATATATATATGTGTGTATATATATATATTTTTTTTTTCTTCAAACTCCTCCCAAGTTCTTGAAGGGAAACGAAGCCTTGTGTGGTTGTTTAAAGCGTTTATTCAGCCACTTGTCAAACGTGTTTCGAGTGCGTGGCACCTTGTTCACTGACATCGAGATCTAAATTACGCGGCCGTTTTACAGTGTAACACACTTGATTTCCTAAAACTACAATTTCAGTGCATGTGAAGAGAGACTTGTAGTTTTTTCACATATTTCATTCGATGTATTATCCCCAATGTGATTGGAACGCCTTTGACAATTAAATATAAATAATATTCTTGTCATTTCATTATATAATCAATATAAAATATATATACAATGATAATTAACATTTCGAAAATTATATTGATACAATTATAATTCACGTCAATTTAAAAGAATTATACCCAAGTGGGTCTATTTTGTATCGTGGCGTTTTGTTACTCTATCAATCAAGCCCTAGTGGGCATTAACAATCACAATGTAAACAGTAATACTAACTTTCAAGTCTCAAGATAAAAACTTTTCTTATTTTTCTTACTTCTAAAACCAGAATTTAATTTCAATTAATTTCTATAAATGCGTGTACAGATCTTCCTCCACATTCAAACCTTCTGGCTGCATCAAATTTAATTCTACTATATAGTGTGACTCCAATCTCCTCAGCTTTTTTTCTCTATTGCCTCACCGTGGGTTCTTTTCTATTGCATCTATCACATAGTACTTGAATCCCCCTACATTATTGTTATGGAACCTCTCAAAGTGTCGGGCGACTGGATATGATCTGTCACCATTTTTTATGGCTCTCGAGTGTTGGAGGACTCATTTGTGTACTTCTAAGATTGTGCTGCCCACGTACCTCAGGCCACAAGGGCACTGGAGAACGTAGACAGCAAAATCTGTTTTTACAAGAAAATGTTCCTCTTATTTTTCTCATGTTTTTACTTAAACCTGGTTTATATCTTTCTGTGTTTACCCCATGTGAGCACGCTTTACACTTCGTGCACTTCACAAAACCCTGCCGTTTAGTTAGCCAGGTGGTTTTAGGTTGGGGCTTTTTAAAAATATTTTTAACCAGAGTTTGATTCAGGGATCTTGCTCTACGGACTCCGGGAAAAAATTTACCTAGGATTGGGTCATTCTTGATTAAATGCCAGTGTTTGTTTAGGATACCTCTTAATTTATCATGCTGAGCACTGTAAGTTGTGACAAATCTACATTTTAAGTTCAAGAAAGTTTATTGATAATAGTATAGTTGTTGATACATAGTACATAGTCTTAAACACTTATCATTACATTGAAAATTACATTGAAAAACTGCTTCATTCAATTGAAATGAATCGGATTTATAAATAAGAAATACAAAATAAATAGAAGGAAACAATATAAGTAAAACATGAATAACAATAAATTATAGAAAATCCTAGGAACATTTGGGGGAATCAAGGGGGTTTAAGAACTTCTTGCTGAGATGGTTGTATCTGGGAACAACGTTTGGCACTTGCATCAAGATATATTGTAACAGGAGACCACAGATCTAAATGTTTTGCTGCCATGTGTATAGGGTATACAAAGGAGGTGTCTAACCTATGATTATGGCAAACAGCGTACCACCAGGCTCTGTAAGAAATTTTTGTGGAGTCCTTCCAATTTATGGTAATTTTCTGAAAAGCCACTGCTAATAGTAAATCAATAACTTTAACATTGAGAGTAACATTTTCCCAAATAGCAGATAAACTTCCTAAAAAAAGATGAATAAATGAAAAAGGAAACTTAGTTTCATAGATCAGGTTAATTTGGAACTATACTGGTTTCCAGAAGTTATGAACAGAAGGGCAGGAGAATAACATATGAAATAAATCAGCATTAGAGGACGAACACGTCCAACATGTATCTGGTACATTCTCAAACCTTTTGCTCAGAACACTCGGTGTTAACAATAGTCTATTGTATATGAAAAATAGTGTTTGTGTTGTATCAGCTGCTCTGGATGACTTACGTATCTTGATCCATAGGTTCTTCCATTGAGATAACGACCATGATTCCATAAAATCCCATTCCCATGCCGCTTCTTTTTTAGATTTCTGCCTGACAATATCACTGCCCTGTAAGTAGCTGTATATGGTGGATGCTTTGGATGTGTTTTTAACAAAATGTGAAGTTGTGACGAGGTGTCCGAAGTAGTAGGAATGTCAGGTGTATTAGGCAGTTGGGTGTATGTGTCCATCACAGCTTTCTTGAGAAGAGTATATTTATGATTAAGTGAGGCAGGTAAATTGAATAGTTGGCTGAGTGAAGAAAAGGGAAGAAAGTCCGAATGTGAAAATAGCTGCTGGACCCAAAGAATTCCCTTTTGTCTCCAAGTCTTCCAATAGAAGGGTTTATTCCGAATAAGCAAGTTCTTATTGTGTCAAACTGTTGAATTAAGGAATGAATTTTTTGTGTTGTGAGTAGAAGGGTAAAGTGATTCAAGAAGTTTGGAGGTCAATTTGATTATGGGGGTGGAAAAGATCTGTGGCTTTCGAGAGAAGGAGAGATACTCATGAAAGGAAAAGGGAGATAAAAAGAGACGCTCAATTGAAGTCCATAAAGGGCATTCTGCTGTGGAATCAAGCAACCAACAGGAGACCTGACGTAACAGAAATGCCTTCTGATATGCCTGAAAGTTAGGACAATTAACTCCTCCCTCTGTTTAAGGGCGTATTAATTTTTGCATGGACCTTCGGGGCTTTTTATTGTTCCATAAAAAGGAAGAAAGGATGGAGTCACCCTCCTATAAAGTTTAGCGGGAATGGGGATTGGAATATTAGAAATAGAATATAAAACAATGGACGCCAGCATCATTTTTATAGTGTCCAAGCGACCCCACCAAGACAAGTAAAGGAGGTGCCATTTAGTGGTTAGGTCTGAAAGCTGTCAGACGCATTTGTTCATGCAAAGTGTAATTGTTTCAGAGATTGAAGCGGTGATATGTAATCCTAGATATTTATTATGATTGGGACTCCATGTGAAGTTGGAAGCGCTGAAGTCCAATTTAAAAGTGTATTTAGTTAAGGGCAATATCTCGCATTTATCATTACTCAATTTGTAGCCAGAAATAAGGGAGTATGACTGCACTTCGGCTAGAAAGGCAGGAATTGAATTATCTAGTTTTGACATAAACAGCAGAATATCATCCGCATAGGCTGCATGTTTAATGTGTGAGTTCAATGTTTGGAAACCATGTAAATTTGGGTTTTGACGTAATTTAGAAAGAAAGGGTTCTACAGCCGAATTAAATAGGGAGGGAGAGAAAGGGCATCCTTGTCGCACTCCTCTGCCCAGATCAAAGAATGGGGAGATCACACCATTAGCGCAGACTGCCGCGCAAGGGTTAGAGTAAAGGAGAGATATTAATGATAGAAATTTAGGGCCAAACCATCTAAGGGTATAAAACAGATAAGCCCATTCGACTCTATCAAATGCTTTTTCTGCATCTAGAGCTATTGCCGCAAGGGGTTGTTTCAGGTGTGAAGATTTAGATAAAACATTAAAAAAAAGTTGTGTATTGTCTGTTAAGACTCGTCCCTTGACAACACCAGATTGTTTTTTCCCCAGCAATTTTGGCAAATAGAAATCTAATCTTATAGCTAGCGCTTTAGAAAAGATTTTGTAGTCAATGTTAACCAGGGATATAGGCCTGTAATTTTTTGCAAAATTTAGAATATTTGCCTTCCTTGGGAATAAGACAGATATGTGCTTCCGAAAAAGAACCAGAGGAGTTATGTAAGGCGTGAATTATGTATTGTAGTTTGGGCAGTAAGAGTGCAGAAAAGTGGAGATAAAATTTGACAGTAAAGCCATCTGGGCCCAGTGCTTTATCCTTTTTAAAGTGCTGAAGAGCTTTTAAGAGTTCTTGTAATATGACTCTAGAGAGGACAGATTCAGTGGAGTATGTTGGGGTTTTTGGATATTAGAAAAGAAATGCACCAGGGAGTGGTCTGTGGGTGTGTTTCGGATGTATATAATGATTTGTAAAAGAGAGAGAATTCAGTCAAATATCAGTATCTTTAGATTTTAAATCAGAATTTTCATCATCAATAGACTCAATATTCAATTTGTTATGTCTAACTTCTAAATAGTTGGCAAGTATTTTCCCTGCTTTATTTTTACCTCCATAAAATTTTGCACTAGATTTTAACAAGTATGATGAGGCATCTTCTGTCGATTTCTTATTGAATTGCATTTTGGCATTTATAAGAGCTGTTAAACAATCCTTCGAATGAGAAGTATAATAAGAGTGCTCCAGTATCTTGATGTCATGAAGAATATCATTAGCAAGTTTACATGAATGTTTTTGTTTCTTAGCAACAAAACCAATAATGAAGTCCCTTGCTGAAGCTTTAAAAGCATCCCATATAGTTGAGAACAGCATAGAGTCTGTTTGATTTATTTCGAAATACTCATTGAAAAAATTGGTGAAGAAAGCTGTAAACTCTGGATTCAAAAGAAGAGTATTGTTAAATTGCCACTTTTTAGGAGCATTAGTTTTAGGTAAGATGTCAAGGCCAATTGAGACAGGTGCGTGGTCAGAAAGTAAAATAGGACCTATTTCTGCGTACAAAAGAGTTTGTGAAATATTATGAGATACAAAAATAAAGTAATTTCTTGACTGAGTTTGATGAGTCGGGGAAATAAAAAGTGTACTCTCTGGTGGACGGATTGCATAGTCACCAAGCATCAAAAAGTTTATGCTGAGTTATAGTATGAACCAAAGATTTACGTGGTTTATTGGCAACAAAAGAAAATTTCGAATTTCTATCAATAAATGGGTCAAAAATCTGATTGCAGTCACCAGCCAATATAAAATTATCTTCGATACACTGGGTTATTTGCTTGGCCAATGTGGGCCAAAAAGAGGGTTCACTATTCGTAGGGGCATACACATTGAGGAGAGAGACTGGAACACTCTTTAGTGACAGTTTAACACTAAGCCATCTGCCATCGGCATCTGATTCCTGTGCTAGGAATGTAATTGGAAGGGATTTACGACACAGTATCATTACTCCATTACGTTTACCGTCCCCTTGAGAAAAGAATATTTCCCCTACCTAACCTCCCTTTAGTTTTAGTGATTCAGCATCTGTAAGGTGTGTTTCTTGTAAAAATACTATATCCGCACCTAATTTAGCTAAGTGAGTTAAGACTCTCTGTCTTTTAATGGGAGAATTTAGTCCCCTAACGTTCCATGAAATCAATTTTAACGACAGAAGTTATCAAAATCAAATTGATCTGGTAATACTAGGCAAAAGTCGAATTCATAAAAGCGACAATAAATAATGTAAAAGGAAAAAAGAAGGAGATGATTGGTCAATTCAATCCCATGACAAAGCAATATGAAGAAATCAAATATCCAAAGCCAGGAATAAAAGACGAATATAGCAGTGTAAAAGAGAATAAATATAGCGAAGAGCAGACGAGAGGAGATAGATGTAATAAGATTTAGAGATGTATTGACAAATATAGTTACGAATGTGAGCAAGTGAGAAAAGATAGAAATAAAGAAGACACTAAAGTAGAGAAAAGTGGAAAGATGCGTAACAAAACAAATAACAAAAAACAAACTGAATAACATACCTACAAAAAGGGAACACGGATGTTACGGTGAGTGGAACCACATGGAACAGACGAGACGTCAACTGCGGACTGGGGGAGAAACGAGCCATTACGTAAACCAAAACTGTGGAAGCAAATGGTAAAGTATTTGACATTAATTGATGGATTAAGAGAGGAACATAAAAGAAAAAACAGCATCAGGTAACATTAACTAGAATTGTCATAGATAATACTAAACTGTAAAAACTATTAAAACAAGTAATAGCACAAAACCTTCACTTAAAGACAAAGTGGCATCTCATATATAAATAGTAGGAAGATCAAGTAATATGTGAGGAGGAAGGTCTTGAAGAATCCATGTAGACCGTCTTGTGTGAGTTAATGAAACTTTGCAGACGTAGTGGATCATCATACGTCGTCGTTCTATTGTTATAAGTTACTTTAAATAGACAAGGGTGAAAAAGGCCATATCGGGCACCCATGGAGCCGAGGTCAGGTCTCATAACGAGGAAGGCTTTACATCTGGCTGCGGTCACCTCTGAGTAATCTTGTGCAAAGAATAATATGGCACCAGACCAAGAAATTTGTTGAATGCCTTTAGCGGCTGTCAACACTTTCAGCAGATCTGTATACTCTAGGAAGTAAATGATGACTCCTCTTGGTCTTTGTGGAGAAGAGGTGTTGGTAGAAACACGGCCCAGTCTGTGGACACGTTGTATATTCAAAATGGTAAGTAGAGAATCTTGGGAAGGAAGGATTTAAAGAAAGCAATGGAGTCTGTACCTTCTGTTCCTTCCGCCAGACTATAAATGGGTATATTGTTTCTCCTATTACGATTTTTAAGGTCCTCGACCTGCTTTTGGAGGGTGGAAACTTGAGAATGTAAGAAGGTAATGCTCTTTGCGGTGTCGCTAAAGGAAGAAACATTTTGCTCTACTGCTGTAAGTCTGGTATCTAGTTGTGACCAATTGTCTGAAAGAATTTGCAATTTGGAGTTGATTTCCTCAACAAAAGGTCTCAGGGCTCTTATTTCCTGTAGTAAGAGCTCCATAGAAACTGGTGAAGTCGATTTGGGTGGTGAAGGGGGGTCTTTTTTCAATCACTTCACGTTTGACTTGCCTGCTGTTGGCAAAGTGGGGTCCTTTATTATGCTGCTGTGATCTGAATCAAGGGATCCTGAGTTTTCCAGCTTGGAAAGTTCTGAGAAAACTGATGAATTCTTAATAAAGATGCGTTTTGGTTATGAAGCGGTAGAGAAAGAGTGTTTTGTTCTGCCCATCAACTTATAAGATGTAGAAATTAGAGAGAGACTTAAACTCAGGTTAAGACTTGTGGTGCACGAGCCAACATGTGAACCAATAAAGTCAACTCAAAAGGAGACACAGCCAGGTCAAATGATGCCTCCCAGAAGAATGTTTAAGTATGGTGCAGTTCAGGGAGTGAATGGAGACTCTTTATAACAAGAAATCACAGTAACCGCTTTTGCCCTGTAGGATTTTAGCATCCTGGTGCATCCTCGCCCTTGTAAAAAATATATCTATAGCGTTTAGATCATGACGCGAAGGCAAGAAAAAGTAGAGAGTTCAAAAAGATGAGCCAGAATAAAAACTTGAAGCAAAACGAGAGACACCTGAACCTGGTATTCTTTATAAATATTCAAATATTCATGCTATTTATGATCATAAGAGGTGTTCAAAATGGCGGCCGCAACCACATCACCACAGAACATGCAAATTGTGAGGTGAAACTGGGTTACAGCAACAACACACATCCCTGCTCGGCGAGGATGCTTAAGCTCAGTTGTTGAAAAGAAACTGGGGCAGGCTTGAAAGAAAGTCCATTTCTGCCGCCTTTTATGCTAAATAAGCACTCACCGCGCTTTCAGGCAGACAAGATGGAGGCCGTACTTGCGCGATTCTGAGGTCGGGTATTTACCTCGGAATACGGTCATCCGTTTTGCTGAAAAGCAGTAATAGTGCTTACATCCTCATCCTGAGCAACTCCGACAAGGGATCCTCCGCGCAGCTTCTCATGTAGAGCTCTCTAAGTGCATTTTCCCCGCGCCGATCCGGAGAGCCTCACGCAGACGCCGCCATGTTCACCGGGCGCCAAGCCACGCCCCTCTTACAAATCTACATTGATTGTTTGCATCCATTTTTTCTTTTGGTCTTTATTCACCTCTTTTTTCTCAAAGTGAATTTCCTCCCTCTTTCTTTCATTTGCTCTGTAAATTACGTCATCAACCCAATCTTCTGGGTATCCTCTTGCCTTAAACCTTTGTTTTAACACTTTAATTTCCTTCTTTATCTCTTTTTGATTGCTACAATTGCGCTTAATGCGCAAACATTCACCGTAGGGAATACTTCTCTTTAAATTCACAGGATGAAAACTCTTTGCATGCAAAAGAGTATTACTGGAAGTAGGTTTCCTATATAGCTTTGTTTCCACTTTTCCATCCTCTACATACACTGTTAAGTCTAGAAAATTAACCTTTTTTTGATTTATTTCACTGGTAAAGCTTAAATTAAGGTCATTATGTTGTAAATCATTGATGAACAATTTTGCTTCCTCTTCGGTGCCCTTCCACACCAAAAACAAATCATCAATGTAACGACTCCAGTGTTAAATATGCTCTTTCCCACTGTTTCTGATATTGCGACCCGACCACCTGCTCCTCCCACCAGCCAATATGCAAATTTGCATAGCTGGGGGCCAATCAGGTGCCAATTGCTGTACAACAGATCTGATGGAAAAGTTCTCCATTGAACAAAAAGTAATTACTTGTCAAACACTTTTCAATCATATTTAGTAACATTTGTGCATGAGACCATAATGTAATTGGTCTCATCCCCAAAAAGTATCTAATTGCTCTTAAGCTATCTTTGTGGCGTATGCTTGTATAAAGTGTTGACACGTCAATGGTTATTAGTAGGTAATCTTCTTCCCAGGGGAGATCATAAATACCCCTTAAGAAATCTCCCGTATCTTGGATGTAAGATGGTAAGGTTTGGACAAGGGGATTAATGAAGGAGTCGACAAATTTAGATGTATTTTCTAGGGCACTTCCCATTACTGAAATGATTGGGCGCCCAGGTGGATCTAAAATATCTTTGTGGACTTTCGGGATTAAATAAAACACCGGTGTCACAAGTTGGTCAATTTTAAGGAACTTGTACTCATCATGATTAAGCAGCCCTTGCTCATACCAACATTTTAAATCTGTATTGTAGTCGTTGTTACTGGAGACCATGATTTTTTCATCTACTCTCACATAGCACTTTCTATTATTTAGTTGTTTGTACGCTTCTGTTAAATATTTCTCTTTGTCCCAAAGTACTATGTTTCCTCCCTTATCGCATGTCCCAGCATACATCGTCAAGGTGATCGCTTTCAAAGCGGGCCCACTGAGGGCAGTATAAATAGATGTAAGCTACGAGGAACTCCTGTCAGATTCATCAGCTGCCATGATTAAGAGGCTGTTGCCTTGAAACACGTAGGCATATTAAAAGAAGAATAACCTGGGAGTCTGGTTTTTCCTTTTTAATGCACCGGGAGGTGAATTAACTGTCGAGTGCTGCCTGGAAAGCTTTCAGGCGTTTGAATTAAAAAAAAAAATATATATATATATATATATATATATATCCAAAATACATCCGCTCCTTCTGGACAGCCAGCCCCATGGAAGGTGGCGTACACGCCGGTGAAGCAACCGGCAAATTATCTCCAATTAACCAAAGTTTCGTACGCTCTCAGGCAGGTAAAAAACACGACCAAAGTAGAAGTGATCAGGTTTATTTCATGACGCGTTTCGACTGCGTCCGCAGCCTTGCTCACATGAAGATAGTGCAACATAGGGCAGCTCGCGACTAAATACAGTGGACACGTGACCGTGACAGTCACAATAGAAACAGGACTAGAAATGGCCGCCATCTTGTAAAGGTCAACGATCAAAGTATAATACATATGACGAAATGCAGAATAATTATGCAAAGTGAACATGTCACAATGGACGAAAAATAGAATGAAATAAAATAGAAGGCTATAGAGCAACATGACATATGTGCTCAGCGTACACAACACGCTAATGCATGAGTTATACCATCGTAATGCTCCCCAGTTGTCCGGGTGATAGTCAATAAAGTTTTTATACATGAATTATGTAAACAAAGATTATTAGTCAGCCAAAGTTAAATACTATTGTACATCATCTTTGTATCAAAAGACATAATTATCAAGGCTCATAGCATATGCAGATCCTATGTGCAATAAACATCTTTAAACTAAAATGCGATCACATAATGTACGTTACAATAACTCGTTTTCTCAAAGGCAGTGATCAATAAAGTATATACAAAAAATAATAAGTGCGCCTAATCTGCAACTTCTGGGATTGCTGCGTACACAGGAGCAAAATGAAAAGAAACTTCTCAGTATATGTGTACAGCCCAGAGTATCATTCCGTCCCATTGTTGTATGATGTGGCAAGAGGACAGCTGCAATTCCCTCCCTCAGCGTGCGTTAGCTCATTGTACACCAAGTCCGTGTCCGACGGTAATCTGAACTTGACGTATAAAGATCATATCGGCATAGTGCTTGTTACCGAAATAACTCATTGAATGACCAAACCTCAGTATATACAGAGTATAAAATGTCAACAGTACTAGAATAGTAGGTCTAAGCATGGTGCCAGTAGACCTGTACTGAAAAAACAAACTACGATATTACTGAAGAGTAAGTATCAAGGCAAAGTGCTCAAGAGGAAAATTAGGCCTCTAAAATGGTAAGTCTAGGCCTGGGGTTAGGATATAACATAACGAAACCTAGTAATTAAAAAAATCCGAAATGGTACACTGAGAGGGAATGTAAAGTCAATGTAGATAAAAGTACAGTATTAAGCCCAAAAGAAAACCACTTATCCTGAAGTTGAATCGTGCCCATCATAGGAGTCTTCAGTCGCAGTGCAGTGCCCAATACTGACGTGATGGTGATAGAGTGACATTGAAGAAAAGGTTAGGTAACCAGTGAAGTGAGTAGGTACCTTCCTTCTCTCCTGTAAAAAATCGTGATATGCATGGATTAGATGATGAAAGTTTGTAGGATTATCAATGCATCAGATAAAAATGAACAATGAAATTACTTAAGAGTTTAAGTAGAATAGCAGAAATTAGAAGAGAGATTATAAAAACATGGAATAAAAATCACATGATTATGTAGTACACACTGCATGTATATGAGCCTGATAGTCCAAAGTGACAAGGGTCCACTGTAAACTGAAACATCCACATAGATGTAATAGTGCTATACTTTTAGTCTTTTTTTAAGTGGATCGACATTTCCTCGTCTTGATTCATACCCCATGGGGCTTTAGTTTGTAGATCAATAATATACCTGGACTCTTTCTGTCTAAGTTTCAGTGTTCTATTCCCACCTCTGTGATCTATGAGAACTTGTTCCAGAATGAAATACTTCAGAAGAGAAGAGTCTGAGTAATGTCTCTCCTGAAAATGGCGCGCCACAGGATATTTGGGGTCTTTGTTGTTAATCGCCCGCTTATGTTCCAATATCCTTTTCTTAGCCATAAGGGTGGTGCTGCCTATATAGCATAGGTTGCAGGGACATTCGATGACATATATAACAAAAGTAGTGCTACATGTAAGGAATTGGGTTATCTCTCTGCGATTAAGGCCTTGTGTGTAATCCCTGCGGAAGGGGCTGGCCGAGCAGGCCTTACAGTGACCACACGGAAAAAATCCATTCAGATTTTGAATCCCCCTTTCCGGTGTAGCAGTGATGTCATTGTGAACCAATATGTCCCTTAGATTCCTACCACGTCTGTATGTGATGTTAGGTCTGTTCTTAAATGTGTGGCCTATACTAATGTCATTTTTAAGGGTATTCCAATTCTTGGACAGAATGCGTTTGATGTTATCTGATTCAGCATTATAGGTGAGAATCACTCTAGTCTCTATTTCACTGGTGTCTACCTCTCTGGTAGTGTCTTCTCTAAGTGTTTCTTGTCTGTCCACCCGTTCTACTCTGCTGATAGCTTTCTTAAGTACCCAGGTAGGGTAACCGCGGAGTTTAAATCTTTCGATCATCTCTGCGCTTTCCTTGTCAAAAGTTTCCGTACTACTGCAGTTCCTTTTTGCCCTCAGCAGTTCGCCAAAAGGAATACTCCATTTGAGAATGTCTGGATGACTGCTGAGGGCATGTAAGATACTGTTACCTGCAGTGATTTTACGGAAAAGGGAGGTCTGAAGTGTGTTTTCCTTGACCATGACTTTGACATCAAGGTATTCGACCATCTCAGCACTGATGTTGCCTGTAAGGTGTATATTGCGATCATTGCAATTAAGCTCTTCAATAAAAGCCTGTGCCTCTGAATGACTACCTTTCCATATGATGAAAAGGTCGTCGATATATCTGAGCCAGAGTACAACCTTGTGGAGTTCTTTGATGGTGATTTTTTTAGAGAATATCTCTTCCTCCCAAAGACCCATGAACAGGTTCGCGAAACTTGGGGCTAGACAAGAACCCATCGCGGTACCGATGAGTTGCTTGTAAATGGTACCGTTGAAGACAAAGATATTATTCGTGAGACAGAATTGTATCATCTCAATTATCATGCAGTTGTGTTCCCAGTATCTTATCTGTCTAGATTTGAGAAAATGATTACATGCAGCGAGTCCCTGCTGATGGTCGATAATAGTGTACAGTGAGTGCACGTCAAGAGTAATGAGAAGCAGTCCTGTCTCCCATTTGATGTTTTGTAATTTACTGAGAAAGTCTTTAGTATCCCTCACATAGCTAGGAAGAGTAATTACATGTTCCCTTAAGAAATGATCCACGTATTTTGAGATGTGTTCTGCTACGCTCCCTATGGAGGATACTATGGGACGTCCAGGTGGAGTTAGTGCGTTTTTATGGACTTTAGGTAAGAGATACAATACCGGTATTCTGGGAAAATCTCTTTTAAGGTAACAGTACTCTTCCCAGACCAGAATCCCTTTATCCTTCCAGGTAGTCAGTTTGTCCCATATAGTGATCACGCTGTCATTGTAAACTTCTCTAGTAATCTCCATATAGGAGTCTGTGTCACCCAATTGTCTGAGGGCCTCAGTAATGTATTGTCCTTTGTCTAGTATGACCACATTGCCGCCTTTGTCGGCGGGGCGTATGATTATATCTTTGTCTGTGGCCAATGATTGTAAGATTTGTCTTTGGTTGAAAGTCAAGTTGTTATTTAGTTTCTGTTTGTAGTGTGTTTTCTTTCTAAGCTCAATTAGGGCTTTAGTAACATTGTCATGGAAGGTGTCAATTCCGTCATGTGGTAGGGTAGGAAGGAATGTAGAGGGGGGTCTGAAACATGTGGTGGTAGCAGAGTCATATGAGATATCCATCTCACTGAGCATTTCTCTATCATCCCTGAATGGCATTTCCGAGTCAGTGACGTTATTCAGATCAAATAATGTAGTCAGGGTATCTAGATCCCCTATTGCTAGGTTATCAATGGCGGCTCCCTGTGTCCCTGTGTTGGTGCCAGTGTTAGAGCCAGTGTTGGATCGTTGGCGACGTAATGTGTGCCATTTTTTAAGCTTGAGTTTCCTTACATATTTAAACAGGTCTATCCTAGTATCTACATAGTTAAAATTTGATGAAGGACAGAAGGAAAGGCCTAGACATAGCGTATGTTTTTCTATATCACTTAAATGTCTCTTCGAAAGATTGATAATAGTTTTATTAACCATATCTGAGTCCATTAGTATGTTCGTTTGGAGCGCGTCTTGTTGCTTCCCATGCGGCCCCTTCCTCTGCCTCTTCTGCCACCGTTGTCTGATTCGTTGGCGTCTGTTTCTACGACCTCTCGACCTCTGCCTCGTCCTCGTCCTCTTTGGCCTCTTGTTCTCGGTGTTGGCGTGCCCCTCGTTTGTCTTGTCTGTCTCATTGTCCGATACTCGTCTAAAAAAGTAATCGTACGAGTGCTACGTTCTTCTCCCGATGTCTCTCCCTTTGATATGTCTGATTCAGTGTCACTCGCCGTTGAAGCCCCTGATTTTTCTGCTTCTTCAACGATATTAGTATCAGTAGTTGTTGGTGTCTCTTTATGTTTGTAAAGGTGGTCATCGCAAATATGACCACCTTTACAAACATAAAGAGACACCAACAACTACTGAGGACGAGGACGAGGCAGAGGTCGAGAGGTCGTAGAAACAGACGCCAACGAATCAGACAACGGTGGCAGAAGAGGCAGAGGAAGGGGCCGCATGGGAAGCAACAAGACGCGCTCCAAACGAACATACTAATGGACTCAGATATGGTTAATAAAACTATTATCAATCTTTCGAAGAGACATTTAAGTGATATAGAAAAACATACGCTATGTCTAGGCCTTTCCTTCTGTCCTTCATCAAATTTTAACTATGTAGATACTAGGATAGACCTGTTTAAATATGTAAGGAAACTCAAGCTTAAAAAATGGCACACATTACGTCGCCAACGATCCAACACTGGCTCTAACACTGGCACCAACACAGGGACACAGGGAGCCGCCATTGATAACCTAGCAATAGGGGATCTAGATACCCTGACTACATTATTTGATCTGAATAACGTCACTGACTCGGAAATGCCATTCAGGGATGATAGAGAAATGCTCAGTGAGATGGATATCTCATATGACTCTGCTACCACCACATGTTTCAGACCCCCCTCTACATTCCTTCCTACCCTACCACATGACGGAATTGACACCTTCCATGACAATGTTACTAAAGCCCTAATTGAGCTTAGAAAGAAAACACACTACAAACAGAAACTAAATAACAACTTGACTTTCAACCAAAGACAAATCTTACAATCATTGGCCACAGACAAAGATATAATCATACGCCCCGCCGACAAAGGCGGCAATGTGGTCATACTAGACAAAGGACAATACATTACTGAGGCCCTCAGACAATTGGGTGACACAGACTCCTATATGGAGATTACTAGAGAAGTTTACAATGACAGCGTGATCACTATATGGGACAAACTGACTACCTGGAAGGATAAAGGGATTCTGGTCTGGGAAGAGTACTGTTACCTTAAAAGAGATTTTCCCAGAATACCGGTATTGTATCTCTTACCTAAAGTCCATAAAAACGCACTAACTCCACCTGGACGTCCCATAGTATCCTCCATAGGGAGCGTAGCAGAACACATCTCAAAATACGTGGATCATTTCTTAAGGGAACATGTAATTACTCTTCCTAGCTATGTGAGGGATACTAAAGACTTTCTCAGTAAATTACAAAACATCAAATGGGAGACAGGACTGCTTCTCATTACTCTTGACGTGCACTCACTGTACACTATTATCGACCATCAGCAGGGACTCGCTGCATGTAATCATTTTCTCAAATCTAGACAGATAAGATACTGGGAACACAACTGCATGATAATTGAGATGATACAATTCTGTCTCACGAATAATATCTTTGTCTTCAACGGTACCATTTACAAGCAACTCATCGGTACCGCGATGGGTTCTTGTCTAGCCCCAAGTTTCGCGAACCTGTTCATGGGTCTTTGGGAGGAAGAGATATTCTCTAAAAAAATCACCATCAAAGAACTCCACAAGGTTGTACTCTGGCTCAGATATATCGACGACCTTTTCATCATATGGAAAGGTAGTCATTCAGAGGCACAGGCTTTTATTGAAGAGCTTAATTGCAATGATCGCAATATACACCTTACAGGCAACATCAGTGCTGAGATGGTCGAATACCTTGATGTCAAAGTCATGGTCAAGGAAAACACACTTCAGACCTCCCTTTTCCGTAAAATCACTGCAGGTAACAGTATCTTACATGCCCTCAGCAGTCATCCAGACATTCTCAAATGGAGTATTCCTTTTGGCGAACTGCTGAGGGCAAAAAGGAACTGCAGTAGTACGGAAACTTTTGACAAGGAAAGCGCAGAGATGATCGAAAGATTTAAACTCCGCGGTTACCCTACCTGGGTACTTAAGAAAGCTATCAGCAGAGTAGAACGGGTGGACAGACAAGAAACACTTAGAGAAGACACTACCAGAGAGGTAGACACCAGTGAAATAGAGACTAGAGTGATTCTCACCTATAATGCTGAATCAGATAACATCAAACGCATTCTGTCCAAGAATTGGAATACCCTTAAAAATGACATTAGTATAGGCCACACATTTAAGAACAGACCTAACATCACATACAGACGTGGTAGGAATCTAAGGGACATATTGGTTCACAATGACATCACTGCTACACCGGAAAGGGGGATTCAAAATCTGAATGGATTTTTTCCGTGTGGTCACTGTAAGGCCTGCTCGGCCAGCCCCTTCCGCAGGGATTACACACAAGGCCTTAATCGCAGAGAGATAACCCAATTCCTTACATGTAGCACTACTTTTGTTATATATGTCATCGAATGTCCCTGCAACCTATGCTATATAGGCAGCACCACCCTTATGGCTAAGAAAAGGATATTGGAACATAAGCGGGCGATTAACAACAAAGACCCCAAATATCCTGTGGCGCGCCATTTTCAGGAGAGACATTACTCAGACTCTTCTCTTCTGAAGTATTTCATTCTGGAACAAGTTCTCATAGATCACAGAGGTGGGAATAGAACACTGAAACTTAGACAGAAAGAGTCCAGGTATATTATTGATCTACAAACTAAAGCCCCATGGGGTATGAATCAAGACGAGGAAATGTCGATCCACTTAAAAAAAGACTAAAAGTATAGCACTATTACATCTATGTGGATGTTTCAGTTTACAGTGGACCCTTGTCACTTTGGACTATCAGGCTCATATACATGCAGTGTGTACTACATAATCATGTGATTTTTATTCCATGTTTTTATAATCTCTCTTCTAATTTCTGCTATTCTACTTAAACTCTTAAGTAATTTCATTGTTCATTTTTATCTGATGCATTGATAATCCTACAAACTTTCATCATCTAATCCATGCATATCACGATTTTTTACAGGAGAGAAGGAAGGTACCTACTCACTTCACTGGTTACCTAACCTTTTCTTCAATGTCACTCTATCACCATCACGTCAGTATTGGGCACTGCACTGCGACTGAAGACTCCTATGATGGGCACGATTCAACTTCAGGATAAGTGGTTTTCTTTTGGGCTTAATACTGTACTTTTATCTACATTGACTTTACATTCCCTCTCAGTGTACCATTTCGGATTTTTTTAATTACTAGGTTTCGTTATGTTATATCCTAACCCCAGGCCTAGACTTACCATTTTAGAGGCCTAATTTTCCTCTTGAGCACTTTGCCTTGATACTTACTCTTCAGTAATATCGTAGTTTGTTTTTTCAGTACAGGTCTACTGGCACCATGCTTAGACCTACTATTCTAGTACTGTTGACATTTTATACTCTGTATATACTGAGGTTTGGTCATTCAATGAGTTATTTCGGTAACAAGCACTATGCCGATATGATCTTTATACGTCAAGTTCAGATTACCGTCGGACACGGACTTGGTGTACAATGAGCTAACGCACGCTGAGGGAGGGAATTGCAGCTGTCCTCTTGCCACATCATACAACAATGGGACGGAATGATACTCTGGGCTGTACACATATACTGAGAAGTTTCTTTTCATTTTGCTCCTGTGTACGCAGCAATCCCAGAAGTTGCAGATTAGGCGCACTTATTATTTTTTGTATATACTTTATTGATCACTGCCTTTGAGAAAACGAGTTATTGTAACGTACATTATGTGATCGCATTTTAGTTTAAAGATGTTTAGTGCACATAGGATCTGCATATGCTATGAGCCTTGATAATTATGTCTTTTGATACAAAGATGATGTACAATAGTATTTAACTTTGGCTGACTAATAATCTTTGTTTACATAATTCATGTATAAAAACTTTATTGACTATCACCCGGACAACTGGGGAGCATTACGATGGTATAACTCATGCATTAGCGTGTTGTGTACGCTGAGCACATATGTCATGTTGCTCTATAGCCTTCTATTTTATTTCATTCTATTTTTCGTCCATTGTGACATGTTCACTTTGCATAATTATTCTGCATTTCGTCATATGTATTATACTTTGATCGTTGACCTTTACAAGATGGCGGCCATTTCTAGTCCTGTTTCTATTGTGACTGTCACGGTCACGTGTCCACTGTATTTAGTCGCGAGCTGCCCTATGTTGCACTATCTTCATGTGAGCAAGGCTGCGGACGCAGTCGAAACGCGTCATGAAATAAACCTGATCACTTCTACTTTGGTCGTGTTTTTTACCTGCCTGAGAGCGTACGAAACTTTGGTTAATTGGATATATATATATATATATATATATATATATATATATATATATATATATATATATATATATATATATATATATATATATATATATATATATATAATTATTATTTTTTAATAACTTGTTAAAATGTGATGCTGTAATTCTTTGTTAAAATGACTCCCCACCAAATAATAATTCCCAATGGCACTATGTTGTAACTATTACTATCTTCGATTAGTAACTTTAGGGAGCAGACACTAGAAAGGCAACCATCCTGGAAAGGGATAGATACAAGAATTTGCAATGCAATAGGTTTCGTATTTACAAGACATTGAGCTATTGGCACTGTAAATGTCACTGGTTTAAATCTCACAAATGCAAGACCTGTTAAATTGCAAATATTGTCTGTTTCTAAGCGCCCCATACCACGCTTGCACTTAATAGAGGCAACGCCCTTTTGTTTAGACGAGCCGCGTCTAAAGAAATGGGCGTGGCATCTATTAAGTGCAAGCGTGACTTGGGGCGTTTGAAAACAACCCACAAAAAACATATTTGTAAAGCAAAAGGTGTCGCATTTGCAAGAGTTTAAGCTATTGTCATTTACAAAGCCAATAGCTCAAACGCTCCTAAATGGCATTGCAAAGAAGCTGCCACCATTGTCCTGGCTGCTTGAAAAGTGAAAGCGCGCATAGCACGCTGAATGTTGCTGCAAAGCACGTCTTGCCTGCAGTAAGACAAAATTCACTAAAGAAATAGTGCTTAGAGACTAAATAATACAGACAGTGTAACAACAGAAGTAAAAGGGCCAGTCCTCATGGGAGGTTACAAATGAAGACAAGGCGGTACTAAGGAGGGACTAACAAGTCGATTACTGAATCTCAAGCCAGCATTTACAAAGGACAAAGACACAAGCCAATGAAAAATATGGGCAGAGAGTGGGCAGATCTTCAAGTGCCTACTCTAATACAGCACGCCACGCAGAGCAGCGCATGGGCAGCTTAAAGTATTAGTTTATCTTGGCTGGCGTTAGGTATGCTCGGTGTATTGTGTAGTATTGTATATGGCAGAATCTGGCATTCCTGTGGATGAATGTGGGCCCTTCTAGTAGTGTAGCCCATTCTCCGTCTGTGCTTGGATGGTAGAGATCCATATCCCAGTGGCGCCTGAGGGGCGCTAGATTTTGCGCCACGCAGGGAATCAGCAAACCACTTTGTGAGGTGTCTCCCCATGCCCATCATGTGTATATAGTGGATGGTGAGGTGCATTGTGGGTTCTTGTGTTATATCGCACCACATTGCTCGTAGTGCCATGATCAGTGAGGTATGAAGCAGGAACTGACTGCGTGGTAGGCCGTCCTCATCTGCTAGGACCTCGAAGGGCACCAGCTGTCCATCATGATAGAGGTTCCCCAATGTACCCTCAGGTCGAGAGTTCTACCCTAGTGGTGACGCTATGCCCTCTCAGTGTGCCCTGTAGAGGTAAAGCAGGTGCATATGGGACAGTGGTACATGTGAGGCATAAGCTACGTAGAAAGCATCTATGGGCCCCCTTGAGCATCAGTTGGGTTTGTGCCACACCCCTCCTCCCGGTATGAAATAACCTTAAGATGGACAAGTGCATCCATGATGGTAAGTGCATGGGCGTGCCCCCCAGATTCAGTCTGCTAGCCCATTTGGCTCTCCACTGCGGCGGCACCACCATATAATAGCGAGCCTCCCATGGCCAGTTGGCAAGTACAGTTTGGATAACGCAACTCGGCATCGTGGGCCATGCCAAATAAACTCCCTCATGGTATGCTGTGAGGAACGAAAGATGGGGGGCAAATGTACAGTGGCAGGTTAGTAAAGAAGTATAAGAGCTGGGGTGGTACCACTATTTTAAGTAACGCTATGCAGCCCGTAGCTGTTAGGGGTAGGCACCGCCAGAAGGTCATCTGTGACTTGATGGCGGCTATCGCTTGCAAAAGGTTTCCCTCCATCAGTTCTTCCGACTGATGGTAGATCTTGATCCCCATGTAGCGAAAAACAGAGGGCTGCCAGTGTACACTCTCACCGTTGACAACCAGTGCTGAATCTGGAGCAGCTAGGCTAAATGGATATAGGCACGACTTAGCCCAGCTTATGAGCAGGACAGAGAGGGACACAAAGTCAGCAAGTGTTTTTGCTATGTCATTGCATGGCTACCTCATATCTTTAATGTATAGAAGCAGGTCGTCAGCATTAACAGAAACCGTGTGCATCCCGTCGCCTAAGGGGATCCCCCACCCAGCTCCACCGCTCTGCGGGGCTGCCACCAGTGGCTCTATGGTTAGGGAGAACAGTAGTGGTGACAGTGGGCATCCTTACCTGGTGCCACGGCCGATGGACATAGACTTCGACAGATAAGGACCCATCTTAATTCTGGCAGTGGGGAGGGTATACAAGAGCCGGGCAAGCCGAAGGAGACAAGCACCCAAACCATATCGGGATAGGGTGGTAAATAAGAATTCCCACTCCAGTGTGTCAAACGCCTTCTCCAGGTCAGGTACCAGACACCCCGAGTGTGGCCAATGCTCTGCTGAGTATCTGGCTACTCGAAAGAAGCGGCATAAGTTTAGGGACATGCTACGAGATGACATGAATCTGTTGTGATCGGCATGTATCAGTTTGGGTAAAAGGTGGGCCAGACAATCCACTAGTATTTTAGCCAGGATTTTATAGTCTGTGTTTATGATTGCCAATGGTCGATAAGAGCCCAACATCTCACGGTTTCTATCCGGTTTGGTCAGCGAGACCAGAAATGCACGAAGCGATTCGGGAGGGATAGATGCTTCCAGGGATGCTTCGGACAGGGTCAGAAGGCGAGGGGCTAGCACAGAAATATATGCTTTGCAGTACTCTGCTCGTAGGCCATCTGGCCCGAGTGTCTTCCCCACGGCCAGTGCTCTAATGGGCTCCTGGACCTTTCAAAGCATGCTAGGTTCTTCTAGTTCTGCCCACTGCGGTGGCGCAACAGTTGACAGGGAGGGAGGGTAGAGGTTTCCAGTGAAGCCGAGTCCGCACTGATGACAGACTTATATAATGGTGTGTAGTGCCTGATCAACTCTTGGTGTATCACCCGCTAGGTACTCTGCAGATTTCCGACTCTGAGCGCAATGAGAGGATTGGTCGCCGCGTCTGCTCCTGTCTGATCGGCAAAGCCAGTAGGAGTCCTGCTCGGTCTGCTGCAGCATGCGGGCGGAGTGTGCGGTGTAATTTAGATATTGCAGATGTTCCAATAATTCCGCATGCTCGTCCCTCGCCTTGTCTAACCGCTGCACATTACCCAAGTCTGTCTCCGCGTCAGACTTGAATTGAAGGAGTGATTGTTCAAGGCATGTTACCTCTCTGTCCAACTGCTTACGAATGCCCCAACTGAGACCCAAACACTGCCCCCTGATCACGACCTTGAATGCTTTCCATTCCACCCTTTTGTCAGCGACCGAGTCTGTATTAGTTTCGAAAAAAGTTCTTATAGCTGTGCCCAGAGATGCCCTGAAGGTCGGACCCTTGAGCTTTGTCGGCGGGAGGCACCATATATGCACGGCCTTCCCGGCATCTTCCCACCCCACTTGGGGGGTTGTGATCTGAGTGTGTCCGCCCCATAGAGTGCATGCAAGGTGGAGAGATCAATTGGTGGGCCTACCATACTCTCAGTCTGCGATTAATCCTTCGTGTGACCCTAATGGCAAGACTGTGAGCCTGCAGTTATTTTCCTGTGAAGACGCCTTTTTGCAGACCTCTTGTCTCTCGAAGCGCATTATCGAGGTCATACCCTTATCCCAGAAGCCTCGTCTCCTTGAGAGTACTATCACATTCCTGTAGTCTCTGCCATTGATCTACGATTCGTTTATTAAGGTTGTATCCAGGCCGTCGCCTTAACACCAGTTCCATTTCTATTCTGCTTTATAAGTTATCATCACTTTCTAAGACTTTCTACGCATCACTAGAAGACCTATTGTGCCCCCGTTTCGAGGGATACATGAATGTAAAGATACCTTATCATATTTTGGGCTCCGGTCAATTTCTTCAATGTGGGTTTCCTGATGAAGGCGCTTTGGTCGCCAAAACGTGCGTCGATTTTCTGAAGAACCAACATTGTATCATTTTAACAATTTATTGTAATTTTTTTTTTGTTTCCATTGTATTATACAGTTTATTCTGGCTCGTTTTATGTACAATTCTATGTACCGTTCTTTGTATAGTTTGACTTACAGTTTGTAGTCATGTCCATATTTCATGAAATATTAGACACAATTATGGTAAAGTAATATTGCAAATTCTATAATTACATTCACTTTATTGTAAAATCTCTTTCACTGCAATTCCTTTTCCACCATATTACATTGTTTAGTCATTTTATATACATGTTCTTGATTTCGTTATCCATAAACTTGAGCCTTGTTTTAATAGAGTATACTAATACAATTTTGGTTTTTGAAATGCCCATTATGGTACTCTGGGTTCAGCATCATTAATTGCTACTAATGGTCGAATAATACAATTGACCAATTTGTTGCCTAGAGAATCTCCTATATTCACAATTTGGTCTACCATTCTCTGACACGCCAAGGCTGCTCCTTATGAGCACCCAATTTGCAGAGTTCTTTAGGAGCAATGTCAACAGCTACCAAAAGCAAAAAACAAAACTGTGGCCATCTAAGGGTGAAAGGGCAAAGTGGTAATGATGTTACACCTGCCAAGGACTTTCATCCTTACAATACCGCTGCTGAAACGAGTGGTGTCTCACAAAACATGCACAATTGTACTTCTCTTACAATTGATCACTGTAGCATGGTGGGTTTACTATTCCATAGGCACCCTGCTTGAAATGTACACAGCAACTGGTGAAGGGGGGATTCAGGGGAGATGCGGGGGGGGTGTTGTCAGTCAACACAAAAGGTCAAGGACTACACATACGAAAGCTAGGAAGAGCGATTTTTTGCAAATCGCAATTAGGAAATCGCTATTCCTAATGTATGAAACGCTTTAGACTCTTTAGAGTTTCATTAGTGATTCGTATTGGGTCGCAAAAAGACCTACCTTATGAATATTATTGAGGTACATTGCAATTTGTGACCAACTAAGATTTGTTGCCATCACAGGGATGGTGCTCTGCTGGGGTCAGCAGACCACCATATCTGTGATTGTTTTTAAAGAAAGCAAACATTTCTTTTAACTTCAGCCTGTTTTATGCGCTTAAAAATAAAAAATAAAAGTTGCATGCTAAAGACATCTTGGGGATATTCAGAAGGCTGACCTAGGAATAATTCTGCCTGCTACTTACCATTGGCTTTGTGGTTTGTAACTGACATTTTCTGGCTTTCTATTTGCTGGCTTTATTTGCTTTATGCTGTCCAGCATGAGTTTGTCCCTTCCGTTGCCCAAACCTTGTTTACTAAATATTTCCCAAACTCCTTTTCTGTAAACAGGCCTTTAAATCTTGTTTTTATCTTGCCACCTTTGCTGTGCATTCAAAGACAGATGTCAATTGTAAAGCTCTCCCCATTCTCCAATCTACACTACCCACTCAAGTTTACGCCACTTTAATCTACCCCACACTAACCCAATTTATCCCACTCCACTCCAATCTACCGCGACCCACTCCACAATGATCCAATCTACTCCACTACAATCTACCCCACTCCAATATACTCCACTACAATCTACCCCACTCTAATCTACTCTGCTCCATTCTACCCCATTCCACTCAAATCTACCTCACTCCACTATACTCCAATCTACTCCACCCCACTCAATCTAAACCAATCAACCCCACCCCTCTTCAATCTACTCCACTCCACCCCAATCTACAGCACTCCACTAAATCTACCCCACTCTACTGCAATCTAACCCAGTCTATCCCACTCCACTCCAATCCACTCCACTCAAATCTATCTCAATCCACCCTACTCCAATGTATCCCAATCCACTCCATTCTATGCAACTCCAATCCAATCTACTCCACTCCACTCTATTCCACTGCACTCCACTCCAATCTACCCCAGTCCGATTTACCTCACTCCATTCCAATTTACCCCACTCCAAACTCCACTGTAATAATCCAACTCTTATCCACTGTAATCTACCCCCTACTACAATCTACCACACTCCAATCCACTCAATTTACCCCACTCCAGTCCAATCTACCCCACTCCACTCCATTCTATCCAAATCAACCCCACTCCATTCTACCACACTTCACTCCACTCTACCCAAATCTATCCCCCTCTACTTCACTCCAATCTACCACCCTCCACTCAAATCTGCCCCACTCCCCTCCAATCTACCCCACTCCACCCCACTCCAATATACCACCCCCATTTCACCCCAATCTACCCTATTCCAATCTACCTGGACGCAATCTACACCACCCTAATCTACCCCACTCCAATCCACCCCTATTTACTCCACTCCAATCTACCCTACTCAACCCCAATCTACCCCACTCCACTGTAATCTACTGCACCCCACCTTGCCCCATCCCACTCTGCCACACTGCAATCTACCCCACTCCACTCCACCCCACTCCACTCCACCCCACTTCAAACTACCCCACCCAATTACCACTCCATTCCAATTTACTCTACTATAATACACCCAATCTACCCCACTCCACTCCATTATACCCCCTACACTACACTCCAATCTACCACATTTCACCCCACACTTCCCCAATCTATCCCAATCCACTCTAGTCTTGACTCCATTCCAATCTATCCAAATCCACTCCATCCCACTCCAATCTACCCCACTTAGCTCAAACCCAATCTACCCCACTCCAATCCAACCAACCTACCCCACTCCACTCTACTTCAATCAACCACATACTATTCCACTCTATCCAATTTACCCCACTTCACTTCAATCTAACACATGCCTCCCAAATCTACGCTACTCCAGTCCAATCTAGCCCACTCTACCCATAGGGACCCCACCCCATCCCACTCCAATCTACCCTACCTCACTCCACCCCAAACTACCCTACTCCAAACTACCCCATCTAATATGCCCTGCTCCAATCTACCCCACTCAATTCTACCTCAATCTACTCCACTCCAATCAACTCCACCCTAACCCAATCTACCCCACTCCAATCTACTCTACTTCAATCTACCCCACTCCACTCCAATCTACCCCACTCCTATGTATCTCACTCCAGTCTACCCCCCCACTCCACTACGGTCTATCCTAGTTCACTCAAATCTACCCTACCATGACCCACCCCATCAATCCAACTCAAATCGACCCCACTCCACTCCAATCTACCCCACATGAACCTACCCTGCCCCACTCCAGTCTACCCCAATCCACTGCACTCCACTCTTCCCCAATCTACCCCACTCTTCCCAAATCTACGCCACTCCACTCTACCCCAATCTACCCCAACGTACCCTACTATCTACCCCAATCGACTTCATGACAGTCTACCCTGCTCTAGCCCAATCTACCCCACTCCACCTCAATCTACTTCAATTCCTTCTATCCCACTCTAATCTACCCCTATTTACTCGACTCCAATCTATTCCACTCAACTCCAATCTACCCGACTCTACCTCAATCTACCCCACTCCACTGCAATCTACTGCACCCCACTTTGCTCCATCCCACACTGCCACATGCCAATCTACCCCACCCCAATCAACCCTATTAAATCTACCCCACTCCAAACTACCCCACCCCAATCAACCCTCTTCAATCTACCCCACTCTAATCTACCCCACGCCAGTCTACCTCAGTCTAGTTCAATCTACCATACTATAATCCACCCAATCTACCCCACTCCACTCCAATATGCCCCACTACACTACAGTCCAATCTACCCCACTCCACTCTTCCCTAATCTATCCCAATTCACTCCAGTCTTGACTCCATTCCAATCTATCCAACTCCACTCCACCCCTCTCCGATTTACCCCACTTAGCTCAAACCCAATCTACCCCACTCCAATCCACCCTACTCCACTCTACCCCAATCAACCACATTCCATTGCACTCTACCCGAACCTACCCCTCTTCACTTCAATCTACCACATGCCACCCAAATCTACACTACTCCAGTCCAATCAAGCCCACTCCACCCAAAGCGTCCCCACTCCATTCCACCCTACCTCACTCCACCCGAAACAACCCTACTCCAATCTACCCCATTTAATTTGACCCACTTCAATCTACCCCAATCCAATCTACCTCAATCTACTCCACTCCAATTTACTCCGCCCTAACCAAATATATCCCACTCCAATCTACTCCACTTCAATATCCCCACTCCACTCCAATCTACCCCACACCTATATATCTCACTCCAGTCTACCCCACCCACTCAAATCTTTACTCAAATCTACCCTACCATGATCCACCCAATCTATCCCACTGAAATCAACCCCACTCCACTCCAATCTATCCCACTCTAACCTACCCCGACTCCCTCCAATCTACCCCATTCCACTGCACTCCACTCTTCCCCAATCTACCCCACTCCACTCCAATCTACCCTAATATATTCCACACCACTCTAACCCAATCTACCCCAATGTACCCTACTCCTATCTACCCCACTCCAATCAACCCCACTCTAATCTATCCCAATCTACTTCATGCCAATCTACCTGACTCCACCTCAATCAAGGAGCCAGGCTCTGCGGTCAATCTGACACTGTGGAAAGGCCGAAGGCTGTGTTATATTTCATATCAGTACCCTAAAATAGGTCCAGGGAACATCGTACACTTTCCCTACATGAGCTCCCGTTATTTCTTATGAACTAGCCTTATAAGGACATAATTCCAAATAAGGACAGAATGCCTTATACGGACACCGCGCCTTATAAGGACTGCAGCCTTTTATGGACTAAACCTTTCACCTAGTTCCATGCCGAGGGTGGGTTTTTCCCAATCGATATTGCTAAGACGGCATCCTTAGCACATGTGACTAATTGATGAGTACACTCTCCAGGAGGTCTACTTCACCTCTCCCATCGACGCACAAGGTTTAATCCCCAACGTCATCCTCATACTGAACAATGGGTAACACACGTACATAGACTGTATAAATACAGCACCTCTTGCTATCAGAAAGCAGGAGGAACCCAAGACTTCACGACCAACACACTGACCAGAGACGCTGCAGCTCCGGCATGCCATCGCTCCAGCTGACAGTGGTCTGACTATCCCTTGCGGGGTGTCCAGCTCAAGTCCAGGACGAAGTCCCACACTCTCACTATTTCAGGTATGGGGGTTTGACCAAAGCCTAGTGGGATTCTTGGCTCTTAGGCTTAGGCTATATAGCTCCTACTCACATGCTAGGTACACTTAGGTACATCTATTCAGGCATCTTAGGAGTACACACTTCATTTTATTAATGCATTTCTTATTCATGTATATGTTCATGACTATTGCAAAATGGTCGAACAATACTATTCCTTTTTATTCACTGTACTGCTGGTTCTATATCTCTGCTACTGTGTTACAGTTGTAACAGCGCACCTATTCTACATGAGAAGAACTACTGTACAATAAATTCTTATTGTAAACGCCCTGACTGTTTCTTCTCTGTATCTCTCTGAGCAGGAGATTCTAGTGGCACTGTGAGCTAGCTAATGCAAACCATAGACTAATATATGCGGCGGGGGTGTTAGTCTGCCACCAGACCAACAGTATATGTAATCCGTAAATGTCGTAGGTCCTGCATTACAGGGTACTATAGGAACTACACTGCATGGCACCCAACGTGGTATATTGAAGGCACACTTACTCAACAGTAGAATCTGAGTAGCCCAGTCGTGCTTATTCTCAGAGACCCTACTTACAAAACCCAGAGACGTCTGGAGTAAGTGGGAAAAACTCCCCCCTAGCTGAGTAGGCAATATATCCTATGTATTGGCTGTTGGTTTATCAAGCTTGAACGGAAAATTTCCCAAAATTGTGTATAAAACCTTTGCATAAAACCTTTTCATACCTTCCTTAGACAAATGGCCTGAGTTCAAAACACAATGGTTGAAGAGGGTGCTTTAAACGTTCTAAATCAAGGACTTAATCAGTCCAGTGAGAAGGATGCAAATGCAATACATATTGCACCCAAAGTAAGACAAACCTTAACAGTTAAGCTACACAAACATGGGTTACCACGTAGAGGAGGTACAGTAATATTCGTGATAGAGGCACATGAAGATTTCAAAACAGAGGTATTCTACTCATGGGTTATATTCCCAGCTGCAGATGCTGTAACTAAAACATTTCATTATTACTTACATGATGACATTCCAGAGGTCTACACTCCTTTTGAGGAGACTGAGATTCCGCTTACCTACCAGGAACATATTTTCTGGTTTAATGGCGTCCTACCCCACGTAAGAACAAGAGCAAGGCTTGGTCCTTTAGGGATTCCAGGAGCAACATGGCCGATATTAGCGACCTATGCACCACATCCAGACATTGACACCATGCCACAGGATGAACTACTTGTTCAACACACAGAGTTGATAAAACTCTACAGAAACATGACAGATTTCGTCTTGAGGACACTCCCGGTCCAACCTACTGGTAATTACACTGACTGCAGCTCCTACACAGAGCTCAGGGACTAAAATTACTCCACAAACATTACACGTGGTAATGGGCAAAGTGCCCACAAAACGCGAACAAATTCCTTTCTGGGTAGCTCAAAAAATAACCTAGTTTTTCCAAATAAAACACCATTTGAAAAACACTGAATGTTAAGGATCTGCTTGCCCATGGGGATAACACCTCAGTTAGAGGACTGCACCTCTTGGGGTACAGTCTTTGCTGCCATGTATACACCAGAACTCATGGTATTCCTTCACTAGCAGTAGTACCAGATATATTAAGACAAATACAAAATGACTATGGAGCAGAACCTGCAGGGCCGGACTGGCCGTAGCGGGCACTGGGCAATCCCCCGGTGCGCCGCATGGGTGGGGGCCGGTTTTGGACCCCTGGGGGCCGTTTTTGTTACAGGGCCGTTTTTGCAGCATGTCTGCAAAATCGGCCCTGTAACAAAATCGGCAGAAAACCGGCCCTGGCAAAGAGCTCGGCGGCACCCCCGAGCCCCAGAGGTGGGGGAGGGGCCGAGCACTTTGCCAGGCCGGTTTTGGTTCCCAGTCCGGCCCTGAGAACCTGCCCTGAACTTAGGGATGAAGTTATTAAATAACTACGACCAGGTATCAGCCATAATACTAGCTAACATCAAAGGGGAAGCAGCATCAGTGGCAATCCGCCAACGCCTAAGGGAATTCACTCCATTAGAACAGGAGAACGAACTACCCAAAATAATTGAAACTGCGCATGCAGAATTAGGCAGAGATAGTTTTGGAGGAAAAGCTTTAAAACCTCTACTACAGGGCAGTCCTGAGAAGGATACTTTTAAACCGACACCTACTTCTTCTAAAAAGAAGTGGGATAACAAAAATGACAACTCTAAAGAGAAAAGATCTCAGTCCCGAGGTAGGTCTCCTCAACAGGAGCCCTCTGAAAAGAGGTACAACCTTAGGATCAGGGATAATATTAGAAAACCTGACAGGTATCAGGATACTGATACACGTTTCTCTCGTTCATTTCAGGCCTCGAAGAAAGGCTCCGAATGAGAAGGACGGTCAGAACACAGAGAGGAGCGCACACAGTCCAGAGACAAGCAGCGCACTCAAGACTTTACTTCTAAAAAAGAATATAAGCAAAATCCAAAACCTCAATTTAAGAAAAAGAAAGTTGCTGGTCTGAAAATCAGACATGCCCAGAATTCTGAGGACACAACTTCTGAACAAGGAATGGGCACTGGCGATGCTAGACAGCGTGCCAGAAGTAACAATAGCTCGCCTGAAACTGAAGGAATTTCTGGTGACAACGGAGTTGAATGATTACATCAGGGTGGAAACACCAGACACCAGGGTGATCGTCCCACATAGGTTATATGAAGTAACACTCTGGCTGGAGAGGGACAAGCCCCGGAAAGTAAAAGCTCTTTTTTGGAAGAACTTATTATCTGGTTATGACATCCTGTTAGCAGAACAAGATTGGCCGCCTGCATTCGTTATGGAGTGTCCCAGGAGAGAAAGTGTAATTTTTCCTGCATTTTCCAACTACTTTCCCATTCACTTAAAACATGCTTATGCACTGGAGTGAGCAGTAGCCCAAGCTACAGCAGTGTACAAAAATCAAGCAGGGTGGGATGAGAACTCAACCTACCACGTGATCCCGTTAAAGGTTTCACCAAATGCTCAGAGGCAATACCCAATAAAGCAAGAAGGGAGATCTTAGATCAACTTGAATACCAGGGGGTCATTGAAAAATGTACCTCTCCAATGAACAATCCTTTGTTTCCAGTCTCTAAACCCGACAATCTATATCGTCTAGTTTTAGATTACAGACATTTAAACTCATTCACAAAGACATTTGCTGTCCAAAATGCACACAGTGTCGCATTAATGAATAACATTATGCGCAAAAAATACAAAACCGCACTTGATATCTCAAATGGATTGTTCTGCCAAAATACAGCACCTGAAAGCAGGAATCCGACCGCCTTCAGTGCGTTAGGGTCTCATCAACAATTTGGTTGTTTGCCACAAGGGTATAAAAACAGCCCAGGTGTATTTTCAGCAGGAGTAACAGAGTTACTTCACAAATTTGATGAAGAAGCGTTGGCATATGTGGATCATATTTATCTGACTGACGACGACTTGATGAGGCACTTGACCAGGGTAAGCACCATTATTATGGGATTTACCGCAGAAGGCTATAAGTTCAACTTTAAAAAGTCGAAAATAGCCCACCTCAATGTCCTATTTTTGGGATATGAGCTGTCAAGTGAAGGCAAATGTCTGGCAGCTAACTTTTTATGTCCAGCCTAGAGCAGCGCGCATGCGCTGCATGCTCGACTTTTAGTAATGGGCTTTAGAAAGCTCACCACATACTTGTGCGTGTGGTGATGTTTTTCTCCCAGGCTATTGGGCTTTGCGTGCGTCTTTCTAAGAAAGACAGCACGCAATTGGGCAAAGGTGGTGCATGTCCCGCCTTTGCTCCGCCCACAGCCTATTGCTTGCGGTTACCCGCACAGGCTCCATCTGTTTTCAATTATCGTGCCCAGACACGGGTGCGATAATTGAAAACAGACCGCTCGCTGTGGCGCGCGCGCACCACTCGCATGCTTGAAAGTTGGAACCTGGTAAACTGTGAACATGGATGTTCACGTGCCGTGAGAGAAGTCAGCTACTAGATCTAGCACTACAGGATCAGTGCCTAAATTACGGGTACTACAGCCTCTACAACCAGAACTTTTTCCAGCATTATTACGCTGCAGAGGGGAAAAAACTATGACTCAAAAATGCGTGTAATATGGCTCCGCCAGTCCGCTACTTTCGCGGACTGTCCACGATTTCAGCCTGAAGTCCGTTGTCAGTAATTGTATGTTTCAACGGATATCATTTGTACGGAGTTTTATCAATTCCAGGTGGCACAACTACCAATCCCTCAGCGAACATAATTCTAGGAGGTATCTGGGAGTGGGCGGTAATGCTAATGTGTAAAGTGAACTACGATTGGAGAATATGGGGCCACCCTAGGCAATCCTAGTGCGTCATACAGAATTCCAAAGTGCTGATTGGCCGTTGAACCTTTGTCCGAGGAATTCTCTTGCTTGGCATGAGAGGGGTTTAGCTGGAGCTCAATCTGAGGCGAACTAGTTGAGTTTCAGGATCGCGGTTGTGACAGCATTTGTTGGTGAGCAAGCCAGGTTGGGCTGCTGCCGTCTTGGATAGGAAGAATGGAGGAGTGAAAGGAACGGCTGTGCTATGTGTTGGGTCTTGTCCTGTGTGTGAGTGAGCTATGATTGTTTCTTGGGCTCATGCTGGGCGTGACAACGCTACGTGGTGTGGTTAGACTGGTACTATACGGGGCGGTAGTTGTGTAGGCAAGCCTAGTATGTCTAACATTTACTGACCTTGGAGTGGCTTAGTCCGTATTTTGTGGGACACTGGTTCGATTCGCACCATGCTGCTACATTGACTGCTCCATGACAGCACATAAAACTTTAGAGATATCACTGAGTACGTCGGTCCCGTCTCCATGGCTCCCATGCAAGTGAAATTCTGAATGGCAACCATACACAGAGGCGCAGTGTCCGCTGGGCTAAATGGCCCTTTGAAGCCGCCCCAACCCCCCTCTTCTCCTGTTGTATGCTGTAGCTTGGACTGTGGCAGCTTCCTGGGCACAGAAGAAGTGTTATTTGATGTGTGGCCGCTGGTCTGGCCTCAAGGTCAGCATCATCCAAAACTTTGCACAGGTCGTTTAAAACACGTTTATACTTACATAAGGGGTTTTTAGGTTGAGCCTAGAAGCAGTGCGCATGCTCTGCGAGGCATGCTGTATTCATCTGTGGGCTTTAAACACACCAAGTACACGCCCACCGCTTTTCATTGGTTGCTTGGTTACTGATTCTATAGTTTTCGTTGGTGACTAATGTATAGATCCCAGGAGGTATCAGAACAAGGGCTATACTCAATCCTTGACCACACCAAACCCAGGAGTTATCAGAACCTGAACCACACACAACCCAGGAGGTATCAGAACAAGTGCCATACTCAATCCTTGACCACACCAAACCCAGGAGTCATCAGAACCTGAACCACACACAACCCAGGAGGTATCAGAACAAGGGCTATTCTCAATCCTTGACCACACCAAACCCAGGAGTCATCAGAACCTGAACCACACACAACCCAGGGGGTATCAGATTCTGAACATAGCTTACTCAGGAGGTATCAGAACCTGGACCACACCCAACACATGAGATATCGGAACAAGGAACATACCCAACTCTGGACCACACCCAACCCAGGAGGCATCAGAACCTGGAGCGTACCCAACCCTGCACCACACAATCCTTGAACACACCACAGTCAGGAGGTATAAGAACCTAGACCAATCCGAAGCCAGGAGGTATCAGATTCAAGACTAGGTGTGCTCCGCTACTAAGCGAAGTGAATTCTAGAGGGTCATGGTGATATGAACTGCCTTGTTATATATTAAGTTGGCAGATATTTACATGTCATTTATGTTTACATGTGTAGTTTATGCATAGTGTAAAATGATTTGCATGCATAAACTGTAACATTACTTAATAGTATCGAGTGTACTGCCACATGTGCCCTTTCTGAGTTTGCAAGTATTTATGTCACATTTACATTGACGTGATGTGCACAAGAGCTTTTCCAATGGTGTTACCAAATTATAATTACTGATGCTGGAATGTGCTTAAATGTTGCACTGCTAGAGGGTCGCACGTAAAGGGGTCTTAACAAGCAGGAAGCAGTGTGCACCCGCTTGGGCCTCAATAAAAGAAGTTAAAAAAATAATGTAATAAAGCTGAATAGGGGAAGAGAGTGAGAGATTCGATGCACTCCCGTAGAACTCCAAAAGACAATAAAAACAAGCATTTACAATGCAATAGGTCTCGCATTTACAAGAGTTTGAGCTATTGGCATTGTAAATGATATTGCTAACAGCTTAAACTCTCGCAAATACGGGACCGATTGCATTTAAAATGTAGGTTTTGGAAAAGGCCCACATGCCGAGCTTTCACGTTAATGTCAGCTACGCCACTTTCTTTAGACAAGCCACGTACCGTAACGTCAGGGCACAAGTATTTGAGGAGTATTGTCAATTAATTTAAGCCTGGTATCATTTGCAGAGGCATGGAGAGGACGACTTGCTGTTTTATGTTTGCACTTAAAACAAGCAAACTGTGGGCAGAACGGGGTTGGCAGACACCGGGATCTAAGAATGGACCTGCTCCTGCACGTAAGATAGCGATGCATGCAGCGTAGGTTCATTTGATGGAAAACGCGGACTAATATGCGACATGTAAAGCGCCTCGACACCCTCTTGTCTGCGCTATATAACACTACTACATGTAAATAAATAAAAGGCGAGCATGTCCAGCAGGCAAAATGCTTCTTACTGAACAAAACCAATTGATAAAAACACAAATAATCTATAAAGGCGCCATCATAACTACAACAAATGGGGCTGTAAAGCAGAATGTATCCTGTGCTGTGAGCGGCTTCATACAACAGAGCGCTGCTAGCATAGCGCCTTGAGGCTATTTAGTGCACAGTGCACTTTTATGAGCTTATGTAGCACAGCCATATGTGGTTTAAGCCACTGGCCCGTGGCCTCTCTGAATGCCTTTCCTCCACCCCAAGGAGATGGAATGGGGCAATTAAAGGCTATTAAAGGGCTGGAAGTAAAAGCTTGAAAACAGAACACAGCAAAGCTGTGAAAAGCATTGCAGTCTGAGCACTGCAGGTCACCGCGCCGGCGGCTGCCGAAACCCTGATTTTATCCGAGCAGGATTATAGCAACGCACGCCTGAGCCAAGGGGCCCTGAGCTCACGGAACTCGGGGGCAGGAGGGGTCTCGACAAAGCAGGGAGCAGGGCTGGGGAGGCAGAGAAACCAGTACGATTGACTGCGCCCCATCCCTACAAGCTCTACTCAGTGACTCCATCTCCCCACCTGGCCACTCTGCCGCTTCTTAACCCCCCGCAGAAGATGCCCACGCACCTTTAACCATCAGCAGGGCACGGAAACAGTTTTTATTTATAAAGAAGAAAAGCTTCTCAGAAATGTAAGGGCATAAGATAGCTTGTATGGATAACATGCCTGCGCCAGAAAGGTGCTCTGAGGTCTGCCTAGGCTCCAAGCGCCAAATAACAAATAGCGTGCATGGTCGCTCCTGTTTAACACGGAACTCGGGGGCAGGAGGGGTCTTGACAAAGCAGGGAGCAGGGCTGGGGGGATGGGAAGGTTGCAGAGAAAACAGTACAACTCACTGCACCCCAGCCCTCCCAAAGGCGAGACCTAGTGGCTATGCCAATGCTTGTTTAAAGGGTTGTGGATGGTTTACTGGGTGGCTTGAAAGGGGTTCAATTCTTTTAAGATGATGTGATGGTGGTGGAGAGAAATCTTGAGGAACACAGTGTAAGAACAACAGTCATTCTGAATAAATTCCTGATGAATGGCTTAACCCTGAAACCAAAGAATTATTGTTTTGTCAAATCAAAAACATAATACTTGGAGCATTTGATTACCCCATGTGGTGGTTAAAACCTAAGAAAAGTCTGGTGGAAAGTAGTATGAATCTGAGAAGTCCAGCAAACAAAAACAAACTCGTATCGCTTTGGGGAATGGAGTGGGATTTCCATGGGCTCATAGTTGTGAGCAGGAGGGTTCGAGTATAAATAATAATGTAAAAAATGCTCCATACCTCCAAGCTTTGATACTGATGGGTTCTGCACTCTTTTGATTAACCCTAGTGACAAAGGATTATCTTGATCATGAACAAATATACCTTTGTGTCAACCCTGTTCTTTCACTGTGTTAGGATAAAGAGACATTTTCTGTTCTAACCAGTCTCCTGACAATGCCGTGACATTTGTATGCGAAGTATGTCTTGAAAATAATCGTGATTTAACAGCAAACCACATTTAGTAAAAGTCCAATTCTGCATAACTTTAGTTGAATTTCTCAAGAAGAAAAAAATACACAATTTCGGGTACAATCTCAAGAAGAAAAAAATACACAATTTCGGGTACAATGAGAAACTTTTCCCTTTCTCTTTCAATAGATACTCTTGCGAGAGGAAGAGAGGCTGGGGGAGGTAGTGAGTGAGCGCAGGAGGGAGGAGGCGACAACTGCTACCCAGGCCGGCCCATAATAACCGTCACTTTCTCTTTCCCATTTCAACTCTCAGCTGTTTTTCATCAAAAGAATTTGAAACAACTGTGAGCTGCCAGCCAGGCGGATAATACGGGGCATCTGTGGCTGACGGGGCCAGTCTCTGCGGTGAACCGGAGTCTGTCTAAGAAAGAGTCTGTCTGACCGACAGGAGGTGGGACATGAAAGGGAAGACAGGTCAGGGTGAGCAGGAAGAGCAAACGCGTGGACAGAGAAGGGAGGAGCGATGGAAAGAGGTACGGGAGGAAGAGGCAACCTTAATATATTCAAAAGAGAGTGGGGGGACATGGCGTAGGGAGAGGTGACAAGGAGATAAAACATGAAAAGAGATGGAAGGCAGGTGAGAGAGAAGAAAGAGGAAAATGGGGAAGGGACAATGCAAAGTAACATAGGGAAGAAAAGAGAAGTAGTAACGGGAAAGAGGGTTTGATAGAGAGCGAGTGAGACAGAAGAGAGACAGCAGAGAGATAACAGGAGAGGAGAAGTGAGGCTCGAGAAAGGAACAGGAAGGGGAGGACAGGGACAGGGTGCACGTGCGTCATCGTGATCGCGATCGCTCTGAAAGCGAAAGTGATCGCGATTGCGATGACGCACGAGTTTTCAAAGTGCTGCTGGCGGCCAGCTGCGCGCGTGCACGATCGCGTGAGCGCAAGCGTTAGGCCAGCCAGCAGCACTTTGAAATGCCCACATACAAAATGTCTCTTCAAGCCAGCGCATGCGCTGGGCTCAGCAAGACCTAAAAATCAGGGGTAGGAACAATTTATCCTAAAAGAAACAATGTAAAGAGAAAATGATTCAGGGATGGGGCAAGCACAAGACCAGGAGTAAAGCCATCGAATAAGAACCAGGGAACAAAGATAGACAAGAAAGTCATCTAATCATGAGCAAGAAGCTGACCCAGAGCTAACTTTATGTATATTGTATAGAAGACAATAGGTCTTCGACAACAGACAGCTAAATCCGCCGGTATGCAAGAATAAATAATGACACAGCACACCTCCAGTGAACATGCTTGATCATGCTTGAGCATGATTGGCAGAAAAGTGCAGGGGTATGGCAGCACACTTTCCAAAGCCATGCAGAGACCTTTCATCACAGCCGGCCCTTCCACACAATGTGATTCAAATCTAGCAATGGTCATCAAGGTACGATCAGAGAGGGTAGTGACAGTGAACTGTGATCAGAGCTGGCAGTATTGAACTCACAGAATCTGAGGTTCGTTTTAGAAAACAGGGAGGGGGTATGCTCAGCGCTCCCAGGCGTGGTCAATCATAAAATAGTCTCAACCAAGCAGCAGAATTACAACACCTGCACTTATCCTACATGGATCAAAGCAGCTTGTTGCTCTAAGACTAGGCGAGTGGAATTTTCGCGCTCACTTTCCATCCTGCACTGTTCAGCTACTTATGACATAAGCTGCCGCTTATACTGACAAGGAAAAGAAAACTTAGTTTGTGTTTTGTGTATTTGCCCCCATTTACTGCAGCACAGGAGAACTTTTCTCCATGCCGACTTTGTCCGGCTAGGATTGCGCACCTGCTTCCAGGCAGCCATTGCCAGCTTGAACCCATTAAACTCACTACCAAACATCAAAACTGTCTAATTTCTCCGGATGGCACCCACAAAATACGATCTAGCCAACTGCACCAGTGCTGCGGCAACACATTCTTAAATGCTGTATTTAATGCCCCGTGCTCACGTATTCTCAATCGCACACAAGGGGTCGGCAAAACTGCCACAACAACGACATGTTTAGCACGCCGAGCCAAAGACTAATCCCACAGCAGTTAGCACAAGGGGCGAGTCTAGCCACATCTTCAGTCTCTCACGCATTGTATGCACTTCGGAGTCCATGAGAGTTTGACTATCCTAGGCTGGCCACCGCCCCATGTTTTCCTAACACTTATTTCCACTCTTCGCACTGCTCCGCTCCAAAATGTACTGTCCAGACTGCACCAGGCCAGTCTTCGAGCAAGTAGACTTCTGCTATCTATTCTCGTTTAGCTAACTGTTTTATAGTTAGGCCTGTGGTCTGAAAAATGTGCACATTGCTTGTAATACTTTTGCGCAAAACTGGTTTCATTTTATGCATTGTCTGCTGGTTTTTAATTACTTTTAACGAAAATCAGCTAACCCTTCTGTCCACCTCTTCAGACCTGTTCAGCATGGGGCCTGTGTTCTGCGCTTTGTGCCTTGGGCTTACTGCTCTAACCCATCCACAAAGATCCACCTTGCAATGTGCTCTATTTGTTTTCTACTTATTATGAAAGCAACACCAATATGAACCTTCCCCGTCGGTACTTAGCATTGTTTTTATGATATGCCAATAGGTCTCGCCTTTGGGACCTTATAATTGTTTAGCCATTCAACAGTTGATGTTGCTTGTTAGAAAAGTTTGCGCTGCTCCAGCTTCCAAAATCATAAAAAAATTTACAATCAATGCTTGGGTTCCTAAATTTCGGCAGAACATACATTTTAGATTAAGGCACAATGGGTAAAACATTTCTATGAATTAATTAAACCTGACTTTTCAGCAAAAGATTGGACACAAGAACATACTAATATTCTTCGTTGAATCCAGGAAGACATGATTGATTCAAAACACTTACAGACTCGCGTAAACGTACGCCACTTAGTGATCCGAATAATTGCGGGTCAATGCGGGTACACATATTTGACCTTTAATGAGGGAGAAACTGTACCTATCGCTTACAAATCACACCTGTATACAAGTGCAGAAATGCGTTTCACTTCAACAGAAAAAATACTGACAGGTGTTCAGACTGCGTTAGCAAGAGAAAGGGCACTGGCTCAGGGTAAAAACGCATTATTGTCGTAACTCCAGTACCAGCTTTAGAAGCTGTTACAAAGGCCAGTGTCCCAAATGCGAAAGCGTTACATCCCAGGTGGATACAATGAGCAAATTCTCTAACTGCAACAGACGTTGAATACAGATTTGATCCTAGTTTAAAAACTCAGGCATTCCTGCAATATGAACAAGAATATCCTCTACCAAATGAAATCTTGCCTCTTGATCAATATGAATATATTATATACACGGACGGATCTGCACAACTGCCATAGGGAGTAAGCAACAATATTTTTCAGCATGTGCAATCGTAAAAAGGACGCATGCATGATGGCAAATTCCATCTTAGTTGCACAAAAACGCAATCTCTAGGAGACTGCACGGCTCAGTTGGCAGAATTAAAAGCACTGATACTTGCACTAAAAAATACGGATTACGAATTCCCCACATTAATCGTGTGTGATTCTTTTTACTGTGTACAGTCGTACAATGAGTACTTACAGCATTGGGAACAGAATGGGTTTAAAGATGCAAAAGGTGACACAATAAAGCACAAAAGGCTATGGGAACAGGTAGCGGAATTGAAATCCGAACTACCGCAAAAGGGACTGTTCGCACAGCTTCTGTATCTGTGCTGACTCGTTCGAAAACGAGAAAAGACGGAGATATAATGGTAGCTGTCATTTCATCCCGAAAAGGCATCACAGCAGTACCTAAAACATTTCCACTCAAATACTCCTATAAATTAGATGCACAAAACATTCCATATGCTCAGATTCCTGGAGTGGGGGATAGAGTTATACCAAATATGGATCGTAGGCAAGGGTTAATACGAGCCGCACACGAGGGTTTGGGCTCTACGCACACAGGCGTTGCTGCGATTATTTCTTTATTGAAACACCGCTATTGGTAGCCAGGGTTATCCAAGCAAACTAAAAACTATGGGGCCTATTAGGAAAGTCCGCCCGCCACCCTAGCGGTGCTGGGACCGGCCGCCAGTGGTGCAGCGGTCCCGCACCGGCAAGTAGGATGCCACAGCCATGGTGGCGGTGGCATCCTGCATCCACAACATGCTCAAAGCACCGCCCGCCACAATGCTGTGGATGCACCTTGTGCATTTGCATACACAACGTGGCAGGCACTGCACGGTGATGCCACGTTGTCCCTGCAAACGCAGGGGGGTACCATAGGTACCCCCCATGTGCACCCCCACCCCCCAAACACCCTGGGGGCCCGCAACGGGCCCCCCAGTCAGGAACCACATGCCTTTCCGTGGCAGCAATGCCGCCATGGAAAGGCACTTTCCCGCCTGCATTGTAATATGGATGGCAGTGTCTTGCAGACACCGCCACCATATGCAGCCCCTTTTCCTCCCGGTCGACTTGTTGACCGGCGGAAAACCGGCAGAAAGTCTTTCCATCCGCCGGGTTCCCCCCCGCCATCGTAATATGGCGGGGGAAAATGGGATGCGGGCTGTGGGAAATGTCGGGCGGATCGCCACTGCCCGACATACTAATACGCCCCTAAGTCTTGAAATGCAACATCTGCCAGCAGATGAAAGGCTCCACCGTCGCACGCCCGGCACAGACACCATTACTAAAATCAGACAAACCTCTTGCATGTGTATACTTGGAACACTGCGGCCCCTTACAAACGGACGGGGCTTACAGGTATATAATGGTTGCAGTGGATTCATGCTCAAGATTCCTATGGGTTTGGCCTCAGCGTTCTGCTGACGCTCGAACTGTTATAAAAGATTTGCGAGTCTTTATCGGTACATACGCAGTCAGCACGTTACACTCTGACCGCGGCCCTGCGTTTAGCTCTCGGGCTTACAAAGAGGCCATAGAAGGAATAGGCGAAGCATTGCGATTCTCATCTCCGTATCATCCTGAGGGAAATTCGGTTGTGGAGTGAAAAAACCATGACTTAAAGCAATCTTTAACAGCTAGGGTATTAGGCAAGGGCGGTAGTTGGGTCACACACCTGTATGGGGGCATTAAATAACCAGCCAAAAAACCCTCTAGAGGGAGTCACTCCATATGAGGTCCTCTTTGGGACACAAATGTGGGTTCCTGATCTTGATTGTGAAGGCTCAGTGGCGGAAGAAAAACCATTTGATATCTATGATCGTTTGGCTGTTTTACAGGATCTGAATGAATCCAGGACAAAACCAAGCAATATCCATCTAAAGCAGACCGCCACTGAGGAAGTCAAGGTAGTCACGGCAAGACTTGTCGGGATCCCAAAAGTCGGGGACCTGGTCAGAGAGAAAATAGCAGACAAAAAGGAATTTGGACCTTCCTACAGAAAACCTGTACCAGTCCTTGCAGTACATGGAACAAGAACTGTGTTACTGCCTCCTCTTGCCGGAAAAAAGGAGAAAATATTTGTCTCAATTGACTTAATCAAACCACACTATGTGGCTGATACTAAATAGTAGGCCTAGTAGACACCGATGTAGCAGACGCCCTCCTCTAGCTACAATCCAAGAAGTTCAAACAGAAAGACTCATCACGTTTGAAGAGCCACCTGTAAGGAATGAAGGACTAAGCAACAATGCTACGGAACTTGTTCCACTTGAACAAAACATTCAAAATAAAAATAAAAATCTGAATAATTCACAAGTTGCAATTAGACATAATCCAGATGTCTACATCAACACGCCTCGTTGAGAGGAAAAGGACATTTCAACCAATCCGATGCAATTCCAACAATTGATCGAACTGCTTCTGGCTATTTCATTAACTTTGATACGTTTTCACTGGATCCAAGCAAGCCAGAAACGACGTCAGCCAAAACACCGTTCAAGCAACAAGTAAAGAACTTTATTTTCTTTCTTCAAAAGACATACCTGATATCACCTTGGATTGAACTCTGGGTAATTTCTGGGATAATGTTTTTTTTTAATGGCTAGGTTTAGTGTTGACTTTTAGTATGCTTATTAATGGACATTATCTTCAACAAGATTTCACAGCCCAAAAGGTCAACATCCTCCTGAAGCCACACACATCGTCACATCGTGATCAAAGAGACTTGTCATCAGTGAACATCACAGCTGTTCCTATACCGGATGGTATGGTATGGGACAAGGTTGATTTTAACATATTCGGACCGACCGAACTTTTAAAAACAAGCATTTACAATGCAATGGTCTTGGCATTGTTAAAGTTAGAGCTGTTGGCATTGCTCATGACATTATTCTTGTTTATGTTTTTGTTTTTAAAACATTTAAAGAAACGGCATTGTTATTTACAATGTCAATAGCTTAATCACTCTCCAATGTGAGACCTATTGCATTTGCACCCAAATACAGAGCCACACACACAAAGCCACCCACACACAGAGCCACCCACACATACAGAGCCACTCACATAGAGCAACCCACACACAAATAGAGCCACCCACAGAGCCACCTACACACACACACACAGAGTTACCCACACACAGACAGAGCCACCACGCATAGAGCCACACACGCAGAGCCACACACACAGAGCCACCCACACACACATAGAGCCTCCCACACACACACACAGAGCCTCCCACACACACACACACAGCCACCCACACACACACAGAGCCACCCACACACACACAGAGCCACCCACACACACACACAGCCACACACACACAGCCACACATACATACACAGAGCCACATACACACACAGTGGCTTCCACAAACCTTCCAGCACCTGTGACGAGATTAGCAATAAATCATCATTTAACAGTGTTTAAGGCACGAGAAACGAAGGAGTTAAATGCCAACATCAGAAAGAAATAAAAAGAGACTGGGCCGACAACCAAGACAAATCACCCACACTGCGAGCATTCACGTAATTACAAAACAAATGCTGTCAGAAGCAACCGAGCTGTCAGAGCCTATGACCATTAGGATGAGTTCTCTGACAAGCACCCGGCCCCGATGGAGCAGCCACTGAGCTGCTTGCTTCTCATGGCGTGCTGTCTGGTGGGCCTCGGGACCTAAGAGGGGAAGTGAAGGCATTGAACACTGCGCACTCTGGCAGCAGATGCCAGGTAGCACCTCCCGTCAAGACTCCAGGCCATTAGAGAGGCAGACAGTTAAACGGAGGGCAGAGGGCTGAGAGCTGCAGACAGAGGGAGTGAGGCAACAGCTGGACTTGGTAACCATGTTTCTCCGAGGTCAAGCAGAAATGCCTCAGAGAAACGCAGCAAATTTTCGGATTCGGGGGCGTGTTGTCTTTCTCTCCTCTTGCCATTGGCTGGAATGTTTACATTCCAGAGGAGAGAAAGAAAGTAAAAAACACACCCCCGAATCCGAAAAAGACGAGCTTAAATGGACAGACGCCCCTCTACTTTGTGGTACAACAAGTTGTCTTTTTTTTCCTGAGCACTTATCCCAATGCGCCATTTCTGTATATGATCGGAGGCTTGAGGGGGTGGATGATGATGGAATTGGGGGGGTGGTGTTTCTGTTACATTAAGAGTTTTTCAGATCAGCAGTTGCATGGGGGACTGCTAACAACGGCGAGAACACCATTCAACACAGGGCAGGGAACTAAAGTGTTTGTAGTATTTCCTTGTTTGCCACTTTTATCCTCCATAGTCAACCTTTCTTGATGCAATGCCTTTATTGACTACTGTATTGAATGTCGCCTTGTCATTGACACTTTGAAAATAAACACATTATAAAAAAAAAAAAGTGATATAGAGTCTAATGTTGTCTTCATAGCACTAACGTTCACTTATATTTCTGTAATTGGTGCAGCAATGTTCCAAGGTTGTGGGTCATCTCATCAACAACATTTCAGCCTGTCAGTCAGGATGCTTCCCAGGAAGAAAACAACTGTGCCTCAACAGATGAAGATACACAAGGGCCTGTAGAGGAGGGAAGAGACTCCCAGTTGTTGAATTAAGTCCTGGGTAAGAGCGTGTCCAGCTGGTGGTAGAAATAAATGTTCAATTTTGCTTCCATCAGGTAACTTTGATTCATCGTAGCATGGTAGATGGGAATGTCTTTCTCTCTGTTTGTTTCTAGCAACTAGTACGTCAAGCATGAGTCCTGTGAGGAAGATATAGATTACCATTGATGAATATCCTTTGGAAAATCACCACAGTGGTCTCTCTTCCTACCTTATGATGTAATTTGTGCTAGCGGGAGCACCATAAGCAGGTGTCAGCCACTATACTCATCAGTGCCTTTGTAAATTGCTGTGCGTGCTATATTGCTATCAGTACACAATGTTATCAGTCCCCATGCTGTGATGTAAATGCACACCATACATACCTGTTTTCCTGTATGTAATATCAACACCACTGCAATGACGTATAATATAATTAACGCCACGGGCTGTGCTTGGCTTATCCATTTTGCCATCATTTTCGTGGGTGTGACTTCCAGGCTACAGACACATTGCAATGTGGTCCGTCGGCTGCGCTGCCGACTTTGGTGCAGGAAACCAGGGTTCGAGCCTCGAGGTCGCATCCACATCCTGTGATTCTGGGCAAATCACTTAATCTCCCCGTGCCTGAATATGTAATGTAAATACGGTGCTCATGTACAGTGCTCCAATACCTTCGGGTCGAGTTCGCGCTATATAAAAGATGCAAAAAAAAAAATGTGTTAGTCAGAGGAGCACAGTCCGTGAAGTAGCGTACTCGAAGCTCCCTCTGCTGGACTCAAGGCAGCCCAACCTAAACAGGACTCTTCTGCAGAGAGATTGCAGCGCTGGCGCCAACTTGTAGGCTAAATACAAACCTAAACTGGTACAACGCATATTGCACAGAACAAGTGGGGCAGAAATGTTATACTTCCGTGTTTGTAGGGTTCAAGGTACACTGCTCCGTGAAACAAGCAGCCAACCTTCTTAAATATTCGTCTTTCAGTTTCTTCTCCTGTGGTTTTGTGCTACCATGTGTTTACAATGATAAACTTTTACAAATGTAAAGAACATACAGACAAGTGTGTTTTTAGGGCATCTAGTGGGACACATCAATACTGTCAATATTTCCTCAGGTGGCGTTTTTGTTGCGTATGATTTAATTGGGTGTTTACTTGATGGCAGGCGATCTGTTTGCTTGCTCGGCGCTTGTTTAGTGGAATTTGGGATATGCGGTGCTGAAAGCTCGCCGAATACCGTGCTTTCATCAGCAAACCGTGCTCGACAAAAGCGCGCGCTATTGGCTTGACTCGGAGCCGGCTGCCAGAGCACGCATTCCACCCTCCCGGCGCGGGCTTTTGTTTTAATAACACTGACTCAAGTGCCCAACGGCTGTAGGGTCGAGTTGCGTACTTGTGTGTCCTTAACAAGCCAAGGAACAGCCTGGTTACCGAGTTCAACTGCTGCGGAATTTGTTTGCAGCGATTAAGATAGTGAACTTAACCCCGAACCACAGCAAATCATTTACTGTTTACTGCGCTTGAAAAACAAATCGTGCCCCACAGACAGCGGCATGGCTGACACCGACCCCAGGACCCCGCAGGAGCTCACTGACTTGGTAACCATGTTTCTCTGAGGTCAAGCAGAAATGCCTCGGAGAAATGCAACAAATTTTCGGATTCGGGGGCCTGTTTTTCTTTCTCTCCTCTTGCCATTGGCTGGAATGTTTACATTCCAGAGGAGAGAAAGAATGTAAAAAACACGCCCCCGAATCCGAAAAAGACGGGGCTTAAATGGACAGACGCCCCTCTCCTCCAATGGCTGGCCTCCGTTTAGGAAGCCAGCCAATGGAGAAGAGGGGCGGGTTCAAGCCCCGTACTAAAAAACGTTAAATCTCACGAGCGAGACTGCGCGAGCGCAGCCTTCGCTAGCCGAGACCTAATTAATCACGTATTTAAAATATCATTAAGTGATTTCATTACTTCAAGTACATTTTCTGATGATTGGGTCACTGAAACAATTAATAACATGTTGTCTGATCTAGGAAAAACTGCTGCATTTTCAAAGAATGAAATGTTAGAGGTTCATCAGACTATGACAAATTGTACTGTTACCAAAATTATGGTCATCATTTTCTGCACAAATCCATTACACACCACCAAAGGGTAGTTCACAAACATTTGCACAAAGATTTGCATACTTTTCAGGGTTTAACATCACTGAACCAGCCTCATTTTATTATAAGGTTGCACCAACATCAACACTGAAAATGATGTTAACAAAAACCAAACTGATTTACTCTGCTTCCTTTCTGGCCCAACTGTCTGAACAGGGTTTCGACCTATGGCAGGATGAAATTGACACAAAATCAATTTGGGGTTCAAGGGACTGGCAAGTCCAGGGTACAGCGGCACTATTTAGAGTATGCCTCATTCCACAGCAGATGATCTTTTTAAACGATACTGTTCAACAGACATCCTGCCTTGGAATAGCCAAGATAAAGGAACTTAACACTACAACGTTTTCAACACCAAACCATGGGTGGCAGAATCTGCAGTAAATCCGTCTACGGGGATCCAATTACATCCTAAGTTTCCACAGTATCTCTTCTGGTATGCTGTATATCCAAGTTCAAGACGTCGCTTCACATGCCATTCTGAGGACTCAGATTTACTGCAGATCGAGACGTCGCTAGCTAAGGAACCCCCTTTTGTGGGTTGGAAATATCACCACAAAATAAAGTTGACTACAAGGAGAACATAGCCTTAATAAAGTCGCGGGAGTATCACCCTGTTGCGATGAAACACATGTCGTCTGTCGGATGAACCAGAAAATAAAAGAAAGAAAATTACAAGAATCAACTCACTTGTGTTTACTTGATGCTCACAACGTGCATTTTTAACTATTACGTTACTGTTTACGTGTGCTGAGGACATTTCTTCTGTTTAACCAATTGGTACAGGCCGATAGCTTGGGGAGATCAGTGGTGCTCCTCACCTTTCAGCACCGTTGCCAATAGAGACAACCCTATAGCTATTTTGATGGTATTCTCCTAAGTGGCGCCATCATTCCTATACTCCAAACCACTGCCCTTTTTTTCACATAGTGTATTATTATTGTTAAGTATAGGGTGGAGTGGGTGTTATGTTTAATATCGGTACCCTAATATAGGTCCAGTGAACATCGTACACTTTCCCTACATGAGCTCCCGTTATTTCTTATGAACTAGCCTTATAAGGACATAATTCCAAATAAGGACAGAATGCCTTATACGGACATCACGCCTTATAAGGACTGCAGCTTTTTATGGACTAAACCTTTCACCTAGTTCCATGCCGAGGGTGTGTTTTTCCCAATCGATATTGCTTAGACGGCATCCTTAGCACATATGAATAATTGATGAGTACACTCTCCAGGAGGTCTACTTCACCTCTCCCATCGACTTACAAGGTTTAATCCCCAATGTCATCCTCATACTGAACAATGGGTAACACACGTACATAGACTGTATAAATACAGCACCTCTTGCTTTCAGACAGCAGGAGGAATCCGAGACTTCACGGCCGACACACTGACCAAAGACGCTGCAGCTCCGGCATGCCATTGCTCCAGCTGACAGTGGTCTGACGATCCCTTGCGGGGTGTCCAGCTCAAGTCCAAGACGAGGTCCCACACTCTCACTATTTCAGGTATGGGGTTTGACTAAAGCCTAGTGGGATTCTTGGCTCTTAGGCTCTTAGGCTTAGGCTATATAGCTCCTACTCACATGCTAGGTGCACTTAGGTACATCTAGTCAGGCATCTTATGAGTACACACTTAATTTTATAAATGCATTTCTTATTCATGTATATGTTTATGACTATTGCAAAATGGTAGAACAATACTATTCCTTTTTATTCACTGTACTGCTGGTTCTATATCTCTGCACCGGTGTTATAGTTGTAACAGCGCACCTATTCTACATGAGAAGAACTACTGTACAATAAATTCTTATTGCTAACTCCCTGACTGTTTCTTCTCTTTATCTCTATGAGAGCAAAAACAAACATGCACGAGTGACTAGGTGAAAAGTAATATATTGTTTCCACAAGTCTGAGGTTATTGTGTTCTAAGGTTGCCAAAAACGAATCTCTCTGATAGCAGGAGATTCTAGTGGCACTGCGAGCTAGCTAATGCAAACCATAGGCTAATATATGCGATGGAGGTGTACAGAGTTAGTCTGCCACCAGACCCACAGTATATGTTATCCGTAAACATCGTAGGTCCTGCATGACAGGGTACTATAGGAACTACACTACAGCTGATTCAAGACGTGGGGTTGGCTGGCTGAGGATGTTGGACACAGTGCCTGTCTTCAGGCCCCTGTGGCCATTATTACACTACACACGGCCGAAGGAGTTACGTGTTCTAATAACATATTAATTTATGTTATAAAAACATTGAAATGTACTGGAAAAACGAAGTTTAAAGTGACTTTATAGTTAGGTATGATAAAAATATTTTACATTGTATAAAAAAACTTAAAAATTCACCGACAAAAACAATGGTTAAAGGGATGTCAAAGCTAGTTGAAAATGTCAGTTAAAACATACCATTTTAACTTACTACTGAAATTCACCAGTTATAGTTATCTCAAGTGATTGGGTGCCCTGAGGTAACCATAATACGTGCCCTCATCATGCACTGCTAATTACCCCACATATTGCATCACTCATTATATGCTTTTATCAGTTCTACATCTGAAATTATATCAACAATGAAAAACTATGCATGGCGAGGCCAAGAGTTTTTGTTGAGGTAAATTTTGGGTGCCCACACATGTTATAGGCTTTTTTTATTATTCTTATCTAAGCTGCCAAGCATCGGGATGCTGTATAGTATAGCTAAAAGCCATTGGCAAAGCCAATAGATCTAAAAGGTGAGACGTATGGCTTTGCCAACACTTGCTTTAATGTTCTTCTAACACCAGGTCTTTTTTCACTCGAGGACCAATACATATGTTTCAATCACATAACATAATGTTCAACTTCTACTGTTTAAGGAAGCAAACCACTAGAATATAAGAGAGAGACTGAGTCAGAGAGAGAGATAAATAAGAGGGAGAGAGAAAATGTGAGAGTGAGTGAGAGTGGGAGAGAAGGAGACCGACAGCAATATATACATAGAGAGAGAAAGTACGCGAGACAGAGAGGTGGCGAGAGAAAATCCGAGAGTGGGAGTGGAGAGAGAGGGTCATAAAGAGAGAGGGTAGAGAGGATGGGTTGAAAACAGTTCGATTTAAGTAAATATTTTAGAAATGTGGAACTGTTACTGCTGAGAGCTTAGTAGGGTCCAGATGAAATCTCAAGTGTTATATTTAAAAGTTCTAAGGGTAGAGGATAAACCAGCTGCATCCTTTCTAATAAAATACTAAAGTGTGTTTTAATGAGGCTGTTTAAAACTCATAAAAATATAGTTTTAGCAGTTGGAAAAAGGAACATATAATGCATTTACATCTCAATTCATATAAACATTCCTCTGTGTGGTGAGGAGTCACATGCGTCTTTTGGCTCTGCATATCCAGCTGAAGAAGCAAAGGAGGCTTTGGGCGTGATGGCAACCATGAAGGTTTCAGTTTCAGCACTGATCACTGACGAGCCCCTGGCAGAGACTGACCATCCTGCGAAAGAGAACTGCTCAGTTCTACTGTACTCGTGTCAGAAGAGTCAATTGGTTAACTATGGGCACGGCCAACAAACGGGTGGATGGGCAAAGAGTTCCAGAGGTTTGCCTTACCTCCACTCTGTCTTCTTGAAAGACATCCAAAAGATGATCCCAATAACTGCCAGAAAGGAAGAACCCTTTACATGATACTCCACATGGGTTAGGCACAGAAGCTGAAAAAGGAAGTTATTCTATTTTCCACCATTTGCCAGTGGAGGAAGCCCGGGTATGACCTACTGTTCCCACCAAACTGGTTGTTGTTGCTGCGTGTTGCCTATGCTGAATCTTTTTCACTTAGGTTTTTGGGTGGCGTATGATTTAATTGGGTGTTTACTTGATGGCAGGCGATCTGTTTGCTTGCTCGGCGCTTGTTTAGTGGAATTTGGGATATGCGGTGCTGAAAGCTCGCCGAATACCGTGCTTTCATCAGCAAACCGTGCTCGACAAAAGCGCGCGCTATTGGCTTGACTCGGAGCCGGCTGCCAGAGCACGCATTCCACCCTCCCGGCGCGGGCTTTTGTTTTAATAACACTGACTCAAGTGCCCAACGGCTGTAGGGTCGAGTTGCGTAATTGTGTGTCCTTAACAAGCCAAGGAACAGCCTGGTTACCGAGTTCAACTGCTGCGGAATTTGTTTGCAGCGATTAAGATAGTGAACTTAACCCCGAACCACAGCAAATCATTTACTGTTTACTGCGCTTGAAAAACAAATCGTGCCCCACAGACAGCGGCATGGCTGACACCGACCCCAGGACCCCGCAGGAGCTCACTGACTTGGTAACCATGTTTCTCTGAGGTCAAGCAGAAATGCCTCGGAGAAATGCAACAAATTTTCGGATTCGGGGGCCTGTTTTTCTTTCTCTCCTCTTGCCATTGGCTGGAATGTTTACATTCCAGAGGAGAGAAAGAAAGTAAAAAACACGCCCCCGAATCCGAAAAAGACGGGGCTTAAATGGACAGACGCCCCTCTCCTCCAATGGCTGGCCTCCGTTTAGGAAGCCAGCCAATGGAGAAGAGGGGCGGGTTCAAGCCCCGTACTAAAAAACGTTAAATCTCACGAGCGAGACTGCGCGAGCGCAGCCTTCGCTAGCCGAGACCTAATTAATCACGTATTTAAAATATCATTAAGTGATTTCATTACTTCAAGTACATTTTCTGATGATTGGGTCACTGAAACAATTAATAACATGTTGTCTGATCTAGGAAAAACTGCTGCATTTTCAAAGAATGAAATGTTAGAGGTTCATCAGACTATGACAAATTGTACTGTTACCAAAATTATGGTCATCATTTTCTGCACAAATCCATTACACACCACCAAAGGGTAGTTCACAAACATTTGCACAAAGATTTGCATACTTTTCAGGGTTTAACATCACTGAACCAGCCTCATTTTATTATAAGGTTGCACCAACATCAACACTGAAAATGATGTTAACAAAAACCAAACTGATTTACTCTGCTTCCTTTCTGGCCCAACTGTCTGAACAGGGTTTCGACCTATGGCAGGATGAAATTGACACAAAATCAATTTGGGGTTCAAGGGACTGGCAAGTCCAGGGTACAGCGGCACTATTTAGAGTATGCCTCATTCCACAGCAGATGATCTTTTTAAACGATACTGTTCAACAGACATCCTGCCTTGGAATAGCCAAGATAAAGGAACTAAACACTACAACGTTTTCAACACCAAACCATGGGTGGCAGAATCTGCAGTAAATCCGTCTACGGGGATCCAATTTCATCCCAAGTTTCCACAGTATCTCTTCTGGTATGCTGTATATCCAAGTTCAAGACGTCGCTTCACATGCCATTCTGAGGACTCAGATTTACTGCAGATCGAGACGTCGCTAGCTAAGGAACCCCCTTTTGTGGGTTGGAAATATCACCACAAAATAAAGTTGACTACAAGGAGAACATAGCCTTAATAAAGTCGCGGGAGTATCACCCTGTTGCGATGAAACACATGTCGTCTGTCGGATGAACCAGAAAATAAAAGAAAGAAAATTACAAGAATCAACTCACTTGTGTTTACTTGATGCTCACAACGTGCATTTTTAACTATTACGTTACTGTTTACGTGTGCTGAGGACATTTCTTCTGTTTAACCAATTGGTACAGGCCGATAGCTTGGGGAGATCAGTGGTGCTCCTCACCTTTCAGCACCGTTGCCAATAGAGACAACCCTATAGCTATTTTGATGGTATTCTCCTAAGTGGCGCCATCATTCCTATACTCCAAACCACTGCCCTTTTTTTCACATAGTGTATTATTATTGTTAAGTATAGGGTGGAGTGGGTGTTATGTTTAATATCGGTACCCTAATATAGGTCCAGTGAACATCGTACACTTTCCCTACATGAGCTCCCGTTATTTCTTATGAACTAGCCTTATAAGGACATAATTCCAAATAAGGACAGAATGCCTTATACGGACATCACGCCTTATAAGGACTGCAGCTTTTTATGGACTAAACCTTTCACCTAGTTCCATGCCGAGGGTGTGTTTTTCCCAATCGATATTGCTTAGACGGCATCCTTAGCACATATGAATAATTGATGAGTACACTCTCCAGGAGGTCTACTTCACCTCTCCCATCGACTTACAAGGTTTAATCCCCAATGTCATCCTCATACTGAACAATGGGTAACACACGTACATAGACTGTATAAATACAGCACCTCTTGCTTTCAGAAAGCAGGAGGAATCCGAGACTTCACGGCCGACACACTGACCAAAGACGCTGCAGCTCCGGCATGCCATTGCTCCAGCTGACAGTGGTCTGACGATCCCTTGCGGGGTGTCCAGCTCAAGTCCAAGACGAGGTCCCACACTCTCACTATTTCAGGTATGGGGTTTGACTAAAGCCTAGTGGGATTCTTGGCTCTTAGGCTCTTAGGCTTAGGCTATATAGCTCCTACTCACATGCTAGGTGCACTTAGGTACATCTAGTCAGGCATCTTATGAGTGCACACTTAATTTTATAAATGCATTTCTTATTCATGTATATGTTTATGACTATTGCAAAATGGTAGAACAATACTATTCCTTTTTATTCACTGTACTGCTGGTTCTATATCAATGCACCGGTGTTATAGTTGTAACAGCGCACCTATTCTACATGAGAAGAACTACTGTACAATAAATTCTTATTGCTAACTCCCTGACTGTTTCTTCTCTTTATCTCTATGAGAGCAAAAACAAACATGCACGAGTGACTAGGTGAAAAGTAATATATTGTTTCCACAAGTCTGAGGTTATTGTGTTCTAAGGTTGCCAAAAACGAATCTCTCTGATAGCAGGAGATTCTAGTGGCACTGCGAGCTAGCTAATGCAAACCATAGGCTAATATATGCGATGGAGGTGTACAGAGTTAGTCTGCCACCAGACCCACAGTATATGTTATCCGTAAACATCGTAGGTCCTGCATGACAGGGTACTATAGGAACTACACTACAGCTGATTCAAGACGTGGGGTTGGCTGGCTGAGGATGTTGGACACAGTGCCTGTCTTCAGGCCCCTGTGGCCATTATTACACTACACACGGCCGAAGGAGTTACGTGTTCTAATAACATATTAATTTATGTTATAAAAACATTGAAATGTACTGGAAAAACGAAGTTTAAAGTGACTTTATAGTTAGGTATGATAAAAATATTTTACATTGTATAAAAAAACTTAAAAATTCACCGACAAAAACAATGGTTAAAGGGATGTCAAAGCTAGTTGAAAATGTCAGTTAAAACATACCATTTTAACTTACTACTGAAATTCACCAGTTATAGTTATCTCAAGTGATTGGGTGCCCTGAGGTAACCATAATACGTGCCCTCATCATGCACTGCTAATTACCCCACATATTGCATCACTCATTATATGCTTTTATCAGTTCTACATCTGAAATTATATCAACAATGAAAAACTATGCATGGCGAGGCCAAGAGTTTTTGTTGAGGTAAATTTTGGGTGCCCACACATGTTATAGGCTTTTTTTATTATTCTTATCTAAGCTGCCAAGCATCGGGATGCTGTATAGTATTGCTAAAAGCCATTGGCAAAGCCAATAGATCTAAAAGGTGAGACGTATGGCTTTGCCAACACTTGCTTTAATGTTCTTCTAACACCAGGTCTTTTTTCACTCGAGGACCAATACATATGTTTCAATCACATAACATAATGTTCAACTTCTACTGTTTAAGGAAGCAAACCACTAGAATATAAGAGAGAGACTGAGTCAGAGAGAGAGATAAATAAGAGGGAGAGAGAAAATGTGAGAGTGAGTGAGAGTGGGAGAGAAGGAGACCGACAGCAATATATACATAGAGAGAGAAAGTACGCGAGACAGAGAGGTGGCGAGAGAAAATCCGAGAGTGGGAGTGGAGAGAGAGGGTCATAAAGAGAGAGGGTAGAGAGGATGGGTTGAAAACAGTTCGATTTAAGTAAATATTTTAGAAATGTGGAACTGTTACTGCTGAGAGCTTAGTAGGGTCCAGATGAAATCTCAAGTGTTATATTTAAAAGTTCTAAGGGTAGAGGATAAACCAGCTGCATCCTTTCTAATAAAATACTAAAGTGTGTTTTAATGAGGCTGTTTAAAACTCATAAAAATATAGTTTTAGCAGTTGGAAAAAGGAACATATAATGCATTTACATCTCAATTCATATAAACATTCCTCTGTGTGGTGAGGAGTCACATGCGTCTTTTGGCTCTGCATATCCAGCTAAAGAAGCAAAGGAGGCTTTGGGCGTGATGGCAACCATGAATGTTTCAGTTTCAGCACTGATCACTGACGAGCCCCTGGCAGAGACTGACCATCCTGCGAAAGAGAACTGCTCAGTTCTACTGTACTCGTGTCAGAAGAGTCAATTGGTTAACTATGGGCACGGCCAACAAACGGGTGGATGGGCAAAGAGTTCCAGAGGTTTGCCTTACCTCCACTCTGTCTTCTTGAAAGACATCCAAAAGATGATCCCAATAACTGCCAGAAAGGAAGAACCCTTTACATGATACTCCACATGGGTTAGGCACAGAAGCTGAAAAAGGAAGTTATTCTATTTTCCACCATTTGCCAGTGGAGGAAGCCCGGGTATGACCTACTGTTCCCACCAAACTGGTTGTTGTTGCTGCGTGTTGCCTATGCTGAATCTTTTTCACTTAGGTTTTTGGGTGGCATAAGTACAGGCTGCTTTCACAGACCAGGCACTAAGAATTCCCTATGTTAACAGCAATATGTTTTTGAAATAAGAAAAGAGTGTACAGAAGGCAATTATTGACCTGCTACATCTACATGTCACAACAGAAATGGCATACAGTGGAAACACTTGGAGCTTCTTTTAGACCTTGGTGGGCAGCAGACCTGGCACTAGGTCAGCCGTCTCCACTCCTCTGTTTGAGAGCTGCCAGACAAATTTAAAGGTCCCCACTGGGCAGGCGGGGATCGCTGTGCCTTCAGCCAAGCCACATCTGTGGTGCCTGTATTGTATGCACTGAACGTTGAGAAGCAGATGCTATGTTTGATGTGCCACATACGGAAATGTACTCTTAACACTATGCCAATGCCACTGACATGTGCGATTTCCCTTCCCAGGACTGCCATGTCGCGCATGGCTGTCCGCGTTGGGCAAATGATTGATGGTCTACCAGCCCTAAATTAGAAAGATTACAGGTTTCTAACAGTTTAGTAAATAATCCACCATAGGAAACATTGCAGTCCTCCCAACTCTAAATTGGGTGGGGGAACCATGAGCTTGGTAGAATTGTGAAGTACAGCGTGACAGCCCTGATAATGCATCTGTGGTTACCAGTGTCTTGCTATTGAACAGTAAATTGTGCATGTTAATATAGTGCTCATCTGCGAAGGCATGCAAGTCAAGTGCATAGGTATGTGAAATTCATATTTGACTGCTTTAATGAGCTTCTGTTTTGTTAAAAAATTTCTTTTTATGGCAACATGAAATATGCGCAGCAGCTGTTCATGCACCTTTAACGAACAAAATGCATTTTCAGTAAACGTTACAAAGCATTAAGCAGGCCTCTCCTCAACTCCACACCACCAGATTGACTGTAGGGAGGTGGGTTGGGGATTCTGAGTGTCCAACTAGTGGTGTCACTTGAGTACAGGCAATGGGGGCTTTTAGGTAGTTCTCTTCCTCCATTGATTTGTTCTTGTGTAATTCACATTTATCTTCTGCTCACTATAGCGTACAGCATAAGGCAACGGGTCAGCCCAACTCAGCCATTGTCTAAATTCACCGTGAACAAAGGCATTCTGCTATTTTGCAAGGAAGACATCTGAACGCAAAGTAGTTCCCTCCAGTGCCCAAGACTACTGAAATTAGAATGGCAATGTGTGTTTTTTGTGACCAAAATTATATTTTTTCTTTTATCTTATGTTTTCTATATGGTCAAGAGCCCAGCAGTTACCACAACAATAACGTTTTACAAAACCATGACGAAACAAAACAAACATTGACAAAGCAAAATGGCTGGTATCCAATGTAGATTTGATGGCTTTGCCAATACTTGTTTAGATTTAGACATTCATGAATAGCATTGAAGCTGGCCAATAAATATCCATTATTCTAAAATATTTATATAAGATTAACAGTTGCAAAGAAATAATTTTGACTCCATCTTGCGGTACAATCTCACTCAACTCGCCAAATCAAAAACAACTTCCCAGCGGATGATAGACCAGTGAATTTAGCAGGCTATGGCTAGGGTCAAATAATTTGGGATTGCAACATGAACTTAAAGCACGATCTTTGTATAGTAAACCATGTATTGACTCACGCCTTGAAAAAACTCCACCGTATACTGTAAGTTCAGGGTAAACACATATTGGCTAAAATTTGGTTCATAAAGCAACATAATCAGTGACTTACATCTCAGTCAACTTTTTTTTTGTGTTGACATTTTTTATTAGCATTTTACAAAATACAATATACAGTGCAGTATTTTAAAAGCAATTGCCAAGGCTGAATATTAATAGATATATAATTAAGCAGATAGTTTGATTCATTAAAACATACATAACATTATATCTAATATATATTTGATAAATGAACAAACACATTAATTTGTAATAAGTATTAAATAACTCATTGAAAAGGAAAAATATACGAAAGATAGAGATCTAAATGTGATAAAAAACCACTAGCTATTACAATAAATAAATTCTAATTCTTAAATGTCAATATTCAAAGGAGAAGATTAAAGCATTAAATAACTAGATAATACACTCAGGAAAAGTTAATATATTGTTGAATTGTTGAACCATAAAAGTATTTAAATTAATAAATTCCTAATCCAGATATTGTCACGTATTAAGAATGCAAGTAAAATTATTAAATATAACAAGATAATAATAATATGACATAATTTAAAAATATATTGTCCTTTATGTAATTAGTGTGCTGCTATAATATATTATTTATATCCAACAAAATCTCCTAACTATATTATACTAGTCTACAACAACATATCTGAAAAGGGAAATCAGGTAGAAAACTGAATGAAATATTGGGAATAGAATAATGTTTTTGGACTATCCAATACAGGGCAAACAACGCTGTTTATGATAGACTCATTTGTTTGCAAAAAAAGGAGCCCAAACTTGCTTAAACAGTTCTGTCTGATCATGTATATTATAAATTACTCTCTCATATGAGGCAGTCTGAATCATAGACACCATCCAAGATTCTTGAGATGGTGGAACCGGAGATTTTCACTGCCTTAATACACATATTTTAGCTGTGGCCAAAGCAGTATGCATAAGACGACATTGTGGCTTTGAAAGATTTGGGAAGTTTCTTAGATCATGCAAAAGAACGGTAGCTGATGTTAACTGTAAGTGTAAAAATATAGTACTCTGTAAGATTTGACCAATATAAGACCAATATTCTTGGACCATGGGGCAGTTGCAAATAATGTGAACTATATCACAACCGGGAGCATTGCATCTCCAGCAGTCCGTATGTGAGAGTAATCCTGCTTTATGCAATTTTACCGGTGACCAATGCCAGTCATGTAGAATTTTAAATGAGCAAAATTTTAGTCTAGCTTCTCTGGCCCCTTTATCTCAATTTTCTAACAAATCCACCCATTCCTCGTCCTCATAAGAGACTGATAGACGTGTTTGCCATCTGATACGTAAATCACGTGTTATGGGTTGAGAGAATAGGTGTGATATAAATGTCTTGTACAAGCCAGAGGTGACTCCTCTATACTTTCTCTAACATAATTACTCTCCTCAACATCTGAGTGGGAAGGTCATAGCCATTAGAGACCAACGAACCATCCTTTCCACGTTAACCTGCTTTTAATGGTTACAAAGCACAAGCTGATCTAGGGAAGGAGGTGATAAGATCCATTTAAACAGCCTACTTTAAGCAATCTAAGAAGTCATGCATTGTATTATTTATTGACACAGAAAACAATACTTTCTCACAGGTATTTTATACATAACAATAAACAACAGGCAGGATATGTGGACATTATAACAACATAAAGAACAGCTTGTTTTTATGCAGTGCGGTTACTTGAGGTCTTCTGTTTAAGATGCTGGCATTCTAACAGCACTATAATTATTACATATTTAGTTACAAACGTAAATTCCATGACACATGACACATTTATGACTATTCTAGAGGATCAGTGTTTGTGGATTGGAGCATGTGATCGGAGAGTCATCGTTTTTTGTTTCTGATTTCTTAAACGCTACACACTTGGTTGGGTGTAGGGAAGGAAGAATGAAGATTATTTGGGTGTCGTCAGTATACAGTTGGTAAGAGACGTCAATGTAAGAGATGGGGCCACATGTATGAAACAATTTTGCATTCACAAACAGTGCAGATTGCAAAATTTGGCCGGTTGCGATTGCAAAATAGCCTTTCATGATGTATGAAAGGCTTTGTAATTGCAAAAATTGCAATTATCAAAAATTGCGACTACAAATAGGAAATCACAAATTGCGATTACCTTAGCACATGTACCAGTCATGCTCTAAATGCAAACTGTGCATTTAGGAAAATGCTATTACCATTGGATTCAAGTCGATGGTAACCATGTGCAAATTTTGAAAAATGCATTTTTCAAAGTGCCATGTGTGCGCTTTACATGTGCACATTTCCTTTTGGGGGGGGGGGCTTCAGGGGGGTCTTAGGTCCCTGGGCACCCATGGCTTTGCATTAGCTAATGTGCGATTAACAATTAGGTAATCGCAAATTGGCCCATAGAAACGAATAGAGAAGTGTTACCTAAATAGCGATTACCTATTTAGCGAATCGCTATTAGGTAATATTAAGCAATTACTAAATCTTTGCGATTCCTTACATACATAGCATTACAATTACCAAATAGCAATTTGGTTAAAATCGCTATTTGTTATTTGCAAAATGCTTTTTTGATAGTAGAGCAGATTGGGAGAGGAGTTGGCCTAAAGGCTAGGGCGGTCGACCTCCAATCTGGAGGACTGGGTTTGAGTCTCGGCAATGACGCTGAACATGTGATTCTGGACAAATCACTTAATCTCCCCAGTGCCTAACAAAAATGAATGTGTCCGCATGTAATGTAACTGGTGCTGTGTAAAACGCTCTGATACACGATTCGGGTCAAGTTTGCGTTATAAAAAACTCTGGGGGAAAAAAAGACACATGTGGCCCTAAATGAGGAGATGTAAAGTGAGGAAGCAAGCGTCCTTGAAGCTAAATATTGGGAGATGCCTCAGGCAGGGGTCTGTGCTGACGAACAGGAGGTCTGAAGGCTGTTACAAAGATAGAAGGGCATCTGACAGCTCTGTGTGCTGCAGGTGATGCTGAGATAGGTGAATGTTATGATCAGGGTGTGGTTCGACCAACTGTGTGAAAAGCTCCTGGTGGGTCCAGCAACATGAAGACTGTGGAAGGCGCATTGTGATGGGCAGAGGGGATAACATTAGATTCATGACTGAGAGCGAGGCCTGTTTGATAAAACTAATCTAGAATAGGGAGGCTGTTTTTTCAATAATTAAAGAACATTTTTACAGACAGAGATGGAATTATCTTATTATGAATATTATAGTCTTCTTCGATATGCATAACCATGGCATGTACACACATGTATTGCCCATTGTTTTGATTGAAAAAATGCTGGGAATCTATTCATAGGCCTCGCTGCGCATCCCACGGGTGGTGGAAATCCTTACACAAACAGACGGTCCCTAATGTTAACAAGGGTTAAACTGAGAGGACACGAGCAATTTTCTCAGGAAGGCCAGAACCACCTGAACTATCAGAACTGTGAAAACAAACAAAGGACACTGAGTTTGTTATTTCATACATTTGTCTGGGAGATGGAAGAAGCAGGCCTCCTTCTCCACTTAAACGTCTGTTTTATAACTACTTGGGAGTTAAGCAAAGCAGATGAAAGATACTTTTAAAAGCCTCGTAAATTGCTGAAGCGTTTCCTTGCAAGCCCCCGCCAGCTGTGCGCAGCCCCCTCTGACCTCCCCCCCCTCAACCTCTGGTGCTGCGCCACTTCCTCCTGATCAGACCAGACAGCGCGTCCTTGTAAACACAGGCCCCGCCTCACCTTGCCCTGTGAGCCATTATAGCGCCATAAACCCCTGCTCCTGCCACTAAATTGCCCATAATTTACTTTACTTTGAAACCCGAGACGGCTGATGATAGCATCGGAGGCCCTAGACCTGGTCTCTGTCAATAATTACAACCTGACGTGCTGGTCACGGGGAGCCCGGGGGCAATAAAATGACACAACAAGTGAGCACTGGTTGCTGTGCGTAAGACTGCTCCCTGAAGGAGTGAGACACCCGGGGCGGCGTCCAAACACGCACTTGACCTTGTTCAAGAGACACTGCCGCTTAAGCCTGGCGTCACGCGAAAAACAAGTGCATGCTGTATTTAAACACAATCGAAAAGTGCACAAGCATGCAACAATAATGTGACATTGCCTATAATGCTACTTGGAATTACTTTTTCGGAATAGTAGAGAGAAGCCTCTTGCTAATGCTAGAGGGAATCAATCAATAAATAATTAACTGCTCGTATCCTTTGACATTAAATCTGAACTGCGGGTCAGCAGTTCCAATCCTGCGCACAGCAGATCACTCTTTAACCCTTCGAAGTCGGTAAATTGAGCACCTTTACATTGCAAAATAGCAACACGTTTTAAGTATAGTGCTCAGAAACGCAATTTAAAAAAATGAGGTATTATTATAAATAACACTGCGCTTTTTTAAGAACAATTTTGTCACAAATGAATGGTTGTGACACTTGTTCTCTTTGTACCTCAGGCACGTCTGAGAAATTGTGTTCTTTGTAGCCCCTTGAAACAGCACTCTGCAAACAAAATTGCTCATGCTCGGTGTAGCTCATAAAGCTAGACCTGCCCTATAAAAAAAAGAAAAAATAAATGAGCGGGCACTTAAAGAAAAGTGGTCAGCGGCTTCTTAATGCACTTCACTCCAAAAAAGACATGAGCAGCGACTATATGCATTCGGGCAACCTACGAGAGAAATAGAGATTGGTTGGGGTAGTTGTATGCACAGCTCTTTAGAAAAGATAAACAGGCGCATTATGCATTTGAAGCTAATTTTGCACTCTAAAAATATGAGCAGGGTCTTGATAAAGCCAGATTCTTATCTATCTTACCATCACTAAGAATCCTCCCAGGTCGCCAGGAACTTTTTATCTGCTAAACAGTGTAGAGGGGAGGAAATCTAATGTTAACACATAATCAGAGAAAATAGAATTTGAACTCTAAAGGACCACCGACTCCGAATCTCAAATTTTAGGGATTTATTACAAAGCCAAATATAACTGCACATACAAGCACCTCAACACGAGGTTAAGGAAATAAATGGGCACTAATACAAAGAATATCCTATGCAGGAGTCTCATCCGACTCAGAATAAGAAGAATAGTCAGCTCTAGAAGCATCAGGCAACCAATAATCACTCAAATCTCGATATTTGAAGTCATTAACCTAAAAAGAAAATCAGTTAGTCTATCCCTACTCTATCTCTAAGGTGACATCCCTACTTAGCATTTTCCCCAGGCAAGAGGATAAAAAGGTGTCAGAAGTGAAGACTTCCTTAGAAGTACAATCACTTAGTCAGAGCTCATTCTAAGATGCTCCTTCCAGCTTCCCATCTAAACCTCAACTGCCCAACCCACGGGGCACTGTCCCTAATTCAAAATCCAAAAAACATAAAACGCGCCCTCCGGCACACCTCTCCAGCCAGGTCTTCTTCTAGTACTTTTCCAGTGAAACTTGTATACCATCCAACAACGGTTTACTCGTCCTTAGGTCCCAGGCACCTTCTCCGCCGAAAGTATCATCCCTACATTCCAGTATACTCCCAAGTTGGCTTCTCATGCCAGCCTAACTCCTGAAACAAAGGGTTAGTTTCTCTAATGAGATAGGTGTCCTTCCACCTGCAACAGAAACATGGGAACGAGAAACTTTCCACTTCTCTGAGATTTTCTAACACCCCCAAAACCCAAAGCCTTACCAAGGGAAATCATTTTCGGCCTACAATATTTAACTAACATAAGAAATGAACAAGCCTTTCTCTCAAGCGTATATGCGGTCAGGCCTTTACACAATTTAAACTCACGCTTTTAGAATCACACTATAAGCATTGATTTCATTGCACTTCATGTATGAATAAGCAAACTACACGTGCAGACTTTAATATGGTGCACGTCTAAAGCTAATGCATCACATTACATGAAAAACAATCATTATGCATTGACTAAAATACATTTTCGTTTAAACACTACATTGAGCTTCATAAATTACTTGATTACATTTCTAATCACACTATTATAAGCAGATTTTAGTTTTGATTGCCTGGAGTGGGGTTACTTGGTTGCGGCACTATCGCACTTTGGGCTAGGCCTCGGGTTTCTACAAATGGCGGCCCTCTTGTACAAGGATCCCACGGTGAGGGTGAGAACAGGGCCATATATATCGGACGCCATTCGGATATGTCGTGGCACCAGGCAGGGGTGTCCGCTCTCACCCCTCCTGTGCGCACTGGCAATAGAACCCCTTGCCGCCACGCTTCGCAAGGTGCTGGCTGTTGGAATTCCGTTAGGAGACGCGACACATCAGGTACCGCTTTACGCGGACGATCTGCTGGTCTTTGTCAGGGATGTGGCACACATCCCGGCTGAATTAGAGCGAATTCTACTTGACTTCGCCACTCTCTCGGGCCTCAGGGTGAACGCTGCTAAATCATGCCTCTATGCGTTTCAAACCGACACCCAGGACCCGAACTACCATCTTGGAGGTGTACAGGTTAAATGGCAGCTGGACACCTTCCGTTACCAGGGTATCCAGATATATAGACGACCGGTGGACCTCGTGGAGGGCAACCTGGGCAGGACTGTGACAGCGGTCAGGGCCCAGATGCGGTTTTGGGGCACCCTCCCTCTGGCGGTCACGGGGCGTATTGCCCTGGTCAAAATGGTGATTCTACCCCAGCTCCTGTACTACTTCGCTAATTTGCCCATTTATATCCCGGCTTCCTTCTTCACAACTCTCACACGGTCCCTCCGGGACTTTATATGGGGTAACGTCCGTCATAGAGTCGCGTTGCCTAAGCTATATCTCGCCACTGACCAGGGAGGCCTTGCGATGCCGTGTTTTGAGCATTATTACCTGGCCGCACAGCTGCAATGGATAGCCCGGTGGTTGCCCGATAGAGGGCGGGACGATACGGCGACCACGGCGCCCCCCCTCCCTCTGGCTGGTCTCCTCAATCTGTTCCACCCGGCTACAAAAACGGTCAGGCCTGTGCCCCTCCTTATGGTGGTGGCCTACAAGTGCTACCGGCGCGCTCTTTACCTTACGCGGGCCCGTACCCCTTACGCTCCGGCTATACCGCTTGAGGGCTCTCCCAGCGGGCTGGGTGTGCTTAGTGCCCTGGAGCTGGTGGACTGGACCGCGGCATATATACAAACGATGGGGGACCTTCACCGAGATGGTGTTCTCCTCCCGTTCGCCTCTCTGGTGGAGGAGACGGGGTTTCCGCCTGGCCACTTCCTTCGCCACCGGTCCCTGGTGGAGACGCTCACGAATCGATGGGGAGATCTTCGGGAGGAACCAGAGCAGCATCTCATGATACAATACCTTCATGTGATGGGGCGAGGGAGGCACCTGGTCAGATGGTTCGCGGCTTCCCTGCGTGCACATGCGGTGATCAGCCTGACCCCACTGCGCAGTAAGTGGGAGGCGGATATGGCCCGACCCCTGACGGATAAAGAGTGGAGCGGAGTGTTGCAGGGTCCGACGAAGATTCCCCGGAACATGCGCTTCCGCCAAATACAATTGTTTATTTTACATAGAGCGTACCTCACGCCCGAATCCATTAACAGATATTTCCATCGTGCAGACGCGGGCTGTCCTCGTTGTGTGGAACTAGATGCCGGATTGGTCCACATGTTATGGAACTGTCCCGCGCTGTGTTCGTACTGGCAGGTGGTACACGAGACACTCTACGCATGCACAGGGCATGCCATCCCGTTCAAATGGCGCACCTACTTGCTGCATCTTTTCCGCAGGACTCCCTCCACAAAAACCGTCGCCCGGTTTATCGACCTGGGGATGGTGGTGGCGAAGCGACTGCTCACTAAGCGATGGAAAGCGGCTGATCCACCCCATGCGCGCACGTGGTGGGGATCATTCCTAGTGTGGGCCAAGGCGGAGGGGATGGCTCTTTCACGGGAGGAAATACTGGGCCTCAGGAAGACGCCTATAGCGCATCAGTGGGAGACACTATTGCAGGCCATGGTGAGACCAGGCAAGGAGAGTATGGGGGTCGGTCTCGATCGCAGGATAAGCACTCCCCTAGAGAGGCCTGATAGTGGGCAGCCCAGGGCTGGGGTGGACAGTGTGGTGATGAGAACATAGTCACGCGGGTGGGGCGCGCAGTGAATAGGACGTTGCCAACTGAGTAGTTACGCAGGGGACTTCGGGATGGGGAGGATGGATTGGGGGTCTGAGTTCAGCGATGGGAAAACATGAGTCAGATGCTGCTGGGGCTGGTGTTGTTTCGTTTGGGTATCTGATGTTCTACCCCATTATGTCCTGGTTCACTAACTCTTTATGGAATAGCCTCTGGGGAAGGTAGCAGATATGTTGACAGGCTCCGATGGGATGAAAGTTTCTTGGTGGCGAGAAATTGGCAGGGACTTTATGGTTCCCCACAGCCGAAACGCCTCGACTACTGCTTCGAGAGTTGGACATATGCCTGTCTTATGATGCTATGTGTTTCTGCTGGGGTTAATGCCGTGGACATTGTTCATGCTCAACATTGCTCTGGCTTTTATACGTGCTGTAATCCTTGAGAAATGCCAACAGATAATATAAATAAAAAAATAAGCAGATTTTAGTAATACATTTCTAGGTCACACATTAATAAATTCCATTAACATATGTGGGTGCTGACTAACGGTGATTATGATGCACCCCTACAATTTTCAGAACAACATGGCGCTCTATCAGTTCCCCCCTTTGATGACTAGTGTCATCGCACCATTTCACAATTTCCTTGGAGAAAGAACCGACCTAAACAGTACTTGGTGCCATCCTCCCCCGTCAGAGTATCTCCATATTCTTAAGGTTCTGATATTGACTGTCCTGCAGTCTGGCCATTCGCATTTCACTCACTCTGAGAGCTCTCTCAGCTCTGTTTCCCTTATACCACTTATAAGCTTTGATGAATCCCCACAAGCAAACCACACAAACCACGACAATGATGAGTGGTCTTAGCACAAAGCCAAGGAACCCCTTCCCTAAGTTAGCGAACCAACTTCCCACTCGACAAAATCCTTTACCAATCCTTTCCCACACACCCTCTTTGGCCAAATCCTCTATCTCATGATGGATCGTGGTAATGTTGCTTATATATTTCTCCAGCTCCTTGCTGTTGTCTGGAATATATGTACAACATTCCTGAACCTTCAATAATTTACAGACTCCGCCCTCTTTTGCTAGTAATACATCTAAAGCAAGGCGATTCTGCAAAACCATCGTCCTTATCGATAATATCTCTCCATCCACAAGTAACAGTGATTTCGCTGTATTCATTGACAAATCATCAACCACAGTCGCCAATCGTCTGATCTTCACATCATTCAAAACCGCACCCAAACTCGGTATCATTGCTCCAAAAATATCTCCAATCACTGCCCCTGCACTCTCAGCTCTCTTCACTCTCGAAACCTGTCCATCCTCCAAAAGCTCCAAATCCTCTGCATGGTAAATCTTCAGAAAAATAATTCCCAAATTACACGTACCATACCAATTCGCAGGCAACCTGACACAGGCATTCTTTCCACACACATAATAAACAGTTGGAATCACTTGCACAGAACCATGCAGAAAGTTCTTAGCAGAATCTTCCACAGTAAAAATATCATCACACGCACTCTGACCCACCGGAACCTTTTCATAGTCGGTCTGATAACATCTCACACACAACTTTCCTTTCTGCTCCTTGTCCAATGCTATAGGACCATAACCTCCTCTAGATCTGTGAGATCTTTCTTCTTCAGTCCAATCTACCGGACTGTCCCCTGTATCTCGAGTCTGTGTTAGTTTTCTACATCGATCTACAAATTTCCTCTCTACATCTGACAATGAACAGGTCAAATTATGCCGATGAGCATAAGCCGTATCCAGTTCCAAAGACGGTATGAAATACTTCCGAAGTCTGTCCTCTGACTTTTAATAGTCGTATTTATTCAGATGCTTGTAAGCTGGAACTTGAGGAAGCACTGCATCGTAATTAGAAAAGAAATACTCAAACCGACCTCTCTCATAAAAGATACTAAGCAACAAACTACATGAAATTCCATACGTCAGTGGAAGATGGTGATATCTAATACGCTCATCCACTGAGGCAGGTAACTGCATACACACGTAGCAGTCTTTCGCATCCATCACATCCACATATTCGTATAGCAGCCGTGCATATGCATTAAACTTAAAATCACCTTTAGACAAATCTATGTGAAATCTACGACATTCTTCGATTAGTAAAGCTCTCCCACCTCCTATGGTGACCTCCTTTTGGCTAGAAGTGGTAGGTGTAGGTGTTCCCTGTACCTCCGCTTCCTGCTCATGTGAAACAATATACGAAGCTACAACTATTATGATTATAGAAACTATCATCCCACCTACAAGTGTACCGACTCTAATTTGGACCTACAATGAGTATTTCCAGCATCCATGATATCGCAAAGTTCTCAACAGTTCTTGGTTTCAGCAGCAAACAATTAAGAGTCTCTTTCTCCTCCAAGCGTTGCTTGCTAACCAGTTGAACAATATTTCGAGAAGCTGGAAATCCCCTTGCAATTTCAGTTCCTTATTTACACAGTCCACAAAAAGACTTCCCTAGCCTTCTTTCGTCTTCTCTCCGGAAAGTCCCTAAGTTTATTCTTCTTCCCCTCTGGCCTAGGTTATCTTCTTTATAGACCTTTATTTACAATAATGTTCACTTTCAGTCCAAAATAAGATCAGCTCCCAGAATCTCTAAAACATGTTGCAAAAGTTCAAGACGAAGAACTATCACCTCATGGGTCGGTGCCTCAAATCCAAACGTTGGACAGACCAATCTTTGCAGTATCAGTTCACAGACTTTACTCAGAAGTTGGGTATTCGGAACAGTCAGGGTCAGCACTCCTTCGATTTCGAGACCTGGGACCACCAATCCCACGTCTATTTTCACATTCGGCGTTTTGCTGACCCCAGTCATGATCCTCAACCTCCCCGAACTCAGAACTCCTGGCATCAGTCACATTGTTCGTCCACTCCAGGGTGTCGTATCTCTGACACAGCACTCTTGCTCTCCTGGACCTCCTCAGGCCTTCCTGAGCTTGTTCTTCGTCACTCTGTTCGGATTCAGACGTTTCAGAAACTGGGGCAAGATCTCAATAAGGTGCCAATCTCAGGTTCAGCCGCCTCTGACTCGCGGGCCAAACCTCTTCTGTTCTTGTGGCACTTCTGCCCTCCCTCTTGGTACCCTGTGCACTACTTCCTTCTTCAGCTGAATTTGACTCTACTCCACCCACAGCAATGTTTTCTCCGTCCGAGTCAAATTCGGGGCTCTGATTGATACAACCCCTTTCAGCTCGATCCAGTGCACAACCAACTGCATCAGCAACCCACACAGCTTGACTTGCCCTCTCAGATGGCCTTGCCACCTCAGATGGATTTTCATTCACAAGAGGGGCTGTTTCTTCCAAGGGTGCTGGGACTCTGCGGGTATGGGAGGCCTGCACCCAGTTCGCAACCCTCCACACTTCACTGCCGTGTTCGTGACCAGTATTACCTGGTACGGGCCACGCCACCGAACATCCAGGCATCTCTTCCTCACGTGCTTACGAACAAGCACCCAATCTCCCGGACACAGGTCATGGCACAGGTCACTCGAGGCTGGAACAGTTGCTGCTTGCACCTGCTGAGACACAGTACGGACCACATCAGCCAATCCTTTGCAGTAATCGAGAATCAAGTCATCAGTGATGCTAATTAGAGCAGTAGCAGGTATTGCTGGCCGTCGCATTGCCCTCCCCATCAGGATCTCGTGGGGTGATAACCCAGTCCTATCTGGAACACTGCATAGACTCATAAGGACCAAAGGCAATGCATCAGGCCATTTCAGGGACGTTGAGGTACACACTTTTGCCATCCGTGCTTTGAAAGTTCCATTAACCTGCTCCACAATCCCAGAAGCCTCAGGTCGATAGCTGCAATGTAGTCTCTGATCCACATTCAATGCATCACAGAGTAACTTCATGATTATATCTCTGTGGAAATGTGTCAGTCTATCTGATTCCAAAGAGGTTGGGAAACCGAACCTCGGGCTAAGCTCCCTTAACAACAGCTTAGCTACAGTGAGAGTGTCACATCTACGTGTTGGGCAAGCCTCCACCCACCTTGAGAAGACACATACCACAATAATGGAATAATGTTGATTAATCATGTGGAACTTAAGTACAGCACACCAAAGTCTGAAGCAGCACCATTAACACTAAACAGAAAAACTTTCAGTAATGAAAATAATTCCCAACAGCCCCTTTACCTTAAACAAATCATGTTCTTAATGTTTGACAATCTGTATCTGAACCTTACAGTCTGCACTGCATCAAGTAGCCTTAAAGCTGCTGCATGGCACATTGTGCTGCTATACACATACATTTGAGAAAAACATGCAAATTCAGAATTCCTGCCTCCCAGAACTAATGAAAGAAGTGCCAATATCTTGTTTAATGCAGTGTCGATCATTGATCAAGAAGGAGACAATTGTGTTTGTGGTATTCGCCTTACAGTTGGGAAACATTTTCAATATATAGTGACTAAAGGCCAATAAGGGTATTTTTGACAGGATGGAACATCTGAAAGGCCAGTAGTCAGTTGTGTAGAAGGTGTGCCTCAAAGTGTGTCTGACCTGTGACTGATGCATCCCAACCTAACTCCTGCCGTTTCGAAAGGCACCACCCTATCAGAAGGTATAGCGGAGCACCCCATAGCAGAGAGCATAGGTATAGGTATTTCTCAGAGCTTTCTTCCCCTCACTGAAGAAACCCTTTTCCTTCGGGCTTCTGAATTCTTTGACTCTGGGCTAAAACACATGTTTAGACAGTCAGACATCCCTCAGTGAACCATGGTCGGTAGAAGTAAATCAGGTGAGAGAAAGCGATATTCATCTTCTTGCTGAACTGTACAATGTGGATCCAGTATCAACAAATAAAGTGATTCTGTTAGTGCTGGAAAGTAGGAGGAATTCCGGTTCTAGCAGCTATTTCTGAGCTGGATCTGGGATCTGGCCGTCAAAGGCAAACATTTGTCCTGATGTCATTTTTCTGACACTTTGACACAATCAGTAGTGCCTGAACGTTGTCAGGCAGATAAAGGGATTTCTGATTTTAGGTTTTCAACTGGGCCCAAAACAAGGGTTATCAGCCCTCCTGTTGTTCATGTATCATCCTGGCTTGGAGCAATCTAGAGCCTAGCAACTAAAATGAAAAGAAACAAAGGCACACAACTTGTTACTACTTCACAACTGCGTAAGAGAAATTATTGGAGATAGATTTTTAACTTGGTTTAACTCCCTGTGTAAGAGATGTGCTTGCACTGTAAGAATGCAGGCTTTATTGGCCTGTATAAATAATTATACAAATATTTATTTAAATGGCATTTTATATATATTTTTTTAATTCTTTTATGGTGCTAATCATCACAGTGTAGAGGGTCGGAGCGCTTTACGTCACACACAGATGCACAATACATCATATTAGTATGTAAACAACGTACAGGAAATGTTACATAAGAGAATGAGGGTTATTGGTGTAGTAAAATATTATCCATAATTTTAAACATTATAAGTTAAGAATGAATGGTCTGTGAAAGAAAGTCAGGATATAAAACTTATGTGTTTGCCGTTCTCTGTACTAACAAGACTTTATTAATTCCTAAAGGCACATTTCTTTGCAATCTTAGAATAACAGATTGAGAAAAAACGCATAAAGATTTAAATCAATCAAATAATCTTTTCAATCATTTCCCAGATGATCATAAAAGACGTACATGATTTAACACACTCACGGATTAATATAAAACAGTAAAATAATATATATTTTTTAAATACAGCAAGAAAAATAGAATGCATACCAGACACAAAAGCCTTAATAAAGACCTATTCTAAAAATGTGAAATAATATAAAACAATACAGTCACAAAAGCCAGGACATAAGATATAAGTAGAATTGAGCATTTGTTGGTGAGAATAAGATTGCCTTTCTCCCAAGTAAAATGCCCCTCAAAAAACGGCCAACCAAATAACAGGTATCATGGTCATTTAGCTGCTGTAAGAAGAGCAAAGCAGCTTTGCACTTTGTATATTTGTGCCTGCTCAATAAAGGCAATAGAAATTTCCTGGTACTAGGAAGATAGAAATTGCAAATGAAAACAAAGTGCAGTAAGGTCTGGTTTGATTGCTCGTCACACGGGCAAATACAAATATCATTTGAGGAGTATTGCCCTAAGGGGTAACACAACATCCAGTGTATCGTTCCTCAACTAAAATGAGTCAGTAAGTTGTGTTCGTACACGTTCTGCACAAATAATAGGTATGGGGCAATCCCAGCTGTCATCTGAACCAAACAACAGTCTCTTACAGATGGCTTTCACCACTTCCACGGCCTCCCTAGAGGCGTGTCTGTGTGAAGAAAAGCATTCCTTGGACCAGCTTTTATCTTTCTTGGTGATACTTTGCGGGATCTCAAACAAGTTTACACAGCTCAGAGCCAAAGTGGTATCTCTTATAAACTTTAGCCGTGGAATTTTCAATCCATGGTCACAAGCTAGGCAATCTCTAACAACTGCACAGTTGGGCTCAGCTTCCTTATTTGACCAAATGAAAGGGCTACTGGGGCAGCACCAATAAGGTCCTGAACATACTCAATTCCTAATTCTTGGTGTAGGGGGAACTAGGGGTGTCGAGGGAGAAACCCCCTAACAGGCGACAGTAAAATCTATTTTCCTTGACTTTGAACCCCATACCCCCATACCATACATCAAGGTTGAAAGGTATTTCCTTTTATAAATTTCTATTAATGGGGCCAGTGGCTTTCTACCAATGCAAGCCGCAAGAGAGAAAATGGTGCAGACCACACGAGAAAATCGGGTTAGTTTACTTATAAAACACGCAGACCATGTGCAAGCATCATCGAAATCTAGGCAAAGATGATGAAAAGAGGATACCCTGTCTAATTTTTTTCCCTTCAATTAGCTGGGTACTAGTTTTGGTGTTCATCGGACCGCGAACCATAATGAATGCTTTGGAGTAATTTGTTTCCAAGTCAAGACCCTTCTTGAATTTCACAAAGTTACTGAGTAATAATTTCATACCGGTCGCCGTTCTAGCAAGAAGCACCGCATCATCCGCATATAATAAAGTGCGCACAGCTTTATTTTCAACAAGCGGTACATCTGCCCCAGCAACATCTAGTGTCCTCTCCAAATCATTAATATACAATAAAAAGAGGATGAGGGCGAGTACGCCGCCTTGGCGTACTCCTCGATTGACTTTAAAGGGAGAAGTACACTCTCCGGCTTCACCAAACCTTATGAAATCCTGATGTAGGAGCCTAAGAAATGACACCAGGTCTGCCTCAAGGCCCATGGGCTCAAGGATTGCCCACAATTTCGACCTATTTACGCAATCAAAGGTGCTCGATTGGTCCAGAAATGCAAGATGGCTTGGGATGCCTCTCGCATATTTATATTTGGCCACGATAACATGTAAGTTTAAACACTGCTCGATAGTTCCTAGGCCCTTCTAAAAACCATATTGAACCTGAGATATGATGTTATTCTCTCTTGTCCACAATAAAAGTCGATCTAAGACCACTCTACCAATTATTTTAGTGGTGGAGTCAAGCAGAGATATTGGTCGGTAGCACCTAGGGTCGTTGGCATTGCCCTTTTTAAAGATGGGTACAACAATTGAAAGGCTCCAAGAGGGTAATATCCTCTCACTACAAACCATATTAATAACAGAAGTGAGTACCGGGGACCAGAATCCTGGGTCCTCCTTCAATAAGTCCATGGGCACCCCATCCGGGCCCGGCGATTTTTTGCTCGGGCTGTCATAGATAGCTTTAAGAACTTCCTCTTCCCTAAAAGACAAGTTGCCACAAAGGGACTCTTTAGGCAGACCCTCATCTGTGGGCATAGTTTCAGAAGAATACACAAATGAGAAGTGATAGACCCACACCTCAGAAGTAATATGGACCTTAACTTTGCCTTGGGGCTGGGCTGGTGACATGCCTGCCTGCACCGCCTTCCAGAATGCCTGAGAATCTTAATTTTGACAGGCTACTGTTATCGCCTACCACCTCTCATCCTTTATTGCCGATTTTCTTTTTTTCAATGCCAGGGCATAATCTTTCCTATCGGCTGTGATTAAGATCTGATTTCTAGGGATTTGCTTTATGGCCTTGCGCAGGTTATCACTCACTACTCTGCATTCATTGTCGAACCATGAATTAGCCTTAGCCTGAAATGCTATAGGGTTGTGGTAAAATCAAATCAAATCAAATCAGCTTTATTCGGTGCAATTCAAGTCACCATAAAAGCAACACAAATTTCTAAAAATATACATACAACTACATTTCATTATTAGTTCATCCTAATAAAAAGAAAACTGACAATTTAAAATACATTTATAATGTCTTCACCGACATAAGAAACTCAATTCATAAAATGCAAAAAGCCACGAGACATTATCAGTTAGACAAAGACTACTACATTCCATCCTGCGTGTTCAAATATTAATACATAAAGATAAACAACAATTCCTAAAGTGCTAGTGCCATATCTAAAGACAGGTAAATAAATGCCATTTAACAACATATAAGACAGTATTGTATAAATTCAATTAAAATCATTTGCAGAGTAAAACAATACAATTTAATAGCTTCAGCCCTAATTTGACCCTGGCTGTCCCCTGGTGTTTCTTATTTTAAATGCAACTTTTAAAAAACTTGTTATACATGCCAAGGTCAGTGAATCTTCAGCCCTTTGTAGATATAACAGAGCAACCTTCACTTGTCTGAATTTACCATTTTTTAATAGTCTTACTAGGTAACGACGCCTGGGAAAAGAATAAAAAGGGCATAACAATACAAAATGAAGGGTATCCTGCGGAGATTTATTATCGCAGCCGCAAGTACCTTTCTGCTCAACTGTGGCGGTATATCCCAAAGGGTCCGCTAAAAGATGATGAATAAGGTTGAGCCTAAAACGAGCGAACAGAAACCTGTTCTGTACGTTATATATTAAGCTGAGATAGGGTTCCATACTAACTACTGTCTTGGTCATACTGTAGGCACAGGCTAAAAGCTTTCTACCTTCAGTATTGGCTCTATGCTCTTCAGCTTTTTTCAAGAGCAAATCCTTAATTCTGTTCTTATCTTGGGGTATTACTGTAGTCAGATTTGTGAAGAGGTCTATGCATTCTATTCCTTCCAAAGATGTTTTTACATATCTGAGCCACGGGATACACATTCCTCTGTCCCTGGTCATGCAATCTGTAATAATTTGCCGTCCTAATTCTGCATCAATATTGGACCAGGTCCTAATCCAAGCCATAACAGGTCTAGTCTGGATCAGGTCCTCAATGTATGGTCTCCCTAGTTCGGCGTGGGTGATGTATGCCGACGAGCTCTGAGGAATTTTAAGTATCTTACGCAAAAATTTGTTTTCTTCAACCTGTATTTGTCGTGTCCCAGCAAAGCCCCATACTTCTGCTCCATACATTACTTTAGCACAGCAGATGGAGCCATAAAGATGCATAACCTGCTCCGGTGACCACCGACCCAGCCTTCTTCCATAACTCATAATTGCTCCTGATGACGAAATCAGTTTTATACTCCGTTCTTCAGTTAAAAGTTTAAAATTTAAAAGCCCATCAAATAAAAGACCCAGGTAAGAACAAGTTTTCACTTGTTCTAATATGTGTGAACCTATTCGATAGGTAAATTTTTTACACGGTTTAGCTCCTGCTAGCAAAACGTAGGACTTTGTTAGATTAGCTGACAAATCTAAAGTATCCATAAAATCAACAAAACCGTCTATTAGACACTGCAGGCTTTTCGGCGTTCGTGCCAAAAGAACCGCATCGTCTGCGTACAACAGCACTGGGATGGGGCGATGACCCACCATTGGGGTGTCTGCATTCAATGTACACAATGTCTGTTCCAGTTCGTTGATGTACAGGGAAAATAAGAACGGGGCCAATATACAGCCCTGTCTTACTCCACTTGTACAACGAAAGGATCCTGTCATGTCCCCAGCCAGATTAAACCGTACCTTGGCAAAAGTTTTCCAATGGAGTGCTCTCAAAATATTGATAAGTTCTGGGTCTACTCCCAATCTAGTCATAAGAGCCCACAACTTTTCTCTGTTTACACGATCGAATGCGGCCGAGAGATCCATAAACCCCAGATATATTGATTGTTAACTGGCTATAGTATATTTTGCCACCAGTAAATAAAGATTCAGGCATTGGTCCGTGGTTGATCTGCCAGTCCTGAAGCCATATTGAAAATCTGAGATTATGTGGTGTTCCTCGGCCCAGTCCAATAGACGATTTAAAATCATTCTACCTAAAACTTTTGCTGTCACATCGATCAGTGATATGGGACGATAGCACTGCGGGTCATCTTTTTTACCTTTTTTAAAAATAGGCACTATGATTGCTGTAGACCAAGAGCGTGGCATGCCCACTGCGATAGCCACATTAATTACACGTGTCAGGATTGGGGCCCAGAATTCTACCTTGTGTAAAAAAAGATCAGGTGGTATACCATCTGGACCAGGTGCCTTATTTTGTGTAAGCCCCAAAATTCCTGCTTTAACTTCCCCAATAGTGAATTCAATCACTGCCCTCCATGGGCACAATTCCTCTTCAGCCGAGGAATTTACGGCTGAAAAATTGTATAAGCTTTTGAAATGATTGAACCATTGCTCGGGGAGGATGGATGTGCCAATTACCGGCGCTGCGATATCCTGGAAACATGGGTTATTTATAGTTTTCCAGAAGATACCTAGATCCCTCTTTTCCGCAGCTTCCCTTAAAGTTTCCCATGTTTGTGATTGTAAGGCAAATCTCCTACATTTTATAGCTTTTTTATAAGCAATCCTGCACTGGGCTATTCGTGGTTTGTCTCTTGGTCTCAATTTCAGGCTTTTTTTAAAATCCTTCTGTGCTCGTGAACAGTCTTTATTGAACCATCTAGGCACATTATTGTGTTTCAATGGTCGGGTGGATTTTAGTAGTCTATCTATGTGGTTGGCCATTGACTCAAATGAGTTAGTCACTGCCAAACCCTCTACTAGGGGATCACTACAGATTTCAAACTCTTTTCTCCCATCCATAATTAGTGTTTCATAGAAGGCATCTCCATCAATACGGGACCACCTTAAACGCCTCCCCTGATCAGTTACTTTCTTAGAGCTACCTTTCTGTGAACCTCTTCTTTCTTTGGAGGTGGACTGATTTTTAATCCAAAGCGTGAGTGGATTGTGATCACTAAATATACTCCAGTCAATGGTGATCTCTTTTATCCACTGCCAGAGTATATTTGAGACTAATATGAAATCTATAATTGAGCTACATCCCCTCCCTTTAAAAGTTATTGGGGCACCAGTTCCTTCTTCTACACATACCAAATCGAGTGTGTGTTTTAATGAGTGAGCTTTCATAACTTTTTCTAACTCCCTCCCCTCCTTAGTGTGTTCAAAGTGCAAACCTTTTGATATGGTACACCCAGACCAGTCACCCATGCAATATTTTAAATTTGGACATAAGTGACAATTTAAATCACCCACTAAGATTATACGAGGGGCCACTGTAGAATTACACTGCTCCATTACACCAGTCAAATGACTATTTAAGTCAAATAGTATGGAACCTTTCTTGCTCGAGACTATGGCATTATAAAAATTAACTAGAATAATGCACAATTTATTTATTTTGAGTCTCAGGCCTTGGAAGTAGTAGGAATTCCAATTCAAATTGGTCCACACACCTTCCAATTTCAAGTCCACATAGGTAACTAATCCTCCTCTGGCTCTGCCCGAAATTGATTTTTGTGCTGGAACAACAAAACACCCGTACCCTTCTATCTGGAAGGGGTTATAATCAACCACCCATGTTTCCTGCAGACAGATAACGTGAAACCTTTCTATATATTCCCTCCACTCAAGGTTGTCAAATTTTGAGGATAGGCCAGCTACGTTCCAAGAAACTAATCCTATATCGTCGATTGATAATTTCTCCTTGGCAGTTAGGTTACTAATCGAGGGAGTAATTAGTCAATCAACCCCCTCCAGTCCAGAAAGTGTTGCGAAGTGGTTGGAGGTTGGGATGTTAAACATAGGATCTGTCATTATCTGGGTGTTTAAACGTGTTAAACTCTCACAATTGCCTACCAAAATCTTAGGGTAGAAATAACTTAGGTCATGGGTGGATATGCCTCCCTCGTGGCCCCCTGAGTACCAGTCTCTAATATGATTTACCACTCTGTGATCCCTAGAGTTAACAATGATTACATCCCCCTTTACATTTTTTGGTCTTCGTCCCACCCATCCTAGCCTTCTAACATGAAGAATCTCCCCGTCTAAGTTGGCGGGTAATGGCCTATTCACTCTGAGCCAGTGCCACACCTTGTTCTTGAGAGTCTGGTGGCCTTCGTGATTCTCCAATGCTAGCTCTGGTACCTTTGTGAGTACGATGACGTAGGGTTCAGCCTCTGGAGGGAGATATATGTGCTGAGATGGTCCCTTAAAATTTCTATCTGTGTGTGCTCTCCCACCCATTTTGCTACGCTCGTGGCTCTGCTTATTTGGGGCCCCAGTCTCTCTCAATTTCCTTGAGTCCAAATTCGTATACTGTGTGGTCAAGCTATTCTCCCTGAGAGGGGGGGTTGTCTTTACACTAATTACGGGATTAACTAAATTCGTCACTGGCTCAGGTACCGGACCAGGGGAATTCAAAGTGCACATTCTCACTGATATTTCTCTCAATGTTTTAGCATTAGCCGCGCCATTTTCTTGTATAGACTCTAGCTATTCTGACATTCTTTTTACCCTTTCCGCCAAAGGTAGCAGCAATGATTTAACAAATTTTTCTATGTCCCTCATTAAATCTTGATATGGGTGTGCCACCAAACTGTCTGAGCCAATTTTAAATACTCCAGGATCTGTTGTACTCGTAAAGCTCGTGGCAATGTTTGGGGTTTTAACCCCACCTTTTTTTTGCTTACGAGTGCCACAAATCCTTTTTTGCTTTGGGAAACTGGGTATTAAATCTTTTATTTTACTTATGCTATTTGTCTTTATAGGGGGCTTTTTTTACTGAGGACTGATCCTCAATGAGATGTTCAATTTCTGACCCTATACTGTTATCTATGGTAACAGAATCTTTCATGCCTGATTGGGAGTCTACCTGTTCTTGAAGCTGTGGGGTGATATCTATGTCACTTATTTGTTCTGTGTGTATGGTACGTTTAATATTGTGAGATGGAGTGGTAGCTAATTGAATAGCCCCCAAAGAAGAACGTTTCCTCTGTAATTCAGTGGATAAACGTCGTTCAGTGTGCACAATTTCACGTTCCAACATTGAGGCCGCCCTCGTAATAAATTGATCTAGGGTGCCCCTGACCGATCCTCCCACCAGTGATTTCCTATTCGTACTAAGCCTAGTATTCATCATGTGCAATATGGAAAAGAGCTTTTCTTATTGAAAAAGCCTCCAATATGGAAAGATGATCTAGTATTACTTTGAAGATTAAAACTTGAAATCAGCGGCCCCGCTCTGTAGATCAACCCCCGCACCTTTTGGCCCTCTCAAGACACTCTAATAAAATCTATATGTACAAAAAGCATATGGTCTCAAGGGTTATAAATTATTGATGTTACAATATATACCAGCCCACTCCAAACAAGAGGCCACAGACGGCCAAAATCAAGCAAGGATTTACCACTGCCTATTAACACGTCCGTACTTACGAATCAATGTCCAGCAGTAAAAGTTAGAGAGTATGCCCAGCCCAGCCTTCTCTGGCCTTTGACGGGCAAGGACGGGCCTGCCCTTGGCCCGGGCTTCGCCCAGGCGATGCCCGCGCGCGTCCCGCGCTGCGGGAGGCGCACCGGGCTTAAGAAGGCTTCCTGCCCTCAGCTGACGTTCTGCGCGCGATGAGCGCAAGGGCCTCTGGGGACTGTAGTTTCTTTGCAGGTTGATGCCGTTCCCCTCACGGCCTTGCGATGAGTAATGGCAAGCTGAGAATGGGTGTTAGTATCAGGAGCTCAGCCGTTCCCCTCACGGCAGGAAATAATAACACAAGCTCGTCCCGCGCTGCGGAAGGCGCACCGGGCTTAAGAAGGCTTCCTGCCCTCAGCTGACGTTCTGCGTGCGATGAGCGCAAGGGCCTCTGGGGATTGTAGTTTCTTTGCTGGTTGATGCCGTTCCCCTCCTGGCCTTGCGATGAGTAATGGCAAGCTGGGAATGGGTGTCAGTATCAGGAGCTCAGCCGTTCCCCTCACGGCAGGAAATAATAACACACGCGCTTCCCGCGCTGCGGGAGGCACACCGGACTTAAGAAGGCTTCCTGCCCTCAGCTGACGTTCTGCGCGCGATGAGCGCAAGGGCCTCTGGGGATTGTAGTTTCTTTGCAAGTTGATGCCGTTCCCCTCACGGACTTGCGATGAGTAATGGCAAGCTGGGAATGGGTGTCAGTATCAGGAGCTCAGCCGTTCCCCTCACGGCAGGAAATAATAACACAAGCGCGTCCCGCGCTGCGGGAGGCGCACCGGGCTTAAGAAGGCTTCCTGCCCTCAGCTGACGATCTGCGCGCAATGAGCGCAAGGGCCTCTGGGGATTGTAGTTTCTTTGCAGGTTGATGCCGTTCCCCTCACGGCCTTGCGATGAGTAATGGCAAGCTGGGAATGGGTGTCAGTATCAGGAGCTCAGCCGTTCCCCTCACGGCAGGAAATAATAACACAAGCGCGTAGGGTTGTGGTCACTAAGGGCCAGATGTAGGTAAAACCGAACTACCGAGTCCTTAATAGCGAATGTTACCGATTCGTAATTAAGAACTCGGTATTTCAGATGTAGATTAAAAAATTGGTAAAATTTAGCGTTTAGGTAAAAATCGCAAAAAAAATTACCATTTCCGCATTACCGAATCGGTATCACCAATTCCATAATACCGATTCGGTAATTAGCGAATCCGGTATTTTGAAAAATCGCAAATTGGTGAATCAGCCATTCCTGTGTTTACTGATGATTGATTCCACCCTCCAGCCGGAGAGCGTGAGTGGGATTGGAGATGCAGACAGCTCAGCCAGAGCTGGCAACAGGCAAGGTAAGATGCATGCACAGCATGCTGTGCCCCCCACTCCCTAACCCCAATCCACAATCCCCAATGAGGCAGTATGATTCCCACTCCAGTACATGTTTTCCTAAAAACCAGCAATGCATTATGGGAGATGTAGTCAGAAGTAACACATCGTAAAAGTTAGTCCACTGAACCCAAAGGCAAGTGACACACATCGGCAATCATCAAGCAGAGGACAGTCAGTTTGATTGGCAGTCATGAAATTTATTATTACGCCAATGCTGCCAGACAAGTGAGCAAATGTAAATTATGTCTCCACAGGCGAGCCATTGCGCAAGGCTGCTGAAGGGGACACAGGAAAGGCACCCAGGAGAGACAACACAGAGGAGGAGGAGGTCTTGTCGCCTGCAGAGCACACACCACCACCACCAGCACCATCACCATCACCACCACCACCACCACCATCACCACCGCCACCATCACCACCACCACCACCGAGAGCCAGGAAGCATACAGTGGCTAGCCTCCAGCAAATGGAGGTGTCCGAGGAGGACAGCATGGGAGGCCAACATTCCACGCTGGTAGAGGATGACAACAGTGCAGGCACACAGTCCCCCACAGAGCGCACCCACACAGGTGTCAGATGCCGCAGAGCAAGGGCAGCTAGTCCTGTTGTTGCACAGGGCGAGGATTCAAGCGTATTCGCCGGTCTCGAGGGGAATATGCTCAAGGTACAGCGCCTGCAAGGCAAAGCAATTAGAACAGTGCAATGGCAGATGGTCCACATGAACAGACACATGCTGAAAATCTCAGCCCGTCTGTGTCTCCCATCTGGTGCTGCTGCCACACCTGCTGCGCTGTGCTCTGGCTGTGGACAATCCTCACCCTCATCCTAGGAGTGAGTTAGTTCCACTGCTGTTCCTTTCTTTGTGGCAAGGTTATGCAGTATGGCACAGTCATCCAAGGTATACATCAGGGTGTGTCACATTGACTTACCTAGCAGGTATCCTTCTCCAAATTCACCCCCAGCCAGACGTGTGCAGATCCACAGTTCCTGAATATGTAGGAGTCATGGGTGCTCCCTGGGAATTTGGCTACGATGTCGGTAATGATGTGGTCCGCATTGCAAATTACCTGCACGTTGATAGAATGTGTAGATTTGCGGTTCCGATATATGTACTCTGTAGCTGCAGGTGGGCAGATTGGTATGTGTGTCCCATCAATGCACCCTATTAAAATAAAAATTCATCTTGTTTTTCTGCAGTTCCGCCTGTGTGCTGAGGAAGCTTATGTAGTGATGCATTCTTTGTATCTTGGCATCCAGGAAAGTGTTGAAGAAACGGAACAGGCAACTCAGTGACACACCACCTGCCACAGCTATCACCCACTGGCAACTACCTGATGCAAGTAGGTGCAAGCTACAGAGCACCTGAACATGCGTTGGTATAGCGTGCCCCCTTGGTGTCTGATGCTCCAGGAGTGGGTGCAGGTCCTGTATCAGGTCTAGGATGGTTTGGGGGTGTAGCCTGTACCTCTCATGGATTTTAGCCTCAGTCAGTTGGAACAATGTAATGCGCAGTCTGTACACGCGTTCCTCCCATCTCCAGATCCTCAGTCCTGCTGCTTGCATCCGAAGCCGCCTTGCTATAACGTAGAGGGCCGCCATTGTGTTCACACTGTTGCATTTTGGGGCTGTTTAAATGCAGTGCACCTCATTACCACCTGCTTTGAGTCAGTGGTAATTTGCGACTCCTAAATACCGAAAAATTGAAAAATCGGTATTAGCGATTTTTGGTACATCGATTTGCGAGTTTTTAAGGATTTCGTATTTTGCGATTCGGTATTTAGGGTTTCGGTGTCTGCTAATCGCAAATTAAGGAATCGCTAACTGGTTTCCCTTATTTTTAGCGATTCCTTATTTTGCGATGGCGTTTGGTGTTACCTACATTGTACATGGCTATTTACCGGTCGGTATTTGGCCACCTACATCTGGCCCAAAATGCTGATGCGCAAACCTCTCCCCCGTAATGAGTGGGGATAAATTCCGTGAGGTAAAAACATAATCAATTGTAGACCCGATTCCCCTCTTGAAATAAGTAGGTATGGTTGTAGTAGCAGTGAAAGAAACTACATTCTCTAGACCATGGGCTCCTAGATACGGGTACAATAGGCAACCCCTAGAGTCCATGGTGTCAAGATCTGCTTCCATAAGGAGGGGATCAAAAATTGCATGTGAAAAAGATGGTAATATGCCCAGTTTGGCATTAAAATCACCTGCCAGTATTAGGTTAAGAGGTCTGCCCCCTAGGACTCCCTATCAGAAAAAGAGCCAACCAATGAGAAAAGACCCTCAAAAAGCAGTTTACACCTTTGTGAGAAGACATTATCGTGAGAGTTCACTATGTAAATCCCAAGCTTATTGGCCCAATTTAAAACAAAGGCCTACAGCATATCTGTTTTACTTACTTTGGGATGAATCTTGCAGCCGATACCCACCTTAAACCAAACTGCTAAACCCCTTTAGCCCGACCCACAGGAGAAGGAGTGGCGGGATAGTAATAGCATGAGAATCCATCACACAGAAACTCTGTTGTGGCCCATGTTTCCTACATGAGTAGGATATCATAGCCTTTGACAAAGGACTGCCATCCCTCAAGATTAAGTTTGGTAGCCAGGCCAGCAACATTCCAACTGAGTAGGTTACTGTTGGGAATGCTCAGGTTCGTGCCATCACCCAGCGCTATATGTAATAAAGATCTAAACCTATGACTTACGGTTTACATGCATCTCCTTGATGCTGAAAAATAGATCACAGTGTTACATTAAAAGGCTTGCAACTTATCAACTAAAAGTAACAAAATGATCTCAGCATCAAAAGCAGTTGCCCACTTACCTCGCTAAATATAATACCAATGTGTGATCTGCATGCTACACGATATGCTTTGCTGCAGGCACATTAACCCTTTATGCTACTTTATGAGTCAAAACAGTAACTGGACAAAACACAGAACTCTCCCAGAATTGTGCTACCCACTAGAAATATTTTCCTGCTATTACAATCCCTTCCGAATTGCAAGGCACACAATGTTCACTGCAGCAGGTGTCTTCATCCTGTCAGGTATTTTATATGCAGCCTGTTTGTGACCAGTTATGTAAGCTAGAAGAAATATACTGCCATGTGTCCTTGTTGCCAATTTCTTTGCAGCAGATTATTTTTAATTAAGTGTGTAAATCAAGTTTCAGGCTCCGTTTTTCAAGCTCTGCCCCCCTCATGACTCCACCCCATTTCCTCTGCCACATCAGGCTCAGGGTCAGGCTCTGCTGTTACTTCTGGCCTAGCTTTTTAGCGCGTAGCTCCTCAGCGCTGTATTTTAACTAAATGTGCTTTTTACTAGCGTTTATTTTTCTTGTGCTTTGCTGCTTGGCCTGGGGGCAAGGGTCTCCACTTACCTGCATTTAAAGAGTTGATGCACCGCCGTTTTGGCGGGTCCGGGTCCCGAGGGGGCATATCTATTCAACTTTGGCCGCCATTTTGGATTGGGGCTGTTGGCGCTTTTGCGGGCGCCATCTTAGAGCGTCCTGACGCTCGCTTCAGTCCAGGGGACGCCTATTTAAGGCGGACTCGTGGGGTCTGACGGCGGTCAGGCTCTGCTGTTACTTCTGGCCTAGCTTTTTAGCGCGTCGCTCCTCAGCGCTGTATTTTAACTAAATGTGCTTTTTACTAGCGTTTATTTTTCTTGTGCTTTGCTGCTTGGCCTGGGGGCAAGGGTCTCCACTTACCTGCATTTAAAGAGTTGATGCACCGCCGTTTTGGCGGGTCCGGGTCCCGAGGGGGCATATCTATTCAACTTTGGCCGCCATTTTGGATTGGGGCTGTTGGCGCTTTTGCGGGCGCCATCTTAGAGCGTCCTGACGCTCGCTTCAGTCCAGGGGACGCCTATTTAAAGTCGTCCTCTCCGCGCAGCGGGAACGCGCAGCTGGGACGCCGTCGCTTGGCCGGAGTCGTGCCAGAGTCCTGCCCGTCTGCGCCCGTCCGCGCTAAGGACGCGCGGGACTCTGGCCAGGCCCTGCTGGTACGAGGTGCGGTTGGTTATTTCCAGCCATGCTGACATACTCTTGTGACACCCTGCGTGACCTGGGACGCCGGACTGCTGGCTGTAGCTTACCCCTCCTACATCCATTGGACGGTCCCTATTATTGTGCTGGCTGTCAGTGGTTTTTGGAGCAAGCTACTTCTATTGCCCCCACACGTCCGGTGGCAGCCGTTTGCTACATCTGCCCGGAGCATGTTCTCCGCATTTTTAGTTTTAATGCTAGGTCTCTGGTGTCACATTATCAGGCAGTATTTGACCTGTTGCAGGATGAAAGCCCGGACATCGTGGCTATCACCGAGACATGGCTGAAAGACGAGGACGCAGCCATTATTAATCTGGCATTCCCCCCTGACTATACAGTCCGTACCCTTAATCGATCTTCTAGGGGAGGGGGAATTGCCCTGGCTATTCGTTCTAGTCTTACTTGCTCCTGGACCGCACTGACCATTGCGGGATGTGAAAGTGCGTTGTTTAAGATTCTGGTTACTCCTCACTTCTCTCTCTCGGGGATGGTGGTCTATCGTCCCCCAGGGAGCGAGGCGGCGTTTCGCGCCGCTTTCCCGGATGTGGTCAGCTCCTTGGTGGTGGGGTGTCCCAATTTTTCGATTCTGGGGGACCTTAATCTCCATTTCGATAGACCCAACCTACCTGCGGTCAGTGGCATTCTCACGGATTTGGAGGCCTTACAGTTGCTGCAGCTTGTTCAGCAGCCCACCCACATCGGTGGCCACACGCTAGATCCCTTCTTCTCTAATTTGACAGATGCTGCTGTCACTGCCGTCTCGCCCCTGGGTTGGACTGATCACTCTTTGGTCGCCATTAGTACCCCTTTATCAGGTAGGACTGTCATCCCTCCTGCTAAGCTGATCGTAAGGCGGCATTGGGGCAAATTACGGTTGGAAGATCTGCACCGTGTCCTCGCTGCAGAGCCATTAGATCCGTTTGTAACTGTTGATTCAGGTTACGATGGGTTCTGCGCGTGGATCTCCAAAGCGCTAGATGCGCTCATTCCACTCACCGCCTGTAAGACCAGTGCCAGAGAATCTAGCCCATGGTACGATGGCGCCCTACGTGCGCTCAAGGGCAGTTGCAGGCGCGCAGAGAGGGCTTGGCGGAAGGCGTACGATTCGGGGAAAAAAGCTATCTATCTCGCCTCCGTCAAAGTATACCATCGGGCTGTGTGCCGTGCTCGGGCATTGTATTATACTGCCGAAGTCGGCAACAGCTCTAACCCCTCGAAAACTATTTTCAAATTGATGAAGGATCTTCTAGCTAAGCGCCCCGATGCTCCGACGACGGGCTCTACTGCTCATTGTGAGGCTCTTGCGGTGTTCTTTCAGGAAAAGGTCCAAAACATCTATATGACCTTTCCATCCACAGGACCCCCAGCTGAATCTCCGATTTCCATCTGTGGAGACACAGCCCTGCACTCGCTTCCCCTGTTGACATTGGAAGGGTTTCACATCTTGGCAAAGCAGGTGAAATCTGGGTCCCCCGCCGACCCTCTCAGTTCGGCTCTCTTTAGAGATGAATCGTTCGTGGGTCGGACCGTGGTACACTCCCTGATCAACATCTCGTTGGAGTCGGGCACGGTCCCCCGTAGCTGGAAGCGGGCGATGGTTTCCCCCATCCTAAAGAAGCCCTCACTGGACCCAGACAAGCCTGAAAACTATCGGCCTATCTCTTTGCTTCCCTGGCCTACCAAAGTAATGGAGGCCCATGTCAACAAAGTTCTCTCGGCCCACCTCATCCAGTTTAACATCTTGGATCCCACCCAAAATGGCTTCCGTGCTGGTCACAGCACGGAGTCTGCCCTTCTCTCCATGGCTGAACACCTACGCACAGTGATGGATGCGGGGCAGACAGCGGCGCTCGTTTTATTAGATCTGAGCGCCGCGTTCGACACCGTGTCCCATCCTATCCTGTTGCATCGCCTGGAGGAGGTCGGGCTGGGTGGCTCTGCCCTCCAGTGGTTTCGCTCTTTCCTGAACGATCGTTTCTTTAGCGTTGCGTTGCCACCGTACCAGTCCCAATTCCTTCCTCTGAGACAGGGGGTCCCGCAAGGCTCCTCGCTGAGTCCCACGCTTTTCAATCTGTATGTGAGACCGCTGGCTGAGATCGTCAAGCAATGGGACATGACTATGGTCTCGTATGCTGACGATACTCAGCTAGCGGTGACTATCAGCGGGGATGCGGATCGGGATGCCCCCAGGTTTCAGAGTGGACTTAGGGCGGTGGCAAGCTGGATGAAGAACAACTGTCTCCAGCTCAACGCGAAGAAAACCGAGATCATGATCGTTGGCAGGAAGGCGGAACTGTGGGGGGACAAGTGGTGGCCCATTGAACTGGGGCCGGTCCCTCTCCCGGTCACTGAACTTAGGAATCTGGGAGTGTGGATGGATCCCGCTCTCAGTTACGAGGGCCACTCGAAGAAAATCGCGGCCGGCTGTCTTGGCATCTTGCGGTCGCTGAGGCCCATTCTGGTACCAGGCAGCTGATAGTCCAGGCCACGGTATTATCTCGCCTGGACTATGCCAGCTCGCTTTTGGTAGGGACCAACGTGGCGGAGACTACCCGCCTTCAACGAGTGCAGAATGCCGCGGCTAGAGCCATTGTAGGCTTACCCCGAAGGAGCTCTGTCTCAGGTGTTTTGAGATCCTTGCATTGGCTCCCCATTAAATCACGCATCCAGTTCAAGGTGTTGTGCTTGGCGTTTAAGATCTTGAGGGGAGTAGGTCCGCCAATTCTTGCTGACCTCCTGTCGTGGTATGTTCCTTCCCGCGCTTTGAGATCGGGAAGCCAAGCGCTCGCGGTGGTCCCCCGATACAGGTTGTGTCGGGCTGGTGGTCGCTCTTTTCGGGTGAGGGCGGCTGAACTCTGGAATTCCCTCCCAGTGGACTTGCGGCTACTGACTGACCTCTTGGCCTTTCGCAAAGCTCTGAAACGTTTCTTTTTAAATAGATCTTTTTTCTGTGTTGTGTCTCTGCTATCTGTTGCACATTGCCTGCCATGCGCCAGGACGCCCCTTAGCTGGGGCAGCTGTGCGCAATACAAAAGTGCATAACATAACATAACATAACATAACATCTTGACCCCTCCTAATGTATAGGTTTATTTCAAGTTCTAGCAAGGTATTCTATGCAAATATTTTATTTCACTGAGCCTCCTTTTTCCCCATTATCACATATGAAAGCACCTTCAAATACATGAGCTCAGCATGAAAGCTGCACAAAGCCTCTTGACTGTTGATTTAATAGACTTTAATTTTGCTCCATGCATAATAGGAGTCTAGGCTACTTACTGGATGAACAAGAAAACTGACTTGCCTCCAGGGGCCAGTAAGATCGGGGGAGGGGGCGGTGAGTGACCATCATGCTGGTATATAATATTAACACACTAAATGACAAGAAGGGCGCATGAGAGAAGTTTAAGAGGCAGTGGAAAGGGAGAGAAATACAGATCAATAGGAGTACTAAATTAGAGAAACACAATATTTTGTAAAAGAAAATTTTTTTAAGGCTTTGAAAATAGAAATGAGAGAGTGTGTGTGTGTTTTTTTTGTCAGTGTGTGTATCCAAAAATCACAGGTGAAATCCGATTCCACTGAGTCGCGGGGAGGCGTTACTTGAGCGAGGCAGTGTCCTGTAATCAAATGTGATTGTAGACACCCTTCCCACCCGTTCTGAGGCTCATGGAGCAGTGTCTCCAAAGAGACTAAATTAACATATAGAATACCTACTGGGTATTGTATCTTGTGCATGATTCCTTGCTTCTTCACTTAATAATAGTATTTTTTTATCACCATAGTTTTCTTTCACTCTACCGACATTGTTTCAATAGTGTAGTGAGAACAGAAGGGATCTGTTTTTGTCCTGATGAAAAAGCCTCTGAGCTTCGAAACAAGTTGACTTACACAGGAGGGTCCGCACATTGACGCAGAATACCTTCGACTCACCTTTTATTAGGACCAGCTCCAAGGAATATTAAAGTTACTGGTCCACAGGAGCCAGGTGCTTTTTAAATACACTTTTTCACTCACCCCTGACCCTTCCTCTCACAAACTCATACACCACACATAGCACTGAAGATCAGTGCTCCCACGTATTCATAGGTCGTAGCACGCCCCGTCCGGCAGCGGGACGGGAAGACCCCCATGATGAAGCATGACACCAAGGGCTCTTTTTGGTGTGTGAGGGGTATTTAAACAAACACTGTGTGCTTTCAACCATTGTACGAAACACACTTTAACCTGTGAGAACACAATTTTTAATGAAACCCATCTACAGGTGGATCCTTGTGTTTAGAATAGAAATCCGATAGACACCTCACCATACCTGACTGAAAGCACCTGTGCCCAACTATTAATCTGAAAATACATTTATTGAGGGGGGGGGTAACACCCCCACTGAAGCTATACCCCTGCTTGCCTTTTGATTTGTCATCAGAGCAAGAGGCCTGAATGTGTCTAAGTTAAATTAAAAAAAACTATCACTTTTAATAAACATCTCACAGTGCAGTCATGTAATCTGATGTACTAAGCTGAAACTTTAAAGAAATACTTTCTTTAATTTTGAAAAGGCTTTATCACATTTGTACCCGTCTTTGTTGCATGATTAGCATTTACCTGTAACATTTCAAAGCTTGGCTCTCACACTGAAGTGAGACCATAAACTTGTGTTTGCTATAGTTCTTAATTTATTGGCTCATGCACTTCTTATTGTGAATCAAAGGCACAGCCGCCTTTCTTCTCTCTAAGAAGGCCGCCCATCCGCCCCCTTCAGGCTAATGGCACAGCTTGCTCCCATCACAATGCAGGACATTTCTGCCCCACTTCCCAGCTGGTTTCTTTAATCTTTGTTGAGGTGCTATCCAACAACAGACTTAATGCATTTCACATACACGCCTTTCTAAAATAGGTGCATTAAGTCACCAAATGCTCTTGAATGGTTTCTGGAACAGCCTGCGCGCTCCATAATAGACTCTGGGCACTTCATGAAAAGAGGGTGCGCGTACGCGCGCACCATGGAGGCATCATAGCCGGTAAGTAAGAAGTTCATTACCCTCACAGAAGTCTTCCTTTTAATAGTAATAACAGGTGAAGATGTACTCAAGTGCAAAAAAAGATCACCAAAGACACAATTACATGCTTCTGAACCAGAAATATATTTACAATTACTGCATTGCTATTTCATCACTGATTTACCAAACTGTCACCATCTCGAGTGAACAAATCCAACTTGTAATGTGATAGGGAAGTATTGGAACTGCCCCATGTAGCTGCTCTGCATATTTCTTGGAGGGAAATCCCACGTGCCCCAGCCCAAGAAGCAGCAATTGCTCTGGTTACCTTGCCATGAGACTCCCTAGCAAATTCAACCCGTGGTAGAATAGACCTGATAATCGCCTGCCTGACCCATCTGCTGATATTTACATTACAAGCTTTTCTACCTCTACAGGCTGCCCCATGAAAACAATGAAAGACTGAGAAGCTTTGTTCAAAATACCCCAAAAGGATTCTACAGACAGCCAGGGAAGATGGAACTTTATCCGAGGACAGTAAATGGGAACAATTATCTTCTGAGAGCAGTGAAACGTGGATTGGACCTTAGGCGCAAACTTAGGATCTGGCCTCATGACAACCCGATCCAGGAAGAATTTCAAATAAGGATGGGTGACAATCAATGAAGACAGTTCCCCTATTCTTCTTGCCAGAGTAATAGTGACTAGAAATGCCACTTACGTAGAAAGCCACGCTAAGCTCACCTAACCCAAAGGTTCAAATGGATCTTTCTGCAAGCCCTCCAGCACCAGTGAAAAGTCCCAGGCCATCACCTTCCTCAACTGAAAAATCTTCTGCAGCTTCTTTACTAAAGGAAGAATAACAGAAAGATCAACCCTAGGTTCCCTGCATGATCCAATAGCTGCCTACTGGGCACCTAAAGTTGAGGGTGCTAACTCTTTAGTGAAGCCCTCTCACAAAAAATCCAAATGTGGAAAGGATCCCAAGATACTGGATTGCATTAATTCTTTGAATATCATCCACAAAAATGTCTCCAATGCTTAAAATAGGCTTTAAGCATGGAATATATTTTACCTATTGAATATTACAGTCAACCTTCATGCAAAAACACAGAGGAAGAGATCCACCCCAAAATACGTTGTCACCATCTGAAATGCCATCAAGCTGAGAAGGAAATCCACTCACAATGGCATATTCCTGGGGAATTACCTCCACCCAAGCAAAATGCAAATGAGCAACCACTGGAGCAAATACCTTTGTGAATACCCATGGAGAACAGAAAAGGCAGCACCTTGAACTGGAAATGATCTGACCACATACCACAGTGAAGGAACCTCTGGGAATGGATGTGAAATGGCACATGGGAAATACGCATATTGTAAGTCCAATGTCATGAGTAAGTCTCCTCGAGAGACCAGAGGAATGATCCTTTGTAGAGTAACTATCTTGAAGGTCAGTCGTCTCATTTAATTAATGAGGGACTTCAAACCTAACACCGGACAGAAGCTTCCATCCACCTTTGGTACCAGGAATAGCAGAGAATAAAATCCTGTTGTCCTTTCGGACATGGGTACTGGCACTTTTGCCCATTTCTGCCAGAAAGACTGGATCCCTTGAGGTAATGTCTGTCTTTTTATTGGATTCTTGGGCATTGGTATTTGTACAAAGACAAGTTCAGGTGGAAGCGACTGGAATTCCATCTAGTAAGTGGAATTTACCACTGTCAGCACCCATCTTTTCGAAACAAGTTCTTGCCAAGGATCTGAAAAGAGGCTTATTCTTCCTCCCACCATAGGAGAGTGATTGTAATTGTTTTTGTTGAGACTGCTGAAGTCCCTGAAGCTGCTGTGGTCAGGATTTTCCAGCTGTCGTGGCTCCCTGATCTCGAGACTGTGATAATGTGGCAGCCACAGCGTGATCAATATTTGATTGAAGGTCTGACCTAAAGACCAACAGATGCTGAAGTGCACAACTGAAGTTGAGCTAAAGGCAGCGTCTGTTGTTTAAATAGGATGCCCAGCAACTAATTATCATTTCACAGGATGATAAATCACCATCAGCAACCTACGTGCACACCTACTGACTCACGTATGCTACTGTAAGCACCGATAATCCAACAAGCTGAGAGAAATAGCACAACTCATGGCACAACCCAGACTGCAGAAATGTCTTCCTGCCCCAGTTGCAGTACCTGAACGGGAAGCAAGGCGGAATTGTTGGCACTAACCGTGACCACAACAGCTGATCACCGTGTGTAACCTTACCTGTATTCTAGCGAGGAAGGGAAGCATCCGTCTTGAGACAGAAACATGAACAGGAATTCAGAGTGAAGGGGAGGGTATTATATATATTTTTAAACTTGGGTTCAAGGGGCGACAGGCGCCCTGCAAGTTGGAGAGGTGGGTGGATCTGAACCCACTTAGCAGGGTAGCAGTGTGGGAGGAGTTACACAGTTGATGGCTTTATTGTTGGTTCCACATCTGTGGAACCAATCTTAGTTTTTCTTTGTTATGCTTAGTTGCAGATAACCTGAAGAGACAAATTTAATGGGTGGGAAGAGCTGGGTTAGTGGCTTCTTACAATGTCCAACATGTAGCAGTGTACAAACTAGTCCGGGGGCTCCCTAGATGCATATGGCTTACCAAACGGATACCACTAACATGCATAAACCACACGTAGGGCACCGGGGGAGTTCCACTCTTAAAATTATCTCCTGGAATCGAAATGGGTTAGGTAATCGGATTAAGAGGACACTGGTCTTGCAGTACCTTCGCAGACATGCACCTGATATAGTATTGCTCCAGGAAACACACCTGAAGGGCAATAGGTATAAAGCGCTGGATAGGTTTGGATATAAGCTCCTTATGCATGCGGGTTTCACAGCGGTATCAAGGGGAGAGGGTATACTGGTTAGGATTTCCCTCCCACTGGTTCCGGATAGGCTCTGGCATGATCCCATGGGAAGGTATGTGTCCCTGTCGGGAAGTGGGAGGTACTGGTTCTGAATATATGCTCGATATATGTGCCTCCAACACTACATACGGGCAAGTTGCCAGCATTGTGCACCCTTCTGGTGGAACTGCCCCATGGTACCCTCCTAATGGGGAGACATGAATGCGATTGTGGAAAGAGAGAGGGACAGGGATTCGAAGTCAGATAGGGGACGGGGGCCTGAGACATTGAAGGCCTTCGTGGAACCCATGGGGATGACAGACCTGTGGCGCTTACATAATCCAATGGCGAGGCAGTACACATACTATTCGGCTGTGCATGGCAGTTACTCCTGATTGGACCATATGCTGACGTATACTGCGAGCGCCCGGCTTTTTCGGAACGCGGCTCTTAGAGCGCAAGGTATTTTGGATCATTCACCAGTGGAGGTGCTACTGCAGGGTCCACTGAAGACCAGCACAATGCCTCCAGAATAGATCCTTTGGTATTTAAAGACAAAAGATTTGTTGACCGGATTAGGGAGAGGACAGAGCAGTACTTCCAAGATAACGAGGGCTCAGTTGACTTAGCATGTGTCCTATGGGAAGCATGTATAGCAGTGAAAAGGAGTAATGCTCAGGCACTGCTAGGGGGGCACATGAAGGAACAGCGTCATAAGTATGACCCCCTGGAGGGAGAGGTGGCTATCATGGAGGCAGCGGTACTAGTGGGAGAGGCCTCTGATCCTCTGATTAGACACCGGATCAGTCTCAAGCAGCAGGAGTTGAGGGGACTGGTGGAAAATGCAGCCAGGGCTCAGGCGTTAGTGTTGCAGAGGCAGCTCTATGATCTAGGAGATAAAGCCACTAAAATGATAGCCTGGCTAGAGAGGAGAGATAGGGACTGAAGCTGGGTGGCTGACATTTGGGACTCTGAGGGGATGTACACAAGACGGGGTAGGAGATAGCGACGGCATTTGCCGACTACTATGAGGCGCTCTATACCTCCAGCTCTACTAGAACGGAGGAAGGCTGCCGGGACCTACTTAAAGATGTCCGACTCCCTACATTGATGAGCGAGGATAGAGAAGAATTGGAACAGGACTTTACTGTAGAATAGATAATGGGTGCAATAAGGGACTTCCAGGCTGGTGAGGCAGCGGGCCCCAATGACCTGCCAGCTGGGCTCTATAAGGCACGATCGATGTAGTTGCGCAACACATGCTTCATTTGTTCCGAGAAAGGTGGGCCGCCTTCTGGAAGATCAGCGTCTAGCCACTGTAGTAGTGGTTCCCAAGGTGGGAAAACCCCTCCTAAGAGTGCAGCTCTTACCGCCTTATTTCCTTGTTAAACATAGAGGCCAAGATACTGGCTAAAGCCCTTGCGACCAGGGTCAGCGGTGTTATTACATCTATGGTACACCCGGACAAGTCCGGATTTATGCCCCATAGAAGTACTTGACTGAATCTGAGGCACCTCTGTGGCGTAAAGCACTTGACCAGGTCTAGAGGGGAGGAGGAGGCAGTGCTACTATCATTGGACACTCGAATGATGTTCAATAGTATCGAATAGCATCTCTTGTTTGCCGTGTTGGACAGGTTTGGGTTTGGCCTGTGATATGGTGCTTGGATGTAGCTTCGATACACGGATCCCCTGGCTAGAGTGCGAGCAACTGGCACAGTCTCCCATCCCTTTGCCCTTCATAAGTGTACACGACAGGGGTGCCCATTATGTCCTATGCAGGTCACGTTAGCTCTCGAACCCTTAGTTGTCTGGATTAGAAGAGATCCTTTAGTGATGGGTATAGTGGGAGATGGCAGCTGGAAGGAATGCATATCCTTGTATGTGAATGATGTCTTGTTATATGCCACTAGGCCACGCTTCACAATAATCAGGCTGCTGCACATATTCCAACTATTTGGCAGCTACTCAGGGTATAAGATAAACTGGGCCAAGTCTCTCCTTTTGGCCTTACTGGTAACACGCTGTCACTACCGGCTAGAGGAATCCCACTTCAAATCAGAAGCAAGTTTAGATACCTGGGTATTTCCTATTTCAAGAACAGGGTCAGACTTCCTAGCGAACAAATTAATGCCTCAGTTGGAACATCTGAAAAGAGACGTGACGCATATTGGAGGAGCTTGGCGATCTTTTTCATGGGAAGAGCGGTGCTCTTCAAAATGATGACGTTACCACGTATGCTGTATGTCCTACAGAATACCCCCTATAAGATTCCAGATGGGTTCTTCTGGGATGTGGATAGTGAACTGAGGAAGCTCCTGTGGGACAGGGTGGCTCCAGAATAGCATTGGGCAAGCTCCAAAGAATGTCTATGAGGGGGGGGTCTGGCAATACCAGACATTAGAAAGGACCACTGGGCCTCCTGAAGGAAGTGACCTGTTTAGGGTCACCCGGGTCACTCGCGACCACCTCTCAGCCTTCCATACCAAATGAAGAGTTGGTCAGACAGTAGAGAATACAAACCAAAAATATGTTTATTCAGATACACTCGAGTGGAGCCTGGTCTGCCCAGTCTCTTAGGAATGCTGCAGAGGGACTGCCATCAGCAAGCATGGTGATACATTATGTATAATTCAGAACCAATGAAGGCACGCCCATAATGGGATTTTCCAGGCATATGCAGCTGAACAAAGAATTACAGAAGGATAGGTTTTGATTCTGAGGCTGGGCACACACTATCTCCTACCCAAGGTCCCTCTGTCCGTGCCCGCCACTAGACTAGTGGGAGAAAGCCTCTATCTAGTGACAAACGTATGCGCTAATAAGAACAGTGTATTCATTAGCAAAGCTAGGCACCAGCCTTGGAGAAACGAAACTTACCATAGGCCGTTTCTCGAGAAAGCAAGGATTAGTTTTGATCATGGTTCAAAATGGCAGCAAAACATAAAATGGTGCTGCGAATGCTAACTTACAAAGAATAATGCACAGGAAAAAATAACGAAAACATTTTCATTCCAACAGACCCTCCTTTTAGCATGAGCTAACTATTTTCAGGAAGTGATCAAAGAAAATATAACCATTTCGAGAACAAAGGCACATTAGTATTAGGAGCAGTTCATATTTCAGAATCAGGGATGGAGGCTGCAAGGAAAGATGTAGTCTCAAAAATACCTTCATCAATCTGCATCAAATCGTCAATAAACTTTTGTTGCATAATCGCAGAATTAGTATCATGAATTGATATTTTCTGTTTGGGAATGAGGATATTGACACAATAGGAGCAACAAGCTGGGAGACATTGTATGCAGAGGCAACATATAAAGAAGATACCGGCAACCACAGCCAAGAAAGTGAGGATCTTCCAACCCCAGGCTGTTAGCGTGTTCCAAAACCACCCGACAGCATCCAAGTACCTTATTCTTGGTGTATTTCTATGTAATTTTGGTATAGCTGAATAAACATTGGGAGCGTTATCAGGCAAGGGATGTAAACACAACAGCTGCTGCCAATGACTGGACAGGCCCCTCCCCTATCTGCAAGTATAACGTCTAGTACCATCCGGTTCTGCAAAGTGACTAATCTCGTAGCTTGGAGCTCAGCAGTGATATTTGTCATTATCCCAGCAGTTTTATTGATAACCCCTTCAACAACTCTTGTTAACTGAAAAACTTGAAGGCTATTAGCCATGGGGCCCCAAAAAGGTAGTAGGCCCATCACAGTGTCTCCAAATTGTTGTGCAGTGGTGACTGTCTGATCTACATCCTTTGTGTCAACAACCCTTTTGGCTCGGGTCAGGAAGGTCCTTCTATGTTGCAGCTGATAATTTTTATGATAATTAGACGAGGCAACATAAACAGGGAGAAGAAGGAAGGAGAGACTATCCCCTCGGGAGCCAGACATGAGCTTGTGACCCACAAACAAAATAGACATTATGGGGCAGGATCAAAAGCAGACTATTAGTCGTATACAGCTTGTAGGTGAAATTACATTTACTCTCCCCCACCTTTATCTCCCCAGTACCCTGGACACAAAAATTAGCTGTTGTATTGACCACTGACACAGGTATCGGCTTATCTTTAGTAATATTTAAAACTCAGAAGGATTGAAACTACTCAGAAATGTTAAACCATTGGAAATCAGCCATTTCCATTCGAAACCAGTCATTATCCATCACTCTATGGTACGTTTTCAAACATGACTTTGAGGACAGTGTCCCTAGAGTCCCTTGTCCTGCTGGTACTAGGGGGGTAAACCCTTGATAGAAGCGTAAATAGTCATTCGCAGTGTGAGAATCAATGGATGTCATACCCAAAGTACAGAGTTGATATAGGAAATACACCAGTCGAAAAAATTCGTACCAACCCTCACAGCTGCCAGTATACGACAGTGGCATTGACAACAAATTGTCGCTCTTATGAGTGACCGAAGGGAGCAACCCACAAACCCAACAATTAGTTTTATTGGACACATTATGAGCATGATGCAACATTTGTATAAAAACATTATTTGTGTCGGGCTGCCTATGTACTTATTTGTGTGGGGCTAGAGTAACAAAAATGTGTTCAGGAGGAGTGGTAGTACTACCTACCAAGGAATGGACAGGAAATTTCTCTTCTAGAAACCAAGATATTTCAAATATTGTCGCTAGTGCAATCACAACAATTAGTATACAAACTATTTTACTCTTTGTCGACCAACTCCTCATTGAACGCGGTGGTGCAAATGGCTGTTCCTCGTCAGTAATAGGCCGACCAAAGGGATGCATGATTAAGCAAGGAGAGAAATGCAACAAAATGATAGCTAAGGTAAGTGTTCCCAGTGTCCGTCAGAGCCTCACTGGTACAGGCTCCTATTGTTCATCAATACGTTGGCGCTCTTGAGCACCAGTGGTAGAGCTTGCTCTGTCCTAAGCTCATGCTGCCCCACGTCGATCAGGATAAAGTACCCCAAAGGGATACCTTTTGAGCTATCAGTGCGCAAGTCTCACATCACCCTAAACTAATTCTGTTGGTACTATAGCAAAGTACACCTGACTTTCACAGTCCATCCCTATCTAATCTGACTTCACCTTTTGTGCACCGCTCCTCAACCGAGGACACAAATTGTACCTGGCAGCCCCAGGCACCATTGGATCAACAAACAGCGGCTCCTTAATAGCTCGTATTTCTGGAGGAACCATTGCATTTAGCACTTCATCATTTTCCAAACCTGTTTGGGTCCAAGTCAGCCTGGCGCCGCTGAAGGGGACGAACTGAGGTACCTTCTCACACTCAGAGACCCCTACTCCATTTTTGATCCATTGGTCGTAAGGCAAAGGCAGGGGCAAACTCTTGCAATGGGAGGCATGAATCCACTTCTTACGTCCAGAAACTTTGATTGTGGTGCGAGTTGCCAGCAAACCTGGAGTGGCCCCTTCCAACGCAGCTCCAAACTTTTCTTCTGCTGGAAGCTACAAAGTAGCACGTAATCACCAGGCAGGATATCGTATCCAGGCCCCTCTGGTGTAGCTGGAAGGTCTTACCGGACCTGTTGGTGAATAGAACGCAAACTTTCAGTTAACTCTCAAAGATAGTCTATCAACAATGACTGCTCAGTATCCGAGAACCTACGAGGGTGTGGGACGCCCTAGACATTTGCCGGGTGTCCAAACACGACCTCGTACGGTGACAATCCTGACCAAGAATGTGCCATTGTTCTTATTGACAAAAGTGCTAATGGTAAAGCATCTGGCCACTGTAACCCTGTAGTCTCCTGAATTTTTGCCAACTTTGGTTTGAGAGTACCATTGTACTTCTCAACCAAACCTGCAGACTGTGGGTGATTAGGAGCATGACATTTTTGTTTGATACTCAAGCCATCACAAATTAGCTGTGTTACCTTAGCATTAAAATGACTTCTGTTGTCACTCCAGATCTAACGGGGCAAATCGAAACGGGGAAAGAGCTCCTTCAGGAGTACCCTTGGAGTTGTAACGGCTGTATTGTCTTAAGTGGGATAGGCCTCAACCCATTTACTGAAAGCACAGACAACCACCAACACGTAGTTCAAATTATTACACTTGTCTAGTTCTATGTAGTCCATCTGGAGGACCTCAAAGGGGAAAGTAGGTGGTGCAAAATTACCAGATGTTGTAGGAGTACCTTTTCCAGGATTGTGCATCATGCACACCATACAGTATTTCACTAAATGTGCAGCTGTTTTCGAAATGTTATCATTCTGCCATACGGGGTCTAATAACTTGCAAATACCTTTAGCACTGATATGGGCTGGGCAATGGGCCATCGTGACCACAGGGAGAACATATGCGTCTGGCAACATCCATCTCTGTTTCCCTGACTTATCAATCCAACATCCCTCATTGTTCAATTGTGCTGTACGTTCTTGCCATATTGCTTATTCTTCCATTGTGGCCTCACTTTGCATCTCTTTCACATTCTCAAGCGTATCCTCATGGCAACTTCAGGCACCCACCTAGCGGGTCCTGCTACAAACATTCTCTTCATTTTTGTCTGTGCCATTTCCTTAGCTGTCTGGTCAGCAAAAGTATTTCTCTTACCTACATCATCAGTAATTTTCCTATGGGCGCTACACTTCACTATTGCCAACTTCTTAGGGAGTGTAAAAGCAAACAAAAGCCTCAATATAAGGTGACCATTTTGGATCTTTGTACCATGGGAAGTAAGGAACCCTCTCAGCCCAGAGTCGCCCAAAATTGTGCGCGACCCCGAAGGCATACTGGCTGTCAGTATAAATATTGACAACCATTCCCTCGCTCAATTCACAGCGTTGTTGGGGGTACTTCCCCCAACAACGCTGGATATATAGATTGTCCACCCACAAACATGGTATGAACGTCCTCAATGTGCCATGTAATTTTAGTTGAACTACTGTTTTCCTTTTTTGGAGCATTCCTCCTACATGTGGAATGTCCTATTCCATGTAAAAAAAAAAATATTTTTTAACAATCACTCTTGACTCCTTTTTATCGTCTCACCTTTGACTAGGCATTCACCGGTAAAACCGACCTGTCCCTTTAAGAATTGTCTCCTCACTCCAGGCCACGCCCACTAGTCATGTGACGTTTAACCAGGAAGTGAGGAGTATTTAGTTGAAGCTTTGCAGCCCATTCAGTAACATCCGGGCGCCTGGGGGAAGTACCGCAGGTTTGTGGCAGGTAGTCGGTGAGCTGAGGTAAGAGTGTGGCGGGAAGAGCTGGTGGCCATACACACGTGAGGCACTTAGAGTTGAGTGTTCTGACCAGTGCCGCCCGTGTTTTGTGTTTTTTGTCCAACAGTAACGCAGCACCGTCTGCCTCCCTTATGAGCCCATGATACGATTCGATTAAGAATCGCGAGTGAGTTTTGAGTCTTTTCCTCATTTTCACCGTGTTCTGTTTTTAAATAATTTCCTGAGCGCACGCATGTCACAAATAGAGTCGTTTTCACGTGCGTCTGGCCGCTCTGTAGAATTACACATCCAGTATGCTCACCATTGCTGTGTAGCCGTAAGACACCTACGACTTCCACAACGATTTAGTGGGTTGATGCTAATTTCGCATAATATGGAACGGATGTTCGGTTCCAATAATCACTGGCAATTACCAGGGCGTATAACTCAGAATGTGGTGATTATATGCGCAAAAATGAGAGTTCAAACGGAAATGGGCACTGTTCACTCTAATTTTAAAAAGATTATTTTCTGACTGTCCAGTACTGTATGTTCTTTTTTCAGGTTCATCTGTACGCAGATGACTCCCTGAACCCTTTTACCACCTCCGCAAGTATATGTAGGTGGCACACAGACGCTCCAAGGTTGGATGCACCTTAGTGTGTGTAGACCGCCCGGTGTGTCGATAGGTCCTGACGAAAACCTGTGACTACACTCAAAGGTTGAAACATGTAGACCATCAATTTTTGGATAATACTTCAGGTCAAATCAAACCTACATTAGTATTACACCTCACCACTTTTTTAACTGTGATCCTGCTGCTCCAAATTAAATTCATTAGGGAGTACAGTAGGATTACTTTTAACTTTATTTCACTCACTCACACACGTCACTTACATGTACTGACATAATAACAAACCTGCTCCGCTGTAATCAGGCGTTGAAGCACACCCGGGTGGTATTCGGCTGCCCGGGTGGACCCCGATGATGAAGTACGTCACCAACTAGGTTGGTGAGTGAGGGGTTTCATAAGAAAGATATAATTTCTCTTTTTACTTCTCTGTGAACTCTCTAACAGATAGAAGGTTTTTACCTTCTCTCATTTAAGGATATCCCCTTCTTTGTTTATTTTTGTATACCTTAGGGGACTGGGAGTACCCCTTACAACTTAGTTGTGAAATCCCTTTCTCTCTCTTTTGTTATATTTTGCTCTCCTCAAGTAGCCTACCCCGGTAAGCAATCGACGTCATAATACTGCCAAAATCTTGACCAGGCTCCATATTAGTAACATGTACACAGTCTTTAATATCATATAAAATCTGTGGTGCTGCATCTTTGAAACACTGCTCCCAAAAACGAATCAGGGTAGCAGACATATGCTTAAGGGCATGCTATTGTACAAAGGGCTCATAATCTTTCATCACATTCCACACATCTTCCACGCTGTAAAAGGGGTTTTGGGCACACTGCGCAGCCTGGTTAGCCACTACCTTTTTCTCTGCATCTCCCACCTCAGATCGCACATTCGGACCCATGCTCTCTTTAAACTTTGCCCAATCTGCGTCTCCAAACCAGAAACCCGAGGATGAAAAACCAGGGAAGGAGAGGCAACTGGAGTGACAGGTACCAACGATGCTGAGTGCTGCTTCACAGGAGAACAAGCTGGTGAGAAAGATGCTGAAACAATGGGCGGGAGGGGGTGCTAACAGTCATAGCTGCTGCAGATGGCAAGGAAGCAGAAGGAAGAGAAAGAAGAGAAGGAGCCGATGCAACGGCCGTCGAAAAAGCAGCAGTAGATACAGGAACAGAGACAGTGGGAGCAACTGTAACAGGCGGCTTTGGGGGCAATGGAATGTGGGATACATCTTTTGTGGGGGGTATGGAGGTGGGGGTCTATTTTCTAATAAAAATACGAAAGTATCATTTTCTTCTTGGGCCACATAAGATTTGTCAATATGTAATCGAAACCTCCTAGCTTCACGTTCAACCCCTATCTCTTGTTTCTCTCTATCATGTGCTACAGCTTTCTGAGTCAATGTGTGCATTCTCCCCTTCCGTGCCTCCTTTTCCATCTTCAGTCCTCTCTGTTTAGCCTCCTCCTGCCACGTTCGAAGAGAATCAAACATAGACTGCCTACTTTGCATCCTGTAAAAAACAGTTTTTTGTTCATCAAAAGTGCCCGTCAACGGCCACTGCAACTCGGTATGGTCCCTCGTATATTTGTGCCATGATGTATTAAACATAATAGGGCTAATACCATGTTTCATATACATATCAAAATTAGGAGTGCCTTCTGGAGGTGCCGTCTGAGCTTCTTCCAATCGAGCATCTGCAGAACAACAACAACAAGAAACCAAGAATCGACTAATCTCAGGCATTTTCAAAAGGGACCCAAATTCGTTATTTTGCCTGGCAAAGCAATTGCAAGTGCTTTGATCCCAAAGACGGTCCTCAGACCGTATCAAATACAAACCAAAATGGTACCATATCCACAAAGAACCAAGACAAACTCACCTGATATATGCAGGTCAAACAAATGTATTCTCCACTGCCGACTCTTCAGACCAAACCTTCAGATCCAAGGATTTCGCCGTTCAGGACTCCAGTCAGGATGACCACTGGACAAGACACCGTCCGGTGGGACAGAAGGGGCAGCTGTGAGTACAGGAACTCTCTCATGCAGGGATCCCTGATCCGTCCGTCTGACCCGACGATGGCCCCGACCTCCCCACCCGTCCACGGGATGGGATGGGTCACTCACCCGAAGGAGTCCCTGTTCAGGAGCCAACTGAAGGAAGTGGCCGTTTAAGGTCACCCATAATTTCATTTGAAGACCTGCAGAATGAGTACCAGATGGCCGACTTACCGATACATACAGCTGGGCCATACACTGCGCAGGCATATCCATGAAGGGAAGCAGCTGCCGGCATATGCTTCCCAGAGGTCAGACTATTATTGGACCAAATGATTATAAGGCCACATCCCCAATATATAAGAAAATTATGAATAATGCACCCAAACCCATTGGGCCGTGCGGGAAGCGTGGGAAGCTGATATTGGGATGCTGGAGGACGATGACTGGGTGGAGGCGATTCACAGCCCAAGAGGGGTGGTGATTCAAGCTCAATTCCGGTTGGTGCAACTCTGCATCTTCCATAGGTCCTACTCCTCCAGAGCACTCATGCACAGGTTGGAACGCTGTCCTTCGAGTCATTGCGACAAGGGCTGTCAGGAAACAGGTTCTTTCTTCCATATTCTCTGGGGATGTCCTGACATTCAGAAATATTGGGAGAGGGTGACACAAATTATGTGTGAAGTGATGGGTCAGGCAATATCACTGGAGGCTAGGTAGCATATACTATGTGTAACAGGTGAGGATACATGGCCAAGATACCAAATCCACCACCAGAAAAGTCACTGAGCCCCTCGGGAGTACTGCCCCACAGTTTGAAGCTCAGTGTTGTAGAACCATGAGTGGTTGAAAGCTAATAGAAGAGTAGCATCTGAGGAAGACCAAAAGCAGTCCAAGCTACCTGATAGTGAAGGTGAGGTGCTTACACAATCAGATGGGGATGGTGGAAGGGGAGAAGTCTACACCGCCTGAGGATGAGGTTATGCTCTTTACACAATTAGATGCTGATGAAGGTGAATGGTATGCCCTACTGCTCAGAAACTGCCATCTGTTTCCACAAAGAATTGCATGATTTCACAACTTTTAAGATGACTGCTGGGATGGTGCCACTAACTACCACTTGTTTCCTTGTTTGCTACACTGGATATCTCTGGGTGGCAGCAAGCATTATTGTTTGGCAAGACAATATAGTCCCTAGGGACCAAAGAACATCTTTATGTCCTCTGCTTGTAGACCTCACATTATGTCACCAACCCTAAACCACAGTGAACCACGTCGAAATTCAGAACATCTTGCTCCGCACATAAACTTCCCAACTTAAGTTGAGATCTGCTTCCTGACTGACAAGGTTTCCTTAAAAAATCTTGCTTGCCTCATCACCAGTGCCTCTCATGGCTGACATCATTTAGAGAAATTACATTATACTATGCCTTGGACTGCTATGTTGGAACCCAAGTGTAGGTGTGGGTGCAGATGGTATCCCACTATCTCCCCGTTCTGCTAACACACTATGACTGTTGTAATCAAGGGAATGGGTGTACCCCTGATGGGAAATAGGGTTATTGGGAAGCGAGAGAAACAATGCTGGATTCAACAGGCAACCATTGGGAGCTTTGGCGTAGAGGACTGAACTGAGCCGTTCTTAAGAGCAGGGATCACAGACAGTCTACAGCAAGATGAAGGAGATGTAATTTACAAGTTAGTGAATTGAACACACTGCTGTTACTGCTAGTAAATAAGAATAACTGTGCCTACCTTGCAAGATAGTGAGTGCTACTGTTACTAGTCTCCCCGCTATCTGTAATCAGCTAGAGAATTGAACGAGACGAAGGCGGGCTATATTGGAAACTCAAACTGGAATACCGCTGCTGAGCTACCACGTGGAAGGAGAAGTAAATCAGGAATATTAAAAAAGATGCAGAGCAGGAGTGTTAAGACCTGTTAAGAAAGGTAAGAGGCATGGAAACAAAACAACCATGCAGGGATTCCAGAACTGGTGCAAACTCAGTGAAGCGTAAGTGAAACCCATCAATCGCTGTTGCACGGTACTAAGTGGATAAAAGTGGCACTATGTAGTATCCTTTTACATAGGGAATCTTTAGCTCTGAAAGTTCTCACAATGTTATGATTTATGTGTGAGAAAGAGTTGAAGGAGTTGGAGGTGAAATTGGCTGGATGAGGTCTTTTTACTGGATTCTTTATTAAAATGTTCCTAAAATTATTGGAATGAGAAATTGTTGCGGATAGAAAATGAAGTCGCCTGCTAATATGTAATTGATGTATTTCAGTCCAATTGGTTTAATAAAAAGAATTTACAAAAAAAAAAACGTTCCTAAAATATCTTACAATTACTTTATCATCCTCATTATACACTTCTTATCTGGACTTTTTTCTTCCTGTCCTGTAAACTCATCTTTGTCTGACCCGGAAGTGATGGAAGATTGTGTTTTCTCCTGGAATTCAGTGTGTGGCGCAATGTGTATGCTGCTTTTGCTAGTGACTTCCTGACAGATCTTAGTTTCACCTTATTGCTACAGGGCCAAATCCCGATAGGTCCACCCAGCTTCCCAGGTCGATAAAATGAATACAAGATGGGTAGCAATAAACAAATGTTATTGTCAATAGCTCCAAGAGAGTATACAGGAGTGAATGCTCAAGAAATACATACGCCTCATGTTTAAGTTATGTAATTAAGGCATAATCTAGCACTGCTTCACTATCCTTCCTTCATACTCCTTGAGGTATCTGCATACTTTGACCCAGTGTGCCATGAGTTTCACTGGGTAGGCTGAAAGAACGTGTAGTTGTGTCTGTATTCACCCATTAGTGGATCCAATTTTGCCTCTTCCGCCATCGTCAACAGACAGGGTTATTGGGGCTGGGCACAGTTTCATGCAGCTTATGACAAGGGTCGTGTCTCTCTGGATTACTGTTCAGCATATATGCAAATCCCCACGTATGCCATTGACAATCAAAACCATACTTTAACCACGTTTTTCTAGATATGAGGAGGGACAGTGTCCAATTCAACATCTCAACTAGTCTCCAAGCTTAGTGATACACCAATACAGCTCACACCTCATCGAAAAAAATGGACATGGCGGCTCTACTCATTCCCAAGCCTTTATTCACTTTCCAAATCCATACAGTTGTTTTTGGGATGAAAAATTCCCATGCATGGTGACGTATGTGCACCCCTGTCCTGAGTGCCCTAGCTGTAACAATATCTGGATCCCTGGTGCTGATTTGTGGTCATTATTGAACACAAACAATACTTGTGCACAATGACGTTGCTTGTCTCATGTAATGCAGTCTGTTTAGATTGGGAGGAGTGTACCAAGTGATATCCTTATGAAGGGAGGGGGCTACTGCCCTTACCTGGAGTTCAATGTCATGAGCAAGGTGGTGGCAGCATACCTGTTTTTGTGTTCAGTAGAATTAGTAACGTGAACAGGCCTGTTTACCTGTCTGACTGGAGTGAACTGACTGGCCCACTCGAGTAAAGTTCAGTGCCTTTGTCCATAACTCACCCATGGCCTGCATGGATTGTGTGCAGTGCCGGACAATGCGTGGTACTTGTGTGTGTGCGTGCTGGGACAGTGTAAGGTCCACACTTTAGTGTTATTCAAAGGTATTTTATTAGATCAGCACAGTATAACCAGGACTGTATGAAATCAAGTCCCCTGGTAACTGACCCACCGCAGGTTCCAGAATCAACCCAAGACCCCAGAACTCCCACAGCAATTGAGGATAAACATCTACATTTAGAGTCTATGCATAGTTGAAACTGCTTAGAACTTAGTGGTATGAGCACATACCTTGTATAAACAAAATGTAAATATACATCTTTCTCTTTAGCAACAAATAAAACAAAAAGAAAAACAAAACATACCCCATTGTCCATGGGGTTGAGCTCACAAGATCCTTATTGATTGCGTGTCTAGCTTTTGCATTCTCATGTACACTGGTCAACAAAAGGACCTCACGAACGGGTTGCGAAGGATGTAAAATCAGGCATCAAGAATGTTTGAACCTTTGACGATGCAATCAAATAAAACAGCCCTTGTTTTTGAAATTGCTCCATACAGGACAGAGATGTCATGAAATATGTCCCTCGCTTATCTCCTTGTACTAGTTTTTTGTGGAGGTGGGATACTCCAAACTGCCTGAATGTACATGCCTTTAGAAGCAGGGGAGGCTGGTGCTGTGAGCAGAGTGTGGACACCGCTTGGAAAAACACTTGGGGCCTTATTACGATGTCGGTCAGATTTGACTCTGACCGACAACGTTGCGGTCTTCTAACTGACCGACCTCCGGTCGGCAGTCCTGGCACCGCAATTACAATGTAACCGCACATGGTGCCGTCGCATACTCCCATTTCCCAATGGGAGCTTGTGCTACAGCCGTAAACGGGTCGTAGCATAAGCTCCCATAGAGAAATGGGAAATTGAGTTCATCCCTGCACCGCGTGGCTGGCGCCTCAAGGTGCCTGCCACAAGGTGCAGGATCAACAGGGGGACACCATAGGTGCCCCTTCGGCCCCCTCAAACGGAGGCTGCAAGGATAAGAGGGCCCTGCTAGGGGCTTCCAAACTTGCTTTCCAACAGGCTTGGCATGTCGGAAAGCCTGTCAGGGAAAGCCTGTCGGAAACCGAGCATCGTAATCCCAAAGGTGGAAACGCCGTCCATTGGGATTACGGGTTGGTTTCCGAGTGGCCGACGGGCTTCTTGAGTCCATCAGAATCAAGCCGGAATGACCGGCCGGTTTCAATACCAACTGCCTAGATTGTAATGAGGCGGTCGAAAGTGAAACCGAAGATGAGTGTCAGAAAGCCTCCGACCTCTGGTCGGAGGCTCTCCGACACTCATCTTAATCGGCCCCTTTGTGTCTCTGATGGATATGCTACACAAGACACATGAGTGAAGAAAACATGTCACATGGAAGCACAGCAATTTCAAAAGACTTTCAAATGGTGGCGGCCATCTAAAACCCTTAAGCATGAGTTCCTCATGGTCCAGAGAGTCTTTGCTAGGCAATTAAGAGATACATAGTTGCTACAGGTGGTTTTATTTTCAGGGATTTAAAAATGTAATGACTATCTTTATCTTTGGAGGTCAACGAAAGAATAAAGTGGATACAGAGAAGTACATTAGTACAATACTTTTGTGAAGTTATCCTTTGTTGTTTCCAAAAGGGGGAAAAATGATCCCCACATTTGCACAGACTTTGATGGTCTTTCTTTTGCGACACATATGGTGTTATGGTATCGACTTACTAAGGGAAGTGATTGCTTGTTGTTAAGTGAATTCTATAGCACTAATGTGCATTTATTATGTTGCATTTTAAACCTGTCACAATGAAAATAATTTGAACCACAGAATATATTTGTATAATGGTAGTTGCCTATAGTTAGAAACTTACTAGTTTACAGTACTCTTTACATATGTTAGATACATTCTAATTGTGTTTCAGCAGTAGAAAGGCACAGGATTCTGACTCTGGAGGAGCAACAAGGATAATTTCACTAAAGGCTTCCTCTTGTCTTTCAATATCAATGTGCTTGCAGCGCAAACCATGCTACTAGGCAGAGTGAATATCTAGTGTCTCTGTTTCTCACTCTTATCCAATGCCCCATTCCCCTGGTCTTCTTCTAACCAATATATTGTCAGTGTATGATTGGCAGTGGGTTCTTAGAAGTCTGCACCTAATGGGTCCAAATTTCAAGGTTAGTGCATTCTAACAAGGAGTCATGACTAAAGAATGTCTACTCGTGTGCATCTCGATCCAAGATGATGGTCACCATATAGACAGCATTAGGGAGGGATGGCAAAAACAAGATGGTGACTCAGGACTTTCCCTTTCTGCTTATGGGTTCTGAGGAGAAGCAGTTGTACTTCAGGATTTCCCTGCTGTACGTGCATCAGCTGGCAACTAAGTTTGTTTGCCTTTGCTCCAGTTCACACTTGACCTATACATCCATTTGCACCATCTCTTTTGTACTTGTGTATCCCTCTTCATACGCTGTGATCTCCTGTTGCTGTGTTGAAGCTCTATTTGGCACGTCTGCATTTCTGTAAGTCCTTCCCCGTTTTCTCTCTTCTGCTCTAGTGACTACCTCATTTACTCACTAAGATGCTGCCCTTCCATGTCTGGTGTCAGTGAGTGAGATCTATTCATGGTACATTATACTTATCACATTACATCTGTGCTTTTTGAAGCTGTATCATGGGTTGGAAAAGGTCTACTGCATGTCTCTAGAGGGCGTACTCTCCTGTTCTATAGGTTTTGACTTTTGTCTTAGCAGACATGATAATCATGTGTGTGCCCTGAGGGCTCCTACATAACAGAATGTAACTCGGCTGCTCTGGAGGGATATACCTGTTCATGACTACTATTAGCTCACCCAGCTACTGAAGATTGAGAGTGGTAGCAGCAAAAAGATTATAATGGCTGGGAGAGGCCTTTTTTATCAGCCTTCTGCTAGGGAGAGTCACATCCTGGCCTCTCCTGTATTTATAAATTGGTCTGCTAGTCCCCTGCAACTGGATCCTTTGCTTCATCCATGTGGGACAAAGATGACACATGCATATGTGTTTCTTCTGTGTCTAGCGGTTGGGCATGAAGTAAGATTGTTTTCTTGCATCTATGAAGCACCTAAGTTGGAGGGTGAAGACTGCCAAAGATAGCTGTGTGAATGGCAAGGCTTCTCAATTCATTCCAGAGAGCCTTTATTGTAAGCCAGAATTTAGGGTCTAGAGTGTAGGAAGCCGGCTTTTTATGTAGTGATCCAATGTAAGGGCACACCATGCAAGATGTCCAGACGACCCCTATTGGTTTAGAGGGCTTACTTTAATAATTCCATGTGCTCTATTTGTAGTATTGTGGTCGAGCAGCTTAGGCTTATCAGAGGGGAGTGTTAAGTATTTGTTGTACACACATAGTCAACATATGGTTCACATACTCAATAATAAATCAGAGACCAATTTATAACAATAAAGTCGATTTTTATATGAATTTAGACACTAAGATATTTAGAATAATTTTAGTACATTTGGAAATATCGATTTTAGAAGATAATTGCAAAATAGTTCAAATAACGGTCTTCAGGGCGAACGACTTTTACAACGCGTTACATTTACATCGCGGTCATTACAACGCAAGTCGTTACAACGACTTGCGCTGGATGGCGCACTACACTAAGGAATAGTATGATTTACTATTCTAACACCTTCCTTACTGTTACACACACTGGAGTTGGAATAGTAAATCATACTATTCCTAAGTCCAGCGCCTCTAGTGCAAGTCGTTGTAATGACTTGCGTTGTAATAACAGCGATGTAACATACCGCGATCTAAATGATCGCGTTGTATCGTCACATATTCGTTTTAAGGCTTGAGCCTCAAACGCTACAATGTTAACCTATGGGAGGAAAAACACATGTAGCAAAACGGTACTTGTAGTCAAGGTTCAGAGGTGCCTTTTGGAACTTAAGGTGATAGGGAGCCAAGGTCCAAAGTACTACCAGCAGTTTCACTTTACCTGCCCTGGTGTGTCCAGGTGCAGAGGTGCTGATCAGGATGGTAGCCTCAAACGCTACAGCGGTAAAGTCAAGGGGACCTGAAACAAAAAGTGCTACAATGGGGGACTTGGGGAAAAGTCCGGCTGAACCCAAAGGGGGGCCCAGGTCATGGTTCCCCTTAAGCCAAGGTGACACAGCCAGAAGTCGTGAACCCGGGCTAGGGGGCTCAGGTGCAGAGGTGCTTGGCTGGCTGGCCACTAGCGCTTGAGGCTCTCACGATTGTCGGTGGTTCTGCAGTGGGGAGAAAAACAAAACAGCAGGGCCCCTCTGATCATGCAATCCCATCTGTCCTGATGTCCTGACATGCAGGAAGGCTTCCAAGGTGGTGGTGTCCAGGCTGGACGAAGAACAAGCCTTGGCTGGTGCAAGTGCCCCGGCACTCAGGATATTGGCGCAGGGGACTCCTGGAGGAACTAGCATCTTGAAGCTCAGCAAGGAGACGGGACGGACCTAATAGAGGCACAAAAACCTCCTACTGAAGTGTTGATCCCTCGCTGGGCATGATGACCAACAACAAGGTGAACCGGTTTGTGCCTGCAGATGCAGGGGGATGGCTCCTCCACCACAAGGGAGATGCTAGATGGTTGTTGAAGTGCTGGATAGTCCTCCAAGTGTTGGGGAGGATGCCCAGCAACAGCATGAGTCAGGTCTTTGCAATGGTGAAGGAGCAGGCAGAAAGTCAGGGGTTGATGCCAGTTTCTGTTCATGTCCTTGGTTCTTGTAGTATTGTCTCTTCATTGCCATTCTTTTGTTCCCAGGAAGTCGAATCTGTCAGTCTGGTGTTGGGGGGACCCCTAAATACTCAGTTTAGGGGCATTTAGGGGTGTATGAGGTAGTAGCCAATGGGCTACCTACCCCTGGGGTGACTACACCCTCATTTGACCACTTAGTGTGGGCTTAACCCTGACCCAGAAGTCTCTATTTCACCAATAATCAACATGGTGAAAGCCTTCTTTGGCTGTTCACTTCAGGTAGCTAAAATGCTAGCCATCCTATCGGAGGAAGTGAGAACACCTTCTGCCGAGCAGGCATTGTTCCCGACCTCTTTCAGAGGATCAGAAACATGTCTGTGGTAGCAGGCTGGAAGATACCAGTCAGCCAACACACTAACAGACTAGTTGGACTACAGGGGGCACCTCTAAGGTGCCCTCTGGGTGTATGTCTTCATAAATCTGATACTGGCATCAGTACAGATTTATTATGACAAGGTGTTTGATACGAAACACCATTATTTTCAGTAAAGCCATTATGTAGCTTGGTAACTCGTAATGACCAGTGCCCAGTACATGCCTTTAAAATGGCTTCCTGATCACTTGTAATGACTAGCGATGGAATTAGGCAACACATGGACATATCTGCTCATGCAGATGGGCTCTCACATGTACTATAATGCACCCTGCCCTAGGGTTCTAAATGTCTGCTGTAGGGGTGACTTACTTATAGTTCATGTAGTGAACTTTGGCATTGCATACAGGCAGGGGGCAATGTCCTGTTTTCAGAATGGCTTGTACCATTTGACACATCCTGCAATAGTAGTCTGCCCCTTTGGGTGCCATGATAAATGTTGCATCCCTTAGGGACCCTCTTTAGTAACCATACCCTGGGTACAAGGGGTACCATTTACCAGGGTCTTACAAGGACGCTAAAGTCCTTGCCAATTGGGTTAAAATCAACATTTGTATCATTTTAGGGACAGTACACTAACACTGGGGTTTGGTTAGCAGGATCTCAGTGTACTTCCAGTCAAAATCATCAGTACCAGTGAGCAACATGTGGGGGCGACCATGTGAAAAAAGAGGTATTTTCCTACATGGAGTAGAGGAGACAAAGTATCCTTTTGAAGCTTAGGGAAATTCCCCTGCCATTACTGTCCCTTGTTACCTGACATGGCTACCCACAAGGATTAACAGACATTTAAGTGGGTCAGCGTTTCTCTTATGTGCCTTTTTTGAGTTTCTCATGACAGGAGACAACCACCATCCTGTTGTCACCTGAAGACAAAGAGAGAATTAAGCAAAAGGTAAGAATTGCCCAAAACCAATCTACAAAATTACCATTTGAATAGACAAATGGTTATGGCAATTAAAGTATAAAGACTGGACAGGAACTTGTAGCCAGTGTACCATGATGTCTCTGCCAAAATGCGGGGTCCTGCAGCGGTGGCGGCTGAGAAACTCTTTTGTGCTCCGGGTTTTGTGTCTTGACTGCCAACTTCCCTTGCCAGGTTCTGGACCTGAAATCAGGAAAGTTCTACAGCCTACTGAGAGAAGCTGAATGTTTAGGAAGGACATTAGAAGCATCATTGAACAAGGAAAATGTTGCCTAGAAGAGAGGTAGATGAGATGTATACAAACTGAGACTTCCACTACAACTCAGGAGAGCCTGCACAATTCATGCCAATGGGGAAGGTCTGCAAGTCCACGGTGTCCCTGCAGTTCATACTAACCCATGGAAATGCCAATGGTCATAGGCCCTTCCCAAAGATCCAAAGAGTGCTTTGAGTGGTATCTCACTGAATGAAGCTAGATCCCAGAAGCATGACCCGCTAATGGCCTAATTTGGCAGTCACATGCCACTGGCCTGTGCTTAAGAGGAAAGTGTCCCCTATCACAAGAGAGGACATCATTGATGCATGAGTGATACCGCTTAGATATGGGGTGTGCTCTTAGCTTGTTTGGCGGGGAGGCTTGTGTGTTGGCTCACAAAAGATGCATCACAGCAAAGACTAATGGACCTTGAGAAATGCGACTTAATCACAGCCACTGCAATGATGGTACTGTTATTGTCAATGTTCACCAGACCTAGTGTTTGCAGGCACATATATCATGGACTGTAAGATCATCATTTAAGTTGGAGCAGAAATCAAATGACCTCTGCTCAGTGAACCAGTCATAGAGAACACCACCTTGAATGGTGGTGTTCTGCTGTCCACTGACATGCCGAGGCCCGGCATGTGCCACATGAACTGCACCAAAGAGAGCTATGGTATTGTGCACCTTCAGTCTCCAGAAGGTGGGGTTGAAGCCATTCAGCTCCATTGTGATAGGATCAACTAGATCACAGGTGGAGAGGCACAAAAGGAACAGATTCCACCCGGGGCTTGCCTCCTTTGTGGGTTCACAGTCCATTTTGCACATTTAATGACAGACCTTTGTTTGTTGGAACAGCATGGGCTGTTCCCTAAACGGGATTGCAAATCAAAGTCACAGTGTCTGTGTGATAAGTGAAGTGCCCTCTGAATATGATGTACAGTTTTGTGTTGTGTGTAAAAGTAAAATACATTTCGTTTTCATAGTCAAAAACACTGTCAGGACACTTATTAATGTATTGCTATTGGATGCTCTGTTGAGTTCTGAGTTTATAACCCGACATCACACCCAAGAGTACTGCTTGACTTTGCTACTCTGAGGGCTAAGTGCTAATGAGGTTACTTGGTGCTCAGTGTTTTGCTAAAATGTAAGGCTAATTCCCAGGACACCATTGGTAGAAGGCTCTGATGGTCACACTCGTGCGTAGTCTAGTCCAGTGGGTGAAGCAACGATCCCATCGGAGGTGAGTGGAGCACGGTCCAGTGTTTCTCTTTTTTTTTGTAATTCCCTTATTCCCAAGCCTCCAGGGATGGTAAAGAGTCTACAATCACGGTCTGCTGGTAGGCAACAGCAAGCCAGTGAGATACCTCCTGGACCTATCTGGTACTTGTAAACAGGGGCGGCTCCTCTGTAATGGCGGAGGAGCGTCACCCCACTGGTCAGTGTCAGTCACAGAAAAATAAAATGATAATGAAAGAATAATATAATTTTACTTATCTGTGATGGGCTCTGGCTGAGACAAGCATGTGGGGCAGGTTTGTGTTATGACAGGGAGGAGTGGTGGGCACTTAGTAGTGCGTATGCCAGTTTGGCCAGTCGTTTTAGGCCGGCTAAACAAACATGTGCACTTCTATTTCTCCAACCCAGCTGTGTTGCACAGATGGGTTGGAGAAATGCCGCAGGCTCCCAGGAACTGTCTGAGTGGCAGACCAGGCCTCTCAGACCAATCCTGGTGCTGCTCTCATAGAATGAGAGCAGCGTTTGGATTGGGTGGGGAGCCTGTGCTTTCCCAGAGACTGCCGGAAGTGAAGTACCGAGGCGGTATGTTTTTTTAATATATATTCTTTTTTACATCAATTACCCTCCCTGTCCCCCCCCCCCCCCCCCCCCCCCACTTTCATTGTGCAGCGGCTGTCACTGCCTGTAAACCTCACAGTTTGCGATTGCATGATTATTCAAATTTGTGCGAAATGACTGTAGTCTATCCCTCCAACAAATTTTGCCAGGTCAATATATGGCCGAATATTTACAGGAAAACTTCAATATATATGGGAACGGAAATGGGAGAAGATGTGTGATATTAGCATGCCATCCCCATTTAGAGGTGTGGCGTCAGAATGAGGTAGTAGTACCGCCCCCCAGTAAATGCTGCTGCCACTGGGATTGGTTCTCACTGGATAAAATGACTTCCTGAAAAATTGCTACACAGAAAGAGAGCCTACATACTAACTAACTAAATAAATAATTCCTGATTTTTTATACCAAGCAAACATTCGATATACCACTCTAACAGCATCTCTTTACCCAATGCTAACCATGTTTCTACATTAAAAAATGTGTTACAATTATTTTGACAACATTATGGGTCACCCTTAATGGCTATCTGCCGGCTGTTGTCTACATGGATACTAGGTTCTCTTTTGTCTCAATGGTTAACAATGACCGGTTCTAACAAGGTTTAAGATCTTTAACCAAGGACGTCAATTAGGTGTCCCCAGGGGTGGAATATCCTTCCCTTGTTAGCCCATTGCTACACCTGTCCCTGGCCTTGCTACCCCTGCTCACAGTGCATGATTTGTAAAAGAATGAGTGCAGTGCCCAAACCTCTGCTTGGAAGCTGAGGGTGGTACGATGAAATGTTGGCACACTGAATACCAAGGCAGCATAGCCTTAAATCCACGTCATGCCTTTTAATTCACTACCAGCCATTCCCTGCCACTTTATCTTACTCTTCCCGCTTTCTTCCTTTATGACAGCTTTTCCGTCTTTCTATTCCTCTGTCTTTCTGCTTGTGTGCTTTTCCTGCCGTTACTATTGGCAAATATGTGAGGTTGAAAAATAAGTCCTGCTCCTCGGTGGCCCCTACTGGCAAACACTGCCTCAAATTAAGCACTGCCTGCTCACAGGGGTAGCCAGGTAGGAGCAGGAACTGAAAAGAAACTAGGCCATAAGTTTCAGTAGTTTCCACTCCTTGCCCTTGCCCTGGACCCTTAGCAGCAAATGGGAGGCTGTTGAGAAGCAGGGTTGGGCTAAGGAGTCAGCCCTGTGATGTCAGTGGGGTTAAAGGTTGATTGATGTCAGTCCGTTGCCTCTGGCATTCTGATGAACTTGGCTTGAAGATCAAACATCTCATGTGGAAACTTAGCATTTTCTATACAGGGGTGTCGTCTCCGAAAGATGAAATATATGCTGGAGTACTTCCCCGGAGCATCACAGTTACACACTGGATTGTACTGCGTGTGCGTGTTGTGTGTATTTATTTTCTATGCGCTTATCATTCTCAGCATAGGCCAATCAAGGAGCGCGGCACGAGCACTTATAGTGGGTGCAACAAACCCTGATCCGCTGTGCTCCTTGTGGTCAGATCATGGTAACAAGACATTCCGATGGTATTATGGAATATCAAAAACATGCAATTACAGCTTGTTTACCAAAGCTTCAGTAAATGCTTTAACCCGAACCGCGTTCGCATGGAAGGGCGCTGAGAGGACTTCTGACCGCATGGAACTTCAGCAGTAATCTTGCAGATTTCTTTTTTTTGGGCTTCTTTTATGTTACAAAATGTTGTGCTCTGCAGACGCGGTGGGTGGTGAATATTACTGACAATAAACCTTCACAACGAACTGATGAACATTTGTACCATACGCCTGGTGGCAATTTATGTCCGGTGACCCCCACTGACCGTCCCATCCCATGCTTTTCCATACATTTTTTACTGTATCCCTTATGGGGAAAGTTCACTTCAGAATCCAGGCTGCACCTTCAGGAAATCCTATCTGCATCTTCTCTGCTTGGACACAGCCCACTTGAAGTTCCGAAGAGCCTTGAATCCCACCTGTGCTGCATAGATCATGGATTTTTATAACCTTTTTATGGGCAGTGGCATGCTGACATGACCACAGCACTTCGTGAATGTCTCTTTTCCCCTGCCTACTTGCCCCTACTCTGGTCTAATTCGCCCTCAGCACTTTTTTTAATACACCACCAACGATGTTATAATTACTTTTCATATTTTATAAATAAATACATATTCATAACTTTCGAAGATCCTAGAACTAAGGGACACCTTTAAAAGTGTGATAGGGAAACCAGCTTGGACTGTCGTGTTATTCCGTATCCTCTACATTTAGCCTTTGGGTGCGCTGAACTGATGGTGTCAGTTGTGTTTGGTGGGGTTACTTAAATCTAAACATAAATGATATCAGCGGTGAGTCCCTTAAAACCTCCTGAACTCCCATGACATATTAAGTCAAAAACATTCCTCACTGGCCGAGTTTGGGATGTAAACTGTGTTCCTAGAAGTTGAGGCCTGGTAAAACAATTATAACTGGCGATGCACCACCACAATTCCTAGACAGATTTCTAATGTAAGATCTCAGGAATGTAATTGGTTGACCAGAGAACCAATCGCACATTCTGAATGTGGCACATTTTTGTCTGATTGTGTATGCATCCACTCTGGGTGGTTTAAGGTTGGACAGTAGATTTGGGAAATACTGCCTGGACTTTGGCCATCTGTAGGAGAGACATAGCAAGTCTGTGCCAATTAGAGACAATTTGTATGATATACATTCTGAATAAAATGAGATGGGGCATTAGCACTGTATTTTCAAACAGGCGCAGTCCTAACCTGCACGAATGGGTACCCTCTTTTTGGTGTGCTTTGCTTAGATGAGGAGACTGTACTTTCATTACAAAACAATACACTAAACATAGACTTGTTATGTCTTTTATTAATATAAATAGATATTTTTAATTATGTCACTTACATTTTATTTAAAAGTGCATACCGAGTAAATACAATGTAGGATCCTGAGACTGGTATATAAAATAAAAAGAGATTCAAATAAAAGTGAAAACTGATATATCTAGAATATTAATATTTGTCTCCATCAAGAAATGGTTGTGCACTATATCACCAATTTTTCATGCCCTCTTATCGCAGATTTTCTAAGATGAGATTAAATAATTTTATTTTCAATCACTACAATGAGAGTACTTATATCTGACAATAAGAAAATTTTCCGATATTCTCCCAGAACTCAGGTGTCAAGCTACGATCCACCATAAACTTTACATTATTCCCATGGGAAGAATCGTAACCACTGGAATTCACAACCTCCCAGGGTAAAAAATACACCAAACCAAAGAAATAAAATACTTCTGCTGGTTATAACATCAGCCACTGGTAGGAATTCTGCTTCAAACCTCTCAGGAGTAAGGTTTGACCAGGAATCTGGGAAGATCTCTTCTGTCCAATCATTTCCATTCATTCATCAGGATCCTTGCTGTACGTGACCTTGTGTAATGTTAGTGATTCTTCATCAGCACATGCATATTGGGGAAATAAATCTTCCCCCTCATGTTCAGTCTCAGGCATTTTAGATTCCAGTTGGTCCGTGATTTGTGAGAATTTGTTAGAATTGTGGCTTTCTACATTTATCCTCTTTGGAAAATGATCCACATTTTCTTCTTCCGCCTTCTCATCAACTAGTTCCCTGAACTTGTCAGGTTTTGGGAGAAAGTGTAAAATTAAAAGAGACCTGAGGAGAATCCCACTTGTCTACCGGTTCCAAAATATTTTTTTTTAATCTCAATTAGGAACCAGGGTACAATGGGGGGGTAAGAAATACACCACAGACACAGGTTGAGAACAGGCACTAGATACTGGCTCAGGAACTTCATGGAACACTACACTGATAACTGGTGTGTGTTATTTAGCATTTAGTAATGATCTTACCCTTTTCTCAGTGTGGATAAGAAATGATGAGCTCTCTGTTTGACCTGGAACCAGGACTGGAGCCCCAGGATGCTGAGACAGGGTAGCCAAGTTCAAACAAATTCACAAGGTAAGTTCAGAGTTCATTAAGCAAGTTCAAGTGAATGGAACATCAAGGAAAGTGCAGAGGGTAAAGGAAGGGAAACAGAAATGGGAAACACAACAAAAGTGCAGAGGGGAAGACGGTGATGAGCTAAGTGACAGAGAACGAGCTGAAAGAATGAGGAACGTTGCCGGACACCTGTGCAAGAGGAAGTTTTAATTCCTGAATCCACACTTACCATAGAAATCACACCTTTCAACCCTGACGTGATTCTCTATAAGTCAAATTTGGCCTAATGAGCGAACCTCCAGCTACCCGTTCTCCATAGTCTCCATTCCCTACCTCTCCTGACTTAAGTATGTGTGGAAGCCCTTCACTAAATCAGGAAGGAGAGGCAGGTATCTCGCAGTGCTCTGTTTCACTCAGTCCTGAGTCTCTGTAAAACCAGACCACTCCTTTAAGCAGGTGGCTGCCCAAACTGTAAGGTGTCTGCATCTGCCCTATCACTGAAGACCACTCCTTTAAGCAGGTGGCTGCCCAAACTGTAAGGTGTCTGCATCTGCCCTATCACTGAAGACCACTCCTTTAAGCAGGTGGCTGCCCAAACTGTAAGGTGTCTGCATCTTCCCTATCACTGAAGTTCTTGATGAGAGAGAGTGAGCACATGAGGACGTGTTGTATGGTCTGAATTACTGCGCACCGCTAAATAATGCCTCTCTGCACCATACCTTCTGGCTCTGTCTCTTTCAGTGGCATGTTCGGCTGCTATGTTTGTCGGCCATCATTTAAAAAAATCTTGCTAAAGTAAGAGTAAGAGCTTGTTGATTATCAGGTTTGCTTGGCAACACAACCCACAAGATCTGTCATGTTAGGATCAAGCAACATAACGCACCAGCTTCCACCCTTCTGGGGATCATTAGCTGAATTGTCACTATCCTGAAATGGTGGATCGTGTAGTGGGTAACAGCGGCGGCTCCTCCGCTATGGCGGAGGAGCGTCGCCCCACTACTTTTCAGCAGTGTAAAAAAGGAAAAATAAAATGATAATAAGTGGCTATTATTATAATTTTATTTTTCCTTGCTGAAGCTAGTCTTGGGGCGGGGCAGGGCTTGGCTGTCATCACAGCCAGCAGGGGGAGGAGTATTATGTGCACTTAAGTGCACAAGACAGTTTGGCCGGCCCTCTTGGGCAGGCCAAACAGTCATGCGCACTTTGTATGTTCTCCACTGGACTGTAATGCACAGCCAGGGTGGAAATCATGCACAGGCTTGTAGTCCCCGTCTGAGCGCCGAACAATGGCACTCAGACCAATCACGTTGCTGCTGTCATGGTGACAGCAGTGTCGTGATTGGCTTAGGGGAGCCTGTGTGCTTCCGGTAACAGAACTGAGGAAAGATGACGGAGGAAGACGGCGGCCGTCGAAAAAGGTAAGAGAATTTTTATTTTTTAACTTCCCCCTGCCCTGCTGCCGCCCCCCCACCACAACCTTTATGTATCAGCTGCCACTGGTGGGTAAAGGAGCAGAAAAAGGCCTACTAAAGCAAGGCTGATAACAGAGTACACTTTCTCAGTCTTCCTTTGCATCTCTCAGCTGCAAGTCCATTAAAGTCAGACTGCAATCCTCAGTTCGCGAATGCTATTGCACAGTCACCTACACATAGGGGCCAGTACCCAAAGGCTTTTCAGACTATGTCTCGCTTTGCACTTTCACTTATAGGGAGCCGACTAATTTACAAAGACATGCAAAAAGTAGGTAAAAGAGTACTCCTGTGATACTCCCCGTACTCATACATGATTTTGTGGATTAGCCCCATGGTGCACATAAAGACGGACTGAGGGCCTAATTTAAAGGACGATGGTAATTGGAAATCCTCACATTTCTAGAGGAAACTCTAAATATGTAGAAGAGTCGACTGTCTGAATTCCCTCCATGAAGAAAATTCAGCCCGTGGGTTCTGTTCTATATTTACAGCTAGAGACTTATCTTTTCGACATTAGGTCAAGGGAAGGTAGACAGAAAATAGAAGATTAGAAAGAGCGCAAGGAACGAACATATTATGGTTAAGGATTAATAGAAATGGAAGAAAGACCAACAGCCTAAGATCTAGAGAGATGTGAAATATTTATTTAAAGAAAGAGTTTTAATGTGAAAGGTTGTCTGTCTCTGGGCGATACAAATCAAGCATTGTGACAAGGAAGACAATCAAGTTGGCAGGTAATGGGCCACAGTGAGAGTAAGTAGAAAGAGGGCGCATCATCCCACGCTTCTTGACCCATATAGTATGACAGACAGACATATTCAAGCAGGAGCAAAAACCGTGGGGCAGTGGGAACCCGTGGGAACACAAACATCAAGTAAAACGCAATAATTCCAGCACCGCGTTATATCACCCTATTTCTATTTACAATTCGGCATATCCTTTACGCCGCCCGTGACTCTGTTTCAGCTCTCGTGTGTATACAGCCTGTCAGACGCGTTCCCAGCGGCTCGCAACGACTTTCACATGAGTAATGAGCAACGGGCCCTGGTGCACAACATGCAACTCCACAGTCACACGAGAGGGAGCTGATGGGCACATGCCAACTGCATGATGACATTGGAAACGTGTTGATTATATGGAAGAGCCAGCGCCGAGGGATTCCAGCAATAACATTTGTAACCACCTCAATGTATGCATAATTTAAACTGTACAATGTAATCATAACGCAGATTGCAGCCCAGGTCTTCTGCCTAAGTGCCCCGAGACCCACCATTTTGTTATGGCGCCAACCCCTGAGGCCTTCCATGGTAAACAATGTTTTCCACACACTTTATGAGAACAATCCATTGTGAGAGGTAGTTCTTGTGAGAAAAAGAAATCACGTTTTGTGGTCTGTGAAATGCCAAATATTGAACAAACAGCTATTTGAGAAATCAACTTGCAGCTTGCCCTAGGAGAAGCTGTACACGTTGGCTTCATTGTGAGATGCCCATAATTCCATATGGCTTAGCCGTTGAGGCTGGACTGCTTCTATTGGAGGGCCAAGACTGATTTGCATTAGACTGGGTCTAATCTGAGGTGACATGATGGCAAGTAGAACCATGGGCTGGAATGCTACCCTAAGAGATTGCAAGTGGTCAGACGTATTGCAGGCATTACTACCGTCACCTTTTGGGTGTTTCATGATTTCATACGGAGCAGGTAATTCGCATCACCTGGAACAGTGAGGTCTGAAAAGTTATAGCAAACCTGTCATGTTTCCTCTGAAGATTTCGGCTGAAAGTAGCCAACATTCCTGGGGGAATTGTGAGGAAGAATGAGGAATTATTGAAGGAAATGGCCATGGAATTACTGTTTGCTCCAGAAATTTCTCAATCTCAGGGGATTCTCAGAGTTCATTCATCCCAGAATCCTAATTAATTCTAGGTCACCAAGTTAACAGGATCCAGGTATTGTTAACTTCAGGGACACCAGATTAACACCACACGGCACCCCCACGCCCTCATCACAACACTGGTGAAAAAAGCCCTTTGAGGTAGGTGGGTATTCGCAGAGACAGAATAGCATTTAGGGATCCTTGGATATATGTCTACCTGCAGGTAGATGTCTTAAAGTTCAGTATCGGCCAGGAGAGAGTAATTCCCTTGTGAGTCTATTTCCTTAGTAACCGTTGATTCTGAAAGGCAGGTAAGAACTGGGAGCCTAGTCTGTGACTGACAATACCCCAACCCTGCCAGCATATTAGCAGCAATGACCAATTACAAAATATTTGAAATGAAACCAGCTGCCATTCAACAAGGCATTGTGAGGTTGCAGAATATATATTTATCATACAATAGCACTGGAGATCACAATAATTTTACAAATAATGGGAAAAATGAAATCAGCATAAAGGCTAAAGAAAAGATACACATGTTTTAAAGCCTCCCGAACACACCATTCACATAGTTCAGCTACTCGGATATACAGCCCAGGGAGTTCCACAGTCTAGAATACAAAATGCCTACCAAGTATTGGATCCATCCACCAGAGTTGGGTCCCAGATGCCACCATAATGCCTTCACAATACACACAGACCAACCTCTCAGCTGGGGCGGTGGCAGCTTTGGGGGGGGGAAAGATACAGCGCATTTCATATTGAGTGGAATGGACAGTAAACAGATACAATCTGGCACATGCATCAAGAAAAGCTTTTGCGAGTCCTTAATTGCAAATATTAAGGACTCGCAATTAAGTACTCGCAAAAGCCTATGCATGTAGGAATCGCTATTAAAATAGCGATTCCTTAACATTCATTAATTGCGTCTCACAAATTGCGAGTCGCAATTAATGAATGGCTTCCCATTCATTCCTATGGGCCTCCAGGCCCATAGGAATGCATTGGAGATTGCGGGAGCAATTTGCGAGTACCAGTAGGTACTCGCAAATTGCTCCCGCAATTTCTAGGGTGCAAGGGTGTCAAAATGACACCCTATTGCACCCATGTAATTGAACTCTGCACACATGTTGCATACACACATGCTCTAAGGGCATGTGTGCGCGCAACGTGAAACTTAGAAAAATGCAAATAAGTGCATTTTTCTAAGTTTTAGCAAATTACCATGAAGTCCAGCTTCATGGTAATTTGCTCCCGCTAGTAGCAAAATCGCTATTTTTTAAACTTTCATGCATTGCATTTAAGGAATCTCAATTAGGGATTCCTTAAATGCAATCACTATTTAAGGAATCGCTATTTTGAGATTCCTTCAATAGCGATTTTTGCATTTGGGATGATGCATCCCAAATGCAAAAATACCGGTCGCAAAGGGGCAGATTATGAGAATCTGCCCGTTTGCGACCGGTTTTGTGGTTGATGCATGTGCCTGAATGTTTTTAAGGTGCTTTTATGTAAAGAATCACAAGGCGTATGAGACTGTCGACACATCCACTTCTTCCTGATGCACCTAGGTGAACAAAATTGGACTCATTTCGGATAACCTGAATTTTTTAGATGATTTGGAGCTGAACAACCTGTCAAACTATTTACATGTTCGATCCTAAGAATTCAGGCGGTCCGGAGTATGCATTACCATTGTTAATCCCTGCACAGGGCGGGTAGCGTTTCTCTTTTATGCACGTGGGAGAAACACCAGATACCTCAGAGAGGCTGCCAAGCTCAGTTAATGTGCGATCCTCTGATGTTGAGATCCCTGACAGTGTTTGTGCCTTCTTGCAAAGCGCTGATGTCACTGGGAAAACTCATTCCCAGACAACCATCAATGCGATTACTTTTGGTGCATGAAAATTAGTGACATCATACATACGTCTCTTCATCCTCAGAGGTCGTGGGCAACCCCAGACTTGCCAGATCAAACTGACCCGTCCATGCACCACTTATCACCAGACTCATCACCCCTTCACTGTGGGTCTGAGTGACCTCCAGAAGCTCAAACATGCTCTCACCACACTCAACCCAAAGTAACTTTGTACCATTACAGAAGCCTTGCAAACTATTGACCTATCTCTGGTTCCAGTGAATAACCAATTTCCTTTCATCCGATAGACTCCTCTGAGGTCTTCCTCCAGTTGGAGTTGAATATAGTTCTATGTCAGGATGACATCCATGGGTTAGAAATCGCTGTAACGGATAAACTCGAGGAACTGCTCAAATCTATAAACCAGGGCATCACCTGCGCACATGGTCATGATTTACTGCTGTGCAGTTTGACTCTGAAGACCGCAACTTCATCCTCAATGACCTTCTAGATTTATTGGGAATAAAGGTGCAGGTCCAACAGCGGGTCATTCTTGTCCTCCCCTTCCCACATGGTGATGATGGCCTCCTTCCTTCCGCACTCTGCCAACATCCATTGCAGCGGGCCTTAAGTATTAGTCTTGTTCTTACCACTGTTCAAGAAGTAACTGGTTCCATCTGCTCACTTGCTTTTCACTCATGAATTCAGCTATCAACTCCCTGCATGGCATGCAAACTAACCTTAAGCAACATGTAAGGGCTGGAGGCCTCCAGCAACTCACAGACTGCTCTGTGCATGCTGAATGCGGTCACACTGATTCCGAATCATTCCTTCTTGCATGCAGATCCTGCTTCAGGACCGATCTGGAGCTTTCCTCCCTTTCTGTCTTCCTTGCACACTTTACCGACTCACAGAAGGTCTAAAACCACTTTGTTATCTTTGATGTAACATCAATCATGAAGTAGTGTTGTGCTAAAACACATATTCTGTTTCCACGGGTCTCTTGCAACTCTCCAACTACTCCCCCAAACAGAAGGTCCTCTTTGGTCCACGTAGTCCCGCAACAACTACAATGACATCTTAGTGGGACCTCCTCAAAGGTGTTTGGCCACATATCTGCTGTAAGGAAATTCCTAAACTAGTTAGCAATACAGGTGCAAGCTGTCTTCAAAGTCCTGAATTGTGTCTAACATGCAACATATTATATAGCCTGGCACCAGACTATGTTCCTGGCCTTCCAGTCCTACAGACAAATAAGGCCGACTTTCCCCAACCAGCTATGCCGTTGTAAAGTTGGGTAGAAGAGATTCAGGAAAAGATCTTTGCACACCTAATGATCCTCAGACTGAAATTCTCCTTTGTTTCTCCTACAAACTAGAACTAGGTCATATGGCATTCAGAAGAGACCTGGAACATGGACCACCTGTGGGGCTCTCCCTGTGAATTTCAATGACCCCCTTTGCCTACAGTGAACTCGAATATATTTCTGATCAGCTTTTGTCTCCTTTCTCCCAAGGTCCTCATGGCTTGCAGAAACTGCCTCTCTTTCTCATGCATTTTAAGAGTCCCCTCCATGCTCTGCTGGCTTGCTAGCAGGGAGGAGCTACCAAGGGTCCCACCTACCAGTAACTCAAGAGTGGGAGGTTGCAGTCTGCATACTTCAACATAATGACCAGCAGATCTTTGCCAACAACGGGGCGTGCCCTGGCTATACCACTGTTAGCCTGACCTTAACCCCTTCAGCGCAGCGCGGATTTCCGCGCCACGCTGAAGATTCCGTGCGTGGGCGGGGCCATGACGGAACGGTTCCGTCATAAGCACAGCCCAACCGACGTGCATGACGGAACCGTTCCGTCATGCGCGTCGAAGGGGTTAAGGATCCATGGCAAAGCGACCTGAAGTGAAAGTGGTTTACCTTTTGGCAATAGAGCATTGAAAGGCAAAGGCTTTATCATTACAGTCAAAACGTAACAGGGGATATCAAGGCCAGAAAAGTGGACTGATAAAAGAATTGTTGCAGCCCAATCCCCAGAGAAATTTCCTCAAACCACACCCCTGACAATGAGTCCACATTTGTTGCTGGAATGGACAAGTTTTCAAGCACAACTTGCCGCACTAGTGGTCTTGGAATCAAGCTCAAAGTTTGGACTTGCGCTATAGTATCCCCAGTCGTGTAACCCTTAATCTCAAGGAGCAGAACTAACATCCCACTCAAAATAAACCCACTGTTCCTGCTATAAGAGCTTAATTTGAGCTGGTGGTCTCCGGTGCACTGGCACTTAATTGTCAACACCGGGACTTATGACCGTCTGCCACATGGTGGTGCTGTATACAGTGGTGGCTGGTAAGTTTTGGAGCGAGGGGGGCGGACGGGACACACTCTCACGCACACATACACATCACACTCAAAGAAATGTATTCACACACACACACGCACGCACGCACACAAACACATCCATTCACAACACTCTTCACATACACGCATGCACGCACACAAACACATCCATTCACAACACTCTTCACCATGCATACACGCATGCACGCACCAAACAGGTTAAAAGACAAGCATTGGCATAGACAATAGGTCTCGCCTTTGGGACCTTATAAGTGTTTAGCCATGCAACAGTTGCAAAACTAAATACTTATAAGGTCCCAAAAGCGAGACCTATTGGCTATGCCAAGCGGCCGCGAAAGTGATTGCGATCAAACATCAAAGCGGCCGCGAAAATGATCGTGATCAAACATCAAAGCAGCCGCGAAAGTGAAAGTAATCGCGGTCAAGTGCGGCGCGCGTGCCCGCGCACATGCACTGATTTGATTTGATTTGATAAAAATTTATATCGCGCAAAACAATAACCCGAAGGTATCAAGGCGCCTAAGAATACGATCAATAATTGAAGCAAACATCCTTACATATAGGCCTGCCGAAAGAGGCAAGTTTTAAGAGCATTACGGAACTTCTGCAGGGAGGGCAAGGATCTGAGGTCAAGAGGAAGATCATTCCACCATTTGGGGGCCAGAGTGGAAAAGGCCCTGCCACCCCATTTAGCTCTTCGTATACGGGGAGCTATAAGAAGCAATTTCCCGGCGGAACGCAAGTTCCTTCCAGGAGTGTAATGGGAAATGATAGATCCGACTCCTGAATCGCTATTTTTGGCAAAGGCTCTATATGTCATACATAGGATTTTAAACCGTATTCGGAGTTCTACCGGTAACCAGTGCAGTGTTTTCCTAGCCTCCATGGCCGAAGAGCGTCTGGGGATATCCAGAACAAATCTGGCTGTGGCATTTTGAACTACCTGTAAGCGTTGCAGGAGGCTCCTGTTTAGCCCCGCATACAGCGCATTACAGTAGTCCAAACGTGAACCAATAAGTGCAACAGCAATTTGCTTTCTGGCCTGCAAGGAAAGGTATTTCCTAATCCTTCGAAGAGTGTGGATCAGACCCCAGCAGGTGGAGATGGTCCTACTCACCTGTTTGTTCATATCAAGGGCAGGGTCTATCAGCACCCCGAGATTCTTAGCAGATGTAGTGGGGGAAGGACACATTCCCAACGAGTCAGGCCACCAATTGGCTGACCAGATGTTTTCTTTCCCTCCAAACACCATCACCTCAGTCTTCTCCCCATTCAGTTTAAGGGAGTTCTGAATCATCCAATGACCAACCGCCTCCATACAAGATCTAAACTTGGAGGCGGTTTGCACATCTGAATGGGAGAGAGAGACGAGTATTTGGGTGTCATCTGCATAAGAGACTACCTCCATCCCGAACGTTCTTATTAGTCTGGCTAGAGGGGTTACGTAGATGTTAAATAGGGTCGGGCTAAGCGCCGACCCTTGGGGGACCCCACATAGCACAGGACGGGATGGAGATAGGAACTCCCCCAGCTTGACTCTTTGTTCCCTCCCAACGAGGAAAGAAGTCAATAGATCTAGAGCTGCGTCCTTCACCCCCACATCCCTCAGGCGTGATGTAAGAACTGAGGGGGAGAGGGTATCGAAGGCCGCAGTTAGATCAAGTAGGACCAGGAGGGCGGTCTGGCCCCCATCGACTGTCGTGCGGATTTTGTCAAGCACGATGGTAAGGGCTGACTCGGTACTGTGTTCCCTCCTGAATCCATGTTGGGAGGGGTCCAGGCAGCCCGAACTCTCCACAAAGACAGCGAGATGCTTGTTAAGATGTGCCTCAAGCATCTTCGCTGGAGCCGGGAGCAGCGAAATTGGACGGAAATGTTTTAAGACTTCCGGATCGAGAGAGGCCTTCTTTAACAGAGGTTTCACCGCTGCCTTCTTCCACTCCAGAGGGAAGATGCCATCTCTGATGGCAAGATTCATTATTTCTAGCAGCGGAGGTAGAAGGGTCTCCCTACACTGCTTGATGATTTTCAAAGGGCAAGTATCCAGGGGCGAGCCGGACTTGATCTTATCAAGCAAGATCTCCAGATCATGCAAGGCCAGCGGGGGAAAGGAATCCAGGGTGCACAGTGGGGAGATGTCAGTAGAGGTCATATTCATCTCAGCCCAAGCGGTGGGCACACTGATAGACGCTCTTTGTTCCTCAAGACCCAGATGGATATCGTGTATTTTAGTATGGAAAAAAGAGGCAATCTTATCACATAGGTCTTGGGATGGAGTGACAGGATCAGGAGTTTGCAGGTTGACTAAAGAGTCAACGATTTTGAAGAGCTCCTTCGGCGAAGAGAGCGAGGTTGTTAGGGCTACAAAGTAGTCTTGTTTGGCCTGCATGATCGCCGTCTTATATTTCCTGACAAGGAGTTTGTGAACTTCCTTGTTCTTAAGGTCCCAGCTAGCATGCCAGAGCCTCTCCTTCCTCCTCACTTCTTGACGGAGGAGTCTAAGGGAGTCAGAGAACCAAGGGGCAGATGGTCTCTTTCTGGCTCGGCGGCGGGTCTGTACTGGGGCCAATTCATTCAGGGCCTCCCTGGTAACCTGTTCAAAATGGCCAACTGCGGAATGTACACTACCCGAACCTAAGTTGGAAAGGCTAGCAGCCCAGGGCGCAAAGGAGTCACTGCTAATGTTTCTAAAGTTTCTAGCAGTTTCCATTACGTGATTCCCTGTTTTACAAACACTCACCCTATGGTATTCCAAGCAAAAAGGAACCGCAAGATGATCCGACCAGGAAAGATACACCGGGTCTTTGATGGTCAAACGAAGATCATTAGAAAAAATGCCATCTAATGTGTGGCCTGCGCGATGGGTGGCCCTGCTAACTCGCTGCGTGAGTCCACAGGACGCCTGGGTCTCAATAAGGCTTGATGTATCAGGTAGGTCAAGCCGTTCTAAATGAAAATTAAAATCACCCAAGATGGAAAGATTTTCTTGACCAAAATAGGGTTCCAAGGACTGAAAAAGGTTGTGCGCGAAATCGGCCCTCGAGCCTGGAGGTCGATATATTAGAATTCCATTAAGAACGGGACATTGCGCTTCCTTTATAGTAAAATAAAGAGCTTGAAAGCAATCCGGGAAATCAGATATAGGTACAGTATGACATTGAAGGTGGGCTTTATGGAGGATCGCTATGCCCCCTCCCACTCGACCCTGTCTGTCGAGTCTGACCAGGCAGTACCCTTCCGGGACTGCTTCAATTAGATCAGGACCAGATGAATCTTTGGCCCATGTTTCCGTGACAAATACTAGGGTAGGCATTCTATCTGATACCATCTCCTTAAACATGATCTTATTTTTGACAAGGGAGCGGGCGTTAATAAGGATACCTTCTACTCTCACTGTACTAGAGCTGGTGGTGGCTGGTTGGACAGAAGAAGGGTGATAATGGACAAAGTTGGGAGGCCTACGCGTGAGATGGCAGCCACAACGTAGGGGAAGAAGAAGTTCATCAGGCTCGTAAGAGTACAAGCATCCCAATCCTCGAGGTTTCAGGCCTAGCATTTGCCGGAGTGAATAGCTATAGCGGGGTAGGGAGGAATCGGCGGGGTCCAGAGTCCAGCCATCCAGCGCTTCCTCAGCGCGGACGGGCGCAGACGGGCTGGACTCTGGCGTGACTCCGGCGTCACTAAGGCGTCCGCGCTGCGCGTACACGCTGCGCGCCATACCCTGCTAGTTATGTAGGGCTCTAGCCAATCCACGTGGCGGCTTCAGCGAATGGCTGAGGAGCGCTTGTGACCCACCCAAGATGGCGTCCCAGGAAAACAAAGCGCGGGGACCGGGCCGCCTGAATGGCGGTGAATATCACCAATTTAAAGTGCAGCAGTGCGATCCGGGTTCAAGGACACAGGTAGGGCGGCTGAAATATCTAATCTTAAATTAAAAACGAGGTATAATGAGCGCAAATTTAAATTGAAAGCAAAAGACAAAACGGGGTATTTTAAAATTCAGTTGCAAGCTTTCCAGCGCATAGCGCTATATGCAGAACGAGGTTCAAACAGGAGTGAAAAACTCTCCTACCTGCCTTATATGCTATCGCCAATATCAGCCTATAGCCAATCCACGTGGCGGCTTCAGCGAATGGCTGAGGAGCGCTTGTGACCCACCCAAGATGGCGTCCCAGGAAAACAAAGCGCGGGGACCGGGCCACCTGAATGGCGGTGAATATCACCAATTTAAAGTGCAGCAGTGCGATCCGGGTTCAAGGACACAGGTAGGGCGGCTGAAATATCTAATCTTACATTAAAAACGAGGTATAATGAGCGCAAATTTAAATTGAAAGCAAAAGACAAAACGGGGTATTTTAAAATTCAGTTGCAAGCTTTCCAGCGCATAGCGCTATATGCAGAACGAGGTTCAAACAGGAGTGAAAAACTCTCCTACCTGCCTTATATGCTATCGCCAATATCAGCCTATAGCCAATCCACGTGGCGGCTTCAGCGAATGGCTGAGGAGCGCTTGTGACCCACCCAAGATGGCGTCCCAGGAAAACAAAGCGCGGGGACCGGGCCGCCCGAATGGCGGTGAATATCACCAATTTAAAGTGCAGCAGTGCGATCCGGGTTCAAGGACACAGGTAGGGCGGCTGAAATATCTAATCTTACATTAAAAACGAGGTATAATGAGCGCAAATTTAAATTGAAAGCAAAAGACAAAACGGGGTATTTTAAAATTCAGTTGCAAGCTTTCCAGCGCATAGCGCTATATGCAGAACGAGGTTCAAACAGGAGTGAAAAACTCTCCTACCTGCCTTATATGCTATCGCCAATATCAGCCTCTAGCCAATCCACGTGGCGGCTTCAGCGAATGGCTGAGGAGCGCTTGTGACCCACCCAAGATGGCGTCCCAGGAAAACAAAGCGCGGGGACCGGGCCGCCCGAATGGCGGTGAATATCACCAATTTAAAGTGCAGCAGTGCGATCCGGGTTCAAGGACACAGGTAGGGCGGCTGAAATATCTAATCTTACATTAAAAACGAGGTATAATGAGCGCAAATTTAAATTGAAAGCAAAAGACAAAACGGGGTATTTTAAAATTCAGTTGCAAGCTTTCCAGCGCATAGCGCTATATGCAGAACGAGGTTCAAACAGGAGTGAAAAACTCTCCTACCTGCCTTATATGCTATCGCCAATATCAGCCTCTAGCCAATCCACGTGGCGGCTTCAGCGAATGGCTGAGGAGCGCTTGTGACCCACCCAAGATGGCGTCCCAGGAAAACAAAGCGCGGGGACCGGGCCGCCCGAATGGCGGTGAATATCACCAATTTAAAGTGCAGCAGTGCGATCCGGGTTCAAGGACACAGGTAGGGCGGCTGAAATATCTAATCTTACATTAAAAACGAGGTATAATGAGCGCAAATTTAAATTGAAAGCAAAAGACAAAACGGGGTATTTTAAAATTCAGTTGCAAGCTTTCCAGCGCATAGCGCTATATGCAGAACGAGGTTCAAACAGTAGTCAACAGTCAACAGTCAACACTGTAGCTCTAGGCTGGCCTGGTAGCACTTTTTGGAGCCCTCTCAAAAAGTCTCGCACATGCGCTGGGTCAGGCAAGACCTAAAAAACACTGACCTGCGGCCAGCTCTGCCTCGGAGGTTCCAGGAGGCTTGGTCAGTCAATGAGGGAAGGCAGCAGTCCCAACGTCATCACAGAGTGGGATGGGGTCAGTGAGACTGCTTACCCCACCCCACTCTGTGATGAAGTATCACTGATTGACACTCGACCCTGGGCGCTTCAGGGCTTAAAACGGAAGCACCCAGGTGCGAGGCAATTAGTGACGCTACCCCTCGTCACTGAGGGGAGGGCCTCAGGGACCTTTGCTAAGCTGAGGACGTCACATCCACAGGAGTTGGTACTTCCTCAGGCCAGCAAAGTTCAGCTCAGGCAGCCAGGAGCCTGCGCTAAATGGGCATGTCTGGCTCTTGGATGCCTGACCTGAAAGTGAACGGTGTCTGTCAGGCTGACCTTTGTTCAGCCTGACAGACACTGTTCATGTGGGGCGAAAGGTGGAGGAGAGTGGCCCCTCAGCCCCAATGGACTGGCCGCTCCTGGCTGTATGTCTAATTTAGAGATGAGGACAGCAACAGTTGTTTATTCATTCAATATACAGTAAAAATGACTAATATCTGCCGCCCAAGCCATTCTTATAGCATTGGGGCATGGAAGAGTCTGAATTGTTAACGCTGCTCGGAGTGTGATTGTTCGTAGTTATGTTGGTACTGTCATTTGCTGCCCAATAGGTCTCGCAATAGGTGTCGCAAGCTGCAGTTGCTTCCTGATGAGGGCCCTGGCACTTATTTTATTTTTACAAATTAAGCACTGCCTGCTATGTTCTGTCACCAAACTTCCAGTTCAGTCTCCCTGCTCACTTCTGCTTTGAGATGCTGTTTTAGCTCTAGGTTTGGCCTATCAGCCCCAGTATCACTGCTTTCTCATCACACGAGGAATAACTTACAAAATACACATCTGCAACCACACGGTCAGATGGTAATTATGTGTGTTAACGTTTAAAAAGAGCTCATTATATGAACAGGATTCTAGGCACAGCCTTCCCATTCGAAACTCCTCATGTACACAACATTACACATACTCAAATAATTGCCTTGTACACCATGGTACGAGATAGCTGTGGTTCTTCATAAAGACCCTCAGCTGTAATAAGCACTTTGTGTTTATGAGAAAAATTCCTTAAGCAAACAGATACGAAAGGAGTGTTGAGAAAACACTTTTTTTTCAGGCTGTGGAATGCCAAATATTGAAGCTGTTAGTTTGCTTTAAAAGCCTGGCCAAGATGTGTATATCTGAGTGCTGAATATAGACCTCTCAGAGTGCCTTTATGTTTGAGTTTACTATCAAACTATTTGGCTTATCTGGGTTTTGAAAGTTTTCGCACAAGGACTTAAATCCCGAAGCTGATCTGGAGATCTGAAATGGTAAACTTGATCAGACCCTGCAACGTTTGTTTGGTCTGTAAAATGAGCTATTGAAAAATGTATGCAGCTTAGTTTCCCTAACAAACAATCATAAAGAAGATTCTACATTGTAAGTAAATAGATGTTGAAAAATGGAGTATGTGACACTTTTTCCCCCAGGTCAATGAAATAACTTGAGGGTAAACCAGAAAAAGACTAGCTCACGGCGAACTAGAGATAGACAGTTCATAGGTTGCGGCTAGGAGGTTTCAGGTACCTGTAAAGATTTGCATCTTTGGGACCTGGGACAGGTGAGTGAACATAGAAGACTGTGTGCACCAAGTACTAACCTATGTATGTGTGCTTGTCTTGCTTCACAAAATTGGTTCTAACGTTTTCATAATAGTGTGAACGGTGCAGGTAGTAGAATATTTAGCACCTTCAGATCTTGGTTGTTTTTAGGGAATACTGTCTTTTTTGACAGCTGTAGCTGAGGGTGTGCACTGTTCTTTGTAGATATGTTAAACAGTCTGTGATGTATTTCTTAGTAAAGTTTCAGTGTTTACAAAAGTGTGTTATAAAGTGAATTATCTCCATTGAGTAAGCCCTGTTTACAGTACTCAGTTCTCTACTGACATACACTTCATTTATTAATGTAGGTTTGGTGTGTGTTAACGGTTTGCTACAGATAAATGCTGTCCATAGTAGAGCATTTGTTTTGCAATTGGCATTCACTATTTTGGCTTTCTCTGAACAGTTATATACACATTTAACACCATACTTAATGAGGATTTCCCATATATCTGTGGTTGATTGTTAATGTGCACTATACCATGTGTAAAGTCATAACAATTTATCCAGCAATATTCTCGAAAGCAAGCTTGGGTGATACCATCAGTCATGTCATTCGCGATGTTATCAGTGATGTCATAAATTATGTTATGGAACATGTTATGAATGATGTCATAAGCAGTCCATGACAGGGGCGCAAGGTATAGTTAGTGCTGCTAAATATAACTGGTGAATTTCTGTGGGTTTTTTAAAAATTCAAAACGTTAATGTTCGCACTGACAAAGTCCTCTAACTATAACTTTACTTTAACCTTTGTTTTTTCAGTGAATTTCTAAGCTTTTTTTAAAAATGAAAACAGATATTTTCTATGACACCTAACTACAAAGTTACTTTAACCTTTTTTCCAGTGAATTTCTAGTTTTTTTTAAAGTAAATTAATTATTTTTGTGAGTGTATGTATGGTAGAATGACTTTACAATATATGTTATGATCTGATATTATTTTAATAAAAAAAGTATTTTTTATTGTAACAAGCCAGGATATGGTTCACAGTTTGTAAAATCTTTGTAAAATGAGTGTATTAAACAGATAAATATTCAATAGAAATTGTTTATTTGATCAGTTATTGTAACTCTAACATCAAGACATGTCACCAGCCATCTTTTTTTTGAGGTATCATTACTCTCGCAATGATGGGTGTATGTAGTAGGGTGTCTAGAGGACTGGCCTCTCTGCTGAGACCCCTCTCTGTAATGATGGGTGTGCTTAGTAGGGTATGGAGAGGGACTTGCCTCTCCTTTCAGACCTCTCTTAGATGACGGTTGTGCATAGTAGGGTCTGTGAAAGGACTGCCCTATCTGCTGGGACCTCTGTCTCTGTATTGAGAGGTGTGCGTAGTAGGGTGTGGGGAGGGACTGGGCTCCCCTTTCAGACCTCCACCTCAGATGATGGGTGGGCATAGTGGGGTGTTTGGATGAGCCTTAACTCTAATCACAACTCTCCTCAAACCAATGAGCATAAATAATAGAGTCTCATAAACACCATCTCCAGTAAGACTCCTTCATACAGTACAAGTGTTCATAGCAGAGTGTACTTAATCATCACCTACTCCTTCCTACTTTTCACGAACCCGCAAGAGTCTTGCAAATTGTAACATAAAAAAAAAGATTAACATTATATTTATCACAGTTATTATCTCTTACACACTCGCTCTCAAATACAAGGACCCCAATATGCATTCCTACTGATAGAGTGTATTGAGAACTCATCTACTCCTTTTTACTATTCACGATCCCGCGAGAGTCCCGCCAGATTGTCAAAATTAGTTAAAAAAATATACATTAATTATATTTACAGTAGTTATCCCTTAGACACTCCTCTCTAAATCTAGAGGGGCAAAATGATTTCTTCTGCCCCTGTATATAGCTTTTTTACTTCATTTCCACAACACCTCCAATTTTTCACAGTTAACAGTAATGACGGGTATTTAATTTCTAGCATTCCGACAGCCAGCTAATGAGAGCACTCACAAGACTTGCAGGAGCCTCTTGCTATTGTGAGACCGTGAAGGCTCACAGGAAAAATTGGGCTCTTGACCAATCATAGGCCTCCATTTTTGATTTTGCGCTCTCAAGGGACGCCTACGAGACACTTATGATCCCGAATGCCAAAATATACAATTATATTTGACCCTTAATATCTCTAAAACTACTTTTCGGATTTACACCAAATCACAAAAAGCACAATCTGTGAACCAAGATCTAGCTTCCTGAAGAATCTGGTATAATTCCATTCAGCAGTTTTAAACTGTCTTAAAGAAGTCTATAGAAAATGCATGGAGCTGTTACATTTTGGGACACTCCTTCTTTCTTGGCCCCACTGGACGGATCACCCTGAAACTTTCCATATAGGAGCTGAGATGGGTGAACTCTTTCTTTGGAAAGTTTTGTGTAGTTTCGTCAAACGGGGCCAAAGTTATAAGCAAATAAAAAAATGCTCCATCTATAAAAAAGCAGACCTAGCTATAACTACCCACTGGTGATCGGCAGTAGGTAATAAATACATCTATCTATCTATCTATCTATCTATCTATCTATCTATCTATCTATCTATCTATCTATCTATCTATCTATCTATCTATCTATCTATCTATCTATCTATCTATCTATCTATCTATCTATCTATCTATCTATCTATCTATCTATCTATTCACTTAAAAAACCATAGGTTTCACACAGGTTATAGTTAGGTGGACATTTCACTCGTAAAAAACCAATGAAATTCCCCCGTTATAGTTAGTTCAGATATCTATAACTCGCCCCCCCGCAATCCACTGCTCATGACGTCACATATTACATCACTCATGACATGGTCAGTGGCATCACTCATGACATCACTGATGACATCATCCTTGTGATAGAGTGGCGGTCGCGCGAGTTATAGTTATTTGAAATAACTATAACGGGGGAATTTCATTGGTTTTTTACGAGTGAAATGTCCACCTAACTATAACCTGTGTGAAACCTATGGTTTTTTAAGTGAATTTGCAAGGTTTTTTAAATGCTAATTCCTAACTATAACGTGTGTGAAACCTTTGGTTTTTTAAGTGAATTTGTACGTTTTTTTAAATGCTAAGTTATGTATTTATTAATATATATTTTTTAAGGTTTTTCACAGTGCGCATATAGATATTTATATGCTTTTTAATGCTATTTTCTCAGGAAATACTGAACAGATTGACACCAGACCTGCAAAAGGCACTTCCCTGACCTGAGGACTACCTCTCTGCCAAATTTCAAGTAATTCTGTTCAGCCGTTCGTGCTGTACCTTCGACTAAAGGTACTATGGAAAAATGCATGGGGAAAACGCGTTTTGGGACCCCCCTTTTTTCTCGGCCCCCGCTTGACGAATCACCCCGAGACTTTCAGGGTAGGAGCTGAGCGGAGCGCCCCATTAGTTTTGAAAATGTCGCGAAGATTCGTCAACCGGTGCCAAAGTTATTCAAAATAGAATTTTGAGATTTCCTATGGAAACACGGTCCTAACTATAACTATCTACTGGCGACTGCCAGTAGATAAAATATATATATATATAGATAGATATATAGATATATAGATATAGATATAGATATATATATAGCGATGGTCCTCACAAGGATTGACTGTTGCAATAGTCTCTACCTTACTCTTGCCGGTTAGACAACGATGCAAGTTCAAAGCCCGCTGTCTGGCATTTAAATCTCTGCATGGACTCAGGCCTGACCAGTTTAGGAAAAAACTTAAATGGTACATACAAGCAAGAGCTCTGCGCTCAGGCTCTACCAGGAAAATGGTGATCCCCCATTTAAAAAGGCCTCCTGGGGGGAGGGGTTTTTACAGTTCCACTGCAAACTCTGGAACAGTCTGCCACTAACTCTAAAAACAGCTCCTTCCCTACTCAGCTTCAGAAAAGCCTTAAAACCTGGCTTTTCACACAGGATGAATAAAGCACCCTACCCTCTTGCTTAACCCGTTGTGGTTACTGCTGTTGCCCTAGATCAGAGTTCTATAGCGCCAAGATGCCCTGGGGCATGAGTTGCGCTTTAAAAATCATATCTGGCACCACAAGGTTTTGTTAAAAGAGCCCTCACACACCAATGCTACTTGGCTGTGCTGCGACCAAGGATAACTGAGACGCAATCACTAGTCTTATAACATTATCCGCTCATAATTCTTTTTAAACATACCCTGGTCCACCGGGAATAAAGTTAGTATCAGTGAGTTTCCCAGAGGTATTTTTAATTTACACCACTTCATCACGTTCACACAACATCAAAAACCAACTCCAATGTAATCAGGTGTCGCAGCACAGCTAAGTAGCATTCGGCTACTTAGCTGGGAACCCGATGATGAAGCATGACACCACCTATGTTGGTGTGTGAGGGTTCTTTTAACAAACCCTTGTGGTGCCAGATACTACAGTGTTGAACATCCCTTTCACTGTGGACCGACTAAGTTGTTTATTATAATAATCATTTTCCTCATATATTGTGCTTAAGAAAAAGTCCACTTCTCGTGTTAACGTCCCGCTGATTGATAACATCCGAAAAACCTGGATAGTCTCAGGTGTCTTTCAACCTTAATGTAAAGACAGAAGAAGGAGGGAAAAAGGGGGGGGGGGGGGGAGGGAAGAACGAAGAGAAGTGAGTATAGAGGGGTTGCTGTCTTGGTCACACGGGGTGATCTATCTGGTCAGTGCAGCATGCTCGGCTTCCCTGTTAACGGTTTACTTGATCAGTGTGCAGTGCCTCTGTCTCCTCAGTGGTGGTCTCCCTACAGTCTGAGGGGTGAGAGTCGAGGTAGCTTTGCAGTAGTACCCATATGTTCTGCGGACGAGACTGCGCGGGCATTAGGTCCCAATAGTCGGTTAGTTGGTTGTGGCAGAATGCTGCGTCCTTAAGCCATTCGGTCACTCTTGGGCTGCGCGTGTGGCCCCAACAGATTGCCACTCTCCGCTTGGCTAGTAGCAGTAACATAGTCACCAATTTCCTGTGCTCCACAGACACTCTGCGCACAGCCCCCCAGAAGGACCACCAGCGGGGAACGTTCAAGTCCACAGTCCGTCATTGATTCCAGCACGTCAAAGATGCAGTCCCAAAAGTTCGCCACCTCCGGGCACTCCCAGGCCAAGTGCAAAAAGGAGGCTCAGGTGCTCGTAAGCGTGGACATTGTGCATCTTCACTTAATACAACTCTATTCAGCCATACAGAGGTTCTATATAATCTATGGAGAAACCGGAAATGGATAAGCCATAGCCTGTAGTTAGGTGACATCCCCTTTATCTGCACGCAGCAGTAGGCCCACGTGCCCTCTTCAAAGGGACTGCCCAGGAGCTGCTCCCATTTGCGCTGCGCAGGGGGAACACATATCGGCGACGCGCGCTACATTCCAGCATATAAAAGAGTAATACGTTTCTGAGGTGAGAGGTTTGACAGGAAATCCTCTAAAACTTGGACCGTTGATGGCGCCACAGGGGAGGAGGCAAAGAATGCACGCAGCGCTGCTCTCAGCTGATAATATGTCAGCCTGTCCAACATCCCAGTGTTGTCGTACCCGAGGGCCTCATCTATGGTGACAAATGCGCCATCTGGGAATGCTCTCCCCAACATTTGTAGCTGTAGCTTCCTCAGTCTTTGGCACACTCCCTTTTCCGCAGTAAAGGGTATCCCCAGGTGTCCTGTAAGTGGTATCGAAGGTGCAAAAAGTCTCCAAACGCGCTCTGCGCCTGAGTTACCGCCACGCCCACACCATGTAGCCTACCATGTCAAATCTGCTCGGGGTCTGCTTTGGGGTTGAAACAGCGCTATGTGAAGTGGTATCGGGGCAGCCCGATCACTCTCAGGGGCGGTGTGCACCATGAAAAGAGTTGGGTATGCCCAATGGTATCCAAATTAGGCCTGTGCACAGTTGTAATACAGTTCTATATCTGGGGCGCCCATGCCTCCCTGTTCAAACGGCAACGTGAGGATCTTTCATGCAATACGGGGCTGTTTACCTGCCCCCGCCAAGGATATCAAGTTTGAACGGAGATGCCGTCTGAAGTCAGCCGTGAGGGGTAGTGGGGGTTGACAAACACATACAGGAACTTCGGGAGGACCACCATCTTGACGATGGCCAGCCGGCCTGCTACTGACAGGGGAAGTGCCTTCTACCTGTTCAGTCTGCTCTCCAGCCAGTCCATAAGCCTCCCATAGTTATAGCGCTATAATTCATCAGTGCTCTGGCTGAGCCATATCCCCAGGTATTTCACCAGGGATTCTGCCCATTTGAGCGGGAACTTTGACTTAAACGGAGCGGTGGCGGAGGTAAGTGGAAATATAATGGTCGGAGAGAGTCCTGGCAAGATGGGCCACCTTAAGCACCCAACTTTCGGAATGAGGGAATCCAGGTTTTGGGCAGGATGTTGGACACATAAGGTCACATCATCCGCGTACATGAACAGCAGTATCACTCGAGGAGTAAAGTCTAGTCCGCGCTGAGCATGGTGCTGCCGAAGCCGAGCCGCGAGTGGCTCCGTCACCACCGCAAAAAGGTTGGGGGAAAGCGGGCACCCCTGCCATGTGCCTCGGGCTACCGGGATGGGAGGGGACACCAAGCCGTTGAATCTCAATCTCGCTGTTGGTGCGGAGTACAACAGGGCGATTTATTTTAAGAAAGCAAGGGCTGATGCCGATGCAAGAGAGGAGTGTGAACAGGTAAGGCATTCCAAGGTATCAAAGGCCTTGGTTGCAACCAAAAAACCAGCAGCAGCAGGGAAGGAGTGATCCACCATTTGCATGGTTGCAAAAAAGGTGCGGAGGTTGTGAGAGGTGCTCCATCCAGGAACGAAGCAGCATTGATCCAGCCTTAGCACCGCTGGCAGGAGGGGGAGCAGTCTGGTTGCCAACAGCTGAGCAAGTATTTTATTGTTGAGATTGATCATCGACAGCGGCCTGTATGAGTCACACAACTGCAGATCTTTATCCGGTTTAAGAATGGTGGCAATTAACGCCTCCCAGAGGGATGGGGGTAGCATGCCCTGGTCCATTGAGTTCTCATTCATGTTGAGAAGATGAGGCACCAGAAGCGGTGCATATTCTTTGTAAAATGAAGCTGTGAGGCCGTCCAACCCACGGCCCTATCTCCGAGCATGACCCTGATGATCCCGATTACCTCCTCCGTCTCGGAGAACGGCTTGTCGAGATAGCTACGCTGTCAGTTGCTAAGCCAGGCAAGCTCTATCGATTCAAGGAGGGGGATCAAATCCAGGTGCGCAGCCGACTGTCTTGCCGAGTACAACGAAGTGTAGAATGTCAGCATTTCTTCCTGTACTGCCTCATGGCCGGTAATCACCTCATCGTCATCATTATGCAATTCACTAATATAATCACTAGCCCATGGTTTCCACAGGAGGCCTGCCAGCGTTTTCCCAGCCCGGTCCCCTTCACCGCAATGTCGGGCCTGTGCCTTTTTGCCCAGAAAATTTGTCTCTCTGTGTGCGGCCTCCTCAAATTCTGCTATTTTCTGTTTAATACGCCCCAAGGTTGCCGGTGAGTTTGACTCAAAGTACTCCAATTTGTGTCCTCGAATCTCCCCCTCCAAGCGCCAGAGATCCCCCCTGAGTGAGTGGAGCACACTGGCCTGCTTGGCAATGCATTTACCGCGAATCATTGACTTGAATGCCTCCCATACAACTGAGGGGGAGTCCACAGTCCCGCTATTGAGATTGAAATATTCGGTTATGTCAGGTCTAATTGCCTCCCGGAAAACCTAATCCTAAAGTGCACAAGGTGGAAGCCTCCAGCTGAAAGGCCTGTGCGCCCCGTTGGGCAGTGAGAATTCCAACATCGGAGCGTGGTCGGAGAGAGTCCTGGCAAGATGGGCCACCTTAAGCACCCAAGTGTCCACGTTGCACAACACAACCCAATAGGGGCTCATGTTTCCTGGCAAGCCGTGTGCATTACTGCATCAAACTGCTGTTGTGGGGGAACCAGAGAGAAAAAAAGATAGAAAAGAGGGAGAAAATATATAGTGCTTTTCGATGCATGAAAGCTAGCTCATTCCCAACAACTCCGCCCCCCACCCACTACAGCCCCCAACCTGTCTGATAGACAGTACGCCTACCCCGAACTGGCCAACAGTGGCCAAAAGTCAGAGCGAACATAGGACTTATCCTGGGGGAGGCTCCAGGTGCCTATCGGTAGTGTGCTGGGCGGTTGGACAAGGTGTCTGTGAGGTGTCTGTGAGAGGAAGGGCATCTCAGGCATTCAGGCCGGGAGGGTAGATCCCAGATAGTTGTTCTCAAAGTAAGCAGTCCGCTTTGTGGGAAGAGTATATAAGTCGTGGGGCATGATCCCCCCGGTTCAGCAATAGTGCTGCTTCGTCAGCCTGTTGTGATTCTTCCACAGGCTCAGTCGTTTTCATCAATAGGGTCTCCTGCTGCCAGGCCTCCGTCCGCCCATGCGGTCTGCGTGGGATGCCTGAGGGAGCGAACGTACTTGGTAGTAAGCTTAGGGTCAGTAAAAAACATAGTCTTGCCTGAATGAACAATGCGTAATTTGGCCGAATATAGGAGGGAATACTTGATGTCTTGCTGCTGCAACATTCTCTTCACCGGCACAAATTCTCTCTTCGCAGCCTGCACCGTAAGGGTAAAAATCGGGGGAAAAGGAGACTGCGTTGCCCTGGAATCTTGAGTCCTGCAGATCCCTGGCCCAGCACAGCACTGCATCAAGGTCCCTATAATTCAACAAGCGTGCGATTATTGGTCTGGCCGGGGCCCCAGGCGGCGGCCCCGAGGCCAAACAATCTGTGGGCTCGCTCCACGATGCAGAACGGTGAAAGTACATCCCCAAACAGCGCATTAAGCATTTCCTCGACATAGTCTTCGACTCATGTCATGACAGTGCACTCAGGGATACCCACGATGCGCAAATTGTTGTGGCGTGATCTCGCTTCGAGGTCTTCAGTCTTGCTGCGTATCGCCTCCAACACCTTTTCCATGTGGAGCAGCTTCTCCTGGGTGGCGGTACTCTTGTCCTCCAGCGTGGAGGTGCGTTGCTCGACCTCCGCCAGGCGCTCGTCGTGATTTGAGACTTTATCCCTGAGCCGGTCAAGGCAATCCGACATTGAGTCTATTTTCAAGTCTATAGCCGATAGGGAGTTCTTTAGCTCAGTGTACATTTCACATATGTTGGGTTCGTGTGCCACTGTGGGGTTCAGGACAGCCACCAGCATCTCTTCTACTGGAGGGTTCCCCCCCCAGAGGGCCCTGCGTTGTTCAAATTAGATCTTGGGCTGCTTGGCATCTGGCTTACCCAGGGCGCACAGTTGTCTCTGACCGCTCGGGATTGCCCAACAACCACAGCTCCCCACTCACAGTGTCTAGGTTTGAGGCAAGCTTCTCTCCTGCTTTCACCCCGCAGGCCTTGCCATCTGCCAGGGCCTCTTCTGTCTCAGTCTACTTGCCTGAGTGCTCCGGTCCCCCACCTCCGCACGGTCTGCGTGGGGCCACACACTCATCACCCCGTCCGGGGGGGGGTTTCTGCTCATTGGCCGTACTCCACAGGGCCACCGCCTCCTCATTAACTAGGGCACAGGGAGATGTCTACCAACGTGTGTCCCTGCAGGCGGGGGGCACAAATCAGTAGCGGTCACCCCCCACCCCTCGCAGCCGTTCTCACCGTCTCTGTTGCCCAGTTAGCAAGGGGAGGGTCGAACCGGATGGAGTTAGTCCCTCCATGACAGTCCATCTTGATACAGCCGAGCTGATGGCCAGTTCCCCCGTGTTGGGCCGATTACAGTGCCTGCCACCTTCACAGGCAGCGCTCTGTAGTTCCCCACACTCAAGGGGGATCAGTTGCACCCAGCCGCTTGCTTCACCGCGATCACGGCCTCTGCGGTCCTTCTCTGCCCTGCACCCGGTGGGCCCCACCTGCAGCCCCAGGCCTCTTCTGTACCAGGCACAGCTGTGGGTCCCGTGCTCGTGCAGCGCGTCTCAGGTCAACAGCCAGTTGAGGCGACAGCTGCCCTGTCACGTGTCCGTGCCTGCGACTCTTCAACAGTTTCAAGGTCAAGTGTCTGCTAGGCACCTCCTCCAGTCGCACTGCCGCTCTCAGGTCCCAGCGCGCTGGCCGCCTTCTTGCTCATTAAGGGGTGCACCACTCAGCAACGATTACTTCGTTCAGCAGGCAGTTCCATCGGGCCGATTACAGTGCCTACCATCTGCACAGATAGCGCTCGGTAGTTCCCCACTCTCGGGGGGGAGCAGGTTAACCCCGCGGCCTGTGCGGTCCTTCTCTGCCCTGCACCCGATGGGCCCCGCCAGCAGCCCTGGCCTCTACTGTACCAGGTCCAGCGGTTGGTCCTGTGCTCGTGTGGCTCATCTCTGGTCACCAGCAAGTTGAGGTGCCAGCTGGCCTGTTGCGTGACTGCGCCAGGCACTTTTTTACAGTTTCCAGGCTAAGGGTCCGCCGGGCACCTCCTCTGGTTTCACCGCCGCTTTCAGCTCACAGCATGCGGGCTGCCATCTTGCTAATTCTGGGCCGCATCACTTAGCATTGATTCCTTCGGTCAGCAGGCAGTTCACGCTCCCCAGGTTGCATCTATTTGCTGCCGGGGAGTTCAGGATTCCTTCCTTTACGGATTGGGTCAGGGATGTCTGCCCGTACCACCGGTTTAATGCCGGATCGTCTGTCCCGCCAGAAGATACTCACTATGTGATGGCCATTTTGCAGCTGGCACTCTAGCGCCCCCTGGGTTGGCACGATCCTTTGAGTGCACTGCAGAGTTGAAAGTTTTTCTTAGGAGTCCAATACTGTCTGTCAAATGCCGGGGTTGTTGCATACCAAAGCTTTTTAGTCTTTGTTCCACTTCTTGTCTCTTATCCCAAATGGATGTCCAACTATCAGTAGATTTCTAATAGCTTTACACTAAATGAATCGTTCCACCACCTTCCTGAGAGCATTATCCAGGGGTTCCCCACTAACCCAAATAATTATTTCTCTTACAGTTTCTCTTTTTCTCTCTGATTCTCCCTGTCTCCAATCTCTCTCTCTCTCTCTCTCTCTCTCTCTCTCTCTCTCTCTCTCTCTCTCTCTCTCTCTCTTTCTCTTTCTGCCTGGGCAGCTTCACTGGCCTCTTCATAGCAGCCCAGCTTCTTTGACTTTCCATTGTAAATGCATGGAACATCCTTGGTTCCAGCCTAAATGTTCTGGCATTTCACTTACATAGCACTGTCTAAAATAAATGAAAAAACACAACAGTGCCCAAGATGAGAAAAATGTGCAGATCTAAACTTCTTTCCTGTGACTTCCTGACCCATGCTCCTCTCCTCAACACCAACAATATCTGTGCCAGTCACCTTTCTTACTGTGCTGACCCTGGAAAAGGCAATCTAGCCCCTTTGCTCTCAGACATTTATTCTCCCCACATATTACTTGCTGTATAGAACACTGCACAAGGTTTAAACAAAAGCATTTTACTTATTACCATCATTTGAGAACGGAAAGAGTTGTATGAGTTATCTAAAAGTAATATAACTTGCTGCCCCATGAGGGTCAATGTAAGAGTTATTTCGGCTCCTTGCTCCATCGTCTTTGCTAGAGACTTGAAGAAGTGTAATTTTGATCCCATCTGGAGAAAATGTAGTAGTGCATCATACTCACGCAAAGTCAGCACTCAAATATATTCTGTTGTAACTAACATACTAAAAAGGGCAGAACAGTTTATACTAAAGGATGTTTTGTTTGAAATATGTATTTAGAATATGATTAATAACGTTATGTGACAATTTGAGTATTAATGTGACATGGAAAGAATAACTTAAAATGTCGTATTTTTAAGTACTTAATTAGGATGTATGCAACTAATGTTTAACATTTATACATGTAATTTGAATTCATTATGTGCAAATGCATTTCGTACCTTGAGATGTTGCATTTATGTTAGAAGGGTGCACATAATCTGTAACCCTGTGCATTTGTTAACTTATCAAACTAGTCCTCCAGTAGAAAACATTGAATGTATGCTGCTGCTGAGTTGTTAATGTGTGGATTAGCCTAATTATTTAGAATAATAAAGTTTTTGTTAATAGATAATAAAGCATGAGAAAGAAGAGTCTTCCAAAGGAATCACAGTAACATGTGAGGAGAGGAGTTCACTTGAGAAAGGAATGGCAAATGACGAGAAGAGATAAGGTGCTATCTGAATGAGAAGGGAAGCTGAATTATCCAGTTGTACCAGAGCTATGGAAGTTTCCCAAGGAGGAGCCACATGAGTCAACGGCAGATGATATTAGTGTTATGTTTTAGTTAGGGAGAGAGTCCATCTTGGGCTTCCCCAGGGAGGAAATGTATGCTATTGCTTGCGTGGGTTTATGCTACTTGACTCATTGTCTGAGTGTTTCTACTGAAGACTCTGATAGCTGACACCTTTCTATTTCCTTATTTGTTTTTGTCCTTGCTCAAATGCTATTAGTTTAAGGTTGCCCTTATTAAGGTAGTGTTGCAAAAGTTAGGCTATTCATGCTTGTTAAAGAGAATCAACTGATGCAATTTAACCTTAATTTCTTCTGATGACATACATCATTTTCTTAGAGTTAGTCATTTGCTCTGTATTATGTAGGGTACATCGCTTAAGGAGATTTGGACTTACTTTGATCTTTTTGTACTTTTATACAATTTGAGAATAAGCAATATTGACTTGTTTCTGAACTTATAAATTAAACCTACAAAACTCAAATCAAAGAGTCGAGTGGATTAATGTGTAGCCACATTGGTTGCACTGCATTTAAAAGATAAAATGTGATTTAATTTGTTTCACTGCTCACTCTGCCAGAAAGGCCTAACCACTCGGGAGAGAAATTGTGTAGATGGGCATGGACTTTAACAGACAAAAAACCCTTAATGGGAGACTGTATGGAATAAGAGAAATAAGCGGTGGCTCTTAAAGCATAGTTTTTTACCACAAAAGTATGTTTCACTGCCATGTCCACCCTATTATCTACTGCGTCTGCAGGAGTTGTGTCTTCTGAAATGATCATCCCCTGTGAGGCCAAGCCGACATCAATGAGTCAACCTTCACCATTGTCAGGAACTCATCCACAAAGTTCAAGATAGGGCACCCTTGAAAGAAATCTTGAAAGCAAATGTTTATCAGTCTCCTTCTACTCTGTTTCCAATTCAGGTTTTATAGAGCAGCGCACATAAAGTGATTCTGGCTCTCCTTTAATATCCTTCCTGACTCCCGCTGGGTGAGACTGCTTTTCCTCGCTGGATTTGTGTTCGCGGGACTGCGAGGACCAGCTTCCTTTGCGCATCCCCACCTACGGCACAGCTGGGTCCTCTTCCCGCCCTCCTCCTGCATCAGTGGAGCAACGACTCGCGTCCCCCGCTACGCGGGTGCTGCTCGCCGCCTATAAAACCTGCCTTGCTTGTGAACTCTGGTGGCTGTTACGAATCCTTCCTGACTCCCGCTGGGTGAGACTGCTTTTCCTCGCTGGATTTGTGTTCGCGGGACTGCGAGGACCAGCTTCCTTTGCGCATCCCCACCTACGGCGCAGCTGGGTCCTCTTCCCGCCCACTTTCATCCACCTATTTAAGGAATTACTTCCTCTCTCGCGTCAGCGGGACGCGTGCGGGACAACGACCGGGGCGAAGACCGGGCTAAGAGCGGGCCGTTTGAGGCCGTTCGAGACTGTACGAGGTAGGGTAGGGCTCTCTTCTTGGCTGCCACGCTCCCAAAGGTAACACCATTATGGCTACTGGACTATTGAGGCTGGCCCCCAAGGGGTGTAACGTTGTGGGGACTTTGGACAATTTTATAACCCGGGCTAGTAATGTTTTGGCTTATGAGATTGCTGCCACAGAACGTAGACTATCCCTAGACCCCATGCTAGGGAAACGATCCTCATTGGGAGCCATTATGTCCATTCCTTCTCCTGACAAATCCGTTCCCCAGTCTTCAACTCGTCCGCTAGGTGAGGTTTTGTTAAGTGAGTCACCTTCCACTGTCACCCCCACTCTAATTAACTCTTCGGTCGAAAGGCCAACTGAGGCTGATTTAGAATTAGTTGAACATCTCTCCCCAGCTTCTATTTTTAACTGTGCAAAAACAAGGTCCATGACGGACCGGTCTGTCAGAAGTAAACGCCTGGGGGCGAACCCATCAGCCTCAAAAGGGAAGAAGCGTGAAGGGGCCCCAACGAGATGTCCCCCCCCAAAAGAAACAGAAAAATATAACGCCTCTCACTAATCCAGACCCTAATATCCCCACGAAAGTAATTGATACACATAATATCCCCATTCGAGACCCTGTAGTATCCCCTATTTCCACAGCCACATGTGAGGAAGCTCTGGGGGGGATTGACCCCCAGCGCTTTTTGGGATAGAATGGTCGCGATTATCGATGGGAGTTTATCTCCTTTAGTTAAGCGCTTATCTTCATTGGAAAGTAAAATATCACTGCTAATAGATACCATCCAGCCCAATACAGTGGCAACAGCATATCCACCCTTGAAGATACCCTGTCACCAACCTGTTATATTACCTTCCAATAGGCCATGCGAGCAAGCCGTCGATCATTCCTCCCTTCACAATCAAGCCCTAACTGAAAGGGACCCATTAATTAAAAAAGACGGTAGGCTTGCTTCTCCTCCTCTCCCTCAACAGGCTCAAGTACTAAGCGAAGTTGGCTGTGCGGCAAGGCCTCCACCCCAACCCCCTCTCCTTCCCCCGGCCAACCCCAGCTCTGATATTTTTTCTAATACTAGGAATTCTTCAAGAATCGGCCTACCACCAGAATCTAGCCCATACGTGGTGGTTCTAACAGGTGTACCTGAACTTCCCCAAGACAGAGTTGAACCTTATTTGTCCTTGAAACATAAGGTAATTAATTGGTTGAATGCTAATAGACCTTTGCCATCCAATCTAAATGGGGAAATCTTGATGGTACGAAGAGTTTCCTGGGTAGGCCGGGGTGTGAAGACCATAAGGGGAGATTGTATTGTTGTAAATTTTAGAGATCCTAGGGTGGTAAAATATCTGGGGGAGGGGGGGGCGGCCTAATATGGCTGATGGAATTCATACTCGCTTTCTATCCTATTTTTATCCGCTAGGAGTACCCAATCATAGGAGGGACATAGTTAACTCTCAATGGGGAAGAGCGGGGATGGGATCTGGCCCCAGTGGAACCAAAGAGGCTGATACATATTCCATACGTTATAATATACCTTGCCATAATAGGTTTAGCCTCTTGGACTGCATTGATTGACTGATGCCCGATCTTGATTATGGGAATATTGCCCCAACGCAGATGGAGCCTAGGTTGAGTCGGGTTCCTTTTTCATACCCCCAGGTATCCCTGGGCTATGAAAAGTGGAGGACCCGGGAAGTTGGGAATGCTTTGAGAGTTGGGGGGGCACTCTCAAGACTGTCTGTAGCTACTCCTGAATGTCGAAAGTCTCAGAAAGAAGGGAACACTTCGAGATTAGACGTTGGTTTGAGAACTTCCCTTGCTTTGACCTCGACTCCCAACCGGGGCGGAAGCTGTAAAAAAGGGATAACCCACCAGATTCAGTTGAAGCCAGTGGAGACATTACCTTCTAAGCCAATTGTGTCCTATCCTGCTATTTCCCTCACCAACACGTTGCCGCCTGAGCCCCCCATAGAACTAGGGCTAGTATACAATACTAGGAACAATTCAAGCACCACCCTGGGAATTGTATCTACCCCCCACCGGCTACACCCCGTTAAATCATCCACCATGCGGGTTGAGGGGCTAAAACTTTTATACTGGAATGTGGTGGGATTATCTCGCCTATTAGAACTCCCCGATTGGGGGGAATTCATTGACAAACATGACCTTTGCCTATTTCAGGAAACCTGGGCACTGAAGTCTTACCATCGTTTAGGGTTCGCTACTTTCTGGGAACCCGCTGTAAGGCCAAAAGGGGGAAGGCCATCGGGAGGTTTGTCCATCTGGGTACGAACACATTTGGGATGTTCAACCAGGAAAATTAGCACTGACTCTCCGGACATTATGTGCTTAGCTATCACCTTTCGGGATAATCATGAGCTGTGCCTGATAAACATCTATTCCCGTCCAGTGAATTATGGCCAAGTGTCCCCTGCTTTGACTAGTTTAGAGGTATTTTTGACGTCAATTACCAACACTGATCAACTTATAATTGGTGGAGATTTCAACTGCCACTTTGAACCCCTGAATGGGTTGATTACACCAGTATCTCAGGAAGAGGACGAAGTGAGGGCAATCCCTCCATCTAACACCTATCCCACGAAGGCTTGGACTCCACTGGTTCTCCAGCTCACTTCAATTACACTTACCTTCTCGCTACAGGCATGTAATGGCAGGCTCCCAGCAGACAATCCAGATAACCCAACATTTGAAAGAAATGGCCAAACCTCCATTATTGACTATATTATGCTCAGCATGGGCCTGTGGCCAAGGATTATGGACTTTCAAGTTAATAAACGTTGCGAAAGTGACCACAATCCCATTGCTGTAACCATGGAGGGTTTCACCAATTGCCATATCTCTGTAAATGATTTACCCATATTAGCACCCTTGGTGATAGCCTGTGGTGCTCGAAGAGTTAGATGGGAGAAGATGGCCCAATCCCAAAGGAATCTTTGTGCCATGTACACTGATATTTATCCCCTTTTGGAGAAATCTATGAGAGAAGCCAACTTGCCAAAGGCTCACATGGATTTGGATCTGATCGGAGCAACTCATCTAGAACTCTGTGGTACTCTAGAAACCCATTTTAGTCGGGAAATCAGGAGAAATCCGGCATCTATGAGGGGGAACATCACCTGGTTTAACAAATCTTGCAGGGAAGCAAAGTCATCGCTCCTGATAACCATTAAGAATGGGGACAAGCCACTAATTAAGGAAGCGAGGGCTTACTTTAAGAAAATCACTAACGAGGCAAAAAAAGAATGGGAAATAAGTAGATGGGAGGAGATCTCTCTAGCACTTAAGAATAGGGACTCAAGATCGTTCTGGAGTTTAGTGAAAACAGGATCGTCACGTCCTAACCAAGCTTTTCAACCTAATCTTGGGGAAGAAATATGGCGTGGTTACTTTGAAGCCCTGTATGCTTCTAAGCCTCCGGTAGCAAACAATCTCTTTCCCAACCCTAACGCTTGTCCATCCCCTACTTCGGGTCTGGCCCAGAGGTGCACCCTTAGAGAGGTTAGAGTGGCTCTTAGTAAAGTCCTACCAAATAAAGCGCCAGGCCTAGACAAGATCCCAGGCGATCTCTATAAAAGCGAGCCTGACATCTGGGTTCCATATCTATATGGTCTCTTTAATGCAATCTTAGCTGGAATGCCGCTACCTTCTACATGGGCTGGTGCCGAGATCATACCAATACACAAAAAGGGTTCTCCACTGGATCCGGCAAACTATAGGCCTATTGGCCTAATTGACGTCGCCCAGAAGATTTTTGCGCGCATTCTTTTGGGGAGACTGCAAACCTGGATGGAGGACTTCAATATTTTAACCCCTCTGCAGGTGGGCTTTAGAGCCAAAATGTCAACTGTGGACCAACTGTTTAGGCTGCAAATGATCCACTGGAAAACTATTATTCTAGAAGGGGGCAGCCTTTATCTCACGTTTGTTGACCTAAAGTCTGCCTTCGACACGGTGGATCGTAGCCAGTTGTGGGAGCTACTAAAAGGGATGGGAGCACCTCTCTATCTCTGTGACCTACTCGAGCGGTTACATAAAGATACTTTTGCTAGAGTCAGGTTAGGACTTAATGGAGAACTTACGCACCCCTTTAGAGTTGAGAAGGGAGTAAGACAGGGGTGCGTCTTAGCCCCAACTCTTTTTTCCCTCTTCTTAAATGGGCTGGTTGAGGATATTCTGGCTCTAAGAGACATAGATGCTCCCAAGCTGGCATGTAGGAAAATTCCTGCATTAATGTTTGCAGACGACACTCTGCTTCTCTCCAGGACTCCCATGAGGATGGAAAGAGTCCTGGATGGATTTGCGACATTTTGCAGGAAAAGGAATTTAGTCATTAACGTGAGTAAGACCAAATATATGGTCCTCCACGCAGATACTATTAACCGCCCTATCCCAAAATTGGACGGTTTGCCCTTAGAACGGGTGAACATCTTTGACTACCTGGGCTTGACACTCAATAATAAAATGACCTGGGGCCCCCAGATTTTAAAAATAAATTTAAAACTTGCGCAGATATCAGGGGGAATCATAAAGATGTATAAAAATAGTCAATTAAAACTAATTAGCCCTTTGGTGGAGATTTATAAAACCCAGGCTAGGGGGGTGGTAGTTTATGGAGCTGAACTATGGGGCCATAATTCAGCCCAGATTTTATCCAAGTCAGAAAATCTATTTTTAAGACAACTATTTGCACTTCCAATGAGTACTCCCATCCAGCCGCTTAGGATGGACCTAGGTATTAATCCCATTGCGGACCTGGTCGCTTCCAGACCAGTAATGTATTGGCGCCGAATATGGAGCACCCCTGAACTCGCAAATTTTCAGGAGGAAATAAAATCCATCCTGCTGATATCAAAGGAAGGTGCCATTCCTTGGCTAGCCTACGTAAAAAAATTGTTGAGGGAGATAGGAAGAGAAGACCTCTGGCTTACACCTGAGGATTCTTGCCCTTCTCTTTCAAAAAGATCACTGGCAAAAACCTTGGAGGAACATTAACTGACCCAGGCTATTCGATCAGTTAACACTGCTAATTTGACCTCGGCTTTTTTCGAGGTAAAAACCGCCTATAGCTTTGAGCCAGTAATAGACCTGATCCACCCGGTTACTGCCAAAAAATTATTCTTGCAATTCAGGCATGGTTCTCTCCCGCTACACTCAAGAACGAATAAGTGGGCTGGCTCTGTTTGGAAACCCTGTCCTGGGTGTAGTGCTTCTGATGAAACCGAGGTCCACGCTATACTTTTCTGCCCAGCCTATAAAGTCCCCCGTCGAAGATGGATTATCCAACTCGCAAAAAACACGGGGGCTAGGAATTACAGGGATTTGTTCAGGCTGCTGAAATACGATTCTTCTCCCTTATATGTTACGGTGATTGCCAAATTCTTGTTTTCAATGTGGTTGATTAGAAGACGACTATTATCACATTAAGGCAACCCATGTGTTATTAACTATTCTAATCATTGTTTTTTTTATTTAACACTTATATTTAAAACTATGTATTATTCTTTTTAACACGGTTGGTACTGTTTTATGTGGCTCAACTTTTATGGCTTGTAGCCGAAATAAAGTTTTCTGACTGACTGACTGAATGAATACTAAAAGAAGAAATTATAATTTTCCTCTGCATTCCTCTACATGCTGCTGGACTTCCTTCAATTCCCCCCTTTGCAGATATCTCCCTCTGCCATGGTCCTCCTCTCTATCTGGGCCATCAGGTAAAGCAGTATCCAAACAATACCTCTTACGGGATGGATGGTGCACTCTGTCCTGAAAGCCAGCAAAACTGCTGTCATTGATGGTACATCAGCAGAAGTGCCTGGATTTTCCGCAAGATTGTTTCTCTTCTCCTTCCCTTTTCCTGAGCTCTCCATTTTGAAAGCTGAGTGAAATAAACACAAGAGAGCAGCACTTCCTGCTTCTTTATAATTACCAGAAAACGGACTATAATGTGACAATTGCACTTTCTCCATTTCCTAGTAACTAGGAAGCCACATCGATAATGCCACACCCATTCACAGAAGACGCAGCATCAGGAGAGTCTACACAGGAGGTATTCTTACTCCCTAGAAACAAATGGTAAGCAAAGACATGTGTTGTAATGTAATAAGTCCAGTAGCCGAGGAGTAGAATAAAGATGAAGGTTTATTGATCTTGGTTCTTAGGTGGTCTAGAAGTAGATCCGTATTCAGCCCCACCAGGTGCAGCCTCCATGCTGCTCAGGGCATACGCCAACTGACACTCCTCATCCAGACTTCCTCACATTCCACTACATCACCATGCACACCAACATTCCACAGCACATTCACACTGGCTGAGCAGTAAGGGCAGAGAAGCAGGAAAGATGCATTATACCATAAACCAGATACAACAACATGCTTCATTTTCTCCCAGCACAATGAATCCAGCCAGCTGGACTTCTCACCAATTACCCCTCTGAGCTTGCTAAAGCAGGGCTGTGAGTCACAGAAATAAATCAGCTCACACGGCCGGATATAAACACACCATCTCAATCTGCTATGGCAAGATCTCAAGCAGGGGTGTCATGAACCCTCCCACTTTAGCAGCCTGAGCGGGGTGGGTGCCATTGAGAAGTTCTGATTACTACAATACATTTTGGTTTACCACTTCTATAACTTTGATCAAAGACTGGTGGTATCCAAGCTGTAGCACATAAATACCACTATGAGAGGATAGTATGATGGAGCTGCGGTGGGTGGGGGGGCCGAGGGAACAAATGGACCAAGTGAGCATGACATAAAAGAAGTTTGGAAGGAGGGAGGACAGACGGCTGGCTTAGTGTATGGATAGAAAATAATGAAAGATGGAAAGACGGAAGGAATAATGAATAGGTGAATAAAAGGACAAAGACCAATGAAGAGAAGGAAGAGAAGGAAGATAGCAAAATTCCAAAACGAGGAAGGAAGGAAAGATTGAAAAAGATTGAAAGAAGGATGAAGAGAAGGAAAGAAATTTCATATTGTCCTTGAGCGGGGGAGAAATCATCCAGGATCACTCACGTTTACCATTTGGAGTATGATTTAAAGAGGGGATATTTTATTTTTATAGCTACTCCCTTGATCTCAGGACTTGGTATTCATTCTACTGTAGCTAGACGTTTACCCTCATTGGTGGTATTTAAATATCATTTAACATTTGACTTACCTGATAGTTGATTGGAGATCTACTCGTGCACAGAAACGGAAACAGCACTAAAGGAAAAGGAAGTCGTCTATCTTGGAGAATTGGCAATCTAGCTTGACAACCTTAGCTTTACGTCTGTCCGTACGAGCCATCTATCATCAAATGAGTGTGGCGAGGAAGATGGGCACGGAGGTAAAGACCTCTTTCATGCTTCTACGATTGTTTGAGGTCACATACTGTCAGTGCTTAATTTGAGCCGGTGGTTTCCGGTGCTCGACACCAGCACTTAATTGTCAACACCGGCACTTATGACAGTCTGCCACATGGTGGTGTTGTATATCTAGTTTAGAGATGAGGACTACAACAGTTGTTTAGTCATTCAATATACAGTGCAATTGTCTAATAACTGCCACCCAAGCCATTCTTATAGCATTGGGGCTTGGAAGAGTCTGAATTTTCACACTTGTAGGAGTATGATGGCTCGTAGTTATGTTGATACTGTCATTTGCAGCGCTAGAAGGGGCAATATGTGTCGCAAGCTGCAGGTGCCTCCTGACGAGGGCCCTGGCACTTATTTTATTCACAAATTAAGCACTGTGCCAGATCCAGTAAACTGCACCATTCTTCAATGAGGCAGTGACATGACAATATGGCCCCTCACTATCAGTGTGTTAAGTTAACGCGCTGTGGGAGTGTATTTTGGTTGTAGAGAGTCCCCATAGTGCAGCTTTATGAGTGATCTCAAGGTGAAAGATACCGTTTTCGCAGCTGCCTATAGGAAAGTAAACAAGATTATGGAATGAAAAGACGTCATGAGATTTACTCTCTAATCTCGCGATGTTGATGAAGACCAGTGAAGACACCGTCCTTGACATATTTTCATGGCAGAAGCAGAAGACAAAACATCCTGCAGAGGCTAAAGAATGTGAAATACAGTGAACCTCCCACGCCCTCTCAAAATCCCCCTTTCTCTCTTCTCTTTGCACATTTCACAACAATACCAGAGTGGAGATGCAAAATGTCTTTTTGTTCCTTTCCAGTTTTCTTTGCGTGTTCCTATTTTCCAATCGAAGTGTACTACCTTGACTCATTTATTTCAAATATATAAAATGTTTTTTAAAGCAGTACTAAATGTAAAAGCTTGTGTCCCCAAGGAGTCCTCTGGACGCAGACACTAGGGAGGACTGGGGAATGCTTCCTTGTTCACTTTTCAGGAGTAAACATCAGGACCTGGAGTATGGTTATGTCACATAGAGGTCGCCCCACCAGGATCGAGGCACTTGGCTGCTCGATTTCCTTGCCCAATTTTAATTCCCATTTCATAGTCTCTGTAACATACTTTTTTTCCATGCGCAACATTATCACGTTTTGAAAGGAAGTGGCTAAACTATCGCAGTATGTAAAAGACATTTCATAAATGTAGTTTTCTACACATTTGCATTGCAAAATGTTTATATTACATTAAATATAAAAATGTGCTTAGAATTTCTATATCACTTGAACATTTAACATGAGAAAAAAATTGATTAACAATTTAAATATTAATTAATTGTAACAATTTAGAGATAAATATTAGGATAAGGGTTTGGGTAGAGGATGGCAAAGAGTGAGATTTAGGATTATGATTAAATTCTAAATTCAATTGAGGGCACTCATCGCCAATACTCTATTCTGTATGATTCACTTGCACTGCTCTCACAAATCAATCTGAGGATACTGACAACTTTTAGCCTCGAATTTAAAATTTCTTCACATTTACAGAACATTTTAAACTTTAAAATTGTACATTGTGCTTCTTTATTTAACTACACTGTATTAATCTGCTAATATTATTTAATTTTCTAAGTAAAGTCGGACCCCCTCAGTAGTCATCGCAGATCACCAGGGGTCCCCGGACCACAGGTTGGGAATCACTGGTGTAAGGGGTAGGTTTGTGGTTAAACGTGGGGTTAGTACTAATGGATAGGACAAAGGGTAAATTGTGGTAGAGAGAGATAGGAGATTATTTCAATTTTGTATCAATACATGTAATACTTGTAATTGAAATACGTATAAATCACAACATTTTTGTGACAACCGTCACCTCAGACGTGTGCAAAGTTAACATTTTTCAGCCTTTGAGAAGCCCTATGGAAAACTTTGAACTTGATTTTTTGGTAGATTGCTACTTTGCCGCATCTGACTCAAACCCGTGAAGTGTGCTACAATTTATGCAGTGGTGTATCTTAATGCCCCTGCGGCCCCCGCAGTGTGGGTAGGGTCCTCAAGCTCCTGGGGACCCCCTCAGCAAAAGTGGTAAGTGGTGGGCCGGAGAGGGAGGGCCCCACGCGTGCACTTTGCAGGGGGGCCCTCTCATGTTTTGTTACACCACTAAATTTATGTAGCATATCATTTTATTTAACACTATTATAGGAGTTTGAAAACATATTTTGTATGTTATTCCTGTGACCAAAAATATCAAGAAACATTAATCTTACGGAGTCAAAATCTACATATATTTTCCAACATGACTGAGTTTGGATAGAGGAATAATTTATCCTCTACTGTGGGGAAAATGTTATTGCAACTTGAAAAACATTGCCATGAATGAAGGCCCAGGTCAACTAAGAATTTCATAAAGGGGAAAACTGGGTAGCTTGGAAAAACCTTTAAGGCAAAATATAATTTCACACACCTTTTCTGTATAGATCTGCATTTTTACATGGTACTTGATTACAATACATCTATAATGGCTACCAGATGCCTCCATGTAGGTTTAAATACTTTATGTCGGTTGAGGACCATAAAAGCAACACAGAATAGAATATACAGTGTGATATTAAACAAATACATGCATACTCAGATTTTCAAATAAAAGACCTACAATGTTAAAAATGTGTAGGTAGGGTAAAATCTGTGCATGAGGTCAATTTTAGGAATAATACACAATTTTAAAAACAGAGGTACTTTAAAGCATTTTATGTTTACTAATGTAAATGTGAAGTATTTGTATAGCGCACAGCTACCCTGAGGCATCCCGGCGCTTGTACTCATACCGCATTATTTCCTGTGAGATGTCCACTCCTGGGCACCCCAAGCTGAAAGCCAGGCATCCTTAGCACTGTGGGGGCCGTTGTGGAGATTAAGCAAGCTATTGCCCAGAGTTGCAGCGTGGGACCCATGATTAGAATAGGCACCGAGGCGAGAATTAACATGTCCGATGGAAATTGAATCCAATACCCGCCGAGGCGGGGGATTGAACTCTGGTCCCAGGCCAGAACTCTGCATCAGAGTCTGCCGCTCTAACCATTGAGCCACACTTCTCCACTGTTTACTAATCAGCTAGATAAAAATGTACAATAGCAGCTATCATAATTAAGTAAATTCCTGTACTCAGTGTTTAGCTGCTGACATCTGTGTGAGTATCCTGACACCAATAGGCCAAATTGCGTCAAAGAATTTGTCTATAGAAAAGACCACACAAGACCCAGTGTCTGACGTGCAGATGGCCAGAGCTTGTTTATGGAGCCGTATTCCAAAAAGTCTACACAGGGGTACTACCCAGTGTCTCCGTTGTCTGGTGTATGCTGGGCAGAAGAAGAGCAGGTGGGCATCTGTATCCTCAACTGCTCCGCAGGCCAGAGAAACTGCACTACTCTCTGGGAGAGACCTCCATTTACAGGTGAAAGAAGCGAGTGGCAGAGTACCCAACCTGAATTTTATATACAAACATCTGTTGAATGGCGGGTTGATCGCATCCAAATAGGTTTCAAACCTGGGCTCGCATTTGTGGCACAGCAAAAAGTTGGATCGACCACCACTACTAGTGGATGTCAATACCTCCCTCTGCTCATTTGTCCAGAAAGCCTAGCTGACCCCTTCTATGGAAGAAGTAGAGTTGCGCTCTGGGCATTGCTAAAGATCAGAGGCCCCCAATGCAAGTAGAAATTGCTTAACATAGCTTAGTCACTGCAAAGTATTAACACACCTGGGCTTAGGAGGACATTCTTTAGTCTATTCTTAAAACATTCCAGCTCGGGGACCAGTCACAGTCTCAGCCAGTATAAGACTGGTTTTAGTCTCGCTATGGCATCAATTGGGTGAACATTTAAGTTCACTCTGAAAAAAGCCAGGGGTGTTCCTTAGGGAAGTGATTTGATGTTACTATGGCCCTATAGTTCAGAGCCATAGGTAGCCGCAGCCACGGCTTGGGCTCTCCAGATTTTCAGCCGTGGGGACATTGGGTGAAAGGATGTATTTTTAGCAAAATTCAACATGGTAGCAGTCCTATGGTTAAGAAGTAACCCACTCTTGACAACCTGGCAATTCAATTAACTGGTACTGGACAGATTCATACCCAAGTAATCGAAGTCTGAGACTCGCTCCAGACTAATTCTGTTAACCTAATTATTCCTCTGAATTCTAGGTGGGGATGAATAGCCCTGGATTTTGTTTTATCAGCATTTATGGCTAGCCCATTAGTGGTTCAAAACATGTTACATCTTTCAAATAGTAATTCCAAGCCGATAGGGATTTTTGACACCATGAGGGTATCATTGGCAAATAACAGTGCCGGAACTGGGGAGTCATTTACACAACCCAGTAGGCATTTGACGCATCGGTTAATAAAAAGTAGAAAAGAGTTGGGGCAAGGACAAATCCTTGCCTCACACCCTTATATACTGAAAGGCAGTCTGTTGCTTAGGCCGTAGGGCCCCATTTATTTGGGCATAGTTTCCGGGTTGGAGTCGAACAATAATTTCCAGAAGCGCAGGGGGAGATACCTATGTCCCTCAAGGCTGCCCAGAGTTGATCTCTGGGGACCATGTCAAAGGCAGCCATAAGGTCCACTAATGCTATGTAAAGGCTCCCTCCATTGAGATCTTCAGTTTTCCACCTCAGCATCAAGGACCTAAAAACTTGGTCTATAGTACTTATTTTTGGGCAATATCCTGCCTGAAAAGGGGACACAATGTTATTATTTTCCAACCAACTATTTCAGTGGCCCAGGACTTGTTTGCAGAAGATTTTCTGAGCTATATCTATCAGACTTATTGGCTGATGATTTGCCGGTACCAATCACACAACTTTCTTGTACATTGGGAGTATTTCTGCTCCCTTCCAAGAATCTGGGATAGGTGCCCCTGCTGCAAGGGCATTACAGATATGATTAAAATATGGTGACCAAATCACTGGTGCAGATTTAAACAGATTACTGGGGAACTTGTCTGGCCCGGGGGCCTATCCAGTTTTCAATTTCGAGATAGCCAGTTGGGTGAATACCAATTTATTATTTGCGGACTCTTGCCGGGGCCTGGGAGAATCTCAACCAATGCTAGATTGGTCCTTGGGCGGCAGCTGCTGGGCGGGCAGATCCTGCTCGATAGTGGTTAGATTGCCCTTACCATAAAGAGATTGAAAATGGACCACCCAGTCCTTGGGTAAGATGGTAGCTTCAGGTCTAATTGTATCCAACTTGCTTCCATGGCTAAATACATGCCAAAAGGTAGCTTGATTTTTGATTTGTATGGATTCTAAGGCATCCCCCCCAAATTAGGGAATCCCAAGTTCTCTTGGCATTTTTAAGGATAACTTTATACTTGGTTCTTGCTTCTTGAATTAAGGATTGTTGCGCATTTTCGATAGATTTAATCTGGGAGGTTTTGGCTTCTCCACACTCTTTATTATACAAAGAGCGATTGTTAGTATGCGCATGATTAATATTTGCTATAGGCTTGGTAAAACAAATAGTCCTAAGTGCTGTGAAAAAATCACTGTGGAGCTTCATTACATCCAGGTGGGTAAGATCGTGATCGCTCAATGATGCCAATGCGGGCTCTAAATAAGTATATATTTGTCAAAGAGCATCAGGGTTAGAAGCAACAGTATCCCATCTAACATTTCTCCTGTTGTTATTAACAACCAAGGCCCAGCTGGACAAATTTGTGACACAATCTACTGGAACGAGGCTGCCCTCAAGAGATGAGAGCAGGGGAAAGTGGTCCCATCTGTTCTTGGCCCTCATATCAATCAATGCAGCCAATGAATAGAGGTCTAGAAGAAAGCAGTTGATGTTGCTTCTGTAATGTCCCCTTTTAACTGTAGGCTGCCTATTTAGGTCCAAAGGGTTGCAGCCATTGCATGTTCTCATTTGGCATGAGAGGGAAAGATCTATCAAATGAAGTGCAACCTTGGAGGTGGTTGGGATAGAAGCTCCTTGCTGCTGGGGCAAACCGTGATGGCCATCTTCGTTGCTAGCTATATCTCTGATTAATTCTGAGGGTTCAAAAGATATGTTAAAATCGTAACAGTGGTATTTCTACTAGGAACAGGTATGCATTCTCTCATTTTAGTTAAAACCTCTGAGTCTATAGTGACAGAGGATTTCCTACTGTACACATTACACAAGAATAGATTTTTGCCATTCCACGGCCCAATTTCATGCCCCAGAATATCTTTGGAATTAATGCTTAGCTGTTTCACCTGGCACCCAATCATAATACTGACCCATATTGTAAGGCCCCCTGAGGCTCTGTCGGATCGAGTTTTTTCTGTCTTGGGGTGAAAAAGCTTTTTAATCCATGCCTATTAGAAGCTGTGAAGTCTCAAGTCTCTAGAAACATGATAATATCAGCCTTGTCAATTAAAACCCCCCAATCCATTTGGAGACAATTTACCTTTTAAGTTAGCAATATTCCAAGATATTATCATTAAGTTATGAACCCCCTCCACATTAGGAGATTGAGCCCCGTCACTTGATGGAGTTAGTGTTGACAGGAGACCAACCTGAAGAGCACCTGAGGGTGCGACACCATTCCTTAAAACAAGGGGGGAAATGGTAACAAGCTGGGGTAGTTCATTTGGTGGTTCAAGAAAGGGACTGCCTTAGGCCCCAGTCAAACCAACCCATCAAGATTGCTTAAAGCGGAGAACCTGTTACTCTGTGGAAAACTGTGGCGATCAGTTTCATTGGTTGTAAGAACACAGTTAGATATCTGGTGCGTTGGGTTTATAGGAGTACCCTAATGGGAGCGAGCATATGTTGGTGTTCATTTGGCCAAAGGTCTCCTGTGGTCTCAACAATTTTCTTTCAGATTGGGGTCTGCAAATATTCCACACAATACAGGCTCCCACTACGTCTTTCGTTGACCTGCCCAACCAACCCACCCTTCGCACCATTATTACCTCTAATTTCTTTGTAATTGGCGATCCATCGCAGATTATATGGATAAGACATCAGAACTCAACTATTATAAGTTATTACAGTTGAGTTCTGGCGTCACAATGAATTCTGCCGGAGCTAGCTGCCAAGGTGAAAGGCAGGTCAGGCCACCGAGCATAACTGAAGCAGTTGTTTAAAGCAACAGTAAGTACTTTGCTCTAGAATACAATGACAAGCAGAGAGAACAATTTTATTTTTTGTACTCCTTAGACAGTTAGAGAAAAGATAGAATCTTTCTGCATATTTCTACACAATCCATGCTACTGCTTCTTTTTTTTTTTTAAACTGACTCGTATTGTACTGTTTCTACTACCTGTTTCCATCAACTAACAGGTTTTTGCTGTGTTTAATTTTGCGCTAGAGGTTTTTTCTTTATTCTTCATGTTTGCAAACATGCTCACTCTTTCACATGAAAGAGCTATGCAGCAAGTTTTTAAGTAGTTTTAAGTAGTTTGTTACAAAGGTGATGGTGTGACCATGTATTATAGGGGATAAAGTACCCCTTGGCGTACATGATAAGGCTATTGCAAGTCATCTCGGTGTTCCATACCCTGGTAAAGGAACTCAACCCTCAGCCTCATCCCTCTATATGGTTATGGAACTCCTCGGTGACATGCAATAGGCATATAATGTACGGCAGGGGATACTGTATCCCTTTTATAATCAACAAGTGCATGTCTCGTAACAAAAAAAGCTCCTTGCTTCCTAACAAAAATCATATTCACAAAACAAAATAAATTTTGGATTACAAAGAAAAATGCAATATTTTATCTTCAAATCTGGATGTAGAGAGCAAATAAATTCGATATGTTCTTGTTTTTATATCATTTAAGGGCCCACCGCTGCTTAAAGGGTGTCTAGAGCTTCCCTCGCTATTAGCAATGCTGCTGATTAATTTTATGCGATGCTATAAATATTAACAGTGTTTATGAAGTAAGGGCCAGCGGTGGTATCCTGTTCCAGGCACAGCATGGCATATCTCTAAAGGGTTTACAGCCTACAACACTATGTATACACACTGTCCCTCGCGTTTACTTTAGCAGGAAGCAGGCGAAATACTTCTGAGGATAGGATTTCAGACTTCTCGGGGGTGGCGGGTTAGGGCAGACTGTACTTCCTTTTTGCTGGGATAACCGAAGCACAGTGAGAAAGGAAACCTTATGGAAACTTTTAATGCCACTGATGCTGTGTGCCAGGGGCTATGTCAATTTCATGAAACTGTTGAGCGAGTATAGAACGTTAATTTCATTTTCACAACCCCTGTGTGATCATAAAGCACCGATTTTACTCCAGGTAAGGAAAAGGGACAGCGTTAGACTAGAAAGCTTCCTTTTAGTCTTTTGCAGTCCTCAAGTTTCTTATTTCTTTCCGGGACTCCAAGCCCCAGAATGCATTGTCCAGTAAATGAGACAAGCGGGTCTCTAAGGCAACGCAGGATAACATAGACCATTAGGGTCGAAGCACCAGTTTCCCAGACAGTCATTGTTAACCCAAAAAGTGGTGCCACAGTTCACTAAAACCGCAAATGTTTTTTTTGATGGGCTGAAATTGACCTGTTGCAAATGTATTGTTTATGAATAAGTGATAGTAGTAAGGGCAAGGCGTAGTTTCAGGGTTCGGGGGGGGGGGGGGGGACTGGGTGAGGGGGAGGAGCTGTTACACCCCAATAACTTCATTTTCTGGTAAGTAGTTGGGTACAGGTGCTTTCAGTCAGGTATGGTGAGGAAGGTTGGCTATTTTACTAAATACTGTGTTTTCTCTCTTAATACTCCTCCCATACATCGGTATTCTCCTTTGCATGCATTTTGCTTGTCGTATAACGTATTTTAACATTAAATGCCAGCGTGACTGTTAGAAATCTGAAGCTCCCCTCCCCCAATCCTACTGAGAAAGCTACGCCCCCGAATAAGAGGCAATCTATGAGCTCAGTTACGGATGAAACGTTAAGGCTGCAACCAGCAAAAGGAAAGGTGAGTACAAGCAATGGCACCGCATGGAAAATACTGCAAGATTACTGGGGGGATTAGAAGGGTGCTGGTACGGCCAGTGGTAATATTGCTTCATTTCTCACTGATGCATGTAATGTTGTGTGGGATTGAAGAAACAGAGGCGTGATCACTCAGGGAAAGTTGTGGCGGGGAGGATTTTGATGACTGGAGGCCGGTAACTTTGACCTCAATAGCACAAAAATTGATATTGCCTTTTTCTCTGGACCCCTCTCCTTCATGCAAAATTAAATCAGATTGAATATTTCACAAAAATGCTTCATTCCTTTCTGAACCTTCCCTTACCTATTGGAAAGTTCCATCTCCTTCCAGAATATTGACTTAACAGTGAACAAACACACTCAGCTGGACGGTGGGAAGAAACACTAACCCCAGTGGCTAAAGGAGGCGGCTGTGTATAATTGACAGTCCCTATGAAGGGAGCAGCGCCTTTAGGAACCCTCAAAAGGATCACTGAAGAGATTCAGCTTCATGAATGTCCTACTCCAGAGATGTTCCTCTCAATATGTCCCACTGAGGCAGCTGCAAAAAATCTGGAGGGTCCCTGGGAAGAATCGTGGTTATTTGCAGCCTGCAGTGATGCACTAGTCACTGCACACTCCAATTTGCAGGTCAATGGCTCATTTGCTTTTATGGCACTTGGCGCTTTAATTACCTTGATTGCCTAAATAACGTATTTCAAATTGAATTGGCTGGTTTGCTTCTCCATTCAGCCTGCATCACCAATGCCTGCTTGCCAACAGATCATTCTGCTTCCCAAAAGTTGCTGCTCCGCAAACTGTACGCCTATTCAACCCCCCTCACCACTCTTTACTGGGAGGCCCTGTGGGCGAGGGAGACCCAAGGCAGGGTTGTCCTACTGTCATTTAGGGCCAAGGTATGATTTCAGAAAACAGCTTTGAACTGCTTTGATTAGGTTTCCATATAGAATCATTATTCTTTAATTCGAAGTATTCTGGTGCGGTGTAATGCAATTTATCGATTACTTTCTGACCTACTGGTTGGACAACACGTTAAAGACATTAAGTTAACCTTTCAGCCAGCAGACTGCTTTAAACTGCTGCATCTTGCTGCCACACCCTTCATCTGCTCTTACTCCTGCCTCAGCACTGCTCATGGAATTGGCTCATCACTTAAAACTGTTCCTCCCCATTGTAGGGCTTTCCCAACAGTGCAGGAGAGTGACAGACCTAGTTTTGCATCTCCTGACAGAATACCTCACTGGTTCGTCCAATGTGCTGCACACATACACATTTACAGAATTATGAACACGTGACTCTTTTACCCCAGCTTGGATGCGTCCAGTACTCCTGTCACTTATGGAAGAGAACCTACTATCTAACACAATACTAATTAGAGGGCTTTTAAGCCTCTCATAACAAACTGTTATTGGATGTGTTCTATGAGGCCATGGTGCCAGGGTTTGAATATTCTATGATCCAGGTGGTGGCAGAAAACCACTTTCCTAAATCGCCTGTAATTTTTCCTTCTCTGCTACCACAGCCCTCAGAGAGCCAACAACGGGTCCAGGGCACTCGAGACATTGATCCTTCAGAGTCACCATCAGGCTGTGTTAAACTATTAGGTAACCAGGAGGCCAATGTGGTTCTTTATTGACAAAGCCTGTATTCTGCCACTTCATAAGGATAGTATACATATATAACGGGCACACAATACCCAACTTTGTGCTGAAGGCCGGCTGAAGATGTCTGGGCACTCTTACCGGTGGCCGGGCTGCAAAAGCAGTTACTGCCACGGGCAGCATAAGGTCTAGCTAAGCCACTGCTGGGAATCGCCACCTAGATGTCTCCAACGTCCCCTTATGGCTGCAGTCTGCATCCCATTTCCATATTGGACACACTAGAAACCCTACCCTTGTTTCAATGGACTACAGATGCCAAAATGCAAAGCCAATATTCACGATGCCTGTGAAACACTATGCAATGTTCTTTCAGTAGTGTTTGTCCTGCTACTCCTCAGCTCTGGATTCTCTCATCCAGGGGGTATGAGCAGGTGGGAATACACACACTGGTGCTAGTTTTAAACATTTGTGCAGCCAATTCATGTGACTCCACCTCGTGCTTGCAGCTGCATGTAACTGCTTGTAAGCTGCCATTGTTTAAAACTCCTTGTTCATGTACTGGTGCTAGAACCTTTGGGTAATACAACTCTTAATCCCTGTTTGGTGACCAAAAGCCTGCTTTGCTTCTGCTGTCCTGGTCCAGCATTAGGTGCAGGTATCGTTTGCCTTTTTGTGAATAAGGAAAAAAGCATCCAAGTGCTAGGCACCTCAGTGATTTAGAACTTATTCTATAGGTGCTAATACGCACTACACCGATAAACAGAAATGTTTTACAGTTTCACAGTATTGTGTTAAGATGAAAACACATTTACAGTTGACAATTGCTGCTACTTCATAGGTTGGTAAATTAAGGCATCATACGTGGCTGAGGACCAACTTTGGAGGATCAATGTCATGATTTCAAACAGCGAGGCTATCCCTCTGTCAACTTGACTCAAGCTGTGTCAAAAATTCAGAAGTTACAACGTCAGGATTTACTTTTATCTAAACCCAAGTCAACAGAATTTCGTTTGGTTTTTGTATCTAAATTCTCAACGAGATCATCCACCATCAAAAAGATCATTAAAACAAGATGGGAGTTGCTCAATTTTGAACCAGATTTCAACGGACTATATGATCAAGAACCCTTGTTTGCACATACAAGGAGTAGAAACATCAAACAGATGCTCACGTGACCAAGCCCATTAAAGATAGAGACACTGGTATGCGCAAGTGCTACAATTGTGTCAGTTGTAATAACATAATACCTGGCAACATAATCAACCATCCTCACTCCGGCAAAGAAATTCATCTCAGATATGCTGGAGATTGTAATTCGTCGTATGTCATCTACTGTATCAAATGCCCGTGTGGTTTATTATATGTAGGCAAAACTGAACACAAAATCAAGGTCAGAATCACAGAACACAAGAGCACAATCCGAACTTGTAGTCTAAAATCACACCTAGTGACACACTGGATAAAACACAAGCACACTATTGCACAATTGAGATACACGATTCTTGAAATGTTAACCTGCAGCACTGGCAGAGACAGTGCCAAATTACTTTCTCAATGAGAAGTGTGGTGGATTAAGTCACTACAGACGATGATCCCCGAAGGTTTAAATGATAAACTTGACATGTCTTGCTTTCTCTGATAACGCTGGTTGTTCCATGTTCGTCCCTTGGGATGACATTTTTGACATTATTAACTGTAACTCTCGAATCTTTCAGGTAGTTTGTAAAATGTGTCTTACTAATGGCAAAACTTTAATTTTATTTCATTTTTTACTTTCACTTTGAGGTTGCTATTACACTTTTGATGCACAACCTTCCATCACTCGTTCTTATGCTGTTCGCACCTTTTATACACAGGCTCATTCTCACATACATCATAAAGTCAGAAAGTGTGCGATTACATTGATTGAGGCAAGATCTCAGGTCAGTGTGGGGGATCCTCGGTATTTCGGATTATCATGGCCATTCATTACGTGTTCATTGTAGTGGCTCACTTGGTTGTTTTTAGGTCTTGCCTGGCGAAAAGCAGCGCATGCGCTGCTCTCGTCAGAGAGACCTTTTGGAATCAATTCTCCCCAACGCTTGCATGCACGCGCCTGCATGGACAAAGATGGCTGCTCTCGCCATCTGTCCAATGCAGACAGCATGCGTGTGTCCCTACGGACTGTGGACAGTCCGACGCCATCTTGTCTAAATAGCACATGCACCACGCTGCCGCGCTCACTGCCCCCGCTTCCCCCACCCACTCCCACCGCGATGACACACGGCGCGTGTACTCTGCCTGACTCCCCCCACTTCCCCCCACCCACTTCCACTGCGACGACACACGGCACGTGTACTCTGCCTGTGCAACCGAGATCTTGTTTGAAAAGCTGTGTGTAATAGGGGCCTGAACATTTTCAGGGGGGATAGCTAGGAATTAGTTCACAATAGCAAGGCAGCTTTCAAGTTTACTTCATGCCCTAGAGCGAATTCTATTTGCGCGCATGAGAATGTCATAGAAGCAAGGAGAACGGCAACCATGCATTGATTGGGTCAGTGCGCATGCAAGGCCGCCCATACCTCTGCGAGCTGACCTCCTCATTATAAAATGGCAGCAACTAAATCTGCACACACGCAGGCATATCATGATGCCGCTTTCTTTGCCCTCGCAAAAGATGTCTGTGCATCTTAACCACATACATTAACTCGAAATGTCTCAGAGGTAATGCATGTTTTGCTTACATCGGAGCTCGGAAAAACAGGGTGGGTACTGACTGTTTCCGATCTCTGCTATCGGATAAATCTGCATTAGCTTGGAGATAATTTCAGTTAATGATTGCACTCAAAAGGCTGCAGAGGCAACTGCGCAGGCGCAGTGCAGAAAACGACATCCTAGTACGGCCCCTGGAACGTCAGGTCTGAGACGAACATTTGTAGCAGGTCACAGTCAAATTCAAAGCATGTGTTCTGGATGGGAATGAAAGTCTCAGCTGCTACTGTCTGTTCCTTTAAGCCAGATGAGTGACCAGGATGGTTTAACACGCTGTTCCAGACAAAAGTTTCCACAGAGAGGCATTCTTTTGCAGGCTTTCAGTATGTTATTGGGTGGCGCAGCAAGGATGCCATTTACTCTAATGCAAGCACGATAAATGCCACCCAGCCTCTGTTTTTAAAGAAAAAAACGCCATTATTGGGGGTCACATGGGTCCCCTATATCCTGGTGCAACTGTACCTGTTGTACTATTGTTAGCTACTTTCCTGCAGGTATGCCACATTAACGGATACTTTTTGGTGATTTGTAGCGTTTTGCGTGACTCTGTCACATTGGGTTACACTTTGAGCCAATTCAAATGCCCAAGGACACAAGGTGAACCATGATATTGACAAAGTTGGACAATTCCATGATTTTGCGAAATACATCGATTTGGTATTCCATCACTCCTGGGTCAAACCAGGCAAAACTGAAAATCAAAATCAGGCTCTGCAAAAATATTCAAGCCACCTCCACACTGCACGATGCTGTGCTTAAAACTGGACTTTTAAGATATGGTTACGGCTATTGGCATTGTAAATGTAAAAGACAATGTAAATGACAATGCCTTTTATTTATGATTTAAAAACGAAAACAAAAAAAAGGCATTGTCATTTACAATGTCAATCGCTCAAACTCTCGTAATTGCGAGACCTATTGCATTGCAAATGCTTGTTTCATTTTGTCAGTACAGCTGGTTGCTTCGAAAGTCGAGCGATAGACAGCCTACGGTGACCCTGATCATAGTCAGCATCTAGGTAAGGGCGGCGTATTCAGTCCCTTGCACACCTCTTATAACCATTCATTGGGGGGGGGGGGGGGGTAGGGGGGGGGGAGTGTTTTGCATGGTCTATTAGTCCGTCCTGTTTTTCAGAGATACAGGCAACACAGTCTTCGTGTCAACAGCACAGCTTTTGACGTTCATCTTTCGCTTTCAAACTCCTCAATTGCAGGTAACGCTGCAATATCTAGATTACACTAGGGAGTATATAAATTGAACACGCCCATGGTGTACTGGGCTCATTGTTGCCATTGTCATTCCTTACAGGACGTCGGTTCTTGATACACAGGTCCATCGTGCACAAGGCATTCAGTGCTTCATCTGCTGCTGACCCTGGCACTAGTGGTTCCACTATATAGACGCCACGAGAGGTCATCATTTATCCTGACACCAGTTTTCTCGTCATTGGTTTGTCTTTCTATATATAGCATGCTGAGAGGGGTTTTTATTCTCTGCAGCTCAGACTGAGATCTGTCTCGGATATACTACTGCTAGCGGAGTCTGATCGGCACTACACTCAGTAAGCTTCTCTATTATCACACAATTTTTGTGTTTGCACCGGGATTTTGAGAGTTTTCACCAGGTTATGTTGCACTTGGGTTGACATTTTTCTTGGGTTATTTTTGTTGTCTGGATTCATCACTTTATCCTTTTACACTCATGATTTACGGGTGAGATTACACATCTTAAATCTTTGCTTCTCTTGATTTTGATTTATTCATGATTTACTTCTACAGCTTTCACTTCACTTGATGCCATGTGTAAGCACATTCAGATGGTTCTAGTATTTTGCCTCTTCTGTACGTTGTTGTCTAAAAAATTAGAATATTATTACCTTTGTTTATTCTAGTTTTGTTGGTCTATTCACATCTTTACAGTGGCCCCTGAAGAAGGGATGCATTAATTCCGAAATGCATTGGGCATACTATCCGAAGAAGATCAGACAACTTTGTTTGTTTTTCAATTACATTATCAAGTATAAAAATTGATGTTTGTTTTTGTGTATGCATTTGATGATTTTTCAATAATCAAATTGGATATCATGTGAAGAAAAGCCATATAAAGGCTTCATTGGTGATTTTGTAACAACACGATTTAGTTGTTTAGATGTTTCATTGTAATGTGTTTATTTGTACTACATTTTGTGACTAAGTGAATTAATACATCACTTTGTGCGCCCAGTATACAAGTGAACATACTCTTGCGGACATTGAGGACCAGGAATGAGCACAGGAATCTCCACCATGGACTTTGGGTCATGTCTGACCTATTGCCTGTCTCCTCACCGGCGTAGGAGCCCTATCAGTGATGACGTGCAATGCACCATCTTCTTACAGCACTACAGGAGCCTGGATTGTCTGTTAACTCTTTGAACTCCTTCCCACTTTCAACTCATCACTAGCTGAAGAAATGTGGTGAAACCATGAGAATTGTGGGGAATCAGCACATAACTCTCTTTTAAGCTGGAGCCATTTTGCGCCTGTTTTTCTTGCTGCCCTTGAGGCAGCTGCCTTGTTATAGCATCGGCCATGGGGATGGCTGATTGTGGTCCTGAAGCCTTTTTTTTTTAAATTTAGTTTTGCATTTTGAGAATAAAAAAAACAAACCCCATATACAATCAGTTAAGCTGTAGCAGTTGATGGGACACATACAGTTCTTACAATTTAAAAGCAGGATACAACGACCATAAAATAGATTACTTTACAGACAGACAATCTCTTGACAGTAATCAAACCCGTAATCAATTGTGGAACCAAATTTGTACAGTTCAACAATGATATGGGCAATCAATTATCATCTACAGTCAGCAGATATGCAGTAAGTGCGCCCCAGATATCGCGGGTCTTGGAGGAGCTAGGCAAATCCTCAGCATAGCACGTGAATTGATCTCGGCAATATACCAGGTCTTGTAACCTTTGTTTAGTTGTTGGTGCTGGCCTACCACCCCAGCATATCGAAACTCTGCGTTTAGCAATCAGCAGCGCCACTGCTACTAATTTCCTATGAGACGCTTTAATATCATTAACCTTTCCCAGTAAGCATAAGTGGGGGGTACAGGATATAGGTAAACCTACCATCAATTGTATGGTGCTTGTGACTGATTCCCAGAATGAGAAAACCCTTGGACAGGCCCAGGCTAAATGGTGGAAGTCAGAGTCGGGGGAACTGCATCTTGTGCAATCGACAGTGTCCCGCAAACCATACTTATAAAGTTGGGTTGGTGTGTAGTACATTTGATGTAGATATTTAAAATGCACTAGTCTTAAGTTCCCATTCGCTGTGAGTTGGCCTGTCATTTGGCAGCAGCTAAACCAGTCTTCCTCCGATAGCGGATCAGATAGGACTGCGTTCCATTTGTCCCTTACCGTTGTCTCCGCAGTAGCCGCTTCTTTCTGTGAAGCATGATATAGATGTGTGACCAGTCTAGCACGTGAAGGCATGGTATATAGGAGTTGCAGCGCTTCTAATGTCGGGGGTTCTGCCGGAAAGTGAGGGTATAGCACACGTATAGCGGATCGCAGCCGTGTGAACACAAACATTCGCATTGCAATATTGGACCCTTCAGTGAGCTTAGTTTTCGCCTCCACAAATTTGCCCCTGAAAATACATCTCCCATGGTGGACATGTCCATTTCCTTAAGAGTTTTCAGTGCACCTGGTTCCCCGGTGACCGAGAGATCAGTGTGGTGTATTAGTGGCATGTTTGGTGCATAAAGCAGTAGTTTGTGCGCCCGCCTCCCGAGCTCTTGCCATGCCCTAGTAGTAATTTGCACCATGTCTGTTTCCCCTTTCTCTCAGACGATATGCTTGTTGACTATCATGGCCTTCAGCGGTATCGGATGTGCGGCCCCTGCTTCCACTGCTACTTGGGGAATGTGGGATGGCTCCTGTTGCTATTAATAAGCATAATGGGTCTGCGCACATAGATAATATAAATGGAAGTCAGGGGCTGTGAAGCCCCCCTGCTCGTAAGGCAATGTCAGTGTTTCCCATTTAAGTCTTGGTTTTTGCCCGCCCCATGCAAGTGTGACTAATAAACACCGAAGTGTGTCAAAGAAGTGGCGTGTTAAGTGTACAGGAATGTTCAGGAATAAATATAAAAATCGTGGAAGGACCACCATTTTCATTAGTACTATCCTATCCGCGAATGACAACAGTAGTTTTATCCAGCGGGTTATTTGTTCTTCGAGGCACGAGATGGCGCCACCGAAATTGGATTGGACCACCACCTGTGCGTCTCGATGGAGCCACACTCCCAGGTATTTCACGGAGTCTCTGCACCAAGCCAGCGGGTAATCCAAGCCCACCCTGGGTGAGCTATCCATGAGGGGTAAGATGACTGATTTCGACCAGTTTATCCCAAGTCCTGAGGACCATTCAAACCGGATATACTCCCTAATGAGTTGCGCTAAATGCGTATTGGGATCACTCACATATAACACCATATCGTCGGCGTACATGGAGACTGTCAGGGGTAGCTGGTAAAATCGTAGTGCTGCTTGCGCATGACGCTGTCGCAGAATAAATGCCAATGGTTCAAGCATCAACGCAAACAACAAGTGTGATAGCGGACACCCTTGCTGCATGCCCCGCTGTATCTGAAAAAATCCGACAGTTGACCATTGACTCTCACACGTGCCACCGGGTCCGTATAAATCAATTTAATCCAATTTGTAAAAATGAAAGGCACACCCATGCAATGCAAAATAGCAAACATATATGACCAGGAGATGGAGTCGAAGGCCTTAGCGGCGTCGAGGAGGACTGCCACTGCCGGCAGGGTGTGTTCAAGGACATGTAATACCGCAAATAGTTGGAGCTGTGAGGCCTGCTCCATTGATCACTCCTGTCTTCCTACTGTGCACCGCTGAGGAAGTTTTTTGCTGTATGTATGTAATATGCTTTTGATGCTCTAGCGGCCGGCCGTGTGGTTGTAGGCCCATACCTGTAACTTCTATAAACTGCAATAAACGGTTTCAAAAAAAAAAAAAAATAAAATAAAAAAAAAATACCGCAAATAGTGTACGCAGATTATGGGACGTGGAGCGGGTAGGGATAAACCCGATTGATCAGGGAGCACCATAACTGGAAGAAGTAGTTTTAGCCTATTCGCCAGTACTTTCGCCAATATCTTTACATCAGTATTTATCAAAGACAAAGGTCTATATGATTTGCACCGGTCCAGAGCTTTATCAGGTTTTAACAGAGTTATTACAAGTGCTTTCCGTAGAGTGGGAGGCAAACTGCGGGTATCATATGCCTCCATATACATCTCCAGAAGGTAGGGGGCCAGAAGGTCGATATATTCTTTATAAAACTCAGCTGGTAGGCCATCTGTACCCGCCGCCATTCCGTTGGGCAATGCAGCAATGGCCTCATGAATTTCATCGAGTGTTAAGGGATGCATTAAAAATTCTTGCTGATGGTGCGAGAGCCACACTAGTGCGATGTCGTCTAGGTATTGTGCTAATTCTGCCTCATCTGCCGACTCTCATAAGTCCTGGTGTAGAATGCACAAAGATTCTAAGTATGTTAGGTGTGTCGCAGTGTGTGGTGTCCTCCTCTGTGATGGTTTTAACCATATCATTCTTTCCCCAAGGGTCTACTATTCTGCCAGCCAATGCTTTTCCTAGGCCTGCCTCCCTTCCCGTAGTATCTGGCTTTGCTTCTGTGTGACATGTGGTGTATTTCCTGGTCAGCCATGTCATTATACTCTGTAATCTTCATTTTAAAAGATGCTAGTGTGACAGGGTTAGCCATAGCGCCATATTCTCGCTCAAGATCGCCCAGCTCCCGCTCCAACCTAGTCATAGTGCCACGTAAGGATTTTAAAACGCCCGACTGTAACCCCATACATGCACCCCGAATAGTTACTTTAAATGCCTCCCATAGGGTCCCTATAGATTGCACCGATCCGGTATTATGCAGGAAATATTCCGATATAGCCTCACAAATCCCCTCGCAAAACACCTGATCAAGTAGGGAGGAAGAATGCAGGCGCCATTGAAATTGGGAGGAGGTATATGTCGGTAACGCTATGCTTAAAAGTACCGGGCATGATCAGATAGGGTCCTAGGTAGGTGCTTGATCTGTACAGTCCATGTATTGACATCTGTCGTGACCAGCCAATAGTCAATACGGGACCAGAATTGACGTGCATATGAATGACATGTACCCTCCCGAGTGTCCTCGTGTCTCAGTCGCCGAATATCAAGCAGCCCTAGATTCAGCATACCGTGATGCATGGCAGTTGTTGCTTTTTTCCGTGTGGGATCGGCTAGTGAACTCTATCTATTGCTGGGTGTAACACCGCATTAAAGTCCCCGCCACATATAATGGTAGATGGGTCAGCTGGCATACTATCCCCCATAGTGTTTCATAGAAAGGAGGGTCGTCAGTGTTGGGACTATAGATATTTACGATGAGGCTCATTTTGCCGTGTAGTGTACCTTGTACCAGTATATACCGACCCAACTTATCTTCCTCCACATGCACGTGTTCATCCCTCTGCGTCAGCATCCATGCCAACCTCCGCCTCCCGTGCCGATTCCTTCCGCTCGATCTGTCGCACATATTGCAGGGCTTCTTTAGGCGTCGAGAAGACGCGAACTTTTCCTGCATGTTGTATTCTCAGTCATGCAGGATATAACATTGCATATTGTATGTGCAGTATTTGTAGCTTTTTCTTTACGGAGTGGAATTCCCGCTGTGCCTGCTGCACAGCCAAGGTGAAATCAGGGAACAGCTCAATTTTCATGCCTTGATAAATTTTGGCCCCCTTCTCCCGGGCAAGACGCAGCGCCGTGTCACGATCTCTATAGTTTAGAAGGCGAGCTATAATAGGATGTGGTGGTGCCCCTGGTATAGGTCTGGCTGCTAAGGACTGATGAGCTCTCTCCACAATGAGCACAGTAGAGAAGGGTTCAGGTCCCAGCATTTCTTTGAGCAGAGTTTCTACGTATGTTTCCATGGCTCTGGTGTTGGTCGATTCGGGGATGCCCGTAATTTGTAGATTGTTCCAGCGTGAGCGGGCCTCGAGATCCTCGTTCTTCGCTTACATCACTTCCAGTATTTTTTCCATGCTGGAGCACGATGCGCTAACGACCTCCATTTTGTCTTCTGTTCTGGAGATACGTTGTTCAGCCTCAGCTATCTTTGCACCATGTTTGTCAAGTTTCGCCGCCATGTTGTCCATACGCAAGTTAAGATGGTCGATTTTCGCATCATTAGTGTGCAGACTTCGTTGCATACTGAGCATCAGGCGTTCCAGCTTGGAATTTGCGCCAGCTTCCAGTTCTGGATCAGTGTCCGAAGCAGCTGGGGCTTGAGACTCCGTGAGTCGGCGCGCTTCGAAATTGCGTTTGGCCTGGACTGTTCCCATGAGGCACAGGGTCAGACTGATTTGCATATGGCCATGTCTGAACTGGGGTGGCAGAGTGGGCTAAAGAACGGTGATGGATTAAACCCAGATCAGTTGACTGGGGGTGAGTGCTTGCAATGTTCAACACTCCGTCCATCATTTCCTTTGGTTTTTGCTTTGTTCGCCATAAGTTGGCAGGGTATGCTCAGACGTGAGTCCCTTGCTCACTTTGCCACTGGATTCAAGCAAGCCTGGCTGAAGACGGCTGAAATGCCAGAAACCGGTCCTAGGAAGCTTGTTTTCGGTCCAGGGAAGACATGGCTTGGCAGTTCGGGCTGGACTGTTCCCATGAGGCACAGGGTCAGACTGATTTGCATATGGCCATGTCTGAACTGGGGTGGCAGAGTGGGCTAAAGAACGGTGATGGATTAAACCCAGATCAGTTGACTGGGGGTGAGTGCTTGCAATGTTCAACACTCCGTCCATCATTTCCTTTGGTTTTTGCTTATCAGTTCTTCCCATGATTGTGCTTAATATTGGCTGGGCGGTGTGCACAACAGAGTCAGAATGTATTGGTGGCTGTTACCTTGCAGAAACAATGCGATGGAGAGCCATTGTTGTAGTGCGTCACTCGGTGCAGCGAGTGTGTGACCGCATTGCACACCGTGTTAGCGACGTTCTCTGCGCTGTTCTGTGGCGGCAGGGTAGCTGTTGGTTATCGACTACAGCTAAGCAGTATGACAATGCGGTGCTGATCAAGGAGCCTGTGCCCCCCACAGTGTTAGCACTGCCCAGTCTGCGCGTGATGGCGCCCTCAGCACCCAGCCAGTATAGTCATTCACGGTTAAGCGCAACTGTCCACATCAGCAAGCGCAACGGGTGCGGGGCGATTACAGGGTCTTGCACAAATTATTTGGCATGCGACTTCTAGGCGGTGTCGTGTCAGGCCTCCAGACCGTCAGCTTAAGTCGAACAGGTGGGTGCCATTTTACACTTTCAAATCCAAAGGAGAATACAACCGGGAAAGAAGAGAATGAAGCTCCTGAAAGGCTGATCTGATAGTGTTAGATAGTTTGTAAAAAACGGTCTGGCATGGATTCAGGGGGAAGCAGATCAACTAGATGCGAGACAGTTCAGTAACTGTGACCAATAATAACCATGTGTCTTTAAATAATGATGGCAAACCAAATGTGCGGTGGCTCTACCGTTGTTGCAAGTGAGCCTATATTTGTGGGAGAAAAAGGCAATGCGGTTTCCCCGATGGGATCTTCAATGTTTCAACTCCCCTGCATTAGCGTTCTGACCATACATTCAAGAAGCACTCTGGTGGAGGGGCGTACAGCCTTAGGGACGAGAGGACTCAGAAGCACGCCACCAGCCGCAGCCAGACGAAGCCCCGCCAAGCCAGGCACCAGCAGCAGCGATAACAGGGGACGTACAGGCACCCCCGCGATGAGTAAACAAAGCACCGATCCACGGCACTAGGTCCTGGCAGGTTAAGGCTCCTCACGATGCACTAAGGGGCTATGGCGTCCACCGCGGGCCATGTGTGACACGCCGTGGGGTCCAACATCCACAGTGTAACGGTGGCGGCCGTGGATGAAGTAGGTATGCCGCACGTTGATTCAGCTGCGCTGTGTAGATGGCGAACGTGTCGTGCAGGGAGTGCAAGCCGCAATGCACTAGCCTTACCGCCGATCACTGGTGGGAGTGGGTGCTCGCGTGTATCACTGAGGCCACTGCGATCCCCCGGGAGGAATCCCAGCCGCTGGGCAGCAGACGGCGGGCGCTGGGAGTTGCACACCGTCAGGCTTCAGCGCCAAGAGCACTCCGGTGCCGCCATTTTGTTGGGAGGTAAGGCGATGTTGTTTATGGCGAGTAGCAGCGCAGAATGGCAAAAACAACTGCACCGTTGTGATCCTCACTGGTTAAGGGCTCAGAAAATGTGTAGGTTGCCTAGGGATGGCGCCGTTGTTGCAGGATATTTGATGGATTGATTCCTCGACCAGCAGAGCAGCACTAGAAGGCGGCCATCTTGCTCTGGGCTCTCAAGCGCCCCCCCCGTGGTCCTGAAGACTTCCACTGCATTCTGTCATCAGAGTAAATTCATTTAAAACTATTGAGAGGAAGGAACGTGGATGAGAGAGGGGAAGAAGGATCACAAAGAAACTTAGAGAAATCCCGGACATGAAGAGATGGGTTCTTGGTGTGTAAATACATTTTAAGGAGAGAGATGGCTAAAGGTTGCATGTAAAAAGAGGATGTTTCTGGTAAGTGATGTAGTTAGGATACACTTGCTTCATCATGATGCTTTGGGCGATTACACTTTTATTAAGTAGATGTAGAAATTATGTGCAGAGTTTACCATGAATGAATGACCATAAAGATATCCCGTGATAGATGGTGATGAGACAATCCAAGACGTGCCTAAAGGTGGTATTAAAAAGTGTGTGTTCATATATATATATATATATATATATGTTAACACCGCACTTCAATGTGCTTGCAGTCCTCATGTCGGTGATCACAGCCTGACGCGTTTCTGGGCATCTTGAAGTGCGGTGTTTAGCCTTACCTGGACAGGCGCTGCAAGTGAGTTGCTGGGGAGTGCGGCCTTGCCTGCGGGTACCTTGGAGCCTAGATATATATATATATATATGTATATATATATATATACAAATAAAACAAAAAAACATTAACAATTCAACTGCAAAATTGCAAATCATTAAATAAATTACCAAATTAATTAAATATAAACAGCCATAAAATCCCCAAAAAGACATTTACTAAAAATATTCTAACAACTACATTCTCTCTCTCTGTCTCTCTGTGTCTGGGTCTCACTCTCTCTCTCTCTGTATATATATATATATATATATATATATATATATATATATATATATATATACTATACAGACACTCCATGTGAACTACACCTACCAGCATGCATTTGCTCAGCAAGGTGAGAGCTCAAGGGGCTAACACACCTTCTATTGGAGGAGGAGTGACGACATCACAGAGGGAGCGGTCTATTTCACAGCTGCATCTCGTTGGACCCCCTTACAGAGCACAGAGTTCGTGAAACCGGCACTGAAGAGAGCCATTGGAGGCTTGAAACGCGTCTGCCTGAGCGTTTCAGGAACTATGAGCATTACGCGCCTTTGAAAAATAAAGCCTTTGTCATTTTACCCCGGAGCTGTATCGCGCTTTTTCTTCAATGGGAGGAAGCTTTGGTTTGGATGTTAGAGTCAGCAAGCAGGTCGCTGACTAGCGATACACCCTCTCGTTCTGGAGCACCGTGAAGAGACCAGCACGTTGTGGATATCTTGCATGGACTGCATCAACACGGCGCCCTCCCAGCTGCCTAGATGCCCACATGGTTTGACAAGCGGCAAGGGGAGAGAGTAGGCGAAACGTTTCGCCTGATAAGGGGCTGGCAATAGACTTTGTCTCATCCCGCTGGGCTCCTGAGCTGACGTGTGGAACACAACCAACTTTGTTGGGGCATCACTTGTTAGGAGAAACGCTGTTACTATACAGACACTCCATGTGAACTACACCTACCAGCATGCATTTGCTCAGCAAGGTGAGAGCTCAAGGGGCTAACACACCTTCTATTGGAGGAGGAGTGACGACATCACAGAGGGAGCGGTCTATTTCACAGCTGCATCTCGTTGGACCCCCTTACAGAGCACAGAGTTCGTGAAACCGGCACTGAAGAGAGCCATTGGAGGCTTGAAACGCGTCTGCCTGAGCGTTTCAGGAACTATGAGCATTACGCGCCTTTGAAAAATAAAGCCTTTTTCTTCAATGGGAGGAAGCTTTGGTTTGGATGTTAGAGTCAGCAAGCAGGTCGCTGACTAGCGATACACCCTCTCGTTCTGGAGCACCGTGAAGAGACCAGCACGTTGTGGATATTTTGCATGGACTGCATCAACACGGCGCCCCCCCAGCTGCCTAGATGCCCACATGGTTTGACAAGCGGCAAGGGAAGAGAGTAGGCGAAACGTTTCGCCTGATAAGGGGCTGGCAATAGACTTTGTCTCATCCCGCTGGGCTCCTGAGCTGACGTGTGGAACACAACCAACTTTGTTGGGGCATCACTTGTTGTTAGGAGAAACGCTGTTACTATACAGATACTCCATGTGAACTACACCTACCAGCATGCATTTGCTCAGCAAGGTGAGAGCTCAAGGGGCTAACACACCTTCTATTGGAGGAAGAGTGACGACATCACAGAGGGAGCGGTCTATTTTACAGCTGCATCTCGTTGGACCCCCTTACAGAGCACAGAGTTCGTGAAACCGGCACTGAAGAGAGCCATTGAAGGCTTGAAACGCGTCTGCCTGAGCGTTCCAGGAACTATGAGCATTACGCGCCTTTGAAAAATAAAGCCTTTGTCATTTTACCCCGGAGCTGTATCGCGCTTTTTCTTCAATGGGAGGAAGCTTTGGTTTGGATATATATATATATATATATATATTACCTACTGGCGGTCGCCAGTAGGTAGTTATAGTTAGGACCACGTTTCCATAGGAAAACCTCAACATTCTATTTTGAATAACTTTGGCGCCGGACGACGAATCCTCACGAATTTCTCAAAATAGGTGGGGCGCTACGCTCCGCTCCTACCCTGAAAGTCTCGGGGGGATCCGTCAAGCGGGGGCTGAGATAAAAGGGGGGTCCCAAAACACGTTTTTCCCATGCATTTTTCCATAGGACCTTTAGAACGAGCTACAGCCCGAACGGCTGAACAGAATTACTCAAAATTTGGCAGAGAGGTAGTCCCTAGGTCAAGGAAGTGCCTTTTGTAGGTTTGGTGTAAATATGTTCAGTAGATTCTGAGAAAATAGCCTTTAAATCAATATATATATCTGAGCCAGCTTACGGTACGCTTACCGTACGCTTACGGTAAGCGTACGGTGGCGTGCGCGAGCGCGATTCTGATTGGCTCTTAGATCTTAGTAAACATTCGAATCGGCCGAAACCAGGAAGCGGCGGCCGCCATTTTGTGTATTTCACTCTGAAAAAAAAGAGTGAAAACAAAGAAAGGGGGCAATGAGGAGAGTTACAGACCCCCTAACAATTGTAAGGGGGTCAAAGAAGGACAGAAAAGTACAAAAAAAACATTTATTGATTTTAAAAAAAATCACGGGGTACGCGTACGGTAAGCTCACGGTAAGCGTACGGTAAAAAAAATAAAAATAAATAAATGAAAATCAGATTTAAGAGTTTAGAAATTAGGGAGCTCTAAAAAGAGCTGTTGTGTTTATGGAGTCATTTTTTTAGTGGTACTTACAAGTAAGTACCGATGCAGAGTCTAAGGTTCAAGAGGAAGACTCTGTTCCCTTCATCATTGAAGTGCACACCATCTCCTCTATAAATGTCTTGCATGTCGTAACGCAAGTTGTTGTGGTAAATGGCACCCATACCATAGTCACGGAGGAAAGCAGAAACAGATTTCTTGACGTGCTTTCTTGCTTTGTCAATCTGTGGACAGAAATGATTGGACCAGTTCCATTTTTGCCTTTGGCATATGTTGGAAAACACAAAGGCAGTTTTAGGGAAAAGTGTAAACAGTTGTGCAAAGGTGTCCTTCATAAGCATTTCCAGACCTACCCCAGTCAAAGTGCCTAGGTCATTGCCACCACAGTGCACTATTATGAGGTCAGGGTGTTGGATTTGCATGAAGGATTTCACCAATGGCATCAATTGGTGCCACTTTAACCCTCTCTGACCAATCCATTTAATGTCTACATTTGGCAAAGCAAGGTCTCTCACCATATCTGTTTTCTCTGCAAACTTTTCACTCCAGAAGACATAGCTGTGCCCTACAATCCACACTGTGAACATCTTCAAAGGAGAACTGGATGCACTCAGGAGGTGTCTTTCAGTAGAATGGCAATATGAAAATAAAGACAGTTTGGAAATGGAGGCATACATATTTTTTACAAAACAAAAAGAACTGATTGGCTGTTTCATACCATTCTAGAATAAAAACTAGGCTGTATGTGAAAATTAATAGAAGCATGTTTTGTATTGGTACAAAAAAATGTGTAACCAAAGAACAGTACTATGGATTTGCAGTTAGGATTGAAAAGTCAAGCACTCTTGCTCTGTGGAATTGAAACATTGTGTGTCGAACTTCTGACCTAACTGCACACAGCAGTGTTCCATGAGCTGTTGCTATGGTAGCAGGCAGAAGTCAAGTTGGGGGAAGGGTACTAGGCAGAAGTCAAGTTGGGGGCAGGGTACTTTTGGAAAAGGGTTGGTTTTCAACCAATAGAAATGTGTCATTACATTTGAAAAAAAGGGGGAAGCACTGAGATTTGAAACTTACATGTATATGTGTGGAAAAATAGAGGGAAAGTTTGCCATTATCTGGTTCTGCTGAGAGGAGAGAGGTGTACAGAACAGAGATCCTGGCTCTGATAATCTGCTGTTTGAGTGACACATTTCTTTCACAACTAACTAAATTTAAAGGTGAGTTTACAGTTTGAGAGGGGATGTATGTGGTAACTTAAGAAATGAATAATAGAAATGGGAATTGTTTTTGTTGTAGTTACACATGGTGGATTCATAATGTGTCAGTCTGTAAAAGAGATTTTCACTTGGCCCGAAAAAAAAAGAGCAGTAAGTGTGCTTTCAAATTGGCAAAGAAATTTCGTTTTGGCACTTATGTGAAAACATGACTCTGTGTGCATAGAAGAATTATAGGCAGAAATGTATTGCGTCTTGCTCTGGTGATTTCACAGTTGCAGTAGATGGAAAAGAGGAGCGAATTTTTGGGGGAAGAAGCAGAGGCTTAGCACACACCCATGTGCTTGCCATGTATAGTCATGCACAGTAATTAGAAGCGAGTGGGGTTTTCAGGTTTAAGTCTGTAATGCAAATACATTCAGCATCACTAAGGCTGGTTGCCCCTGCTGGAGTGTAGGCAGTCACAGAGAATACACACGGTGGTGGTCTGAAAAAAAAACAGCTTGGACATGTGCATTTAAATAAATTTAAAAAAAAGGTTTCAGAATGTGTCAGTCTGTAAAAGTGATTTCAAAGTGTAAAAAGAGATTTTCACTTGGCCCGAAAAAAAAAGAGCAGTAAGTGTGCTTTCAAATTGGCAAAGAAATTTCGTTTTGGCACTTATGTGAAAACATGACTCTGTGTGCATAGAAGAATTATAGGCAGAAATTTATTGCGTCTTGCTCTGGTGATTTCACAGTTGCAGTAGATGGAAAAGAGGAGCGAATTTTTGGGGGAAGAAGCAGAGGCTTAGCACACACCCATGTGCTTGCCATGTATAGTCATGCACAGTAATTAGAAGCGAGTGGGGTTTTCAGGTTTAAGTCTGTAATGGAAATACATTCAGCATCACTAAGGCTGGTTGCCCCTGCTGGAGTGTAGGCAGTCACAGAGAATACACACGGTGGTGGTCTGAAAAAAAAACAGCTTGGACATGTGCATTTAAATAAATTTAAAAAAAAAGGTTTCAGAATGTGTCAGTCTGTAAAAGTGATTTCAAAGTGTAAAAAGAGATTTTCACTTGGCCCGAAAAAAAAAGAGCAGTAAGTGTGCTTTCAAATTGGCAAAGAAATTTCGTTTTGGCACTAATGTGAAAACATGAGTCTGTGTGCATAGAAGAATTATAGGCAGAAATTTATTGCGTCTTGCTCTGGTGATTTCACAGTTGCAGTAGATGGAAAAGAGGAGCGAATTTTTGGGGGAAGAAGCAGAGGCTTAGCACACACCCATGTGCTTGCCATGTATAGTCATGCACAGTAATTAGAAGCGAGTGGGGTTTTCAGGTTTAAGTCTGTAATGCAAATATATTCAGCATCACTAAGGCTGGTTGCCCCTGCTGGAGTGTAGGCAGTCACAGAGAATACACACGGTGGTGGTCTGAAAAAAAAACAGCTTGGACTTGTGCATTTAAATAAATTTAAAAAAAAGGTTTCAGAATGTGTCAGTCTGTAAAAGTGATTTCAAAGTGTAAAAAGAGATTTTCACTTGGCCCGAAAAAAAAAGAGCAGTAAGTGTGCTTTCAAATTGGCAAAGAAATTTCGTTTTGGCACTTATGTGAAAACATGACTCTGTGTGCATAGAAGAATTATAGGCAGAAATGTATTGCGTCTTGCTCTGGTGATTTCACAGTTGCAGTAGATGGAAAAGAGGAGCGAATTTTTGGGGGAAGAAGCAGAGGCTTAGCACACACCCATGTGCTTGCCATGTATAGTCATGCACAGTAATTAGAAGCGAGTGGGGTTTTCAGGTTTAAGTCTGTAATGCAAATACATTCAGCATCACTAAGGCTGGTTGCCCCTGCTGGAGTGTAGGCAGTCACAGAGAATACACACGGTGGTGGTCTGAAAAAAAAACAGCTTGGACATGTGCATTTAAATAAATTTAAAAAAAAGGTTTCAGAATGTGTCAGTCTGTAAAAGTGATTTCAAAGTGTAAAAAGAGATTTTCACTTGGCCCGAAAAAAAAAGAGCAGTAAGTGTGCTTTCAAATTGGCAAAGAAATTTCGTTTTGGCACTTATGTGAAAACATGACTCTGTGTGCATAGAAGAATTATAGGCAGAAATTTATTGCGTCTTGCTCTGGTGATTTCACAGTTGCAGTAGATGGAAAAGAGGAGCGAATTTTTGGGGGAAGAAGCAGAGGCTTAGCACACACCCATGTGCTTGCCATGTATAGTCATGCACAGTAATTAGAAGCGAGTGGGGTTTTCAGGTTTAAGTCTGTAATGGAAATACATTCAGCATCACTAAGGCTGGTTGCCCCTGCTGGAGTGTAGGCAGTCACACAGAATACACACGGTGGTGGTCTGAAAAAAAAACAGCTTGGACATGTGCATTTAAAAAAATAAAAAAAAAAAGGTTTCAGAATGTGTCAGTCTGTAAAAGTGATTTCAAAGTGTAAAAAGAGATTTTCACTTGGCCCAAAAAAAAAAGAGCAGTAAGTGTGCTTTCAAATTGGCAAAGAAATTTCGTTTTGGCACTTATGTGAAAACATGACTCTGTGTGCATAGAAGAATTATAGGCAGAAATTTATTGCGTCTTGCTCTGGTGATTTCACAGTTGCAGTAGATGGAAAAGAGGAGCGAATTTTTGGGGGAAGAAGCAGAGGCTTAGCACACACCCATGTGCTTGCCATGTATAGTCATGCACAGTAATTAGAAGCGAGTGGGGTTTTCAGGTTTAAGTCTGTAATGCAAATACATTCAGCATCACTAAGGCTGGTTGCCCCTGCTGGAGTGTAGGCAGTCACAGAGAATACACACGGTGGTGGTCTGATAAAAAAACAGCTTGGACATGTGCATTTAAATAAATTTAAAAAAAAGGTTTCAGAATGTGTCAGTCTGTAAAAGTGATTTCAAAGTGTAAAAAGAGATTTTTACTTGGCCCAAAAAAAAAAGAGCAGTACGTGTGCTTTCAAATTGGCAAAGAAATTTCGTTTTGGCACTTATGTGAAAACATGACTCTGTGTGCATAGAAGAATTATAGGCAGAAATTTATTGCGTCTTGCTCTGGTGATTTCACAGTTGCAGTAGATGGAAAAGAGGAGCGAATTTTTGGGGGAAGAAGCAGAGGCTTAGCACACACCCATGTGCTTGCCATGTATAGTCATGCACAGTAATTAGAAGCGAGTGGGGTTTTCAGGTTTAAGTCTGTAATGCAAATACATTCAGCATCACTAAGGCTGGTTGCCCCTGCTGGAGTGTAGGCAGTCACAGAGAATACACACGGTGGTGGTCTGATAAAAAAACAGCTTGGACATGTGCATTTAAATAAATTTAAAAAAAAGGTTTCAGAATGTGTCAGTCTGTAAAAGTGATTTCAAAGTGTAAAAAGAGATTTTCACTTGGCCCAAAAAAAAAAGAGCAGTAAGTGTGCTTTCAAATTGGCAAAGAAATTTCATTTTGGCAATAAAGTGAAAACATGACTCTGTGTGCATAGAAGAATTATAGGCAGAAATTTATTGCGTCTTGCTCTGGTGATTTCACAGTTGCAGTAGAAGGAAAAGAGGAGCGAATTTTTGGGGGAAGAAGCAGAGGCTTAGCACACACCCATGTGCTTGCCATGTATAGTCATGCACAGTAATTAGAAGCGAGTGGGGTTTTCAGGTTTAAGTCTGTAATGCAAATACATTCAGCATCACTAAGGCTGGTTGCCCCTGCTGGAGTGTAGGCAGTCACAGAGAATACACACGGTGGTGGTCTGAAAAAAAAACAGCTTGGACATGTGCATTTAAATAAATTTAAAAAAAAGGTTTCAGAATGTGTCAGTCTGTAAAAGTGATTTCAAAGTGTAAAAAGAGATTTTCACTTGGCCCGAAAAAAAAAGAGCAGTAAGTGTGCTTTCAAATTGGCAAAGAAATTTCGTTTTGGCACTAATGTGAAAACATGACTCTGTGTGCATAGAAGAATTATAGGCAGAAATTTATTGCGTCTTGCTCTGGTGATTTCACAGTTGCAGTAGATGGAAAAGAGGAGCGAATTTTTGGGGGAAGAAGCAGAGGCTTAGCACACACCCATGTGCTTGCCATGTATAGTCATGCACAGTAATTAGAAGCGAGTGGGGTTTTCAGGTTTAAGTCTGTAATGCAAATACATTCAGCATCACTAAGGCTGGTTGCCACTGCTGGAGTGTAGGCAGTCACAGAGAATACACACGGTGGTGGTCTGAAAAAAAAACAGCTTGGACATGTGCATTTAAATAAATTTAAAAAAAAGGTTTCAGAATGTGTCAGTCTGTAAAAGTGATTTCAAAGTGTAAAAAGAGATTTTCACTTGGCCCAAAAAAAAAAGAGCATTAAGTGTGCTTTCAAATTGGCAAAGAAATTTCGTTTTGGTACTTATGTGAACACATGACTCTGTGTGCATAGAAGAATTATAGGCAGAAATTTATTGCGTCTTGCTCTGGTGATTTCACAGTTGCAGTAGATGGAAAAGAGGAGCGAATTTTTGGGGGAAGAAGCAGAGGCTTAGCACACACCCATGTGCTTGCCATGTATAGTCATGCACAGTAATTAGAAGCGAGTGGGGTTTTCAGGTTTAAGTCTGTAATGCAAATACATTCAGCATCACTAAGGCTGGTTGCCCCTGCTGGAGTGTAGGCAGTCACAGAGAATACACACGGTGGTGGTCTGAAAAAAAAACAGCTTGGACATGTGCATTTAAATAAATTTAAAAAAAAAGGTTTCAGAATGTGTCAGTCTGTAAAAGTGATTTCAAAGTGTAAAAAGAGATTTTCACTTGGCCCGAAAAAAAAAGAGCAGTAAGTGTGCTTTCAAATTGGCAAAGAAATTTCGTTTTGGCACTAATGTGAAAACATGAGTCTGTGTGCATAGAAGAATTATAGGCAGAAATTTATTGCGTCTTGCTCTGGTGATTTCACAGTTGCAGTAGATGGAAAAGAGGAGCGAATTTTTGGGGGAAGAAGCAGAGGCTTAGCACACACCCATGTGCTTGCCATGTATAGTCATGCACAGTAATTAGAAGCGAGTGGGGTTTTCAGGTTTAAGTCTGTAATGCAAATATATTCAGCATCACTAAGGCTGGTGGCCCCTGCTGGAGTGTAGGCAGTCACAGAGAATACACACGGTGGTGATCTGAAAAAAAAAAAAAGCTTGGACATGTGCATTTAAATAAATTTTAAAAAAAGAGCAGTTTGTGTGCATTGAAAATGGCAAAGAAATTTCGTTTTGTGACTATTGTGAAAAGAAATGTAGTAATATATTTAAATACAATAAAGGATTTTTTTTTTAGTTTTTTTCAGGTATTGCTGAAGAACAGTGAACAAAATTTAAGATGCCTACAAAATCTCGAGTTCAAAAAACGCTAAAAAAAAAACTATATTTGAGGACAACTGGAGGACCAAAGTTAGTAGAAGATGCTGATGTTGGGAAAAAGAAAAAATCTTCTGGTAAGCAAAAAAGACAATTCCTAAACAAAATATTGAAAACAAACAAAAATGTACAAAATGTCTGTTCTCGGAAAAATGTAACAAAACCTACAGAACAGCAAAAAATTGAGGATTTAGTTAATGCAAATATACCTTCTGCAATTGAAAAGTTTAACATAAACAGAAAAACAGCATTTAAAGAGATACGTAGAAAAATGTTTCAGAGAAGAGTTATGTCCAATTTGATAAAGGATATAAAGAAATATAAGCAAAAGGCTAAATATTATAAGAGAAAAAAAGAAATTGAAGCCATTGCAGCAAAAGCATTAGAATTAAAAAGGAAACTATTCATATTAATTTTGAATAGGATGCGTACATTAGATAAAATGGTTAATGTACTGAAATCACAAAGCAAAAGCAAAAGAGTAGTGAACAGAACAAACTTTTGTAAAGTGTTTTTAGGAAAGTGGATGCATAGTTCAAGTAGTGAACCTTTTTTTAATGAAGAAAGCTATTTTCAAAGTAATAGTTTGCTGCATGCAGTTGACACCAGAGGTCGTTCATACGAAGTAAAAAATGGTTGCATAATGGAGAAGGAGATAATGGTTCCAAGAGATGAGGTACAAGTGATGGCAGATGAGGCAATGGGGAGACGTCCTAAAGCCCCAGTGTACACTTGGAATTGTAGTAGTATTTGCACTGTGCGTCAGGAATCTATTGACAGATTTCGAGAGTTTCTAAGAGAATATAGTAAAAAAAGTGTAAAACAAAAGATTAAGGTGCTTCAAAGTCTGGATCCATGCAGAGTGAGAGAGAATACTGGTTTGCAGGGTCATTCTCTTGCTTGTCTATCTAGAAAAGTGTGCAATAGTGTTTTCCATCATTTTAGGATGCTGGCTGTTCATCATACTGAAATGAGAAAGTTTGTGAGACGGTTGTATTTTGCCAAAAGTCCAGCAATAAAGTTAAATGAATTGAATAGGGCTCTGTTCCGAGGAACGGTATCAGATGTAGAGAAGGTTGTTGATGAAATTCAGTTTTGTTACTTTGGTCCTGAACAAAACAGTGCAGAGAAGGACACAATAAATGAGGCAGAAGTGGAAGAGAATGTAGAACCCTCTGTAAGTAACACATTTAATGATCACATAACAAAATTTGCAATAGTCTCTAATGAAAGACCAAATGTTACTTGTATTTGTTGCCGCAGAACTCATTATAGAAAACAAACTAGGAATGTTGATCTCTACAGAAAGAGTGAAAATGAAGATAATTATAAGTGGATGGATTTTGCCACATATATATTTCTTGAAAATTGTTTTGAATTGGGTGAAGATCAGCGTATTTGCAAATACTGCTACAACAAGTTAGAGGAAAATAGAATGCCAACCAGAGCTGTACATAATAATTTAGAATTGGATGCTATTCCTGCTGAACTTTCTGAATTAAATACATATGAGTCTATACTCATTCAATGTGTTCATCCGTTCCAGACCATAGTACGTATGGAGCCCAAAACTGGTAAATTACCTCCTTCAGATTTACTGAGAGGTTTAAAAGGTAGAGTGGTGTATTTGCCCTTGGATTTGAAAAAAAATATGGAAACTATTGATGCAGATACTTTGGAAACTGAACCATTAATTATTCTGGTTAATGGTGTCCCTACAAAGAATAAGAAGATTTGGCAGGAGCTGGTAGATGTGCGGAAAGTACAAAGAGCAAATTTGTATTTGAAAAAAAATAACAAATGGTATGAATCAATTTATATAGAAGAAGAAGAAGAAGAAGAAGATTTACAAGGAGACACAGAAACACCAACTGGACAAATTGAAAAAGTGGACAAGTCAAAGGAAGAAGAAATTTATGAACATTTTAGCATACATCCTCTCCATTCGAAAGAAGCTATGGGAGACAATATTGATCTCTTTCAGATGAAGAAAGCAAAAGGAAATCCTGTGAGTGTATGGGAGGAGAGCTTGGAAGCTCGATGTTTTCCCCAGCTGTTTCCTAAAGGAAAAGGAGGACGATACGATGAACGTCCGGAACAGATTCCAGCTTCTGAGTATCGGACTACAAGACTATATGCTGAAGATCCCAGATTTCGACAAAGTATCCCTTATTTGTTCCATCTTTTATTTGAAAGCGACTTGTCTGCACTGTCTTATGCAGTAAATCACATTTTAAAAAGTGGAGTACATTTACAAAATGTGTCTGCTAAGGATTTTATGGAGAAAGTGCAGCACCGAGATGATCATTTGGAAACACAACTGATCAATCTGATGGCTTGTCAGCGTGGGACAAATGAATATTGGTACCGACGCCATGGTGAACTAAAATGCATGTTACGCAACTTAGGAACACCAACATGGTTCCTTACCCTAAGCTGCGCCGAGTACGCTTGGGATGATTTACTGGATTTTCTACGAGAGGCCAATTCAAACATTGAAAACATCGAATACAAGACAGCAGGAGAACTGTGCTCATTGGATCCGGTTAATGTTTGCAGATATTTCAATCATAGATTTGAGGCTATGATGTCCTTCATCTGCAATAAAAAAAATCCACCCCTTGGAGAAGTAGTGGATTTCTTTTGGAGAAAAGAGTACCAGGCAAGAGGTGCTCCTCATATTCATATGCTGCTGTGGATCAAGGATGCCCCAAAGTTTGGAACAGATACTGATGAAGCAGTGTTATCTTACATTGAAGAATATGCAACATGTGCTATACCTAAAAACACAGAAGAGAACAAGTTAAAGGAGCAAGTTCTACGTTTCCAAAGTCATCGGTGTGGAAAATACTGTCGACGGAAATACAAGAGCAAAGAAAAATACTACACTAAATGTCGATTTGGATTTCCTAGACCTGTTCTTACAAATGGAAGAGTCAACAGTTTTATGTCAGCTGTGAGACATACTATCACAAGAAAATCACCTAAGAATACCTACAACCTTAAAAGAAAAGAAGAATCAAAAAATATAAATGACTACAACCCAGTCATTTTATCCATGTGGAACGCTAACATGGATATACAGTATGTTGCTGACAATTCCATTGCTGTTGCTCGATATGTAACGTCTTACATTACGAAATCAGAAAAAACAGAATTGAAGGAAATGTGGGAAGAGATTTCTCACGAGAAGACTGTCAGTAAGAAGCTGTACAGTTTTAGTTTGAAGATGTTATCGCATCGAGAAATTGGATCCTACGAATGTTCAGATAGGTTATCTTCTGCAAGTCTCTACTCGAAGTCAAGAAGAATAATTTGGGCAAGTTTAGGCCTTGCAGCAATGAGAAATCGGGTACTGAAATCTGTTGGAGAAATTGAATATTTGGCCGAGAATGACCCAGAAAGTACAGACATATTGAAAACAAACATGTTGGACACATATTATCCCAAGAGAAGTCATCATCTGGAGAACATGTGTCTCTATGAAGTGCTGCAGAACTACATTTATTCACGGAAAGCTGCAGAAGACATCAACAGTGGAAAATATAAAGTTGTTGGTGAAGAAGGATGTTTGGTGAAGCAAACCAAAGGAAGTTTGATAAATCACCGGAAGCTGAGTTGCGACACTACCGACAAGAAAGAATTTTACTACTTGGCTCTTTTACAGTTGTTTAAACCATGGCGTACAGAGGATGAACTACTGGGAGAATTCCAGAGCTATGAAGATTCTTTTAATGCTTGCAAAGACAGCATACAATGCAGTACATTCTCAACTTATCTGCAAATGTTAAATGAAGAAATTGAACAGGAAACTACAATTGCAGCAGAAATAGCTAGAGACAGTTCTCAGGACAGCCAAAGTTCAGGAACATACAGTCAAGATCCCCTAGGACAACCAATCGTTGAAAATGAAGCATCAATAGCCATGAATGAAGTGGAAACGGCTATGAATCAAGCTCAAGAAGAATTTATAGACTTAGAAAATTTGGAAAGACAACTGAATCAAGAGCAGCAACAAATTTATGAAGAGATCAAAAACAAAATTGATCACGGATTTCTACATATCAAAAAAGAGTGCTCATGCACATCATTTCATCCAATCAGGATGTATGTAAGCGGACAAGCTGGCACTGGAAAAAGTTTCCTAATTAAAGTCATCAGAAGCTACCTAAAGCAAAAAACGGATTCTACTTTGTCTTGTGTGGTTACTGCTCCAACTGGGTTAGCAGCATATAACATAAAAGGAATCACCTTACATCGTTTGCTAATGTTACCAGTGGAGCATGAGAACAAAATACAATTCAACAAGCTAACTGGAGAAGCATCCTTAGAAGTGTCAAGAGTATTGAAGAAGATGCAAGTTCTCATTATTGATGAGGTGAGCATGGTATCAAACTTAATGCTTGCCTTTGTGCATTTAAGAATGCAGCAAATTTTGAAGACAGACTATGACGTGTTATTTGGTGGAAAACACGTCATAGTTTTTGGGGATCTTTTGCAACTTACTCCAGTTAAAGGACAACCAGTGTTTAATACTGTGACACATGAAGACACGAAGAAGTCATTGGGAAGCATTGGAAATACAAATATTTGGTCCTTCTTTGAGTACAAGGAACTTACAACTAATATGAGGCAAGCAAACGATGAAGAATATGGAAGTATTCTGAAAGATATCAGAATTGGACTACTCACAGAAGTTGGCAAAAAAGCATTACAGAGTCGGCTGCTACATAACTTATTTCCAAAGGAAGAAATAGTTGCAGAGAAAATATACAAGAATATTGCAGAAAACAAAAGTGTCATCTGCTTAATGCCAACTCTACGTGAATGCTCAATATTTAATGAGGAGCTTTTGAAATTGGAAAATGAAGACATCATGAAATTGGAAGCAGTGGACAAAATTGAGGATGGAAGAATTACTGTCACAGTAACAGGCAAACTGAAAAATAAATTGGACTCACTAGAGAAGAATATCTCCAAAACAGCAGGATTAGAAAAAAATCTATATGTTTGCATGAACTGTAGAGTGTTTTTAAGGAGAAATTTGGATGTTGAAAAAGGCTTAGTGAATGGAGCGATGGGAAGAGTTGTGGGTTTTATTAATTATCAGAAAAAAGATGGAATTGAATGTTTAAAAATAAAATTTGATCAGATAGAGGAAGTTAAAGACATTTGTCGTTGTTCAGTTCGTTTCATGCTTGTGAAAGACTTATATGTACGTAGGAAGCAGTTTCCGTTTTCACTAGCATATGCTGTAACTATCCACAAGTCTCAAGGATTGACTGTAGATTGTGCATTTGTGAACATTGGTTCAACTGTGTTCAAAGAAGGTATGGCATATGTAGCTTTGTCACGAGTCAAAACATTATCAGGTTTATTCATGATTGACTTTGATGATTCAAAAGTTAGTGCTGATACAAACTGTGTAAAGGAGTATAATAGATTAAGAAGAACCTATGCTCCTCATTTAGGTCAGTATCCTGTGTTGGAGAAACGTGTAGTTTCTCGTAAAAGGAGAAATGAGAATATCTGTAATGAAGATGTAGAGAAGAGGAAAAAAAAGAGGAGTGATGTAATTGCAAGCAAAAAGAATAAGGAAAATGAAGAACAGGTTGTAGGATGTCATTTTGAAAATAGCTCTGGTGTCAACTGCTACGCTAATGTAGTGCTGAATGTTGTATTTTATCTGGAAAGTTTGCAAGAGCAGATAATAGTAAATCAGGGAAAAAGATTCTGTTCAGAGCTCAGTCTCCTTTTTCAAAAGCTGAGTAAAGATAAAACTCAAATAGAAAGTGCTACTGACATTAGAAAACTTTTAGATGTATGTTCAGGACGAACACAGTTTTCTCAAAATGTACAGCAAGACGCACAGGAATTCTTGTTGTTTTTTCTTCAGGTAGTGGAAGAAGAAGGAGTTCCCATTGACATTTTTTTTGGTCTCTCTTATAAATGGGAACATAGTTGTGAAAATTGTTATAATATATGTGGCTCTATTGTTGATAATGAAAGGTTTATTTATTTGACATTGCCAGAGAGTAAAACAGTCACTTTTGCAAAATTAGTTAAAGATGCTAATCATAGCATGAAATGTGGTGAGTGTAATTCTGACATGTTTTCAACATTAATTTTAAGGGAATACGGACAGTATGTAATTTTAATGATGCAACGATGTAGAGCTGATGGTTCAAAATTGGATACTTTAATAAAGAAGTTTACAGGACAGCAATTATCAATTTCAGGAAAAACTTTTGTAACTGTTGCAATAATTTTCCATGATGGACCTACTGTTACTTCTGGACATTACACAGTTTATCTAAAATGTGAAAAAGGCTGGACACTGTGTAATGATTCCCAATTGATTTTCAAACAACGTTTGCCTTTTGATTTAGCAAATTCCTATCTAATCTTTCTGAAACCTAAATTTTAGAGAGACTTGGCAAGATGTGGACAAAATAATTTTACCATTTTACTGGATTACCATTGCAATTTTGTAGAAAAAATATTTTTTAAAATTATCATTTGGCCTAAAGGAAAGATAACCAATTGTAATGTGGACTTTTTAAATTTTTCATGCAATTTTGAAAAACCAATAATTTAGAGATAAACGGTAACTTCTGCACATTTTAAATTTTGGAATGCTATTGGACTGCCATTGGAAATTTTTACAAAAATGATTTAAAAAATTACTATTTGGCCATGTGGAAAAGTAAGCAATTCTATTGTGGACTAAATAAATAATTCAAAAAATTTTTGTGAACCAAAATGTTACAGAGAATCGGTGAGATCTGGACAGATTAAACTTTAGAATTTTAATGGTTTTCCCTTGGAAATTTATTCCAGGGAAAAAAAAAATACAATTTGGCCTAAAGGAAATAAAATCAGATGTATTTTTGAGTTATTTGAGATATAATATTGTGATTATACTCCTGAAACAAAAATATCAGACGGTATTTTAAAGAAAAAAGTATTGTTTTTAGATGATATTTTTTAAGAATAATATGCATTTCTGTAATGATAAGTTTAAGTGAGAAGAGATTCTGGGCTTTTTTAATACAATCTTTGAGATTGTTATTTTTTTTTGCCCGCTGTAAAATGATGAATGCAATTGCTTTCACAATTTATAGTGAAATGCAATATATTCTGAAAACAGCAAAAATAAGGCAAAAATATTTTTTGGAAAAAAATGTAAATATGTGTACTGTATTATAAAATGTTTTAAAAATATTAATACTTTTTTCTTTTTTTTCAGATCGATATAGAAAATTTTCGTAAACTACAACCATTTTAAAAACTATTTTTTAAAAAAACAAATGAATAAATATTTTTTTCAGTTAGTATGGTAAGTCAATAGTAATAATTGTAGTCTTTCAAGGACCTTGTAATGTGAAAAATGATTTTTAGTGTTTTTTTTAAAAAATAAAAAAAAGGTACGCTTACCGTACGCGTACGGTAAAAAAAAAAAAAAAAAGTTTTTTAAAAAAAATGTAAAAAAAAGATGAAAGATAAGGTTGGCTCTTAAAAGAACCGTTGTGTTCATGCAGGGACAGAGGAAAGGAACCATGGGAAAATCATTCAAAGCTACAAATGTGCTGATCTATTTTGTTATTCACTAGGGAAACACTGGTCTCCCTATAACAAATTAGAGCTTTACAAAATGTGCAATGAATATCAACCTTCCGAAATCGAGGGTTCATTTCCAGAGGGCCAGCAAAAGGAGATTCTCCCCCCACAGATGAAGGGCTCACCTGAGCTGCAGAAGAAGGAGTAAGCTCTGCAGGTGATGGTCCAGGCTGAGCTGCTGTGGATGTACTGGCTCGTCTTTCTGAAGAGTTACCTCCAAAAAGTTGAGCATGTGTCCTTTTGTGTACATCCTTGAGGTGCCTCATCATGGTGTGATTCCCAAAGGAATACTTCCTGTCAGGATTACCTCTAGAAAGTACACGCTGACACAGCTTGCTTGCAAGTAACTAAGGGTGCATTCACCTTTTGCTGGCCTTCTGGAAAAGTAAAATAATCCCAAACATAAGAAGGTTTTACTTTCCTCGCTCTCTGCCTCAAGACAGTGCTGCTGGTGCTAGCCTCACTCTCAGAAGAGCTCTGCTGTTCTGCCATCGTATCCCAAAGACAAACCAGCTCCTTCTCCCAAGGGATCACAAGCAGAAATGAGGGGAATGGGTGTGGTGTAGGAGAGTTCTAGAACTGAAAGTAGTTTCAACCAATCAAAAGTTGTGTTTCAAGATCACATGACCTACCGTACGCTTACGGTACGCTTACGGTACGCTTACGGCAAAAAGTACGCGTGCGCGTAAAAAAGACACGCGCTTGCGCGCATGCGCATAACAGTCATTTCCCGGCACTTCCGCGTAACGTGCGCGTGTTGCGTAAGCGCGCACGCGTCCCACGCGCAGTACGCGCGCTACGCAAAGTACGTAACTATACGCAAGCAGCGTAGATAGATTACGGACGGTGCGTAAACCGTACGCTTACCGTGAGCTTACGGTACGCGTACTATAAAAAAAAAAAAAAAAAAAAAAAAAATCTGGAAATAAATGTCACTTGTTTATTTTAAAAAATTTATATAAAATAAATATTTAATGATTTTAAAAAAATAAACATAGTCTTTATAAAAGGTAAAAAATTAAATTAAAAATATGTTTGAAAAAAATGAAGTTAAAAAACAAAAAATAGCATTTAAAAAACCTTGCAAATTCACTGAAAAAAACATGGGTTTCACACACGTTATAGTTAGGAATTAGCATTTAAAAAACCTTAGAAATTCACTGAAAAAACCATAGGTTTCACACACGTTATAGTTAGGAATTAGCATTTAAAAAACCTTAGAAATTCAGTGAAAAAACCATAGGTTTCACACACGTTATAGTTAGGAATTAGCATTTAAAAAACCTTAGAAATTCAGTGAAAAAACCATAGGTTTCACACATGTTATAGTTAGCTGGACATTTTACTCGTAAAAAACCAATGAAATTGCCCCGTTATAGTTAGTTCAGCTAACTATAACTCGCGCGCCCGCAATGCACTGCTGATGACGTCACATATTACATCACTCATGACATGGTCAGTGACATCACTCATGACATCACTGATGACATCTCAAATGACATCACTGATGACATCATCCTTGTGATAGAGTGGCAGACCTCCTCTCACCTTAATATAAGCTTTGATACACACATTCAAAAATAGAGACTAAAAATTTCAAAAAAATGGACATACCAATACCAGTTACAACAACCTCTTCAGTAATTCTAAGATCCACATACACATCCACTCATTCACCAACAGTCCTATACAGTCACTCATACATGTACTCACTCATCATATGTACTCATACATCTATACATCCTGTTACACAATGCCACTCATCCATAGAGTTACTCACACACATAGTCACTCATGCTAATAAAGAATAAAACATACATTTACTTGCATATACAGTAATACACACACCACCATACTTACTTCTACGGAAACTAACACATAGTTAGTCTTTTAAACAATCACTTATAGATACACATACTTATTCATACAGGAACTCTTTCAATCTCTCCCTCTCATATATACTCACATATATACACCAATACTCACATATACTAGTTTAAAACATATGTAGTTACTCCTGAAGACACTATTGAGACAGTCATTCACTCACTAACACACCCATACACACACTCATCCACCCATACAGTCCTGCACACATGCTGTCTTCAACACATACAAACAGTGAGTCACTCATTCATGCATCTATGCACTACGTAATACCCCCCACCGTACCATACAGACACTCAGACTGATACTCAAAAAAACAACTAATAACCTATATAGACAACCATGTAGCTACTCACCAACCCATGCAGCCACTTATACACAAAGTGAGAGATACACTTAATCAGTCAGTTACACAATCAATTTTTCAAAAACAAATCATCCATTTAGACACTTATATACCCATTTATTCTTCCATCGACCTTGAGATATACATATATAAAACATATGTAATTTTCAGAATAACACACATTCACTGGATGATGTCATCAGTGATGTCATCAGTGATGTCATTTGAGATGTCATCAGTGATGTCATGAGTGATGTCACTGACCATGTCATGAGTGATGTAATATGTGACGTCATCAGCAGTGCATTGCGGGCGCGCGAGTTATAGTTAGCTGAACTAACTATAACGGGGCAATTTCATTGGTTTTTTACGAGTAAAATGTCCAGCTAACTATAACATGTGTGAAACCTATGGTTTTTTCACTGAATATATATATGTATGTATATACATATGTATTCACTGAAAAAAGCAAAGGTTACAGGGACATTAGTTTGGGCCCAGATTTCACTTGTACAAAACCAGAGAAATTCGTCAGTTATAGTTACCTGAGCTAACTATAACTTACACCTCTACAGTGCACTGCTTATGACCTCACATATAACATCACTGATGACATGGTCGGTTAGATCACTCATGACATCACTGATAACATCTCAAATGACATCACTGATGACATTATTCACAGAACCTCTCACACACCTACTCACACCCCATATAATCTGTTGTACGCCCATTCACACACCCGTACAACCACTGACATACCCGATATTTCTGCATCACAATATTTTTGTTTCACAATATTGGTGATCTGAACTGGGTAGTGTCAAAAGGCATTTGAGGAACTGAAGAAGGCACTTTGCGCCTATAGTGACAGTCAGCCTTTCATTGTACAGATGGATGCCTCTGACAAGGGCGTTGGAGCTGTGTTAGCTCATCTGGATGACAAAGATAGAGAACATCTGGTAGCCTTTAATAGTAGGAGGTTACTACCCAGTGAACAGAACTAGGCGGCTACTGAGAAAGAGTACTTTGCCATAGTGTATTCCTTGTGTACGTTCCACCCTTACTTGTTTGGCACCAGGTTTGTAGTGCAAACAGATCCTAGGCCATTGAAGTGGTTGATGGCTACAAAGGGAGAATATCCGAGGTTGTTGATATGGTCTATTTCACAGGGAGAGTTAGATTGTGTAGAAGACCACAGAGCTTGGTTGAGCCACAGGAAAGCTAATTCGCCTGATAAGGGGCTGGCAATAGACTTTGTCTCATCCCGCTGGGCTCCTGAGCTGACGTGTGGAACACAACCAACTTTGTTGGGGCATCACTTGTTGTTAGGAGAAACGCTGTTACTATACAGATACTCCATGTGAACTACACCTACCAGCATGCATTTGCTCAGCAAGGTGAGAGCTCAAGGGGCTAACACACCTTCTATTGGAGGAAGAGTGACGACATCACAGAGGGAGCGGTCTATTTTACAGCTGCATCTCGTTGGACCCCCTTACAGAGCACAGAGTTCGTGAAACCGGCACTGAAGAGAGCCATTGAAGGCTTGAAACGCGTCTGCCTGAGCGTTCCAGGAACTATGAGCATTACGCGCCTTTGAAAAATAAAGCCTTTGTCATTTTACCCCGGAGCTGTATCGCGCTTTTTCTTCAATGGGAGGAAGCTTTGGTTTGGATATATATATATATATATATATATATATATATATATATGTATGTTTATACATATGTATTCACTGAAAAAAGCAAAGGTTACAGGGACATTAGTTTGGGCCCAGATTTCACTTGTACAAAACCAGAGAAATTCGTCAGTTATAGTTACCTGAGCTAACTATAACTTACACCTCTACAGTGCACTGCTTATGACCTCACATATAACATCACTGATGACATGGTCGGTTAGATCACTCATGACATCACTGATAACATCTCAAATGACATCACTGATGACATTATTCACAGAACCTCTCACACACCTACTCACACCCCATATAATCTGTTGTACGCCCATTCACACACCCGTACAACCACTGACATACCCGATATTTCTGCATCACAATATTTTTGTTTCACAATATTGGTGATCTGAACTGGGTAGTGTCAAAAGGCATTTGAGGAACTGAAGAAGGCACTTTGCGCCTATAGTGACAGTCAGCCTTTCATTGTACAGATGGATGCCTCTGACAAGGGCGTTGGAGCTGTGTTAGCTCATCTGGATGACAAAGATAGAGAACATCTGGTAGCCTTTAATAGTAGGAGGTTACTACCCAGTGAACAGAACTAGGCGGCTACTGAGAAAGAGTACTTTGCCATAGTGTATTCCTTGTGTACGTTCCACCCTTACTTGTTTGGCACCAGGTTTGTAGTGCAAACAGATCCTAGGCCATTGAAGTGGTTGATGGCTACAAAGGGAGAATATCAGAGGTTGTTGATATGGTCTATTTCACAGGGAGAGTTAGATTGTGTAGAAGACCACAGAGCTTGGTTGAGCCACAGGAAAGCTAATTGACTTTCCCGTGGGTTTTAGTGATATGACGACCCAACCTATCAAGGTTAGGAGTTGATTTGGGGTAGTCTGACCTGGGAAGGGTGCCTTTTGGAATGGAAAAGTCCCTTAAATGGTGGCAGCTGTGTCCCCCTGCCCTGAGTTCCCCAGCTGCAACAATATCCGGATCCATGGTGCTGATTTTTGGTCATGGGTGAGCACAGATCATGCATGTGTGCCATGACCTAGACCTGTCTCATAGAATGAGGTCTTGCTTAGACTGGGAGGGGCACCCAAAGTACTACCCTCATTAGTAGTACAGGACTGCTGCCCTTACCAAAGTGACAAGTAGCATCAGCGCGATGGTGGCAGTGTACTGTGTTTTAATAAAGATGAGTAGTGTGAACAGGCCTTTTTACCTGTGTCACTGGAGTGGGACCTACCAGCCTACTCATATAAAGTTCCGCAGTTCTGTGCTTACCTTACCCTTGGCCCACATGGTTTTAGCATGTAGCATTGTGCAGCGCATGTGTGTGTTTGTGTGCTGTGATGTCTGTGTGCCTGTGGGTGTTACAATAGGCCTGTTGGTTCCATATTGACGTCCCAGGGTCTTGAGGGAGGCATATGGAGGTGGAGGAGGCACCGAGACAGATCTGTGGTTTACCACTTTTCTGAGAGCTGAGTTGGATACACACTGAAGGAACTGAGAGGTAGGGCCTCCTGTCCATTTCAAAGGGACTCTTTGATTCTGAAAAGGTCACTGGTCAGTTGAGACTGGGCACATCTCTGGAAGGAGATGGGCTGCTAAGGGAATCTTATAGAGTAGAGCTGGGAAGCCGTTGTAACCTTTTGTTAGGCATATTTCAGGAAGGCTGATGATCAGGCATGATCCAGTTACAGTTGCACCTCTGTGCAGACAAAAGTCAGTGACCAACCCGAATGCCAGAGGGGCCGCCATGAAAAAACTGCTGTTGCACCAATTGGGCTGTTGTCCACATGCAGACTTAAGTCAACGACCCCATATGCCAGGAGGCGTTCCCTAAAATAAATTAGTAAGGTGCTGTTGCACTGATTTGGCCAGTAGGGGCCACCGTGAAGAGCAAATGCCGTCATCCTGGTGCAGCATATGCCAAAAAGAGCTATCACTGGTGCATCTTGTAAATGCGAGGAAGCAGCACGTTCTAATCAGTGACAGCGGTGCCTCATCTGAAGCATCGGATGCCAAGTGACTGCACCCGACCTGCCAGCGGGACTAGAGGAACTTACAGCATCATCTGAGGTAGCACCCCAGACCACCAGCTGCTTGGTCTTCAGCAACAAGACTACTGCTCAATATTGGCAGCTGCTCCAGTCCACTGCAACACCAAAGTTCTGATTGCTCCCTGGGTATTCTGTATTGCAACACCATCAGATTCATGTAAGACTAACTATCAGGCCAGACACCCCAGGGGGAACTTGTTCTACATCATAGCGCTATACGTGGAACACTTTGAAATCTGAAAGCCATGGTGGGACTTCAAAGCTCTGACTCATAGCGTAGCCTAAGTAGAATTTTGCCCATTGTAAATTGGGAATAACCACTGCATGTAGACAGGGGACTCAGGACTCTGCTGGAAAACACTAGCTTGTCGGCCTTAGGAGGGCTGTGTACATTGTTTGTGTCTGTCGTATTTCACTTTGTGTTTGTATATAAATACTACTTTTTTTTAATAAAAGCTAGTATCTGGCTGATCATTCATTTATTGTGGTTGCTGAATGAGTTTTGAGTCTTGAACCTGTGTTCACCTTGCACCTCCCCTCCCCTACACCAAAGCCCCACACCTGACAAGCTTTGGACTGCTCAATCTGCACTACCACTAAGAGAGCCAGGCGCTGAATGGGTACTTGACCCATTGTAGGTCAGACCCAGGGATCAGGAGTAAAAGGCCACAACCACCACAGTTGGGTCCAGTAGCTTCTGCTTGCCTCATGGCCCTCTGAATGGGGTTCTGACAAGCCTGTGATTCCTGGTGAGTTGAGAGAAGATAAAGGTGAAGGATGGTCAATGGTGTCAAAGGCTGCTGATATATCTAGGAGTATGAGGATGCAAGACATTTAATCATGTTGGTGTTTGGCGATGAATCTGGATGCATGTCAAAATGCTATTTCAATTGAGTGGACGGTATTTAAACCAGGTTGCAGGCTATTCAGTAGGATATCAAACTATAAATATAGAGTGTGGCAGTTGAAGACCTGATTCATAAAGCCATTTAAATCTGATTGTGTTTCATAGCAAATGGTTTTACTACTGGGTAATTGTTTGACATGATTATGTAGCATAATGCAGTATTAAACCCCACAAAGGGGACTGAGAGCGGAGGAATGAGGTGTGATTTGCCTTGTTAATTTGCTGTTTAAACTACAAACTTGTGAAGTTGTGGACATTCAGAAACTCCAGCCTAGATACCCCAGGGGGTTTATGTGCATTATTACATGTTAAGTTTGTGTGTGCCAAAAGTTTATGCATGGGAGTGTCTCTGCACATGTATGAGTGCATATGTATATGAGCTTGTGAGTGGGTGTGTCTGCATGCCAAAATGGCTGGGGTAGCAGCCAGCAGTTCAGAACTGAGTACATTGGCAAAACTGTTATTTTAGTACTTGGATTCTAAAGGTAAGCAGTTAAGTGTGTTGGCACATGTGCATTCATGGGTATGTCAATCCAGAATTGAATCGAATGGGTTGCTGCACATTAAGAGACTGCTGGAAAAGCTCCTTGTGAGTTACAGACGTATGGAATGCAGTTTTGCCCATTCGTTCTGCTTGTTCCGATTGCAGAAGAAGTGCCTGAAGTAACAGGCGCATCCCCACATGAGGCAATCAGTCCTGGAATGTCCACACACTGCACCCTGGAGACTGCAAAACTGATCCAATGGTCCAGGGGAGAATGTCAACTACGGTCTATAAAAGTGTAGGTGATGAGTTCAAGAGTCATGACTCTCTCTGGTGAGCTTGTTACCCTGCATCAGTGAGAATACCTTTGAAGAGACTTTAGAGTTTGGTGGTTGCAATATAAATCACCAAATTGGGGAATGTCCTCACCACTTTATTTAGGCATATACATGTCTATATTTAGAATTCATACATTTTTAAAGATGCCACTCTGAATAACCACTTTTGCCTTCCATGTGCCAACAAGATTCCTTTCCTATGTCACAGTTTCCTTACCTGCCTTCATCATACAGCGCATCATGCCTAGGAATCCAGATCTTCTCCATTGTGGGCTTTGAGGGTGCATTAAGATACCTAGGATTTTATAAAAACTTTAGGAAAATAGAAATTACAACATTAGTAACCTCCTGCAAGCCCTTAACTGGAGATGCCTGATTCCCTTCTGGTAAGTCCATGTTCTCCTTCCTTGAAAGTCACTAAATCTATCCAAAAGTGTACCATGAACCCTTCTAGATCCACAGATAAAATAATTGTTCTGTATTACAGCTGGTTCCCAAAATATTTGGCTTTGATATATTGCCTGCAGGCCCACCAGCAGTAACTGGAAAACATGGACCCCTAGACTCACAGGGCATTAAATTCTAGTCGCTTTAATATTCCATGTTCTGTCTATCGTGTACACTGCCTTCCAAAGCAAAGGACCACACTACCTTCTTATTTATCAACTACAAACCACAGAGGATGTGACTCCCTAACAATCTGCCAATCAATATCACAAAAATATAGGAACAGGTTTGATAAGAATGCAGGGATTGGAACCGTGGGTTGCTCTTGAACAATCCCTAAGAGAATAGCCAAGGTGCCTTGCTCTTTAGGAAACTCTTGAACACTGATTGTTCAAACAAGCTTTTAGCTTTATTATGCTCTTCAATAAAGAAACAGACCACATTCAGGGGCATCCCTCCAGCCCCCACTATGGCCAGGTGGAGTGCCCCTAATGCATGCAAGATAAAAATCTGGTAAGATGAAAAGTTGTTAATTAAGGACAAAAATATTTCCCCCTGAAAATAATAAGCTATCGTTTGGGAGAATTATGTTTTGTTTTGCCAACATGAAAACATGGCATTTGATAGCAAAATATATGAATTTTCATAAACGAAACAGCTGATGTTTGGGTAAAAAATGTTGCACTAGTCCTATCTTAAACTTTAACCTCTAAGAACTATTTGACCCATCTGCTAAATAAACCTGGAAGTTTTTCATGAAACGGGCGACACTGCTACTGAGTTTACAAGGGTTCTCTATGCCTCACGTAATGCCTGAGATTGCGAGATGTTTGTAACTTTTTTATTCTTCTAACATTTCTGTGACATTGTCACTTTAAGGTTTAGGAATTATTAGTCTGTGTTAATTCTAATTAGAATGTTATTTGTGTAACAAGTGAGAATTCTGTTGGGGGGCAGTTGGTATCTACTTGTTGATGGCTGAGGTGATTAAATCCTAACTTGATACAGACTACGCGTTTGAAGAAGCTTTCTTCCGGTGAAGTGACAACTTTACATTGGCGACGATCGTGGGATCATAAAGGAACATCACCTCAACATCCAGAGCATTCGATTCATACCTGCAGATCTTTGTGTGCAGCACATCCGTTTCATCGCAGTGAACTCTTGCTTTGCTTCTTCTTTGACGATCGTGAGGAGGAGATTTCTCGTCCGACGTCTTTTGACGATACCCCGAGGGCTAATCTAAACAGGATTAGGGGTGTGAAGTGCTGGCGGAGTTCGTCTGTTACAAGCGTTTCAGTGACGGAGTAGTAACGGCTTGGTTTGCGTTCCAGTGACGATGTGCCATTGTTCTTCAAGGGGGCGCGGCAACCAGTGACGTCGTCTGTTCAAGGAGGCTTGTAAAGAACCTCATCTGCGTTCCAGTGACGCTCACCGCTTTGTTTGCGCATGCCAAAAGAACAAGTACTCTGAAGGGCGTCTCTCACGCATGCGCGAAGTGAGAGGAGCGTGTACACTTCAGTATCGTTCGAAAGGTGTTGGCTGCCTCTCACGCGTGCGCAGTGAGAATACAAAGGACGCTTTACAATCTCTGGTTGCGCAGAGGTTTGAGCAGGCTGGTAATTGAGGAGAGAAAACAAAAGACGTTTTACAGTCTCTGTTTGCGCAGATCGAGTGGGCGAGATTCTTCAGTGTGGCATTTTCTTGTGGAGGAGTGTTACATGCAATTATATTTTTGAAAGGTGGGCTACATATACTATTTTTTTGAAAAAAACATTACTTTATTTATATTTTATTGGCCATTTGCAGAAGTCAGCATACCTAATTAATTATTTTTTTTCAACGCTGGTATCTGTTGGAAGTGGTTTGAGTTTTTTTTAGGCACTAAAAAAAAAAAGGTAATTTAACATGCAGAACGTTACACAACCCCCATTTTTTTTGTCAAGTCCGGGTGAACCAAGTATTAAATGGCAAAAGTGGAAGAAAATATTCGTGAACTACGCCAGAGTTTGTGGAACTAATCTAAGTGCGGAACGTAAGCATTCTCTCTTACTGCATTGTTTAGGTGGAGAAGGTCAGGAGGTTCTGGAACATTTACCTGACCTTACTGTTGCAGAACAGAGAAACTTGAATGAATATGAGATTTGTATGGAACAGTTAGATCGGCATTATCTTCCACGTCTAAGTACTATCATGGAGAGGTATCATTTTGGACTGCGTGAACAAAAAAAGGATGAGTCTGTGGAGGAATTTCTTTCTGCTTTAAGAAAGTTAGCATCTTCATGCAAGTTTGGGGGTGCTACGGAAGAAAGGATAAGAGACCAGTTTGTTTTGAAATGTGCTCATGATAACATAAGGAAAGAACTTTGGCTGAAAGATGAGCCACCTTTACATGAAGTAATTACTATTGCAAAACAGGTGGAACATATGATGAAATGTGTTGATGAGTTGAGTGGGGAGAAAAACAAACCTAATGCAAATAATACTAGTGTCGAAGAGGTTGTATGTCAAGTAGTAAAAAAAGATTTAGATGTAAAAGAGAAAGTTAGCATAACGCAGGGTAATGAGAGCGCTCAAGGGAGTTTTAATAAGGCAACGTGCTATAGGTGTGGGAGGCTAGGTCATCTAGCTAATGCACCCTTTTGTCCTGCTTTAAAGATAACGTGTTCTACGTGTGGTAGGAAAGGAAATGTTGCAAAGTGTTGCAGAAGTAAGGCAAGGAAAGGGGATCAAGTAAAAGTGCAGCCTCAGGTCAAAGTAGTAACCTTTCAAGTGGATGTTCGGGAAGCTGTTCATCCTTCACACCCAGTAAGTATAGAAGGTGTGGAATTAGAATTCAAATTTGATTCTTGTTCTCATTTGACGATGATGAATGAAGATGTCTTCATTAAGCATTTTGGTAGCTCTGTGAAGCTTTTCAAGAGTGATGTGTCTCCACAAGGATACGGTGGGGCGACCATTAAAATGTTAGGGTATTTTTTAGCAACTATTGAGTTGTGTGGACGAATGATTGCTGGGAAGGTGTATGTGGCCAAATCTGGTGATGCGCTTTTGGGTTGGCCTCATCAACGCCTTTTGGGTGTTACTCTGAATCCTAACATGGTTCCTCAAGTTCAAGTACAACAGGTGGGTGATGTTGGCTCGATGTTTGCTGAGCAATTTCCTGAGGTGTTTGAAGACAAACTAGGTTGTCTCAAGGGATACAGACATTGCATCCGATTGAAAAAAGGAGCAATTCCGGTTGTGGCAAGGTGTAGAAGGATACCCTTGAATGAACAAGCTGGTGTGCAAAAAGAGATTGAACGGTTGGTCGATTCGGGTGTCATTGTGCCAGTGGAAGCAACAGAGTGGTTGGCTCCCATTGTTGTAGCCAAGAAGGCTAGTGGAGAGCTTAGGCTTTGCATTGATTTGCGCTCTCTAAATAAGGAGGTGATAGTAGATCATTTCCCGTTACCTAATATAGATGAGATGATTGGGACTTTGGAGGGTGCAAAGTTCTTTACCACGCTGGATTTAGCATCGGCCTATCACCAGGTTGAACTGGAAGAGTCTTCACAGGAGTTAACGGCGTTTGTGACACCTATGGGCACATATAAATTTTGTAGGATGCCTTTTGGTTTGGTTTCTGCGGCTGCAGTTTTTCAACGAATCATGAATAGGATTTTGAAAGGCGTTGGAGGGGTCAGGTGCTATCAGGATGATTTGCTGATTTATGGAAGATCAAAGGTGGAGCATTACTCGAGGGTGTGTGCCGTGTTAAAACGTTTGAAGGAATCAGGTTTGACATTAAAGAGAGAGAAATGCAGGTTTGGTGTCGAGGAGGTGAATTATCTGGGACATTGCATTACTGGTCATGGTGTGTTTCCAAAGAAGGAGTTGGTGGATACTATTGTGAATATGAAGGAGCCTACCAACAAGGAGGAACTGTTATCTTTCCTTGGTATGGTAGAATTCTATAGTAAATTTATTCCTGGTTACGCTGACAAGACTCAGAGTTTAAGGAGTCTTACGGGCAAGAGTGTTATTTTTCAGTGGTCTGCAGAATGTGGGAATGAGTTCTGTTTGTTAAAAAAGGAGTTGATGAAAGCACCTTCGCTACAGGCATTTGTTCCGGGACAAGATACGTTTATTTTTACTGATGCTAGTATGAAGGGACTAGGAGCTGTGGTGGTCCAAAAGCATGATGGTGCAGAGAGGTTAATTGCGTGTGCTTCGAGGTGTTTGAGAGGTCCTGAGTTAAATTATTCGGTGATTGGAAAAGAGTCATTGGCCATTTTTTGGGCTCTGAGAAAATTTAAGAATTTGATCTGGGGAACCAGGGTGAAGGTCTTGTCGGATCACAAACCACTTAAAGAGGTATTTTCAAAGAAAGGTTTGGATTCTATCTCTTCAAGGATTAGGAGATGGATCATTGCTCTCCAAGAATTTAATTTTGAAGTTGACTATATTCCTGGAGTGGTCAATAAGTCTGCAGATTGTCTGTCTAGGCTGGTTGATTCTAATGAGTCTGTGGTCAGTGATGATGTCAGTAAAGAAGAGGACTCTGTTAATGTTTGTGAAGTGACATCAGGGGCTGTAAGTGAATCTGATTGGAAAGAGGAATTGGAGAAAGATGGAGAGATAAAGAAGGTGATGGAAACTTTGAGATGCAATGGTCGGTTGGAGAAACCATGGGCTCTGGTTGGAGATGAACTCTCAGTTAATGAGGGTCTACTTACTCGTGGTACTAGGCTTGTTCCTCCTGCAGGTGTAAGGGGCAAACTCCTTGGGTTAGCTCATTCTGGACATCTTGGGATTGTTAAAACGAAAGAGTTTATAAGGTTACAATTTTGGTGGCCAGGCATGGATCTAGAAATTGAAAGGATGGTTAGAGATTGTCTGGAGTGCTGTGCGAGTGATAAAATGTTGAAGACTAGGCATATTCCTATGGTATGTAGAAAACTACCGAAATACCCTTGGGATGAGATAGCCATTGACATTGTGGGCCCCCTACAAGATGTGAGTGACACTCCCTATCTAATAGTTGTGTTAGATCTGTATTCTAGATGGATCGAAGTGGGTGCTGTGAGAGAAATCTCATCGGGATGTGTCATCAAATTTTTGGAAGGGATTTTTAAAAGGGAGAGTTTTCCCAATAGTATTCTTTCTAATAACGGACCACAATTCTGTTCTAGAGAGTTTTTAAGTTTCTTGGGTGAGTGTGGGATTGTCCAAAAAAGAAGTGCAATTTATCATCCAGAAACTAATGGGGCTGTGGAACGAGTAAACAAAACTCTAAAGGAGAGTATACAGCTTGCGAGGGTAAACAATCTAAACTGGAAGGAGGTTTTGCAAGAAAGAATAACAGCTTACCGCATGTCTCCTCACATGACTACTGGGAGATCACCTTTTGAACTTTTCAGAGGTAGGGTGCCAAATTCTAAGTTGTGTCCAGGTTGGATGAAGCTTAACAAAGGTTTGGTTGATAACCAAATTGGTTCCTGGAGAGAGAGGGAACTGGATAAACAGGTAGAGAGGAAAGTTTATTTTGATAGGAGGAAATCTGTACAACCTAATGTGGTAAAAGTGGGTGACTTAGTGAAAATATGAGCTCCGGTTGGATCTCAACCTGGTTCTAAGTTTTCTAGGTGCATGTCAATAGTCAAATTGTTCAAAAATGCTGTTAAAACTGATGATGGCCGGATTTGGAACAAAAATCGTGTTGTGACTGTTAATCACAATTTGTCTTCCTTCAATGAGCAGGGGGTTTCTAACGACTCGTCAGGTTCTTTGGCGAGTTCGTCGGTTTCCACCTCAGTTAGGTCTCCTAGGACAGTTACAGGTGTTAGAGAAAGGAGTCAGAGGTTGCGGAGACTTCCGGTATACATGAAAGACTATGTGTGATTTATTTCCTTACTTTGTATACTATATTGTTATCCTGTGTATGTAGAGATGTTTATTGTTTATTATTATAAAGGGGGGAAGATGTGTGACATTGTCACTTTAAGGTTTAGGAATTATTAGTCTGTGTTAATTCTAATTAGAATGTTATTTGTGTAACAAGTGAGAATTCTGTTGGGGGGCAGTTGGTATCTACTTGCTGATGGCTGAGGTGATTAAATCCTAACTTGATACAGACTACGCGTTTGAAGAAGCTTTCTTCCGGTGAAGTGACAACTTTACAATTTCCCCTTCCAAGAGGATTTTCAGTCACAAAATACGATTGAGAATCTCTTTGAAAGAGCAGGAAAGGAAGTGAATGGTGGAAGTAAAACTAGATGCTAAGATAAATAATAGACCATATGACATTGCATTTAATGAACTCCCGCAGTTAACTATAGCGTCCACTAATCCAGCGCAGAGTGCAAAATCCCTCCCTACTGCCACGGACTAAAGGATCACACACACACATACACTCATACACATACACACATACATTCTCTGGTGGAGCCCATAACACCAACGTACACTTACCATTAGTCTGTGCGAGAGGCGATTTATCCTTCCAAGCGCTGGATAATGAGGGAGGAAGATACCACTTTACCCTAATGAGCAAGACACCTACAAATCCTTCTAATACTCATTAGGCCCTAGATTCCACATTTGGTATTATCCTCCTAAAACCGGGATGGATCTGTTAGTTGAAGGTTTTAGTGAAACCCTAATTCCCTAATTAACCTTTACATTAACACATTTCAATGAATAAACAACCCAACTCATTTCTGTTGTTATTCAAATAAAATTTTATATTAATATTGCAAATTAAATCATGCATTCGATCAAGTTGCCATTCATATTTACCTATTCTGGCTAAAGTCATCCTCTATGTCAAATCTGGCAGTCTCGCAAATCTATGCCCATCAATTTAGCAGGTTAAGTTCATCAGGAATTTGGGCATTAATTCTGTCCGTCAGAGATTTGGGCTAACAGCTGTCCTGCAGTGTCACCGTCCTCTCCGTCAGCATATCATCAGGAAATCGATGGAGCGACTCTCGACCTCTCTATTCTACCATAATTTATAGTAAAAATCACATTCCAAAAGTATCGAATATTATTTTAGAATGTCTCTGATTGGTCAGTTAAATTTGTTCAACAGGGTTACCATACGCAAAATGTCTCTTTAGATGTAGTTCATAATTTTCCCGGTCCAATGTATCTTTTTATTGTTTCTTTCAGGGCATCTGGCTTGTAGCCCAGAGCGTCCTTGAGGGGCACAGCCGAGTTAGGGTCACAGGAAGGCCACTGTATATCTTGTCAGTGCAGGCGCACTTCACCCAAGCCTTTTTCAGCGTTGGCAGTCGGGTTAGGCACCAAAGTCAGCCATCTTTAGGCAGGCCAAAATGGACAATTTAGGCAAAGAAACACAAAAACGTAATTAATACATAGAAATGACTAATTAAATGTTATTCCCTCGCTAATACCCATATGTGTGTGTATTTATCTAGCAAAGCAACACTCATTGCGGGTTATACTTACAAAATAAAGCACGAATCACAATTACATCACCAAAGCGACATATATCATGCAATGTTCTATTTATCTACCATTAGTATGCGTACGGAATTTAGTTCACTTAATTAATTAGGCCATGCAGATGCAAATCCCACGTGTATTTCGGTCATTAATAAGGCTGGTTAGTTATTTCCACATCACTCCAAACCATTAGTACGATTTTAATTAATTAATTAATCTAATTAATAAAACGACATGCAAAATGGGGTGGGTATACAAAATTTTGCATAACCCGCTCCAGCACCACCATGTAAACTTTTTCATTGGGACCCTGTAATGATTGGCTGTTTTACCATCAGACTTGAATCTTGGAGGCAGACAGCCATTGAGTCAGACAATTGTAGAGTTCCCTGTCTAACCTACTTTTGTGTTTTCAATATTTGATAGGACTAAATGGTTAGTGCATTACTTAGGGTTCATACAGGAGATGGTGTTGTCATTGTAAAGGCATCAAAGATTAGGTGCCATTTGTACTTACTGCATTTCTTTAGGTTTATTGTTTGTAAGCATGCCAATGTATGCCATGTGAATGAGCATTACATTGTGCCACTTTGTAAAGCGGCACTGTGGGTTGAGTTGGCGCCTGCCCCATTCCGCCATTGCTGCTTTGCCGATTGCGCAGAGAATGGAGACAACCTTCCCACTTCCCTCACTTCCCACTTCCCACTTCCCTCAATTCCGGTCACCAATCATTTCCGGTGGGTCGCGCTCCAGTCCTTCACCAGCGCCAGTGTATTTAGGGGCTAGATGGTGCGGACGCGCAGCAAACTCAAGTAAGCCCTGCTCGCGCATCGCCCGAGATTTCCGACCTCACTTGAAACCTTTTTAACTTTATTTTACGCTGCTTGCGAGTGTTTTATTCCTTTTAAATATTTTAAACTTTATTCACTAACCTTAGTTGTTGGGAGAGTGTTCTGATCTGGGCAGCACCTGGATTCGCCATCCTCGCTACGCTTACTCGCACTGCTGGGTTGAGTTGGCGCCTGCCCTGTTTCGCCACGGCTGCTTTGCCGATTGCGCAGAGGGTGGAGTCAACTCTCCCACTTCCCTAACTTCTGGACAACAATCATTTCCGGTGGGTCACGCGCCGGTCCTTCACCAGCGCCACTGTATTTAGGGGGTAGATGGTGCGGACGCGCAGCGGACTCAAGTAAGCCCTGCTCGCACCTCGCCCGAGTTTTCCAACCTCACTTGAAACCTTTTTAACTCTATTCATTAACTGTAGTTGTTGGGAGAGTGTTCTGATCTGGGCAGCACCTGGGTTTGCCATCCTCGCTACGCTTACTCGCACTGCTGGGTTGAGTTGGCGCCTGCCCCGTTCCGCCACGGCTGCTGTGCCGATTGCGCAGGGTGGAGCCAACTCTCCCACTTCCCTCACTTTCAGCCACCAGTCATTTCCGATGGGTCGCGCTCTAGTCCTTCACCATCGCCACTGTATTTAGGGGCTAGATGGTGCGGAGCACAGCGGGCGTGCCATTGGTGCGCCAAAGGTGCGCCTAAGGCAAGCCCGTCTGTGCCCGTCCACGCCTGGACCGGGCCCAGGGCTATAACCACTGGTCCACTTGCTTCCCTGGTCCACAGATACACAACTAAGGAACTGCTACAGTTTACAAAGGCCAATAATAGTTGTTGTATTTTGACTCCTTGTGGAGATAGGGCAGATTGCTCTGTGGTTTTTCACTCCCACAACAACAGACTATTAGAGCGCTCCACTCTCCCCCGCTTCCTCTGAGCAATGATTCGCTGAAACACTCAGCGATGATGGACATACACTGCGGTCTCGCCAATGTCAGGTCCCTCGCTAAGCACAAGTACGAAATTGCACACATGATTTCCAGTTTTAAATTAGATATGCTTTTTATTACAGAAACCTGGGCAGATGCTGCCTCGGACCCGTACTTTGTTACATCAACCCCTACGGGATTTCGTTCTTTTAGAGTTGATAGGCCGATCAAAAGAGGGGGCGGAGTAGCGATCATTTTTTAGGGAGCAGTTTGCAGCAACTTTTTATCCAACTTCCACCCCCTTTTATGAGGCCCTACAGTTTGCCTTCGAACTCAGCCCTAGGAAAACCTTTAGAGGCATATTACTCCATCGCCCTCCTGGCGCTAGAAGCGCATTTAATCAGAATTTAGACAGTCTTCTAGAACCAACTTTCACCAGTAACGAGTTCACAATTCTGGGAGATTTACATTTTTATCTCGAAGATATTGGGAACAAGGAGACTGTCGCCGTACTAGATACACTGGGGGCCTTGGTCATATCTCAGCTAGTACAAACACCCACCCACGAGGCAGGGCATACACTGGATGGTATTTTTACCTCGGTGCAGGGACTAACACTAAAAGAAACTCTCCCATTGACATGGACAGACCACTTATTAATCAAGTTCGACTTAGCAGTCCCCCTTGTCCGGCAGGGTAGGACCACAATAACCCACACTCTCACCTACACAGCCTGGAAGAAAGTAGATAAAGTTACTCTCCAAACATATTTGGAGAATATACGACCACTGCTGAATGTCCCCCCGGAGTTAGCTGTCTGTCACGACACAGGCCAGGTGACCATGAACCTTGTCAGCCGGATACAGCAGGAGCGATGAGATGATGCTTGATTACCCTTTCCTCAAGCGTGGAACCGCCTGCGAGTATTATAGAATCGCTCCACAGGCAACTCCACCCAGGGAAAGGGAAAAAAGGGATAAAGAAACAATAAAGGTGCAGCTCCGAAACCATCAATGGGGTACTGACCCAGAGTTGAAGACCTCACTCCTCCGCTAGCCCCGTGTTTCCTGCAAGTGAGACAAAACACTACAAGCATAAGACACCCCCCCCCACACACACCCTAGACATATATATCTATCTGCCGTATGTGTATCCACTTACTGCTAACACTGCTGCACTTGTCCAGATGTAAGCCAACCATAAAAAGTTAAAATAAAGTAAATAAATCAAAACATGGCTTCTATGAGGTTTCTGCGCTAAAGCGTGATTAACCATACAGTTTCAGGCCTTTTTCTTCTTTAGGGTAAGGGTAAAGTACTTAGCTCAGGGCAGGCAGTCTTCTAGTATCCACAAGAAGAGGCTCCAGGCTCCACAAGAGCTGATCAGCAAGAGGCGCGCCAACACGGATCCTTGTAGTATTCCGCTGCAGGCACTAGCGCTCCAGCGCGGGAGAAACAAAATATGGCCTGGCCCGGGGGGGTCAAAGAGAGTTTCGGTTGTGCACAACCGATACGCGCTTCAGCGAGGCTGACTCAAAGAAAAGTTCTGCAGAGGAGGCGCGGATTTCCAGCGCGGCTCAGAACAGCACTGCTGCACAAGGACAACAAAAGCAGCTATACGCGTCTCTCTCTCACCATCCTCCTCGACTACAGAAGTGGCCAAGGCGGAGAGGAGACGGTGTAACATGGATTTTCGAAACAGGAGCTTGGCAAATAGGCTCAATTCCCTTCCAAGACCATCGGCAGGAAATCAGGTGACAAGCATTGAGTCGAGTGCAGGAAGAGATTAATAGACAGCGAGGCAGGACAAGCAAGCTACGCCCTAGGCATTATGGGAGATGAAGTCCCAGAACGTGCATGCTGCATTCCCTTCCCATTCACACATTTGTGCTCGCTACTGTGATTTTCTAGCTAACCTACGCCCGTACGTGACACTGTCACTAAATACACAGACTGGCTTAACGAAGTGATTAAGGTCTTGGTGCCTACTAAGAAAACTTCAGGGAATCGGAGTGCTCCTTCGGCCCCCTGGTTTTCTGACACTATGCGGAAGGAAAAACAAAAGTGCCGTCGTTTGGAAAGACGCTGGAGAGTGAACTACGAAACAGCGGATAAAGAGGTCTATAAAATTGCACTAACCCAATATAAAAACCTACTGATAGCTGAGAAAAATGATTTTTTCACTAGGCAGATTAAGAAAGCTAAAAACTCCTCCAAAGAATTATTTGGGGTAGTAGACAAGTTGGCCTCTCTATCTAAGAATGTAGGTATTAAGGGCGATCAAAGGTTTTGTGATAGGATCACAGTAGAAAAACACCCTCTATTGTTTCTCCCCAACATCATCGGAGGCAGTGGAAAAATACATAAGAGACGCTAAGTCGGGCTCTCCTTTTGACCCTTGCCCACCTGCTTTTTTTAAAGAGATAGCTGAAGTGGTGAGCCTTGAGCTCACAGAAATCTTTAACTCTATGTTCAGCTCAGGCAACTTCCCATCTAGATGGAAAGATTCCTCCATCCTCCCATTGTTAAAAAAAAACAACCTGGATGTGTCTAACCCGAACAACTATCGTCCCATAGCGTGGCTGCCACTCCCAGCCAAAATAGTCAAAAACATTATGAATACACAACTATCCTAATTCATCCAGGAAAACGAACTGCTGGATCACTCTCAGTTTGGCTTCCGTTACGATCACAGTACGGAAACGGCACTCATTAAAGCCACTGAGGAAATCAGGGCTGTGATGGATAGAGGGGGCACAGCCGCCCTGGTCCTCCTCGACTTATCAGCCGCATTTGATACTGTTGATTCCATTCTCCTGCAGCAGCGGCTGGAGACGTTGGGGGTCAAGGGAGCGGCACTAGCCCTGCTTTCCTCCTTTCTGAAAGATAGGAGACTAACAGTGACGGTAGATAGGTATCAATCAGAGCCATATGTCCTCCCGTGCAGAGTTCCTGAGGGATCTTCGCTGAGCCCATCTCTTTTTAATGTCTATGTCTCGGAACTTGCCCCTTTGATGCGAGAATTTGGGTTTAGCTTGATGTCTTACATTGACGAAACCCAGATAGTAGTAGCAGCATATAGACGTCATGCCTCTCCTGCTCTACAGTTTCATAACTGTATGAGAGAAATAAATAGATGGATGGGAACACATTGTCTTAAACTCAACTCTGAAAAGACCGAGGTCATAATCTTCGGTAACCTGCAACCCAGTTGGGACAACCTGGGGTGGCCAGTGGAGATGGGTGAACCACCAAAACCAGCACAAAAGGCAATAATTTTGGGAGTGTGGATTGACAACAAACTATCACTCTCATACCAGACTAATGCCATCGTCTCTGCTTTCCACTTTCTCAAAAAGAAATTAAAGAAGATCCTACTTTACATCCCTCTTGACACTAGAAAGACTATGGTAACAACGGTAATCTAGTCAAAACTGGATTATTGCAATGGGCTCTACTTGAGAATACAGAAGCAATATCTGAAAAAGCTTCAGACTGTTCAAAACACAGCTGCTCGGTTGTTGGTAAACATCCCTAAGTACAAATTCGTTTCTAAAGAGATCCGCAGACTTCACTGGCTCCCGGTAGCACAACAAATCAAATTTAAGGCACTATGTTTAGCATATAAGGCAATGAGCTACACGGGACCTTCCTTTCTCAGAAATCTCTTTGTCTGGCACGAATCGGCCAGACACCTACGCTCCACAGGGGCTAGACCATGAAAGTACCGAGAATTCGATCTGCAGGCTGGGGCGTCCATAGTTTCTCCTATGGCACCGCAAAACTCTGGAATATTCTGCCTATTGAGCTCAGAAGTGCAAGATCCTTCACCATCTTCAGGAAAGGTAAAAAAATCTAGCTATTCCAGAATTAGACACCGGGCTAGGCTTACTGCGTTCATAGCGCCAAGACACCTCCGGGTATTCACGTGTTCAATAAATCTCACTAACAATAACATTAACATTAACACAAAGAAGTCAAAGCAAGGATTTTTTATATGACACCTGACAGCATAAATGCATTATTTATTTTTGGTTGCAGAAAAGAAACAATGAGAGAAAAAAGTGGTCAAAAAGAGTGCGCATATGTGGAATTTCAACAGAGAAAGGAAGGAGGCAATAGATGTTTTAAATATATCTTAATTACTACAGAGAAGCCTATCTGTTACATTTATTATACAACATAAATATGATCTTGTTAATACAGGGTAATTGTTTAATTCATAATTGCCCCTTTATGGACCAAATATTCAATCCAGCCTATGTGAGGTGTCAACATTTCGACCCAGCGAAAGGAAGAAGGGCCAATCAAAGCCTCACCAGTGGGTCTTCATCATGAGTGAATGATTGGATAGAAGAGAAGCAACTTAGAGATATCAACCATCCATGAGTAATCTGTAGAATTATTCTTATACCAGATGAAGGCCAGCCGGCTCCTCATCTGCACGGAATGTAATCAAGGCCCTTAAGTATAGTGGCCTTCCTTCCTATTGTCCCAATAAATCTACCTACACACGCAGCGTAGATAGGTGCCTCTTAATGCAAAAGTTCCTCAAGCACTCTGTCACCTGCCAAGTATCTCATTGTTTCTTTGGAGTGACTTCGTAAATAATATATTTATGCTGTAAGTTTTCATATAAAAAATCCTTGCATTGACTTCTTTGTGTGTGATAAGAGTTGATATTATTATATAAGCTCTGCCGGATTGATAGAAATAATATTTCACCCCTTTCCTCAGAGTAAGAGGATGGTGTTTGGGATAAATGAAAGTAGGATAAGTTTATTTAGCTTTGTGCTTTCTGTTTGTCTCTACAATTGGACCACTGTTGTTACATATCAACTACAGGATGGACCAGCTATTGATGGGAGGGGAATTTCTAGCCGGATAGCTGTATGGTCTGAAAAACAATTAGGGATATGCGTGGTCATTTCTTTGGATACAGAGTTCAATATAAGAAAAAAAATCAATCCTTGAAGTTTAGTGCTCATCAAGGATCTTTTAGACCTAGCTATTTCTTTAGTCTATTAATGGCCTTCACCACTTTTGGTTGTCGTTGAATGCACTTTGGGGAACTTATCCCTAACTCCAAAGATTGAACAAAGTTGAAATCGCCTCCAATTATGATTGTTTTTGAAAACTAAGCTAGCTGAAAGGACAATTAATCGATGGAACCTGGCTCATTCAGGATTGAGTCATATAATAAAACAAGCATAATCAATGCTGGCCTATTAACATTTTCCACAATGACCCATCTTCCAGCTTCACTTGACATTGATTTAACTGTGCTGCCAATAATCCTTTTGCTTGGCAACACTGCGACCCCCCTAAGGGACACCGAACCAGACGAGAGCTGCAGCAATTCAAAGGGGGCCCATTTAAACAGCTTTCTATTACTCTTGCTAATGAGTCCTTTGAACAAACACTATAGATGGTTCATGCTCTTCCAGCCAGCCCAACATTGCTTTCTGCTTCCTTGAAATATATATACACCATTGACATTTGTAGATATAACACTTAATTTAAACACACCTGTAAAAGTCGTCTTCTATAAGGGTATTCCTGCCCATCCCTGTACCTGTATCCTTCTCAGCCTTTCTAGACATCAACCAGTCCTTAAACAAGCATTGGCAAAGCCAATTGGTCTCGTCTATGAGTAAACTATTGGGTTTGCCAGTGACTCTTCCATGTTTTAGAACAGCGTGGCTGCTGTGCAGAATGGCTATGAGTTATAAGCAAAGGCTGATCAAAACACATTCACTGTAACAACTGCGAAGTGGCCCAAATTGCATACAAAATAATTGCTGCATGTATTTGACACTGAATGGAAAAATGTTTTTTTCTGGAGCAAGTCCCTTCAGATTACATGCCGCTAAATTACAACAAGCAGCAAACAACGAGCATACCAATAGTGAAACCCTGTCCAACAGTATGCAGGGCAGGGGTTCATCACAAATGCAATGCACTTTATCATAACTAACTTGCCCAGAATCTTCTTGCAGTCATCCCTGCTCAGATGCAGGATTGTTGGCCATCCCTGCATTCAGGTTACAGAACTACCCCTTCCCTGCGAAAGCAAGTAACAGACCATGAGGAGGACAGGTGGAAATCTTTAAAACAGGGACTTATCCCAACTTTTGAACACCAACTGAGATTAAACTGTGATGGTTTAGACACGTGATATGTAAGTGGCCTGTATTTTATTCATTTGGGGTTAGCCCTGAATATGTATGTTCAAACCTCTGCCCTGCTACCCAATCTGTATGACTTGCTTGCCACTGGCATCAAACTTATGTAAGTGGTTGTGCAGCATAGCTAAAAGTAAAGTTAGTCAAAAACATGCTATAATGCGGCTGGCGCTGGCACTGCGTCATAGAGTTTTTTTTCAGATGAGACGGGTAGGGCGGGATGAGCAAGCAAAGACGGTAAAGGGGTGGGGGTATGGGTAAGCAATGGTGGTGGGGGGAAGGGACAGCAGCACAGAGAAGTGGTGTGCTGGAGGGAAAGCAGCAGCACTGGAAAGATAGTACCTCAAACCCAGTGTGAACAGCGAACTGAGGCTATTCAGGTGAAATCAATCTGTGCTTGGTCTATGTGCCAAAGAATAAACAGGAAGTGACACCAAGGCACAGGCTGGCAAATTAGGAGGCTGGAAAGAAGAGTGACAATGAAGCCAGCAAACAGTAAGCAATGGGCGGGCTGCAAGCCCCTTATAGTACACAATAGTGTCTGGCAAATAAGAGCAAATGCGAGAGTGCATGCTGCTCACACAGACTCAACCCTAAAATTGGTATTCTAACTTTCTGGAAATCAGTTTTTTTCTGTCCCAGACTGCCCTTCCACCTGGCATCCCCCCACGCTCCCAACCACCTCATCCGTTCTCCCCACCTTTCCCCAAGTTACCCCTCCCTAGTGCCCTACCAAATCCCTCAGCACCTTCACCCTTACCACCCCTCTCTTCTACCCCCCCCCCACTCAGTGAGGCCTCTCTCTGCCCTCACCATGGACCCTGTCTTTCCTCTCTGTGGAGCGCTTGTGTGCACCTTGTGGTTGTCAATGTGTGAAGTGCCACTCCCTATGGGGAACCACATTCTACCAAACAAATCACCCTTGTGTAACACCCTGTGATTGCTGTTCAAGTAACCTCTATCTAGCGTGGTTGCGTTCATTCCTATTAATTTTCATTGGGGTATTTGATTAATCCTACAAATCATAAAGAGTTTTCCCATTCACATCCACCTCAATTCTACCTCAATTGGACCAGACAACTGCAAAATTAACATTATTGGCATTCTTAAAAATTCATCACAGTCTATTAATTATCTGGGTGACATTTTGCTTTGCTTTCCCCTGTTCCCCCCAAATCCTTTCTGCAATTCACTGCCAAAAGGCTGACTCACATCAATATCTGTAAAAACTTGAAACTGTCCTTTTCCAAGCATTTTTAATTTAGCTGGCTGAAGCTGTCTTGCCTGAGCACTCACACACTGAAAAGCGGAAATCATCTGTTTAAACATTCGCCTTTTCCTTGCTGACATGTCTGAGAATATCTGAAGGCTGTATCCATTCGGATCCTTATATTCCTTGTGTTTTATAGCTGTTGTCAGTATTCTTTGCTTTATTCTATAGTCTCTGAAGTTGGTGGGTATTGTTCTGGGACATATAGGGGCTTATTTACAAGCTCCTTGCGCCACCTTTAATTCACTTTTCCCATGTTAAAAATGACGCAAAAGTGGCGCAAGGGGCTTGTAAACCTGCCCCATATTGTTTAACTTGGCTGTGGATGGAACTCTGCTGACTCAATAACCCCTTCGCTGCTAGGCCTTTTCCCCCCCTGTGCTAAGCCTTTTTTGGGCTATTTAGGGTAGTGCGCGCTTAGGCCTCTGTAACTTTTTGGCCACATAAGGTATCCACGCCAAATTTGCATCCTTTTCTTCAACATCATGGGGATTCTAAAGGTACCCAGGGTTTGTGGATTCCCCTGAAGGGGTCCCAGAAATTAGCCAAAATACAGCAACATTTTGTTTTTTTGGGGAAAAATTTGAAAAACGGGTTTCAAATGAAAGCGTCTGGGTTTTTCTCTGCAAATGGTATCAAAAAAGGGTTTGTGAGGCTGAAATCACCATTTTCCCAGCTTTTAGGGAATGATAGACTTTTGTCAGAAAACCAAAATGTTTTACACAGTTTTGGCATTTTTCTGAGACATAGCCTATTTTTGCTATTTTTTGTGCATTCAACCACCTTCCAGTTAATGGTAGAAATGGGTGTGAAAGCAATAATGGATCCTGGAAAGCTATACATTTTAGGAAAGTAGATACAATTCTGAATTCAGCAAGGGGTCATTTGTGTAGATCCATCAAGGTTTCTTTATAGAAACTAACAGTTAAATATAGGAAAAATTCAAAATGAGTTGAAAAAAAACAGCCTTTTGTGTCAACGTTTTCACCTGTAACTTCTTCTAATTTTTCTTTGAAAACAATATACCGTTACATCCGCTGGAACTTCCTGGTTGTGGGGATATATAGGACTTGTAGGTTCACCAAGAACCTGACGAACCCAGAGTCAAAAACTGAGCAGCAATATGCAATGGTTTTTTATTATGTTCCGGGTATATAGCAATTATTGTGGGAAAATGTATACATGGAAAAATCGGTATGAAAGACACCTATGTATTTCTGAAATGGGAACAAATTATAGAGTTTAGAAACAGTACATATTTGCACATTTTCGAAATTGGGAATACTCATACTGCAATGAGAATTATCAGTCATTTTTCAAAATTACTTCTTTTTTACACAATGTCTTTCATTTGGAAGGCAGAAATGCATCAAAAATCAATAGGTAAGAACAGTTGCTTTACAAATCTGAATTACCCAAAGTCTCCCGATAAAAATGGTACCTCACTTGTGTGGGTAGGCATAGTGCCGACAACAGGAAATGGCTCAAAACCCAACGTGAACACACCACATTTTCACCATGAAAATTTACCCTTTTTTTGCGAAGTGTCTAGCTGTAGTTTTTGAACACTAGCTCTGCCAGCACCTAGGAAAACGTAGCAAACCTATATATTGTTCAAAACTAGACACCCAGGGGAATTCAGGATGGGGTGACTTGACTGCCTCCCACCAGGTTCTGTTACCCAGAATCCCTTGCAAACCTAAAAGATTGACAAAAAACCCACATTTTCCCCACATTTCTGTGGTGGAAAGTTCTGGAATCTGCGTGATCCACAAATCTCCACCCACCCCGCGTTCCCCAAAGTCTTACGAGAAAGATGGTACCTCACTTGTGCGGGTCGGCCTAGTGCCCGTGACAGGAAACGGCGCATACGCAATGTGATCACACCTCAATTTTGCAGTGAAAACTGACCCTTTTTGGCAAAGTGCCTAGCTGTAGTTTTTGAACCCTAGCTCTGCGGGCACCTTGGAAACCTAGCAAACCTATACATTTTTGAAAACTTGACACCCAGGGGAATCCAGGATGGGGTGACTTGACTGCCTCCCACAAGGGTCTGTTACCCAAAATCCCTTGCAAACCTAAACAATTGTAAAAAAAAAACATTTTCCCCACATTTCTGTGGTGGAAAGTTCTGAAATCTATGTGGATCCACAAATTTCCACCCACCCCACGTTCCCCAAAGTCTTACGAGAAAAATGTTACCTCACTTGTGTGGGTCGGCCTAGTGCCCGCGACAGGAAACGGCGCAAAACACAACGCGGGCACACCTCAATTTCGCAGGGAAACATCACCCTTTTTTGGCAAAGTGCCTAGCTGTAGTTTTTTAAACTTAACTCTGCCGGCACCTTGCCTGTCGCGGGTACTTGGGCCTCCCACACAAGTGAGGCACCATTTTTACTGGGAGACCTGGGGGAACGCTGGGTGGTGGGAAATTTGTGTGAGCCCGGTGACGCCACAACTTTCCCACACAGAAATGTGTGAAAAAAGTGATTTTTTCTGCTTAAATTGAGGTTTGCAGGGAATTCTGGGTTAGGAAACGTTGGGGATCCACGCAAGACATACCTCCCTGGAAGCCCCCGGGTATCTAGTTTTCAGAAATGTGTGGGTTTGGTAGGTTTCCCTAGATGGCCGCCGAGCACGGGGCCAAATACCCAGGTGACCCCCCTTGCAAAACCAGGTGGTTTGGAGATAGGCAAATTTGATGTCGCCTCACTACGTTTTGGGCCCTTGCCTGTCGCGGGTACTTGGGCCTCCCACACAAGTGAGGCACCATTTTTACCGGGAGACCTGGGGGAACACTGGGTGGTGGGAAATTTGTGTGAGCCCGGTGATGCCACAACTTTCCCGCACAAAAATGTGTGAAAAAAGTGATTTTTTCAGCTAAAAATGAGGTTTGCAGGGGATGCTCGGTAAGGAAACGTTGGAGGATCCACGCAAGCCATACCTCCCTGGAAGCCCCCGGGTGTCTAGTTTTCAGAAATGTGTGGGTTTGGTAGGTTTCCCTAGATGGCCGCCGAGCACGGGCCAAAAACCCAGGTGACCCCCCTTGCAAAAGCAGGTGGTTTTGAGATAGGCAATTTTGATGTCGCCTCACTACGTTTTTGGCCCTTGCCTGTCGCGGGTACTTGGGCCTCCCACACAAGTGAGGCACCATTTTTACCGGGAGACCTGGGGCAACACTGGGTGGTGGGAAATTTGAGTGAGCCCGTGATGCCAAAACTTTCCCACACAAAAATGTGTGAAAAAAGTGATTTTTTTCAAGTTAAAATTGAGGTTTGCAGGGAATTCTGGGTAAGGAAATGTTGGGGGATCCACGCAAGCCATACCTCCCTGGAAGCCCCCGGTGTCTACTTTTAAAAAATGTGTGGGTTTGGTAGGTTTCCCTAGATGGCCGCCGAGGAAGGGGCCAAAAACACAGGTGACCCCCTTGCAAAACCAGATCGTTTTGACATAATTAGTTGTTTATTTCTACAGCGTTAGAATTTCAGCACAATATTGCAAGGAAAATGTGACAGACATTTTGAGGTTTGCAGGACATTGTGGATAAAATAACTTGTTGGAATTCACAAGAGAGACATCACCATGAACTCCCATGGGTTTACGACAATATCTACAGTTGGTAGGTTATTCTTAGATGGAATGGACACCTTGGCAGAGAGACTAAAAAGACAAAGATTCCTGCACAGGCATCTATTCCTCAAACACACACACATACTGGTTGGATTTGGCATGAGGGCGAGTGATGGTTGAGTATATAAAATGTTATTAACAAAAGATTTCACAAAAATGAAATGCACTGTCAATAATTAAATGGACAAAAAAAACGAACCAGTGACTCGCAGCTCGTGAGCTGTAAAGCCATGACAAGGCACCACCCGCTTTACAGGCCATTCACACACCTTTCAGACGTGATACACACAAGACCATTCACACCACCAGGCACAAATACAACACATTACAACATTCACAAAAAGGGACAAGGTACACCCTGCTTCAGAAAGACAAATATTACTGCACAGCCATCTAATCCTCAAGCACACTCACATACTGGTTGGATTTGGCATGAGGGTGAGTGATGGTTCAGTATATACAATTGTATTAGCAAGTGATGTCACAAAAATGAAATGCACTGTTAATAATTGAAAGGGCAAGAAACTGGACCATTGACTCACAGCTTGTGAGCTTTAAAGCCACGACAAGGCACCAACCTCTTTACAGGCCATTCATACACCTTTCATACGTGTGACACATACAACACCTTTCACACTGCCAGCCGCGGGCCCATCACATTACAACACTCACACCAGCAGACAGCGCCATTCAAGGGCCCATCACTTTCACACGCCCACATTCCTGACACAGCAACGACACAAGCTGATGGATTGCGTGGAGTGGCACTCAGCTAGCAGTGTGTGTTGTGACCAGCAGCAAGTCACTACTCACACACCGCCAGCCGAGCGCCAGTCCACGCACACCGCTAGCCAAACACCAGTCCACGCACACCGCCAGCGAAGCGCCAATCCACGCACACTGCCAACCAAGCATCAGTCCACGCACACCGCCAGCCAAGCGCCAGTCCACGCACACCGCCAGCCAAGCGCCAGTCCACACACACCACCAGCCAAGCGCCAGCCTACACACACCGTCATAACATTTAGGATTTTTTTTAGACAAAAATAAAAACACAAACAAATTGCAAATAGATACAAATCTACTAACACAAAATCTGAAACTAAATACATTGCACTAATGCCAACCTTGAAACAGAATCAAATTTTTTAAAGAATACAGACCAGGCAGTTCACTTTACCACTCATGGATGCTCCCAAAAATTATTTTGCGTGTGGTACGCTCTAAAACAAGCAGAGACACACAGCCCAGGGTTAGAAGGACACTCGGGGCAGTACATACGAGTCTCCTTACACGTACCTTTTCGCCAACAGACTCTACATTTCCAAGTGGGAAAGTCTTTTGAGGATGTGGGAGGAATGTAATCAGGAAAGTGGCGATCTTTCAATCGAGCCACATCCTCCACCACTCCAACTCTTGCCTGTTCCACAACAACAAGGCTGCCTATCACAGATTGCTGAAACTGAACAAAAGTCAACTTTGATGCAGGAGAACACTCCTTGAACACAACAAAAGCATTGAAAGTTGCTAAATTAAAGAGATGGATGGCCATCTTCTTATACCAAACGTAAGCCTTACGAATAGCGGTGTAAGGTTCCAACCTCTGATCTACTCTATCAACACCACCCATGTGCTTATTGTAGTCTAAAATGCACACAGGTTTGCGCACTTCAGAAATCTGACCCCAAACAGCCACAGGTGAAGTACTCGCATCATGGATGGTAGTCAGCATGTACACATCCCTCCTGTCTACAAATTTCACAGCTAGTAGTTCATCACTATGCAAGGAACTGAACTGTCCCCTCTGAAGTTTTCTGCAAACAAGCTCTTTTGGATAACCTTTACGGTTAGAGCAGATTGTGCAACAAGCAAAAGTGTCCACTTTGAACAATTCCTTAAACAATTGCACAGCAGTGTAGAAGTTATCAAGGTACAAATGGTGGCCTCTGTTAAACAGTCCTCTAGTAAGATCCCACACAATTTTCTCAGAAACTCCAAAAGTGGACGGACAACCATGGGGGTCAATAGTGGAATCCCTACCAGTGTACACACGGAAATTAAAAACATATCCTGTCCTACTCTCAGACAACATATACAGCTTAATTCCATAGCGTGCCCTCTTGCTAGGGATGTACTGCCTAAAAACCAAACGGCCCTTGAACAAGACCAAAGACTCATCAATAGATATTTCTTTCCCTGGAGTATAGGTCTCTGAAAATCGATCTACAAAGTGATCAAGAACAGGCAGAATCTTAAAAAGACGGTCACATTCAGGGTGATCTCGTGGCAACGCCAAAGAATTATCAACAAAATGCAGCATCCGTAGCAAAAGTAAATACCGATCACGAGTCATAACTGCAGTAAATATGGCCGTTGCCATCAAGGGACTGGTAGACCAATATGAAGCCATGGATGGCTTCCTTATCAAACCCATCAATAAAGTCAACCCCAAAACTCCTTCATCTCTTCCAAATTTGTGGGATATCACCAGGTAGCTCTAGAGTGGGGCCTAAGTTTGTCACTGTTGTCCCTCAAATATTGTTCAACATACAAATTAGTCTGCTCAACAATCTCACCCAAAAATACATCATCCATAAACAACTGAAAAAACTGTATAGGCAAAAAATGTTCACAATCCACTCTACACCCTGCATCACCACTAAAGGCAGGCAACACTGGCTGCACCATGTTTGGATCAACACAGAGTCCAGCACTTCCAGTAGGAAGCCTAGCAGCCTCAGGCTGCAATCCATATGCCTCTTGCACCATCGGCACAGCAGTATCCTCCTCTAAAACAGGCACTTCATCCGCACTGAGAGTAGCTTCATCTGCACTGAGAGTACCTTCATCATCCGATGATTCCATGTGGAGAGAAAACTCACTGCCTGAATCTTCCCCTGCCTCCTCTCCCTCAGACGCACTGTCAGTCTCATAATCCTGCTCAGAGGAAGATTCAAGAAGCATACCAACCAACTGCTGAGCAGTCATTCTACGGCTAGCCATACTGCTTACTAATAAAAGTAACTTGTCAAACAAGTCAACAACAACAAACACTTTGTAAAATAAGTAATACACAAAATGCACCTTTATCAGAAATACCTATATACTCCAAAACGATACCACTCACTTGCCAGAAGCAGCTAAATTCACCACCACCTACTCTGCACAGACACAGTATGGATCAACAATATCCCACTAAAAAAGAAAGAGAAAAGAAAATTACACATAAGACAATGCAAAACAGATTGCAAAGAATTCCATGCACAAAACACTAACTAAATAAGCTGCCATTATGACACCACTTACAAAAAAGTTCATTCATACATGACAAAAATACTCATTTGGAGAAAATACAACAAAAATGCTCTTCTTACCAAAAAAATGCAACTACGCAAAACTGCAGAACACCACTGTCAAAATCTTAAACAGGAATCAAAAGCTTTACAATAGAATAAAAAAGAGGAAAAAACATTACAATCACATATGCAAATAATGCACCAGTCCACACACAATCCACCAGCCAAGTTAAGGGGTAGGTGGGCCTAAGAGTGTAAATAAAATATTCACCCCGTAAAAGGGGAGCAACCCTTGCCCTTGAGGCCACTCCCAAACACAAAAATAAAAAATAAAACAGGTGTCTAGTGGCTTCTGCCCCCCTTGAGGGCAGATGGGCCTAAAAACATACTGCTATTCTCCAACCCAAAGAGTGCAGAAATTACCACAATCATCCTCCCATAAAGGGGAGCGACCCTTGTCCAAAATATAATAAGTCTGCACCCCCCCCCTTTTGGGGGCAGACAAAGCCAGAATATATTGCCCCCAAAAGGGGGAGCGACCCTTGCCTAAGGGGCCGCTCCCCCCAAACAGTACAGACTGACAGTCCCTTTAAAAAAAAAAAATCCCTGGCGTGCAGCAGGAATGCACAAAAGAGGCATCGAGGGAAAGGAAAACCCTTTCCTTTCCCTCGATGTCTCTTTTGAGAATCCCCCCCCCGCCCAGCCCCAAAACGTACCTCTTTGTTCACTGACACGCAGGAAGCAAATGGCTTCCTGCGAGTCGGTGATCAAAAGGAAACTTCCCCGGTTACGAAACCCAGATCTACCGCCCATGGGGGGAGCGCCAGCGCTTCCCCCGTGGGTGGGTGTCATGGCGAGCTGGACTCGTCATGAGCACACGACGACTGTGTGCCATGACGAACTCAGCTCGTCATGAGCACACAAAGGGTTAAGGTTAATTCCCTTTCAGCTCGGGAAGCACTAGGGAATAGACTAATGGCTCAATTACCTCTTTTTGTTAATTAATTTTGATCTTCCAGCTCAGGAACACCAACAAATCTCAAATTGGACCACTGTGAACTATTTTCCGGGTTGTCTAGTTGAGTTTCAAGCAATGCAATTTATTTTGTAAAGTGAGAGGTTTGCTGTTAAAGTGAGCTTTATTTATCTTCAGAATTGAAAATCTTATGCTGAAGGTCAAGCACTTGATTTCTTCTCCAAACTTTAATCTGTGCACCCAGGGCTGTAGCAAATATTGCTTGATTTGTTTACCAACTTATAACTCCATCATAATTGCCTGAAATATGGAGGTAGTTCCATTAGCAGCTTCCTGTATTGCATTTTACAGTGCCTCTTCTTGGCTTTGATCTCGCCCTTGGTTAGCTCCTTGAATAAATATTGTACTGGGTAACTTTGAAACGCTTGTCTGTTCGGGGCTACGCTGATTGAAAGCCTGTGATCTAGCCCCACCCAGGTGTAGACTAAAAAAAACACAACTACCTGCCCAGGTTTCTTTTGTTGCTGTTGTCCTTTGAAGCTCTTCCATGCTGGTGATATTGCCCCACATTTTAACTAGAAGTAGAGCCTGAACATGGTAACAAAGAATATTTCCTAGTCACTGAGCTTTTGTCCATTCTATATTGTCATCCAACAAACTGGATTGTATTCCCTTGCTAGAGTTTTCTAATCTGCCTCTCATAAGATTGCAACTTTTCTGTTGCTGCTTTTTTTCCCTGTTGCTGAACAATTTCCTTGGGGCCCACACCCGGCTCTTGTGCTTGGGTTATTTGTTCAGCCAGAGATTCTTTACTAGCCCCTTCTGATTTGTTCGATGAGCTTATCAAGTGTTAAATATTCGTACAAAAGGTATATAAATATGAATATAATTTATTGGAGATACAATGAGGAGGCACAGCACGTAACAAAATCCTTGAAGTACTGTTCAACTGTAGACCCTGGAACATGGAAATACAAACGTACAACGCAGGTATTTGATTTGATTTGATTTAGGTTTTATAGAGCGCGTAGCTACCCTCGGGTGTCCCAGCGCTATAGTGTCGGCCTGAAAGTACTCCTGGTATAGGATTATTGGGGGAAGAGCCAAGTTTTCAGTAACAGGTACAGTGTTCCATGTTCCAGGCTAAGAAATGGAGTTAAAGAATATAGAGAGCCAATAAAAACCAGAATGTAACACATCTCACCTCTAACACAAAACAAAACAATCAAGTTAAATATCTACCAGGTAATATTCTTGGACGGGCATTGTTTTTGACTCTTGAAGCTACAGAAGGTGTAGATACAAACGTATCAGAGGAAACATTCTCTGAACTGCGTAAGAAAGATGAATCATCACTGTTCAAAGCTTTACACTTAGCAACTCTTCTCAGATTCCAAACCCTACCATCTTGGGTAATAACACTATTCTTACACACTTTAACAATCTTAATAGGTTGATCAAATTTGGAGTAACCTTTTACCAAAAAACCTGTTTTTTTTATTCTTACCCGTTCTCCCACTACAAAATCATGAGTTTTAACCTTCATTTTAGAATCAAATGCTAATTTCATTTTGTTTTGTTTTTCTTCCACACGTTTAGCAACCATGTTAATGTCAAGAGTTTCATTATTAGAATTGATTTACTTTATCCACCATGGACATATATCAGAAGAAGGTTCTCTCCCTTTCAATAATCTAAAAGGGCTTACACCAGTTACAGAATGTGGAGTGATGCAATACATCCATAACTTTCTTCTCACTATGTCCATCCATGGCTCAGAAGATCCATTAGCTGACTGAATGCCGTCCTTAAGAACACGATTAAAACGTTCTACTTGACCGTTTTCTCTTGGTTCATAAAGTGATGTGGTATAATGTATAATATTACACACTAGAAGAAAATCTTTCATTTCTTGTGAAATGAGTTGAACACCATTATCAGTTACTATCACTTCTGGAGCACCTTCACGGGCAAAAACTTATTTGAAAAAAGTGATAATTACTTGAGATGAAACACTTGCTACAAACATGACCTCAGGCCACTTAGAATGGTAATCCACTATGACTAAGGCAAAGCGTGCATTCAAAGGCAATTGTTTGAAAGGACCAGATATATCAAAAGCCACTTTCTGCCAAGGATAAGTAGGCCAAGTGACAGGATTGAGAGGGGCAGAAGAGACTTGGAGCATTTTGTCACTACTAATACATTCTGGACATTCCCTGACAGTTTTTTCTACCATCTTGTCAAGTCCAGGCCACCACATATTTGCCCTAATGAGTCGTTTCATTGACGACATACCCAAATGTCCTTGATGAGAAAGTGACAAAATCTCTTTTTGCATCTTAACTGGAGGAATAATCTTACCCCCTTTGAAAAGTAAGCCACCATCTTCTTCAATTTCATTAGAAATATCACAAAATGGAGCAATTTCAGCGGAAACCAGTCTTTCCTTGGGCCATCCTTTTCTTATGTACTCAAAGATCTGTTGACACAAAACATCATCATTCATTTCCCTTGACCACTCACTTTCCGACATTTTCGTAAATTCATTGGAAACAAAATCTTTTACAGTAGCCACGATATCCCCATCTTGTGTGACTGTGGAGACACATTCTGCAGAGCATGGTAATCTAGAAAGGAAATCAGCAGTAATATTACTCCTACCCGGAACATATATCACCTCAAAGTCATATTCTTGTAAACGAGACGTGAGACGGGCTATACGGGCAGTGGAATTCCAACCACCTCCAGGAGATAGAATTCCCACAAGAGGCTTGTGATCAGTCCTGAGTATGAATCTACTTCCCCATATGTAATTACGAAAATGTTCAATAGCCCAGATACATGCTAGCAATTCCCTCTCAATTACTGCATATCTCCTTTCTGTTGCAGAAAGAGTTCTGGAAGCGAAAGCTACATACCATTCATCTCTCCCAGAACATTGACTAAGAACACCACCCAGTCCATAAAGACTGGCATCCACCGTGATGATGCACTTCTTATTAAGGCAAAAGGATTTAAGAGTGGGTGCATTGACAATCTCTCTTATGATTTCCCTAAATGCCATTTCTTGTACATAAGACCAAATAAATTCAGAAGATTTTCTAGTTAACTCTCTGAGAGGCTCCATTTTAGTAGCAAAGTTCTGTATAAACTTACTGTAATATTTGCATAAACCAGCGAAAGAAAGAAGCTTTTCCTTATTGTCAGGTGCTGGAGCATTTATAATTGCATCAACTAATGCTTTTTTTGGTACAACACCTTCACCAGAAAGAGTATGCCCTAGGTATTCAACTGATTTGCAAAAAAAATTACATTTAGAAGCTCTAAGTGTTAGACCAGATGTAGACAATCTAGAACATACTTCTTTTAAATGGTGAAAATGTTCATCCACATTTTTTGAAAAGATGAGAATATTATCTTGGAAACACTTAACAAACATGTTAACATCCTTGAAAATATGATACATAGCTCTCTGGAACACAGATGCTGCTGAAGCTAAGCCAAAAGGCATTCTTTTAAACTGAAACAATCCATGGGGTGTGATGAATGCTGTGAAATGTTTGGAATCACTGGTGAGTTCAATTTGGTGATAAGCAGACCGAAGGTCAAGGGTAGAGAAAATACAAGCACCATCTAACATACATATCATTTCATTGATATTGGGAAGGGGATGACAATCAGTAATCAAATTAGCATTCAATGCTCTCAAATCAATACATAGCCGAATACTATTGTCAGGTTTACGAGCCAAAACGATGGGAGAAACCCATTCAGATTACTCAATCTCTTCAATGATATCATCTTTGACCATAGAATCCAAAATGTCTTTCAGTTCTGCTCTAACACTAATGGGAACACCCCTTAGCTTTTGTTTTACTGGAAACGCATTTGACTTGACTTTAATCCTATGGCTAAAACCTTCAAGTTTACCTAACTCATCCGAGAATACTTGAGGATATAAATCTGTAATCTCTGTTCCGGATAATGATAACGCAAGTACTGAAACTGGTTCTGTGTTTCTGGGATTCAAAACACTACCTAACTTAGCTTGGTCACGCCAACCTAAAACATTGACACCTTTGAAAGCAATATATAATTTGATGACAGCAGAATTTCCTTTAAATTTAATAGGTACAACCTTGAACCCCATAAAATCAATTTTGGAACCATCAAAATTGAACGCAATGATATCTGGTTTACAAAGAGAATCACAATCTACTAACTCTCCTAGGCCTTTAGTGCAATAATCCAGTGTAATTATGGTCCAAGGGGAACCAGAATCTGCCATAAATTCTAACTCTCTTTCCATGATGTAAACAATACACTTGGGCGAAGGGATAGTGTCAATCTCACAATCCTCAAGGTTGTTTTGAATGGAAACTACAATGCCAGACTCTATGCCACCCTGAGACTGATCCTCTACAGAGCTACTGTGAGATATATAAGAAACTTTCCCTTTATTTAAACTAGATGAGGAGGATTGAGGATTTTTTGTTAAGCTGAATTTAGATACATTTTTACACATTTTCGAAAAATGTCCTGTACGTCCACATTTATTGCATTCTTTACCCATCGCAGGACAATGTGGAAAGGACGCTATATGATCAGGGTTACCACATCTGTAGCAATAGAACTGTTTAGATATGTTATTACTCTTGTAACTGAAAACTGGTTTAGACGTATTAGGATTAACAACACTGACTTCACTGGATGTACTAGGCTTGGTATCCTTGTTGAGAGATTTAATCCATTTATCAGATTGTTCTAAAGCCTTAGCTGTACTAATGGCTAATTCCAAACTAGGATCACCCAAAATCCACAACTGCTCTTGAACCTTCTTACTCTTGACATGAACAATTATTTGATCCCTAATCATTTCGTCTGTCATCAACCCAAAATTACAATGTAGGGACAATGCACTCAGGGCTGTAAGAAATTCATCACAGCTTTCATTTTCATCTTGGGCTCTGGTGTAAAATTTGAACCTGTTAGGTGCTACACTAGTAGTAGGTTTAAACCTACCTTCTATACGTAGAACAGCTTCATCATAAACATTATAGTCACCACCAGATCTAACTGGAGGAAGAGTTCTGTACACGAGTTGACCTTCTGAGCCTAAAGAATGGAGGAAAATATTCTTTTTTCTTTCAGCTGACATACGTTCACCATCAATGGCTTTAAGAAACGTGAAAAACTCCTCCTTCCATCTTGTCCACGGAATAGGTGGTTCTCCTTTTGATTGTAAGAATTTAGAAGGTGGGTCAAATTGCATTGCAACAATTACAAAAACTATAACCCAACAGCTAATAATAATACCAGACTATATATGTCTCCGTAAAATATTGATGATCAGGAGTACCTGTCACCAAAAAGAACAAGTAAATACTCTTTACAATATATCTTGATAATACAATATAAATACTACAGTAAGTCCATGTGCACATGAGACGTTACTTGGCTATGCAGTGTACCTAAAACTAAGAATACAGCATATATGCAAAAGTATAGTTTGTCGCTGTAAAAAAAACTATACAGTTTGGTGCTGTCCATAGTACAAATAGTAGTTGAAGATTGTAATGAATCTGGTTAGTCACAGTATCTCTCAGCGAAATCACCACAACCAATGAGGATATGCTATTAAATCAAAGATAGCTATAAATTGTAGCAAATTCTTCTGCGTTACCACCAAGCACGTAAAATTGCACAATGTAAAATGCTCTGTTTAAAATATGTGCAGCAACAGAAGTGAAATCAACTTATTGTTCAGGAATTTCTTCAGTAAGATAACTGTAGATTATCATAAAATCTTTTGCTCAACTGCCAATAGTAATGTTTCCAGGAAGGGAAGTGCTTCGTTTAAACACAGAAATAGGAGGCAGCGGCAGTGAATTCAGCGTTGTAAATGAACTAATTTTACCGTAGCGCGAAGAATCTCCATCCGCAATTATCCTTGTTTGACGATTTCGCCGATCCGCACTATCCTTGCTCGACGATATCCCTGACGTAATATATTCCTGCCGCTACGAGAGAAAACACATAACTATTAGTTTGTGTCCCTGCTTAAAATGGCCGACTGCATGATGACGTGTAACGCAGCCAATAGGGTGTCGAGGTGAAGAGCGTCACCAGTGGTATCCAAGCAACCCCGTTGGCAGGGTGGTGTCGTCCTCGGAATTAGAAAACTGCATGAAATCATCAAAATTCATTAAAATCTTTCCCAAAAGGCGTAGAAAATCGGGACTTCGTCGAACAGGTAGAGCGTGCGAAACAGGTGACTCGCTTCCACAGGCTTCCCGTCTTGAAGATGAAATCGGGTTCGGAAAACTCTAGCTGACCTGTGCCTTGAAACATGGTAAGTAGAGTCTTCTTCCACTCGTCGCCAAATTTGTTAAATATTCATACAAAAAGTATAAAAATATGAATAAAATTTATTGGAGATACAATGAGGAGGCACAGCACGTAACAAAATCCTTGAAGTACTGTTCAACTGTAGACCCTGGAACATGGAACTACAAACGTACAACGCAGGTACAGTGTTCCATGTTCCAGGATAAGAAATGGAGTAAAAGAATATACATAGCCAATAAAAACCAGAATGTAACATCAAGCCTGTTGCTAAGGTTCCTAGATCACCTTTAGATGCCAGGGACAGCTCTGCATTATTTTGTGTGTGTTCTGCTAGAGAGCTCAGAATGTTTATGCAGTTGCCCACTCACTTCATTTTGCACCTGAGAATTAGAAAGGACGTCTGTGGCATCTGCAGGGGGCACTTACAACTCCTTACATTTTGTATGTTGATCACCTAAGCCTCAGAAGATACAATCTTATTAAAAGAGCAGAGTGGATTGACCATTTTGCCTTTTATTACCGGGTAGCCAGGCCCTTTTCTAACTGCAGCCGGTGTAGATTTGCCCTTAGCCTTCAGTATCAGCTACCATGTATTAAAGCAAGATAGAGTCTATTTAGGTTGAAGGCCATTTACCAGGAAAGTACAACCACCACCTACTACAAACTGCAATCAAATATATCACTTTCTCTACTCTGATTAAGGCTTTTCACAATATACAGTTCGTCTCGCATGCCAAAAATCTCCAGGTGCCTTAGCTGTTGAAACAACTGCTCCTACTGGTGGTCTTTCCCGATCTAAATTAAAAAAATGGGTCCCTCTCTTCACCGTAATGGCTCCAAAGGTGAAGTACAATTGAGCCGTAGAACGCAAACAGGAAGGCAGCCAGGTGGAAGAGCGACTAGCGCTGTATAGAAAAGGTTGGGGTGTGCAGAATGTGTCATATCAGCTCCTTGGATACTGGTTTAGCAACACTTGACGCCCTGCATCGTTGATGTCCAAACCACAAGCTAACCTTTTGCCAACAAAACCACAGCAACGTCAAGTGGTTTGCATTCCTCCAGCAGTTCCTGCAGCCAAAAGCTACCAAAGTCTGTAGCCGAAAACCTCTTCACACTCAAATTGGCGTGCTCCTTCTCCGTCTATAAGCCCTCCACCCCCGAGGCAGTCTGAAAGTAGACATCCTCCTGTACTGAATCTCTCACCCCTGGTCTTGCTTCCAGTCTTCAGCCTTGCCTCAGCCCGAGTCTGAATCTGCGAGTTGGGAAAAAGCAGGAGAGAATATCAGAAACATCCCTCGCTGACTGCCATTTTGCCTAGGGGCATGGCCTTCACAACGGAAATGCATCAAGTAGATGCACTTCTCATTGCCTTCTACTCAAAGTCTCTTATTCTGATGGTTTGCAATAAAAAGTATGCAACAAAGTAATTAGATTATAGGGAGGAGTCTTTAATATGTGATCCTGGTGGGAAGAGAAAGTTTGCTGAAGGTGCGTGCAAGTTGTTGTAGGTAAAACTAGAGTGAGCTAATACTCTTTCAACAATAGGAGGACTTGGCATTTCGAGGGCATCAGACATTTTAAGCAGGCCTGGCTTGTACATATTTAGGTGATCCCGCCCTTGCAACATTTGCATTAAAGGACATTCATTTTGATTTGGTTTAAAAAAAGAGAAAATTATATCCTTATACCACTAGAAGTGTTGGCAACTTTCAGAAGACCGCTCGATCGATCTGTCCACCCTACGGTCACTGCATTTGCCTGGGTTCCTGACAGACACGAGACAGGACCTTCACCTCTATCGGTGCCTTGGCGTAATCATTGGAATGCTTGACCAATTCCCAGGTATCTGCACCAAATTGAAAAGTCAGTCCATATAACAGGTGGGAAGCCCATTTCTGAGCCCAACTCTGACCGCCATACCCAAACAGACGCCCTTACCCTTCTACCTTCGGGAAAAAGGGATCTCTCCACTTCTTGCAGATTTATTTTCTTGCAATTAAAATCAGATAGAAAAGCAGCCCACTCTGCTGCCTCCTCAGGAGGTTGCTCGTTGCCTCATCCACTCCAAAAAGAACAATCATTGAGTTCATGCCAATCTCCATCGCAAAAATATCTTTCAAAGAGAGTTCTATTCCTCCCCAAAAGCCCCTTAACCTGAGACATTGAAAAAAGATGTGTACATCATTGGCTTCCACGCAACCACACCTTTTACTCTTGGGAAAAGGCAGGTGGACAAACTTTGCAATTTTGAATGGTATCCATCAAAGTAGATTAATAGTAAAAAAATGGTTCCTCTACAGATTAGCTGGTTTGAAAGCAGAATCCAGTAGCCTCAGGGAATTATCCCAAACAGGTTGGAGATCCATCTCCCGTAAGGCTCCTCGCGAGACTAAGTATGGAGGTGTTAGCTTTTTCTCTTCAGCATCCAAAAGATTCTCATACCACCTTGCCACCTCTTTACTCTTAGGTCTTACATCCTGAAGGAAAAGCTCGAACTCCCAATTGCCCCTATCTCCTATTTTGAGGCCGCAAACAGTTGGATAAATTTGAACCTAGACAAACTATTACCAGCTTTTGCCTTTAAGACTTTCCAAGGATGCAGCTCCTCGGTTCTCATCAGGTCTGCTCATGTTGCGATACCCGCGCTCCTTGATGGAAGAATTAAGCCGTCTTTCAGACATGTCGGAGTGCCAGGGGAGTCCCACACTGGGGCAAAGTCAGAATAATAGCCTAGACCCAACATTCCCCTGATCTTATACCATAAATTTAATGCAGATCTCAGTACTTTTAGGCGGATTTTCTTGAAAAATCTGGGGGCACCAAACTTATACAAAAATCCCTCCACACTCGTTTCTCTCACCATTTACCCAAGAAGCTTCCCCCACGTGGTATCGTCTGACTTCCAAACAGCATCTGTACGTTTTTAAACTGAAATGCTGCGCAATACAAATTCAAATTGGGTAACGACAGCACTCCCTTATTAAGCCTACGTCTGAGCTTTTCCCAGGCCAGCCTAGCTCCCTTATCGGCCCAAATAAAACTGACTACCTTCCCCTGAATTTTATCAAAGCCTGATTTTGGGAACACAAGAGGAATAGAATTAGAAAGATAAGTCAATTTAGGGAGGATCACCCTCTTTATCAGATTGACACGCCCAAAGATTTTTAACAGTAGATTTTTCCACCTAACAAGCAGGCGATCAATCTCTCTAGCTACCCTTTGCAGATTGCGCTGGGGGATTTTATTCACCTTATTTACGATTGAAATCCCTAAATAACTGAGGTTCGTACTTACTCTCCTGCGCCAATCTTTAACATGCCAGCACATTACCTCAGTTTTAGAGGCATTCACTGAGTATCCTGAAAGAGCACCAAATTCTGCTAGAATGTGTTCTACTCTCAGGATAGTTGTGGAGGGATATGCTGTATAAATCAATAAATCATCTGCGTACAGCGCAACCTTACTGCTGTAAAAAGGGGAGCTAAAAGGGGCAACCTGTTCATCTAATCTTAAAAGTTGCACCAAAGGCTCTACATATACATATTAAACAGAAGGTGTGTAAGGGGGCAACCCAGCTGTGTTCCTCTTGATATACTGAAAGTGGAAGTCAATGTGCCATTTAAAAGAATCTTAGCTGATGCACCCTCATACTTCATCTGGAGTGTATACAAAAAACCTGGACCGAACCCCATAGCTCTCTGTACCCCCAGAGATACACCCAACACACTCGAGCAAAAGGCTTGGCCGCGTCTATAGCGACCACTGCCAAGGGAGCCAAGCGTGCTGTAGCAAGATCTATTGTGCCAAAGAGTTGTTGCGTCAATTCCTGTATCTGCCTCTTAGGGATAAAGCCCTTCTGATCTGAGTGTATCAACTGTGGAGCAAGCTTTCCCAATCTCCCTGCTAAAATACTCATATTTTATAGTCCGCATTCAGCAGGGAGACTGGTCGGTAGGAATTGGCCCTATTGGGATCTTTGGAGGGCTTCATGATGAGGACTATTGTAGCCTCCTTCCACGATCTAGGGATACATCCGCCCTACCAATAGATTGAATTAAACAGATTTTCCGGGACTGAAACCAATTCCTCTATGAAAAGTTTATAGACTTCATTCGGCAGGGCGCCTGGTGTTCGCAGCCTTGCCGTTCCTACTCTTAGCTAGGCATAAACGGATCTCTTCCTTAGTTATGGAAGCCTCAAGTACCACCCAACACTCTGCTGTCAAGCTTGGCGGTTGTACCTTACTTAGCCAGGCTTTAAGGAGATCTTGATTGGGACAAATCTCCTCCGTGTATAATTCAGAGTATAAGGATACAAGACAAGCTTGCATTTCTTCTGTCTTGGCTGAAACATCCCCCCTTGAATTTACTACCAATTGTCTGATGAGATTCCTTGATCTTTCTGCTCTAGCTTTCCACGCTTGTAATGCTCCTGCTTTCTCCCCATATTTAAAGTTCTTCATATAACTGACTTGCCACTGCGCTCTGCAATTGTCGTCCATTTGAAACCTATAATCTTGCCTTGCCTGTTCTAGGAGTCGCTGGATCTGCTCCCTCGCGGCATTTGGCCAAGAGCCAATCTGAAGGAGATCAGCTTTCAATGATCCCACTCTATCCTCTATTCTCTTTAGGCTTAATCTCTCAGCGTTTGTTTTAAGCTAGGCCAAATTTTGCAGCACCCCTCTAATAGATGCCTTAAAGGCATTCCAAACAACATCCAAAGAAGTGGACCCAATATTATCATTAAAATAGGCCCAAACTTGCCAGCTTTAGCGCCTCACCAGATCAGTAGGGGTGGCCTTTTTTAATGTCCAACTTGGCCTGGATACTCTGCCATATCCCTCTAGAGACATGATAATTGCAACATGATCCGAGATATGACCAGGCAAAATACGCATTGTTGTTATTTCAGCTATAATAGCCCTGTCCACAAAAAGGTATTCTATTCTGTAGAAATGGCCATACTTTTTGCTATGAAACGTGTAGCCTTGTCTGGCTCCCATTCTGTGCCTCCATACATTTCATAGCGCCAAATCATGCAGCACATTTTTCAGGGCCTGGCGCACATGAATGCATGATCCTGACTCCTTATGTTAGGTCTATCTTGTGTTGGATCCAGTAGAACATTAAAGTCCCCCCTGATTACTATTGGAGATGTTACCTCCATTAAATTCCATTCTAAATTAGATAGGTGGGACGGGTCGTCAATATTAGACCTGTCCCGTAGAAAACGACACATACTAGTTCAGCCCCTCCACAACCCAGGGTTGCATTTATCCACCTCTCAGACTTGTCCGTTTCGGAAGTTTTTATGACACATCCAGCCCTCCTTCTAATTACAATTGCAACACCTTTACAGTGCTCAGTCTGCTCTGAGACTAAAAAGCACTCTATCCAACTGTATTTTAAGAGTAGGGCTCGGCTTTCGCTAGCATCTAAAAGAGTTTCCCGCAGCCCTGGGCGTAGTGGGTGTAGTGAGGCTACGTGAAGCATTACGGAGTGGGGGCAAATCTACACCCACTCGCACACTTCGCGTAGCCCCACTACGCGCCACCCGCCTCCCTCCCGCCCTCATTTTACAATTATTTAGAAACATTACATAAAGAAAATTACTTACCTGAGCTGCCGCATCCCGGGGCTCCATCTTGCTGCTTCCTGGATAGCTTCTTCCTCACGAATGCGCATGCACGGGCACTCGCGCATGCGCATTCGTGGGGAAGAAGCTATCCAGGAAGCAGCAAGATGGAGCACGGGGACGCGGCAGCTCAGGTAAGTAATTTTCTTTATGTAATGTTTCTAAGTAATTGTAAAATGAGGGCGGGAGGGAGGTGGGCGGCGGGCAACTCTGCTCCGCCATGGGGTGTGCGTAGTCTGCCCCTGCTACGCCTACTTTGCGAAGCGTGAAGTGGGCAGTACTACGCACCCTCCGCGGGTGGAGCGGAGCACTCCGCCCACCCTTAGTTTCCCGTAGCAAACTTACATGCGCTTTACTTTCTTCCAGGTATTTCATTACCAGCCTCTGCCTACGCTTACACCTTAACCCATTGGCATTCCAAAACAAGAATGTTAATTCATTAGCCCCCCTCATCTTGATGGTTCAACGTTGATACTACACAGAGCTGCCACTGGGTTTCCATACATTCTGTTGATATTGAGGACTTTATTTTTTAAGATTTTTTCCCACTGCTCCCCACCTCATGACCATCCTAACTCCCTTCCCTAACCCTAAACCCGTGCCCTCAACTCTTGCCCCTCCCGCCCCCTCGGGGAACCCTCCCTAAATTTTTAGGCATATTGGCAAGTGGTATTCTCTCATCTGGAGAATATAATACATACTATATTGGTCCTAACCTCACCCCTTCCTTCCCGCTTTTCAAGGACCTGCTCCTTTCCTAATTTCATCTAATTTCATCTATCAGAGCGTCCACTTCCTCCACTGAACGATGATTATACATGTGATTGTTCTACATTATTCGGAGCGAGGCCGGAAATGTTAACTAAGCTTTGGCTCCAAGCTTGTTCAGCTCCTCCATCCTCTTCCCCAATTCGCACTATTTCTGGGCAGTGGCATGGCAGACATCCGATATTATAGAAAATGAGTAGGCTTCAGCAGAGTAAGAACCTTCCTTTAATGCCATGGTCAGAATCGCCTCCTTAGTTGTGTAAGGAAGGAAATGAATTAAGATCTTCCTCAGTTTCTGCCTCCGGGGGTTCCTCTTAAGAGGGTCCCGATGTACCCTTTGAATCTCAGAGGTAAAGTCAATATCCAGCCTATTTTTCAGAGTTGTTTCCTGCAGCAGAGAAACAACAAAGGCCTTAATATCTGAGCCCTCCACAGTCTCAGAAACATTGAGAAGTCTGAGATTATTCCTACGTGAATGATTTTCAAGTCTTTCTAGATCCTCTTTCAACTCCTTGTTTTGTCTGATTAAACGACTCACACCTGCAGTGTTCTTATCAATAACCTGCTTCATTTTTGGGATCTCCTGCTCCAAGATTTCAGTTCGGACAGAGACTTCTTAAAGCTTCTGGGCCAAGGCTGATCAGGAACCGCCTGATTCTGCTCCAATATCTTAAACCTACTCTTCATCTCTTCCTTAAGCCCCAAGAGAATGGAATCCAAAGAATCATCTGGCACCGCTTGAGGGGTGCTACCTATATCCAGCTCCTGCTGTGGAGACTTCTCCTGATTGTCCTCTTCCTGGGTTGCAAAAATTTAAAACCTATTTGACGTTGGAACTATCACCTGGGGACTGCTTCCATCAAATGGTGGCAATTCTGAACCACAGGTGGAGTAGTGGGGTGCATCATGTTGACCTATGAAGCTGACCTGGCATTTCACTCCATACTGGTTGGGTTGATAGCCCCCCTTACGATGCCTTCTGTAGCTAGAGCCAGGGACGCAAGTACCTTACAATATGACTTTAAAGACAGAGTGACTTTCACTTTAGATTGTGGTACCTTCCTTACCCTACTCCTGCTACTGGGGCTCTTCCCTGCATCAGGTAGCCCAGCTTTCTCCACTTTTCCACCTGAACCTCTCTCACTCCCTGTCTGTCCAGGCTGTATGCTCTGAATCTTAGAAGTAATAGTTGTATTATTCTCAGGTGCCAGTCCGCCGAGTGGAAGAGTCTGTACTGACCTTGATTCTGGTGTAATTAAGATGCCCCTGGTGCGCATGGTGTATCTGCACACTTTTCCCACAGGGTTGGTACTCCTGTTCTGGAAGCTTTTGCCCTTCTGCTAGCCCCATACTGTCCTGGTACAGTCCTCAATTATCCAGCCATCCTTAGTGGAGTACAACTTGCCCCCTCCTACCTCTTGGGAGAAAGTACTTGCCTGTCCCCCACCCTGGGTTTTTTCTGGAAGAATCACCACCGCCTTGATGCTGCCTGAGGTCTCGACCGCATCCCAGCTTGTGCTGGCACTACCTCCACTAACCCGGAACAATACCGCAGCCCTGCGGCAGCGACGCAGCTCCCTCGCAGCGCCCTCCCAGCGTGGGGCCTGCAACGAGGAAGAGCCACCATCTGCCACAGACAGCATCCGCGCCAACAGCATGGAGGTAGGGAGGAAATAGGATAAAACAGAGCCAAACCGGTAGGCTTTAGCAGGGCGGGAGGAAATCCCAGTTCCGCATGAATTAATCGCTTCCCGATGAGAGGACCTGCGGCTGGTTAGTTGGCGGCCGCCATGTTCCCCCGTCATTTCAACATCCTCATTTTGGTTTTAAGATTACAAATTGTATGTGCTATCCTGGATGTGTTAGTGAGGTATTGTGGGAGAAGGTATATAGAAGAGAGTGTGCATTAAAGGCCTTCTTAATAATATTATTGAATATCTTGTTTGATGTATTGTTTGTCACTAGGTTATGTATTTGGTTTAACAATGCAAGGAGGGAATCAAGGGAGTGTTTCCTTTTGGAGTGGGGTTGTCAGTTGGAGAAAGGAATGTTAATTAACATGAGTATGATCTCATGATTGGATGGAGAGAGGTTGATTGTGTGTTTATCACAAGATCTTGTGTTAGATAACAGCATATAATGTAGGGGATTCTCAAGGCGTTATTTTTCTTGGTGAGCGGCAACGCAGTGCTTATGTGTGCACACTTTTCTGAGTCCAGTGAGCAGCTGAGGCCTAATACAAATCACTATGTGAGTGAGTGTGCTACCAGTACCTTACTATCCTGTGGTAACAGTGCAGGGAAAACTGTTATTTCAGCATATCGTCTAATAAGCAGAAGTATTTGAAAAATAAACATTTTAATTAGAGATTTTGTGTGAAAAGCATGCACTTAAGTTACTGTACTGGTCTATCAGTTACACAAGGTGAATGACGAGACTATTGGTCCAACAATATCGAGTTTCATGAATATTGTGTCAATAATATCGTCAATACAAAAATATGGAGGTAAAGAACATAGATGGTAAGCATTTTGTTTTTCTATGTATATAATATATGTGTTTAAAATATTGTCGTACATCTTATTGTTTATTTTAATATAGGTGCATTCACATTTTTTTAATTTATTTAATATTTTTAGTACAGTTTGTTGTTATGAATGTGTATTTAACTTTCTACATTTAGTTAGTAATTTATAATTTAGTAACAGTTTTTTAAGCTTGTAGCAAAATAGGGTGGGAAGCTAATTAAATTATAAATGTTTGTTTTTACAAATTAATATTTATGTTAGTTAATTAATTGGTAAATAATTAGCTACATTATTTGCTGTGTTTTAATTAATTATGAATTCATAACATTTGCAAAATTTATGTTATATTGCTTACTGTTTTTAACTTACTATTTTAATGTTATTATTGTTTTATTTATAATGATATTTTAAATCTTTTTGCCGTTAGTAGGTTTGTTTTATTAGTACAGAGGGAAATATACTTATATAAAATGTATTTATTTTGTTGTTTATTTGGTAAATTATTTTTGAATTACATGTTATGTCAGTTACATTCAATATTATTTATTTATAAAACATATATTTGTTTTATTTTGAGTATATTTTAATAATTTTATGTTCTTAGGTATTTAAATGTTTTTTAAATGGTTAGGAATTTCAATGGCATATATCATACCCTGAATCCAACACTTTCCCAGCTACGTTACTTTGAAATGGGAATAGTAAATGTAAAACCTCCAATGTTCATCACTTTCCTTACTGTTGCTTAGATTAGAGTAGCAATAGTAAATCTAACGTGCCCAAAGTCCAACACTTTTCCTGAGGTTGCCTAGATTGGAGTGAAAATAGTAAATCTAACCCCTCAAAAGTCCAACACATTCTCTGCTTTGCTTATGTGAGAGAATGAATTGTAAATCTAACCCTTCAACAGTCCAACACTTTCCCTGATTTTGCTTATGTGGAAAGAGTAGGAATACTAAATCTAATCCCTTCAAAGTCCAACACTTTCCACCTGAAAATGTTAGGGTCAGCCACTTGTGCATCCTTCTTCTCACACGTCCTTCACACAAGTCCCTATTGGCAGCCAATGCCAGAGTGGGTGGTGTGCATTTGATGCATGTGTGACTACTGTATCTCAGGGGCCGGACCCGAAACCAAAATCAAACCTGGCAAAAAAAATTCAAACCTCATCCACACTGCAAGAGGCAGTGACTAGACTGGGGCAATAGGGGCCTTCAGGGTTGGGACAAAGCAGCCCATCCTGCTCAAAAAGCAGCCCCCCAAAGTAAAATGCCAGAATGGCCAGCCTGGCCATGGGTATTGCACCTTTGCAAAATTGTTTGTGCTGCTGATGTTGGATGTGTCTGTGCTCTCACACTGAGACATGCTCTTTCACTCAGTCTCTCTGTCCTACTCACACTTTCCCCTATTGGAAATCACTCTTTTCAACTTTCTGATTTATCATTAACACTTGTTCACTCTCCCTCATTTATTTTCGGATTCCGTCATTCTTTCAGTGAGACGCACTCTTATGCACTCAGGGGCATATTCACTATACTTTCATGCAGCTCAGTGCAGCAAGTCACCTTGCTGCGTTGTGCTGTGTGAAATGGAAAGGACAGTAATGCGCTGTATTTAACATTATACACCGCATTCCTGTCCTTTCCTTGCGCTGGCTCTATTTTGGCTGCCTAGCTCCAATGCAGGCACCTTTGCGCTGTTGAGCTGAGTGACTGCGTTGTCGGCAGAGTTGTTTTTGTGCAGGAAGGAGGACCTTCCTGCACAAAAACAACCCTCAGAGGCATTTTTCTCCTTCTAAGTCTGACTCTTCATTGTGCCTCCCCTGGGGAGGAGCAGCATTTTGATGCATTCTCAGGTCTATCAGTGTTGATAGATCTGGCAAGGTGCCAAAATCCATGGGTGGATGAGTGCGAATACTCCTGGTCCACCCATTGAATGCCTCCCTGGGGCAGAGTAATGCAGAGATTTGTGCTCTGTTGTGGAATTCCAGTATAATATCAAACCATGTTGGGCCACGCAAGGTAGCTTTTTGTGGCTGGGTAAATTTTACTTAAGTGTTGCCTCGCTCTTGCTTCCCCCTTGCGTGGAGCAAGGGCGACACAACACATTGATAAATATGCCCCTAATTTTCTCTAATCTCAAAAGTCTTGAGAAATTAGATATTAAGGTTGTCTGGTCAGACAATGAAAAGAACAGATGGAAATGTGTAATTACAGCACATTTACATTGCCCATTAAATTGAGAACCTGCCCTCAAGACTAGCTAAAATAGCTATAAAGTAGGATGTTAATGGTTTGCAGGTCTGTTTGGTTGAAGTCCAGGAGGTCAGAAATATAAACAACCAATATTAGTTTGGTGTCTGCACATCCTTCAAATGCAGCTAAAATGAGGACCATTGAGGTGGGTAAAAATAAAAATCTGTTATTTAGGGACAATATGTCCCATGGAGTGAATATACAAGTTATGTTAGCACTGGAGCCATTATTATATTTGTCACATAAATAATGCAACAAGTCATGCACAAATATGATAAAGGGAAATTACAGTAAAAAAATTAATTCCTTTAACATTAGGGTCTCAATTATTATGTCAGGTTATATCACCATATAGAGCGAAATGTATGCAAAATTATAGTTTAGAGCTCCCCAGGTCGACCCGACGATTATTACATCAGTGAACTAAATCAGTTTGTCTTATAGACTGCATACATGGAAACCAGCATTATATGGAGTAAAATTATGCCTTTTAAACCTTATACAATTCGATGGTATATGAGGCACAGATAAGTAAGACTGTTTGCCTAGGTTCACAAAATTTGAGGAAATGATCAAGGTGAGATTTGTGTCCAGGTTTCTTGATCAAATAAGTCAGGAATATTTTCTACTCCGTCCCCTGATAATACTAAAGAACAATGCTTTGGATTTAATTATTTCAGGAGTTTCATTATTAAACTGTGTCTAATGAATCTATGTATAAAAAGTTTAATTAACATGACACAAGCAGTCTTTCAGGAAAAAAAAGTACAACAATAAGTGTGAAGAAATACAAAAATGCCAATGTCTTCCCTGACTTAACAAACACAATTACTTCAGGCTAGGCACAACAATAAATGAAGGCAGCTACACAGAGCAGTACAACATAGGTTGTTTGACCCCACAGGACATATTCTTATGTCATGATAAGCTATCAATGACAGACATGCCAATTGGATATGCACACGCTCATATATACATTCTCTTTTTAAACTCTAGTAAGTAATTAGGCAGTATAGCACACTACATTGATAGAGCAAGGGGATCCAGACTGAAAATACATTTGAGTGTGAAACCAAGTAGTAACAATATGACCCTAACATTTTATTAAACCAAAAGCCTAATTTTCATGGTTATGTCGGGTGGGTCTTTTGTTTACTTTTAATGCCTGCCATCTACTTTGGCTCCCAATGAACAAAAGAGTCAGATTCAAGCTCCTCATACACGCTTACAAAGCCCTCCACAACGCCAGACCAGCATACCTGAACCACCGCCTCTCATTCTTCAAACTCACCAGACACCTCCACTCCACCGAACTGGCCTTTTTCACCGTCCCTCGGATCTGCACGACCAGAAGTGGAGGAAGATGCTTCTCCTACCTCGCCGCCAAAACCTGGAACACCCTGTCTCTCCACCAGGCTTTCCCCGTCTCTGACCCACTTCAGGAGGGACCTCAAGAGTTGGGTCTGCGACAGAACCACAGCATCCATCAGGACCTGCAGCCAACCTCCCCCCAAGTGCCTTTTGATCCTCACGGGTGAATAGTCGCGCTTAAAAAACAATGATTGATTGATTGATACTTTGTACCAAGAGCTCTCTTGCTGGCCAGCAGGAGTATCCTTTGCAATGCATGCTCCTGATGGTCCATTGTGAGGAGAGCAATTACAGCTTTAGCAGGTGCCTCTCCATACATCTTAGAGGGAACAGTGGTTGCTGCTGATTAGTAAGAAACGAGGAATGTCTCCATGATGGATGATTAGATTGGTAGGTATGAGAGTGTCTAAGACTGAGTTGAGTTTTCCAAAGAAATGACTGGTCTTTTTTGGGTGTTGGGGAGGAGTAGATGGTCGGTATGTTTGCTTTTAATTGGGCAATGACTGATGTACAGCGATATTCGAAAGAGGGTGCAATGGTAAATGGTGTGTGAGTGGGGTCAGTGTTGTGTTGTATTTAGGAGTAAAACTAAATCCTTGGGGGTGTGGTTTGGACACCGGAGAAGATGGCTGCCTAAATCGCGGGCTCCGCCGAGGGAGGAGCATTTGGCGAAAGCGACGCATGTACCTGACTTGCAAGGGCTGCAATTTTGTTGACTTCTGCCTCGCTGCAACCTGGGGAGACGTTCTGTTTGGGTCCCGAGGCTGTGTGGCGTCCCAAATGGCTCCCTCCATCCTCGCAGCTTCTTGAGGTGAGCGCGACGTCAGCCGGCCTTCGGCGCTCCAGGAATCCTCGGTCCTCGCATGCGCAGAGGCCGAGATTCCTCTCACTGTCTCCACCCCTCTGGACGCGCCTTCAATGCCTGATGAGATTTACGGGCGGAGCTCTGAGGCACATTAATGAAAATAGTGAAAGGCTGCTGCAATTGTAACACAAGATAGCTCCACAGTAATGCAATATAATCAAAAATGAGGCACATTAGTTATACAATGTAATAGCAACAATTTGTGGATATATTTTGTTGTTTAAATTTACATTTATCGACCTGTGTTCTGATGGACGAAATGGGGCTCGCTCCCCCTGATGGGAACCCTTTTTGTGCTTTCAGTACTTATCGCCTTGCTTGTGTTTAGGTTTGGGTTTGTGTTTATTTAAAACAGAACCTTTGATTCTCCTGTCAGTGAAATGTGGACGCTCGCATGTGTTGTGTTTCTAAAGCTGCCGTACCTCCGGGTTGTCGGCTGAATAGCTGTGTCACTGATTTAAAAGAATAAAGGTTTTTGGAAAAAAAAATAATAATAATAATAATAATTTACATTTATCGCACAATATCTAACCAGTGAAATGTACATTAATTTCATTTTTGGTGCTTCAGGATCCTACAGTCTTCACATACAAGGACACTGAGGCCTCTGTGTTTACCTCAGTTTCTCTGAAAATTCCTCCTACGAAGAAGAAAGTTCTTGTCCTCACATGGAACTTACACCTCACAAAGCATATCGAATTTTAGAAGTTACCTGGCATTTGTGACATTCTCAATGGAGTAAAGTAAGGAGCCTAGAATCAATAGTCAGGCTTGAGTTGATTCCTGTTAGTAACGTCTTCTAAAGTTTCATCCTCTTTAATACTATTTCTCACCAAAATACCCTCAACAATCTAGATCACCTAATAAGGGCATCATTTTGGAGAAACACTGTATAGAACTAAATTACGTATTTACACATTGTTGTGGGGTTTGATCTTAATGTCAGACAGCAAACACTGGAATACTTCTCTTAAACCACTTCTATTTGCTGACGGTCTTAAATACCAAGCAAAATGCCAATGAAAGGGAATAATCCCTCTACAAAAGAACCACCTCAGCATGCTAGCGCTTCTCCACAAGGTGACACAATGAATCATATACTGCAGGAAATTTCCACTGTCAGTCGACGGCTAGAGGATATGGATGCTAATATATTAGCCCTGACAGCTGAAACCAAAACTATTAGTGCAGAACTTGCGGGATTTCATACAAAAACGGACAAATTAGATTTGAGACTGACAACAGTGGAAAGTCGTCTTAATGAAGTACAAAACAAGGACCAAGAGCTCTTATTTCTTCGCAGTAAGATAGTTGATTTAGAAGACCGTGGCAGACAAGACAACATTCGCTTCTTTGGATTTCCAGAAACCATTGAGGGTCAAAATGCTCAACTATTTCTATGCAATGTTCTTCCAATATTAACTGGTATCACCTTTAATCCTCCATTAGAAATTCAAAGAGCTCATCGTATTGGACCTCCACAAAAGGATCAATCAGTTCGGCCGAGGCCGTTTTTCGCTTGCTTCTTGAGGCATAAACAAACTTGGCATCTACTATCTGCAGCAAGATCGCAAGGTTCCTTCTCATATAATGGACATGTCATCCACATGGCCGCAGACTTCTCCAAAGAGACCAATGAGCGATGCAAAGCATTCCTTGCCATCAGGCCTCAGTTACGACAGATGGACATTAAATATGGCTTGTTTGAACCAGCTCGCTTTCGTATTACAAAGAATGGCGATTCTAGAGATGTCTATGATCCAGTAGATCTACAACAATTTCTAGGTCAGATGAAAGTACAAGACATGGCTATGCTAGACGCTTCAGTTGATCCCACTCATGCAAGCTTGGATCTTTCACAACAATCACTTGATAACAGAAGGCGTACTTTTAGCAATCCAAGGCACAGAGGAAGAGATCTGGAACGACCTGTCTGTATTCAAGATGACAAGTCTTCAGCGTTGCACACTGTCTCTGCTTTTACACAGGAACAGCGCAGAGATAAATCTCGCTCTCCTCTGAAACAAGCCTCGGATGAAGACTGACAACAGTGAATTATCAGACTTAAGCTGACAACAGTAATTCATTTCATTTAATTAAAACTAAGATGAACACTTGCATTTCTGTCACTAAAATAGGGTTGATTATTCAGCTACAGGCTTTATGTTGCAAATTGAAAATAAATTCCAATTTCAGATAATTTCATATAATTGAATATCATCTTTAATATATCGTCTTACTATACATTTGAATACATTGTTTTGCTTGGATATTATATTATGAAATATTATATAATACTGTTTATTCCAATTTATATTTCGATATATATTCTGTTAAGCATATTTATTATGTTATAGTTACTCAACCACTTTCTACCTTGTATGTATTTATACACTCTAATGAATGTTTTCATATCTGCTATATAACGTATTTATTATAACTACAGGATGCCAATTCCATCATCCTTCAATACCCTTGCCATCTTATTCTATATCTGTACTTATACTTTATATTTACATAAATGTAATGTATTATTATAATCTGCATTATAGCAAGATGTATATATTACCCAGCTACAGGTTCTATGCTGAAAATTTAACATATATTCCAATTTCATATAATTTCTTAATATATATTAGAATATATTGTTTTCTTGGATATTATATTATGAAATATTATATAATATTGTTTCATCCAAATTATATTTCTCTATATAGTCTATTTAGCATATTTATTATATTATGGTTACTCAACCACTCTCTAACTTGTATATATGTATGCACAACGCCATCACGCCATCGCAAGACCTCTGCGACTCCCTCGCCACGTTCTTCCACCGTAAGATCACCGATATACACGACAGCTTCGGCGCCCAGACTACGCACCCATCCACCGAACCAACGCCCCCACCACCACCCTCTGCACCTGGAACCCCGTCAGCACGGATGACACCACCCACATGATGAACACCATCCACTCCGGCTCCCCAGCCGACCCATGCCCACACCACATCTTTAACAAAGCCGACTCCATCATCGCACCCCAACTCCGGGACATCATTAACAACTCCTTCGCAGCTGCCACATTCCCGGAGAGCTGGAAGCATGCGGAGATCAGCGCCCTCCTGAAGAAACCCACCGCGGACCCCACAGACCTCAAGAACTTCCGCCCCATCTCGCTCCTCCCCTTCCCCGCTAAGGTCATCGAGAAAACCGTCAACAAGCAGCTGACCACCTTCCTCGAGTCAAACAGCTCCCTCGACCCATCACAGTTCGGATTCCGAGCAAACCACAGCACCGAGACCGCCCTCATCACAGCCACCGACGACATCAGGACCCTGCTTGACAACGGTGAAACTGCCGCCCTCATCCTCCTAGACCTGTCGGCCGCATTCGAGACTGTCTGCCACCGCACCCTGACAACCCGCCTCCACCGCGCCGGGATCCAAGGAAAGGCCCTGGAATGGATCACCTCGTTCCTCTCCGACCGAACTCAGAGAGTCCGGCTCCCGCCCTTCCGCGCAGCGGCCACCAAGATCATCTGCGGCGTACCCCAAGGATCCTCGCTCAGCCCTACACTCTTCAATGTCTACATGAGCCCCTTCGCAGCCATCGCACGCAAACACAACCTCAGCATCATCTCCTACGCCAACGACACTCAGCTGATCCTCTCCCTCACCAACGACCCCGCCAAAGCCAGCCTCCAGGAAGGAATGAAAGATGTCGCAGAATGGATGAAGCTCAGCCGGCTGAAACTGAACTCAGACAAGACGGAAGTCCTCATCCTCGGACCTTCCCCCTCTGCCTGGGACGACTCCTGGTGGCCCCCGGCCCTGGGCACCGCCCCCAAGCCCACGGACCACGCACGCAACCTGGGCTTCATCCTTGACTCCTCCCTCACGATGTCCAAGCAAGTCAACGCCGTCACTTCCTCCTGCTTCAACACCCTCCGCATGCTTAGAAAGATCTTCCGGTGGATCCCCACTGGAACCAGGAAGACGGTCACCCAGGCCCTCGTCACCAGCCGACTGGACTACGGGAACGCCCTATACGCTGGGACCACCGCCAAACTACAGAAAAGACTCCAGCGCATACAGAACGCATCGGCACGCCTCATCCTGGACATTCCCCGACACAGCCACATCTCGGCTCACCTGAGAGACCTGCACTGGCTCCCCGTCAGCAAGAGGATCACGTTCAGACTCCTCACCCATGCACACAAGGCTCTCCACGACATGGGCCCCGAATACCTCAACACCCGCCTCACGTTCTACACACCCACCCGCCAGCTCCACTCCGCCAGCCTCGCCCTCGCCACCGTCCCACGGATTCGCAGAACCACCACCGGAGGAAGATCCTTCTCCTACCTGGCGGCCAAGACGTGGAACTCCCTCCCCACCCACCTAAGTCTGACCCAGGACCATCTCTCCTTCAGGAAGCTCCTCAAGACCTGGCTCTTCGAGCAGTAGCGACTCCCCCCACGCCCCACAGTGCCTTGAGACCCTCGCGGGTGAGTAGCGCGCTTTATAAATGTTCTTGATTGATTGATTGATTGATTGACTCTAATGAATATTCTCATATCTGATATATAACGTATTTATTATAAATGCAAGGTGCCATCATAGTTCAATGACCTTATCATCTTATTCTATATATGTACTTATACTTTATATTTACATAGATTTAATGTATTACTATAATTTACACTATAGTAGGATGTATATATTATCCAGCTACAAGTTATATACTGAAAATTTAAAATATATTTAAATTTCCTATAATTTCATATAATTGAATATCATCTTTAATATATTGTATTACTATCTGTTAAAATATATTGTTTTGATAGGATGTTATATTATGTAATACTCTATAGTGATGTTTAATCCAATTTATATTTCTATATCAATTTTATTTAGTTTATTTATTATATTATAATTTCTCAGCCAATTTCTAACTTACATGTATTTATACACTATAATGAATGTTTTCATATCTGATAGATAACGAATCTACTATAAATACAAGATGTTAATTTCCTCATAGTTCAATGACCTTATCCTCTTATACTATATATGTACTTATACTTTATATTCACATAAATGTAATGTATTATTATAATTTACATTATTGTAGTATGTATATATTCTCTATACCCAATCGTACTTCATATCCTTTTGTCGGGGCTCCTCTCTGCGGTGGTGCTCTGGGAGAAACGGACCCGCGGTTAACAGTTTACTATTTTTAAGTGTTTGTTTTATTTTATAGTAATCTACGTATTTTACTCACATTCCCTTTCCAAATTTTACTACATCTACAACATTCTTTTTCCAACATTTTAGACATTCTTTGTTCTACTAACTATATATATCTCTGTTAATAACCAGGGATTCCCTTTCCCATTTTCCACCCCCGCCCCCATACCTATTTTTAATTTTTACTATTTCAGGACGTACCTCTGACTTCGGAAATTCTATAAGCATATCTTTAAAGTTTTATTCAACCTCATCTGTACTCTTTAGGTATGTCCAACACGATAAACACACACCCTCTTTCTGTATTAACATGGAATGTCCATGTTCTCACTCATTACATCAAATGGAAAAAAGTGCTGTCATATCTCCAATCTAAAACGGCGGATGTGGCATTACTTCAAGAGACACATCTAGATGCATTGGAATCAGAAAAACTGTGTAGAGACTGGGTGGGTAAAGTGATCCATAGTAGTGTACAGAAAGGTGATCCTGCACATAAAGGCCCCCCTCGTAAATGTGGAGTAGCGATCCTCATCCGCAAATCTCTTCAAATTAAGATATCAAAGTCATGGACAGATCCTGAAGGTTGTTACGTATTCACCAAGCTACGTATAAGAGATACATCTATTTGTGTAGGTTAAATCTATGCCCCAACTGGAGCAAAAAAATAATTTTTCCTTCATTTGAATCGCTTATTAATGGAGATTGGTGCATCACAGTATCTTATAGGTGGTGATTGGAATATCGTGAGAGACCCAATTCTAGATAAAACAGGTTCGCCAGACAAAAGTAATACAGCAGATAGAGCATTAATGGATGACGTACTAGCAGACAATGGCTTACTTGATTACTGGCGTCTCTCCCATCCATCAGATACTGAATATACATTCTTCACTCCAGCCCATAGCACCTTGTCTCGTTTGGACTATTTTTTATTATCCCATGGGTTGATCCAATCGATTTAAGACTCTTGCTTGATTTAAGAAGCAGCATTATCTGATCACTCTCCGGTTTTCTTAGCTCTGGAAGTTAATATACCTAGACCAGGACGCACACCTTGGCGAATGAATATACAACGACAAAAGTCTCCCAAGGGTAAAACTCAATTACAAACTTACTTTCAAGACAACCTTTCCATAAATCAGGGTTCTGGAACTTCAAGTAGAATGATGTGGGCTGCGGCTAAAGCTACTATTAGAGGACAATTAATACGCGAGGCAGCACTGGCTAATAAGTGGAATGCTGCGCGACAAAAAGAATTAGAGCAGGAAATACTATTATACACTCGCTTATATACCAAAGAACCAACCTTACAAAATCGTAAATCTTTAGAACAAGCTTGAATGCCATTAAATGGACTTTTTACCTCTACGGCAGAATTTGCTCTCCAAAGAATGAAAACGAGACACTATGAGCAAGGAGAAAAAGCAGACAGATTATTAGCGGCACAATTAAGACAAAGAGAAGCAGCTATGGCCATCTCAGCTATAATGTCATCTCAAGGTAGCATTCTTACTAAGCTGCAAGACATAGTAAACAAATTAGCTTCTTTTTACCCTCTATACACCTGCGGCACAAATAGACACAGAAGGCTTGACTAACTTCCTTTCAAAGGTAGATCTTTCTTGTCTTTCTGATGAGGGTAGGGCCCTTCTTGAGGGAGAGATTAGCAATGATGAAATTGTGCAAGCAATATCCAAATTATCACATCATAAAGCCCCTGGAGAGGATGGATTTCAAGCAGAATTCATTCTATCGATGGACTGGGTATAATGTGGTTGATTCACTACATGCTGCATTCCAGGAGGCTGAATGCGATCATTCCTTCGGTCCCATCTCTAACAAAGTAAATTGCAGTGCTTCCTAAACCTGGAAAGAATCCTCAACTTTGTGCCAGTTATCGCCCTATTTCACACTTGAAGTGCGATATCAAAATATTTGCCAGAATTCTAGCTTCTCGTCTTCAGAAGGTATTACCTTTCTTAATTCACCTAACCAGGCGCGTAGCTAGGGGGGGGCGGTGGGGGCGGACCGCCCCAGGCGGCACTGTTTTTAGGGCGGCCGCTCAGCACTGGTTGCGGCTGCGGCGGCCTTTATAATTTATTTAGGGACAGATTTGACTGTCCCTAAATAAATTATAAAGTCAGCCGCGGCCGCAACAGCGCGCGCGGCCGGCGGCCCAGTTAAAAGTTAAACTTGTCTTGTCTTCAAGCAGCGCGGTGAGCGCGCTGCGCACTGCACGCACCTGACGCTGACCAGCAGACCTACTTGTTTGTGGTGCGCCAGTGCGTCAGCGCCTGCTGCAGTGCTGCCTTGCCATCATGACGTCGGTCGGTTCCGGTTCGCCAAGACTAGAGCCAGGACTTCGTATTGGTCACCCAGCCTGCTCCAGGGCCTCGCGATGAGAACGTTACGTAGTGGTGACGCGTCACGCGCTTCACCACTACGCACTCGTGAGGACCCAATTCTGTGCTGCACAGGTCGGAGTCGGATTGTCGGAGAAAATAAGTTTGTTTATTCCTATTCCCCTTTCCTGACCCCTGCAGCTGCTTATCGCATCAGGCTGTGACACAGAGTTCGACTAGTAGGTAAGAGAATGTGTTACTATTTTTTTTCTTTTAAAAATATGTGCAGGCCCAGCAGGACACATACTTCTGTGCACGTCATTTAAACAGTTTTTATCCTTCTCATGGCCGATGCAGGACACAATATGACAACGCAATTCAGAATGCCCAGATAACGCTAGTGATTAATGATCCTGCTGGAGAGCAATCGTTTGTCTGTTGGTAGTTTTTAAGTGCAGATGAACTGTATTTTATGTGGATAGCTCAGTGGGTTACTGCCTTTGTCACAGAGATCCTTGTGTTACTTGCAGTTCAGAAGTTACAATCCTAATATAGGACAGTGACCAATGAACTGTCATCAAAGAGCTGCATACAAACATGAATGGTATCGTTTTTTTTGTTTTGTGATATAGTTAGAGCTTCCTCAGTCTTTCATCATTCTAATGTTGCTAAAATGAGTATGTTTGAGCAGAGATACATTTTTATCAGTAAAGCTGATCCCCATGGAATACTCTTTTAAATCCTAAGGTTGTGTTTCCCCAGACCAAATCCTCTCAAAATATACTGCCCACCAGTATGGATGACATGTGATTCCTACACCTTGTAATCCTCATTGGCTTATGTGACATTCCCTGTAGACTGATTTACATACTTGTATGATTGATTGTCTCTGTATAATGTGTTTGTGGTGTAAAGTGCTGACACACTACACTACACTGATATGAGTAGCGCTAAACAACAAATGCATATGAGAGAGGGGCTGCGGAGCGATGAGAGGCACTGGTGGAGGGTGGCAGTGAGGGAATCTGAGGAGGAGGTAGTTGGAGGGGCTGTGGAGCGATGAGGGGCACTGGTGGAGGGTGACTGCAGGGCTCGAGTCGGGGTACCAGGCGGGTGGACGGTGTCCCCTCACTTATTTTAACGGGAGCTCGATTACTGGAGCAAATGGAGCCACACATTTACTCTTTGGCCTCTCTGGGGCGAGATTGGAGCTCATTCAGAACGCTGCTCACGCGCTGGCTTCTCTGATGCAATGGCATCTAAGGGGTGAGCGAGGGGAGGCAATGAGTCTGATGGTGCAAGCCACTTTCGTGACATTACTTCCTGTTGTGACGTCAGCGTCCCCATACTTCTTTTTTTAGGACTTGTGCCCTGGGTGACAGTGAGGGAATCCGAGGAAGAGGTCATGGTGTGGAGGGGGAGCTAGGGTGAGATGAGGAGCACTGGTGGAGGGTGGTAGTGAGGGAGTCTGAGGAGGAGGTCATGAGGGGGAGAGGCTGCAGAGAGATAAGGGGCACTGGTGGATGGTGGCAGTGAGGGAGTCCAAGGAGGAGGTCATGAGGGGGAGGGGCTATGGGGAGATGAGGGGCACTTGTGGCGTGAGGCAGTGAGGGAATCTGAGGAGGAGGTCACTAGGGGGGCCATGGAGGGACGAGGGGCACTGTTGGAAGGTGGTAGTAAAGGTATTTACAGAGAAAGAGGTTATTAGTGTGGCGCCAAAAAAGACTTTCGCATCAGCGCTAAAGCCGGCCCTGTCATGGCCTTTCTGTTTTTGTTTATTTAATTAGCAGTCGGGTCATAAGGGCTACTGTGGAACATGCTTTAAAGTGCTGCTAATTATATTTACTGCTATATTCAATGTTTTAAGTTTTAAGGTGATTTTACTAATGTTTTTACCGGGAAAAAGCAAAGTGGAGCTCGATAGTGCCTGATATGGGGCTGGGGCCCAAGGACAGCTGTGAGAAAAGGTGCACTGGAGAGAGGAGTAGTGGATAATCAAGCCTGTAAGGGAGAGCGTTGCCGAGTCCGGGGTCAGCTGGAGGTAGTAATGAAGAGGGATCCTCCATGAAGGCTCAAACAGATGGAGCCTGAGTAGTATCACTTGCCTGATACTCCCACCTCAAAAAAATCCTCTTCCCATCAAAGGAACATTACATGGAAAAAGCACTTTTTGTGAGTGATAATATTTAGAAAGAGATTTGGAAAAGAGTGAGTTTTACTGGTCCTTATAAGGCTAAGAAGAGATAAAGGAGGGCTCTGAAGCAGGCCTGCCCAGACATATATGCGACAAATCGAGCCCGCAGTGGCCCACCCAAATGCACCCTTGGCCCACCCAAATAAAAATTCCTGGAGCCAGGCCTGATGTGTGGCAAAAATATTTGTGCATGTTTGTTATGTGGCATTGCTCTGTGGTGGTGACTGTTTTTAAGCTGCCTCATCTGGAGGCATCCGACTGGGCCTCAGTGGGTTTATCCTGCTGGCTACGATGCATGCTAGTATTTTACAATGAACATTTATGTGCGATGGGGATAGTGATATGTATGGTTAGGGTTGAATGGCCACACAGTGTTAAAGATCCTCAACCCTTTACGTTCAAAGAATGGGTGAGCACAGCTCTAAACGGTTTGAAGCTGAAAGGCTCTCCACAGAGAAGAGGCATGGGGCTTCAAAAAGCATTCCATAAGCGATCAATGACTGGGTGTATAATAATGTTAACAGACAAATCTTGTGGTTCCAGCATCTGAGCAGTACTTCCAAAATTAAGACCCATTACACACATTAAAATCCCACTCCACATTGAGGAAGAATGTAACAGCTTGGACCCAGGGGCTTAGTTGATCCTCGACCATTTACATTCAAACAATGGATGTCTGGAGCTGACAGCATGGCACTCCACAGAGCAGCCCTGCCCTGGCACTGCCTCCCAGCCCGTGTCTCTCTCGGCAGTGGCTCCCTTCCTGTGTCCTGGGTAGACTTGGGGGTAAGTTACAGGCTCAGCCCACAGGACAGGCGGCTCTCAGCTTCCCACCATTGGCTGCACTTCCAGCCCATTAGGAAAATGAAGACCCCTCTCCGGTTGCCCGAGCGGCTAATGCCGTTTTCTGGAAACCCTCCTCATTCTCTTTATCACTCCCTGGCCTCTCTCCCTCACACTGGCCCTCCTCATTCTCTTCCTGTCTCGCCTGTTGGTCGCCCCCCCTAAGTATGTGCATCTACAGTCCCTCTACCAATTTGCCTGCCTCTACTCCTTCATTACCTCCCGCTGCTCTCTGACACAAGCCTGACCATGTAATTGCACGTTCTTTTTTCTTCCTGCATCGCGTCCTCTTCCATGAGGTTCCCTCCCTGTCCGGAGTGTGTCTTGCTGTGCATTGCCCTCCCAGGTTCTTTTGTGTCCTCCGTCCCCAGACGTGAACCAACCCCTGCCATAGAGACCCTGGCTCTGGCTGCCACCACTGTGGAGTGCTGCTGGAGGCTGAGTGAGGTAAGAGCTAAACGTTTTCAGAGGGGATATTTAGTGAGTGGCAGAGTGGCAGCATAGCTGCCAAGGTTTCAGATGTGTGACATTTTCTCATAACTTCAGTGTAATTATGATTGACATTTCAACGATTATGAGCATAGCTCCCAAGGTTTCAAATTGCTATGTGTGACATTTTCATAATTCAATTGTAGTTGTGAGTGACATTTCAACGACTATGAGTGACACTTCTTTGCGAGCAAAACTCAAGCAATGAAGACGAGGGAAACATATATATATATATATATATATATATATATCAGTAATTACACCCATTTGAGCAATGAGAAACTCTAAGAAGACTAAAACTGGTACAAATGTCTGCGGCGGCGGACTCATAATTGCAATAAAATTATGAAAATATCACACCCAGCAATCTGAAAGCTTGGCAGCTATGCACTTTGAGGCTGCTATTTACCAACTGACGTTGGAACTACTCAAAACAACAATGTACAGTAGAACTCTTCTTACTGTGTATCATCTGTGACTTGTCCATGCACATCAAGGGTTGGATCTCTTTGGCAGTACCCCCATATAAGTCATATAGATTGCACAATTTTCTTCTCTAATGTATAATTCAGATGTAGCTTACTCAAATTATTTTAACTTATGTTGGTAATAGATTTTAATGGGCACATATAACAGGGGGGCACAGTAGTATAGCACAATACAGCCCATCCCATAATCTCCATGATTATCTCATGTACATCCAGGGTTCGATTCCCTGGCTTTACATCCCTTAATTTTCAGTTTGATTGTTATTGTCTTCTTTAATTTAGCCATAATGTATGTGTGGTATTAGTTTGGCAATATATTTAAATAGACACACCTAACAGCATCTCATGTAAGTTTAGCATAATGCAGCCTACCTGGTATGCTCAAGACTCACCTCTGTACATCTACTTCCTTTAATCTAGATGTATTTCACTTAAATTTTAGCAGCTGACAATCACACTTAACATGCTTGATGTCGTCTTTGTCTTGTATCTATTTATTTGCCCTGCACATTTCTTTATTTCGAAACATTGACCATTCTAGGCCGACATCACTGTGGTTTAATATTTCTTGTTTCTTCTGAATATTCAAGGAGTGCCGCAGCGCCGGAACAGTTTGTCCCGGGTCTTGGATAGAGTTGAACAAGTCCCCATGGCCCCCACAACTGTGTTTAAGGATTGTGATCATAATGTGTCGGCCCTCCCTGTATTTTAGCTTTGGGCCCCCAGGCAGGCTGTGCACCATGTGTGTGCTGAGGCTGCTGTGAAGGAGAGATGCACTATTACAAGCTGGTTTTGGGTACCAAGAGCACACGTCTTTTCATTCCCAGGGAGTTGGTTGCTGCTGCTTTGAAGTAATGACAGGGAGCGGCCCCTGGATGTTGCCTTTGGGCCACCAGAGTGGGCTTTGTATCTGGTCTGTGTTGGCAAGGTGGAGCTGACTGACCCCTTTGTGCTGCGTTTAGTTTTAAGGGCACACAGTGAGTCATTCCCTGTGAATAATTAATTTGCTGTTTTTGAAAGATAAAGAATCACAGGCTTCGACACTGTTAAGTTGGTTTTGGGTCCCCAGAGCACATCACGTTCGTGCAGGTCCCCACTGCTTTAATGGTGGGACCATGATGTATGGTCATTTAATGTCAGCTGTAGATGAAGGTTACATGAACAGTGTCATGTGTGTGCATGTTTGCATTGTGTTGAGGGGATTACCAGGTAATTGTTCACGCAGCTCTCTGATGGATGTCATATGAGGTTTTTCTGAGTCCCCAGATAGATCATGCAGTCTGTGTGTTCTCTTTTGTACTGCCAGTCACCGGTGTATTCAACTGTGTAGCCTTGGACCGTGTCATGTATGTGCATGTAACTTGCATGATCAAGGTAACAATTCGAGGCGATATTACGTCTTTTTCGGACCTCTTTGAAGTGCATGCCCTCCCGCGGGGGGGGGGGGCGGCAATCTGAGGGATAGCCCCGGGCGCCACAAGCTCTAGCTACGCCACTGCACCTAACCCAAGTGGGGTTTGTTCCAGGGCGTTCCCCAAGGAATCATATACGTACATTGACACATACATTATGGAGTGCTAGGAAGCTCCCGCAAGATGCATTAGCCTTATCATTGGATGCCGACAAGGCCTTTGATCGCATAGAATGGGAATATTTTTTTTAAGTGCTGGAACGCTTCGGACTAGGGAATCAGTTTATTAAAAAAATATGTCTCTTATATGATAATCCTTCTGCACAAGTAAACTGTGTTTTTTTTTATCACACCCATTTCCAATCCTAAGAGGAACTCATCAGGGTTGTCCTTTATCCCCACTCCTTTTTCTTTTGGCATTAGAACCTTTGGCAGCTACTATTCGTCAATCAGAAGAAGTCACAGGCATAAATCTCCCTATAGGTAAATCCAAACTTTATTTATATGCGGATGACATCTTACTTACCCTCACTACTCTCTCTCGCTGTTTACCATCTCTACTCCAAATCATAGTCAACTTTTCATCCTTATCAGGTTATAAAATAAATTGGGACAAAAGCGAAGCTTTGCCAATTTCTGATGGCACCACAAAAGCGGCTATCCGTGGTTTCCCTTTCCAATGGCAAAACTCATGTCTTAAATATTTAGGTATATTAGTAAACAAAGGTATGGAATGCATGGTTCCAGACAACCTAAATCCATTGATCACTCAAATGCAGCGTGATTTTGATAAATGGTAATTTCTCAATCTTTCCTTGTGGGGAAGCGTTCAAGCTGTTGAAATGGTTACTCTTCCACATTTTTTTATATACCTTAGGAATGCTTCCTGTTCACATTCCCTTATCTACGCTGAGAGTTATAGATTCTAAAATAAAATCTTTTATATGGGGTACGACATAACCTCGTTTAGCTATAACGAAACTAAAAGCACACCACTCTTATGGAGAAATGAGTCTCCCTTCAATTGAACATTATAATTTGGCATTACAAATCTCTCAACTATCATATATGTTACCGGGAATCTCTGATGTCCCACAATGGGTTCATATAGAACAACATCTCTTATCTTCAGATCCAGGCATTTCCGCATTATATGGTATTAAAATCAATTGTCTAAAATCTAAAAAAAACAGTTTTATCAGCAATGCTCAAGTCCTGGCAAAGAGCACACCGATTATTAGTCTTAAACCCAAATATTCATGAAAAAGCACCTATTTGGAACAATACCAGTATTCGTATTAATAGGAAAGTACTATCCTGGTCATTGTGGAACTTAGTAGGTATTCAAACGCTAGATCAGCTCTTCCACAATGGTGATTTTAAATCATTCGCACAACTACAAGAAGAATTTGATCTTTCAATTCATCAGTCTCTGAAATATAATCAGCTTAAACAATGTTTGAAAAAACACTTACCTTTATCTTCTTCAGTTCTTCAAACCTCACACATAGTATCATATTTAAATCTTTGGGGCAAACATAAAGGAGTCATATCTGGTCTTTACAAAATTTTTACAATGCACCTTTACTCTCAACCCTTATCACAAACTCTGCAACTCAAATGGCCGAATCGACTTTCAATGTCTTACACTGCTGGGGAATGGGAGGAACTACTGGAAAATTTAGACAAAGGCACTCGTGAAGCTATACTAAAATGTTGCCTCTTCACAATCCTTCATGAGTGGCATTGGTCTCCTGCAAGACTACAGAAGGCTGGTCTACTCTCACATGCTAACTGCTGGAGGTGCTCTAGCACCAATTGGGACTCCACGCACATTATATGTGATTGCCCAATGGTACAACCTTTCTGGACATATGTGGGTGGAATCTTACGTTCTACAATGCCTTTATTTCTCCTGCTTATGTCTGCTACTATCATTCTTCTTGATCTACGACTCTCCCCTAAACTCTCCAAACCCCAATGTCGTCTTTTCCATAGAGCTTGGCCACAGCAAAAATATGTATCTTACGTCATTGGAAATCACCATCTCCTCCTTCACAAGAAGAATGCTGACAACAATGATACACACAGCATCCCATGAAAGAGTGATTTACAGTCTGCAGAATCAAACTGACATATTTCTTCAGGTTTGGTCCCCTTTCTTGAATATGAATAGTGGTGTTGATATTGAAGTTAATACCTCCAATACTGCTAATCCTAACTCTTAGTTCAACACTGTTTTTTAGGTCTCGCCTGGCTATCGCGTAAGCGATTGTTCAGCGAGACTTATGTAGGGGCTTCAGAAAATGCTCCCAAAGGATTCCCAGGTGGATCGGGTGGCGGTTACGCGCACAACCACGCGCATTCCATTTGCCACCAGCTACTTCCTGCGCGTGCGCCGCCTCACTCATTCAGAGAGATTTAGTAAGGGGCACAAGACCTTAGGAATGCGGTTTATGGCCAGTGCATGTGAGGCATTCAAGTGCGAAGCTGGCATCTGGCTTCGGACTTGAAAGCAGCAGACTGCTTTCGCCAGCGCGCGCTCGGCCTCACTTCCTGCATCCCCTCTTACAACAATTAACTTTCGTTATAACTCACACCCCATATGCTCGTTCCCTCCCACCCTTCCTTTGATGTCCGCTTTTCTTGTTGTTTACAAACCACGCCACACACTGCTGCACGCCACACACTGCTACACGCCACACAATGCTGCACGCCGCACACTGCTGCACGCCACACACTACCGCACGCCACACACTGCTGCGAACACTGCTGCATTACACACTGCTGCATTACACACTGCTGCACGCCGCACACTGCTGCACGCCTCACACTGCTACACGAAACACTGCTGCACGACTCACACTGCTGCACGCCTCACACTGCTGCACGCCACACACTGCTGCACGCCACACACTGCTGCACGCCTCACACTGCTGCACGCTTCACACTGCTGCACGCCGCACACTGCTGCACGCCGCACACTGCTGCATGCCGCACACTGCTACATGCCACACACTGCTGCATGCCACACATTGCTGCATGCCGCTGCGCGCCACACACTGCTGCATGCCACACACTGCTGCACGCCACACACTGCTGCACTCCACACACTGCTGCACGCCGCAAATTGCTACACGAAACACTGCTGCACGGCACACACTGCTGCATGGCACACACTGCTGCACGCCGCACACTGCTGCATGCCACACACTGCTGCACACTGCTGCATTACTGCTGCATGACACTGCTGCACGCAGCACACTGCTGCATGCCGCACACTGCTGCACGCCTCACACTGCAGCACGCTGCACACTCCTGCGTGCCACACACTGCTGCATGCCACACACTGCTACATGCCTCACACTGCTGCACGCCACACACTGCTGCACTCCACACACTGCTGCACGCCACACACTGCTGCACGCCACACACTGCTGCACGCCTCACACTGCTGCATGCCTCACACTGCTGCACGCCGCACACTGCTGCATGCCGCACACTGCTACACGCTGCACACTGCTGCACGCCACACACTGCTGCACGCCACACACTGCTGGACGCCGCACACTGCTGCATGCCGCACACTGCTGCACGCCGCACACTGCTACACGAAACACTGCTGCACGCCACACACTGCTGCACGCCACACACTGCGGCACGCCACTTACTGCTGCACGCCACACACTGTTACACGCCGCACAATGCTATACGAAACACTGCTGCACGCCACACACTGCTGCACGGCACACACTGCTGCACGCCACACACTGCTGCACGCCACCCACTGCTGCACACTGCTGCATTACTCACTGCTGCATGCTGCACGACACTGCTAAACGCAGCACACTGCTGCACGCAGCACACTGCTGCATGCCGCACACTGCTGCACGCCACACACTGCTGCACGCTTCACACTGCTGCACGCCTTACACTGCTGCACGCCGCACACTGCTGCACGCCTGACACTGCTGCACGCCGCACACTGCTGCACGCCGCACACTGCTACAAGCCACACACTGCTGCACACCGCACACTGCTGCATGCCACACACTGCTGCATGCCGCTGCACTGCTGCACGCTGCACACTGATGCACGCCACACACTACCGCATGCCACACACTGCTGCGCACACTGCTGCATTACACACTGCTGCATTACACACTGCTGCACGCCGCACACTGCTGCACGCCGCACACTGCTGCACACCTCACACTGCTACACGAAACACTGCTGCACGCCTCCCACTGCTGCACGCCTCACACTGCTGCACGCCACACACTGCTGCACGCCGCTCACTGCTACACGCCACACACTGCTACACGCCACACACTGCTGCACGCCACACACTGCGGCATGCCGCTGCACACCACACACTGCTGCACGCCACACACTGCTGCACGCCGCACACTGCTGCACGCCGCACACTGCTACACGAAACACTGCTGCACGGCACACACTGCTGCACGCCGCACACTGCTGCACGCCACACACTGCTGCACACTGCTGCATTACTCACTGCTGCATGCTGCACGACACTGCTGCACGCAGCACACTCCTGCACGTCGCACACTGCTGCATTCCACACACTGCTGCACGCCTCATACTGCTTCACGCCTCACATTGCTGCACGCCTCACACTGCTGCACGCCGCACACTGCTGCACGCCGCACACTGCTGCACGCCGCACACTGCTACACGCCACACACTGCTGCACGCCTCACACTGCTGCACGCCACACACTGCTGCCCGCCACACACTGCTGCATGCCACACACTGCTGCACACCACACACTACTGCATGCCTCACACTGCTGCACGCCTCACACTGCTGCATGCCGCACACTGCTGCACGCCGCACACTGCTACACGCCACACACTGCTGCACGCCACACACTGCTGCACGCCACACACTGCTGCATGCCGCTGCATGCCACACACTGCTGCACGCCACACACTGCTGCATGCAGCACACTGCTGCACGCCGCACACTGCTACACGAAACACTGCTGCACGCCACACACTGGTGCACGCCACACACTGCTGCACGCCACACACTGCTGCACGCCGCACAATGCTACACGAAACACTGCTGCATGCCACACACTGCTGCACGGCACACACTGCTGCACGCCGCAAACTGCTGCATGCCACACACTGCTGCACACTGCTGCATTACTCACTGCTGCATGCTGCACGACACTGCTGCACGCAGCACACTGCTGCACGCAGCACACTGCTGCACACCGCACACTGCTGCACGCAGCACACTGCTGCACACCGCACACTGCTGCACGCCGCTCACTGCTGCACGCCGCACACTGCTGCACGCCGCTGCACGCCACACAGTGCTGCATGCCTCACACTGCTACACAAAACACTGCTGCACGCCACACACTGCTGCACGCCGCACACTGCTGCACGCCACACACTGCTGCACGCCACACACTGCTGCACGCCGCACACTGCTGAATGCCTCACACTGCTGCACACCACACACTGCTGCACGCCGCACACTGCTGCACGCCGCACACTGCTGCACTCCACACACTGCTTTTATGCGAGTTTATGCTACTGACATTGTAAATGACAATGCCTTTTATTTGTTTTAAAACCAAAACATAAATAAAAGGCATTGTAATTTTACAATGCCAATAGCTCAAACTCTTATAAATGCGAGACCTATTGCATTGCAAATGCTTGTTCCTTTTACCCTTCACTCTTTCTCACCCTTGGTCCTTTTATCTTATCTTATCTTCTCTTCTCTTCTCTTATCTTATCCTATCCTCTCTTTCCTTCTATTATATTATCTTCTGATACCTGATCTATTTCCTCTGCTTGTTCCCATTTTCTAATTAAGTTTCTTTGTACTTATTGAATTATTATTCAAATATTTATACACATATATATACATATTCTATTTATTACGAAATAGTATCTATCACATGTGTTTATTTCTTCTTATAATATACTTATTTCTCTATTATGCCTTGCTACATGTTAAATGCTGTTATCATTACTGCTCTTGTGATTATTTTTTTGCAAAAATGCTAATAAAAAGTTACAACACAAAAAAAAAAACAATATCCTTTCCTTTAAGGTTGTTAAGGCGTGAGGAGGAAGAGGTGGCAGAGTGAGTGTTTAGTGGTGCTGGTCGGGCTTGGGGTCAACTCATGCCTTAGTGACGGCAGTGAGGTGTATGGAGTTGTGAGAGGCAAAGTGGTCAGTGATGAACAATGTTTCATTGCAAACTTGGCCTGTTTTCCCTTGGAAGCATGATCTCAGAATCTCATTGGAGGTAAAATGTCGGTACTCAGAGATTATGTGTGGGGTTCAGTCTATGCAGGGAGATATAGTGACTAATGTCTGGTTTGATTAGATGTAGCTGTGTGAGGACATTTGGCATGATGTATGAAAAATAGTAGAAAATCTGTCTGCCTTTGCTTGACGTTTGGGGGTTACAAGGTGATGGAGCAGGTAGTGCAAAATTTTATATACCTCCTCTATTCTTGCATGAAAATACTAATTATATAATCTATTAACTATAATCTTATTAAACGAATGTTGCATGTATACTAATCAACATTGTTAAAACGTAAACTACACATGGGATTTGCTATTTGCATGGCTAAATAACTCTAATAACTAAAATCTGTACGCATATTATTGAATAGGATATGTGGTAATAGAATATTGCATGATATATGTTGCTTTGTGATGTTGCGTCATCGAGGAGTATCGAAAAAGGTGAATATAATGGCTTTAAATGTCACTATATGCTACAAGCACATAGAGGGATTAGTAAGGGGTTAACATTAGAATCACCATTTCTATGTATTAATTATTCTTTTGTGTTTGTTTCGCTTAAGTTGACATCTGGGCCTAATCCAATATGGCCGCTGACATCGCACGCAGAAGTGGCCACTGTCTCGTGAGGCGCGGAGTGAACTGTGCATGTGCGAACAGTATCGTGAACCTCTTAGCGACCTTTGCTCATCATGTTCCCGGTCAAGGATATGAATTTGGTGGTCAGCCAAGATAGGGGAACAATCAACCTTACAGTAAACCGGAACAAGCCGACACTTTGGCTGACAAGTGACCTCACCCCTCGAAGTGTACTGAAAATCTGGGAATAAGAATCGGACGATCCCAACCAGCCAATCATGACTGTCCTAAGCCTAAAAATGTATCTTCTTTAACCTGATATTATTATAAAAAGGGTAGTAGAATAGAGAGACAAAAAAAACCTTATACGTTGGAGTTCGTGACGCCTTTCCTGATGGTCCAGATGCTGCCCGACCATTTGATGACTGCAAACTTTTTCCAAATCCACGGGCTATGATAGATGCTTGCACGATTTCTGGTCCTTTGATAAAATTGGGGACTGTAACGTGCTGAGCAGAGGACTTTGAACTTTGAGCCTTGGCCTGCTTATTCGGACAATTTACGACAAATTTGGTTATGCAGAGCCAATGAATTAGAGGACTCCAAAATAGCCAGTTTAGGTAATCTGTCTGCCTTTGCTTGACGTTTGGGGGTTACAAGGCAGAAGAGGAGGAGAGATAGCAATAAGTGGAGTTTCATGGTGATGAGAGTTGAAATGGAGCGCGCTTGAGCAAAATAATCATTATTTTAGCATAGTTAGGATATTGTTAAGCATGGTCTTCTGTGGGTAAATCTTGCAACAACAAAAACCTCAAAATAACACGTTTTTGTTGAAGTATCAACTTATTTAGCTTGTACAGACGTGAATATCAGGGCAGCACAGCTAGCGTTTCATCTGATGCAAGGTAAATCTTTACATTACAATGGGCATTTTATTACTTGTATGTAGTGTTTTCTGTACTGCTACCCCCATATCATAGATGGATCATCCGTGTCTACATTCACACCTTCTAACTTCAATACTCTTGTAAAATTTAAATATAAGGTGCAATGTCTTTCAAAAAAATCCTACAGTAGAGTTGGGGTTAACGAGGCTACTACCTAACATTTCATTTCTGAGATCTGTTTTAGAGATTAGTAAGCAGGGTGGTTTTTTGTTGCTGACAAAGTGTAGCCATTCTTCTTCCATGTTCAAGCATTCTCTGATGCAATAGCATGGAAATAGGTGTTTTATGGAAACAAATAACTTTAGGGGACACATGGAGGGCAGTTAGCACATGCTGCTATGCGGTTTTGCACCAGGGATTTCCTCACAATAGAAACTGTAATTAATTAAATTGCTAGAATGTTCTTGCTTTTACTTTGCAGATGTAATTCGAGCTGAAACTCTGCTCACAATCTCAACATGAACATTTAGGAAAGCGTAGCGCCTGCCAGAAGAAGGCCTAGTCATCAATTGACCTTCAGTTTGTGAAGGAAAGCTGCACACTGAAGAATCCGAAAGAAGACATGTAGTGATATAAAAAAAACTCGAAAAGAGAAAAAATTAGAAATAAAATTCCACGTTGATCTGGTCCTAATTTAATTGTTTAGATATAAGCAATTAATAATTGTGAATTGTGTCTTACATGGAAGGACAGAAACGGCAATTAATTTACATTGCCCTGTCTTCCTCTCATATTAAACTGACTGTGTGAAACTAATGGAATGTTTCATGCAGTGGTTCCTCTGCCCTCATGAGGCAGAATAAACAGATTATCAGCTGTGCAGATCCATCCAACAAAACACGCACGAGTATCTGCTCCTAGTATCCCAGCCCACTTTAGGAGTCTAAGATTCTCCTAATGCGGAAATTAGTGATCAGACCCAAATGTGATTTTCTTTCTTGGAAAGATAGTCGGAAACACTTAAAAGAGTTAGCATAGAGGCCTTAAGGCCTATCAGAACAGGCACCTTGATGTTGCAGGGCCCCTTGTTAAAGCCTTAGATCTTGCTGAGTCTATGGCATATGCTCAGTTTCCACTTGAGTAGATTCTGCAAAGAGTTGTCTGCAGCATGACGTACATTATGTGACAATGCTAACACGGACATCTCTGAAAAGGAGGAAAATTACCTTCAGTAAAATAAACCCAAAATTGACTGAATATGCCTCTACTAAGAAAAGTTCTAACACCAGTGGAAAGCTCTCTAGAACTTTAGGACCATACGAAAAAACAAGGGTATGCCCAATGCACTAAACTAGTCCTATGGGAAATGTAAATATCACAAAACAGTGGTATTTCCAACACAATACTTTATTAATCGGGGATGTGTAATCCATCCACTATAAAACAAATTCAAACGAATAATTCAAAGAAATGCAAGTAAATGTATTTGGCAAAAACCAATCAAAGTAAAAAAGGTGCTTGGTACATTTGATTTCATAAAAAGAATTCAAGTAAACGAATTGAAAAGTGTTCAGACAGTGATCACACAGTGTAGAAAAAGTGAACAAGTGACGTGCGCATACATAAAAAAAGATGGACGGCTTTTGACTCCACAAAGTGAGTTAAATTAGGAGTCAGTAGAGTCTATGTATCATCCGGGGTCAACAGAGTTTCGACCTCAGGGTTATTATGAGGTCATCATCAGGACGAGAAGTGATATCAACCACAGTGTAAGGGCCAAGGCGGAGAAGAAATCAATCTTAAACCACAATGGATTCAATATGGGCAGAGTTCATTCAAAAAATGTTGCACATTCCAATTACAGCCGAAGCAGCATTCTGGATGTGTGGTGGAATAATCCCAAAAGGGGGTGGGGAGTGTCTGAATTGCCCAGCGATGTATTAGGCCCATGAAGATACAATTAGTGGGCCCAAATAACAATTAAACTCAGATCAAGGAATAAACCTGTGTGTGGCAAAAGTGCAATCACATTTGTGCACTAGGAATGAATCGATAAAGCCTTGAGGCAGAAATGTTTCTAAAATAGAGTTCTAAATATGTTGGCACCAACACCGGCAGTCACAAAGCACATAGGGACATGCATCATGTCTTCCTCAAAGATACTTAAATTACAGACTGGGAGCCTCCAGACAGTCAACACCCTGGCCATCAACGAGAGGTGTAATTTTACAAATATTTCAAAATGAATAAATGATTGTATTCCAGGCAGCAATGCACTTTTTCGCAGATATGCCATTGGCACTCTTTCCAGTACCACGCAGGGAAAGGCCAAGTGACTGCAGGCCCGAAAAGGAATCCCATTATAACGAGCCGTTGGTGTGGCATGCGAGGTATATGACGTGGGTAGGTTTGTGCCACCCCATGGCTAGTTCACGTCTCTCTTTGCTAGGAACCAAAACTGGCATTTGAAAAGACCAAAGGGTTTCTGCCCTGAATGGACCCAGCAGTCTGGTGTCCTGAATAGCCACTGCACAAAACGCCTTCATATCCTGCTAAAATGTAACCAGGGCAACCCGGTTTCATGACGTCATTTTTTAGTCTGTGGAAGGACTCGGCAGACGAGTCTAGTCAGTGTCCGCCATGGCCCCGGCGGGACCGCTAAAGTTTTACCTCAGTCGGGCTCAACTTCTATTAAAGCCACGTGAGTGATGAGGTAATGATGGCAGCCGCGAGGCCTCGGCTCCCAGTGGGAATCAATGGCCCCTCTCGGCGCCCCCGGCAGCAGCTTTGTCCCGGGGACCCTAAATCTGACAGACAGTTCCCTGAACGCCAGAGAAAAGGCTGCGATGCCTCACGAAATAATTGCGTGGAGTCCACACGGATAAATTAGCACGGGGGGCATTGTTGGGCCGAAAGAGAAAAGGAGCTGAGCCTGAGAAGAGACAGCGAGAGCAAACACGGAAGGAGAACTCTGACCCCGGCGGAGGGACAGAAAAGGGCCATGGATGTTATACTCTGTATGCGTCGTGTTCACATTAGACGGATTGGAGATGCTCTTTTTGGGAGAATAGGGCATCATTTTCTGCCGTTTAGAGCCCAGGATTGACCTAGGAAATGCCTTTTCCAAAGTCATCCATGTGCATGACAGTGACTGCCATAATTAGCCTAGTGGCACCTTGTGATCCATACAGTGCATAGTGCCACAGTCCTGCCCCAGTGCCCATCGCGGTGCTGAGCATAACGGAAGATACTAATGCGCGGATCTACGGTGCGAATTTTAGCAGCCTTGAGAAGAAAAAAGGTAGAGTCGCCCCTTGCTGCTATAGACAAACCCGAGATTTCGGATGATACTCTGAGAATGTATGCATGCGCGTGTGTTAAATGATATTCATGAAGGACACGTTCTCTGATGAATTTACTAATAAAATGAGATAGCCTTAAAAAACTGTGCGGGCGGTTGACCACCAGAGGCGAATAACGCTTATGGGGTACCAAGTGTACCTGCGTGCCAACTGACCTCTTCGCCCAGAGATACCCCGATAACCACTTCATGAAAGCCGCCCACGCTAGACCATTCGTTTATTTAATGGTTTCTGATATCTGTGTTTAATCCACAGACTGTACCTTTGGAGTCCAGCAGGGCCGACTCGCAGCCTTCATTCTTCACAGGTTAATACTTTGAGTACAGTTGGGCAATAGTAATAGTAACTATTTTAATCACTGTCCAGTGTAAAAGTAGGAGAGTCAACGCTATAAATACGGAAGGAGACGTGGATCAGAGCTGCTGACTGGGGAACTAGGCTAGAGTCCTGGGTGGACTCAACGTGGATTTATGCTGGATAAATCCCTTAATCTCCCCATAACGCAAAAATAAAAAAAGTCAACATCTGACTTTGCGTTTGTGTAATGCATAGCCTGGTGCTCACGTAAAGCACGTTATACCCCTGGGCCAAGTTCGCGCTATATTAAACTGCCATAAATTAAAAAAAAAAAAGTTATTATACCAACAAAGGAGCCTTTGGAATAGGGCGATTTACAAGAATGATGGTCTTTCAAGTGACCTTTAACCTTTGACCTTCTTGGGGAGGGGGAGGGGGAGCTGGACTGTGCTCCGGTCTCCCGGCCTACTCCTATCAGACTCCATCGCTTGGTGTTGGCTGAGTGGCCTGAAGCTGCTGGAGTGAACTCAGTCTCACCCTGTAAACGGAGACTGCTGCTAGGCAGAAGAAAGACCGCTGCTGACATACATGTGGTGTGTGTTTTAAGATATATGATAAAAACAAATGGCAACCCATCAGAACAGTTCAAGAGGTAGAGGGCAAGCAACTCGTTACGGTTTTTTGTTTTGCTTCATCAATCTTTTTTAAGTGACGGTTGTTTAGGCTAAATTCGAGAAGTGAGCCAAGTGGGTCGGGGTACAGTGACTCTTAACGCGGGGAGCTTCCGGTTACACTCAGTGCAGCGGCGTTTCGCTGTGCATTAGGGTTATCAGAATGCCCCTAGCTCGTCACGTGACTAGCATCTCCCCAGGGGCGTAGCTCACTCAGTTACATAGGAGGGGGTGTGAACAGAAATTTCCTAACCATCACTGTCATTGAAGTGGCAAAACATGGATGAAAATAATGTAACATTTGAAATGCAACACGTAAGAGTCTTCTCTAGGCCTTTGGTTATTCTCGGCTTGTTTTGTGTGAGGGAGGCGGGGGGGGGGGTGTATGCACGTGCTGAAAAGTGCTATAGAGATGTGTTTCTGTGCTATGAGGGCTACTAATCCGAGTGGATACTCGACCACGTGTATTTCTGGCTGACTGCAGGCCCCTGGCCTTGACCCAGCTGCACACACCAGAATCCATTTATTGGGGGTCACACCCCAAGCAACCACTCTGGAGCTACGCCCCCACCCCCATTATGGGGAGTTTATCCTGCTCAGTCTGGCGGAAAGGCACTTTATGACTCTAAGGGCCACTTTTATTTTTGTCTGGTTAGGGTGGGCACATGACTCCATAGTACTGGAACCAAAGGATTCTGGATTTCTCACTGCAAACCATTGTAAACTCAACATTTTAGGATGATTGGTCGATTGAAGTGAACACGGTCTGGAATTGTGCAATGCATCTGTTTGCTGAAGGAAGGCCTGTGACTAGAATGGCCTTCATTCAGTAGGGCTTTCCGTCGGTGAATCTGGGTATACAGAAAAGCGAAATCATTCTCCCTCTGTAATGACTTGCAATACATTTCATATTAATTCAAAATATGCTTGAGGGCCTTTTGTAAAACGTCATATCCAGGTATTAAATCCATCCAAGACCATGAGTATGGATTGCCCTATGCAATTCTGCATCGCCTGACCATGAATGGGCCCGTCTCTCTGCGCCCGGTTTTCATGGGTGCTGGAGTACCACACCCGATTTCACTGGGCGGGATTTCTGTCCAGTAAATTCACATGAGACTTTGGCTGTTTCTTTCTAGTAGGGGAAGCATGTATTCCCTATTCCACGGGTGTGAACTATTAGTTGCATGCTACTATTGCCCAATTACTGCATGGTAACATACATTTCGTATGTGGATTTACCGCCTGCCAATACCACGCAACTCGTAATCAGGCCTTAAGTGGTGAAAAGTGGAGGCGTAGAATGAAACTGAACAAGTAGTTATTTGAAAATATTGCATATACCTTATATTAGGAATGCATAATTTTGAGTGGCTGAAAACCAAACTTACTGAAAATACATGTGCCACAGTGCTCGGCGTCATGGTGCAGAGTTCCAGTCCATGAAGAAACAAACATGTGGAGTAAGCCTGTCTGTAAGTTCAACAGATGAAACCAGTAGATGAGATTTACAGATGTCATTTAAGAGAACCAAATAAAACAAATGATATTTGTTAAAAAACAGTTTGTATATTTACCAAATGTAAGTACAAAGTGTTAAAGTTTCGAACTTCTCTTCCAATTTCTCAAAGGCTTTCACAGGACACAAAAAGTACAAGAAAAACACAGCCACTATGTATAGCAGCAAGTTAGGTAGGGGTCTACAATCAACTGTAGGCATGATATAAAAAAGGTATCAGAGGCCCAAAAGAAAAACTTCATGCAGAAAAAGAGGATGTTTTAAATAATCAGAACGAAGCACGTGTGATAGGATCTCACGTGCCATGCAGTGGTCAGTACCATTATCGATCCACAAGACTCTGGGTTAACCTCATGACTTTTTTTTTTTTAAACCAATTTTATTTATTTTTATCAGAGTAGTAAAATACAATACATGTCAACATGCTGAACCCCTCGTTGGTTCTATACAGATATGACTGGGTCAGTATCTAGCAGGAGCAGTTGGTTCATAACGTGAATGCATTAAGGGTTACAAACCTCAGACCACAACAGTGGGAATCCCGCTCAGTGTATCCAAGCCGCCGTATTGATGACCTCCTCAATCTTGGTGCCCCCCCAACATACATAGATATACTGCAACGGGGATATAGTCTGTGCAACACCACCACACTCCCTTAAGGTCCTAAGGGCTTGACCACATGGGAAAGAGAGAATGGGGAACACATGCAGAGGAAAGGGATAGGCCGGCTGGTGAGTACGTGGTGCAAGTTGTGCAATAGGACATCCTGTGAAGCTTCTATGGGAATCTTATGCAGACCTCGGACCTCTTCCCGCCGAAGCGCCATTAGCTCAGCTTTACCCCATTTAAGAGCTGCAGTGCGCCAGTGTTGCAGTCCCGGAAGTGAGTCTGCTTTCCAGTGCATCGCTATAGAATGACAAGCAATGAGCAATGCCAGGTCTATGAATCGATTAGTGACTCTTTGCACCTTTTTCCTCTTGAACAAGCCTAGTAATACACTCTCCATGGTGAGCAGGTCCTCGCGACCCCACCTCTGACAACGCTTCTATAACCTTCCTCCATAGGGTTTCAGCAGCGGGGCAGTTCCATAACTGGGTTAACCGCATGACATGGGGCTATCCGGTCACCCTAGATTATGATTTCCATTGCCCACTGTTCTTCATTAAAAATTCACACCTATAAGTATTGTGTTAATTTCAACTTTCACTTCAGGATTCACCTTTGACAACATATGTTTGTAGATATGGAAATGCTCAGGGAAGAATGGGTCACTTCTACTTTGGGTATGCAAAGCTCTGCATGGTGGTTGGACATTATATGCTAGAGTAATTATTTTTCACCGGCATCGCCCAGCAACCAAATTTGCTGCGCTGTTTTGCTTATTGGGGAAGAAAGTGCAGTGCCATATCTACTGAGATTAGCCTGATGCTGCTGTCACCCCCTGTGTTGGCGCTGTAATAAGGCTGCTTTACACATCACACAGCCTCGCACCATGGTGCAGTGGTGAATGCGGATGCCTCGCATTGAATTTGTACTGGAAGCATATCCCTCAAGTACAAATTCCTATGGTTAGACAAACTCTTAAGGATCCCACACATTGGATGTGTGCTGTGCAATTCGGCACACATAGAATGAGTGTTTTTGTTGTTGAGAAATCAATAAATTTCTCCTTGTTAATGCATGTTCCAAAGAGGCATTATTTTTTACTCTAAGACTGGGTTCGCCATCTTAGTAGATCAGGATTTGCATAAAAAAACTATGGGTATTTACAGTGATCCACACATGTAATTCCCCGTTAACACCCCCTTGATGCAAAGTGACACAAAGCAATGCAAATAGGTTGTTGGACTCAAAAAAGTGCCCCTTTCCAGTGCAAAAGTAAATACAAATGAGTCACTTTATGTCCCTTTGCATCAGTTTGTAACAGTGTAAAGCAATAGTAAATCTGGTCAGATATTTCCAAATCTGAATTTTCATTATTAAAACTGCAGTCTTCATGAGTATCAACTAATTTGATTGGAGTAACACAACTGAAACAATGATTAAAGTCGGGAAAGACCAGGGCATGTTCATTTGACATCGTGCTATATATATCAGAGGGTTTTAAAAGGGGTCAATCGTTACTGTCTCTCTTTAAAGACAGACATTTGAGCTTCTGAAATTATTATCCTGATAACCTGGACTAGGCAAAAAGTTCTACATAGGAAAGAGCGACAGCATCTTTACTTCGGTCATAATGGGATGCAAGATGTTCCACGCATGGGCGGCCAATGCTAGGCGGGATCTCTCAGACTGACAGCGTTTCCTTCATCAGGAACTTTGAATAATATGGCATTTAAGACATCAAGGATCTCGAGTGAACTTAAGGAAGTGCCTTCTTCTGGAAAAGAAGGGTTCGCTCTGTAGTATTTAGCCTCCTGCAGCACTGCATCCACTCAGGCACATGAGATGATTTCTGCTTTCAGAGTCCTGTGGTACTCTGCCTACTCGGGCAGCCCTCACATTCTTCTTCAAGAGCCTCTGTCCAGGTGTCAGCAGAATTCCATACCTCAAGCGTGTAGCAGCATTTCTCTCGCCCCACAAGCAGGCGCCTTTCCCTTCTGCCAAACACATCATGTCTTTGTGTGCCTGCGTCCTTTGTTCATAGACATGCATCCTCCCTTCTCTCCGTGTTCCTGATGTCTTTGGATTGTCTGTAACACTTCCTCTCTCAAGATCCCAGGCTCAACTTTCTCCATTCAGGACAGACAGTACGCCGTCCACGGCCAGGCTCCTGTAGGGCTCCATCCTTTCAAACACCAGCGTGACTTGTATTATTGACGACCTCTCTTACTCCCAGTACCTCTCATTGCTGCCAATTGGTTTCACTTGACACCTTATGCTACTCATGATCATCACTTTGCATTCTGGAACATGTAGTTTTGCTCCTTTGTTTGAAGCATTGGCTTAAAAATCGAGGTATGTAACAAGGTGTCAGCTAAAATACCAGGGCTGACTAAAGGTGTTGCATGGGACATTCTGCCACTTGCCAACTATGTTGCAGGCACAGATCATCACTCACTCATTGCTAGTGCTGTGCACGTATTCCAGGCTCCTCTGCAAGTTCAGTAGGAGTGAACCAATGATGAATCAGCTTTACTGCTCCTGGGAATTAATGATGTCATGTGTGTTCAGGAAATGTACTGCCTGTGTCATTCCTCTCATGATTATACCACCTTCCGCACCATGTGGTTAATATACGGCTGATTCAGGATGTTGTTGCCCAGATATACTCTTAGCCTCCATACTGAATAATTATACCACTCAACACACCATGCGATTGATATACATACACTCCATAACTCGATCGTTTGGGCTCCACACCTCAGCGTCACATCAACAGCTAACACAGAGTGACGCGGGACGCCCGCGATTACAATAACGTTGCCATGACAACAAGCGGGTGTACACTATCTTAAGAACTCCTTACTGTTTACCAATCACACCTCTGCGTCAGATCAAAAGCTGACACAGAGTGACGCGGGACGCCCGCGATTACAATAACGTTGCCATGACAACAAGCGGTTTTACACAATCGTAAGAACCACTCCTTACTGTTTACGAATCACGTGTACCCCCCACGTCACTTTCAGGTAATGATGCGGCACGCTCCACTACACATGAGCGTCACCAGGCGAACTCCCAAGCTCATGTGACCGGAAGGATACTCTGCTTACTAGTCTTTACCCTTCCGATCAATTAGTTGGTTCTCGTCCCCCATTAGCTCCCCACCGCTATGAATTCGACCCGCCAGGTTTTGACAGTGTCCCCCGAGCCGGCGCGGACACAGGGTAGGTGGGAAGGCGTCCCGCATTGCGGACTTGAGTAAGTAATCCTTGAAGTCGTGACACCTTTACTTCCGCGTTCTACTAGATGCGGACTTTGTCCTGGTATTTTTCTGGGATACGCTCTTTTTTAACAACAGATCCCTGCGGCTACATTGTCTTCCTCCTCCATCTTGTGCCCCCCCCCCTCCTTTTTTGTGCTTACAGGACACTGTACTATTCGGTGTCTCCTTCCAGCGCCACCTCGTTGAAATTCGCAGCCTTGCTCTGCAGGGTGAGTTGATTATTCCAATTAACCTTTGGATCCCTTAGTTTTGTTATGATTATTCCCCGTAGTAGGCAAATTGTAGTTTCTACAAGAGCACTCATCACACTATGGGCATGATTAAGTCACTATTAAAGTTGTTCTAACATATCGCTACCACACAGTTGGCCACCACTGTAATATGAATACTGCATGACACCCACTGGTTGCAGTTTTTTTAAAGGCGATTTCTGTGATACCTATGTTATCAAGTTGATTGATTGATATGTATGTTTGTCCCCCTGTATTTCCTTTGCAGGCGTTTTATCTCCCCTTCATAAGTAACCACTTATTTGGGTGATGTACCAGTGGTAAGAGCCCCACTAGTCGCTACCACTACCAATAAGTGTGTGAAGTACTTGGTCCTGAAGAATTGCGGTTACATTTAACCAATTGCAAGAAACATGTTGACCACACATCACTATAGCGTAAAACAGACATCACAACTGTAGTATTACGCACGTTATTGTTTTTAATTAAGAGTGGGACCCCCTCTATTAAATAAACTTTGTTACTTAGGATTCCCACTACTTACTTTTAACACACTTTTTTCACCACACACTTTTTTCACCTTAGGGCCCTCACCTGCACTCACCTACCGGCAACTAAAAGGAATAAAGATCTCCACTAAAAGGCGCCACTAAGGTCGCCGATCGGGGATTGCAGCGCCGCCCCGATTCGGAGCAGACCTAATGATGAAACTTGACATCTGGGCCACGTGCTGACGATATATGACAGCCAGTCGGCCGGATGTGTGAGGGTCTTTTTCCTAAAAGGAGGATTCTCCTCCTGACTGTGTGGACTCATACATTTCTTTACTAGCTCTCTTTGAGGAACTGCATACCTTTGTATTCATATACTTTCACTTGGGCCTTGTATGCTGGACCTATTATAAATAGCCCTTGTTCCTTCCTTCTTTGGTTCATTCCTCTCTTTGGTCAGGTTTTTTCTGATACCATAGATTTTTTTAAAGATGTGCACACCAATTCAAGGTCCCTATTTACGCCTCACTACTTTCATAGTGCACAAGCCACCACCACACAAGATATGTGTTTTGTATGCTTGACCATGCATCAGATTGCCAGACAGCTCCATTTTCCAGTCCTATGTTGCTTTTAGAGATCACCTTCAGTGAATTACATTTGGAGGGGACTCTGACTACAAATGGCACAATGCACTAATGCCAGCACTCTGAAAGTGAGGGGTCATTGGTGCTTAATTTGTGTGGTGATTACAGGTGGTGGGCACTGACACTCATTTTTGCGAAGTAGGATTTAAGTTTCAGCATTAAGACTTTGACCCAGAGCAAGAGAGAGAAAGACAGAAAGGAAGAAAAAAGGAGGAAGAGAAAGAGAGGAAAACAGTGAGAACTGGAGAAAGTAGGGATGAAAAAGAACTTTTCAAGAGGGAGATGAAGAGAGATTAAGTGTAGGGGGAAGAAGGAGGCATGAGGTGGTTGTTGGAATCATAACTAGACAGTCTTTGTATTCAGCAACCCTAGCACTGGGTGAGTGTATTCTCAAGAAGAACTTTGGGCTGCTGAACGTATTTTTTATTAAAGCAGATTGACCTAGCAATCCTAATGCACTTGGCATACAGATGGCATATATTAGTAGGTGGCACCAACTGGAAGAAAGTCAAGATCAGTTCTCCCCTCAAAGCCCGGTGTTAGACCTCAGTGCCTCCCCGGCTCCTAAAAAACATAGCCTGTAAATCTTCACGGAGGAAGACAGCGTCTCAAAGTGGAAGTAACATAAGCACTGTGTCAGCAAGATTTCACAACACTCCCAACTTGACAGAAAGTTCTAAAAAAAATACAAGCCTTGCCGCTTGCTTCAGGAAGCACCTGCTAGAGGCGGGGCCTCCCAGTAAGCCTTCGCATGCGGCGAGGCCCGCGCGCCGGCGACTGCTATCGTTTATCGCCGCTCTCGCCTCCTACTGGCCTTTCGCAGCCTCGTGCCTGCGCGCCCAGGCGTGAGCAACACGGGGGCCGGAGGTCTCCAGCGTCCCTCTCCGGATTTCCAAAAGGCCAGCACAAATAAACATCTGAAAGAGGGAAGCTGAAAGAGCATTAAAAAAACACACACACTCTGGAAGGCAGCAAGCGTCTGTCTGGCCGCGGCGTTGGGAACGGCCAGTTCTCTGTGGGTTGTTAAGGAACGAGGCTCCGGCACACTGGGTTTTAGAAAGAGATTTTTTTCCCCATGGAAACAGTGTTGTCATCCTTAGCAGGAAACCAGTACACAGACCCTTCACTTTCACTAGACTGCTCTCTGCACATCAGTGGAGTGTGGCAAGATGGCGGAGGCCCCATGCTAAGGGGTCTTTGACACGGCGCACACCCGGTTCATAATGAGTGACTGCAAACCAACCATCAGCCCCACTCTGCTAAAATAATAGTCTACTCTCTGCTCCTCTCGCGCTTGGGCCATCGGTTTAAATGACGTGCCACACTGACATGATATCTCTGTCTGGAGTTTTTGGGGGCACAGCAGACTTGCAACCCTAAAGGATTCGAATTCCCCAGGCCCTGGCCTGACAGGAGTGTGTATGACGCCTCTGCAGCAGGTCCAAGAAATACCCTGGGCAGAGGGAGATGATCTGAATGGAGGTCAGTGATTTCTTGAGAGCAGTCTACGCATTGAAGGCTGGAAGGGCCAACCGAGTCAAGCAGTGGGTGACCTTTTTTCAGTGGTCCAAGGGAGTGCATCTATTGCTTCCCTAAACAATGCAATTCTCGTTTTCTTTATGAAGCAGTACGGCTATGCGATATTTGTGTATAATAGAAAAAACTTCCCAATTAGCAAATTATCTGGGTAAATTCACAGATTATGCGATAGGTTTTCCGAAATTTCTTTAAATACAGTAAGATTCACTACTGGTTTTAGGATCCTTCTGGAGATATATATGTGTACATGTATGTATGTCTGTGTAAGGCCAGACCAAATGTTTCCACTTCTCAACTTCTATTTAAGAAGTTAATGCATTTGGGTAGCTGTGGTCTTGGTTCACTATAAAGGAACTGCATGGGCTAAGAAACCTGGTAACAATTAATTGTTAAAGGAAAGCCTAGCACTGGATAGATACTGTGTGTTCCTGTAATGTGAAGCCGTTCGGCAGAGCTCTTGTTTTTCCACGGTCCAAGCACGAATATCTCATCAAGTCCAAGTTTTGAATTAGCATTCTAGGAAATTTTAATCCTGATTTTCTAATGGGATAAACAGGACTTTAAGGCCCAGAAGGCAAAGCAAAAACATGGCTTGGGTTGGCTACTGACATATGGAAAAAGGAAACTTGACAGCTCTGCCATACAGTAACCCTATCTACATTGCTTATTTTGAGCGGGTGGTTGCCAGTAGGGCCACCGCCATTAATGTTTGGGGACCAGCACTTATTTTTCCTCATCCTACTTTTCCCGAGAGCAAGAGCGAGAAAACCCACACATGGAAAGAAGGAGGAAGAGAAAGACGGGAAAACACTCACTAAGGGAGAATGCAGGAACCTGCAAGAGTGAGATAAGGGGGCGTGAAATGTCTGGCAGTGCATTTAAAGAGACCTGAGGTGGATTCAGGACTATGCAGCCTTGTTTTGGGGCACACAGAAATTCAATAGCACTGGCCAGGGAATTCTGAGCAGCAATTTCGGCACCAGCACTCATTATTTTACAAATTAAGCACTGACTATCTATGTGTAACATGTAGGTGCGGGTCCGAAAAGGGCAGGGTTAAAGCACCACTGCAGACACTTTTATGGAATTTGAAGGTCACAGGCAACATATTTCTGCAAGGAAACTTATAGGCTTCAGTGTTGGGTGCAGAAACGTGTCTGAACACAGCAGGTCACTGTAAGGTGGCTCATTGGCAGTTGCTGTAGAGTTGTGTGCAGCAATCAAGTCCCGGGTGCCAGTCCCAATAAAAATGGGTCGGCGTATTGTGCTGGGTGCACTGCAGAGGTCTGTATGTACCATCTAAGTGAGGTCAAATCAACCTTTTATTCTTCCAAGTTCAGTAAAATTAAAAATGACAGCTGCTATCGTAGCCTGAGGAAACTATTCAGTTTTTGCTGACACTATAAGAGGGCTTTGTAGGTTCACATGCTATCTACTGAGAGCTGTTGTATGTAATAAGCAGGTCACAAATTGCAATTCAGCCAGAGCCTTTCTACACAGCCAGCTCAGGCTTTCTTTCTTCTAAAGTCGTAAAATGAGTACCAGTGGGTTCAACTGTCATTGGAAAACACCATGTGCCTATAAAGTCATTTGTAATATACATCTGTCTCACAGGAGGCAGGATAGTGTTCCATGTCAGTGACCTTAAGCATTGCTTTGCTGTCATATTTATCAGGCTGTTTGGTCTGTTTAGCATGAAGGATAGCTTTGGTGCAAGATGCCTCGCCCTTTGCGATCCAGATAATACGTTGGATAGCTAGCTCTGCTATCATAGGCCTGAGCTTGTAGAGTTTGTGTAAACTTTTAGATAGCTCTACTGTGAAAGCATGAGCCTGCGAGATCCGTGTCACCCAAAGCACTGGTTCGTCGTAGGATACCTGATTCGGTAAAATGTGTAACCCACTGGACTTCTTCCAGAATACGTATCCAGGGATCCACTGAGTGTCAAGGAGATGCCTGGAGAAACCACCACTGGGATGGGCAGCTTAGTTGGTAAAGAAAAGGATCTGCGTACCAATCTGAAGGCCTCAACTGAATTAACCAATTACATGTTCAAATTCAAAGCTCCGTTTATTTTGTTTTGTTAAAAACCTTAAAAATAATACAGAAAAAAAGATAGGAGGCGAAGCTTGCCTGACCTCAAGATGGTCTCTGCTTAGACGAGCTCCGAAGGCAGTCAGCATGATCCTGCATAATCGGATGACATCGCAACAGAATAGGCGCTGAGGATAGCATTATATCCTTCATGTTTTGAGCTGCCTGGGGGACCAGTTGGTTCTATGTCTGTTCATCCCTGCACACCTCCGTAAACATTAGAGGGCAGAGAGGGCCACGTGGCCTACTTGAGGGGCAGCACTGGTGCAGAGGATTGAATGCTGGTAGGTAGACCAGAGCTGTGAGGATCGAGGAGCGAGGACTGTGGAGTGTAGTAGAAGGGCTTCGTCTGACTCTGGCCTGCATGTGAATTAGCGGCGGTGAGTAAGACGGTGGTTGGAGCCTACCCGGATACCACCGGCGGCAACTGCGTGAGCGCTCAGATTACCTGGGGTGCCCCGTGACTCGAGCTGCCGGCCCGAGCCTGCGGGTCTTGGCTTCTTAGACTGGATTGCTGTCTCGCTGTGAGCCTCTCTCTGCAGTGGAGGGCGAAGAGGAGAGACGGGTGGCGGCACAAGCAACGGGGCGGCAGTGAGGCACGATGCACCGTAGTAATGCCCCGGAGGGGCATGTGACCATCCCAAGGGACTTACCGGATCACAGGAGTAGTGAACAGGACCGGCCCCCCTGCGAGCGTGACGGGTGCAGCCGTAGGGACTGCAGCGGACCCCGAGAGTGTGACTGGGGACCATGCGTGGACAGAGGGCGGCCTCCCCGACTACACTTGCATGGAAGAACGCCCTGCCGGGCCGGAGATACCAGCGGCTCACTGTAGGAGTGCCATCAGCCTAGTAATCAGGGGCACGGTATGAAACAGCCCAGCTACTCCTCATTGTACTGTGTGGGTAGAATACAACTCAGGCTTTAGGGACACTGAGCTGCTGACCCTAACGTGGTGGGGGACCGACACTGTGGTGCTGTGGGGGTGGACCTCGATCCTGACCGCGCAGTGCTGACAAAGCCGACAGATATCCAGCTTTTCGTAGGAGTGGATGACCCTGTGGGCGCGATGGGAAAGCCGTACAAAGATCTATCAAAACTACATTTAGAGCAGCGCAAGTCATCAAGGGCGCCTGAGGAAGGGACAATGGTGCACAACGTGGACCCTGATATTCAAGGAGAGGAGTTGGGGGGACTTGCGGCAGATCCTAACAACTGTGCAACAGAGTCTCAATACAATCGACGGCAAGATCGACACTCTCTCCTATAGGATGGACAGAATGACTGAACGTCTAGATAAGCATGCAGAGGCTTGATATGGTGGAACTCACAGAGGAACAACCTTTGGATTATGGGCCTGGCAGAGTCCACGGCTACTGGGAACATGGAATCCTTTGTGGTAAAGCTCCATATAACTCTACTCAGACATTAGACATTCTCGGATAGCTTTAGAATAGAACAGGCCAATCGCTCCCTGACGCCACGGCCAGTGAAGAACCAGAACCAATTGGACCTGGCGGCGCAGGGTACGCCTTAATCTCCTGGGTTCTCCTGCTTAGCTACACAGAGACACGGGGACAGTCTGTCTAAGTAAAAGATCAGATTTTATTAGCTGCAGCTAGTACAGTTGTCCTAGAAGTACACACGGTATGTTCTCAGGAGACTGCCACTTCACTCCGTGGCGCACAACCTTATATAGTACATAGGTGACATATACATTAACTAAGAACACACCTAAAACATATAAAAGGAGCCAATAAGAAAAGTTGGGAAACAGAACAGAACCAATAGGAAAGGTTTGAAAATAAAGTATCGAGTAACTCGAAGAAGCCTCTCCTCTAACTGTGTTTGTCACCCCTCCCCACAAGCTAATTCATTAACTGACTTGTAGCTGACTTGCAGGTGACGAGATACATTTGTGTGTTTTGGAGGACAGTTGTGAAACAAGAGAATACGAGCAGCGGACAGCGAAGGCCAGACGATAAGATTAAGTCAGAAGAGAATAGTGTGAACCAACAGATAGTAAAGACAGGGATTAGAAAAACCAGACAGGGATTAGTGTACTCGGCCAGTCTCTAACACCAGTTTTTGTAAACAGAGGCACAAGGCTACTTTGACACAATATTGCAGGAAAAGCAGAAAAGACTTTGATCGTCGTGCTGCCTGAGTGAGGGCAACACAAAATGGCGGCGGAGCACAAAATGGCGGGTCAATACGATCACGATCGAAAATCGAAGTTCCTCAGACCCTCCTTTTGCCAGAACTCAGGCAATATACACAGACTCACATTAATCTGAGTCAATTTCGATGGCCATGAGGTCATCGAGCTATTGCTGTAGCATCATTCTGATATTCTCTGTTCTTTGTGACTTGGGTTTAGGGATGCACATGGTAGCACAAAGGTCGCAGATGGCGGGGCCACAGTGCATACAAAGGCAATAAGAGAAAATTATGGCTAAGACTATTCCAAGGAACGTCAATATTTTCCAACCCCATTTAGACAGTAGTCCCCAAAACCACTCCAATAATGACCAATCTCCTTCGTCCTGATGAATCGACTCAGAGATTATATGTAACTTAGAGATAGCTTGGTATACTGTCGGAGCGTCATTAGGTATGAAAATACAGCAACTTGACCCAATCAATTTGCACACACCACCACGATTCGCAAGAACAAAGTCTAAGGCAACTCGATTTTGTAAAGTCATAAGACGATCCGCCTGTAGTTCTGCCGTGATATTACTCAAGGCTCCTACAGTGATGTCTATAGTGGTTTCTACGACACGAACCAATTGCCTTATATTTCTGCTGTTGGCCATTGGACCCCAAAAAGGAAGAAATCCTTTGAGGAAATCTCCTCCCTCTTGTCCTGCTGTGTCTTTGGAATCAATAATTCCTCTGCCATATCTGTTTCGATGATGATTTGCAGAAGCGGTGTATGTAGGGGGAAGAAGGAAAGCTATATAACAGGAACCAGTTGGCAACCACGTGTAAGCCCTATCGTGGCAGATAAAATATGTGCCTTGAGATGGTATTAGAGGTGGCGAGTTCTGAGAGGAGTAGACATATGTGTGGGAACAGCTGTTTCTTTGTACGATGTCAGTAGACTGACCATTTATTTGCAGACAGAAATTGCCTTGATGTGGTACAGTCCAAATCGGTGGAGATTTTCCTTGTTTAACCTTATCACTAAGGCTAGTGACATAATGGGTGATGTTCCAGTTAGTGTACGCTTTTCTTTCGTCAATAGAAATCTTACTATTTTCCATGATTTTAGCCATAGCTACCATTCCCTTTATTAATGGACTATGACTGAAATCCGGACCACCAATATATGAACTAACGGATCGTCTGAATTTGCTTTGATAGGCATTGGAGAAGATAACAAAATAAGCCCAAGCAGAACCCTCATAAGAGAACGGAAGAACTAAATACGGCATCCCTTTTCCTGCGGTATGTGGCATAAGTCCACATACCCAACAGTCAGTTGTATTGATCACTAATTGGTGTTGATGTAACAACTGGGCAAATGAGTTATTGTAATATTCAGTTCTTCTTATGAGTTCATGTTGAGGAAGTGTATGAAATAGATGTGGAGAGACAGTAGAAGAAGACGAGGAGGTAGAAGGAGAGACAACTTTTCGCTGCAGAGCAATAACAATCCAATTCATACACGCCAAAAGAATACACAATAATATAATAATACATAAAGCTATACCACAACGACTATGCATTGATTTGTGATGTTTTTCCTTCATCTTATCCTTTCTCTCTTTTTCGCCTAATGTAGTCTCCATCTTTCTAAGTGGATGCTCACGGCAATCTTCCTCAATCACTTAGTTACGATTGTCTTCTGTCCTATGACACTGCAAGTCCTGCAGGCCTATTGCCACTACTCAGGTCGCAACCAAGACTCCTACTGTGACCCTGCAACCGGGATAGAAAAACTACATAGGAGAGAAAAAAATCTTAAGTGTTCTTTAGTCTAGGTCTTAGGTTATAGTGTTCTTTATCAGGTACAGTTTGGTCTCGGAACAATGTTCGCGGATTTGTCGTATTCAAGCGACGATGTAGTGGTATTGCTTCTTGAAGAATGTCGTCGTCCTCTTTCTCAGACAATGTTCCATTCAGGCGTGCATCACTAAAAGGTAAAAATCGTGGAACCTTTTCACTCTCAGAGTCTCTAATGCCCCTACGTATCCACTGATCGAAGGGCAAAGGCAAAGGCAAAGGCAAAGGAACCTTCTTGCAGTGCACGCCATTAATCCAGTTCTTTCCTTCGACTTTCACCGCTGTTCTCGTCGTAAGCAAAACCATTCGTGGCTCTCTCCACCTGGGCTCCAAATTTTTCGTCCTTTGGAAAATTTTTATGCAGACCCAGTCACCTGGCCGGATGGAATGACCTGGGTCTGTGGAAACCTCCGGCAAACCACTCTGAACCTGTTGATGGAGAACATGCAATTTAGTCGTAAGGTCATGCAAATAATCAATTAACATTGGATATGGTAAGTCTGAGTATTTCTTAGGGCGAGGGACTTCCCATACATTAGCTGGGCGTCTAAAAACCACTTCGTAAGGGCTAAGTACCAAACGAGAGTGTACTGCTGTTCTGGTGGACATAAGAGCCAATGGTAAAGCATTGGGCCAACTAAGTCCTGTACTAGCCTGCACTTTCGCTAGTTTGAGTTTTAGTGTACCGTTGTAACATTCTACTAAACCCGCTGACTGTGGATGATTTGCCGCATGGAGCTTTTGCTTCCAAGACCCGCACAAACTTTTTGCATGACTTGGCCCACAAATTCGCTCCCATTGTCACTCCAGACAATGCGCGGCAAACTAAACATGGGGAAAAATTCTTTTAGTAGAACTTTGGCTGTGGATAAGGCTGTATTGTCTTTTAGAGGGTATGCTTCTATCCACCTGGAAAAGGCGCATACTACCACTAGAACATATTTGAGGTTGTTGCATCGTTCCATATGAATGTAATCGATCTGCAACACCTCAAATGGATATGTCGGAGGAGCAAAGTGACCCGCTGGAGTTGGTGTTCCCTTTCCAGGGTTATACATTATGCAAACAATGCAACGTTTCAGTACATTGTCTGCACACTTTGGAATCCCTTCATTTTGCCATACTGGAGCCAGAAGCTTGCATATACCCTTCGCACTTAAGTGGGCTGGACCATGCGCCATAGTGACTGCTGGCAGTACATAGGCATCTGGTAACAGCCAACGTTGGTGCTCAGACAATTCCACCCAACATCCCATCTCATCCAACATTCCTGTACTTTCTTTCCACTTGCTCAATTCTTTCTCTGTAGCCTCTTTCTGAATCGACCTTACACTTTCTACTGTATCCTCATACATTCCTCTCTCTCTAACCCAATTCGCAGGACCCGCAACATACATTCGATTTGTAGCATCTCTCGCTGTCTTTTTCGCTACTTCATCTGCAAATGCATTTCCTCGACCAACATCATCTGCAATCTTTTTGTGTGCACTACACTTCACAATTGCTATCTGAGCAGGTAAAGAAAGTGACTCAAGAAGATCAGTCACCAACTGACCATGTTGTATTTTAGTGCCATGTGAAGTAAGGAATCCCCTTTCCTTCCATAAACGCCCAAAATTGAACGCTACACCAAAAGCATATTGGCTATCGGTGTACACGTTCACCCTTTTTCCTTTGGACAACACACAGGCTCTCGTCAAAGCTATCAGTTCTGCTGCTTGAGCTGAATTATGTCTAACGCGTGCTGTTTCCACAACTGTATGTAAAGTAGTAACAGCATAGGCTGAATCTGTATCTCCATTAGGAAGCTTGAAACAAGAACCGTCCACCCATAGAATTCCATCCGGATTTTCTAGAGGTGTATCTTTCAAGTCAATTCTTCCTTTTGTCTCTTCCTCAGTACGGAGGAAACAATCATGTTGTTCTTGGTCATCTTTGTCTACTGGAAGAGGCAACAAAGTAGCTGGATTTAAAGTGTTACATCGTTTGATGTGCACGTGACTAGCCAAAAGTGTCAACTCATATCCAGACAAACGAGCACTCGTAAGATGTTGTGTTTTCGTTCGGTTTAGTAAGGTATCCACTGCATGTGGCACCATAACAATGAGAGTATTATCTAGCACCACTCCAGCAGACTGCCAAATAGAAATTGCTGCTGCTGCTGTTGCTTTAAGACAACTAGGCAATGCTTTAGCTACTGGATCTAACGTAGCCGAAAAATATGCACATGGTCGCTGTTTATCTCCAAATCGCTGTGTTAAAACTGACAACGCACAACCTTCTCTTTCATGAACGTAGAGCGTGAACGGCTTACTGTAATCGGGAGTACCCAATACAGGAGCAGAACACAGAGCAGCACGCAAGTCAGTGAAACTCTTCTGACATACGTCAGTCCATGGAAGGGGCTGAGGTGTATCTTTCAAAGTGAGTGCCAACAGAGGTTTGGCTAACAAGGAAAAGTTCGGAATCCACTGCCTACAATAAGAAGTAATACCCAGAAAGGCACGTACCTTCCTTTGTGTGGATGGCGCAGACATTTGCACAATCGCTTGAATTCGTTCTGGGGTTAATCGTCGTCCCTCCTTTGATAGGAGATGACCCAATTAGGTAACCTCTCGACGAACATATTGCAGTTTACAAGGTGAAACCTTGTGATTCAGATCAAACAAATGACGTAACAATGCAACAGTCACATTTTTGCAAATATCCTCTGAATCAGCAGCGATTAACAAGTCATCCATGTACTGAATAAGAGCAGCACCAGACGGCAAATGAAAAGCATCAAGATGACATTTTAAAGCTTGGCTTTAAATAGAGGGACTTTCACAATAGCCCTGAGGTGCGCACTTAAACCGGAAGCTTCGGCCTCCAAGAGAGAAGCCAAAAATATCCCTACTCTCTTCTGCAATGGGAATACTAAAGAAAGCATTCTTTAGATCGATAACAGAAAACCAAGTCGCTGTGGAAGGTATCATTGTCAACAGCGCAGTGATATCTGGGACAACAGGAAACTGTGGTACAACAATTTTGTTTACCTCCCGGAGATCAATTACGAAACGATATACAGGAGGCTGAGAAGGATCAGTGCGTTTAAGAACAGGAAGAATAGGACTATTGCATATGTTACCTCTCGTTTCCTCAACCACACCTTTCTGAATCAAATAATGAATGATTTCCAAAAGCGCTCTTTCACCTTCAGTAGAAATTCTATATTGCGGAATACGTGGCAATTCAACATTAGGCTTAAGAGTGACAACATAAGGTAGAATCTCCAGACAACCCACATCGTTCGGACCCGTGGCCCAAAGCGTTGCCGGGAGAGAAAGCAATTCAGGTGGAAACTGATCTTTGGACAAATACATTGGAAAAGTCAGTTTCTGTCCTAAAGTAAGATGTACACCAGAAGGAGAACAATATATCGTAGCATGCATTCTTTTCAATAAATCCAGACCCAACAGATTTCCACCGCAACCATTCGTCAAAAGAAGCGGAGCTTCCAAATCATAAGGGCCAACTGAAATAGGCAAAGGGCAAGAAACCGCATTACGAACAGGGGTGCCAGAAAATCTTACAGAAACATTCGTTAAGCCAGACAAAGGTGCCCCAGGGAGTTTGGAATGAATGATAGAACTTCTCATCGCACCAGTATCTAGGAGAAATGGCTCTGAAATACCCATTGTAGTGACATTAACATAAGGTCCATTCTGATCTACTGGAATTGACACAACTCCCTTACTTTGTCCATGGCTGTCCTAGTTTGCATGAAGACTTTCATTCTCGCCTTCAACATAACAATCCTCATTGTAATACTGTGTAGACCTAACATTTTGCTGATCAAAATAATTCACGGAATTAGAAAGAGGAAGGGAACGCTGTTCTTGAGTCGACATACCCAGACCTCTACCTCTGTTTGCTGACTGGAGGCCAGCACGACCTCGTGGTGCAGGTAGTGTCCCATTGCGCTGCAATAAAATCGGACAACTATTCTTAAAATGACATTCCTCTCTACAATAGGCACATTGATTAGGTCCTAACAAAGGTCGCGGAATATATGGCTCAGGTTTTTGATACAACCTGTGAAACTGCGGAGGCTGTTGAAACTGAGGCTGAACATAGCGAGGAGGATAAGCCTGTTGCAAGAGAACCTTCGTTTTCAATTCTTTAGTCTTTTTCTCTTGCTTTTCTTTTTCTTCTTTATCTCTGTTTTCATAATATTGTGCAGTAGCCAATATCTGGGCAGAAGAAGAAACAGTCCATGAACTCTCAGAATCTTTCAATTTGTGTGACAGCTCAGGAAGCAAATTAAATACAAATTTGTCTACGAATAACCGCTGTCCACCCTCTGTAGCCATATCTTGATCTGTGATCGATGAATGTCTCCTCAAAGCGAGTAAAGAAATCGGAGACACTTTCATCTTTCTTTTGTTTGCATGCCGCTAATTTATCCCAATTAACTCTTAAGGCAGGCATCATCGTTTTCATTAATGTAATAATCCTACCGGGGAGTTCCGAGATCAAAGCTTCAGGTTTGGCACCACCCACTTGAGCTGCATCTGCGGCAATTATAGCAGCCCAATCACCACCTAATGCTTGAGCATGATCTTCTCTCCGAATCTTAGCCTATAAAGCTTGTGGAACTACATTCCCCATCAACATGTCGGTATCAGCTAGATTCATGATGCAAGCATCAACCGTCTGTGGTAATTCTTTATAATAACCCGCAGGGTTTTTACGAGGATCCGGTAGAGTCTGTTTAAGTGCTAAAACTTCAGATCTCTTCCAGGGGACATGTTTCCCTATACGCTGGAAATGAGCAGGAATAGCTGGATTATTACCTTGAGCCGCAACTTCTTCCTTCCAAACTGGAGGAACCTCTCTCATGGGATAATGTTTCAGTGTCAGTCTAACCGACGGATCGGAATCAAGGCAAGTCTGGGAGGACAACAAGGTTCTAAAGGAAATAAGTGTCCTTACAGCGTTTTCAACCTTAGGACCCACAACAAGTCCTTTATCAAAATCAGTCTGAACATCTAACAGACCCTGTGGAACCGAACTCAAATTCACATCCTCCCATTCTTTAATGAGAGTATCACACATTACATAAAAAACATATCTTTGCGTAGGCGCATTCCATTGTGAGAAGGTAGACATAATATCGGGTACACTATACTGTGGACCTCTCTTGATCCATTTACGTGCGAGAGAGTCCAACCTTTCTCGTTCTTCAGAATCTGGGAACTGACTACGAGACTGTCTTCGAGCAAAAGCCGGAGACATATTTAAAGCTTCAAAGAAAGGAGATAAAATACCAGTGACAGTGTCCGTAAGCCGCCTACGCACAGACGGAGAACTGGACATAAGAATAGGGGACAAGGTATTAGGCGAACTAACAAAAGGAGAATCAGTAATTGCAGAAGGGGCAGAAGGCAAAGGAGATCGAAGTTCAGGAGATGAGGACAAAGTAGAAGAAGTTAAAGGCAAAGCTGGAAAAGGCGGTAATACTGGAAGGGGCAAATGTGGAAGAGCCGGAGCAGGCAGAGGTACTACTGGCGGCTGAACAGGCTGTAACAACTGGGGTGCATTAGCACCTTGTGCATAGGGCGGAGGCAATCTCAATAAGTGAGACATCAAGGGATCTTTTTCTAAATCTTTCTTGTTATGGGAAGGGGAAACAGGCATACATCAGATAGCATTTATCTATCGCCATACGATGCTGTCTTTCTGAAATTTCCATCGCATTATTAATTTCGTCATCTTTGAATTGTTGGGCAGCCTGTATAATTTTCATACCCTGTGCTTTCCTATCACGTTTTGCTTGCTTAATTTCTCTCTGTTTGGCTTCCTTACGCCAAAGGCAGAAAGAGTCAAACATTGCCGGCCGGGCTTTTCTTTTGAATAAAACTGCTTCCAAATTATCTAGCACATCAGAATCGAAACTGCCATTTTCTGGCCATTTTAAAACACCATCTTTCTTCGTGTATCGGGTCCATGTCTCGTTAAAGGCAATGGAGCCAACACCATGTTTTGAATAGAGCTCATATTTGGGAGTTCCAACCGAAGGAATCGGACAAGAGTTCTCAAGCCGGGAATCCCTATTATAACCAAAGCAACAAAGTTTTCCAAACTTAGTCAGACCAGGCATCTCGTGATTTCACCTGACTGTTCACAAACTTCAAGGGGGTAAAACTCAGTTTACGCAGCACAAATGCACTTACCCCACGGCTTCGTCTATTGCAATAGTCGAATTTAAGGACCAAAGAAACAAAGGAACAAAGAAACAAAGGACCAAAATTGTGGGAGCGACCCATCAAAAACTTAACTAAGGATGTCTACTTACGCCAACAGAGGCCCGTTTATCGTCTCGCCTTACCATACATCAACAAAGGAAGGGCCAAGGCAGGGCAGCAGTCAGGTCAGCAGTCGTCAGTAGCCATCAGGAAGGAGTAACCACGCTGCAAAAGACCTTCGGACCACTTTCGACATACAGGGGTCGCTTGACGTGGCTCGCGATTCCTCCAGAATTTTCTTGCGGGGTTCCTCACGACCTTCAGACAGAACCACTACCACTGAAGCCGCCCCACGTTGGGCGCCATTTGAAGAACCAGAACCAATTGGACCTGGCGGCGCAGGGTACGCCTTAATTTCCTGGGTTCTCCTGCTTAGCTACACAGAGACACGGGGACACTATGTCGGCGTAAAAGATCAGATTTTATTAGCTGCAGCTAGTACAGTTGTCCTAGAAGTACACACGGTATGTTCTCAGGAGACTGCCACTTCACTCCATGGCGCACAATCTTATATAGTCATAGGTGACATATACATTAACTAAAAACACACCTAAAACATATAAAAGGAGCCAATAAGAAAAGTTGGAAAACAGAACAGAACCAATAGGAAAGGTTTGAAAATAAAGTATCGAGTAACTCGAAGAAGCCTCTCCTCCAACTGTGTTTGTCACCCCTCCCCATGAGCTAATTCATTTACTGACTTGTAGCTGACTTGCAGGTGACAAGATACGTTTGTGTGTTTTGGAGGACAGTTGTGAAACAAGAGAATACGAGCAGCGGACAGCGAAGGCCAGACGATAAGATTAAGTCAGAAGAGAATAGTGTGAACCAACAGATAGTAAAGACAGGGATTAGAAAAACCAGACAGGGATTAGTGTACTCGGCCAGTCTCTAACACCAGTTTTTGTAAACAGAGGCACAAGGCTACTTCAACACAATATTGCAGGAAAAGCAGAAAAGACTTCGATCGTCGTGCTGCCTGAGTGATGGCAACACAGAATGGTGGCGGAGCACAAAATGGCGGGTCGATACGATCACGATCGAAAATCGAAGTTCCTCACCAGTGCCGGGGGTGAAGCCTTGACCAATAATATCGCAAGTGCTCAACTACAGAGAGAGGGATTTAGCATGGCACCATGCTAAAGAGCTACAAATGCTTCGCTATGAGGGAGCTGATATCTCTATATTTCTGGACTTTACCCCACAGGTACAAGATGCGAGGCAACAGTTTATGCTGGTGAATCAGAGGCTCCGCGATCTTGGCATGGACTATGCCACGTTCTACCTGGCCCGACTGAGAGTGACAGTAGATGGAAAGACTAGGATTTTTACCGACCCCGAAAATTTGCATCAAGTACTCAAGAGGTGCGTGGCTGCCAGGACTGCTCGATGCAACTCGGAACACACAGAAGATGGGCTTGAAACCTCCCCAGACCTTGACGAACAGGACTAATGGGTCTGCTTATTAAGATGCCATTGTAATATTGCCTGATTTCGCTGATCTTCAACCTCTACAGTTTTCTGTACAAGCTTTGCTATAGATGTCTTAGATTGTTGTAGATGGGTTAAATTTGCTGCAGTATGACCTTACAGGCTATAAAGGATAGTTTGTTAAGGGGCATCTTTGGATTGTGGTGCGTGATTGCTGTATGTCTCACTGTAAGGATTAGGCCCCATGGTACGTGGGAGACTTCAAAAGATGGTTACGTTTCATATACAAATAGCCAAACTGGGTATGGAGGAGGAATACTGATGCAGGTAGTTTGTGCACAGTTTATTGTTGGTTGTGACCGTGTTTTTACTTGACTGCCTTTTGGTGACTAATGGCCACGAAGTGGCAAACAGGTAACCTCTGCCCTCATGTGTGATCCAAACAATTTTGAGAGGGGCGTGTTAATTGGGAGTCGGGAGGGCAGACAGATGGCTTATATTTGCCTGTGTCATGTGTCATGTGTTTGGGGACATGGTGTGGAAGGGGGAGAGGGGATTTACTGTTACCAATTGTCCTTATGCAGTCATGTGCGGAAATTGCAGACCCCGATGGGTAAAAGTCTTTGCTTAAGAATGAAAGAATTGTGTGATGAGTAGTGAGAGAGTCAATGCAGATGTACTAACTGGGAGTGGACCTGGAATGTCAGGGGGTTAAATGACAATCGTAAGATAAGTAAGATAGTCTTATACTTGCAACGTCGCAAAATTGATGTGGTAATATTACAGGAATCACACATTTGGCACCCAATACTGGTTTGCTAACTCAGAGACGGATGCACAGCGAATGCCGTGCTGTGGGGTTCACTCACATGGGGTCCTGGTGTGGGACGTTGAGAGTCTGGTATTAAACTGCAAGAAATCTGTACTGACCCTGGAGGGATGTATGTGGTGGTGGGGTGTCGTAAGGAGCATATTGATGTCCTCTTGGTAGGGATATATGGTCCAAATTATGATGACCCGCAATTTTACCACAGCTATGGAAACATCCAGCAGATGCGCGGGGATGATTTTAATTGCGTACAGTCCCCTGAGATAGTTCGATCCAGTGGCCCTCATAGACAGCCAACGGCGACAGCCTGAGCTAAAGCTGCAATCACGAGGGCTGCGGCCTGGTGGATGCATTGCATTCTCGCTCTCAACAGGGTAGGGAATATACCCATTACTCCTCTGTATATGACATTAATATTCGCATAGATTACTGGTTGATTTACAGCAGTTTGGCGCTCCATATTCATCAATGTGAACACTTACTCCGAATGTATTCGGACCGTTCACAAGTACGACTGATTCTTGCAGTTCATTATATGCAGCCTAGGGCATTTGCCTGGCGCTTTCCTCAATATTTCCTCCTTGATGCAGTATTCCATGCAGAACTGGTGCAAGCGATAGATGCATATTTTTGCACTAATTTGGGTTTAGTTGCACAAATGGCCACTATCTGGGAGGCATTCAAAGGCTACATATGGGGGATTACCATCTAAAAACATGTGAACGTGCTTCGATCCATTAAGGACCAACTGCGGAAATTGGAGAAAGAGTTAGCATCTCAGGAAAGGGCTGGACCCCGGTTTTGGTGTAGATCAGAACCAAATTGGCAGAATACATTGAATTGGCTCAGAATGAGGTGACACATTTTGGAAAGTACGCCACTGCCAGGATATATGGTGAGGGTGGGAGGGCTAGTGCTACTTTGGCTGCCCTGGTTCAGCCTTGCAGTGAAGAGAATGAAGTGCTCATGGTGCGTAATTAAATAGGGGAACCGGTGTGTGGTGCATCACAGGTTTTAGAAAGACTTCATAGATATTATATTGAGTTATACACCTCACAACAAGGGTATGATGAGCAAGCTGTGATTGGCTACTTATCTTATATTGCCATGTAGTGGCTGTCTGATGTTCATCGTGAGAGGTTGAGGGCCCCACTCCATCTGACTGAGATTGCCGCAGCCCTGAAGGACATGCCCAGTAGTAAGGCACCCGGATCTGATGGCCTTACGGTAGCCTTTTACAAGGCCTATCAGGAAAAACGTACTCCACACCTACCTAGTGAACCTTTTCAAAGAGATGGCCCAGGGGTGCAACATGCCGCCAACCATGCATGAGGCATTGTTGATAACGCTGTTAAATGCGGGCAAACCGGCGGATCACTGCTTCTCTTATAGACCACTGTCATTACTTAATACTGACACAAAGCTTTTTGCTAAAATTTTGGCAAATAGACTGGCTCACCTCCCTGTACTTGTCGGTCCTGAACAGTCTGGGTTTATCCTGGGTCGATCCCTGGTCTGTAATCTTCGTACCTTGTTTGGTGCGATGTCCCAAATTGATCCGAGCATGCGTGCCACGGCTGTCTTTTTGGACTCTGACAAAGCATTTGATTCCATAGAATGGAACTTCATGTTGGCTGTGCTGAGGTGTGAGGGGGTCGGGGACATATTTGTGAAGTTGATACAGGTCCTATACAAGGAACCTGTGGTGCGGGTGAGAGTGAATGGCTTACTGTCAGCTCCAAGTACTATTACCAGGGGCACACATCAGGGATGTCTGCTCTCTTTGGTCCTATATGCCCTGGTAGCAGAGCCGCTAGCCTGTGCTTCGTGAATCCCTTGCCCATCAAGGTTTTAGATTCCCATATTACAACCTTATAATATCTGTGTATGCAAATGATATGCTGCTGTACGTACATGAACCGGAACATAACCTGTCACCTATTCTGCAGGAGGTGGTGAGATTCGGCAGGCATTCAGGGCTACGTATAAACTCGACTAAGTCACTTATATCTCCACTTACGGCGAGTTCTCAGTGCCTTTAGACACTCACGCGTGAGTAGCACGCTTCACAAATCCCTGATTGATTGATTCAGTGAGTTCCCACTGGAGTGGACTACTGACTCGGGACACTATCTGGGGGTTCAGGAACATATCGACCCGGAGGTAGTTATAAGAGAGAATTATGGGTGGGCCGTGCAGTGGCATACTGAGGCAGTGGATAGGTGGATCCATCTGCCACTCTCGATGCTGGATCGGATAGCATTAATGAAAATTATTGTACTACTGCGCGTCATATTTTTTCACAAATACACCAATTTTGTTACAGAAGGTATACTTTAGCACAATACGCACCTTATTAAGTGCATTTGGCATTTGCAGGCAAGCAACCCCGTGTTTAGTGGGCAACGCTTATATTACCTTACTCGGAACTCGGGCTTAATGCGACAGACCTTGCAGCATATTATAGAGTGGCACAGACAATGTTTGCATACTTTTGGCTGCACGGTCCACTGGAATTGCCACACTTGTTTCTGAAGCAAGATGGTGCAGGCCCATTGACTCTACCTCAGTATCTACTTGATAGATCAAAGTGCCGGTTCCATACTATAGACCCCTTGGGCGTCACAAGGTTTCTTCTAAAGAAATCCGCAGACGTGCTATGGATTAAACTGCTTTGTTCCCCGTGGCTACCTTTTGAATGGTGCGGATGTTTCCTGCTGAGTAGAGACAGGGCAGCGATGGCGGCATTGCCAGCTCTGGTAATACATTGTATAGTGGACCTTTCGAAGAAGGTGCTCTCTGCAAGTGGGAACAGGTAGAGTCGCAAGCTCCAGGGGCACCCTTGCTTACCAAATACTGCTATTACCGTGCATGCCAATCATTACGCAGATTGTAAGATGCCACGCATCTGAACCCCTTGAACTGACCCCACTCACATACCTGGTGCAGGCCCAGTCCCCCAGGCATGCAATATTGACATTGTATGCCTTGGCGCAGGAAGGCAGTGGCACATCTAACGTTAAATCAAGACAGGAATGGCAGTGAGACTTGGGCATAGAAATAACTGAGCGACAGTGGACATATTGCTGTTTGGATATTCAGACTATATATCACTGAACGGGTGAATTGGTACATTTCAATAGGGGTATATTACACACTAACATGACTGTTTAGGTACAGATTGTGGGAGGATGCTTGCTGCCAGAGATGGGGGATTGAAGGGGCTGGGTTTGGACATCTGGCTTGGTATTGTACATGGGTCTGCAGTTTTTGGGCAGAAGTATTTATAGCTCTAAGAGATATTGTGGGTTCCACATTGGCTGAGACACCCTTGGTGGCGCTGCTGGGGTATGACTGTGATGTGCCGAAAGCGACTCGGTGGCTGGTGGCGCTCGGTCTCCTATTGGTGAGACATAGAATTGCTATGAGATGGAAGAAAGGCCTCTTACCCACAATGCCGGAATGGCATACTAATACGACCTATTGCAATACGCAATCAGACACTTATAATGCTATCCTGCCGATAGGTAATCAGCCACTCAGCATATGGGGACAACACTGGACATATTTGATTCGTATGTCTGAAAGCAATGAAGATACTGACAATGGGGGAGTGGCTGTCATCGCGGATGACGTGAGAATTGACTAGGCAGAAATGCTATGCTGCGATGACCTGTGCCTGGGGAGTGACCACTGACTTGGAGGATTGGGATGGGAACTTGTATGCATAAGTATTTGAAGTGTGAAGTTGTGCTATCATTGGATACTACCGGCATTCTGTGTTTTGATCCTTGTAAGCCGACTTCCACTTTATTGCGCAGTCTATGATACTATGTAGCCCTTTAACACAATTGTTTCAAGGCTTGTTTTACAATGGACTTGAAAACACATGACTGCTATATTGTTTGTATGCTCGCAAAATGATAAAGGAAGATTAAAAAAAAATACTGCATATTAATATTAAAATTCAAGAATAATAAAAATTAGTCATACAAATTAGAAAACATATACAATGTAGTTCATTTATGTAAAGTGGGACAATTTAGAGCTCCTTTCATATTATCATCTGTCTCTTTTGCAGAGGTCCATAAGATGATATGGAACCTGAATTCTCTGGCTGCCAGGTCATCCCATGCCTTTCCTTCATCAAGGAACAGACATGTGAGATGGCAGCTACCATTGCATCAACTAGCAAGCATTTCTGGAAAGTGGTCTCAAATTTTTGAAACAGGCATGTATATGTTCTCTATGGAGAAAGTCAAGACTGGATCCCGTAGAAACAGCCAGATATCTCCTAATTTTTACGACCTCCCTTTCCCAGCGAAGATCATGAACAAGGCAGTGACTTCCTAACTATCACAACATCACAAAGCCCAGCTGCGGCTGGGGGAGAGGCCTCCCCCAGCCGCATCTGGGCTGGAGGAGAAGCTGGTTTAGTGAGTTCCAATTTACAATGTAAACTCCAAGTAAGACAATTAGCAGGTAAATGCACTATTCTTACAAAAGCACTCACGTTAAAAATCCTGAGGAGAATCTGATTGGCTGAAGTTGGGTACCTGAAGCAAGCAGGTACTGCCTTCTCCACTCCGCGCCATTGATGTGGAAATTATTTAAGCAACATCTAAAAGCGTCACTGGATAACGTGTTATCCCGAATAGCAGTAGTGACTTTTAAAATACTATTAGGTGCAGCACCTCCATGAATCATTGAGTAACCAAATGCGAACACATTAGGACATATGCACCAATTCAGATCTGTTTACTTTATTTGAAAGCATTTTTGCCAGGCACACACCAGTAAATTGCCTGGGCTATTTGATAGGGCCTATATCAGAAGTTAACATCACTATTGCAATTATGGGTTCTGGGAATTTATGGTGGATTTGTTGAGTCTCACTTGGCATTTCGGCTACTGAAAGCAAACTAAATGTTTGGGTGAAACTCTGGGGAAAAAAGTAGAATTTACCATGGAAATCAGATGCATTATTCCAGATTCCTCCATAAATTCCTAATTTCTTGGAGAACCCTTGAGGATCAGCTTGTCATTTCACATTTTTTGCCTCTCTCTCTCTCTCCAGAGGTTCTGACGACTCCAGTATTGAATACTCTAGTGGGAACGTGGCATATCGAAAGCCGTAAGGGAAACACTGCAGACCTGCCAACTTTGAAAAGTTTATCACTGTGTGAGTGAGGAGGTGTGGTCTAGGAAGGTCGTGTTCAGAAATAGGGTGCAGCTTTCAGACCGTCACAGCCATGGAGTGACATTGATGGTGGTGGCACCTGGTAAGTGAGCACGGTTTTATCATTAGAAGACACTCCTACCCTCTGAAAATAGCAAACAAAAGACTTTTGAAACTATCTGCCTTGTCCGGGATGTTCGAAAAATGATTATGCGTTAATGTCTGGGTAAGTTGAAAAAATGCTAATGTATTAATTTATTTCTGCAGAGCCTCCAAACTCGAGCTGGAAACCAAATGTATATACGGTTGTCCAGCTCACATTGTATATTCTTCAAGGGGTGACTGTGGGAAGAGAGGTGATGTTGTGTGGCACCTGGTGGCAGAGTGTGATTTGCAAGGTCTGGTGCTGTGGCCAATACCATGGACACTTAGGATTAGACCCTAGACTAAATCAATCTATATGCTATAATAATAAATACAGGCGGTGCTTAAATCGGATGGACAGGACAAAAACTCAAGGAAAAAGAAAATGTTTGATAATATAATCAAAGTTAGAAAATGGTGCCATTCACTGTGGATGCTTAAATGCGCTCTGAACAGGTTACAGGGGTGTAAATGGTAGTTTTGCGACTTTAAAACTTGTTGTCCATCTCTCCGTCAAATGAGCATAGCATAGGATTTGGGTGGCTGCGGTCTGCCAGGACCTAAGAGGTGAATGTCAGGGGCGTAGCACAGACCCCTTGCATCCCCTGCGGCGCAGAGGGGCCCCCATCTCTTCAAGACCCCAACTCTTCAAGGGGGGCCCATTCACCCAAAAGCAATAAATGCCGTGAGTGAGATATGGGAGACTCAGGGGCTCCTCGTCACATTCTGCAGGGGTCCTATCATTTTGTGTTACGCCACTGGTGAATGTGGGGTGTCCCACTGACAATCTCTTTAAGAAAAAAACTACTCTCCTATTTCAGCCAACATATAAGACACCAACTTCTGAACGAACGTTCTACTCTGAGGTGAAGACAGTACTCGAGCTGCGATATAAATGAAGTACCATGATGCAATGCTCAGGTCACCGGCGTTCACACTAGTTCTAAAGTTGAAACTACAGGGAGCTGTAGGCGAATAGTAGCTTTAAATTGGCATACTGAAATTCAGTATAAAGAATGGACAGGCTTAGGTAAAGAAGGAACATTTCCTTGTCGTACTTTGATGATTTATCCAGTTTTGGGAGGCTGTCGAACCCCGGGGCTGTTTTAAATCCACTTACATCCCATGTAAACCCAATCTACTGCATGCACACGGAAATTGTTTTTGGATACCGTCGGTTTAGACAAAACAAAATGAAAGGAACAGCCTAGGAACTGCTTTAATGAGAAGGGAGATCTCCTGATAAAATGGACGGAAATTAACAGTGTGGTACAAACACAGGGCTATAAATCCGCTCTCAGAACATTAAACTCCCAATACAATTTGCCAAGAAATGCCTCAGGCACTCGAGTAAACAATCGCATACGAAAGGTTTTTGGAAAGGCCAAGCATCGTTACCTGTGAGGGAATGGCCGCTCGGCTAAACCTACATGTGCACATTGAACTTTCAGTTACTCGATAAATATTGCAGATTGCACATATTCAGGCTAAGTATGACTGCATTGCAGTGGCGGCTGGCATCCACTGAGGGAGGGGAGCCGCGTCTCTCGTAATTCTGGGTTGAGGGTGACTTGATTCATTAAAAAGAAGCCTTAATCCTACACTCCTGCGTCCGTGCCTTCTTCGTTGGATTTGTGTCTGAGGAAGCTGGATTGTCGTGTCTATATATATATATATATAGACGCGACATATATATACATATGTATATATATATAATGTATTATAAATAAAAAAATTAAACATTTATCTGATCCTGACTGACGACGTCCTCCTCACTCCGACCTCTTCTGCTGGAACTGCAGTGAAGGCCCAGCAAACTCCCCCAACCAATCTTGGCTCATCACGTACTGTTAACCAGCATGTGAGCAGTGCCCTGATTAGTGGGAGCGGCCTCTCTCGGCGCTCCGGAGGGCACTGGATGCCTACACTTGCTCTCAAACCAGCTGTCTTCAGACAGCTGGGTTGAGAGGTTTAAAGTGTGCATGTCTGGCTGGCCGTTGCAAGACGGCTGGCCAAAAAGACATGCGCACTTTGAAAAAGTGCAAAGACAGGGCTCTGCCCACCACTTCGCTCTGCTGTCGCTCAGCAGGCCCCACCTCTTTATTGACGCTCGGTTCAGGACGGAACGATGACAAAAAAAATGTATTACCATTTTATTTTTCAACTCTTGGGCTTTGATGGCACTTAAGTGGGGCGACGCTCTTCCGCTCAAATGGAGTAGTCAACCCTTCTGCAGCATTGTATTTCACTGTACAAAGAGTCCTTTCACCAGTCGGAGAAGGCTTGGGACTGACAAGAATATAACAGGTTGTATCCAGCACTGTGTATTCTTTCTGTATGTTCCAAACGTGTAGCATTTACCTACAGGAGGTTCAGATTTCTAATCATGTGTTATGCGGAGTTTCACTTTGTGTAATTCCGTGGAATTACAGGAAAACTCTATGAGGTTCTGTGGAGTTCTGTGAATGGGTGGAGTTAGACACTTCGGACTAAATTTTAGTGCCAGGAGCTCGTTCAGTGCTGAAACATCAGCGTGAGCAGCACTAGGCGGCACACAAGAGGACGCTGCTTCTCTAGTTGACTTTGCTTCCACCCACGTTGGGGAAATCTCACTGGGTGCCCTTCTCGTCACCGAAAATTGCTCTAGGGGATGCCAAATCTTGCTCACCACCATCGGTGAGCCGTGTGCAAGAAAAAAACTCTGCCACGTGGCAGTTGGCAGAATTTGTTACGTGCATAATGCTGAGTGGCCAACACTTCCCCTTCTCTACTGGTGAAGCAGAATTTATTGTCCATCCCAAGTGGTTTGTAAAGTATCAAAGGCATCAATAATGTACACTTCTTACTGTCTTTTAAGCATAGTGGTAGAACATTATTAGACCTTTGTACAACAGGACTTTGGATGCAGTGTTGTACAGGGTGGGAAAGCTATAAATCACAAAAAATTATAATTGTATTTTTAAATCGTACTCATATAGAGCTTACTATCCCTGCTATGGCGTTGCAGAGCTTTGCGGCGAGTAGCATGCTTCTCCGGAAACCAAAGTAAGATAGTAGATTAGTCATATGTGGTGTTAAGTTTGTGTGCTTGAAATCTCATTCATTTACTATAGTGTTGTGAATATGGATAGATTAATTGAAGTGGGTTATTAAAGGGAAGATGTGAGATGTTATTGGGAGTAGTAGAGATGTGCGCCTGTAATTTAGATGAATTGAATAGAAATAGAGAAGCGTTTGGAAAGCATGTCTGGGAGTCTATCGTAGTCTGAAAAGTTTGGGAAGAGTCAGAGTGGAGGGAAAGGCAAAGGTGGAAATGTGGAAGTTTTCTTTTTTTTTTTAAACAAAAAAAAGTACATACATGTATACAGGCATTCACACATACATTTATATATGATCCAAGCTCCGATCTACGATCGTAAAACAGCGGGCCCTCCAGGTAGCGAGTTTCAATCAACTTTGTTCAATGAACTCAAAGCACTGACATGTGTAGGCGAAAGCCTTTTTCAAAGTGCATACATCCCACCTCTTTCCATGAGTGAAAATACGTGCTTGTTGTCACAAACATGGACAAAATACTTTATATATATATGTATATATATATATATATACACAATGTGTACAAAAAATATTACTTAAAACACCATGTGCATGTTCAAAAACAATTCATATTAATTAAATATGTCGTGAAGGGCAATTAATTAAAAAAATTATTAAATCAATTCATCAGAATTAATAGTTATCAATTTCATACCAATGCCTTCTACACTGTGATTATGCACTATTCCTCCTCTAGCATATCAGCGAGGAGGAAATAATACTCAAATGGGGTTGTGATCTGTAAGTGGAAACAGACCGACACGTATTAGTTTATCTTAATCTTTTCTAGCAGCCTATTAACGGAAAGTGCCCAAATAACACATACAATGAATATCCAACAGAATGATCGGGACAACTCTTATTTCATAACCATATCGAGTTATTACAATCTAGCCCATCTGCGCCTGTCCACGTCTGGATTGTGCAAGGGGCCAGCAATGCTGCCCGATCTAATTCAGAGGGTATGAACTATCATAATTCAAGTGCTGAGCTCATGGGCTGGAATCCAACAATTGTACAGGAAGAGTGCAATCTTTTTAACTCTGTTTACACTCCCATGGGGCATTGCTTGCATTGCAACTGGCACTTTGTGTTGGATCCCCCACACTTAACTTCAATGAAAGTGGCATGACCCAGGTAACTACCGGTTTAAAGGTGATCTCCCGTGCCTTGATTAATGATCGGTCTATGGTTAAGCACAGCATTAAAATCCATGATTGATCTTGTCCCATGACTTGGATTGTCTGTTCATTAGAGAGACCTGGGTGAGAGATGATTCAGGTTCTGATCTTGTAGCAGCCGTTCCCCCAGGTTATGCTATTGCGCAGAGGAGGAGGGATGGCCTTGATTTTAAAGACTTTTAATTGTACTTTAGAGCCTGCATGTTCGGCTCCATCTGATATCTATGAGATGGCATGCTTCAGAATTAAAGTTAATAATAAATCTACGTTCTCAGGGCTTTTGGTCTATCGGCCCCCTCAAGGCACGGAGCCTAGCATTGGAACCCTATTGTGTATGCCCCAATTTTACCAATATGGGAGATTTGTAATTTTTACCTGGAGGACACTGATTGCATGGACTCATCTAGATTTATAGAACTTATGAAGGACTTTGGTTTCAGGCAGTTGGTGAGCTCAACCCCTTATAGGGCACGACATACCTTAGATGGCATTTCTGTCAATCATGGGGCTCTGGGAATGGGAGATATTCTCCCTCTCTGCTGGACTGACCATCGTGCAGTACAGAAGGCCAGAGGTCAGTTGCAGAGCAAAATCACCACATTTAGGAGGTTGAATAACATTTCTGCTAAAAACTTAGAGGTGGCACTGTGCAAATTCTTAGGGATGAATAATAGTCAACTGGAATATACTGCAAATGATTTTAATTTGTGGGTAGAAACTGCCACAGATCCAATTGCTCCTTCTGCCTTTCAGAAGGAGACTAGAACCAGAGCCTCTGCTCCTTGGTTCTCATAGGCTCTCAAAGAGTTCAGACGTTTATCCAGGAGACAAGAATGGAGGTGGAGGCTATCTTCTACAGAAGAAAAGGATAAACACAAAGAACTAATGCATAGTAATAAACATGCTATCATGCTAGCTAGGTCCTCCTATTTCACTAGGAAAATAAGGACGGCAACTAATACTCTTAAAGAACTTTTAAGGTGACTAAAAATCTTTTCATTCTGCCCGCTCAGCAAGCCATCGAAAGTTCTCAAGGCTTCTGTAATAGCATTGCAGCTTACTTTAAGGACACAATTCTGAAGATTTAATTTGATTGAGGATTGCCCCCCTCTACTGAGGAGGTGATTAATTTCCACCCACTGCCACACTATCAGTCTTCCCCCCTGTTTTGCCTATGAAAGTTAAGCAGCTTCTTCTACACTTGAGATCAGGATTTCCGGATGATCCATGTCCTCCCAGAATCTTGCAATTTGTCCTGGATCAGATTGCCCTTTTTCTCGAAAAAAAACTATAATCAAATTCTTTTAACAGGTATTTTTCCACAATCCTGGAGGGAGGCTATAGATGTCCCAATTAAAAAAGAAGCCTAAAGGTGACCCTGAAGATTTAAGCAATCTGCGCAATATATATATTTTTCATCTCTGCGTGCTAAGATATCTGAATCAGGAACTGGTAGCATTCATGGCCACCGAGGATCTTTTGGATCCTTCGCATAATGGGTTTCATAGTGGCCACAGCACGGAATCCGCTCTCTTGGCTGCTACTGATGCCATTCATTATCAGGTAGATCAGGGAGGATCTGCCATCTTGGTGTTGCTGGACCTTTTAGCAGTGTTTGATATGGTTCCCCCCTCCCGCCTGGTTTATAGACTGCACCATTCAGGGCTGAGGGACACCGCCCTGGCCCTGGTGGAATCCTGCCTTACCAACAGATCTCACATTGTGAGTTGAGGTCACTTTAGGGCAGGCTCTTTCCATTTAGCTTATGGGGTGTCACATGGCTCCTCTCTCAGCCCGACTTTGTTGAATCTATATGTTGCCCTCTTTGCCAAGCTTATTAGGTCCTTGAGCTTCCAAGAAGTATCTTAAGTGAATGATACACAAATTATTGTATCATAATTCTACGACATCCCGGTGGTGGCTGAAGCGTTCAAATGTGTAATGATTGATATAAACCATTGAATGAAAGACAATTGACTGAAATTGAATGCAGACAAGACGGTGATCCTGATTTTTGGAGAGCAAAAGGTAGTATGGTCTGAATTGTGGTGGCCAGAGTTTTGCAGCCCCCTACCTTCTCGAGTCACTGAGGCAATAAAATTAGGAGTGTTTTTCGACACCTCCCTTTCCTTTTATACCCAGGTAAAGAGGACTGTGAGCTCCTACTTCTACATTATCAAAACTCTAAGAAAGATTTTACCTCTCATTCCTGCTGAACTCAGAGCTGCAGTGATCATCACGTTTATTACATCGTGCCTTGACTACTGCAATGCTCTTTACTTAAATATTAATAAAATTACCCTAAATAGACTCCAAACTATGCCGCTGCCCGTCTTTTATTGGACGTTCCTAAATGTCTGTCAGTCAGAGAGGGCATTCGCTCCTTGCACTGTCTGACAAGGAAGCATGTGACTTCCACAGCCCTCTGTCTTATTCACACTGCCCTCCATCAACATGGGCTGATGCACTTGAGAATGACCTTCCACTGGTATATGCCTAGTAGACAGTTGAGGTCTGCCTCTCTTAGGAAGGTGGAGAGGAGGGTGGTCTTTTTGGGTCACTGCTGTCAAGCTATGGGACACCCTACCCACCCACATTGCAAGTCTTTCTTGCCATGCTGCTTTCCGTAAGCAATTGAAAACCTTCTTCCTTCTGTGATGGATAGGTCTGGTCGCCTTTATTGTGATTGCTCTTCGATCTGCTAGCACTTTGACACCCTTGGGTAAATACGCTCTGCAAATTTTCAAAATACAAATGCAAATACAAATATACTCTATTAGTAGGAATGCATATTGTGGTCCTTGTTTTTGGGAAGAAGTATGTAACACAAGTACTGTGATGAGAAAATAGTTCATTCTTACTTTAAAATGTTTTTACAAACTTGCGAGACTCTTGCGGGGCACTGAAAAGTAGGAAGGAGTAGGTGATGTTTGAAAACACTCTGCTATCTACACTTGTTAGTGTCTGAAAGGAAAGCCCAGTCCATCAGCACACCCTACTATACACACCCGTGATGTGAGAGAGAGGTCTGAAAGGAGATCCCAGTCCCTCTCCAAGTCCTATTATGCACACTCATCATTACAGACAGGTCTCAGCAGAGAGGCCAGTCCCTCCACACAACCTACTATGCACAACTGTTATCTGAGAGAGAGGTGTCTGAAAAGAAAGCCCAGCCCTTCCCAAACCCTACTATGCACACCCATCATTACAGAGAGAGGTCTCAGCTGAGAGGTCAGTCCCTCTACACACTCTACTGCGAACACTCCTCATCTGAGAGAGATGTCTGAAAGGAGAGCCCAGTTCCACTCCACACCCTACTAAACAGACCCATCATCCAAGAGGGAGGTCTGTGCGGATAGGCCAGTCCCTCTCTGCACCCTACTATGCACACCCACAACCTGAGAGAGAGGTCTGAAAAGAGAGCCCAGTCACTCCCCAAACCCTACTAGTCACACCCATCATTACAGAGTGATGTCACAGCAGAGAGGCCAGTCCCTCCACATATCCTTCTACGCACACCCGTCATCTGAGAGAGAGGTCTGAAAGGAAAGGCCAGTCCATCCACACACCCTACTATGCACACCCGTCATCTGAGAGAGAAATCTGAAAGGAAAGCCCAGTCCCTCCCTGAACCCTACAACACACACCCATCATTCAAGAGAAATGTCTGAGCAAACAGGCCAGTCTCTCCCTGTACCCTTTTATGCATACCCGTCACCTGAGTGAGGGGTCTGAAAGGAGAGGCAAGTGCATCCACACACCCTACTACATACATTCGTCATCTGAGAGAGAGATCTGAAAGGAGACCCCAGTCCCTCCCCAAACCCAACTACGCACACTCATTTTTACAGTGAGAGGTCTCAGCAGAGAGGCCAGTCCCACCACACATCCAACAACGCACATCCATTATCTAAGAGAAAGGTTAGAATGGTGAGCCAAGTCCCTCTCCACACTCTAATACACACACCCATTGTTACCGAGAGTGGTCTCAGCAGAGAGGACAGTCTCTCTAAACACCCTGCTATGCACACCCGTCATTTGAGAGAGATGTCTGAAAGGAGAGCCCAGTTTTTCTCCACACCCTACAACACACACCCATTATCCAAGAGAGGTGTCTGAGCAGACAGACCAGTCCCTCTACATACCCTACAATGCACACTAGTCACCTGAGAGAGGGGGTTCTGAAAGGAGAGCCCAGTCCCTCCCCAAATCCTACTACGCACATCCATCATTACAGAGAGATGACTCAGCAGAGAGGCCAGTCCCTCTCCACACACTACTACCCACACCCACCATTACAGTCAGATATCAACCACTAACCTGAAGAATCCAGTCAGCAGGAACCATGGAGGGATGACAGTTGGACCACTCCCCTTCGTGTTTTCCCCAGGGGATAAATAGGAACTGCCCACCTGAGGTGAACACCCAGGGGGAAGGAGGGGTGGATAAAATAACAAAGAACAACGGTAATCACAGGACAGCCTTTCCTGCTAAGTTATCTCCAGAGGACTGGTTTATCAGCATGTCTAAAAGGCCACCCAGGGTGGGTGCTATCTGGAGGTAAGGAAGAGGACACAAGAGGTAATTTGCACCCTACAAACCACTGGCTTCCCTTATGCCATACACCTCCCACATCCCATACTCACTCAGGTAGCCACACCACAGCAAAGGGGCTGTAAATCAGGCAACAGGGGTTGAATTGGGCTTGGCAGGGCTGGAATACCAAAAATACTGGGAAAATCCCATAATGTATCCAAGCCCCGATCTCTAAGGCAAGCTGTCCAGAGATATCCTCTGTGTAGATGTGCAGCAGATAATGAGAGTCACAGGAGGCCTCTATGTATCAAATGAAAGGCGTGCACGTAAACATAAAGGAAACTGTTCGTAGAAGACTGCTCCGTCCCGGTACGTGCCCTCAAAGTTAAGGTTGCCAGTCTAACAAACAATGTCACAGCAAAAAGGAAGTGTTTGCACAGTAAGAGAAGAAGAGTGCCCTTACAGGCATGCCCGGCACTTACTGTGAGCGTCGCATAAGTCTGCAACGGTGCTCGGCTGTTTGCCACAGAAGCCGGCCAGGAACCACCAGCCTGACGTTTCCCGAAGGCAACACCCATACAAAATAAGGTGTGCACAACATAGCTGATAGCAATGTGTATTAGAGTATAAACATGCACTTCTCTCTGTGCCAAGACTATCTCTTGTATCATACTTCCCTATACCACAGCATGCAGCACCTCACTGTTGCGTCTCAAGTAACCATAACCATAACCAAGTAATTGACTTCTCCATTGCCAAGTGTCTGTAGGATTAAAGATATCCATATTGCCATTGACATACACATATGTGTAGTACCATATTCACATTCCCTGAACATGGAACTGCCAGTTTTACTGAATATTGTAAAGTATAATAAACATGAAATTTATAATACGTATTAAAGAAACTAATGCAAAATAACTATATAATTTTTATTACAACAAAACAATTTATTAACAATACAAAACTACAACATCTAAATTAACAACCTATATAAGCAACTATAACGCAAAGAATACAAACAACTGTAAAATACAAAACATTCTGACGCTCATTAACAGCTCCTGAAAACAGCCCCAACTCTTTTTGCTTTATTTGCCTACGGGACTTTGATCTTTGTAGCACTGCTTTTAAAGTCTTTTACCCACCTTAGCCTGCAAATGAATCTTTAGATTCATGATATGTCATAGCAGGTTAGATGAGCAATAAAGTCTCGGCAAAGCAGCGTATTTATATATACAGTTTACAAAGCCTAGCTCCTCCAAAGTTAGCTCGTGCTGCTGAACTACTTAACTGTTCAGGCACTTTCACATTCTTCCAACCTGAATACACTGTGCTTGAAGAGGTAATTATTGCTGAAGACCACAATAATCCTTCTTCTCTTAACAAGGCTTTTCTTTGCTGCTTATGTAAGCAGATAATTATTTCCTCAGAGGCAAGTTTTCATTTTATGCCTAAAAAAATACAAAATACACCAAAAGATAAAAGTTACATACAGGTCAATAATTGATAACAATGATACATCACTATATTTTCTGCACCTTTCCACATTTTTCACCCTCTGTCACACATTTACATCTAATGCATAAGTAATTTGTTATTCATTTCTCCTGAAAAATTCCACACCCTCACCCAGTGCACTTTTTTATCACATATAAATTATAACATGCCATAAAAACCTCATTTCATAAACATTTATAAAGTAACACATTCCTCTTGAGACAATTCCGCTTGAGCAATATCACCACTCAAACATTTCATAGGACAAGAGTATATATACAATGAGGTTCATAACAACAGTACAGCTTGTATTATTACATTCTTTGTTTTATAATTTGCGAAACACTGCTTCTTTTACTTTCAAGTGACACACAGTTTGTACATTTCATTTTTTAATTAATCGGCAAACCCTGCTCACATCTCTCTACATTCTAATCTGTACCTCTCATAACCTATATTAACACATCTACGCCTTCCCAAACAACCTTTCACTCTGTAAACACAGTGTAGAATAAGTGTACCAACATTAGTACATTTACTGACACTCCACAATAAAGTTTATGTAAAATATGACTAAATATCTGAACTTGGACTTCTTTCTTAAATGCAAATGACCACACAAGTCCCCTTCATCTCCAGATAAATTAACTTCTACTGAGCACAACTCAAAGAGAGTTCCTTCTCCTCCAAAGCACCAAGGACAATCTGAGCTATCTCTGGCTCTGCAGTCAATCACATCACAGCATTTCTTCAACCATGTAATAAAATGTTAACTATTAGTTCACCTTGGCCCTTATTTTCTACTTCTTGCCAAAAGATCTTGCGAGACTCTCTCAGGATCGCAAAACACCTCGTGGCAGGCCCACCAAACGAACCCCATAAAAACGAACCATCTATTCATCACAGTACTACATTTCACCCCTCCGAGTCTAACACTTTCCCTGTGTTGCTAATACTGGAGTAGGAATAGGAAATCTAACCCCACCGAAGTCCACCTCTTTCCCTACCGTTGAACTGACTGGAGTAGGAATAGTAAATCCAGCTCCTTTGAAGGCCAACACTTTTCCTAGTATTGCGTTGATTGGATTAGGAATAGTAAATCTAACCCCTCCGTAGCCTAACACTTTCCCTACTGTTGCATAAACTGGGAATCATATTTTATAACATTGTTTTATTTATATTTTATATTTGTTTGTATTTTTTAATTTATTTGAATGTTTATAGCATTTAGCAAATGTGTTTTTTGGAGTTTTAACCTTTAAATATGTTATATATTGTGTATATTAATATTGAATTGTTTATAGGTTTTTTGGTTTAATTGTGTATTTATTATATATAGGTTTATATATAGTGTAACATAATTAATAAAACTATTTATTGTAAAAGTATTTATTTAATACACACACACATATTTATAAATATATGTTTATATATATATATATATTCATAGTAATAAATGTAAACTGTTAACAACAATTAATAGCTTGTAAAATAAGTATTTCTATTTATTATGTTACACTAGTGGAATTTATTAATGCACATTATGTTAAAATTCTACATTAAAATATTTCATATTTACTACTTTAAACTCTATATTAAATATCAATTGTTTTATATATTTTGGACGATATTCGTGTCGATGACATTTTATTTTTGATATTTCGGTACTATTATTAGTAGAGAAGCACAATATTGTGGTAAATGATAGTTTTTTTTGTTAAATAATTTTTATTTAAGAGAAAGAACATAAAGTTAAAAAAACATTACCTACCTCAGAGGAGATATAGCAAGAAGTAATATAAGATAATACAATTTATTGAAAACACGAATGATATAGAAGTACAAAAATTGCAAATATTATAATAAAACTCCTAATATATACGAAGAGAGAAATCATAAGGATGCAAAATCTGAACATTGTACTAGAATAATGTGTTCTAGCAGAAAGCGGGAAAAGGTATAACATATGATTGAAAAAATATTTTTTATAAAAAGAAAGAAATGAGAAGGAGTAAAGAAAAGGTAGTAGAGAAAAGGGAAGAGAGAAGAAGAAAGAGAGAACAAATAGAGGGAAAAGTGAGTAGAATGGGTATTATAGGAAAGATGAATGTGATGACAAAAATGTAGTAAAGGGTAGCCATAATAAGTCAGATTTAATCTTTAGATGAATAGATGAGTGAGAAATAGAAGCAATTCTATGTTCATCACAAATTAAATTCCACCAAAGCAAAAAGGATAATTTAGAATTGTCTTGCCAACATGTTAATATAACTTTAAAAGCAACAGCAATAAAAAGATCAAGTAAAATAGTTTTTGAAGTGAGTTGGTCAAAATCAGGAGATGAAGTACCTAAAAATATATTGTGAATAACAAATGGAACCCCACAAGAAAAAATCAAAAGACATTTCGACCAAATAGCTTTCCAAAAGTCATAAACCTTGGGACAATAATAAAGTAAATGTATCATTGTTCCTTCAGCAGAGAGACAGGACCAACCTAATGATGATACAGACTGGTTAATTTTATGAAGAAAGAGCGGAGTAATTACAACTCTGTTATAAATAAAATATAGGGATTGTGTGATGTTAGCGGCTTTGGAAGTTTTGAAAATCTTTTGCCACAATCGATCCCATTGAGGAATCGAAAGCGATTGGGATAAATCCTGTTCCCAAGCTAATTCAATAGTAGATTTATTCCGAGTGCTAGTAGATAAGGATAAGGTTTTATATATGTGTATGGAAGAAGCACTGGGAATTGAGTCAGACGGAATTTGATACAGGGGTGTATTAGGTGTATATGAAACTGGACCTGGATTAGAAATACATTTTTGTAAAATGGTTTGGAGAGCAGGTGATATTATGTTATATTGTTGAATGGAAGAATCAGGGAGATTACATTTCTATTGTAGTTGATGAAAGGGCAAAATCGAATTGTTAGCTATCAATTGATTAACATAAAAAATGCCCTTTTCTTTCCAGTGTTTGTAGTAAAAGGATTTGTGGCGTAAATGATAGTTTTGACACAATATTTTTGTCAACAGTATTTTATACCACAATATTTTGTCAGTGATCCTGTCAGGTGAAGCCTTGAGCCGGGCTAATTACCATCCATGTTGGTGTCAGATAACAGACCTGCCAACGCATATGGTGCCACCATGTGTCACGCGATTTCGGCTCCCTTCACACGGTCAGCCGGTGAGGAGCAGAAATCACACGATGACAGGGAAAACAAGCTGAAAACCACTGCACACAGTGGACTTCCAGCTCGTTTTTGGAGGCAGAATCAGCTGATATCCATTAAGAGGTGTGAAACCACCTCATGACATTGGCAACAGCCTCAATGACCGTTTGTTTTATTTTTTTGAGTGCGTTTGGAGCTTCGTGAGGGGTTGAGTTCCTCTTAGGTAGCTCTTGGAATGAGACCCCACCCCTCCAAGGCTCCGCCCCCCTCACACAGTAAAATTAATTTGTAAGTTGCCAGGTATGGATGAGGGTGAACAAAAAACGGTTCTGGATGTTGAGATAGAGGTTGATTTTAAGGGTGAATGACTTTATTGTAAAATTCGGTGGAGGCGTTTTATAAACGGTACACCAATTACAAGGGTGACAGTACATTTTGAACATTTTGATTCCTGGATAGTTCAGTACCTGGAGCTTTGTTTGCATTGTTAAACGTAGGTACTGAAAACATTAGAAACTAATAAATAACCTGCATCTCAGTGTGTGTTGTACGATCTTTTGGACCTTAAAAAAGCTTTGTGTGAATATTCCTCTTATATTGAGAATATTTTATTTGAATAATTTTCTTATGCTATTTTAAATAAAGCAGCTGTGGCACTAGTAATTAACATTCCTTTGGACTTTTTCTGTCCCCTTTTGCAAAAAATAGTCAAAACCGTGGTACAGAGTTTGTGCGTCTACTTTTAGAAAATTAAACACACATTTTTTAAGCAAATTAAATAGCTAAAAAGTGAAATAGATGGATGAAAGATGCCTATAAATAGAGCTATGCTAGACAGTGTGGTAAAGGTGCCAGACACTGACTCTCATTAACTCATATCCTAGCCCTACAACACTGACGCACAGCTCCTCCTAGACGACTGTTGGATGCTCTGAATATATTTGATCAATGCCATTAGGTTCGGAATGAGGGACTGAATTCATACATCGCTCACCATGGAGTGACCCACCTATTGGTGCTGATGGATATTAGTTATTTGAGAGTTCTGCAGAAAGCTGTGTGGAGTAAACATTCTAGTACTCACATGAGAGTAAACTGGCACAGCCGGTGTAATGCTATTTCACCTATGGCATAAATGCTACCCTTTATGTGGTAAAGGGGTATTGGCTACCCAGGAGTTATATATCTCAGGGGTTGTCTCTTTCATCATACTGTGTGTGCGCACGCTGTTGTGCGCGCTGTTGTGCACAAGATTGGATCCAGACCCTGCGATGTCTTCAATTGAATGTTGATGCTCTGGGGAGCTGTTTTTGACGACAGAAGTTCAGGTGTGAGCGAGAAAGGGAGAAGGAAGCCTTGGTACAAATATTCTGCTTTTGGAATTATTAAGGGTCACTCTTGGCCGCCCCAAGAGCCACCCCAAGATAGGCCTGAGGTTTATGAGATCACACAGGTGTTTCAGTGACCCTTCCTCCACTCCTCAATAACAAAGCTGTGGATGAGAGGAGAGCCCTGACATAATCAGGGTTTCAGGTGAAGTCCCATAATTTTTTTTTAATTTCAGGAGTATTTTATTGAGCATTTTGCATAAATAATAAACAATAAAGAGCAAACAATCTGCTTAAAAAATAATGGGACTTCCTACAGACAGAGCAAAGTCCCATTATTTTTTAAGCAGATTTATTTCCTGTTTAAGAGGAATAAAAATACCATGTGAAACTGAAAGAACGATGTTTACAAGTGTAGAAGAACAGTCTTAGCACTTAGTGTACCCCGTAGTTTAGTTCGCTGATCCATGAGGGAAATCGTAAATAAACTGGTATCCCATGGATGAAAAGAGACTCCTGACAATTTGGGTTTCACTGATATCCGACGTCCTCTCTTCGGCAGACACATGAAAACAAGCATTTTTATCTTGGAATGTCTCAGAAACAGCGTTTATCAGATTTATCTTAGTCCCGACAATCATTTGTATTCACTAAGACACTGGCGAATGAAGAAAATTCACAGAGCAAAATCCTGATAGGTCTCTCTCCAACCAAGAAACCTGCTGTTTGCATGTAAACATTGCATATAAGTGTTCTAGTGAAGCCCCTACATGATTCACAGAAGGGGAGAAGCATGAACTGGGTATATACAGTCTGGCCTGTTTAAAATCTGCAGCCTCTACAGTTAAGGTGTTTGGCTTAATTTAAAATAAACTAGATAACTTTATTCATAAGGAAATGTTGAGGACAATTGTTTATTTACCATGAGTGAGGACTTTATCCATCCGGCTGTTGAAGAGCTAAATGTATTTAAACTGCCTGTGATTTCTGGTTCCTGCTTACTGCTTATACCTTGGCAGTAATTCACACGATTCTTTAGCACCTTTGATATTTCCAAATAATTGAGATCAGCTTAACCTCAGCTGATCGCTAAGAGTCAGACCCATCTCCTGTTGCTGATTTGCAGCACCCAAGGGTAAGAATAAATGGAGGGGTTGCATTCTTTATCAACCTGCCTATGAAAGTACTTGCATAGTACCCCGGGCGCTACAATTACTACCTAAATATGACTTCATTTGAGACTGAAGATCTCAATTGGCAATTGCAATGAACACCTGAAGACTTACATCACCACCATTGTTGGTTATTTTGCTTTTCTTGCACACTAACTACTTTTTAAGGTCCTTGCACATTCTTGTTATTGCTCTAAACATAGTTTTTGGTCATTTATTTTTAAACCTTTGCAATAGTTTTTAGCTCTTCTGAATAGAAGGGGGAGACCCTTGATGGTTATTGTGCAGCTTGGTTGTTGTGGCGCGTCATTGATGAGTGTGGAAAGTATTTTTGTTACACTTTGATCGTTGCACTGAATGGACTGACAGAGAGTACTTGTCAGTCTGATGCCATTTTTAGATTGAGCCTAGGCAGCACATGCGCTGCTCTGCGAGGCATGCTGTATTCAGGTATGGACTTGAAGCTCCACTCACTCTCCGCACATATTTTTCATTGGCTTGTGCCATTGTCCTTTGTAAAGTATGACTTTTCATTGGCCAATAGGCTTAGTATCCCTCCTTAGTACTACCTTGTCTCATCTTGTAGCCTCCCATAAGTACTGGCCCTCTTACGTGTGTTGTTACTCTGTAGGCTTTAATTACAGCCTCCCAGCACTATTTCGTTTAATGGCTTTCAGTTGCCTGCTGATGCAGGCAGGGCACGCTCTCTCCTCGCGGTTTATTAGCACGGCACTCCACAGTGGTGGCCATGCCTTCGGTTTATTTATATTTTTGTTTACAAGCGCCCCATACTGCGCTTTCACATTATGGGCGGCCGCGCCCCTTTCTTTAGACACGGCACGTCTAAAGAAAGGGGAGCAGCCGCCATTAACGTGAATGCGCAGCATGGGGCACTTTTACAAAAAAAAGTATTTGCAATGCAATAGGTCTCGCATTCGCGAGATTTTAAGCTATTGTCATTTACTATGCCACTAGCTCAAACTCTCGTAAATGCAAGACCTATTGCATTGCAAATGCTTGTTCCCCTTGCACACTGGACGTGACCAGGCATCCATCTTGTTTGGTAGTCAAATTGCAGTCTAGATGGTATTATGGTATTAGTCATTTTCAGGCAACAGTATGCCTATAAAGACTGTCAGTAGCTGGTGTTTGGCAGCTCACCAAATGTGCACCAAAAGCAAGCTCATCTGCATCCGCCTACGCAAGACCAGCAATGCTGCTTTTCTTGCTATTGACTTATTTATTCTCGCAAATACTTTTTAAACATCGGTGAGTCATGGTTAAGCTGTGGCCAGTTCAGCACCTCAGTTGAGCAGGTTTTGTGTTGTGTAAACCACAGTGAGGTCAGTGTCGGGCCTCAAGGTGTTTATCATGTTGCTTCTTAGCCAGCGAAGCAGAGTACTTGCTGCCTTACGCTTGATTCAATGCACATTTGTTAGTCAAGCATGTGGTGGAAATATATGAGGTGACTGTCGAAGATGATTTAGACATGTTTCTTGTTGTTGAATCTTGGAATTCTGAGAGCTATTTCATAGATGCACTTGCAGAATATTTGGCACCCTTGTTAGTTACCCGTACCCCCTTTTTCCAGTTGGATGCTTTTAATGTCTGTAATAACACACAGGCCACAGATCTGATCAGAACGCTTACTGCACTAGATCACCTTCAAATGGTTCTCGTTGCGAGACGGTCTGGCTAACATTGACTACAAAAACTACCTTGAATGGGTTACGTCCGCTCTGGACACTGCGCTCTCTCTGCATACCCACCAGCACAGGTGGGCCTAAAGCTGACATTAAAAACTTCCAAAAGTTGGAACAATCTGTCAAGGCCAATTTGTTCACAAAAAAGGAGGCCTTGAACACTTCCAAAGAGATATTTCTCATTGGTATACTACGGATCCTCTCCCTCATTCACTAGCCAGACCTTTGGGCATACACTGCAGCTGTTCAACAAATTGTCCAACTTCTTTGATAAAAAACATTTTTAAGATCTGTGAGAGCCTGGTATATCTGTTGTGCGGTTTGTACGACTGACTTTGCCGCTGTGTCTAGTCTTCCTTATGAAGCCAACACTTTAACAGGTTTTGACAGTTAACCCATGAGGTATTTATGGATTTGGCAAATCCAATCACATGCTATCAACTCTGGACCCGATTCAGCGGTCTTTAAAGCTCCAGGTTTGGCAAATTCTCTCTGGTCTCTATCCTAGAGGACCTGCGAATGTCAGTAGACAATATCTACTCAGGGGCTAATTACGAGTTTGTTGGTGCGCCGTCAGGACTGCCCTGCCGCGCCCGCCAAACTGGCATGAGAACCGCCCGCCGTGTAAAAGTTTTTTTAGTTATTGGCAGCCAATTCCTTTGGTGTTCCCACGGCTGTGCCTATAAAATAGGCACTGCCATGGTAACATCAATAAAAGTTCCATCACGGCATGGACTAAGAACTTCTGTGCATGCTCACAGGGGGGCACATGTTGTGCCCCCCTGTGTGCATCCACAGGGCGTGATGCACAAGGGGGGCAGGGATCCCTTTCTTTTCTCTCCGCCAGGGTTTTCATGGAGGAGGAACGGCTATGAAAACCCTTGAGGAGAGGAAACACCTAATATGCTTGGCGGGACCATCGCGGTCCTGCCAAGCATATGGATGCCTCTGAATCACCGCGTCCCCAGTCAGAGGCCCAGGGTGGCACTACCAGTAGGGTCATAATGTGGTGGTCGCAAGATCGCTGCCCCACCACGACTCTGGCGGTCCGAGGACCGCCGGATTCGTAATGGCCCCTTAGTGGCCATGGTGCTGCTTGATCTGTCTGCTACTTTCAATACCGTGTCACATGAAAGACTGCTTTTAAGGATGGCTGAGACAGGCTTGTGGAACTCAGCCCTTCAATAGGATAGGTCTTATTTGGAAAGCAGATGTCAGGCTGTTCTTCTTGGATTCAAGGTAGCCTGAATGATGAGGGTATTATCCTGAAACCGGTCCCAGGATGCTTGTTCCTGGTCCATGGATGACCTAGCTAGGCAGTCGGGCTGGACTGTTGCCATGAGGAACAGGGTCAAGACTAATTTGCATATGACTGGGCATGAACTGGGGTGGTGAAGGGAGCTAAAAAACGATGATGGATTCAACCCAGATCTCTAGAGAGCTGAGAGATTGGGCTTGTACAGATGGGACCTATAAAACCCTTCTCAAAGGCCAGAATCAGGGACTCGGGCAGCCAGACAGACCTTACTGGCTTGCTGGGACACTAGCTCTCTTCATACAAAACAATTGGCCTTATTATTAGTCTCACGGTGGGGCCGCCCTGGGACCACCACAATGGACAGGGAACCTCTGTTATATTACCAGTTTCCTCACCGCCACACATTTTATGGTGGTGCGACTGCCATGAAAAGTGTAGCGGTGAGAAAACTCAGGGAGTCCTAAAGGGCCCACTGGTGCCTCACACCATGTGGATGCACACACAGATCATGCATACCAGTACCTGCACAGTGTGGACTGCAGCAGTCCATGCTTTGCAGGTACTGCGTTTGACGTTTCCATTGCGGTGCCAATTTCATATCTAATCTGGCAGGCGGTTCCTACTCCCCCAGCACCAAACTCATAATAAGGCCCTAAATGCCATATGTTTCATCAAGGTATGCGGGAAAGACAAGGCCGCCTAAGAAATTCTAACCGTTCCTTTTGGTGCTAAGATAGTTTAACTAGAGGTAAGAAGGGAGGGGTTGAAGGATATTTACAAGAAAATCTGAAATTACTGTAAAATTTTTGCAATTCTTTCAATTATTCTGTTTATTAACTGCTATTTTTGCCACTATTTTGCTTGTTTTTACAGACAACATTCTACACATTATATGCACTCAAATTGGATTTTGATTTTAATAAGTCATAGGAGTATATCCATAGTACATGTTTTTTTATTTGTCTATTAATGGTGAAAGAAGGTTTGGAACCTACTAACAATAATTACTCCTGTGGGTCTCACAAGACCGATCATTGTCCAGAATGCACCATCCTCACGTAATGCGCAGGTGTTTTTTAGGGTTACAGTCCACAGGGTTCTCTGTCTAATCTTTGTAAGTTGACCAAATCTGCATTGACAGAGGGCTTAGAGCTCCCACAGCTCAGGCCATATCCTAAATAAGTTTCAGAAAACATATCAAATCAGGTAAGCAGTTAACTGCACTTCTAGTTGGACACACATTGAATGTTCTACTCACATCCTGTGTGCAGGAACACATTCTCGAGACATCAGTGGATGCAGTGTTCACCTTCTCTAGAAGATGATACACACTTGTTCTCAAAACCCTCAGGGAATCAGAGAACCATAATAAACCTGTTCCACCAGCTGCCTACTTACACATATATGGCAGACTCTGACACCTTTATCACTTGCACCTCTGGATCAAATTTGAGATTACCCTTTCTGGCTCCTGGGGAAACGTTTATTCTCTCCTTGTCGCCAACACCACTCCCTTCTTTGTATCTTGCTTGGAATTTTTCCTGTTTTACCACCACCCCGTCTTCAACACCATCTCTTCACACTTCACAGTTGAAAAGCTTAGACGGACATTTGAGCTATTGGATTTCAGTCATAGTGAATAGGCTGTGCCCCCTGAGTGCTTCAAAAGGGGTAACAAATGTGGAAGAGTGTGGGATTGAAATATAAAACCCCATCATCTCCTGAATTAACTTCTCAAATGGTAATTGTAGGACTTGGCCTTTTTGGCTAAAGTTCCCTAAACGTTTTCCTGACATAGAATAGCCAATTTAGATGCTTTGGGTACCTTGCCACTGCTGATCAGTGTCAAAGTACTAGGGTTCGCTGTTTAAAATGTAATGGTGAGTGGTTGGCCATGATTGGTATGTTTGCCTTACTAGTAAAAGTCCCTAGTGATGTGCACTGTGTGTACAAGGGCTAGTAATGCAAGGGCGCGCAGAGAGGGGAACTCATGCCTTCAGTGTAGGGTCTGCGCGCAGAATGCTAAGTTAGCATGTTGTCCTGACAAGGGCAACCACTTGTCACATTGGGCACCCCTGTGGTAAGTCTCTGGTAACCCATGGGCAGAGTGCAGTGTAGGTAAAAGGCAGAATATATACTGAGGTGTGTGCTATGTTCTGACAGTCAACAACTCTCCATTTCGTTTTTCACTGCTGAAAGGCGTCCTACCCATAGGACAGAATGGGGGAGGCTGGGTGTTGTGTTTGTTAGCCTAGTTTCCTGTCAGTTTATAATGGAGAGGTGAAGTATAGTATGTATGAACTCACAGTGTTATAACACATCTTTCTGTGAAGGTGGTTTTGTCACTTTGTGTTCATAAGCCACTCTTTTAGAAAGTGGCTGAGTTTTGTGCTCTGAGCATTTCTGTGTGTCTCTGAAGTGTGGATTGTCTGTCTGGAACTGAAAGGTGAGAGGAGCTGGGAGAGTTCCTGACCCAGGGAGGGGTTAAGATGGTACCAGGCTGCCCTGCATCTGGAGAGTAGGGGGAGGAGAAGCCTGGGAGGTGAAAAGGCCTGGGCTGGTGCTATAAACCAATTGACCCATCTCCTGCTGAGTGATTAAGGATCCAGACCCCTAGTATCAAAGGGAGAGAGGTGACACTGGGAGGGAGACACCCAGAACTGATTTAGGGAGTGTCAGGGACCCCTGAGCACATACGAACTTCAGACATGAAGGGGTATAACTAGGAGAGTTGAAACCCCTGAAAGGGAAAATGAAACAGATGTGGATTGGGACTATAAAGGCTTGGACCCATTCTGTGGTCAAGAGGAACCTCTGCTAAAGAAGGAGCAACTGAAGAGACTGCTGTGGAAAGACCAATCCTTGCTTCGTGATCTGGGGCTGGGCTGCAGTTTGTTGTTCTAACTAAGGGAGATACTCTTGGGACTGTGCTTGGAGGTACTGTGTCCCCCTGCTTGAAGGACCCAAGGTGAGCTGGCTCCCTGTTTGGAAATACAGGATCATAAAAGTTTCTGGAGAAGTCCCAAGCAATGCGGTGTGCACGTGCTTTTGCAGCTTGAGACCCTCAGAAGATGTGCCATGTGATCGTGGGCACGCAGGAGTAAGCTAAGTCTCGGACGAGCTGGGTGCGTGTCGAAGTGCAGGCCAAGGCGTTGGTGAAGAGCGCCTGGTCGTGGTGTGCACAGAGAGACGAGGCGAGACTCGGACACGCAGTGTGCGTGTTGTGGTGCAGCCCGGGTGTTGGTGAAAGCGCCTGGGCCTTGTGTGCACCAACGGAAGAAGTGAGCCTCGGACGCGCAGGGTGTGTGTCGTGGTGCAGCCCAGGTGTTGGTGAAGAGCGCCTGGACCTTGTAGGCACCAAAAGAAGAAGTGAGTCTCGGACGCGCAGGGTGGGTGTCATGATGCAGCCAGGGCGTTGGTGAGGAGCGCCTGGACATCGTGTGCACCGGGAGAAGAGGAGAGACTCGAACGGTGCGTGTTGAGGTGCAAGCAGAGCGTTGGTGAAGAGCACCGGATCGTCGTGAGCACCAGAGAAGAGGCGAGACTCGGACACGTAATGTGCGTGTTGAAGTGCAACCTGAGGCGCTGGTGAGGAGTGCCTGAGTAGGATGTGCACCGAATTGGAAATAAAGTCTCCACAGTGCTGAGGGCGGATCTCGGTGTGGACTGAGACCGCCGGAAGGAGGGCCAAGGCATTGGGCCTTCGGAGTCAACCGTAGCGGCCTGGACCGGCTGCTATGGAAGAGCTGAGCCGTCGGCCGAAGTCCGCTGCATCCTGTGATGAAGTTCTGGATCAAAGTCTAAGTCGCTGACGTCGGGGAGGAGAGTGGGGTCGCGCCCCCCAGGTAACGTGGATCAACACCTGGGGTGGGGCGCGGGACCGGAGGGACACTCTCTCGGACTCCCATTTCAGTCAGCTGTGCGAGCTGTTGCTTCGGCTTGGATCCCGGCCCCATGCTGACCCAAGGAGGGGCAGTGCTGGGGCCGGAGTGGGAAGTAGTACTTTTGTGTCATCATTTGATCCATAATGGGGTCACTGTTAACGGAGCACGTAAAACTGTCATATTGCACTTTGCATTATTGCTGCTAACGAACTATCGAACTGTCGTATGACGCCTGACCTCATTTGTGCCTGACGAACTACATGCTTGATGCACTACGCACTGCGTTATTTTTCCCTTGCATATTACCTGATTGTAACGTGGCACATTGCATAACGTGGCGCAGTGTATTATTTCTTCATTGCACCGTATAGGATTGTAGCGTGACGCATTGCTTTGTTTCTTCCTGGTACAGGGCATGCTGGTGGTGATACGTATTGCATTATTCCTTCATGGGCAAAGTACATGACTGTGGCACTACGTACATTGTTTCTCTGTTGCACAGTATAAGAGAATATCGTTACGCATTGCAGTATTTGTTTCCTTTTGCAACGTGTGCGATTCTAGCAATACGACTGGACTAACCTTTTGGAAGCGGTGGTTGGGATTAGAACCTACCAACCCACCGGAAAGAATACTACCCATTCTTATATGTTGATTTTGTATTGTGTGGTCTTATCGTATAATTGCTTATATAAAGATTATACTCATTGTATCAAAACTCGTGTGGAGTCTATTTGTGGTGACATCATGGGGTTTCTGTGAGCTGGTTGCACATACTGAACACTCGTGCCTTGGAGATAAGCCTGGCTGCTTGTGCCAAGCTACTAAGGGGGTGAGCAGGGCTATCTCAGACGGTGTCCTTACTTAGCCCAACTTTGAAGCGAGGGGTCGGGGACGCCCGCCTCCAGCATTTGGTGGCAGCGGTAAGCAATAAGGACCCCCACTTCCAACAGTAATCAACGCAAATTATCTATTTCAACACACCCACCAACCAACCTGTTTGCTCTCCCAACTAGCCCATTTTATTTTTGAGGATGACTGGTTTGCACTGTGACAGAGTAATTCACTTTCTTCCATTTATTCAAAGGCACTTCTTCTAAGAACGCTGCTGTATTTGATAGCACAAATAGCATCATTAGCACCCTTAAAATAACTATCATCTCTTCTTGAGAATATTCCATGGCGTTTGTGGTATCAATTGCCTGCATTAAACGATAACAATTTAAAAGACAGAAGTTGTTCCTGAATATCCTTGCTGTCAGAAAGCACAACCAACTGGTCACTGAATAATTGATCAGCAAAATTTTCAAATTCACATGACGATGCCAGAACTCTAAGAGCTGCAACTTTGATTGAACAGGCTCATGTGGTGGTTGCTCGAGAAATTAAAACATCTTACAATAATACCCTTCTTTGAGCCTGGATGCTGTTCAAGGTGTTGAACAGCCTCCTGATATTTATCCAATTCTTGACCCTCCTCAAGAGCACAAACAGGAAGGTGTTCAAAAATATACTTTTTTGTGTTGTTCTGAGCACCAACAGGTACAAGATAAATGTTTACAGACTTGACCTAGTCCTTACATTCAACAGAGGGCTATCTCGAAGAGTAAAATATAAGTGAGGAGGGTTAACAGATTGCAAGCCTGCCATGTTACAGTGTAGGACAGCAATGGAGAATATAAGCCAAATAAGCCAAATGACACAGACAAACAAAAGAACATAGACTACCACATAAACAGCTTATATTGCATGTACATATCACTAATCCTGGATAACCCAATAATAAGTGAGGGATTAAACATGACTGCTTTATTCTCTTCTGCATTTTGTATAGTATGTATGATAATATATGTTAAGGAGAAAGCTTTGTACTAAGGAAAATTACAACATTGGAATGTGGGGCACTCCATTGAAGACAATGGAGTGCTACGTGCTTCTACGGGCCGGTAAAGGCCCGCAAAGCAACATTCCAATGTTTTTTTCACAAAGGCCTCTCGGAGCCCAAGGGGATTTAAACCCTCTCGATCTCCAAGAGGTCTTTGTTTTATTTATGAGAATATTCTGCCCTCTAGTGGCAGAATGTTCTGATAGCCTTATAGCCCTTCGTAGCTGGGCTATACTGGCTATTAAAGTCCTCCTCCCTTGTTAAAGTCCCTCGCCTTTGGTTCGGGACTTTAATAGCCGGTATAGCCCGCTACTGCAGGCAATAAGGCTATATTCTTTATAGAAGGAAATGCATTTTTTAGTCTCACTTGTAGTGTTTAATTATGTGGACCTCCATAGGAGTTCCGTATCAAAATAAACTTGACTTGACTTGAGGGATTAAACATAAATGTGAAGCTCTACTCCAAGCAAACAGATCTTAACTGCAAGCTGATATAGTCTTCTGTGAATTTTGCACCGTTAAAAATGAGCGGATAGTATTGAAGTATGTGCTGTAATTGTCATCTGGCATGCGCATCACCATAGTCATAATTACTTAACAAGGTCAAATGAGCATTTAAATAATATGTGCTTCACCGATAACTGGAATGCACATGTAAAACTTCACTTAGGGTGTGTGCATAGTACATAAGTTGAAGCAGCTCAGCAGGTATGTGCATCACTGTCATTCAAATGACGTACGCATAACCAACAACTAGCTCGTACATGGTAAATTGGCACTCATAGAAGTGTGTGCTTCACAGTAATGCGTTGCACTTTGAGGCTGCCAAAAGTAACGGTTTCACTTTGTTATGCTCAGTAAACACGGGACGTCTACTACTTTTTGCAGCTCAAAGATCGACAGCTTTGAAGGGTCCAGATTGTTTTAATTGGAGTTAGAATATAAACTTCATTGTTTGTTCAAGGAACGCAAACATTTATCATCAATTAAGGAAGAGACGCAAAGCCTCAAGGTCATCGAAAGTGAACCCACAAATCAGTGTTATGATCATCTAAATGTCTATCCTTCAGGAAACAGAAACAAGTTTTAAGACCACAAAGCCAGCATTCCTGACTATGCTGAGGATCAAGAGTATTCATGAAGATGATGTCTCGAGTAGTGGAATATCTCCATCTTTAGAGAATTTCAGTAAATCTACCTGGATGATTGGTTGTTACCTGCACTAACCAAACAAGAAATTATCCAAATCTTAGAAAAGACAAGGTTGGTGACCTGCAACTCTGGTCTCCTTCTCAAAACCCCAAGATGTCACTTTTGCCATCAAAAGTTCTCAAATTAAATTGGAGCCATATTCTAGACAGACATAGGGAAGAGCGAATTACTCAGATTCAAAATCGAACTTCTAAGGCAGAGATCACAGCCTGGAGTTGTATGGTGATCCAAGGTCAAATGGCAGCAGATGTGCTCACTGTCCGATGGGCACGTTCATCTCTGACCGTTTCTGTGATACCTTCTTCTCTTTGAAGATTTACTCATTGGAAGTACTGATTCTTATCAACAGAAATAAAAAAGAAAATAATGTTGTTGCTCAACTCAGACAACCTCTCAAAGGGAGTAGAAATGTACTCTCAACAGCCCTTGGTTTTGAAAACAGAAGACAGCAGGATGGTTTGGGGGGCCACGATTATCAATATTCATGCTAACATAAGTGTTCATTTACGGAGAGGAGGAAGTCATCGAGCTCGGGGGAATGGACTAGAGTTAACAGAGCTCTGTTGAACTTCAAGATCGCGGTTCATCCGAAAAATGTATTGATCAGATCAGAAAACATGGTCTCTTTAACATATATAAACCATCAGGGGAGTACAAGATTCAAATCATTCAAATAAGTGGTAACATTAATTGGACTATGGACATTAAACAACCTGTTGAGTCCCTCAGTGATTCATATCAAAGGGAAAGACCATGCACATGCACACCAGCTCAGCAGAACTGTTCCATTATCAATGGATCTTTCATTATACCACACAATCTTCATAAAGACCTGCAGGACTCTGTACGTCGACCTATTTGCGTGATGATACACAGATTCTGTCAAGATTCTAGGAGAAGGGGCCTATGGAGTCAATGCACTTATGCTAATGTGGTCACAGAAGTTCTTTTATGCCTTCCCTCCTTTTCCACTGATTTTGAAGGTCTTGTCAAGGATTCAGCAGGAGAAGGTGGAAGTTGTACCTTAGTAACCACATTGGTGATAGGTCCTACTTTTGAAGCCTCTGGTGATACATGCTCATTCGGTTCTTCCTCCCATCACATATCCTTTCAAGACATCCTGCCTTCCTCCTCCTCTACAATAAGTTCTATTAGTTTGGAGTTTGAGAGGTTACAATTGTTAAGTAAGGGTCTACCAGCTAATTTGGTGAATACATTCAAGAATTCTAGAAGATCTTGTACTTTAAAATCCTACACTCATTACTCAGCGGCATTTGATAAATAGTATTCTTCACATAATCTGTTAGCATCATCCTGCCCTTTTTCTTCAGTCTTACAATTACTAGTGGACGGGTTTTCACTTAATCTATCTCTCTTCACTCTAAATACACAATGGATTGCCATAAAGGCATTTAGAGAATTTTCAGAACTTCAAAAGGAGATTGATTTGTTAGTTGGCTTATGCACATTAGACAGCAAAAGAGCTCTCCCTGTTTATCTTGACAGGTCACAGAGTTTCATCTGTTTGTGACTTTTGGGCAAGAAGGAAGAGGGAGGAAAGCGAAAACATGACTTTGAGCAGATGGTTAAAATGTCCAATAACACAAGCTGATCAAATTGTCTCTAGATCCCATTCAGGGTAGATATGCAAGCAGAATGGCTGCTTCATTTTCTGAAGTGCAGGGTGCATCCATACAGGAGATCTGCACATCAGCAATTTGGTCCTCAGACAGTTCTTTTGTGAAACATTATAGATTGACCAATGGCATTCACAATCACTGAAATTTTGGTGTTGTTCTAATTTAATATTTTGAATATCAGGTTTTGAGTTTGCATTACATTTCAATGGGTGAGCATACTTATGTTTCAAGTGATATTTTATAATATACACAAAGGCATATTGTTTGGTATACATCAAAAGTAATGAATGAGATGAAGATGAGGAACGTAGAGGTAATGATTCGATTACTTATCAGTATTCTTCATTACTCTTAGCCCTACTCGTCACAGTCATTATAATCCCTCCCTTCTAACCTTTGACATTGGCTGGAAATAACAGGATGATTCTGGGTAAGATAGTGCTTTTATGTCACTCCAGAAGGTGGGTGGGGATGGATTTCATAATTCTCCTGCACTTTTTATGTCCTGGAGTTGGATATGTCTCAAATGTAATGACTAAATATAATGAAAATTACCAGTAAGTAATCAGGGCATTTATAAGTTTCAGCAGCTCAGTGAGCCACTTAGTGTTCCAGCATGCCTTCCCAGCACTGTTTCTTCAAAATAAAACCCTGGGACTGGGAAACCAGGCCTCCACCAGGATGGTCCACCAACAGCTGGGGCCTAGTCCTAAAACAGGCTACTAGCAGACATGGGTTTAAAGACTCCGGGCCTCATTTATAAAAAGTGTCGCATCACTGCGTGAAAACAGCGATACAACACTTTTCAGTGCGCCCTCCTTGCGACACCATGGATGCGCTGTAGTTATTGTACGGCGCTCCATGTCGCAAGGATTTACAGATACGTCAGTATTCCTGAAGTATCTGTAGGCGCAAAAGTGGCACATTGCTGGGGTGTCTAAAAACAGCTGTGAGGCAGGCGTAAGGATATGACGCAGTGGCGTCCTAGAAGTGTTGCAGTGAAATCTCTTGAGGGGGATCGCACCCTTCATTCATCATACCTGACGCCGGTATAATGTAGCACAGGGGTTTACAAAGCGATGCATCTACTTAGATGCGTCACTTTGCTTTGTAAATCTGTCGCAGTGTGGCGCATATTTTACGCTGCCAGTGCGTCACAAAAAGGGATACAACGGCAGCGCAAGGGGATCATAAATAGGCCCTTCCATGTGCGCTTGTCACCAAATCAAGACCAAACCTAAAAGAGAACAAAATGTATTCTAAATTGTCAACTGACAGCAATCAGGTCGTACAAAAGGTGAGCCGTTACCTGCACTTCTAGTTTGAAAAACATACTCATCATTTGTATGGTTACCAGCCAGGCAAGTATCTGTTAAATTACTTGCCTGTGCCAAAATGTACCCATTTACCTGGCTACCTCTGCTGCACACTCCCCTTCCGCTTCATAGTCGGTTTATTGTGTCCATGGACATTGTAGAGAGTTTACTATGCTCATGAAAATAGTAAGGAAAGCTTGACAAGGCATCAACAGCTGCAATAGCAGACAGGCGAGTATTTTTAAAAATAAGCAAAGTCCTTCCATGCAGAGCGGGGGTGGGGGGGGGGGTGAAAATCAAAATCAAAACAGCACTGTGGCGCCCACCTTCTCTCACATATCTGTGCAAATCAAAAAAACTGATAAACCCTATTCAAACAGAATATTAAACACGACTCTTTGAGAGTCTACTGGCCCTCAAATCACTCAAATATTTAGGTGATTTAAGTTTGACCATGTTTAGTTTACTTGAGACTAATCATAAGCAATGTGCAGTATTTCTGCTTGAGATGCCCCGGTAAGTAAATAAGGACTCAAAACATGGCCAGACTGGCAGAGCACCTAAGGAGCCATAGAGTAGAATACTTATGGCTTACTCACTTAATGCAGTATTTCACTGTGTTGTAGAACAGGGCGGTAGGGTACATGTATATATTTGATTGTTTTATATAGCGCAAACAAGTTCCTCGCGGGTATCAGAGCCCTTTACACTTGTTAAAGAACAGAGACATATACATTCAATATAAATATAGTCGAGAAAGAAACATTATATGACGGAATCTCTGAGAGGGCGGGATCGCTTTCATGATAGGACAGAAAGACCTGTGAAGGGCAGGGGCCTTGTGAGGTGCAAACATTTCAGCTGCTTAGAGATGTGTGATCTTGTGTCACTGGTCAGAATGGTATGTTCCTGATTGGGATCTTACTCGAAACTGTCTTTGAAGACAAAGAAATAATCTTCAGTTCATTCAATGACTCACAACTGTGTAGAGCAGCCCACCAATAGCCCTTAGGTGCAGTGCAATAGATTAGTTCCATAGGAGTGACGCTGCCACAGTCAGATTGTGAGAGATGATTGAAACACTAAGTATGTCGTGCATTGTGTGAGAGGTTTTGTTCATTAATGCATTTAGGATTCCAAGGCTCAAATAACTACTTTGAGGCACTAATCGTGGTCAGTGCAAAAAACAACACTGATAAGTACACAGTTCATGTGCAACATTTGAGCTGGGTGCCAAGCAAGTGGGAACATGAAAGGCGCTACATTTATATATTGTCACGTGTGTTGCTCACCCATATCGTCACAATTGCCCTTGCGTTGGTGAGACACAGGTCTGAACATGTGAAATGACGCCAGCTTCACCCTCTGAAAGACAGATCTTTCACTGGCAATACAAACAGAGCAAATCTTACTGTATTTTGTAGGTCTGGCATATACTGTTTTAGCTGGTGTGCCAACCACATACTTTCCATACAATTTGTTATAAATATATATATAAACACACACATAAAGGGGCTTTTGTCAACCCTCTTCATCTACTGGACTTTTCAACTGTCAGTCACAATTTGTTTCTGCCCACCGAAATAAGAACTTGGGGCAGACGATCAGCCCACATCGGCCATTCTTTCTTCACTGTGAGTGACAGCATATTTTATTGTCCATGTGCACATCTACCCAAAAAGAAGTGCATCTCATTGTCGGGACTGGTAAGCCAATTACTGCTTTCATTCTGATTAATGTTATGGGTATTGAATTTATTTTGGCAATAGGTCATTTTTTACTTATTTTGTTTTCAAACATATGCATGGCACCTGTAGACAGAGCACTTTTTACTTTATTATCATTTATACACTTTTAATGTCTATTGCATGTTTGCAAAAAATTAAATAAAAATAGCAGGCTTGTCAAAGTCAGAAAATTGGATTTGCCAATGCTTCTTTTTAAAAATAATATTTCAACTCATTATTTGTAGCCTTACAAACAAGCTATTGTTTTGATGAGGTTTGTCATGCAGTTTTGAGGTAAACAGGCAAATAATCGTTACAACTACACGAGAATAGTCGATGATTATGGTTATTACGCAAAATGTAATCAACCAATGTATACATCAGTGAATAGCCTGCACTATGAAGTGACTAAAGCAATTTTTTCAGACAGTAAAGGTCTTCCCCTCAATTTATGTAACTTTTTAATCAAAAGGATGGAGATGCTTACAATCTGACAAAGTAGGCGGCAAGTATTTTAAAAATAAATTGCGGTAATCTGTGTTTTCTTCAGGAGGTCCTGTTGTGACTTGAGTCGTTGCTATGCACCCTTTTCATTAGTAACACCTTCCCTGCTGCTCGGCCAGGATGAGTGCTGGAGTGCTTGGTGGTGTAGTGGAACGCTGGAGTGTCTGGTGAGGTGTAGAGTGTCATTTGGAGTGTGTGGGCTGAGCAGCAAGGAGGCTGCTGCTGGTGGGGGTATGTACTATTTACTTACCAGCTATTACCTGTAACTAAGTCTTAATAAACCTTCTTCTACAACTTACTTCCTTCCTTACTTCCTTACAACTGGACTTCCTTCCTTTACAACAAGTCCTTTGTGTAAATGTTCCTTATTTTTGGTGTGAGTGCTTGCTCATGCTTGCCACTTGTTATGTAACTTAGGTGCTTGCTCTGTTGAAGGTTGGGACATCTGAAGGCGGATGAGATTGAAAGTCATCTTTGATGTTCAGGCAGACCCTGGTATAGCGTCTTGTATTGTAGATCGATTGTATAGTAGATCTGTGATATGTCTTCATAATAAAGTATTCTTGCCATCACCGGGCCCTTTGTCGTGTTTATAAACTGTTACAATGTTTATAGGTTATGTTTCAACCAGAACAATACCCTTCTGTTGAAAAGGCAACCTGAAGCCTTTCCCTGAGAATCCCTCCCCACTTCTCCCCTTTTATAGACAACTGCATCTTTGCGATGAACCCAAAGTAAAATCTGCAGCCGAGGGTGAGATTTCCTGTGCGTTTCCGGACTGGCCGAGTGAGGGGTAGGACAGACGCCGAACCTCTTCCTGGGGTACCGACACTACACCTTAGTGTCTACACCGGCCGGTACTGTTGCGGCTCAAAGCTGACCCTAATTGGGTTGTTGTTTTTTTCTGAACTACAGGTACCACCACTTTTTAGGGTGCTGTAACGGTGGTCACCACTCACTAATTACTGTTAGTGACCACTACCAAAAAGTGTAGGTAGTACTTCATAGGTCCTGAAGAATTGCCATCTATTTGATATAAGGGCAAGAAACATGTCGACCGTCATTCCTAGCGTAGAACCTCACACCTTAGAGTGAATATACGCGCATTTGTCTTTTTAATTAGGGAAGTGGCCAACTTCATTAAAATTATTTTGAATGTACCATCTCCCCCTATTTTAATTCCACATTTCCCTACACACCACCATCACCTACACTGTTCTAAAGCCCCCACAAGCACATCACCCAACGACTTCAGGAATAAAGATCTCCGCTAAGTAGGCCACATCACGGGCGCCTGATCGGGTATTGCAGCGCCGACCCGAGTATGAGCAGACCCGATGATGAAGCAAGACACCTAGCTGGCTGGGTGTGTGAGGGCTTTTTTCCAAAAAAGGAGAATACTCTCCTTAGTTTCTACTCCATTTGGAGTATTTCGATCTTCACCAACAACCTTTTCTTACATTAGGAACTGCATACCAGTATTGTTTAGACGTTTCCAAAGCATGCTTAGAAAACTCTTAATTCCAGCGTGAGAGATGTGGTTGCAGGCTCAGATCATGCCGGTTACATCGGGTGTCCGATCTCATAACTGGGACTCTATGTCAGAATATCCAAAACAGGACAGGGGTCACACCCGGTAGATCCCTTAGCCCCAAAAGAAACTGTGCCCTTTTCATAGAAAGCAGAAACTGACAGGTGTCTCTGCCTCCCTCTGTAATGAGTCGTGTTCTGTCAGACAGAGGGTGCTTGGAGTCACACAAGATGTCTAAGAATCTCTAATCCTCAGGGTGTAGTAAAATAGAGCTCCGCCCTTGCGCCCCAAATCGGTACCCACACACAATAATTGGTATTTTACGCTTCTATCAATATTTATTATGCAAATCCTATGAATCATAATGATCACTGTTATTAGCAACAAATGAGCAAATATTTATGCAAATCTAGGGGAATTTTAGGTAAACCCCGCTCATGTTTCTTCACATATTCCTATCCAACTAGTCTATTCCCAGCCTAACATATCTAAATGTCAAGAATCATCTAATGTATGGCTGTATTCATTTGAAAAACCTTAATTATGTCACGTTTCCTTGCATATCCTATGCTGACAAGAGTTCGGGAGTTGGAATTCGGCCCTTCATCAACTCCCCTCAGCAGCTGGTCCATGTGTCTGTCCCTGCCCCATCTCCAGTACCTTATATATAACTTTATCCCTAATGGTGTCTTATGGAGCGAGGTTGGGCCACTTGTGCTCGGCTCCTGGTTTGCTACAAAAACATGCAAACTATGCTCCAATGCAGAAGCTTAGCCCCCCAAAGTCAGGCAGCGTGACAGTGCAAGTTTGGGCAAAGATGTAGGGGAGGAAGTGATCAATAGACCTGTCTCTCACACACACCGTGTCCCAGCATGGCCGTCACACTGGAAAATATTTTCTATACTACATGACCAAATTACAAAACCTTTGCAGGACTGATCCATTTCCTCCATGCCTGCTGCTTCTATAACTGGAACCCGTGCACACAGTATTTCCAACGGGACAAACAGGGTGCACACTGATTTCACAACCATATTTTTGTGTTGATTGAGCTGTATATGAGGCAAAATCCATTTGCTTTTTTTTATTCCTTTACTAAAATGTGTTTCATTTAAAGCCAGCTATGAGTGTTACGTGTCTTACAAATGATTTCACAAACCGTTTTCTCCTTTTTTGCACAGGTACAAAAAGGTTTATGTAAGTGAAGGTGAAGACTACACTCAAAAGAAGGGACAAAGCCCAAGAAGAAGAAGGAAAACCATCAAATAAGACGCAACTATATGAGATTGACAAGAAAACCAACCAGTGGTAAGCAATTGACTGACCCACGCCCACTGTCTTGTGGATAGTACTGGTTTTGCCCACAACAAGTTTTCGACAACAGATATTTGAAAGCTCCCTGTAGGCAAGACCTAAAAGAGTCCACATTACAAACATTATCAACATGCTTGGTGGAAGGGGGCGGTAACATTCGGGCTGAACTAACAAACATAATTCTGTTTATGGTGTTAGACCTTGGAGAACTAGAGGAAAGTGGAGATTCTTTGACATGTAGAAACATACCTCCACATGGTGCGCTACATAAGTGACCAACAACTCAGTACAACTCAGTAGATGCTGCTGGCAAAGCCCCTCACGTGGTAGGGATTTGAGGTATCTTCCCTTTTCAGAATGACCCAAGCTGCCTATTTGCCAACAGTCCCCACTGCAGCAGCCGCATAGTTCTAACAGTTAACCTCTGCACGAGTGAATTGATGCCTAAAAGCATCCTGTATTCTTCTGTTGAAGTGAAACGATGCTGAAGCAGACATTGATGAAGGCATAACATTCATGTGTAAGACAACGGCAGTGCCAAAAAGCTGGCAAATAGATGACACTCCAGTAGCATATCCTGGTCTTCACACAGCCATACCGCTCCTACACAGAACACATTGCTTAGACCATACCAAAGCTGTTTGTACAATATGTTACTAAAGACATGCCATTTGCAGTTTGTTATGCTTTTGCAACAGCACAGCTACTTATCACAGAACCACTACCTTTACTTGGTCAACACAGCACTAAAGACATACTGCCGGCAAGACAGCGCTCACTGATCAGAAGAACACTGTAATTACATGGTCCTCCTTCTTCTTAACAGCTTTGCTTCAATGGCCGGAAGACAAAGATTCAACTTGTGGGTCCAGTGGACTTTACCGTAAACCTGGGCTGACTTTATGGGTTCTATCCTTACACCAGCATAACCATAATGTATTTCACAATAACCTCCTTTTCACACCCCCATTTCACAAGTCAGTGTTGTTGCCAAAAATTCCTTCTTCCACTTGCATTAATTTCATGGCATCCTCCTTCTACTGGTGATTGGGCTTACAAATTCCATAGTTCTAGCTGTGGGATTCTCGTGCCTGGACTACTGCAATGCAATCTACACCTGTCTACAAAAAACAAACCTGTCCGAACTCTAAAGGGGTCAAAATCACATCTTATTGGCCCTCAAATTCCTACACTGGCACTCATTCCAAAACATTCTTCCTCATACACAAAGCACTACAAAAATGTGCACCCAAAAAGTTATAAAATATCTTCCAGCCTTGCTAACCTATCATAAATGTTATGTCATCCAATCACAACTTTCTTGCCTCTAGGCCCTACAGATGCAACTGATTTGGTGACAGAAACCCTTCAAGTGCAAGGTTCCATATTGATGAATGTCCTACCCATACACTTAAGTATTAAAAAAGACTGTCTGAAGTTCAGAAGAGGCTTGAAGTATCATCGCTATCTCGTCTTCTCCTAAGTACTTCACCCTTCAGAACTTTCCAAAGCACAGAGTTTGGGGCAGAGGACTAAGATCAGTGACACATTGATGCATCATTTTGGGCTTGGAGGATTGCAAGTCCTATTGGGAATTAATGGGGTTCCTATCCCACCAAATTTGCAGCTCTTCTGCCTCATTTAGATTTATAGGAATCACTAGGATTCAAGCAGTGACACCTTAGATGACACCAATATTGAAAACCTATGACCAATGGCCTACCATGATATGAGTTAACATGACATATCATTTCTGCCCTCCCACTTATAGCTACCTTCAGCCATGACCTCTTTCACTTCACCTTTTGGAATGCATAACCAAACATTTCTCTCAATCATACATCTTCCTAGATGAATTTGAATCTGCCACAGGCTAACTACAGGCGAATTATTAGCCAACTGTTTTGCAAATAATTATTTTTAAAGTTAATCATTCGTGATATGTTGCTATCGATGTTTCAGTTATGAGGCGATTATGAGGACGTTATGAGGAAGTAGATTCATTCCTGTTTCAATTGATAAGTTCAGAGTAAGTGATATCGCTGGTAACTTGTCCCGTGACACAAGTCACCCTCAGCCAGTCCCAGTTTTTTTTTTAAACTAAATTGCTTTTGGGATTTGTAAACATGCTGCATGACTTTTTCTATTATAGTTGACCTTACATTTTCCATCATGCAGAACACTGTTGGCAAGAAACCTGGACTGAAATTGGCGTGGCAATGGTGCAATGGGCCCCAGTGCAAGTAAATGAAACAGATCGATCCATTTGCTCCCTGGTTTGGTTGTGGCTTTAGAGCCACTGCATATGCTGCACTAATAATAGCTATGCCCATGAGGACTAGATAAAAGAGTGACTTGTGAGATGAGCTTGGTGTCAGTCATGCACTCCTTACAAAGCACATTTAGCCATCTGTTTTTACCAACTCACCCCTCCTGGTTTTACTTCATTGACATCCAGAGGCACCAGCAGGCTTGCAACACATTACACCTGACTCACAAAGCTTTTATCCATGAGTAGATGTGACATACGTCTGTAATTCAGGAACAAGTCACAGATACAAGAAAATATGTGACAATATCTATGCTGTGTGCCACAGGGTTGGAGGAAATAGGAATTTCAAAGAAATCTAAAAAAGCAAACCTGAAAAATGGAGAAACTAGTGAAAGCGTAAAGCAGATTTTTATCAAAAGATAAAGTCTTCGGATGTTTAACACATTTCCCTGAAGTCTTTCTCCAGACGAAGGGACAACACAAGGCAGTTCCAAATGGCGATACCCGGCCACAGCAAGGATTTCACACAAAATCCTTTTGGTTTTGCAGGAACGATAACGAGGTTGTTGTGGGAGGCAGCCTTCATTCCGGTTGCTTGGAAGAACTGTCTTTAAGCAGCATTCGGAGGTGCACCAGTGCAGCGGCTAGCATACGAGCACAGGGCAATGAATTGAACCGTTTTATACATGAAGTATGAGGCATGCAGCATCATTTTCTGCCCAATTTAGCTTCTGTCTTAATGTAGCCGGTAGGCCTCCATGGACAGGATTGCAGTAAACAGTATAGGGGAACCAAGATGATAATGTCTATATTGTGTTGTGTCTTCAGCAGTGGCTGGCTTCCATAAAGGCCCTGTAGGTGAAAGAATACATAATTTGACAATTTTGTGATCTGCAGGACAAATGACAGCTCTTAAGTAAAACATCATCTCAACACTGCCAATCAAGCTGGAAAATGCTAGAATAATATCCTATGGAAAAGAGAGAGCAGAGTATAAACAACAAGTGCCCAGGAACAGGATCTCCATATCTGAATTTCTGAATGACTTTAGGGCATTTTTTAAGGCACTTAATACTCATCAATTGATGGATATGAGATTAACACTCCATTCCACTTTACCTTTACCCAGATTATCAAATATTTTATTTCTTCAGTAAGTCACGAGAGCTTAGGTTAGTAGCAAAAGGAACTGATGTAGGCACTGAGGGGAGAGTTCTGAACCTTGAGACAAAGTGGGAGAGATGTTTGTGCTGTCAGATGAAAATGGTTCCAGTTTTACTTCTTGGAAAATATAGAAACCCGATGATAACTGACCCTCTAACTCTGCAATTTTACTCTAATCTGTGGAAGCAAATATAGCAATCCTCAGTGTTGAAGAGGGCAAAGAGGTTAGGAAGGATTGTTGCACAAATCCATGGTCATTTGCATTGAGTAGCTTCTCCCTGTTGTACATGAGTTTAATTTCAATACTCCAGTAAGGCTGGAAATCTCATTAACATATTAAAGTTTTTGCAGTTAAAAGGCTTGTAATTTGCATTTTAGGATTGAGATGTATGTAGATTAAGTTCCATATGCAGAGAGATTTGCAATACAACCACCTTTTGAGAAGCCTTCTAATAAATGAGACCTGAGATTGCTGTACAGTTTGTCAGTTCTGAAGACATGTTCCAGGTTGCTGATGACATGCTTAACACACCCAATTATTGCGGGCTGAGTTGACGAGCATTTTAAAGAGTGGTCTGGTGGCTGGCTAGCGTAGTTTCATGGTTCTTGCACTGCAAGTGTGTTTAGGTTATTAATACTTTTTGAAAGCAGACTGCTGCACTATAGTGAACTTTCTAAAGATTAATCTACCAAGGTTAGTAGAGATGGGGTGCAACTGAGATAAGATTACCTGAGCTTTCTTTAACAGTTTGTACTGAGTGCTTTCAATAAATTAAATAGCCTTAACATTCCATTTCTGCAATTATAGAAAATGACCATGTATTAGGGCACTGATGTTACATTAAACGAAAACACGTAAGGAACAAGCAATGACAAAGTCATTAGGTACTGGCATTGCCCACCAGCCTTTTAGTAATTCTTTTTTGTTTTGTAATGGGTTTTCCAAAGCTTTATTGTTCAGAAAGCTGCTGGGCCCTCCTTAAATCTTTTAAAAATTTGGTTAAAGGCAAAAGTGTTTTTCTGGTCTCAAGAAAGTACAAATTACCATGGTACACACGTCACTAACGGGAACTACCTTGTGTGTTGATGTGCTCCTTGTGAAAGGGCAGCATGCCGTAACTCATAGCATAGTCAGTAAATGGCTGAAGTGGCCTAACATTGCTTCTTGCTGCATGCTGCAGTGGGTTGAAGAAAAATGTAAACGACAATCACAGACTAATTGATGAAGTCTGGCAAAAAAAAACTATAAGTAACTATGTTATACATACTTTTAGTAAAATCAAAAGTTGTTGGCTACCACAGACCTAAAAAAGCCATTGGTCTGGAATTGACTGCTAGCCTCCCCTTTGAGAACGAAGGCAATAAAAACTGGAAGACAGTAAAAACAGAAGGAAAAAAGGAAGGTAGACAAAAAGGAAGAAAGAAGGACAAAAAAGGAAGGAAGGAATGCAAAGAAAAAATGAAAGATGGCAAGAGAATAAAGACGACAAGAAAGAAAAAAGAGAAGGAAAGAAGCCATAAAAAGAAAAGAAGAAAAGAGGGAAAAAATAAAGAGGGAAAGAAAAGTAAAGAAGACAAACGAAAGAAGGAAAGAAAAGAATGATTGCAAAAAGAAGAAAAACTGGAAAAGGAAGGCAGAAAAGAAATAGAACACATGAGAAAACAAAGTAGGACACAAAAAAGGAAGAAAAGAGGGTTGACGGTATAAAATATTGGCTCCTAAAACCTAAATTACACCCCACCTATGTTTAAATAAAACTGTTACAAGTGTGCTGCGAATGAAACACAGTAAAGTTTGGTTTTGTTCCTGGGCAAAGTTTATTAAAGAACCATTGGTGATATTGAGTCCAGGAATACACTGTGGTATGCTGTGAAACAGCAGCAGTCCACTTTAAAAATAATTCACAACTGCATTAGAAGGAGACAGGAACTGATAAAGCTGGAATGTACACTGTGCTCAGTTCAATGCGTCCTACTGTGACATCAGGCAATACTGGCACTAAAGGGAACTAAACTACCTTGTTTGTGGATGTGCTCATTGTGAAAGAGGAAAATACAGTCACTCAAAGCGACGTTAACCAGAGGCTTACGTAGGCTGCCTCACTGCCTCATGCTGTATGTTGTAGTGGGCTGTAGCAAATTGGGAAAGACACAACACCAGACCAATGGGTTAAGAGAGTTGTGCCGAAAGACACTAGACCCTTTAAAAAAAATGTTTTTTAACTGCATTACACTCAGAGATGGTAATGCATGCTGTGCAACAGGGCCTTGCATTGTTCAAGCAAGCTCACTATTACTTCATAATGTAGTGCAATGGTGGGTGATATTGGTGTTTTCTCTCCTAGATCTGATGCTTAGTTTTCTGTTTCCTTGAAGGTACCCTTATGTCACTTTGGGCTCTTCAAATCTCAATGAACATTAGCTATGTATATCCATATCAGTAAAGAATTGTCATGTTGAATATTTTTGTCTTAGTTCACTATGAGGTTTTCTTTCAGTGTTCTGGCATTTATGTTGTTGGGTGTGTTGGCTTCTTTCTTGCATCTCACCCTCACATTATCAAAATTGCAACCATAGCAACATTGCCGGTACATGGCATGTGACAAATGACCATTCTTATTTCTGCTGATAGCCAAGCAAGCTTTGCAAATGCAATTATTCACCTCTAGTCAGAGTGTTTCTAAGTGCTAATAACGTCTGTTTAAGACAATGTCTGAAGTTTCATCATGTCTTCTTTTGTAGGACTCACTCTGGTGCCATTCTCTCTGGACTAATGATTTGCGCTGCACACAAATATTATTTTTGGGCTTTTGGTGTTACTTGAGGGCAGATACAATTGTGAATACAGTAAAATGAGAGACCCCATTTGTATTATGTCCTGTGGCATATCAGATCTTGAAACTCTTTCTCTACACATGTGTATGTTTTGTGTAGGGGCATTGCCCTTTTATTGAGATTGCTGAGATTTCGTTCTTGGACATGCAAACTTTTCGGCTGTCCTATTGCTTTTCGAATGAAGCTGAAGGTCATGGAGGGATTTTGGCACCTTCTCTACCTGAGTCCAAACTTCACTTTTGCATTTTACATGATGATTGTCAGTACTAGTTGCCTTGCCTTGGTGAAGATAGTGACAACCTTGCAGGATGTCCTTGTAGAACTTTTGGCAGATCTTATGGTTTGTCTCATTTGAATTGTTGTATTGCTTGGAATTTTCCAAGACCTGGGAGTGATACATCTCAGTAACTGAGGAGAAACTGAGGGGAAACATGGTTTAATGGCTTACTTAGTTCATTCAATTTATCTTTCCCTAGCGTACTATTCATTAAACTCGTCCGAGCTAGAATACTGGTGTAGATTGCCTCACCCATCAGCACAGCTCTCAGTGCAATTGTGAGGTACATCTAATGTGAGGACACTAATGGTGATTGGAATTCTTCAGAATTTTATATGTTTGCCTTTTGGTTTTGTTGGATTTTAACGTATTTGTCTTTACTGCAAGCATTGAAAATGTATAACTTCTCATTTGCAACATCACTATACCCAATATGTCATATCTTCATGATCACTTAAAGATCTGCACAAACTCCATGCCTGTTTCTTCACCCAAATTACCACGGTTGCTGCTGATTACTAATGCGTACATCTTTTACATAGCTTACTGTTGCATTGCTTCTAATTACAAATATAGCTTTCAATTATATGTATTGGGGCAGTTTACTAAAGCATGTTTGAGTAGCACTACAGCAGTACTCTTCTACAAACTGTTACAAAGCCTTTGTGAATGGTGATCGGAATGTCCAACTCCTAATTAATAAAAGAGCAAAAAGGGCAAAGCCCTTTCTATTCGTACGAATTGTATACAAACATTCCCTGACTATTCCTATTGTATTCCCATTTTAGAAGATTTGAGGCTAATTCACAAAAGCATGTAAGTAAAAGAGTATTACTAGAGTACTACATTCTGCAATCCAAAATGCAATTGTAAATAGGTCCCAAAATGTATTTACATCTTGACTGCATTGACATTCTGTGTAAGTTGTGCTATCCTTTCAATAGACCTTTGTTGTAAAACACTCTGTCACTCTATGGGTCTACTAGTGCAATAGCAAGAATTTTAAAATAAAATAGAAATACCCCATTACCAGACATTTCTACTCCTACTGAGACTAATGGTGGGCTGACAGCTCTTTTTCTTCCCTGGCATTTGCTTGAAATTCAGTCCTGGCTGGTGAGAGTAAGGATGTCCGTGCTGTCCTTTCGCCAGTCTGAGGAAGCACATCTACTGATAAGCTGACTTGACTGCTTCATTCATCTCGAACCAGCATGTTTAGGCAGGCAAGTAATGCTAGTAGCCCATGATACTGCTTGAAAATCCCTTACTATTGTACAGAGGGCTGATCCCACCTGTTGGTAATAGCTGTATGTAAATGCTTGAAGACATAACTAGCAGTAGAACTGCAAGGACACCTACCACAATGAAGCATTCCTCAATCCAATTCAACTGACTTCTCTTTCACAAGGCCTCAAGTTCTAAAACAGGGAAAATCAGAATTGCATGGGTCTCATATTCCAGTCTGCTCTCTTCTTTTCTACTTTACGAATCCAATCACAACCTCTTTCATTCACATTTTAATTTTTTATTAAATTCAGCCAGGTCATCCCCTCTGCATACAAAAGTGAGGAGTTAGACGAAGAATGCAAGAGAAAGGCATAGATTAAAAAACTGAAAAAGGAAAGAAAATGAAAATAACATTAAATTCATAATGGATTGTTGCTATCTCATGTGTGGTGGACTGCTTAATTGTACCGATTGACTGGAACTTCCATTGGTGCTCTTTTTTTCTCTGGTGTTCGACAGATGGGATGCGTCTTCCTTCTCTTCGTCCTTCTTTTTTCATAGGTGAAAGCATGCACAGTAGTTGTTCAGGTTTGGATGTTACAGATTTTGGGTTTGAATATTTTATTTTTTCAAGTCTCTGATTGCTTTCAGCAGAGAGGAGGTTTGCGTTGCCTTTTCTACAGATAGATCGGCCTGCAGGGAAGCTGTGTTTCCATCTTTTTCTTACTGAAAGTTCACTGTGAGCCCATCCCCTCTCTGTTAATTTCACCTCTGCCAGTTGTCAATCTATAACATCTGTCCACTGGCTTGTAAAGGCTGGAATGGACAGGCCTTCTGGGAAGCTACTCATATGCCCTGTTATTGCTCGAAGCAAGTACAGCATCCTATTGATTGAAGAGTCATAGTTAACATTGGCAGCCAACTTTACAGAGCTTTAACAAACATAATAAATACAGTTCTTTAATCACTCAGACCTCTTCAGCATTGCTGTTTCCTTTTGCCTTTTTTCTTATTTGAAAGCTCCCTGTAGGCAATACCTAAAAGAGTCCACATTACAAACATTATAAACATGCTTGGTTGAAGCGGGTGGTAACATTCGGGCTAAACCAACAAACATAATTCTGTTTATGGTGTTAGACCTTGGAGAACTAGAGGAAAGTGGAGATTCTTTGACATGTAGAAACATACCTCCACATGGTGCGCTACATAAGTGACCAACAACTCAGTACAACTCAGTAGATGCTGCTGGCAAAGCCCCTCACGTGGTAGGGATTTGAGGTATCTTCCCTTTTCAGAATGACCCAAGCTGCCTATTTGCCAACAGTCCCCACTGCAGCAGCCGCATAGTTCTAACAGTTAACCTCTGCATGAGTGAATTGATGCCTAAAAGCATCCTGTATTCTTCTGTTGAAGTGAAACGATGCTGAAGCAGACATTGATGAAGGCATAACATTCATGTGTAAGACAACGGCAGTGCCAAAAAGCTGGCAAATAGATGACACTCCAGTAGCATATCCAGGTCTTCACACAGCCATACCGCCCCTACACAGAACACATTGCTTAGACCATACCAAAGCTGTTTGTACAATATGTTACTAAAGACATGCCATTTGCAGTTTGTTATGCTTTTGCAACAGCACAGCTACTTATCACACAACTATGTTTAACAGAACCACTACCTTTACTTGGTCAGCACAGCACTAAAGACATACTGCCGGCAAGACAGCGCTCACTGATCAGAAGAACACTGTAATTACATGGTTATGTTATGTTAATTCAATTTACAACGCGCACAGATACTCAACAGAGTTTCCCGGCGCGAACTAAGAAAAGGGGCCATAGGCTAAGACATTATCCAAAAAGATGAGTTTTTAGCTTTTTTAAAAAAAATCGCAGGATCATGAGTGCAACAAAGCGCCAAAGGAAGAGCATTCCAGGCCAAAGCGGCCTTGCGCACAAAAGAGCTCCCACCCAGCCTCTGACGTGTAAATCTAGGTGTCAACATCAGAAATTGGGAGGAGGACCGCAGCTGTATCAAGGGGACATAAAAGGCAAGCCTCTTCTGAAGATATGAGGGGCCTAGGCCATGCAGGGCCCTATGGGCAATGGCCAGAGTTTTAAATCTAATACGCGCCTCCACCAGGAGCCAGTGTAAAGAGCGCAAATGAGCCCGCACACTACATCTGCGAGATATACCCAACAAAATTTTGACGGCCGAATTTTGGATGACCTGTAATTTATTCAGGAGAAAGCCCGGAATGCCCACATACAGAGCATTGGCATAATCTAGGCGAGACAGAATCAGGGCCCGCACAACCGTTTCTTTGGACGAACGTGGAAGGAAAGGTAAAAATTTCCTCAAAGCTTTCAAAATGCCAAAGCAAGAGCCGACCAGCTTTTTAACCTGGTTAGAGAAAGACAGGTTCTCATTAAACCAAACCCCTAGATTTTTTTACAGCCAAGTCCTTTGTTCTAGGCAAGGGAAAACCAGGGGACCAGAGTCTCTCTCGAAAGTTGTCAGGAAAGACACCATACAAGAGAACCTCCGATTTCTCTTCATTACATTTGAGCTGTGCCCGGACCAGCCAGCTGAAAACTGAAGAGAGACAGTATTGAGCCATCGAGACTGAGTCATTATCCTTACCCCAAGAAAACAGGAGCTGGGTGTCGTCCGCTAAATAAATCAGCGGAGTGACATAGATGTTAAAAAGAAGGGGACTAAGGGATGACCCCTGCGGGACACCTGTGGCTACACGCTGCGAAGCCGAGACGCACGGGGGAATCCAGATCTGCTGAGAGCGTTCCTCCAAGAAAGATTTAATCCATCGCCAAACTGTGCTGGAGATCCCAATCTCAGAGAGGCGATCCAAAAGCAGAGAGTGTGGCACCGTGTCAAACGCCACCGAGAGATCCAGCATAACTAATGCTTCTCTCCCACCGGCATCCAGACACTCACGGATTGCCTCCATCATCTCAAGCAGGGCCGACTCAGTGCTAAACAGAGCACGAAACCCTGATTGAGACGAGTGCAGCAGACCCGATGACTCAACAAAGTTGGTCAGTTGCATGGTGACAGTCTTCTCGCAGACCTTGGACAGGCTGGGTAGCAGTGAGATGTGGCGATAGTTTCCCAGTGTCAGTGGGCCAAGGGATGGTTTCTTGAGAAGAGGGAGAATCTGAGCCCGCTTCCACGCGGCTGGCACAAAGACTTCCTGCAACGACATATTGACGATTTTATTGACTTCCGGATTAATCATATCCACAACCGAAGCCAAAAGTCTAGCAGCACAGGGATCAGTTGGAGATCCCGACTTCAAGGCCTTAAGAATTTTGAGAGAACAATCCAGCTCGATAGGCTCGAAAGACGACAGGTCATTAAGAGGTGTAGCAGGCAAAAAGCCAGCTAGTATCTTACAAGCCATGCTAGACGAGGAGAAGCTAGCTTGTATAGTGCAAATCTTGTCCAAAAAGAACTTAGCCAAAATATTGCACCAAGTCTCAGAAGCTGGTACAGCACGAACCAAGGCACTGGTAGACATAAAACCTTGCACAATGGAGAATATTTCCTTGGAGTTATTACTCACTTGGTCAATACGTCGGGAATAGTAGCCGCCTTTTGCGGCAGCTATGGCAGTGTAGTAACTTTTTTGTTTAATTCTCAGTTTGTGTTTGGCTAGAGGGCAGTAGCCACTCACGTGCCAGGCCCTTTCCAATATTTTACATTCATGTTTTAGAACTTTAAGCTCAGAGGAGAACCAAGGTTTAGAAGGAGACTCTCTTGCAAATTTGAGCCGGCGCGGTGTTGAAAGTGCAGACACTGAATCCGAGATCCAATCAGTGAACCTAGATAGGTTTCCCTCAAGATCTGCCTGAAGAGAGGGCCGAGATACAGCCAAGGAACTAGCAAACTGAGTAGGATCTATCTTACTAAAAGTTGATGGACAAAAGTTCACTGCCTTCTTAACTGGCTGAGTGATTTCCCAAGAAAAGCAAATAAGGAAATGATCTGACCAAGAGACGGGAGAAGGCTCTTCCAACTGGATCGAGAAGATAGCGCACACGGTATCCAAAATATGGCCCGCCTGATGAGTAGGGTGGAAGACCCATTGGGAAAGATGTGCCAACTCCAGGGAGCTAAGAAACTCAACCGTATCTCCTGCGTCTGATTGATCGAGATGAAGATTAACGTCTCCCAAAACCAAAAAGCGGGAGAACCGCAAAGCACGTTCAGCCATGGCGTCCCCACATGATTTAAGAAAGGCCGCCGACGGACCTGGAGGGCGGTAAATAAGGGATCCACCAAGAGTGAAGTGAGGTGAGAACTGTATACTAAAGTCCAAAACCTCACAAACACTCCATACAATGAAGGCCTCACCATGCAGCACCCAGCGCTCCCTATATAAAAAAGCCAGGCCGCCTCCTCTGCCGGCTGCACGGTCAACCCGATGAAGCTTGTACCCAGAGGGTGTTGCCAATGCCACAATAGGATTAGAGAAGGTGCCCAGCCAAGTCCCCGTAATAAACAGCAGATCCAAGGCTTTTTCAGTTATCATATCAAACACATCTAAATAGTGCCTCCTTAAATATCTGACATTAATCAAAGCAGCGCTAATACGCACCGATTTATTATTTCTATGAAACCGATGAACAGGAGACGAAGCGGGCATCAGTGTAAACCCACACTCTGGGCAACCACGGGCCGACAGGAAGGACATGGGGCCACCTCTGTGAGAAGAACAGGGGGGAGGCCGAAGCGTTTTCAAAAGCTCACCAGAGTATTGACATAAATCAACAGCAAAAGGCCCAGCCCGGGCAGCATAACTTGCCCTGGTCGCTGACTTGCCGCGGACGGGCGCAGACGGGCTTGACTTAAGCGCGCCTCTGGCGCGCTGGCGGCGCGCCCGCTGCGCGCGTCCGTGTCCTTCTTCTTAACAGCTTTGCTTCAATGGCCAGAAGACAAAGATTCAACTTGTGGGTCCAGTGGACTTTACTGTAAACCTGAGCTGACTTTATGGGTTCTATCCTTAAACCAGCATAACCATAATGTATTTGACAATAACCTCCTTTTCATGCCCCCATTTCACAAGCCAGTGTTGTTGCCAAAAATTCCTTCTTCCACTTGCATTAATTTCATGGCATCCTCCTTCTACTAATGATTGGGCATACAAATTCCATAGTTCTAGCTGTGGGATTCTCGTGCCTGGACTACTGCAGTGCAATCTACACCTGTCTACAAAAAACAAACCTGTCCAAACTCTAAAGGGGCCAAAATCACATCTTATTGGCCCTCAAATTCCTATACTGGCCCTCATTCCAAAACATTCTTCCTCATACACAAAGCACTACAAAAATGTGCACCCAAATAGCTCTAAAATATCTTCCAGCCTTGCTAACCTATTATAAGTTTTATGTCATTCAATCACAACCTTCTTGCTTCTAGGCCCTACAGATGCAACTGATTTGGCGACAGAAACCCTTCAAGTGCAAGGTTCCATATTGATGAATGTCCTACCCAAACACTTAAGTATTAAAAAAGAATGTCTGAAGTTCAGAAGAGGCTTGAAGTATCATCGCTATCTCTTCTTCTCCTAAGCACTTCACCCTTCAGAACTTTCCAAAGCACAGAGTTTGAGGCAGACGACTAAGATCAGTGACACATGGATGCATCATTTTGGGCTTGGAGGAGTGCAAGTCCTATTGGGAATTAATGGGGTTCCTATCCCACCAAATTTGCAGTTCGCCTGCCTCATTTAGATTTATAGGAATCACTAGGATTCAAGCAGTGACACATTAGCTGACACCAATATTGAAAACCTATGACCAATGGCCTACCCTGATATGAGTTAACATGACATATCATTTCTGCCCTCCCGCTTATAGCTACCATCAGCCATGACCTCTTTCACTTCACCTTTTGGAATGCACAACCAACAATTTCTCTCAATCATACATCTTCCTAGATGAATTTGAATCGGCTACAGGTTAACCACAGGCGAATTATTAGCCAACTGTTTTGCAAATAATTATTTTTAAAGTTAATCATTCGTGATATGTTGCTATCGATGTTTCAGTTATGAGGCGATTATGAGGACGTTATGAGGAAGTAGATTCATTCCTGTTTCAATTGATAAGTTCAGAGTAAGTGATATCGCTGGTAACTTGTCCCATGACACAAGTCACCCTCAGCCAGTCCCAGTTTTTTTTTTTAACTAAATTGCTTTTGGGATTTGTAAACATGCTGCATGACTTTTTCTATTATAGTTGACCATACATTTTCCATCATGCAGAACACTGTTGGCAAGAAACCTGGACTGAAATTGGCGTGGCAATGGTGCAATGGGCCCCAGTGCAAGTAAATGAAACAGATCGATCCATTTGCTTCCTGGTTTGGTTGTGGCTTTAGAGCCACTGCATATGCTGCACCAATAATAGCTATGCCCATGAGGACTGGATAAAAGAGTGACTTGTGAGATGAGCTTGGTGTCAGCCATGCACTCCTTACAAAGCACATTTAGCCATCTGTTTTTACCAACTCACCCCTCCTGGTTTTACTTCATTGTCATCCAGAGGCACCAGCAGGCTTGCAACACATTACACCTGACTCACAAAGCTTTTATGCATGAGTTGATGTGATAGACTTCTGTAATTCAGGAACAAGTCACAGATACAAGAAAATATGTGACAATATCTGTACTATGTGCCACAGGGTTGGAGGAAATAGGAATTTCAAAGGAATCTAAAAAAGCAAACCTGAAAAATGGAGACACTAGTGAAAGCGTAAAGCAGATTTTTATCAAAAGATAAAGTCTTCGGATGTTTAACACATTTCCCTGAAGTCTTTCTCCAGACGAAGGGACAACACAAGGCAGTTCCAAATGGTGATACCCGGCCACAGCAAGGATTTCACACAAAACCCTTTTGGTCTTGCAGGAAGGATAACGAGGTTGTTGTGGGAGGCAGCCTTCTTTGCGGTTGCTTGGAAGAACTGTCTTCAAGTAGCATTCGGAGGTGCACCAGTACAGCGGCTAGCATACGAGCACAGGGCAATGAATTGAACCATTTGCTTCGGCTACTGCTAGTAGAGACAGTTCCATGTTGGTATGAATTGATCCGTTTTATACATGAAGTATGAGGCATGCAGCATCATTTTCTGCCCAATTTAGCTTCTGTCTTAATGTAGCCGGTAGGCCTCCATGGACAGGATTGCAGTAAACAGTATATGGGAACCAAGATGATAATGTCTATATGGTGTTGTGTCATCAGCAGTGGCTGGCTTCCATAAAGGCCCTGTAGGTGAAAGAATACGTAATTTGACAATTGTGTGATCTGCAGGACAAATGACAGCTCTTAAGTAAAACATCATCTCAACACTGCCAATCAAGCTGGAAAATGCTAGAATAATATCCTATGGAAAAGAGAGAGCAGAGTATAAACAAGTGCCCAGGAACAGGATCTCCATATCTGAATTTCTGAATGACTTTAATACTCATCAATTGATGGATATGAGATTGACACTCCATTCGACTTTACCTTAACCCAGATTATCAAATATTTTATTTCTTCACTAAGTCACGAGAGCTTAGGTTAGTAGCAAAAGGAACTGATGTAGGCACTGAGGGGAGATTTCTGAACCTTGAGACAAAGTGGGAGAGATGTTTGTGCTGTCAGATGAAAATGGTTCCAGTTTTACTTCTTGGAAAATATAGAAACCTGATGATAACTGACCCTCTAACTCTGCAATTTTACTCTAATCTGTGGAAGCAAATATAGCAATCCTCAGTGTTGAAGAGGGCAAAGAGGTTAGGAAGGATTGTTGCACAAATCCATGGTCATTTGCATTGAGTAGCTTCTCCCTGTTGTACATGAGTTTAATTTCAATACTCCAGTAAGGCTGGAAATCTCATTAACATATTAAAGTTGTTGCAGTTAAAAGGCTTGTAATTTGCATTTTAGGATTGAGATGTATGTAGATTAAGTTACAGATGCAGAGAGAGTTGCAATACAACCACCGTTTGAGAAGCCTTCTAATAAATGAGACCTGAGATTGCTGTACAGTTTGTCAGTTCTGAAGACATGTTCCAGGTTGCTGATGACATGCTTAACACACCCAATTATTGCGGGCTGAGTTGACGAGCATTTTAAAGAGTGGTCTGGTGGCTGGCTAGCGTAGTTTCATGGTTCTTGCACTGCAAGTGCCTTTAGGTTATTAATACTTTTTGAAAGCAGACTGCTGCACTATAGTGAACTTTCCAAATATGAATCTACCAAGGTTAGTAGAGATGGGGTGCAACTGAGATAAGATTACCTGAGCTTTCTTTAACAGTTTGTACTGAGTGCTTTCAATAAATTAAATAGCCTTAACATTCCATTTCTGCAATTATAGAAAATGACCATGTATTAGGGCACTGATGTTACATTAAACGAAAACACGTAAGGAACAAGCACTGACAAAGTCATTAGGTACTGTCATTGCCCACCAGCCTTTTAGTAATTCTTTTTTGTTTTGTAATGGGTTTTCCAAAGCTTTATTGTTCAGAAAGCTGCTGGGCCCTCCTTAAATCTTTTAAAAATTTGGTTAAAGGCAAAAGTGTTTTTCTGATCTCAAGAAAGTACACATTAACATGGTACACACGTCACTAACGGGAACTACCTTGTGTGTGGATGTGCTCCTTGTGAAAGGGCAGCATGCCGTAACTCATAGCATAGTCAGTAAATGGCTGAAGTGGCCTAACATTGCTTCTTGCTGCATGCTGCAGTGGGTTGAAGAAAAATGTAAACGACAATCACAGACTAATTGATGAAGTCTGGCAAAAAAAACTATAAGTAACTATGTTATACATACTTTTAGTAAAATCAAAAGTTGTTGGCTACCACAGACCTAAAAAAGCCATTGGTTTGGCATTGACTGCTAGTCTCCCCTTTGAGAACGAAGGCAAGAAAAACTGGAAGACAGTAAAAGCAGAAGGAAAAAAGGAAGGTAGACAAAAAGGAAGAAAGAAGGACAAAAAAGGAAGGAAGGAATGCAAAGAAAAAATGAAAGATGGAAAGGGAGAAAGGAGGAAATAAAATAATAAAGACGACAAGAAAGAAAAAAGAGAAGGAAAGAAGCCATAAAAAGAAAAGAAGGAAAGAGGGGAAAAATAAAGAGGGAAAGAAAAGTAAAGAGGACAAAAAGAAAGAAGGAAAGAAAAGAATGATTGCAAAAAGAAGAAAAACTGGAAAAGGAAGGCAGAAAAGAAATAGAACACATGAGAAAACAAAGTAGGACACAAAAAAGGAAGAAAAGAGGGTTGACAGGATAAAATATTGGCTCCTAAAAACTAAATTACACCCCACCTATGTTTAAATAAAACTGTTACAAGTGTGCTGCAAATGAAACACAGTAAAGTTTGGTTTTGTTCCTGGGCAAAGTTTATTAAAGAACCATTGGTGATATTGAGTCCAGGAATACACTGTGGTATGCTGTGAAACAGCAGCAGTCCACTTTAAAAATAATTCACAACTGCATTAGAAGGAGACAGGAACTGATAAAGCTGGAATGTACACTGTGCTCAGTTCAATGCGTCCTACTGTGACATCAGGCAATACTGGCACTAAAGGGAACTAAACTACCTTGTTTGTGGATGTGCTCATTGTGAAAGAGGAAAATACAGTCACTCAAAGCGACGTTAACCAGAGGCTTACGTAGGCTGCCTCACTGCCTCATGCTGTATGTTGTAGTGGGCTGTAGCAAAATGGGAAAGACACAACACCAGACCAATGGGTTAAGAGAGTTGTGCCGAAAGACACTAGACCCTTTAAAAAAAATGTTTTTTAACTGCATTACACTCAGAGATGGTAATGCATGCTGTGCAACAGGGCCTTGCATTGTTCAAGCAAGCTCACTATTACTTCATAATGTAGTGCAATGGTGGGTGATATTGGTGTTTTCTCTCCTAGATCTGATGCTTAGTTTTCTGTTTCCTTGAAGGTACCCCTATGTCACTTTGGGCTCTTCAAATCTCAATGAACATTAGCTATGTATATCCATATCAGTAAAGAATTGTCATGTTGAATATTTTTGTCTTAGTTCACTATGAGGTTTTCTTTCAGTGTTCTGGCATTTATGTTGTTGGGTGTGTTGGCTTGTTTCTTGCATCTCACCCTCACATTATCAAAATTGCAACCATAGCAACATTGCCGGTACATGGCATGTGACAAATGACCATTCTTATTTCTGCTGATAATCAAGCAAGCTTTGCAAATGCAATTATTCGCCTCTAGTCAGAGTGTTTCTAAGTGCTAATAACGTCTGTTTAAGTCAATGTCTGAAGTTTCATCATGTCTTCTTTTGTAGGACTCACTCTGGTGCCATTCTCTCTGGACTAATGATTTGCGCTGCACACAAATATTATTTTGGGGCTTTTGCTGTTTCTTGAGGGCAGATACAATTGTGAATACAGTAAAATGAGAGACCCGATTTGTATTATGTCCTGTGGCATATCAGATCTTGAAACTCTTTCTCTACACATGTGTATGTTTTGTGTAGGGGCATTGCCCTTTTATTGAGATTGCTGAGATTTCGTTCTTGGACATGCAAACTTTTCAGCTGTCCTATTGCTTTTCTAATGTAGCTGAAGGTCATGGAGGGAGTTTGGAACCTTCTCTACCTGAGTCCAAACTTCACTTTCACATTTTACATGATGATTGTCAGTACTAGTTGTCTTGCCTTGGTGAAGATAGTGACAACCTTGCATGATGTCCTTGTAGAACTTTTGGCAGATCTTATGGTTTGTCTCATTTGAATTGTTGTATTGCTTGGAATTTTCCAAGACCTGGGAGTGACACATCTCAGTAACTGAGGAGAAACTGAGGGGAAACATGGTGTAATGGCTTACTTAGTTCATTCAATTTATCTTTCCCTAGCGAACTATTCATTACACTCGTCCGAGCTAGAATACTGGTGTAGATTGCCTCACCCATCAGCACAGCTCTCAGTGCAATTTTGAGGTACATCTAATGTGAGGACACTAATGGTGATTGGAATTCTTCAGAATTTTATATATTTGCCTTTTGGTTTTGTTGGATTTTAACGTATTTGTCTTTACTGCAAGCATTGAAAATGTATAACTTCTCATTTGCAACATCACTATACCCAATATGTCATATCTTCATGATCACTTAAAGATCTGAACAAACTCCATGCCTGTTTCTTCACCCAAATTACCACGGTTGCTGCTGATTACTAATGCGTACATCTTTTACATAGCTTACTGTTGCATTGCTTCCAATTACAAATATAGCTCTAAATTGCATGTATTGGGACAGTTTACTAAAGCATGTTTGAGTAGCACTACAGCAGTACTCTTCTACAAACTGTTACAAAGCCTTTGTGAATGGTGATCGGAATGTCCAACTCCTAATTAATAAAAGAGCAAAAAGGGCAACACCCTTTCTGTTCGTACGAATTGTATACAAACATTCCCTGACTATTCCTATGTTATTCCCATTTGAGAAGATTTGAGCCTAATTCACAAAAGCATGTAAGTAAAAGAGTATTACTAGAGTACTACATTCTGCAATCCAAAATGAAATTGTAAATAGGTCCCAAAATGTATTTACATCTTGACTGCATTGACATTCTGTGTAAGTTGTGCTATCCTTTCAATAGACCTTTGTTGTAAAACACTCTGTCACTCTATAGGTCTACTAGTGCAATAGCAAGAAATTTAAAATAAAATAGAAATACCCTATTACCAGACATTTCTACTCCTACTGAGACTAATGGTGGGCTGACAGCTCTTTTCCTTCCCTGGCATTTGCTTGAAATTCAGTCCTGGCTGGTGAAAGTAAGGATGTCCGTGCTGTCCTTTCGCCAGTCTGAGGAAGCACATCTACTGAGAAGCTGACTTGACTGCTTCATTCATCTCGAGCCAGCATGTTTAGGCAGGCAAGTAATGCTAGCCCATGATTCTGCTTGAAAATCCCTTACTATTGTACAGAGGGCTGATCCCACCTGTTGGTAATAGCTGTATGTAAATGCTTGAAGACATAACTAACAGTAGAACTGCAAGGACACCTACCACAATGAAGCATTCCTCAATCCAATTCAACTGACTTCTCTTTCACAAGGCCTCAAGTGCTAAAACAGGGAAAATCAGAATTGCATGGCTCTCATATTCCAGTCTGCTCTCTTCTTTTCTACTTTACGAATCCAATCACAACCTCTTTCATTCACATTTTAATGTTTTATTAAATTCAGCCAGGTCATCACCTCTGCATACAAAAGTGAGGAGTTAGACGAAGAATGCAAGAGAAAGGCATAGATTAAAAAATTGAAAAAGGAAAGAAAATGAAAATAACATTAAATTCATAATGGATTGTTGCTATCTCATGTGTGGTGGACTGCTTAATTGTACCGATTGACTGGAACTTCCATTGGTGCTCTTTTCTTCTCTGGTGTTCGACAGATGGGATGCGTCTTCCTTCTCTTCGTCCTTCTTTTTTGATAGGTGAAGGCATGCACAGTAGTTGTTCAGGTTTGGGTGTTACAGATTTTGGGTTTGAATATTTTATTTTTTCAAGTCTCTGATTGCTTTCAGCAGAGAGGAGGTTTGCGTTGCCTTTTCTACAGATAGATCGGCCTGCAGGGAAGCTGTGTTTCCATCTTTTTCTTACTGAAAGTTCACTGTGAGCCCATCCCCTCTCTGTTAATTTCACCTCTGCCAGTTGTCAATCTATAACATCTGTCCATTGGCTTGTAAAGGCTGGAATGGACAGGCCTTCTGGGAAGCTACTCATATGCCCTGTTATTGCTCGAAGCAAGTACAGCATCCTATTGATTGAAGAGTCATAGTTAACATTGGCAGCCAACTTTACAGAGCTTTAACAAACATAATAAATACAGTTCTTTAATCACTCAGACCTCTTCAGCATTGCTGTTTCCTTTTGCCTTTTTTCTTTGCTGGTCTATACATATATACTTCCCAGAGAGAAACAGATTATGAAAAGTTACTGAAGGAGCTGTGAATTTCATATAGTTTTTATGATTTTGAAGTCAAAACAGCAAATAGAATCCAAGCATAAAAGCTGGTAGAACTATGTCTCATGGGTGGGAACAAGAATATAAGTTATTTGAAACTACTCACAATATTTTACTTTCCAAATTCATATAATAATTATCTATGGATATCCCTATTTGTTTATAGGTGCAAAAGAGCTAATGAAATTTATTCACAGTGTGTTGCCTAAAACAGACACTTTTAAAAACGTTAAACCGTAGAATAAAAATGTAGAACAAAATAATAAATAATTTAAAAAACAATCTATCTAGTAACTGATTAAACATTGGTACAATTTTATTGGTTTTACAGATCACCTGAGTTCATCAACAAGTGATAAAGTTTCTTTTTTAAGTCTGTCTATCTACAATCACTTTTTGTTTGACTGGATCAATTAATTTCCAATGCACCACATAAAAAATGGCATATTCTCTTTTCTGTATTTCTTCATGAAGAGCACCTTATTGAGTGAGAGTGTGTCCGTTCATTGTGATGCATCTGTGTACCTTGGTCAGGAAATAGACTAGACCTCATCCAGACTTAATATGTGTGGAGTGGACCCCTTTAGTACATTAACGCAAGGAGCAGGCAGAAACATTTTAACCTTTCTGGAGATTCTCTATAGTAACAGGGACCACTGTCAAGGGTGAGGTTACTGTTGCCTTTTCAGAGTGAGTGTCTTCTTCTTTCTCACCTTCATATGTTTAGAACCCAACCTTTCATGCACCTTGTCTTGCATTTTGTTTTCGTTTTAGAATCTATTTTAATGGTATCTAATCAAATTACAGAAAATATATTAATGATCTTAAGGTTTACAGAATAATATATTAAGTACACATACCATATGAAAACTGAGTCATTAAAATAAGAGAAAAGTAGAACTCAGTGTAATTATGGCAGTTATAATACACTATGGGACGATTACGATGAGGCCCATAAAGCCTCTGACATGTGGTCGGAAGCTTTACGGGCTTCATCGTCGGTTTCAATTTCGACTGGCTGATTAGGATACAACCGGTCGGAACTAAAACCGGCCGTCATTCCGGCTTGGCTTCCAATGGGCTCCAGGAAGTCAGAGACCGGCCCTTAATCCACATGGACGGCGGTTTACGCTGTCCGGATTACGATTCACGGTTTCCGGCAGGGTTTCCATGCCGGCCTTTCTGACATGGAAACCCTGTTGGAAAGCATGTTTGGGGGCCCCTAGAAGGGCCTTCTTCTGTTTTCTGCCTCCAGTTGGGGGCCGAGAGGGCTCCATAGGTGCTCCCTTGTTGATCCCTACACCTTGGGTGCAGGGATGAACACAGACTCCCATTCCTCTATGAGAGCTTGTTTTATGGGCGGTTTACTCCTGTAACACAAGCTCCCATAGACAAATGAGAGTATGCTACAACACCATCTGCGGTCGCATCGTCATTAGGCGGTCAGTCCCAATTTCCGCCACGGTGTCCGACATCGAAATAAGCCTCTATATGTTCATACATGTTTTATATACTAACCATGGTATGAAACACCCTAATATAAGGAAAAATATAGAGGTAGGAGGGGCAGGAAAATGTATACAAATATGGGATCTATCCAGCCGTGGTCCGTACAGGCAACAGCGGTGGGGCTTGGTGGGGGGATTCCGACGGACGATAAGGAGGGTAAAAATAATTATTTATGTAATTTTCCCTCTGCATCATCCCTCAAAATCCCCCCACCTGGCCTCACCACCCCCCGGCTGTTACCTGCACGGACCGCGGCTGGATCTAACATACAATTTTGAGATACATCATACTACTGAAAATATTATTACACCGAAAATCAATAGTGGAATTAACATCATAATTTCACAGTCTAGTTTTATAATGAAATATATTTAGTTTTACCAACATTGTGAGAATTGTTCAGAGTTACATTTTTATAAAAATCTATTTTGATATCTTCATGTGAAGTAAATGAATATATTCTAACTTTCCTATGGTTATCATATATTCCATTCTATCAAGATACAAATGATAGTTTTGATTTGTCTATCCAGCAAGAGCTTAATATCTGAGAGCAACAACTATAACAACAGTGCTAAACAACAGCTATACAATTATCAATGATACAATAATCATTCTAATTTAGTATTTTAGAAATATAAAGGAAAACAATCAATCCAAAAATCTTGATTCAGTTTTGCAACCATAAAACATAACAAACAACATTAAAAAATACAATTCACAACTAAAAGCAGCATGATGTATGATTCATACTTTAAATATAAATAGTTGTGGAAAATAACCTTATTCAATTAGAAGTTAACCATCTCCTAATCTTTAAACATTCCTTTAAAAACAATAATTGATTGCAATTGATTGCAATTATTACAAAAATTGCAAAGCATGTGAGCATTGTCTAAAACCACATCTCTTAAATAACGGTGTAAGGCAATGTAATCTTTCTTCCTTAAAAAATGTATTAAAAAATAACATAATATATAGTACTTTGATACTAAATACAGTAACAAGGGCAGATAGGAAGGTCTTTTGACCATTCACCCATGTTGGAGAAAGCGTCCAAAAATGGACATTGCTTAGCCACAAAGAGGTTAACATAAACTTATGTTGAAAGATAGTAACTTCTGTTAAATACAATTCCTAATTCAAAGGCTAATAGCAAGGAATTGGCAGGGTAGGTTATTTTAAATGCTTCCCTCTGATCCTGCTTCTCCTCACAAACGTTCATGTATGGTGTTTTAATATATACATCTTTGAAATGTTACGGGAGAACTGGGATTTTTTAAAATAGCAGATCTGCCCATCCTCACATACAACTTTTCTAGGTGGTCTATCCAGGGAGTGAGCATAGAGAAAGCCAGCTCTGAAGAACCAATCTATCCAAGATATTTTCAGGTTTAGTCGATACAACATGTCTCAGCATAGGGCATGAAGGCTGGTCAAATCCTCCAAATAGTTAATACCCGTTTCCTTGTGACATATGTATTTTGAACAGCTGGGCAGGACTGGTAATAGTCTGTTTAAAAAATGATTTTCCGTTTAGCTTTACAAACGTTAAAAGTGGCCCAATTTACTTGTAAATCTAAATACTGACTCAATGGTAGTAATACATTGTTTTTACCTAATGGATATCTAAAGAGAACCAAATATATGGGAACTAATAAGGGTTTTTACCTACACATCTATAAAGGCTCACCTGTATTACCACTTTGTGACAGCCCACATCAGAAGAACTGCAAAATTATTTGCAACTGGTAGAGTATGCTGCTGCATTACCGGTAGGCCAGGCATCTTCAGCAGGACAGATGCTACTCTCCTGTTCCATCAGTGGTTTCCTCGCTGCAAAAGGGTTCTTTTTTTAGCGTAGTCATTATTCACAAGGCCATGTAAGAAAATGTGTCTGCCTTTTCAGCTTCCAAAATTTGCTGTTATTCCCATGTATGTATCCTATGATCTGATAATCTTGTATTACTATAGGTCCAGAAAACCAACTATGCCACATATGGTGAGGAGGCTTTTTGGTAGCCGCTGTCAAAACTTGGAATTCTTTTTCAGTTCAGATGCACTCTGAAAGCTTTCTTATGATTTCCAAAAGACTTCAGAAACCTGGTTACTTACTTTTTTAAGCTCTTGATTTTGTTCTCAGTTGTTATGTTTTTCTTAACCCGTTTAAGTGCCAAAAATGTGATGTGCATGTTGTGCTTGTCAAATGTTGTATAAAACATATTAGTCATATCTTTAAAAAAAAGTCCAGATCCCAACAAGAGTGTCTTCAGAATTGAGAGATTTTTAACAATTCTCGCAAGCATTAAACACGTCTTTATCTGCTATTAAATTATTTTCTACTTTAATAATATTTTTTATAGAGTTCTGATGTTTTTTATTGTTGAACACACTGGCCAAAATGTTGCCTACTGTATCCTTTCCTCCAGAATATTTCACTTTGATCTTTAAAAAGTATTCCTAGTGTAATGAGTTATACTTTTATTTAATTCAACTTTTGCTTTTGGGGTCAGATATCATGAAATACAATATTAGTAAAATCGAGATATTTTAAGGAGTTATCTGTTTGAGAAGGATAAAATAAGTTATATTTAGATAACAATTTCTTTTAACCAGGATGGAAAATAATAAAAGCTCATAAGGCAGCTTTATATCAGTTTCTATTATTGAAAGTGGATTGTTAAAACTAAAAATAAATCACTAACAAAAGCCATTAATTGTTTATTTAAATTATCATCAAATAGTAAGCAATCATTTAATCTGTATGTAACATTTTTTCTGTCAATGCCTGAATCATATAAGCATGATTGAATAGGGATATAGAATATATTTCTCACCTTATACAATTTCCTATCAGGGGTTTACCTGTGAAGATATACTCAATTTTGCTTTGAACTCATGCAGTTGAATTTCTTCAAGAGTCAGATGCACATCTAAAAATAAGCACAGCTTCGATAGCTTTCTGAATATGAGCAGGAGCATATGTATATATTGAACATGAGTCGGCCCGACATCGTCGCAGACTTGGGACCGACGAACCTCTGGTCAGCGGTCCAGACACCGCTATTATGATGCGACCGAACATGGTGAGGTCGCATTCTCCCATTTCCCTATGGGAGATTGTGTTACGCCCGTAAACTGGCATAACACAAGCTCCCACAGAGAAATGGGAGATTGTGTGAACCCTGAACCCCTGTTGCCTGCTACAGGGTGCAGGGATTAACAGGGGGGGCGCCATAGGTGCCCACCTCGGCCCCCAACCGAAGGTTGCAAGGGAGAGGGGCACCTACTAGGGGCCCCCAAACATGCTGTCATGGAAACTCTGCTGGAAACCGTGCATAGTAATCCGGACAGGGTAAACCAGTGTCCATGTGGATTACAGGCCGGTTCCAACTGGCCGACGGGCTCCTTGAGCCTGTCGGAAGCCAGCCAGAATGACAGGCCTGTTTCAGTTCTGACCAGCTGTTTCATAATCAGCCGGTCTGAAGTGAAACCGACGATGTCAGTCGTAAAAAAGACATCGTAATAGGCCACATAAATATAAATGAAGGAAATTGGCAGGCTGTCATTTGGGCAATAGAGGGAAAGAACTAAACATAACAAACGCAATGTTTTTTTTACTTTTAATTATTTAATATCCTTACAAGGTTTCTTGTTTAGGAAAAATGAATGCATTTAATTTAGACAGATGACGTGAGTTTCGACAGATAAGCAATTATTTTGGACAGATGAGTAGAACTTTATGCCTCTCAAATAAGATTGCCTAGTCTCCTCATATTCAAGTGAAAATATAAAGCATATTTAAAAGAACATAAGTATCTCTTGATAAACCACCAAAATAGACTAATATATGAATAAAAAAACTTAGAATAATGTTTATCAGGAGAGTGGTACAGGTTATTATGTTGTAAATGCTCCTAATTTATAGAAAATAAGATTGCATTGCAAAACAACATCCCGCTAATAAGGAAGAACAGAGAGCTTGGAAATGGAAAAAAGGGAAGAAGAATTGATTAAAACATGAAGTACAATATAAGGGACAGAAGCCAGAAATGAACAAAAAACATCAGAGATGACAAGGTTAAGAGGGGAAATGTAGAATCAGAGTTTGAGGAGTAGAAAGAGGTGATGTAGAGAGAGAGGAAGCATGAGAAGAGACTATTAAGGTAGAGAGAGATGTGACAGGGAGAGTGAAACTTTAGGTAATGAATAGAGTCAGGTGAGTTAAAAAAGTAGGATCAAACAGAGCTAGGGATTATGTAAGGAGTAAGGTTAGGGAGTCAGAGAAAAACAGAAGTGAGTAGAGAGATAGAGGAGGATAGAGAGAGTTGCAGAGAGGGGGTGATTAAATCATATTGAGAGGTAAGGACAGGTAAGTAGAGGGGTATCAAGATGGAGAGGAAGAGAGCTGACTAAAAGAGATAGGGAGAACCAGAGAGATGGGAGCTAGATTGCTATTAATAGAGGGAGGTGAAGTGGAAGGGAAGGTATATAGTAAGAGTTGAAGTAGAGGGAAAGAGAGACACACACAGCAGTGAAAAAAAAGATGTACCATAGAGAGAGTGACAATTAGAGAGAGACATGGCAGAGTGAGCAAGTTGAATCTGTGAAACCTGAGCAAGAGTGCAATGAGGTAGAGAGAGAGAAAGAAAGAGAGAGAGATGATATAGAGAGGAAGAGATAGCGGTAAAAAGATAGAGAAGAATAGAGAGCTAGCGGTAGAAGGAGAGGTAGCAAGTGAGAGGTAAAGTTAGAGTGAGGTTGGAAGAGAAATAGGTAACTAGGGAAGGATAAGGTAAACAGAGAGAGAAGAAAGTTGAAATTGAGAGAAGAAGTGGGCAGAGGTAAAGGAAAACAATGGTAGCTACAAGAAGATAGAGTTGTGGTAGAGCAAACGAGCAATAGAGAGGATGAGAGAGAGCTAAAAGCAAGTGAAATAGAGGTGTAGAACTCAGGAGAGGCACTAAGAGAGGTACAGTTAGAAAGACATGTAGATTGAGGTGAGGTACAGTAAGAGAAAGTCAGGGAAATACAGATGGGAAGAAAAGAGACGTTGGGAGAGTAAGAGGTGATGAGGGCAGGGAGACAAGAAGGCAGGTATAAAGAGAGGGAGGCAGAGACTGAAGTAAAGAAGAGGGGTAGGGAACTCCTCAATCCCTTGTTTAGCATGAGGTGCTGCTTCTTGACCATTATAATAACACTCCTAATATCACCTGGTAGCTCCTTCCCAGAGTTTCTGACACTGATGGCATTGATAAGTATAGGGAGGTAGGTGGCAATTGAAATTATATGGATCACAAATAGGACCCTGAGGATCACCGTAGAAATGAGGAATTACCGGGAGAATCGGTAATTTGAACTATAATATTTCCCAGTATTTCACCCTTAAACTCCCCTTGCTTTAAACTGGCAGAGTCTCTGAGTGAGCATTAAGGGGTAGTAAGGAGTTTGTAGGGTTCAGGAAAGGGTAGCATTGAAGGTATTAAGAGGCTTTTATTGTTTAGGGAAGCATAGCGTTAAAGAGTAATAAGAGCTTTTAGGGTTCAGGGAATAGCAGCTTTAAGAGGTAGTATGGGTTTCTAGGGTTCAGGGATGGGTCATGTTAAGGGTTAGTGGAGTTTTTAGGGTTAAGGAATGAGTATCGAAAGTGATAGTAAATGGTTTGTAGGGTTCAAGAAAGGGTATCCTTAAAGGATAATAAGGGGTTCAGAGAAGGGTAGAAGTGGCAAGGGTTTTTGGGGTTGTTAGATCAAGCATCTTTTGGTGTGTTTTCCCTGTCTTTTTGCTCTCTGACCTCCTGGTTTTGACTTTGTTTTTGCTGGTTTAATGTCTCTGTGCACTTTCTCACTACTGTTCAGTGCTAAAGTACAAGTGCTCCTATTGTAAATTGTGTCATGGATTGGTGTTTCCATGATTGGCATATCTGACTTACTACTAAGTCCCTAGTAAAGTGCACTGAGAGTGCCAGGGCCTGTAAATCAAATGTTGCTGGTGGTCCTCAGACCTGCCACTGCAGTGTCTGTGCGCAGTTTGTAACTGCCATGTCGGCCTGGCAAGTGCACCCACTTGTCAGGCCCTAACCTTCCCTTTCCTTACATGTAAGTCACCCTTCAGGTAGGCCGAAGGTACCCATGTGGGCAGGTTGCTGTATATGTTAAAGGTAGGACATGTACTGATCTGTGTGACATGTCCTGGTAGTGAATTACTATGTATTTCACTTTTCACTATGGTAAGACTATCTGTCCCATAGAATAGAATGGGAGTTTACTTATAACATCTTATAAGCATAACTTCCCATTCGGACAAGATAGGGAATGGAGTTTAGTATGCCTGGACTCAGAATGTAAAAATGCATCTTTTAGTAAAGATGATATGTATGTTCTGTGATTGAAAATACCACTTTTAGAAAGTAGGTATATTCTTACTTAGCCATCCTGTGTGCCTCTGCTGGGTTTGTGGATTGACTGTCTGGCTTTGCTGTGACAGGAGCTGGGAATGTGCATTCTCTTCAGACAGCCACAAGGGGGGTTGAGGTGTGTCCTGCCTTTCCTGGCTGAGTCAGGGCTGGGCTGAACAGACCTGGGCTGCATTTAGAGTAGTTGGAGGAGATTTCCTTGCACCTGAATGGGCCTGGTCTGCTTTAGATAATGCTGTCTCCAACTCCCTCCAAGAAGCTGGTCCAGAGAGGACCAGACTGGTTTGGACTAGGAACAGACACTCTCTGCCTAACAGAATAAAGAGAAACTGAGTATAAATATTGGGGCCAAAACCCCAGAACTTTAGAACTTGCTGGAATCAAGGAACCTGCCTCAAAGAAGAGCTGGAAGAGCTGCCAGGAGGAGTACTGCAACTTTGCTGTGTTGTTGCTTTGTTGGGTTTCCCTGCAGTTGCTGCTTCTACCTTGGGCAGTGAAAGGACTCGACTAAACTTTCTACTTTTGCAGAGTATCTCCAAGGGCTTGAAACTGAGCTTGCCTCCTGTTCTGAAAGGCTCAGGGACCGCATTGACTTCACCGACCTCTGGTTACCGCTTCTGGAACCGCGGTTTCAGTCGCCACAGGGGGGGGGGAGCAACTGACTACGTCACCGAGCCCATTGCTGGCTCCATGTCCCGAAGGAACCACAGAGGGCACCGTCCGCATTTCGCACCGCAACCCTGGTCTCACCGATGACGACGACCGATGATACCGCTACCGAACCACTGATTAAACCCTGACCTGTGGGACCGCACTCGGCACCGTCTCATTTCACTTCGCCGCTCTGGTCTCACTGACACCGTCGTTGCACGCTGACCGCGACTTCCTTGACCGCATCGTGGCTTAGGGGCACCACTCGTAAGACACACCACGCACCACCCCATCCCACACCGCAGTCCAGACCGACTGACTCCAGCTTCCCACAACCGGCTCTGTTACCTGCACCGTGATTTGTCAGCACTGCAACAAGGACCGCCTTCACTCCTCACCAAAGCCCTGGTCTCACCTGACACCGTTTACGACCGTGACTGAGCCTCTGCCTGCACCGCGACTTGAGGGCACCGCAAGCCGCACCACTCTGCTTCACACCGCAACCACGATGGTTGCCAAAACCGGCCCGGACTGTGTCAGCCACAACACAAAACATACTGTTTACGAGTCTGCCGACACCCCTGACCGATGCGATCAGATGGAACTGTTGGATTCTATTGTGTACAGCACCGTGGTAGCACCGGACGGAGCTACTGACTTCAAGGAACTGTGTTTTTAAAATATTCTTGAAAAGGGCATATTTTTAAAGTACTGTATGTTGCATTTTTGTCATTTTGGTCTTGTTTTGGATAAATAGAAAAATTGGATATTTTTCTAAATTGGTGGGGTGTCCTTTTGTGGTGTTTTCACTGTATTTTTGTTGGTTATGTGCAAATGCCTCTGAGATAAGCCTGACTGCTCGTGCCAAGCTACTAAAGGGGTGAGCAGGGGTTAATTTAGGAGTGTTACTCACTTACCCTGAATAGGAAGAAGGGTCCTTACTTGGACAAAGGTGCAAAACATTGCCAACTAGAGACCCCCATTTCTAACAGGGGTTCAACAAAGTGTAGCACTATGAGGTATGAAGGACGGGGCCCTCTAGGGCCACGCGGGTTATATACAACCACCTGCTATGCCTTCCCCAAAATTAAGAGTTGGTCAGACAGTAGAGAATGCAAACTTACTTTATTCAGTATATACTCTGCAGAGGAACCCAGTCAGGCCTCCACCCTAAGATATCTGCTGAGGGGACTGATGCCTCAGGGTACGCTAATACATAATAAACCCTTCTGGAGACTTCGGCCACGCCTCTAATGGAAATTTACTAGCTCGAGCCGGGCATGAACAAAGGAGGTACAGAGAGATGAGCTAACACCTGCCAGATGCGCGCACTATCAGTACTCCAAGGCCACTGTACTGAGTCTCTGCATCTACTAATGTGGGAGCAGAGCTACACATTGAGATTGGAATGCAGAGAAAGAATATCAGTTCATTAGCAAGTCGTGTTACAGCCTTGAGCAGGAGAGAAAATAATAACGAAGTACAGTGTTTTGCTAGAGGCAAGCGAGAAGAGAAATAAGACCTATTACAAGCACACCCCAAGCAGTCTTCTAGTGATTGAGAAATACAAAATGGAGTCACACAAGCTAACTAAAGCCTACATGTTGCAAGGATAACTCAGTGGGTTGCATAACGTGAATACAAATGGCGTCTATTTAGCCACATATTGCTAACCTAATATAGCATGTGTAAGTGCACAACGGGAAGAGGCATTTCAAAACCTAACAGACCCTCCAGTTAGCACGTACGGAATCATAGCAAATGCAAGCATGAAAGAAACGTTATTTAATACTTGAATATTCCCTCGTCTATCAACATAATTGACAGAATTTCTTGCATCATCATGGTTTTGTGGGTCGATTTAGATACTGTGTATAGGTTTCCCCATTTATGTCCTTATAAAGGCACATTTCGCATTGCCCATATTTAGGCATAGAAATCCTACACTTATTTAGGCATTATCCATGCTAACCAAATACAAGCATGGCCACCTACATCCGTTCATCTACATCACAACGAGTTCTTGGAAAACCAGACTCTTAAGCCTTTAGGACTTCCCCTTGCTTGGATATTGATTTCTCCAAGAACTCATTTATTATGCATGAACATCTATACCTTAGGGGTTCATTCATGACGTTCTTCTGCCCGACTTTTACGTCAATACTGGCATCCCTAAACACCTTCAAGGTATAAATGCACCTTCACTTACCATGGCAAACCATGGTTCGGCTGCATACTTGCACGACGCGGCTCGCCAAGGCAAGTTCGGAAGGAAGTCATGTCCCCGTCTGACGCACTGACCAGACGCTGTCATCCTCCTCGCAGAGAATCCAGCTCCAGTGTTTCTGACTCCCCTTGCGGGGTGTTAGAGATCGAGACTCGGAAAGAGATTCCAACCTCACTCATTCTAAGGTATGGAGTGGACTAGAACCTAGAGGGACTTTTGGCAAATCTTGGCAACTATAGCTAAACTAGACTATAGACAAACAGCACCTACTTCTTACCTTGTACTACACTTAGGTTAGGTACACTGGGGTAGAACTAGCTAGAAGCATCCAATGAGTATTAACCTTTTAGCCTGTATTATTTATGAATGTATTTTATGAATATCTATCATAGCTACACACCATGCTATTGCAGTATTATTGTATGTTACTGCTAACGCTGTACATATTTTACTTCGCATTCTGTCTTACGATTGTAGCACTTCATATCTCTTGCACGAGAAATAAGACTGTTCAATAAACCCTTTTTATTGAAACGCCCGTCTATCTATTTCTGTGTAACTCTGTAGAAACGAAGAATGCACGATTGACTGAGTGAAACTGTTATCTATTGTTTCCACGATTCTGAGATTGTTCTGATTCTAAGGGAAACAAAGTTTTCATGTTTATGCGGTTGTCAGAAACTAATTCCTTCTTGTTTTTTCGAGAAGTTTCTAGTGACCTCTGAGTTAGCTGGCACACAAAAGTAATTAAGTTTTTTGTACTCGATAGAGACATACTGACCTCAGTCCTATGTCAAAACTATAGTGTATATTATTCCAATGTGCAGGGCCTATCAGGAATATAGGAACTACACTACATGGTGCCCAACGGTTTGGTAAGGCACTAATTTACTGCTAGATACTGAAGTAACTCAGTCGTGCTTTTCTCAGAGACCCCTACAATACTCCATAAGATGTCTGGAGTGGGTAGGGATAATATCCGCCATAGCTGAGTAGGACAAAAACAAGTAATTAAGTTTAATGTACTTGATAGAGACATACTGACCTCAGTCCTATGTCAAAACTATAGTGTATATTATTCCAATGCGCAGGGCCTATCAGGAATATAGGAACTACACTACAATGGGGGAGTACTTATTATCCTGTTTGGGCAGTGTAATTCTGGGGGGTGAGTTTACTCACACAATACGTACAACAGGCTGGGAGGCAATTAATGCACAAACAACAGGTAAAGATGACCCCTGCGATAGCTATCAGGACAAGAAATATCTTCCAACCCCATGAAGTCAGCAGACCCCATAGCCACCCTGTAAGGGACCATGAACCATTGTCTTGATGGACCTCTGAGGCAAGTCTGTGTAATTTCTGTATGCCAGAATATACAGTTGTGGTACTATCGGGTATGTACACACAGCAACTGCTGCCGATGACACGACATGCTCCACCCCTGTCAGCTAGAATGACATCTAAAGCCATCCGATTTTGAAGCGAGACGAGTCCCGTAGCTTGGAGCTCAACTGTAATATTAGTCAGTATACCAGCTGTAGTGTTAATGACTCCCTCAACTACTCTGGCAAAGGCGACATATGTTGCGGCTATTAAACACGGGACCCCAGAACGGCACGTTTGATCAATATCATCTGTATTAACAACTCTTTTAACTCGGTGCACGGAAAGATCCCTACGATGCAACCTATGGTCTTTGTGGTAAGTGGACGGTGCAAGGTAAACAGGAGGCAGGAGGAAAGAGAGATAACACCGGCCAGACCACCCCCTAGGGAGCCAAGTATAAGCCTGTTCCCCACAGATAAAATATATATTCGGAGGTGTCAGCAAGGGTGGACTACTAGTGGTATTCAATCAATAGGTATAATCACAAAAACTCTGTCCTACGGAACCATTCCCTGACCCTTGAATACAGAAACTAGCTGTTGCATTTATCACAGGAACGAGCATAGCTTTATCTTCGGTGATATTGCGCTCTTGGAAACATTTAAAATATTCAGTGACATTGAATCCTTGGAAGTCTAGTAATTAATTTCATAACTATGTGACATTTTCGTGGACTGTGTAAACAGGCGTCAGGGTGTATGGTACCCTCCTTTCCATCTGACCCAGGAGTATATCCTTGATGTACCACTATATAATCTAAAACTGCCTCATAGTCAGCCTGTGTCATTTTCATTGCATCCGCCTAGTAATGCATATAAACCATAGATAGTAGTTGAAACCAAGCTTCCAGCTACCTAAATAGGAGAAGGGAATTATATCAGTAAGTCATTTTTATGCATAACTGAGGGGAGCAGTCCACACACCCAACACTTCGTGGCATTAGTAGTGCTATGTACTCGATGAAGCATTTGGATGAATGCATACTGAGTGTAAGTCTGTCTATGTCTTTCTTTATGCAGGGCCAATGTAATAAATGAGTGCTCAGCTGGAACTGGGGTAGTCCTTATCAAAGTATGCACGGGGTGTTGTTCCTCTAAATACCAGACTACTCCAAATAATGTTATTGTCAGCAAGAGAATGAACACTACCACCACTACCCTACTTCCAGTAGAACTGCTAGACCATCCATGACCATTCTGCTGCATCGGAGAAGCCACCAGCGGCTGCTCCTCTCTCATGGTTGCACGACCAAACGGGTACATAGAAAATACTCTTTAAGTATTGGAGCCACAAATACAACCAACCAGAGGGGCATTCTTCTTCCCTGTGTCTGTTATGAGCCTCACAGGCAGGCTCCTATTGTTCATCAAGCACTCCCACGTAGGAGCTGCACGATCATAGCCCTTGCAGAAAACGATCTGCGGCCCTTAGTGAGAAACAAATCCTTCTTCTTTCAGGATAGGGCAACCTCCCTCCTGGGCAAATACCCTCAACGATCCTGTCCAGTGTCCAATGCAGTGCACCAGTGTTCTTCACTCTATTCTAAAGTAGGCACCAGAGACACAGCACCTATACCCTAAGATCAAGTCCCTCCCTAACTCCTGGATTGCCCTGCTGGCGCACTGTCCTTCCATTGGGGCCCCAGATTGTACCTGGTATGCCCAGGCACTTCTTCATCCCCAAACAGAGGCAATAATTCACATTCAGTTGGGCCTCGGGACTCAGGTGTTTTTACACCAGGAACTGGAGCATCCGGGGTGGCCCTTATCTCAGGGGGAACTGCCTTGAATAAGGCCTCGTCACTCTTCTCATCCGCCTGCGCACCTCTCAACCGGGTATCAGAGAAAGGGAGGAAGCGAGGCACCAGCTCACCTTCCTGGTCGGCAATCCCGTCCCGAACCCAGGCGTCGCATGGAAGCCCTTTTGACGTGGGAAGCATGCACCCAGTGTTTCCGGGCTTCTAGATTGACAGCCGTGCGGGTGGCCAGCAACAGCTGGGCAGGTCCCATCCACCTCGGCTCCAGACAGGTCTTGCGCTGGAAATGTCGAACCATCACATAGTCCCTGGGCTGTAGTCAATGCCCGGGCCCCTCTGGTACTGGTTGCAGAGCGGTGTGTATCTGTTGGTGAACAAAACGAAGGTCTTTAGACAATTGATACAGGTAGTCTATCAAAAGAGGGCACTCTATCTATCATTTGGGTCTTGGTACGCCCCAGACATTAGCAGGGCACCCGAAGACGTCTTCATAGGGTGACAGCCCTGTCCTAGAATGCGCTGTCACTCTCGTGGACAACAATGCTAAGGGCAATGCATCTGGCCATTGCAATCCTTTACTTTCATGAATTTTTGCTAACTTCAACTTGAGAGTACCATTGTACTTCTCAACAAGGCCTGCTGATTGGGGGTGGTTAGCTGCGTGGAATTTCTGCGCAATTTGTAAGCCCTTACTCACCAAATCAATGACTTTGGCATTGAAATGGCTCCCATTGTCACTCCAGATCATGCGTGGCAATCCGTAGTGTGGGAAGTCCTCCTTTAAAAGTGCCTTCGCCATTGCCATGGCTGTATTCTCCTTAGTGGGGTAAGCCTCTATCCACTTACTGAATGCACAAACTACCACTAGTACATATTTTTAATTATTTACTTGTTCCATTTCGATAAAATCCATCTGGAGAACCTCGAAACGGAAGGAAGGCGGTGCAAAATGACCAGCAGGTGTAGGGGTGCCCCTCCCAGGATTGTGTTTTAGACAGATAATACAGTGCTTCACCAAGTGCGCGGCAACCTTAGGGATGTTATCATTCTGCCATACTGCGTCTAGTAGCTTGCATATTCCTTTGGCACTAATGTGCGCCGGGCCATGGGCCACGGTGACAACAGGGAGAACAAAAGCATTGGGCAACAGCCATCTCTGCTTTTCTGACAAGTCAGTCCAACACCCATCCTCGTACAAACGTCCTGTTCTCTCCACCCACATTTCCAGTTCATCTACAGTCGCCTCCCTCTGCATTTCCTTCACACTTTCCACTGTATCCTCAAACATCCCATTGTCTGGAACCCATCTAGCAGGACCTGCCACAAACATCTTGTTCATCTTTGATCTAGTTGTCTCCTTGGCTGTTTGGTCTGCAAACGCATTACCCCTCCCAACATCATCCGTGATTACTTTATGGGTACTGCATTTTCTTATAGCTAGCTTATCAGGAAGTGTCAATGCTAATAACAATCTAAGTATCAGTGGACTATGCTGTATTCTCTGCCCATGCGAGGTCAGGAACCCTCTCTCTGCCCAGAGATGTCCAAAATTATGGGCCACCCCGAATGCATCCTGGCTGTCAGTGTAGACATTAACAGCCATCCCCTCACTCAATTCACAAGCCCTCAGGAGGGCAGCTAACTCTGCTGCGTGGGCCAACTGGTATGGAATGCAAGATGTCTCAACTGGAGTGTGTAACGTGGTGATTGCATAGGCAGCAGTAGTAGTGCCATCCGGCAATTTGAAACAAGAGCCATCGACATATAGTTCCCCTTGGGGGTCAGATAAGGGAACATCAGTCAGGTCTACCCATCCCTTCGTTTCCTCCTCGGTCTGAAATAAACAATCATGGACATCATTGTCCTTTTCTTCTGAAGGGAGGGGTAGTAACGTGGCAGGGTTCAAGGTAGAGCATCTTTTGATGGTAAAGTGTGGACCAAATAATGTTAGCTCATATCCAGTGAGGCGCGCACTGGTGAGGTGCTGCGTCTTTGTCTTGTTCAAAAGCGTATCCACAGCATGAGGTACCATAACTGTGAGGTCAGTATCAAGGACAATCGTGTCTGATAGATACCGCCGCGGCAGCCCTCAGGCAGCTTGGGAGCGCTCTGGGGACATTATCAAGGATAGCGGAGAAGTAAGTGCAGTAAACCCTGTGTTAGAACAGAAAGCGCGCAATCGTCCGCCTCATGCACATAGAGCACAAAAGGCTTCTTGTAGTCAGGAGTACCAAGCACAGGAGCAGAGCAAAGCGCAACTTTAATTGTTCAAAAGCTTGCAGGCATGCAGATGTCCAAGGTAGGGGTTCATGCACATCTTTGGTGGAAGGGGTTTTGTTAGTAAGGAGAAGTTCAGGATCCAGTGCTGACAATCCGATGTTATCCCAGGAACGCGCGTACCTCGCGTTGAGTGTTAGGAACAGGCATATTAGTAATAGCAGCTATGCGCTCAGGTGTTAGTTTGCGGCCCTCCTTTGACATAGGTTACCTAAGTAGGTGATCTCCTGTCGACAATATTGAAATTTAGATAAGGACAACTTGTGTCCATAGTGTGCCAAATGCAGTAGTATCTTAACTGTGGCCTCTTTACATCCCTCAGTGTCCGAGGCCGCGGAGATCGTCAACATATTGCAGCAACACATTACCAGGGGGAGGTTCCAAAGAATCCAATTGTTTTTTCAAAGCCTGACTATAAATACTTGGGCTTTTTGTATAGCCTTGTGTAGCACGACAGAATCTAAAACTCCGACCGGCTATTGCAAATCCAAACAGATATGTGCTATCGGGCTGGATTGGAATGCTAAAGAAAGCATTTTTCAAATGTTTCACCGAAAATAATATAGCTGACGGGGGACTCATGGTCAGGATCGTGGTAATGTCGGGGACCACAGGATACTGGGGAACCACAAATATATTGACCTCTCTCAGGTCAATGATGAAACGATAAACGTCAGGATGGACATCAGAAGGGTCCAAGGGTGCCTTTTTTAGGATGGGGAGAATAGGGCTATTGCACACATTCGCTGCTGTCTCTTCAACCACACCAGACTTAAACAATTCCTGTATTATCTGCAACAAAGCCCTCTCTCCTGCCTGGGGAAATCTGGCATTATCCTTGATCTGTATAGAGACCGGCGGGATCTGAAACAACCCCACATCAGTATCACCTGTAGCCCAGAGTGTGCGTCGCACATCTCGGAACTCAAGAGAAAGAGGGGCATCTTTGGCAAGGCATTGTTTAGCACAAGCAACTTGCGGGCCAAGAGTCATGTAAACACCGCCAGGAGAACAATACATTATCGCATATAACCTTTTTAACAGATCCAGTCCTAGTAAATTGTCTCCACATCAGTAGGAATGGTTGGTCAACAGTGAAAGGTCCAATAGTCAAGGCAAGAGGCTTGGAAATGGGGCTAACCACCGGTACCCCTTATAAACCCACTGAAACATTATTTTGCCCAGACAGAGCTGCCCCCAGGACCAGTGAGCGGGAAACAGCGCTATTCATGGCCCCTGTATCAACTAAGCAAAAACAAAAAGAAATGATGGACAGAGTGTTGAACATTGCAAGCACTCACCCCCAGTCAACTGATCTGGGTTTAATCCATCACCGTTCTTTAGCCCACTCTGCCACCCCAGTTCTGACATGGCCATATGCAAATCAGTCTGACCCTGTGCCTCATGGGAACAGTCCAGCCCGAACTGCCAAGCCATGTCTTCCCTGGACCGGAAACAAGCTTCCTAGGACCGGTTTCTGGCATTTCAGCCGTCTTCAGCCAGGCTTGCTTGAATCCAGTGGCAAAGTGAGCAAGGGACTCACGTCTGAGCATACCCTGCCAACTTATGGTGAACAAAGCAAAAACCAAAGGAAATGATGGACGGAGTGTTGAACATTGCAAGCACTCACCCCCAGTCAACTGATCTGGGTTTAATCTAAGCCTGGGCGTAGTTTGCGTAGCCACGCTTCGCGAAGCTTCGCGAAGATGTTCTTACACTACGCGACCTTCGCGTAGCTTCGCGAACTTGCGTAGTTGCTTGGTGCACCCGTTCGCGATGGCTTTTTCTTGTTCGGGAGCGCGGTGAGCGTGTTCGGGGAGCTGTTTGCATGCTCGGGGAATATATCTTGCGATCTTACCCATGCGGTCGCCAACGGGTGCGGCCATCTTCTTTTTCAATTGTCCCGCCCGCTCGCGATGCCTTATTTCCTGTTCCGGGTCGCGGATAGCGTGTTCGCGATGTGCATTGACGTATTCGGGAGCGCATTTTACTTGTTCGCGATGAATAGTACATGTTCGCGAGAAATATCGCGCGAACTTACCCACGCGGTCGCGAATGGGCGCGGCCATCTTGTTTTTCACTCTATGCTAAGGTTCTGGGCCTACTTTTGTATCCTCCCTTTATCTTTGCAATCCTTTGTCTTTAAAGCATTTTTTCTGACTTTTTTTAGTTATTATCTATCTCTCTCTTTGCCTAAGTTTATATTTTGCATTTTATTTCTACTTTTACTGTGTTTTTGTTACTTTTATAAAGTTCTTTCTATCTTCTTCCCCCTAACTTTTTTTTCCCCTTCTAACTTTTCTTTTCCGCCTCCCACCCACCCCAGAACCATAGCCAAGGGCACACCGAGTGCCAAGGGCAAGGGACCTGCAGGAGCAGAGAAGGGCCGCCTGCTTTACGGCAGAATGCGTCCTGCAGGGGTGCAGGCCCGGCCACTGTTTGGGGAGGAGGAGGTGGCGGCCCTTGTTTTCTTCATCCAGCGCCTCCTCCCCTTGACCGTGGCAGCAGGCGGCAGGCCGGGTACGCTACCCAGGAGCGGCACCGTCGGTGGGCGAAGGTGCGCCGGGCCGTGTTCCGGTGCTCTGAGATCCGGCGCAACCACAACCAGCTAGCCCACCGGTGGTCCGACATCCTGGACCGGGAGCAGGACCTGTTGGACCTGCTAGGTGTCGAGGTCGTCGGGCTTGGTGAGTAACTGATTGTGTATATTAAATTTGATGAACAACAAGATTACTGCTGCGTGCCAAGCGTTGCTGGTAAATTACGTTCCAAAAAGCAAAATGTTCTTTGATTTAAGGAACCAGGTGCACGGTGGTACTCTTACTTGTTTGCAACTTAGTTTGCGCCAGCTTGTGCTGATGCTGATTATGTAAGAGTTTATTATACAGAACTGAAGTTAGGTAATGCGATCTGCTAGAGAGACTCTAGTCCTTCCATTGTCCTACTGTGAAATAGCGGTGGATGGATATTGGATACTAAGTTTAGTTTGTTAGTAGTAGTTAATAATTGTTTTATGCGGTCTGCGTGACGCCTCCTCTGTCACTGAGTGCTGCTTACCCCAGTCCTCCGTCGAACCTTTTGTACTTTGTTTAGTGAGTGATATGCTTAGCATGGTCAGTCAGTAGCAGAACTAGATCAGAATCATGCAACCAACCCACAATTTGTTGTATGTATGTATGCACTACTGTATGCATGTGTCCTCCATCTCATCTATGCATTTGATGGCTGAATTTGTGTAAGTCCACCCCACCACACCAAATACCACAGAGTCTATGTGTAAGTTCAAAAGGTTTATTTGAAACAAGTATCAAACTCTGTACATCGTTAATATGAAATTTAATTTACTACAGCCATAGTCAATAAGCCAGCAAAAAGCCTAACATTAAAACAGTAAACATTTACAAATGCATGACAACAAGAACAAGAGCCAAGATCTTTTGAATTCTGGAAGACCCCTCACCCTAGAACGTAGAAATACTGGTTACATCATCTTGCATCCAATATGCTCTGTAAATCTCTGGTTTGTAGAAGGGAATCTTCCGCCTATTATATATGCGAAAAATGCTGCGAGTTAGCCGTTAGATAGTATACTGGTGAATGCTAGCATTTTGCAGTCATGGCAAAAAGTGTAACATGTATGTGATGGCTAAGCAATATAAACTAAACAAACTCAATAAGTTGTTTTCTTTTCGACCTCTTCACTTGTACGCAACAGTCAAGTGGCCTCAAAGGCATCTACTGCACATGTCAATAAGCTGGCAGGTATAATTAAATATGCACCAAAAGAGTAGTAGTCGACATGATGAATCTAAAAGGGTTACACATGGCTCAGGCTAACTTTCAAAAGAGTAGAGTAGGACTAGATGACCCAAGGAAGTGGAACCATATCACTACTAGTATCTGTCTACTGACTGTACTTACTGTCTAGTGCTGATGTATGTTGCATTAACATTTTTTTCAATGTTCCAAGTGAACACTTAAAATAGGGGGAGGTTTCCAGGCATCTAAAAAATTTGTGATATTTTTTTCTAGGCACACTACCATCCACCAGTGCCGTCGGGGCCAGCGATGCGGCCATTCCGGAGGGGGCAGGTGAACTGGCGGCACCTGCAGGAGAGACAGGGGGGGATCCAGCAGCAGTGGCCGGCAGCGGTAAGTTATATTCATTACTTCTTGACATTACAGCTAGATGGAAGTGTGTTCACTATTACACTGTACTGTGCGACTTATTATTATACAGCGGTTGAAGAAGACACCCTTTACTTAGCATTAGCAGCGTGAGTAGAGTAACCAATGGCCTCTTCTATTTGACTCCAAAATCAGCTGTGAATGTTTTATGGAGAAGACAATCTCAGATCAGATGACCTCGATGGATGTGTTGAACAAAGAGGGAAAGAACTAAGGGTGGAAGGACGGGCGAGATATATAATATGACTGACTGGCAGAGAAGGATATGTTGTTGGAAGCATGCATAGGTGGCTGATAGTAATCAGATCAGATGCATGGGTTGTTGAAGGATGGGTGGAAGGTGAAAGAATGCCTGCCTGGGTGGGCGAAACAGTATGGGTGGATAGTACTAGATAGCAAAAATCAGCGTTGTTTGGTTCAAATTCAAAGCCAAGGCAAGCAAGGAAGGAGCGGAAGCATGGGTGGTTGTTGGTGAAACCAACTAAGTATGAGAGATATAAAAAAGAAGGATAAACGTTTACTTTAATAGATGTATGCCTGGATGTACTATCATTAAGAGACAGTATAGGTGGAAACTGTCACTGGAGATTCTTACTTTGAAGAAAATGTAAAAGAAACTGCGCGACAGTAGCAAAGCCTAGGGGAATATAGGTAGTATTATCAGAATACAGTACACTTGCAGTAGTTTGCAAGCACGTCATATATATTTATATATATCTATATTATCAAGCAGAAACCCCTTCCTCCCACTCTGGGGACCACTCCCTACCTATTATTATTAATGTATTTTCGATTGGGGCAGCCAGCCTGCAAAGGGTGGCCTATCTGTAGTTTATGGTTATTGGTTACACAATCAATGAAAGCAAAGTACCCTCTGCAGTAGCGGTTGGTGGTGGGAGTGTTGGTGGGCGGTGACATGGGGAGGGGACGGGTGGGTGGCACTGGCGACTAAACTGTGTATTACGGCCAAATACAGGTAATCAACATAAAAATAAATAAAATTATTTTCAAGGTGCGCACTGCACCGCCGAATGCGATGCAGTGCGTGCAACAATTTTTTTTTTAATGTATTGTTTAATTACCTGTGATTGTCCTTAATCCATAGTTTACTATCCCCACCCTGCACCTTCCCACCCTCACCGACTCACCGCCTGGCAGCACTCCCACCACCAACCGCTACCGACCTGATGTTGTATCGTATTAGCATCTATAATATGAATATAAGCAATGATCATTGGATCCGATAAATAATCAGCCTTTTTGTAGTACCCATGGCAGAGTGTAAGTGAAATTGTGCATGCCATTTGCCCTCATGTAACAGAGTATGACCAGTGCCAACGGCCGTAAGGCGTCATACAAAAATATGAGCTTCCCCACCTGCAGACAGTAGTAGTAAATAAAACTAACGTGAGTCTGTATCATGTGGCTCATATCTGTTTCTCTTGGGTGCAAGCTTAGCTGACGGAGCTGGCATGCCGGCTACAACAAGGTTATGTAATTGGGCTAAACTACAGATAAGAACAACACGACTGGTGTACCGGAGTACATAGTACGATTATATTTATAATGTCGGAAACTCTGACAAATGTTAGAGTCCAAGGAAGTAGGATTAGAGATACTTACCACCAAATCACATATGTTATGAACTGTGCTTGCTAGTGATACTGTGACACTATGTGTTGAATGATTTTAGTGTTTCTGTTTTGCTAAGAGTATTGGCTACAACATGTTCTTTTTCTTTCTTGATATAGATACTCCTTGCACACCCACTAAACCATCAAGGAAGGAGTTGGCCGCTAGGGCCCGGTGCCGGAAACTGGAGGCCATCTGCGAACATTATCGCCGGCTGGTGGCTCAGGCGGAGGAGGAGGAGGAGGCGGCTGCAGCTGCAGCCTCCTCCAAGGCCCCGGGCCCCAGTCAGGCCCTACCTCCACTTTCACGGCGCCGTGGTCCGGCATCCGCCCGCCGCCGCTCCTCTATGTCCAGCACTGCTGCCCCCCACCCTGCATGTAACTGTAGGGCATTTCGCCGCCAGCTGCTCCGCCGGATGGCCCGCTTAGAGGAGAACATGGAGGAGCGGGTAAAGATCCTGGTGGACAAACACCTTAAGGCCCGCCGACAATAGAGGACCTCGTTGTTTGCCCCTTTTTTAATTCCTTTTGTTGGTGGGTGGGTTTTTGGGCGTTGGGGATTCTTTCGGACATTGGGACTCTTCAACTTTTGTTTCTTTTTGGACATTGGTTGGGGTTAGGGAGGGGGGTGGGTTAGGTCAGAGTGGGATAGTTTATTTTTGTTAGGGGATATTAAATGTTATTCTATTTACTTATATGATGTTAATATTTTGTGGTGGGTTACAGTTTTCAGAATTCAATCTAAGTTACATCGTTTGTTACTTTGTTTCCGTACTGCTGCATGCCCACAGCCAGTGTTTGATTTAAAAGATCTGCCGATTTTGTAACACACAAACCGATAGATGCAGTACCCCTCAATGAGTTAGTTTTAATTGTCATAATAGTACTGTCAGTCTCTCCTCCTAGTCCATACCTCCCACCAAACTTATCTTACCTGTGATTGATGATGAAGTTCGGCACACTGATGGCTGCATGGTTGGTTTCCCAAATTGACGGAGAAGATGCCATTATTGTGGTGGTAGTAGTAGACACTGGCAATAGCATTTGAAAAAAGAAAGAGAAAGTCACTTGACTGAGAGACTGTGGGAGGAGTAGTAGAATAGAACACAAAGTAAACTACAGCATGGGTGGGCAAGCAGAAGAAGATCCTTGCCCTGCCTTAGTTGAAATTCAATTAGTGTTGCTTTCACCACATCTGCCCCAGCAAGCGTGTGATCAATTGGTGTACATTTAATGTAGTCATCACATCACACCTCAATATAAATCACACAGCCCGGGGGAGGAGGGTTAGGGATTGATGAATGGATGGGAAGTGGGGTTTTGGAAAAGGTTTGAGAAAGAAAAACAGACAGTATGCATGGACACAACAAATGTAAAACACAATCTTGTAAGACGACCATGATCCATTATCAAAGAAATCAAAGTATGAAGTGAGAAAAAGCAAATGCATGCATGCTGAGGAAGATAACTTGATGGTTAATGATAATGAGTTGTACTTACTATAACTACTATTACCCAATGAGACAGTACAGTCAGGGAAGAAATTGAAATTTGCCTTGCCTGTCTGCCGCCCTCAGAGCTCAAACCGAACCCAATTACATGCTGTACCGGGCTTACTTTTATTTTTCAAGCTAGCTAAGGAAATTAAAAAATAGTTGTAGGGATCAATTACCAAACAAACCACAACACACAGTCGTAATGATTGAAGAGAAAAAAGCAACCAAATAAATTTAAAGACGAATGATGATACTAAAGTTACTGTAGTATCCTGGTCCAAATGTGTAGTTGCATCATTCTCGTCATTCCTCTTGGTCCTCCCTTCCATGGATACTCCGCACATCAATCTTGGGTACCACTGCCTGCCTGATGCGGATTCGTAAGGTAAGTGTGAGTCGTTTCTCCCACTATAGCACAGGTTAAAGGCAGGCCTGTAAGTGTAGATGGAACAACAAACGGGTATTGAAAAATTACTGCATTTAAAACAATAAACTCAATTACAGTGGAGTGCAAGACGAGAAGACAACACTCTGGAGAGAACACTTACAGACTGAGGCAGCTTGGATAGGCTACATAGTGTCTACTCTACAGCATTAAGGTACAACAACAACGGGACAGGATTCAGGAGCCAGCACAGCTACAGAACAGGAGAACCGCAGCACAGGCCAGGCACCCCACCCCTTACTTACATTTTGACCAAGCCAGAGAAATGTCATATGCACTGCAGCAACCTAGCATTTTCCAAATGAAGTGACTAAATCAATGCGCCACTGTCCCTCATACCACTACACTCTACTCCAGTCCACACCACTACACGGACATCTAGCCTAGGTCTGCTGTGGTTCTTGTTCAAACTGTTTACCTTTTAAGTCAGCCCATGAAACGCAGTTATTCCATCAATTTTCTCTGATCCAACTGACTGTGTGCAAAGATAGTATGCTCAGCAGCATCATGATGATGACCGTGTGGTACGTATTCTCCAACACCAACTCAGTCTGTAGTGACTGATTAAGTTTATAATATATTCCATATTACAAAATTGCAACGGATATTGGCCGGCACCTGCAGTGGTAGGAGTACAATGTGGTTATTATTAAACAACAAGGAAACATTAACTATCACCACACCTGAGTCACTTTTACTTTGTCGATAAACTAGTATAGTTCTACTTCATGCACAATTATTCGTAGTCAGTCAGCATCCAATGCAATGCATGCCACCATCATTCACAATAATCACTCATTACCTGTCTTGGTGTTCTCTTTGGCTGTCTGATCTGATGCCTGCCTAGCCTTCTGGCAGTCAGTGATGAGTTTCTTTCGGCTTGGAAACAAAATGGAATATAGCTGGAGTCACGGTTCACTTCTTATGGAGGGACTGTTAGAGGCAACATGTATTGTACTATTCTCCATCTCCATCCAATGTCTGACTTGCTTGAAATGTACTTAGGGAGATTAAGGAAGATGGAGCAGGACCCTGAGGAGTGGAGTGGACAGTTATGCATAGACGTGCAACTCCAATAGGGAAATAATAGGAGGAGACTGTTGATGGATTTGTTGTGATTAGATTTTGAACCAGAAAAACAGATACACAGTCACACACAAATAAAGGAAGGGAGAACAATTTGAAAGCCTAGTTGTCAGGGAAGAGGAGCTCGTCCTCAAACTCTGGTGGTTCGGACAGAAGTACGTCTAACAACCCACTACTTATGTCATCGAAGTCGCTCTTCTCTTCCTGCTGTGATTCACGTATTTTGTACTCCGGTGGTATAAAGTGTTGATTCATTTTGATCATGGTTAACCTCTGAACGCTTTTGGGCGAGAGACTGGTCCTTTTGACAGTAACAATGGCACCAGCAGCACTGAAAACACGCTCTGAAGAGACACTTGCAACAGGGCAAGCCACATACTTTATCGCCAGCCTGCTGAGCACTGGCCATTGGCTTCTTTTCCCATACCAATACACCAAAGGGCTTTGCTCCATGAAGACCTCTGTTGTGTCATCTAGATAGGCCTGAACCATCCGCTCAATGTTCAGGGGTGCTCTGATTTCCTGGGCCTCTTTTGCCTTTGCATCAGTTATGGACGTACAATACCTTTTCTGTAGAAACCAATCAACTGCCGTTTTTTTAAATGTGCCTGATGATCCTGTTCGTGCTGTCGATGTTGTTGCTGGCAGTGTTGTTGACTGCTGGGAGGCAAACGCACTGCTCTTGGCCTCTGAAGTAGAACTTGACTCTGGGTGCCCTGCAGTACTTTTTCTGCCCTGGAGGGGCGGGCCTCTAATTAAGATCCTTTCGTTTTCAAAGTCAGTGGCTTCCTCAGCTATCAAAGTTTTGTACTGGGCAACATCCACTTCTGAAAAAGGAATTACTTCATTACTGCGCAGCAATAATTTGTAACGTGGATCCAAAATTGAGCCAGTAATGTAATGTGGATGTGACACAATGTTATTTTGAATCCTTGTATTGTCAGATAAGCGAGCGACTAAGGTGTCTGTCAAATAATATGCGTCTATTTTGTCATCCACACCTGCGTACATTTCTAACACCTCCTTCAGCTCTTGCTCTAGCATGTACAACAATGGGATAGCTTGGCCCATAGTACAGTCCTCCCTGCTCACTTCACGTGTGAAGATCTCAAAAGGAAGTAGCATCTCTGTCAGGCATTTGACGAGGTCCCATTGGGCCATCTCAACTGTCATGCCTTTCACAGTAGGATCCCCTGACCTTCTCATGACATACGCATTAAGTGGTATGTACTGCTCAAACAGACGCTCAAGCATGTAATAAGTTCAGTTCCAACGTGTTGGCACCTCCTGGATGAGTGCTTTGACTGGCATTTTATGCTCACGTTGAATGACTCTCAGCTGCTTCCGGGCTTTAAAAGAATGGTTGAAATGTGTGCATATTCTTCTGCAGGTGGTCAGTAAGCAGCTGACTTTGCTTTCATTTTTCAAAAAGTCCTGAACAACAATGTTAATGCAGTGTGCCAAACATGGCACCCTGAAATAGCCACCATCTTTCATGGCCCTAACTACATTACTGCCATTGTCCGTGGCAACAAAACCAATGGTAAGCCCTCTTGGTCGCAGCCACTCAAACACCTTGCTGATAAACTTATCCAAAATGTTTGCAGCAGTATGAGATTTCTCCATAGCAAACATGGCTATAGTTACATGTTTGCGAGTGTCTTTAAAAATCTCAGCGGTGTCAACAACACCGTCAGATATCTTATCTTTAACACCCGAAAAAGAGACCCAGTGTGCAGTGATGCACATGTAATCAGTGGCTTGGCAACTGGTCCACATGTCTGTTGTCAGGTGTATACTCTGAACAGCACTCTGTTTTAAGGCTTTTCCGAACAATTCCAGCACGTCGTGATGTAGTGCTGGAACAGCAACTCTTGCGAAGTAGTAGCGGCTGGGAACTTTCCATTTTGGGCAGATGGTGGTCACAAACTCAAGAAAACCCACCCCTTCAACAAAAGAAAAAGGGAGAAGGTCCAGTGCTAACATTTTAGCCAGCTTTGCATTGTACAAACGTGCTATTGGGTGGTTGCGTTCGTACTGCACCTCCGGCCTACTAAACATGCTAAGAATGGTAGGCTGCATGGTATTCCTTCCTGTGGTCAATGTCGCACTTTTTGGGCCAGCAGTTCTCCTTGGTGTCTCAGGCTGACTCTTACTCTTGTGCCAATGAGATGTAGCTGAGGATGTGGGCGTTACCACTGCAGTGCTGGGGACAGGTCTACTTTGTGCACCACTACCATAGAGAATGTCTCCCTCTTCTTCCTGTTCCACCGTGAGCGGACTTTCTACTCGTTTATGCCCAACAGTAATGGTTCCAGTTTTGATGAGACGAAGGTGCTCCTCCCACTGGATTGCGTGGTGTTTTTTCAGATGGGTCATTTGGCCTCCGGTGCCATAGTTTGTACCAAGCTTACCACGACTAACAGAGGTATGACAAACGGAGCATATAGCAATGTTCTCCTCCTTTCCGCTAACCGTAAAGAAGTCCCACAGTGGGGAGCTTAACTTTTGTCTCCTGCTGGAGGTGCCACTCCCACTTCCAATGCCGGATGAACTGGAGGGTGTGTGTTGAATTTGACTCTGTGCAGTACCACTACCTACTTCTGCTGAGGTGGTGCTTGTGCTGGATGTAGGACGCTGCCGGCCCTTGGCTAATGTAAATATGGAAGCTGGAGGTCGTGGTGGTGTTACCTGTGTTGGAAGTATGCGTGCTACATCCCTCGCAGCCATTTTGGATAGTGTAAAAATGTTGGTCTCCATCTCCTCAGGCCCGGGAGTGATGTTTGTGATGACTGGCTCATCATCATCATCATCATCCTGCTCTCCTACATCAACATCCATAAGTGTAAGGCTTTCTGGAACCTTCCTTTTCCCATGCCTGCTCTTGTGATGTGTTTCCCTCTCAGACTCAGTTTGTGGCTTCCAAGTGGCATCTAGATCATCAGAAGGGGGGCTTGGTGAAGAACTTGATGTACTTTTTAAAGACTTTGAACATCCTCCAAACCTTTGCTGATCAAACTCCACTGGTTACCAGTGAAACAGAGGGTTAAGTTTAAAATATACATAAATGTTTGAGGGGAACTGGCCCGGCCTATCTGGCCAATAAGTTCATTCCATATGTACCCACACGCTCCCTGAGATCTGGGGAGCGGGCTCTGTTATGTGTCCCCAGAGCTAGGAAAGCAAGACAAGGGTCTAGAGCTTTATCTGTGGCAGGTCCTACGTTGTGGAATAGCCTTCCCATGGATATCAGATTGCATAGAGAACATTTTCCTTTTAGGAAACATCTGAAAACTTTCCTCTTTCAAATCCAAGATTAGGATATCTTCTCTTTGTTTCATTCGACACGGCTGTTATTTGTTTTTGAGGCTGATGGTGCTTAAGGGCGCGGAGATACTCTTCTGGGAGTCGATTCTAGCGCGGTATAAACTTACAAATAAATAAATAAATAAATAAATAAATAAATACTAACCCTCCTTTTCCTTGCTGGGGATTTGGAAGCCAATGGAACTTCTAAAGGAGTGGCTTCCTCTTCTTCCTCTGCATGAGGCTCAATTTCTTGAACTGCCCCTACTTCGGGAGGAACAACAGCTACTATTGCGGGCGGTGGCTGCGGCTGTTGACCACTTATCTGCTGTGTTCCCTCCTGCGTTGATTGTGTACTACTTTGAGATAGCGATACGTTTAGTTCAGGCTCAGCATCACTGCTTTCCACCATAAGGCTGGCTACCTCTTCCACACTCATCTGCTTGGGCCTGGGTTGGTGGGTTGGGCCCACTGATGTAGAGGTGCTGTCCCCAGCTTGGCCCCCCGACACCGCTGCTGCAGGCGTCATGTTTGGTGTACCAAAAAAGGTTTTGGGAGGCACACCAGACTTAAGTAACACTTCCTTCTTCTTCTGTTCCTTCTTCTCCATGGCAACTTTCTTGGTACCGGAGGACCTGCTACCTGCTTTCTTTGGGGGCATCTTCAACAGATGTCAAAACAGCACTCAGTTGCACAAGTTGCAGAGATGCCTGGTCAGGTCACTCACACGTCATGTTGTGTACAGCAGCAGGACGTAGGTCTGGCACCACAACGGTGGATGATGATGACACACCTCCTCTGTCTTTTGTGCACCTAAAAGCAAAAAAGCCAGAAGAACATCAGTCAAAAGATCCATAATATAATATATAACTTATTAGTGTCTGGTGGGTGGTCACAATTAATACATTTTATGAAGTCAGTGAACAACAACAGTATAGCCAGCCATTAAGAGACTGACAAGGCCAGGCATCCTGTTGTATTTGTACTGTGTACACTCAGGAAGAAGAATAGCAAAGAACACAAAAACATAAATGTAGTCTAGCCTGTTTGCCCTAAATAAAAATGTGTGCATCTTATGGGATGGATGCAGCATCAGGGAGCAACAACAACGAACATATACACAAAAACTAAAGGCATTTATTTACAACACCCAAAAAGTGAAATCATACCCCCGTAAAAAAGTAAAGGCCACATTTTAAAATTCAATCCAAAGCCATACATGATGTTGAAATTTAACGCACAACACAAAAACAGTTGTTTAAATTCCATGCACCCGTGATGATTGATGAGTAGTACCCCTGGGCCTACTGTACGACTAGGCCACAAGCTTGGAGGCCTATGAAAAAAGCACAATGCCTGCCTCCACAAAATGGCCGCCACACATGCTCAGGCCACCCACCACAAATAACCAAAAAGTGATTACAAAGGACAGGAACAGGAAGTTGTAGTCTCTGTGGGACTTACTTCCTCTCTCAAAAATATTTTCAAAAAAATAAAAGCTTCTCCATGCTCCAAACCTACAGCTGAATGACAACCTGAGGAGTTTTTTTAGCAAAATGCACAAAAAAAGCGTTTTCGAGAAGGATTTATGTTGCTCGCGAGATATTGTTTGCCAGATTGCAAATGCTGCCTGTTCGGGATCGCGAACTGTACAAAAAGGCTCTATCGCGTGCGCGAACACGCATATTGAGAGCGCAAAAAACACGAAAACTGTCAGTCTGCGTTGTCGCGCTGTGCAGAGTTACCAAAAGTACGCGAGCTGAATCCCTAGGGTTACCTACTGGCTAAAAAGCCCTATTTATTTAACAGACACCCAAAAAATGCTATTCCACCCCAAAAAACACCGTTTGCAGTAAAATCCAAAGCCATCCATGGTGTAAAAAAAAAAAATCAACAGACAACACAAACTGTAAATTTAAATAACGCACCAAAGATTTGAGGCTGAGTACCTCTAGGCCTACTGGCAGACTAGGCCACAAGCTTGGAACAGAATGGCAAAAGCAAGCACACTGCTTGGATGGCTCCACAAAATGGCCGCCACACACCCACAACAACAAGAAATGGAAGACAGTCAATGTACGCCTATGGCAAAAGCACAATGCCTGCCTTCCGAAAATGGCCGCCACACACATGCTCAGGCCACCCACCACAAATAACCAAGAAGTGATTACAAAGGACAGGAACAGGAAGTTGTACGTGTCTGTGGAACTTACTTCCTCTCATAAAAATATTTTCAAAAAAATAAAATCTTCTCCGTGCTCCAAACCTACAGCTGAATGACAACCTGAGGAGTTTTTTTAGCAAAATGCACAAAAAAAGCGTTTTCGAGAAGGATTTATGTTGCTCGCGAGATATTGTTTGCCAGATTGCAAATGCTGCGTGTTCGGGATCGCGAACTGTACAAAAAGGCTCTATCACGTGCGCGAACACGCAGATTGAGAGCGCGAAAATGACGAAAACTGTAAGTCCGCGTTGTCGCGCTGTGCAGAGTTACCAAAAGTATGCGAGCTGAATCCCTAGGGTTACCTACTGGCTAAAAAGCCCTATTTATTTAACACACACCCAAAAAATGCTTTTCCACCCCAAAAAACACCGTTTGCAGTAAAATCCAAAGCCATCCATGGTGTAAAAAAAAAAAAATCAACAGACAACACAAACTGTAAATTTAAATAACGCACCAAAGATTTGAGGCTGAGTACCTCTGGGCCTACTGGCAAACTAGGCCACAAGCTTGGAACAGAATGGCAAAAGCAAGCACACTGCTTGGATGGCTCCACAAAATGGCCGCCACACACCCACAACAACAAGAAATGGAAGACAGTCAATGTACGCCTATGGCAAAAGCACAATGCCTGCCTTCCTAAAATGGCCGCCACACACATGCTCAGGCCACCCACCACAAGTAACCAAAAAGTGATTACAAAGTACAGGAACAGGAAGTTGTACGTGTCTGTGGAACTTACTTCCTCTCATAAAAATATCTTCAAAAAATAAAAGCTTCTCTGTGCTCCAAACCTACAGCTGAATGACAACCTGAGGAGTTTTTTTTGCAAAATGCACAAAAAAAGCGTTTTCGAGAAGGATTTATGTTGCTCGCGAGATATTGTTTGCCAGATTGCAAAGGCTGCGTGTTCGGGATCGCGAACTGTACAAAAAGGCTCTATCGCGTGCGCGAACACGCATATTGAGAGCGCCAAAATGACGAAACTTGTAAATCCGCGTTGTCGCGCTGTGCAGAGTTACCAAAAGTACGCGAGCTGAATCCCTAGGGTTACCTACTGGCTAAAAAGCCCTATTTATTTAACACACACCCAAAAAATGCTATTCCACCCCAAAAAACACCGTTTGCAATAAAATCCAAAGACACCCATGGTGTAAAAAAAGAAAAATCAACAGACAACACAAACTGTAAATTTAAATAACGCACCAAAGATTTGAGGCTGACTACCTCTGGGCCTACTGGCAGACTAGGCCACAAGCTTGGAACAGAATGGCAAAAGCAAGCACACTGCTTGGATGGCTCCACAAAATGGCCGCCACACACCCACAACAACAAGAAATGGAAGACAGTCAATGTACGCCTATGGCAAAAGCACAATGCCTGTCTTCCTAAAATGGCCACCACACACATGCTCAGGCCACCCACCACAAATAACCAAAAAGTGATTACAAAGGACAGGAACAGGAAGTTGTACGTGTCTGTGGAACTTACTTCCTCTCATAAAAATATTTTCAAAAAAATAAAAGCTTCTCCGTGCTCCAAACCTACAGCTGAATGACAACCTGAGGAGTTTTTTTAGCAAAATGCACAAAAAAAGCGTTTTCGAGAAGGATTTATGTTGCTTGCGAGATATTGTTTGCCAGATTGCAAATGCTGCGTGTTCGGGATCGCGAACTGTACAAAAAGGCTCTATCGCGTGCGCGAACACTCATATTGAGAGCACGAAAATGACGAAAACTGTAAGTCCGCGTTGTCGCGCTGTGCAGAGTTACCAAAAGTACGCGAGCTGAATCCCTAGGGTTACCTACTGGCTAAAAAGCCCTATTTATTTAATACACACACAAAAAATGCTATTCCACCCCAAAAAACACCGTTTGCAATAAAATCCAAAGCCATCCATGGTGTAAAAAAAAAAAATCAACAGACAACACAAACTGTAAATTTAAATAACGCACCAAAGATTTGAGGCTGACTACCTCTGGGCCTACTGGCAGACTAGGCCACACGCATGGAACAGTCAATGTAAGCCTATGGCAAAAGCACAATGCCTGCCTTCACAAAATGGCCGCCACACACATGGCCAGGAGGACACAACAACAGGCATAAGCCAAGGGGAACAAAGAAAAGAAATGCAGGCCTTTATGGAAAAAGAAGCACACACTACTAAACTACCACCACAAAATTGCCACAAGCCACATAGGCACTCACAGTCACAACAGGCCATGGAAAACAATGAACTGAAGCAGGCCTATAATATATGACCGGACAAAGGAGGCCTGCTAATGCTAAACAACACAGCTTTAATACAAAAATGAAAATCAACAGGGCTACGAAAGGATTGGAAAGAAGTTACACATCAAGCACACACATCCAACAAAAGGTATTTCACACACACATACACACACCAACAGTGAAATACACCACAGCCACATTTAGCATTTCAAATAATCCTATGCCATCCATGCCCTACATGATGTTGAAAATTCTACAGACACCACGAAACATGGACCCATGGGTACCCTACTGGCTGAAATTGCAGAGAAAAACAACTAGGCCACTATTGAAAGCTCAGGCCACCCGCCACAACAATAATTTTAAAAACAATGAAAAACCCAGAAAAATGTAGGTAATACAAACCCCAATGAAACAAACACACCAATTCTCCAACTTACTTGTAGTAAATTAAATCTCAAATCAAAAAGTCCTCAAATAAATCCAATCCAATGGTATGATGCAGCAGACAGACACAAAAAGTGATCCTTCCAGCTCCAAATCCAAATGAAAGTGAACAGCACATGCACAAAGCACTGGGAGGAGCCTGCTGGACAGGAACAGGAAGTTGTAGACTCGGGGGCACTTCCTTCCTCTTGAAAAAAAGAGTTAAAAAAATTAAAGGACTCCTCCTTACACAAAAGACTACAGCAAAATCACAATCTGAGGAGTTTTTCTGAGCAAAATGATCATTTTAGAGAAGGTTTTATGAAGATCGCGAGATATTCTTCACCAGATTGTAGTTTTTGCATGTTCAGGATCGCGATCTTTTCCAAGACAGCCGCCGGAAGTCAGCTCGCGCGCCCGAATGACGTGTTCACGTTCGCACACTCTCGCGGGCTTGGGCAGCCATATTACAAATCTCGTGGCGCTCGCGAACGCACAGAAAAGCAAGTTGGCGATCGCAGAATCACGGTAAGACGTTACCGCGCGCGCGAGAATGTATATTGAGCGCGCGAGGAAGCAAAACTACTACGCTAAGCGCTAGATTGCGTAGCAATCTGCAACTTTGCGCTCTGTGCGAATCGCGAAGTTGCCTAAACTTCGCAAGCTCCGCGAACGGAGCATAGTTCAACGCCCAGGCATCACCGTTCTTTAGCCCACTCTGCAACCCCAGTTCTGACATGGCCATATGCAAATCAGTCTGACCCTGTGCCTCATGGGAACAGTCCAGCCCGAACTGCCAAGCCATGTCTTCCCTGGACCGGAAACAAGCTTCCTAGGACCAGTTTCTGGCATTTCAGCCGTCTTCAGCCAGGCTTGCTTGAATCCAGTGGCAAAGTGAGCAAGGGACTCACGTCTGAGCATACACTGCCAACTTATGGCGAACAAAGCAAAACCAAAGGAAATGGTGGACGGAGTGTTGAACATTGCATGCACTCACCCCTAGTCACCTGATCTGGGTTTAATCCACACCGTTCTTTAGCCCACTCTGCCACCTTTGGTTTTTGCTTTGTTCGCCATAAGTTGGCAGGGTATGCTCAGACGTGAGTCCCTTGCTCAGACTGATTTGCATAGGCCATGTCAGAACTGGGGTGGCAGAGTGGGCTAAAGAACTGTGGTGGATTAAACCCAGATCAGTTGACTGAGGGTGAATGCTTGCAATGTTCAACACTCCGTCCACCATTTCCTTTGGTTTTGCTTTGTTTGCCATAAGTTGGCAGGGTATGCTCAGACGTGAGTCCCTTGCTCACTTTGCCACTGGATTCAAGCAAGCCTGGCTAAAGACAGCTGAAATGCCAGAAACCGTTCCTAGGAAGCTTGTTTCCGGTCCAGGGAAGACATGGCTTGGCAGTTCGGGCTGGACTGTTCCCATGAGGCACAGGGTCAGACTGATTTTCATATGGCCATGTCTGAACTGGGGTGGCAGAGTGGGCTGAAGAACTGTGGTGGATTAAACCCAGATCAATTGACTGAGGGTGAATGCTTGCAATGTTCAACACTCCGTCCACCATTTCCTTTGGTTTTGCTTTGTTTGCCATAAGTTGGCAGGGTATGCTCAGACGTGAGTCCCTTGCTCACTTTGCCACTGGATTCAAGCAAGCCTGGCTGAAGACGGCTGAAATGCCAGAAACCGGTCCTAGGAAGCTTGTTTCCGGTCCAGGGAAGCCATGGCTTGGCAGTTCGGGCTGGACTGTTCCCATGATGCACAGGGTCAGACTGATTTGCATATGGCCATGTCTGAACTGGGGTGGCAGAGTGGGCTAAAGAACGGTGGTGGATTAAACCCAGATCAGTTGACTGGGGGTGAGTGCTTGCAATGTTCAACACTCCGTCCACCATTACCTTTGGTTTTGCTTTGTTCGCCATAATTTGGCAGGGTATGCTCAGACGTGAATCCCTTGCTCACTTTGCCACTGGATTCAAGCAAGCCTGGCTGAAGACGGCTGAAATGCCAGAAACCGGTCCTAGGAAGCTTGTTTCTGGTCCAGGGAAGACATGGCTTGGCAGTTCGGGCTGGACTGTTCCCATGAGGCACAGGGTCAGACTGATTTGCATATGGCCATGTCTGAACTGGGGTGGCAGAGTGGGCTAAAGAACGGTGGTGGATTATACCCAGATCAGTTGACTGGGGGTGAGTGCTTGCAATGTTCAACACTCCGTCCACCATTTCCTTTGGTTTTGCCCTGTATCAACTAGACATTTTTCAGTAGTACCTTGTAAATCTGCAGTAACGTAAGGTCCACACTAATCTACAGGCACCGGATCTGGTCCCTTGCCTTGCCCCTGGCTGTCCTAACTGCGAGACAACCTCGTCACTTCGTCCATGTCATAGTCGTCATGGTAGTATTGTCTTCCCTGAGGGTCGTCAAAATAGTTCCCGCTCTGTCTATTGTAAGACATATCCTCTGACTGCATTCCCCCTCGACCTCCTCCTCCATGTCCTCGTCCCCTGAAACCCTGACCTCTCGGAGTCCCACCTCTCTGCAACAATTTTGGGCACTTGTTCCGCCGATGTCCCTCTTTCTTACAGTACACACATTGGTTGGATCCCACAGGTGTACGTGACGCACCACCTCTGTTAGATCGAGGTGGTCGTGGGCCTGAACCTGAACCACATCCTCTCTCCCTTCCTCTTGCAACTTGCTGCATTAACACACTTGTTTTAAAATCTTTTGACTTCTTCTCCACCTCTTCTTTGTCCTCATGCTCTCTAGGCTCATAATACTGCACCATACTCAATATGACTGACGGAGAGCAGGTCATCTAGGTACTCTCCGAGGCCTTTGGCTTCTCACTGGGCTTGCACTCCTTATCCCATGCTTTGATCTCGTCCCATGTGCCACCCAGCTCCAACGCATGGTCCTGCGTGTGGACCTGTCTCCATATATCCACTGGTACCAACAAGCCGAAAAATAACTCTGTGTCAGCTAGCGTCATTACTGTGGAGGAGGCCGCCTCCGTCAATTCCTTGTAATATGCAGAGGGGTTTTTCTTACAACTGGCTCTTTAGGGAAAGGGCCTCACTCCTTTTCCAAGGAGTGTAGATCCATTGCTCTTGAAACCGAGCGTCGACTTGCGGTCTTATTACAGTATTCATGGAGTAGCGCAGTTCCGGTATTTCAGGATGATAGATGGGATGTACTTCCTCATAGGGTGCTGTGTCCTTAACATCGGAACCTTTTGGAGTAACCTGCCTCTGTAACCCACCAGTGTAGACATATTGCTAAAAAGCTAATTCGGGGCCATGTCTGTAACATATACTCTGTCTCGTATGTCATAGATAATCTGTGGTGCGGTACCCTGGAAACACTGTTCCCACAATTCTATCAGCGTGGCGGGCATGTGCTTAAGGGCATGCTGCTGTATGAAGGGCTCATAATCTTTCATAACACTCCACACATCCTCTATAGATCGGGTGCCGGGCCCATTGAGCTGCCTGATTGGCCACCATCTGTTTCTCTTCAGTACCCACAGCAGAGCGCACTAACACTTTTTCTATGTGATCTCGCGCTGATGCCCAATTGGCTCTGGAAATTCCATGTGCAGGTGTTTCAGTATTCAATAGTGTTTGGGGCGTTACACTCACAGGGGAAGGGACGGATGCAGAGACAGGTACCATCATGTAGGGAGACAGAGTGGTAGGGGTGAAAGGGGGCGTAGTGGATGAGACAGAGCCAAGAGACAGGGCAGGAGAGTGAAGAGACAGGACAGGTGAAATTACAGTGTCCGATCCTGTAGCTGGCGGGAATACAAGGGAGGCAAGTGGGGCTGGGGCTGAGGCAGTGTTACTAGAAACGGCCGCATCAGAGGGAACAGCCCCAAGAGTCGAGGGCTGAGATGTGGGGACCATAGGATATATCCGCTGTGGAGGATAGGGTGGTGGAGGGCGAGAATCCAAAAGTTCCTCAATTAGATCATTCTCCTCCCTAGTAACATACCACTTGTCAGTCTGAAGTAGGAATTTCCTATCTGCGCACTCTATGCCTTTCTCCGTATTTTCTCTTTCATAGGCTAACGCCTTTTGCATAATAGTTTGTGTCTCCTTCCTTCTAACCTCTTTCTCTGCTCGCATGCGTCGCTGCTTTGCTTCTTTCTGCCACACTCTCAAAGAGTCAAACATGGACTCCTTTTAGCAAACAACTTGTCCTGCAGGAAATGTATTCTCTGTTTATCAAACAAACCAGTAAGTGGCCATTGCAGCTCAACATTGTCCCTCGTATATTTATTCCACAATGTGTTAAACATAAAAGGGCCAATACCATGCTTGACATATCTGTCAAAATTTGGGGTACCCTCCATAGGCGCGGGCTGGCTCTCTTCCAGCTGAGCATCGGTAGAACAACATCGACATCCGAAACATCCTAACATATTTAAACAAGGTATCTTAATTTAAGGTACCTAAACTGTCCCTAATGGACAACACCAACAACTACAATAAAGATAAAAATAAAATCCCTCAAAACACAAAACCAACTGTCCGGTGAGCACAGTCGCTACTCACTCACCCAAGCATTTCACCAGCACCATCCTCGGCGTCGGTCCACAGAGCCCACAGCACCCAGACATGCAAATGAATCACAAATCAGCCAAGAGGCTGCCTCACATTGACAACAGTCTAAAGACCGTACCAAGTTCAAGAGGACAGGCTTTAGCCCCAGACCTTTTCAAATATATACCAATTGTCAGTGGGCCTAGCAGATTGTTCGCGAACAGTCCCAGACCTTTTTTAAAACGCAAGCCGAATTACCAATTGGTCCATCAGACTGCTCGCAAACCCTCTGTGTCCTTCACAAGGGTCCGCAAACCCTCCAAGTACAAACCAAGACGGTATTAAACCGTACCAAGACACAGCCTGTTGACTCGTGTCATTCAAGCAAGGCAGACGTAGTGGACGTGCAAACGCACAAAGAGTATTTGAGTTCCCAATGGTGGATACGATTTGATGCAGGGACGAGACACGGCCCAGTCCGAAACCGGTTGTTGTAAGAATATGTATGTGGATGATGAGTGCCGGTTTGCTGGTAAGGCAGCGTGCTGCTTCCGGTTTGGGGTAAAGCTACGCCCAGGGTGCTATCAGTACCGCAGGATGGAATAAAAGGGCGAGTGAAAGCGCCGCCTTACCGGCTAAACAAGGTCGTCGGGGTGTTTACTCCGGGACCTGTTAAATGGTGTTTGGATGGATATGATTTTCGCATTCTTGGAAAAGCTTAAAAGCAGCAGATGCATGATTAGATGTACACGATGAGCATCGATATATACACAGAGAGAAGCGATAGTAAATAACCATTCTAAAACATGACTGTCAATAGAACTGTGTCACTTTGAACATTGAATGGACAGAGACAGGGAAATGAATGACATTTTTTCCATGAAAGAGTATGACCTGAAGTCTAAACATTATTTCCACAGGTTGAACATTAGGCAACGACAGTGCAGTTCAAATTTGGGGTAAGAGTGTCGAACACAACCCCTATTGGCTTGGTGGAGGCCGGTATGAGTGCCCTCAGCCCTCACCTGGTAAATGCACTCTATATGTATGAGTGATTGATATGTAACAGATTTGACTATAAACACAGTTGGTTGGTCAGTTTTTATTGATAATAAGACAGAAAACTGCTATTTTTCTCTTTTTAACATACTACCCGCAACATAAAAGTAATTGTCCAGCAAGGCGAGTGATTGAAACCCATGCCCTGATGAATTTGCCACAACATAAGTAAACGGCAATGAAACATGCTGGCCTTCCTGATAAAGGTTAGCAACATGCAGTGCTTTTAACTTGAGTAAGCTCACAATTGCGAATAAAAAGGGCGATCTAAAAGTGAGTCTTAACTCAATTTTACAAATTGCTTGGAACGACTGGTTCTTTGCAATACACAGGGTTCTTGTTCTGTTTGGGGATAGTACATTTTCTTCCTTTTATCTGATGGTTCTCTCCCTCACTGGGCACTATTTTCTTTATTTCTGTGAGTGGACAACCAATGATGATAGACGTGGGCATACTGGAGAAAACCGGCTGGTAGCCTCCCTGGTGTTGCGTACGTGAGGTGCCCTCTCACTTCTACACTTATTTCTTTAAGTACCCTTCACTCACCTGCTGTGGGAGAGGTATCACATGGTTGTTGAGTGACGGTTTGCAGTTTTCTGTCTATAACTATTTAACTTGAGAGTTCTAAGACTACATTATATTGGACAAGGTGCCAGAGAATTGGTGGAGATAGGTATCCCCACTAGAGAAGTAGGTCCTAAGAGAAAATTTGCGGACTCTCTACGTGCCAAGCCTTTGTTGTTTTGATGAATTTCGAGAGGAGGGCGGCTTGGCATTTACCCTCTATAGCTCCGTGTTGTGAAGAGCCATTATCCCATTAACCAAGTCACTCACCTGGTGCACTCAGGTCGAGTCAAGTTATTCTCCACTGCCGACTCTTCAGACCAAATGGTCAGCTCCAAGGTTTCACCTTCTCAGGACCCCAGCTGGTGACCACTAGCCGAGGATCTGCCCGATCGGAAGGGTGGGGCAGCTGCGAGAACCAAATTTGGTCTTGTGTATATGGGGCCCTATCTGCCCAACCAGACACCACCCCGGCCCCTAAAACCTGATTACGGGTGAGGAGATCACTTTGCGGGGTCCCTGTTTGGGGGCCAACTGAAGGACGGGGCCCTCTAGGGCCACGCGGGTTATATACAACCACCTGCTATGCCTTCCCCAAAATGAAAAGTCGGTCAGACCGCAGAGAATGCAAACTTACTTTATTCAGTATATACTCTGCAGAGGAGCCCAGTCAGGCCTTCACCCTAAGATGTCTGCCGAGGGGACTGACACCCCAGGGTTGCTAATACATAATAAACCTTTCTGGAGACTTCGGCCACGCCTCTAATGGAAAGTTACCGGCTTGAGCCGGGCATGAACAAAGGATGTACAGAGATATGAGCTAACATCTGCCAGATGGGCGCACTATCAGTACTCCAAAGCCACTGTGCCGAGTCTTGGCATCTCCTAACATGGGAGCAGAGCTACACATTGAGATTTGAATGCAGAGAAAGAAATTCAGTTCATTAGCAAGTCGGGTTACGGCCTTGAGCAGGAGAGAAAATAATAACGAAGTACAGTGTTTTGCTAGAGGCAAGCGAGAAGAGAAATAAGACCTAGTACGAGCACAGCCCAAGCAGTCTTCTAGTGATTGCGAAATACAAAATGGGGTCACACAAGCTAACTAAAGCCTACATGTTGCAAGGAAAACTCAGTGGGTTGCATAACGTGAATACAAATGGCGTCTATTTAGCCACATATTGCTAACCTAATATAGCATGTGAAATTACGAAATGGTAAGGAGGATTTCAAAACCTAACAGGTAGTCGGGGTTTTTAAGGGTTCAGGTGTTAATATGGATATCGATGCCTTAATCAATAAAAATGAACTATTGTCCTTATTAATAGATTTGCCCGTAATGAACTCCACATCTACCTTGACACGCAAGTATGTAATCAGGCAGGCCCTGCGACCTAGGCTCGGGATTTCTGATTGATGGAAGGGACAGGTAGGAGGGTGCATAGCTGGCAGGCAAACACCCGGGCAGGAAACTCTTGATCAGTCCCACAGATAGACTCAGTAACATTGCAATGGTCAAGGTTGATTGCCCCAATAAAGCATATATGGCTGGAGGGAGTACATGCATTCTAAAAACACCATAAGGTCAGATGACACATGATTTAGGAACACATAGCCAATCAGGACCTAGCACACGTACTGATCATGCGTTCCCCATGCCGGACATCTGGATACATTCACCACTGGCTACAGTGTCCAGACAAGGTCGAGACCCACCTGTAGTAACCATTTGACCATTTATTTATGACTCTTAAGGCAGAAACCAACATTCCTAACTATATATATTTTAGTGCTTGCTGTAATTTTGTATATAAGAAGAGCACAAACCCAATCTAAATTGAGACAGTCCTCACACCTAGTGCCTGTAACTTTTCTCCCAGCCGAACTGTTTCCTTAAACAAACTGTTCCTGTTTTTCCAAACACCTCATGTCTTCTGTTCTTTAAGGAACTCTTCTTTGAGCAATACAGGGATGGGTAACTGTCATGATTCAGCTACGCCATCTTATCCATAGCCACCATCCATAGCTGCTTATCATGTGCAGTAGTAGAATGACGGGAAATTTAATTACCCTTGTAAAAACCCACCCCTGTCCTGTGCATCCTGCACTCCAAAAAGTGTATGAGGAATTATAAATGTATACAGATTTAGTTACGAACACGATTTGTGCTTTTGTTCTATTGTGTAAGTATGAACACGATTTGGCTATTATGTAATCATTGTGCTAGTCATATTGTGTCTGAGGTAATACATGTTGTGGTAAACAATGTTATACCTAATACATGCCAAATTAATAGGTTTTGAATACTGTAACATCTGCTAGAATTCGCCATGGTTAAATGTGCATCATTGAGAACATTTTGAGCTTACTCGCGGCTTGCCTGCACTTAGTTAAAGCTCTGATTTTACTGTGAAAGATTTGACGCTGCACGCGGAAGATGTGCAACATGCGCATTGGTGTTCGGGTGTGGCCAGACTATAAATAGCTACACCCGTGCTCTGGAAAACGCTTAGCCTTCCATCGAAGCGCAAAGAAACTACCGGCTTACCTGATCTTCGTCGCCTCTTCGAGCAGGAATCTTCTTGGCCTCGTTGCTTGGTAGCGGACTTCATGAAAGGCATCTTCTGGTCTCCTCGCCGATCCTCGATCCTGAAACACATAAAACATCTCGAAAGCTAAGTGAACAGTTTCTTTACTTAATGGCGCCCATCGCAAGACATCGTTACTAAGGAAATTAAGAGACCTCATTTTTGGAACGTTTTTCTACAAGGAAAACATTAAAGGACATAGAACATTTTGGTGAAAGGTTTGAAAGGACATATTAACTTTAGTTATTAATGTTATATTGTAGTTTCCTTTAAGGCATCACGTGACGGATCACAACAACTTGGAAAATACAGCACCTCAGGCAATATCTCAGCACAAGACACTAAACTGAGCTGATTTTCCAGACAACAACACCTCTCAAATACTACCGATCTCCATCGCAAGACTCCACGGACGCTACGCAAGACTCCTGACTATCGCAGGTAGGATACATATTTAGTGCACTAATTCAGGAACGTAAAAGCCAAGTAGTGACTGAACCATTCTAAACACTTGAGGTCAGAGTCTAAAGTCTACCCTGTTGCCTCGCAGGTCGACAACAGGAAGAAGCCAGCGTCCATATACGGCCCTCCTCCCTACACCTTATTCCTTAGCCTTTGTGTTTGTAAGCATTACACGGGTTAAAAGGTAGGGTTTTGGGAAGTCGGCTCATAGCATCTCGGCGAAACTTCTATCAAGTACTCCACAGGTAAGAGTGCTTGTTTGACCTTGACAGAAACATTAAGGTGTAGTAGGAGGTTTTTAGGTTTCAGGGAGGAGGAGATCTAAAGAGTTGTTAGAGTCCCTATGGCTCAGGGATGGGTAGCGTTAAGGGGTAGCATGAGTTTTTATGGAGTAGCGATAAGGGGGAATAAAGGAGTTTGTAGGATTCATGGATAATTAGTAAGTATTAGGGGTGATAAGGGTGTTTAAGGGATCAGCGAAAGGCACTGCTAAGGGGTAGTACATTTTTTGTGTTTGAGGAAAGGTAGTGTTAACGGAAAGTATGGGTTTTTAAGGTTTATGGAAGGGTAGTTCCAAGAGTCTTTTTAGGATTTAGGGAAGGGTAGCTCCAAAGGTCATTTTAGGGTTCATGGAAGGGTGGCATTAAGTGAGAGCAGAGTTTGTTTTAGAGTTTAGAGAAGAATAGCATTAAGGGGTAGCATTATCCAGGGGTTTGCAGCGCTCAGGAAATGGGAGCATTAAAGAGTCGTAAAGAGATCTTTGTGTTCTTAGATATACAGCATTAAGTAGTAGTGAGGAGGTTTTAGGGTGCAGGGAAGGTAGTGTTAAGGGGTAGTGAGGGATTCTTGGGGTTCAGGAAAGGATAGCGTTAAGGAGTAGCAAGAAGCTTTTATGATTCATGGAAGGGTAGCATTAAGGGATAGTAAGGGGTTTTTAGGGTTCACGGATGGGTAGCATTAAGGTTTGTAATTTTCGTTTTTTACATTCAGGGATGGATAGCTTTAAGGAGTAGTAAGAGTATTCAGGGTTCAGGAAGGGGTAGTATTAGGGCTGTAGGGGATTGAAGGGCTCAGGGTAGGGTAGTGGTATAAGGTAATAAGGGGTTTTTAGAGCTCTGGGATGGTAGCTGTAAGGGGTAGTAAGTGTTTTTAGGTTTTAGGGATTGTCACTTTAAGGGATAGTAGGGTTTTGAGGATTGAGGGATGGGTAGCTGTAAGGGGTGGTAAGGGTGTTTAGGGTTCAGGGATAGCATGAAGAGGTGGTAAGAATTTTTAGAGTTCACAGAAAAAAGCATTTAGAGGTACCAAGGGGTATTTAGAAGTAAGGGAAGGGGAGTGTTAAGGGATAGTAAGGGCTATCAGGATTCTTGGATGTATGTGTGTGTATGTATGTAGTATGTATTTATACATGTATGTATATGATATTTTGCCAGTGCAATCCTAGCCAAAAGTTAGCATAGCTACGTACAAGGTCACAGACAATCTTAAAGTCAGCGAGTAATAGGAGACAAAGATGAGTTGCGTACGGATAATGCATTGTGATGTAGTGTTTTCTAAACAGGTGAATCTTCTACTCTTTTCTAATCTGGAGCAGCATTGGGGTGATACGGATGGATATAGGGATGTTGGTCAAGATCATGCGTTCAGATGAGATTAGATTATAAGCTTATAAAGCGATTGGTTACTCCAACGGAGTGTCCCTGCACTAAGAATTCCTACTGTCGGTATAGTGGGGCCCTATCTAAAAAAGCAGAACAATTAGCAACTATCCACCGGAAGTGACCGAAAGAACCATGTTTTCTGCAGAACAGCACTTCTAAGGGCTGCATCCTCAGCTGCAGCTGCAGTTGATTCCAAGCCTTAGCTGCTAAAAAGCTAAAGGATCTGCCTCCTAAACGTACCTTTTGAATTTTTGGCACTGTCAACTTTGCAGTGCCCATGGACCTAAGATTCTGGATAGGTCTGCAGGGGGTGAGTAAGGGCCAAAGATAGCTAGGTCCTTTTTCATTCAGAATCCTGTGGCAGAAGCACAGAGATTTAAAAGTTATTCTGTTCTGCACCGGTCGCCAGTGTAATTCCCTCAGCGCTGCTCCCATCGGTGTTCGCCTTCGGATGTTCAATAGCATCCGGGCTGCAGCATTCTGGACTTTCTGCAACATTCTCATGTTGCTTTTAGTGACCCCCTAAGTAGAGAATTTCATAGATGAAAAAGGCCTTTTGTCTTGTTTTCTCTTTTGTACACTTTTTTAGTCTGCAGTCTGATAGTGTCCTAGCTGCTGGGTGTGCTGAGAACTACCAGAGATGATGAGCTTGTCTGCAAGCTAAGTGGGATACTGGTTGTGATGGTTTTGTAAATGGTGCACTTAGTTTTGATGATGGTGCTGTCTGGCAAGGGGAGCCAATGGAGTTCCATCAGGGTTGGAGTGATGGGATCACATTTCTTCAGGCCCTGAATGAGATGTGCTGTGGAATGTAGGAAGGTGTGCCAGTGTGGAACCTAGGACGCCACAGAGGCTTGTATGGTATTCAGTCAAAATATTGAGTTGGAAATGTCGACTTACACTAAAATCGAGTTTTAAATATTGTGACAGAAATATCGACAGCAAGAAAATTCTGGTCATGAATATCGATTTTAAGGTAAGAAATGTCGATTTTAAAAATATAGAAGTCATTAATATCGTTTGAAAAAATACAGTTGTTTAAAATATTGATTTTTAAATTAGTGTTATGTATTTTAGTATATATTTTAAATTTATGTGATGTATTTTTTTGTATAAGTATTGTTTATGTTTTTTAATATATACGTTTTTAGTAGTTATTAATTTTATTTTATTTAAATGTTGCGTTTTCTAGTTCTGTAGCTGGTTGTGGGTTTATAGGGGAATAGGGTGGGAAGTCATTTAATTATAATAAATTAATCAATATTTCTTATTTATTTATTTGAGATTTTATAATGTTAATTGTGTTTTTACATTTTTTTGTAACTTTTAGGTGTGGGTTGTGGAGTTAATAGGGGTAAAGGGTGGGAAGTCATTTATTTTTTATTAATTAATAATTAGTTGTTAATATTAATTAATTGACAATTAAATATGGAAATTGTGTAATTAATTTTAGTTGTGGGTTGTGGAATTTTTTAGGGGTAAAGTGTGGGAAGCAATTTATTTTTAATTAATTATTAATGAGTTGATAATTAAAATTAATTGATTCATTGATCATTAATTTGGGTAATTGTTTATTTTTTGTGTGTGAGTTTTCGGCTTATAGGGGTTAAGGGTGGGGAGTAAATTAATTTTACTTACTTTACAATTAGTTGTTAAATACTATTAGTTATGTAATTGAAAAAATAAATGTAATTGTGTAATGACATTTTTTTACTGTTTCATTTTAGGTGTTGGTTGTGGGGATTATAGTTTTTTTTCAAATTAATTAATATGTTAATTATGCAAATACATTTTATTTTTATTTTTGATGTGGGTTGTGAGTTGTGTGGTGTTATAGATAGGAAGTAAATATACTACATTTATGTAATAATTAATGTTTCTTAATAAATAATTATTAAATAAAGATAGTTATGTGTTTGACTTTTTTTAAATTTACTTTAATATAATATTTGTAGGTATTTGTGACATGTATTTAACATTATAATATGTTTCTATTTTTTATTTTTTTATTTTAAATATATGAATTTTAATTTTCAACATATTTATATATATATATGTTACCTTCTGGCGGTCGCCAGTAGGTAGTTATAGTTACACCACGGCATTCAGAAGGATCCAGTGTCTTCTGGCACCGCCCGAACTACACGACAGGTGCACCCGCCTTCCAGTACTTTTTGCCTTGTTGATCGCCACAACTTATCTCCTCTCAGGCTCCATGCCACCGCCGCCATTTGGCGCTCCTGTACCACCGTCTGCCAGACACTGGAAGCTTGCTCACTCAGCTCCTGGGATCACACGCATCAACTTGTCGTCCGGTGCACCCACCTCGGTTCTTCTCTACGTCTCTACGGTCACTGGCCCATTACACACCCGGGGACACTACTACTGACTAGCATACTTCACATGATGCAGTGCTTTCTCCTTGCGCACTACGACCAGGAGCACCTTCACGTCTTCTCATCATTTCCGTAGATCCTACCACACACCCCAGACCGGGTAGGAATTATCACCGTTTTTTTGCCCTGAAGAGTCACAGGACCTTTCCTAGTGACGAAACACGTGTTGGCTGGTTGTTTGTTTCAATACGGTCGTTGCTTCATTAAAATAACTTTTCAACCTCATACTGGTGTCGACCACTGCAATTATAATTGAACAAGACTTGTACAACATTGTGATATCCCCATTACGTGTGCCTGGGACTGTGCTCATTTTACAGTGTGGATCATTCGATTCATACAACTCCGGGGGTTATTGGGTAATTACCCTGACCTGGCAGCACCGTTCCTACACAGGTCCATAGAAGACACCACGCGCATTAGTCTGAGCGCCATTTTTCCTGACTTCACTAAAAACCCTACCCCTAGCCTTCAGGTAGTTATAGTTACAACCTAGTTTCCGTAGAAAAAGCATTATTTGATTTGCTAATAACTTTGGCGTAATTTGACGAATCTTTATGAAATTTTCCAAAAAGTTGTACTTTTTAGGTTAGCTCCTATCTTGAAAGTTTGGGGGTGATTTGTCAAGCGGGGGCTGAGAAAAAAGGGGGGTCCCAAAACGCGTTTTCCCCATGTTAATTTACATAGGAAACTTTGCGAGGAGCTACAGCCCGAACTGCTGTACGGAATTACCCCAAATTTGGCAGAAAGGTAGGCTTGGTTCAGAAAGCAACCTTTTTTTAAAATGGTGTAAATCCGTTCAGTAGTTTTTGAGAAATTCTAAAAATAAGAGTCAAAAAATCAATTTCCCATAGGAAACTTTGTGCAAGGCTAGAGCCGAAACTACTGAATGGAATTACCCCAAATTTGGCACACAGGTAGTACGTGGGTCAGAAAGCCACCTTTTTTTAAATGGTGTAAATCCGTTATGTAGTTGCTGAGAAATTAGAAAAATAAATGTTTCGATATCTGGGCGGAGCCTAAGTCCCATGTACGAGCTTCACTGTGATTGGCTGCCAACACTCGGTAGAAGCGAGTCACTAGAAAACAGAGAAGCAAAGGTAGAAAACAAGAGAAGGGGGCAGGGTAGAAACACCCTGACCCCCTAGGCCTGCTCAGGGGGTCCCTGAAGGACCACTGGGCTAAAAAAAGCATTTAAAAAACCCAAAATCAGCGCAATTCTCGCTGGGGTCGTGGGTTCCCATGTTTTATTTTAATGAGGCCCGCGGGTGGGCTAGGTCCCGGGGGCATTTCTTACAAAATAATATCAGGGGCTCGCTGGGGCCCGCTGGGGTCCCCACAGCCCCGAGACTTCACTCATGTTGGGAGGGGGGTTGCGCGGTCCTTCTCTTGGAGCCCTCCATGTGGTTATAACTTTGGCGTCGTTTGACGAATCTTTACGAAATTGTCCAAAAAGTTTCTGTTTTTCAATCAGCTGCTATCTTAAAAGTTTGGGGGTAATTGGTCAAGGGGGGGCTGGGAAAAAAGGGGAGTCCCAAAATGTGTTGTCAATGCATTTTCCATAGGAAACTTTAGAGAAGGCTACAGGTCGAACTGCTGAATGGAATTACGCCAAATTTAGCAGGGAGAAAGGTTGTGGTTCAGAAATCGCGCTTTTGTTGAAATGGTGTACATCCATTCAGTAGTTTTTGAGAAATATCACAGGTAGTGTGAATGTGCGGTATTGCGGCAATGTTCAGTAGGCTGTGAAAATTATATCGGGAAAATAACGATGCGCCGTATTGCAGCTTTCCTTTAACATAATGCGCAGTAATGTTTAGTTATAATGCAGTGTTCACTTTCATCACGGACAGAGTCACTTTCTTAGACAAAATGTAATATTATGTGGGAGGGCGTGTTCTGTTCCTGTGTCTGGAACAAAATTAACGTTTAATTGGCTGAGGTGTTCCAACAATGAGCCCAATGTTCATTGGATGCGAACCATTAAAAGTAGAAGTGTTGCCACTCCAGCCATTTCCTCCCCGTCCGCGGAGTAGCAGGGACATCTGATTGGCTGACGTGTTCCAAGCAGGACCTTCCCAAGCTTAATGTTCATTGGCTGTAAACCATTGAAAGTAGAACTGTTGCCTGGCATTTCCTCCTCCTTCGCGGAGCATCAAGGACAACTGATTGGGTAACGTGTTCCAAGCAGGACCTTCCCAAGCTTAATGTTCATTGGCTGTGAAGCATTAAAAGTAGAAGTGTTGGCAGCCATTCCCTCCTCCTCTGCGGAACACCATGGACATTTTATTGGCTACAGTGTTCCGAGTACAAGTTTGCTCATAATTGGCTGGGAACGGTTCACTCTTGTGAACCATTTTGTGACGCACTTCAATGGAGTACGGGGAAACAAAGTAGTAGTGGGGAGGGCAGGAACACTATTAACTCGATATATTTTATGGGCCTTTTATATAATTGGCGTGGGGTGTACAAATCATGGCGGCAAAATAACAGAGTGTGTTGCGGTCTTCTTTTTATTGAGTTTGCAGGTGGTATACTTCCCAGGAGCACTATTTACTTATAATGTGGTGTTTACTTTTCTGATGGGGAGCTGTGGTTGCGCAGCAAAAATTTCAGTCTAGGTTTGAAACAGTTTTTATTAAGCAATTACAAATATACTTTCTTCGGAAACTGAAGCTGTATATATCAAACAAGTGACAAATAAAAACGCAATTCCTAAAATATCCCTTAAGTGTGGCCACACCCTCCTTTTTTTTGTCGCCTATAGTTTGTAAAAGTGTTCCCCCATATTCTTGTTAATATAAAAGGGCATCAGTTACTTTTAGATAAAGTAAAGAAGTGCTACAACAAACACTCCCACACTACATCATCTCAGGTCAGAACAACAATAATCAGTAAAAAACAGTTCAACATCAACACAAATGACATGATATTACATAGAAATGTATGCTTCTTCAAAACATTATATGAGGCACTATTTATACAATTTTGTTTTAGCAACTACTATTTCATGAAACATTAGCTGTGTTACAAAGTGTGAGGTACTAAGTTATCAATGGAAATAACTGTAGTATGTATTGTAAATTTATTGCAGAGACAGATGTCCAACCCCTAACTATAAACTCACAGGATTGAAATGTACTGGGTGAGTTTATAGTATACCACAGGAGAAGAACAATAAGGATCACAATAACAACAAAGAATGTTTTACAATATATATTCTATAGAACTCGGAAACGTTTTGTCGTAGTGCTTAGAGGTCGCTCACTGCTTCGGTAACACATCACGTACTCCTTTAAAAACACATAGGATAGTAGTAATATATACACTACTATTCCTATATATTCTATAGGGAGAATAGGAAGCATAACAGAGAAAAAGAGAATTACCAAAATATCAATTAAGAAATGTAGGGTTTATCAAAGGCATTCAGTAAGAAAGTATCTATGCAAACAATCTTTTTTTAAACTGCAATTTCGAAAAATATTCTCACTGCAAAAATATCTGAACAAGTAAGTTAGAAAGGTCAGTAAGCTGCATTTCAGATGGTTTACTCCTGGCGTTGACAAATCTCCAACTCTTGTTGTCTGAAAATATGACAGTGTACTACAATACACAGTGTCAATGATGCCAGACCAAAGGAAAAGGAAAATAAAGTGATGAACAGAAAACAAGATGAATAATGAAATATTTTCCAGTGGGTAATATGTTCAAAGCTTCTCTTCTCCGGGACTTCAAAATGTTTCGTCTTCGCATCGACGGGTAGTGAACTCCACTTAGGTTAGTATGAATGTGAATATTACAATATACATACTCACACTATATGACCCCAGGGGGGAAACAGAGTAAGAATCAGAAGTTGCTGACGTTAGATATGAATCTTTAGTGTTCGCGTCGACGGGTCACCAACACCTCTGAAGTTCGCTATACTTATTACAATGTACATAGTCACAGTATATAACCTCAAAGGAACCAGAAAAGGAACAGTATTTCCTCTATTCTGGGTGTTTCTCAATACCACCTGCTGACGTTACATAAAAATGGCAAAAAGAATCAATAACACTTTTTTCTAAATACACATCTTTAAATATTCACAAATAGCTACGTATTTTAAATATCTACTATGCCATAATCAAACAATTTACAACTCCATAAAATGTTTTGTTGTCTCAAAAGAAGAATTCGACGCTAGAAAAGGGAACCTGCATCACAGAATGGACACGCGTAAATAACTCGCAAAACCGAAACTAATCGAACAATGGGTGTGGTTTATATAGTTTTTGGTTATTGAGTAGTCTATGGAAGGAAGATGCAGCTCTGCCCATTTAGATGTCACGTTTTACAGTTGACACGTGCTCACGTTTTAACTGTTTAATTTGCGCACATGTTGGGAATAGTTACAAAATGTGAAGCGTTAAAGGTTTCGATTTCGATCCTAACACGTATTAGGTCCTTAATATGTAGATACGTTGGAGAGCTTAAAAACTCATTTCCATTTTCATCACTAAATACATCTATTAATTGCCGTATTTCTAAATAGAAGACATCAAAAAATATCTTTCAAATTAGAGGGGAAAAAAACGTGCTAATATTTCTCATCGCTATGGTTTTAAATAAAAAAAATGCGAGCATTTGTAAAGCGTACAGCTACCCCTGGAAAGGTGTGCCGGCGCTCGGGGTCAGATTAAGCAAGGTGTTGTTCACAGTGATATAGTGGTGGGCTAACGTGCCGCTGTAGCCGGGAATCGAACTGTGAACGCTGTTGTTCGAAGTCAGGTATTATAGTTGCTGCGTCACACTTTTTTCCATACTTATATGTTAACTACTGCTAATTACGTTTCAAACATTGTTAAATTGTAACTTATAACAGACTACTGTTTCAGTTAGTTTTTCACTACAAAAAGTATGCACGTCTTTTTAAAATTTAGTTAAAAACAATATAGGTTTCAGGGACATTGTACTTAGAAATTAGCATTTATAAAACCTTAGAAATTCACTGAAAAAACCATACGCTTTACAGATGTTGTAGTTAGAAATTAGCATTTAAAAAAACCTTTGAAATTCACAAAAAAAACATAGGTTTCAGGGACGTTATAGTTACCTGGACATTTCACTCGTAAAAAACCACAGAAATTCCACCGTTATAGTTAGTTCAGCTAACTATAACTCGTGCACCCACAATGCACTGCTCATGACGTCACATATTATATCATTCAAGACATGGTCAGTGACTTTATTATTATTATTATTTGTGTATTTTGTAAAGCGCACAGCTGCCCCAATGGGGCGTCCCGGCGCTGAGAACTCTGGAAACAGAGAGCATAGGATAAGAAAGCCTGTTTAAGAAAAGAAGAGATGGGTCTTCAGGGATTTACGGAATGCTGATTCTGTTTGGCAGGTACGTAAGGCTAGCGGGAGCTTGTTCCAACGCTGAGTGGCACAGACCTCAAAGGTTTTTCCACCTGCACGAGATCGTTTAAATCGTGGAGTTTCCAGGAAAAATAGGGAATTGGAGCGTAATGTCCTGGAGTTGACATACGGTCGCAAGGTGTTTTTCAAATGGGCCGACCCATTGCCTTTTGACGCTCGGAAGGCCAGCGTCATGGCTTTGAAAACGCATCTTTTAGCAATGGGTAGCCAGTGTAGTTTACGAAGGTGTGGAGAAATATGATGTCTAGCAGGGATTCTCTCCACCAGCCGGACGGCAGCGTTTTGGACCGTCGGAAGTTTATGACAAAGGCCTGCTGTGATACCAAGGTAAAGGGCATTGGCATAGTCAAGATGGGATGTTATCAATGCCTGGATCACAGTCTTGCGGCAGTCCGCCGGCAAGTAATTAATAAGCCGTTTAATAGTCCTGATCTTTGCGAAGCAGGAGGCTGCTACTGTTTGTACCTGAGTGTTGAAACTGAGGGGGTTATCCCAACGTACTCCTAGGTTTCTCACCGAGTCTTTAGGGGTGGGGACTTGGCTCAGATCATCTGGCCACCACAGACTAGAATCCAGAGGGGATGGTGAGTTGAAAAACAAGATCTCCGTTTTTCCTGCATTAAGTCGGAGGGAGTTGGCATCCATCCATCTAGAAATGTCCCTAAGGCAGGATTTCAGCGGATCAAAGGCTGAAACGGAGGGGGTATCGAAGGTGAAGAGTAGCTGAATGTCGTCAGCATAGGAGGTGGATTTAATCCCAGTCTGGGCGATCAGCTTGGCCAAGGGGGTGAAATAAACATTAAATAGGAGCGGGCTCAGGGAAGAACCCTGTGAGACTCCCCATTTGAGTGGTCTGGCGGGGGAAGTGTAGGGAGGGGTGAAAACCTGCTGTGTGCGGTCCGAAAGATAAGATGAGAACCATTTCAACACAGCGCCGCCCAATCCTAAGTCCTCCAGCCTTCTCAGCAAGATCTTATGAGAGACGGTGTCGAATGCTGCTGAAAGATCCAGCAGCACTAACACCGCCCTCGACCCCCGGTCAAGCGTCCACCTCACAGAGTCAGCCATTTCAATAAGGGCTGACTCCGTGCTGTGGCCCGACCTGAAGCCGTGCTGGGAGTCATGGAGAAGCCCATTGGATTCGATGTAATTCGCCAACTGAGAGTGTACCAGCTTTTTCAGGATCTTAGCTGGGGCAGGCAGGAGAGAAATAGGCCTATAGTTGCTGGGGTGGTCCGGATCCAAATTGGGCTTCTTAAGGATGGGGACCAGAGAAGCATGTTTCCATTTAGCAGGGAAACTGCCCGTTCTGAGGGAGTCATTCCAAATGTGGTTCAGGTAGGGATTAAGTAGGGGTGCTAATTTTTTTATATTGCTTGGCCGGCCAAGGGTCATTTGGAGAGCCTGATTTGCATTTAAGTAGTTCGGCCATGGAGTCGGCTTCTGAGACGGCTGCAAATTCGAATAGGGTGGACAGCGATGGCGAGAGAATAGTGGGTTTCTCTTCCCGTCCTTCTGTGTTGGGGGTGGGGAAGGACGAATAGATAGTCTCGATTTTGTCCTCGAAAAATTGTGAGAGTTTATCGCATAGTGACTGTCAGGCGGACTGAGTTCGAGTCAACGCGTTGGGGTCTGTGAAGGATCTAACTATATTGAAAATCTCCCTGACGCCATTGCTGGCGAGTTTGATTCTAGAGGCCAGAAAATCCCGTTTGTGCTCCTCGATCATTCTCCGGTATTCTTTGAGGGTTGTTTTGTAGGTGATTTTGCTATCCGGGGAATAATTCTGTCTCCAGAGGCGTTCAAGAGATTTACAGGAGGCCTTTTTCTGCCGGAGCTCGTCAGAGTACCAAGGTGCTGAAGGTACAGCCCTGTGGGTTTTGATGGGTTTAAGAGGGGCCAAAGCATCTAAGGCCTGACCGATCCATGAGTCCAAGTGGTCAATCTGTAGGTCAGGATCAGACGACAGGCAAGGTTGGGTATTTTTTAGGTATTCCAGGAGCGTTTCAGGGGTGATGCGACTCCAGTTTCTGCCTGATGATTTGGGGGTGATGACGGGTCTAATGTGGCAGGGAATGCCAATCTCAAAAGGGATGAGGAAATGGTCCGACCAAATAACCGGGGTAGGGGGAGTCGCCCAAATAGATGGTAAGTTGGAACAGATCAGATCCAGTGTGTGACCCGCTTTATGCGTGGGTAGGGCTATTATTTGGGCTAGGTTGCAGGCCGCTAACGTCGAGATGAAGTAGTTGCTGTGCGAACAGGAATCGTTGTTAACATTGAGGTTGAAGTCTCCTAGAGCGGTGAAGTTAGCGTAACGTGTCTAAGCTGAATAACAAAATCCGCCAGAGCCAGTAAGTGAGAAGTATTGGAGTGAGGGGGGCGGTAGATAAGAATTCCCGAGCAAGAGGAGGACGGGGAGATTTGAACACTGAAAGGCAGGCCTTCTATACATTCAATTTGGTCAAATGGAGGGAGGGTAACGTCCATTGGGAATTGTGGATTAAGGCGACACCACCTCCCGGTTTACCATTGGGTCTGTTGGCACAGATAATACTGTAACCCTCCGGTAAAGGCAAGGGTGATAGCGGGGTTCGTGGTGTCGTTCAGCCACGTTTCAGTTAGGAAGAGCAGATCCCAGTTGTTGTCCCGAAGGGACTGCCAGATGTCAATGGCATGTTTGCTCAGTGATCTACAGTTGATCAGCGCAGCTCTGAGGGTCAGGGAGCACTGAGCTCCGCGGGTGCAGGCAGGGTTCAGAGCGTACGCCGTACTGATAGTGTGATCTGAAGCAGGAAGGGAGAAATTGCAGACTGTGCAGGCATAGACCTTGCTCCGAGCGTCAGAGGTGGGACAAGGGCAGGTCACGCAAAGGGGGGGTCTCAAAGACATCAACTCAGTCCGAGTGTATGTCGCGGTGTTATGGCTAGTGGGTCGGGGAGGGGGACCGGCCCCGGTCGCATCCTGATCGCTTCGGTACATGCACATTTTTATGGAGATGTGACGGAGGGAGGGGCGTGGCCTCGGAGTGGGCGTGTCCCAGTCAGGGCGTGGGGAATGGCGGTTGAGAAAGATCGGCGATTTCGCCCTTACCAGCGCTCGTTTTGCTGCGTGAAGGGGTGCCTGCACACTGCAATCGTGTGTCAGGAGGGGTGAGTGAGTTTTAAAAATGCTAAGTTTTACAGTTTTAAAAACAGTGAAGTGCTCGATCTGTCTAGCTACTCCCGGCAGTGCCTCAGGAGGTTTCAAGAGTTATCTGCGCACTTGCGAGTCAGCGCGCTTTTTATAACACTTTGCAGGGGGCATGGCCTCGGAGTGGGCGTGTCCTAGTCAGGGCGTGGGGAATGGCGGTTGAGAAAGACAGGCGATTTCGCCCTTACCAGCGCTCGTTTTGCTGCGTGAAGGGGTACCTGCACACTGCAATCGTGTGTCAGGAGGGGTGAGTGAGTTTTAAAAATGCTAAGTTTTACAGTTTTAAAAACAGTGAACTGCTCGATTTGTCTAGCTACTCCCGGCTGTGCCTCAGGAGGTTTCAAGAGTTATCTTCACTGATGACATCACTGATGACATCTCAAATGACATCACTGATGACATCATCCCGTGACTGGGTGTTTTTATAATTTTTAAATTTGTTTTATATGTATTCCTAGGTGTATTGAAGAATGAGTGGGTGTATAAGTGTCTGGATGGACGATTTAGTAGGTGGGTGACTGACTATATAACTGCTGCATCTCCTCACACTCTAATATAACCTTTAATACACCCACTGTAAAATACAGACAACCATTTTCAAAATTATTAGCACACGAATACCAGTTACTACATACATACTCACTGATTGGTAGGTCTACACACACATCTACTCATTCATCCATACAATCACTCATACATGCAGTCACTCATAAATACAACACTATCATATGCACTCATAGACCTATACAGACAATCACACACCGCCACTCATCCATGCAGTTACTCACACACCTACTTAGTCATGCAAAGAATCTATCATAGTCCCATTTGCTCATCTATACAATTATACACACAGCACCTCACTTATTTATATAGGGCCCAATTCACAGAACTAACTTAAGACAAAATCCTAAACTTACTACCATTTTGGTATTCACAGAAGGCACTTACTCATTTCGGTATTCACAGAAGTTAGGAGTCCTAATTTTAGGACTCCTAAATGCCTTCTGTGAATACCGAAAGTTTTAAAATTAGGATTTTTCTCAGTTTAGTAGTAGTATAGTTAGGACTCCTAACTTTAGGACTCCTAAATGCCTTCTGTGAATACCGAAAGTCTTAAAATTAGGATTTTTCTCACTTTAGTAGTAGTAAAGTTAGGACACCTAACTTTAGGACTCCTAAATGCCTTCTCTTTAAGACTTTAAGACTTTCGGTATTCACAGAAGGCATTTAGGAGTCCTAACTTCTATCTAGAGTGATTCAGAATTTATTGAAAACATGCTGCAAATATAAAAGAAGACTGTTCTAATTCAAAGAGAAGCAGCGTATTGAAAGTATAGTGGATACTGCTTTCAATTTGAAACAGAAGTTGTTCATTATGATTTTAAAGAGATTGAAAGTATTGGATAAAATAGTGAAAGTATTGAAAGACAAAAGTAGAAAAAAAAGACTTGTGAACAGAATCAACTTTTGTAAAATCTTTAGTGGACATTGGAGACATACTTCTATCATGAGGAAAGTTACTTCCGGAAAAATAGTTTATCATTTGCAGTTGATACTGGAGGTCGTTGCTACGAAGTTCAGTATGGTGTTCTATTTGCCCCTTAAGAATTTCGATATAGGGAGCGCGGTGAATAACCATCACAATGAAAGCTACAGCACACTAATTATTTAAGACGTACTGCGTTATTAGTCCGGTGAGTCTCTTCCTGGACTCAGTAGTGCCAGTCTTTTCTTATACTGTTCATCTCCCATGAGACGTTAGACTGGTTTGACTACTATCCGTGGAAGTCCTTATTCGTGATTTATCCCGTCTCAACGTGATTATTTCCTACTTGAAGCAGCTTTGGTCTAACAAATTAGACTGACGATGCATATAAAGAAAACTTATGAAACTGAATGATCTACTTGACTAGATTTTTTGTATCAAATCTCTTTGAGTCTTCACCATTCGAAAATGCCATCAGAGCCCTGAGGAAGGAGGGTTAAAGAGATTCCGAAACGCGCGTCAGCGCATTGTGCTTTTCGTGTTTTATGTATTGGTTTCTTATTTGTATTTGATTGTGGTGTATGTTTTTACTTATTTTTACACTTTTGTATTGACTACACTTATTGTTATTGTTTTCATGTGATTTTGTAATGTTTTTTGCACTTTTTAGTACTTGTATTGCTTCGTCAATCTATGTTACTGTTCTTAGTTTGATGAAGAGTTAGTCTGCTGTTATGTCATTGAACAAAAAACTAAATGATTAACTCAAAAAGAAAAATAGATACATAATTATATATATTTTTTATAATAAAACAAAAGAATGGTATAGCAGACTGTGTGTTTTTCTGTGGGATAGATAGTTTATTTCATTAAAGAGGTTTTCCTCTTGGTTTTTGAATTGTATGAAGTACTTCAACATTACAGCTACAAAAGAAATGTTAATGAGAATTTAAAAGAAGGAAAGTTTGCAGTAGTTGGATGTCATGGTTGTTTAGTAAAACATGCAAAGGGTAATCTTATAAACCACAAGAACCTTAGTTGTGAAACTCCCGATAAGCGAGAATTTTACTATTTAGCACTTCTGCAGCTGTTTAAACCATGGCGTAGCAAAAGTGAATTACATGGAGAGTTTGACTGCTACGAAGATTCTTTTAATGCTTGTAAAGATAGCATTCGATGTCCAGTTTTCCCTACATATTTAAAAATGTTGAATGATGAAGTAGAACAGGAAAAGACTATTATAGCTGAAATAGTTCATGAAAGTTCTCAAGATAGTCAAAGTAGTGGTCCATGTAGTCAAGATCCTCTTCGACAACCAATGCTGGAAAATGAAGCAGCGATTGCAATGCATGAAGTCGAAATTGCAATGCAACAAGCACACAAGGAGAATATAACATTGGAAAAGTTAGAAGAACAAGTAAATGTTGAACAGAAAGAAATATATGTGCAAGTGAGAGAACGGAGAGAACATGGTTTGTTGCATGAAAAAAAAAAGAATGTCTGTGTTCATCTTTTAAGCCTGTTCTGATGTACAAACTGGGACAGGTAAAAACAATTTCATTAAAGTTTTGACCAGTTATCTTCAAGAAACTGCTGGTTCACATTTATGTTGTGTGGTAACAGCTCCAACTGTATTATCTGCACACAATGTTAAAGGAGTTACTTTGCATAGATTATTGATGTTACCGTTGGAGCATGATAATACATTAGAATATCAGAAGTTGTCTGGAGAAGCTTCTTATGAAGTGTCAAGAGTGCTGAAGAAAATTAAACTTTTAATTATTGATGAGGTGAGTGATGGAGCTTAGATTTCACCTATAAAATGTATGTATTATTATATGACAAAAGGTTGCAGACATGAGTTCTAAAACGGCACGCAGATTGTGGCGCAAGCAAGATGAAAACATAGGCCTGATCAGAATGCTTCAGTCTGGAGGTGCTTTCATGTGAAAACATGCTTAATTAGTTGAACAGCCATGTTTATATGTGATTAATCCATATATAATCTCACTATAGAATGCACATTAATTTAGAAAATTTATTTGTACTTTCAAAATGGCATCATGTATTTTTGCAAGAGTAGAAATGTGCTGAATTGTGTTTCACAGTGTAGAAAACCACGTGATTTTAGTTTGCTTTAGTGGACTCAGCTTTCTGTAGCTTTTTTTGTCCTTGAACACTCAGAATGGAAAGTGCTCCTCTTCCCTACCAACTTTCAAAGAAAGGGTGTTGTTAATAAATCCTGCCTCCGGTTTCCGTTCGACCTTCACTATGTTGCATACTTTTGTAGCCTGTTTAAACGTGGAGAGAAGAGCAGACTTTTTTTCATAAATCACAAGACTGGAATTTGAACAAGAACATGCCTGATTATTGACTTATTCAGTCACCCCATGGGGAGATGATGTGTCTTGAAGTTCTGATTGGATCAGCTATGAGGACCGAGCATGTGAACTTTTACTTGAAATATGGCTTACAAGTGGGAGGAGTGCCTTTATTTTTTCATTTTTTCTGAGGGCCAGGCCCAGGTTCTGTGCTGGACACAGGACTGGAAGGGGCTGCATTCTGTGGTCTATTGTGCAGCTTGAGATAGAGACACAGACTAGCACAGTGAGGCAGAGAGAGAGAGCTGAAAGGATCAGAACAGATTTAGATTTTAGGTGCTAAACTGCATTTATTTCTCTTTATGGGAGATTTTTTTGCCATTATTAATTATTGATTAACCTTGTAAGACTTACTCTTTTTCTTAGAAACTCTTTAAGTGTTTTGACTGACAATTTGCGCCACATTTCCCTTCCTATATGTGATGCCTATATGCAGACTGTAATATGTTCTGTATCAATGCTATTTTTCCTATTTTTCAACTATGTAACCTGATTGATATTTAACTAATGAATAAAGAGTCAGAGAACCTTAACTTTTGACTTAAAATAAAACCCTTTAAAATATCTCACCACTCTCATTATTGTCTCTAATATTGTTTGCATTTAATGTTCATATTTATGTAAAGTCTCCTGTTTGGTGAAACACGGTCATCAAAAGGTCCATCATTTTCACCCTTTACAGCGGTAAACCATAGGTAATGAGGTTTTGAATAGGCAAATTACCAGTTAATTACCGCTGGATCATGAGCATGGTCTCAAACTTAATGCTTGCTTTTGTACACTTAAGAATGCAACAGGTATTAAAAACATATAACGATGTTCTCTTTGGGGGAAAACATTTAATTGTATTTGGAGATCTGCTACAACTAACCCCTGTAAAAGGAGAACCAGTGTGTAAAACACTTCTACATGAAGGCACTAAGAAATCTTTGGGAAGTATTGGAAATGTGAATCTGTGGTTACATTTTGAATATAAAAAACTCACTCAGAATATGCGACAAGCAAGCGATTAAGATTATGGAAATATGCTAAAAGATGTAAGAATTGGTGTTCTAAGCAAACATGGTAAACACGCTTTTCAAAGTCGTCTACTAAAGAACTTGTTTACAAATGAAAACACACCAGCAGAAGTAATGTACAAGAAAATGAAAGAAAAAAAGTCTATAGTTTGCTTAATATCTACAGTGGAAGAGTGTTATACATTTAATAGAAAGCTTATGAAATTGGAAAATCAAGAAATAGTTCACATTGAAGCTATTGATAAAATAGAGCATCAAGAAATAACAATTGTTCTTTCAGAAAAACTACAGACTAAATTGGATTCTTTGGAAAAGTCTGTATCACAAACTGCTGGCTTAGAAAAAAATTTAGATGTATGTTTAAACTGTCGGGTAATTTTGAAGCGTAATCTGAATGTTGAAGAAGGTTTAGTAAATGGAGCAATGGGGAAAGTTGTTCATTTTGTGAAATATCAAAATTGAAATTGAATTGAATTTTTGAAAGTTAAATTTCATCAGATTGCAGAGGTAAGACAGATTGCACGTTCTGCCGCACGTTTTTTGCTTGTAAAAGACTTGTATGTTCGTATAAAACAGTTTCCCTTCTGTTTAGCATATGCAATAACTATTCACAAATCACAAGGTTTAAGTGTAGATAATGCTTTGGTAAATGTTGGAAAAACTGTGTTTAAAGAGGGAATAGTATATGTTGCATTATCTCGAGTTAGAAAGTTGTCTGATTTGTATTTAATTGATTTTGATGAGAACAAGGTTAGTGCTGATGTTAATTTTGTAAGAGAATATAATCGTTTGAGAAGGCTTTATACTCCCCATTTAGGTGAATATCCTATTTATGAGAAACGTGTTGTGTGTTCAAAACGCAAATATGTTGAAGAGTTAACTATGGTTGAAAAGCAGAAAGAAAATCAACAGAAAAGAAAAGATGTAAAGAAGCAGAAAATACAAACAAGTGATGATGTTGTTGGATACCAATTAAAAAATGCTTCTGGTGTCAACTGCGATGGTAATGTCATTCTAAATGTTATATTTTATCTTGAAGATGTTTGTGGTGAAATTATGGAAAGTCAGGAAAAAAGATTATGTTCGGCACTTTATACTTTATTTCAAGAATTGAGAACTGACAGAAGTAAGATCCATTCTGCTTCTGGTATTCGCCAACTGTTAGATACATGTACTGGATCTTTAACGTTCCGTGCTAATATACAACAAGATGCACAAGAATTTCTGATGGTTATGCTTGGAGTACTAGAAGATGAAGGAATTCAGATTGAGAGTTTATTTGGACTCAGTTACAAACGGGAACATAAATGTGAACAGTGTTCGTTAACTTCAAGCACTATAGTTGACAGAGAACGATTTCTATGTTTGACAATACCTGACTGCAAATCTGTACCATTTTCCAAATTACTAAAAGAAGCAGATCACAAGATGATCTGTTCTTGTTGTAAATCAAGAATGCTATCTACATTATGCCTACAAAGATATGCAAAATATTTGATTATAATGCTACAACGTTGTAGACCAAATGGAAGAAAAGTGGAAACCAAAATTAACACTTTTGTTGCTAGTCAAGTATCTATTTTTGGAAGACCTTTTGCAACAGTTGCTATTGTTTCCATGCTGGAAGTACTACCACAAGCGGACATTATACAGTTTATTTAAAGTGTAATAATGGTTGGAGTCACTGCAACGATACACACTTGGAAATGAAACCAAGATTGCCTTATGAATTAACCAACTCGTACTTGATATTTCTGAAACAATGATTTTAGATACACCATTCGACTTTGTGGGAAGGTGTAAAGATACTTTAAGGAATTCATACTGGATGCTTTCAAAGCAAAATTTTTGATACATTATTTGGTGTATTGGGAAAATGTTCACAGCAACTACGAAGTAAAAGTAAGATTTGAAGATTGGAAATAGTATTGGATGTGTTATTTGTGTTGATTTTGTATTATATTTGTGAGAATTAGGGATTTTTTTTTTAACAATCTAGTTGATTGTTTTTTTTCCCCTGCTGTTTATGATGAAACTACTCTGACATCACTGTGAATAGTGAAGTTAAGTAGTAGCTGATGACAGCAAAAAAAGGGAGAGAAATTGTTTTCTGAATGTTAAATTATTTTGTGTTATTTAAAAACTCACTGTAATTTGTGAAATATATTACATTACATAGGGGTTTTGCAGTTTATTTTATGTAGTTGAAAAGTTAGAAAAAACAGTAGTAATGACAAACAGCACAATAGTAGTTTGATATTTAAAAAACCTTTGAAATTCACTGAAAAAACCATAGGTTTTACAGACGTGATAGTTAGAAATTTGCATTTAAAAAAACCTTAGAAATTTACTGAAAAAACCATAGGTTTCAGGGACGTTATAGTTAGAAATGAGCATTTAGAGTTAGTTGGACATTTGACTCATATAAAACCAGAGAAATTCGCCTGTTATAGTTAGTTGAGCTAACTATAACTCGTGCGCTCGCAATGCACTGCTGATGACGTCACATATTACATCACTCATGACATGGTCAGTGACATCACTCATGACATCTCAAATGACATCACTGATGATATCACTGATGACATCATCCACGTGATAGTCTGACACACCTCTTTACACTCTAATATAACTTTAATACACCCACTCTAAAATACCGACTACCATTTTCGAAACCATAGTCACACCAATACCAGATACTAGATACCCATCCACTGATTCCTATCTATGTATTGTGAGCCGGACATACACTGATACAGTCACTCATACATGCTGTCAATCATCATTACATCAGAATAATATCCACTCATACACCTATACATACATTCACATAGTGCTACTGATCCATAGAGTTACTCACACATCTACTCAGTCATGCCAAAAATCTATCACACACCCATGTACTCACATATGCAGATATATACACACCACCTGACTTATTTATACACACACCACTTCCCTTATTTATATAAATACTATCACATACTTACTCTCTTATACAATCACTAATACAAGAACACATTTGTGTATGTAGACACTTGCAATCACTCTCTCTCACGTATAGTCAATTATACACCCCAACACTCACATATACTGTCTAAAAACATATATAGTTACTCACATATATACAATTGAGACATTAATTCACTAATCAACACACTTGTACACACAGTTAGCTACCCATACAGCCCTTCCGAGATGCAGTTTTGAATGTATAGAACCACTGAAACAGCTATTCAGACATGTATGCACAGTCAGACACCCCCACCCACCCAGATAGACACTCAGACACCCATACAGATACTTATACAATCAATAACCCATATAGACACTGATGTAGCTACTCACCAACCCATGCACCTGCTTACACACCAACTGAGAGACTAATAGAGACATTCACACAGTTTAGTCACTAATCCATGCATTCAGTAGCATACGTTCAATCAGTGATTTATAGAGTCAGTCATGCATCTACTAAATAATCCATTCAGGCCCTTATACATCGACTCATTCTTCAATAGACCTTGGCATAGATATATAAGAAAAATATTTACAGTTTACAGAAAAACACATTCACTGGATGATGTCATGAGTGATGTCATCAGTGATGTCATTTGAGATGTCATCAGTGATGTCATGAGTGATGTCACTGACCATGTCATGAGTGATGTAATATGTGACATCATCAGCAGTGCATTGCGAGCGCGCGAGTTATAGTTATCTTAACTAACTATAACAGGCAAATTTCTTTGGTTTTATATGAGTCAAATGTCCAACTAACATAACGTCTCTGAAACCTATGGTTTTTTAAGTGAATATGTATATATATATGAACAAACACCCCTCAGGACTGCATGTACCAGCATGCTTCAGTCAGGCAGGCTGAAAGCGCGACTCACCCATTGGAGGAGAAGTTAATGACATCACAAAGGGGAGCGGTTTTCAACTCACCTGCACCTCGTTGAACACCACAGAGAGCGCGAAGACCCAGGAACAGGCACTGATGAGAGCCATTGGAGGCTTGAAACGCGTCTGCCTTAGCGTTTGTTGGGACTGCTGCACTACGCGCATTTTATTTCAATAAAGTCCTTGCCTCGAATTCCGGAGTGTGCTGTGCTTTTTCCTGAGTTGGAGGAGGCGTTGGACTCATGTTTTGTCAGCAGCAGGTCGCTGACTAACAGCACACCCTCTCGGTCTGGTGCACCGTGTTAAGACCAGCAACTCTCTTGGAATTATTGCACGAACTGCAAAAACACGGAGCCCCCCCGACCAGTTTTGACTGCCTACATGGTGTGATACACTGCATTTGGGGAGAGAGGAGGTGATATTTTCGCCTGAATAAGGAGTCGGGTGTAAGGCTTTTGGTCATCCTGCAGGGCTCTTGATCTGGAGTGTGGCCCTGATCCAGTATTTTGGGACATCACTTGGTGGTGGAGTGTTTCTGTTACTGAACAAACACCCCTCAGGACTGCATGTACCAGCATGCTTCAGTCAGGCAGGCTGAAAGCGCGACTCACCCATTGGAGGAGAAGTTAATGACATCACAAAGGGGAGCGGTTTTCAACTCACCTGCACCTCGTTGAACACCACAGAGAGCGCGAAGACCCAGGAACAGGCACTGATGAGAGCCATTGGAGGCTTGAAACGCGTCTGCCTTAGCGTTTGTTGGGACTGCTGCACTACGCGCATTTTATTTCAATAAAGTCCTTGCCTCGAATTCCGGAGTGTGCTGTGCTTTTTCCTGAGTTGGAGGAGGCGTTGGACTCATGTTTTGTCAGCAGCAGGTCGCTGACTAACAGCACACCCTCTCGGTCTGGTGCACCGTGTTAAGACCAGCAACTCTCTTGGAATTATTGCACAAACTGCAAAAACACGGAGCCCCCCCGACCAGTTTTGACTGCCTACATGGTGTGATACACTGCATTTGGGGAGAGAGGAGGTGATATTTTCGCCTGAATAAGGAGTCGGGTGTAAGGCTTTTGGTCATCCTGCAGGGCTCTTGATCTGGAGTGTGGCCCTGATCCAGTATTTTGGGACATCACTTGGTGGTGGAGTGTTTCTGTTACTGAACAAACACCCCTCAGGACTGCATGTACCAGCATGCTTCAGTCAGGCAGGCTGAAAGCGCGACTCACCCATTGGAGGAGAAGTTAATGACATCACAAAGGGGAGCGGTTTTCAACTCACCTGCACCTCATTGAACACCACAGAGAGCGCGAAGACCCAGGAACAGGCACTGATGAGAGCCATTGGAGGCTTGAAACGCGTCTGCCTTAGCGTTTGTTGGGACTGCTGCACTACGCGCATTTTATTTCAATAAAGTCCTTGCCTCGAATTCCGGAGTGTGCTGTGCTTTTTCCTGAGTTGGAGGAGGCGTTGGACTCATGTTTTGTCAGCAGCAGGTCGCTGACTAACAGCACACCCTCTCGGTCTGGTGCACCGTGTTAAGACCAGCAACTCTCTTGGAATTATTGCACGAACTGCAAAAACACGGAGCCCCCCCGACCAGTTTTGACTGCCTACATGGTGTGATACACTGCATTTGGGGAGAGAGGAGGTGATATTTTCGCCTGAATAAGGAGTCGGGTGTAAGGCTTTTGGTCATCCTGCAGGGCTCTTGATCTGGAGTGTGGCCCTGATCCAGTATTTTGGGACATCACTTGGTGGTGGAGTGTTTCTGTTACTGAACAAACACCCCTCAGGACTGCATGTACCAGCATGCTTCAGTCAGGCAGGCTGAAAGCGCGACTCACCCATTGGAGGAGAAGTTAATGACATCACAAAGGGGAGCGGTTTTCAACTCACCTGCACCTCGTTGAACACCACAGAGAGCGCGAAGACCCAGGAACAGGCACTGATGAGAGCCATTGGAGGCTTGAAACGCGTCTGCCTTAGCGTTTGTTGGGACTGCTGCACTACGCGCATTTTATTTCAATAAAGTCCTTGCCTCGAATTCCGGAGTGTGCTGTGCTTTTTCCTGAGTTGGAGGAGGCGTTGGACTCATATATATATATATATATATATATATATATATATATAGCTATAAAAAACTTTTCCAAACTCTGCTAGGAGAATGAAAGCAGGCACGCGAAGTCAGGAGTAATGAACCTGTTTATTGGATCAGGTTGCCCCAGGCGCAGGAACACTGAGACGCGTTTCGGCAGTACATCTGCCTTGTTCAATCTAAAATTGTTTGCCACATTGAAGCTCCTTTTAAAATTAAACTACAATAAACATAGACAATATACTTTGCTAATAGCAGCACCTTTTCTTTAAAAAACGAAATTTGGGACAACTTGCCACATATAAATATGAATACCGCACATTATTTTGATTCTGTTGACATTAAACTCTTGAGTAAGTCCTTTTTTTGCAGTCCGGAAAATAACACTTTGTTCTTCTTCAAATGTCAATAAAACATTTGTTATTGCAGTGTTCCACAATAAATCGCATTGGTGTTTTCAAAAATAGGACTGGACTATATCACTAGTCCTGTGCTGCCTTCTATGAAATGAGCATTCAAAAAGACTCTTTCATACCTGCCAAGCCAACTTTCCTTTTTCTAGAGACTCATAATTGATTTATGACACCTACAAGGGAATAAATATCCTTCATAGTCTCGAGGGAATAACAAGCATTGCTCCCAAATCTTTTTTTCATCTCCAAATAGAGTACTCACTGAAGCGGAAGCATAGTAAACGGCTGTTTGTGTGTCTGGTGAAATACTCTCCTTCAATCTTATTTCACCAGACGCACAATTCTTAGTTCTTCAATAATTGCTTTAGAAAATAGATCAAATTTATTTCAAGAGAGGAAAAATTAATTCCAAAAATCAAAACCAGAGAAACTGACAAACAAGAGGTGTCTAGATTTGTCACTACCTAAAGCAAGGAAAGTGAGAGAATCATCAATAAAATAAAGAAATATTGGCACCTTATTGATGGAGATCTAGATATAGGGACACTCTTGGGGTCAAAGCCCTTAGTCACGTACAGGAAAACTAAATCTTTGAAGGATCTACTACTTAAAAGCCATTTTCAGGAAACTCAACGGACGAATTGGCTAACTGACCAACGAAAGGGTTTTAAGAAATGTAATTCATGCAAGGCATGTAAAATTGGAAGAAATATGGGAACAATCGCTGAACCTAATGGTAACATCATAAATATCGATCAAAATATTACATGTACCTCTCAATTCGTCATCTATGTAATCGAATGCAACTGTGGACTGAAGTACATTGGCAGCACGATTTGCATGCTCAAAAAATGCATCTTAGAACACATCCGTGCAGTTAAAAATAGAGACACAACATATGCCACTGCAAAACATATGGCACAATGCCTAAATGGAGACTGGAGAGCAATGAGTTACTATGGAATTCACATAATAACATCAGTTGAGCGTGGAGGACATGGAATTTAAAAAGTACGCCAGATGGAGTCATGCTACATCATTAGACTCAGGACGAAGACCCCGAGGGGCATTAACAATGACGAAGAACTTTTTGTACACCTGGAATGAGATCTGAAACCAACAATAAAAGTAGGATGATGAACTATCTGCAGAGTTTAAAACAGGTACTATACCATAAATAAAAATATTAATAATATAATCAATTTGATGTGAAGATAATGTTGCGGGTACTATACCCCTAAATGTAACAAAGATAGTCAAGTTATTGATGAATTACACTGGTGTCTAAGAATTAAGCAAATCTGTGAAAGCGCAGGGAACATCATGAAAGAATCTGGCAATAGTAAAAAATCTTTTTATTGTATATAGTATAAACAAAGTTGTTTTTTGAATGTGCAAATACACTACCATTCCTACAATACCACATTAAGGCTAAAGTGGGTATATATAGTGTCATAAAGAAAGGACTCACTAACCGTGAGAAAAGCCATGTGAGGGCTGAAACGCGTTGGTTGGAGTGTCTGCCAAGTATAAATTGCGTAAACCTTGACTCTGGAGTGCCACGTCCTTTATGACAAAAATTGAATTCAAGGGCCAGGATCCGGCCCACACGTTGAGCACCCGCTGAAGAGCATGCCGAACTGTGAAGGGATCACACTGAATGTATGTATATATATATATATATTTATTTGTTCATTTTTTATATAATTTTTAAATTTTGAAATACTTTCAAATTATTAGTTTAATAATTGTTTTAAAGTATGTATATATAGATATATATGTATAATATATTAATTATTATATATGTGGGTTTAACTTTTTTAAATTAAGTTTATTTGTTATATTTGTTAAAATGTATATTACATTTAATGCATTTCTTTTTAATTAATGTTATTCTTTAATATATTTAATATTTATCACTTTATTGTATATATATAAAACAATTTTTTGTACAACTATATTTATGACCGATATTTTTTTTCTCAATATTTTTGTGCTTACCATTATAAATATATGATGTTGATATTTTTTACATCGATATTTTTTTCTCGATATTGTGGTATGGGGATATTTTAGGTGTTGATATTCTGCCAGTGAACCGGTGGGCATTAACACATTCCAGTTACAAGAGTACAAGGGCTTGAACAGCAGCTCTGAGCTGTGTATTATCAGGAAACTGGTGAATCTTGATGTGGTGCACCAAGCAGCTCCATGTAAAGATTAAAGATGACAGGAGACAGTAGAGAAACCTGGGGAACTCCACCTGTGATAGGGATATTTTGAGAGAATGAGGTGCCCATGTGACCAAACTGGTGTTGGTTTAAAAGGTAGGAGGAGAACTAGTGAAAGACATTGTAGGCAAATCTCATTTGTGAATCAAGAGATTGTAAGAGAGTGGGATGGTCGACTTCGTTGAAAGCAGCTTTGAGGTCTACAATGTGTAAGGTAGCAGTCTCCATGCTGCATTGAATTAGAAGCCAGACTGGTAGTCATGCAGGAGATGGTTAGCATAGATGTGATCTTCGAGTTAAATATATACTGTATTTAAAATGATTTTCTCAATGATTGGTAAGTGAGTGATGCACCAGTAGTTGGCAAGGTCATCATGGGATGGGTACTGTAAAAGGGTAGTAAGGATTTTAGGGTTCAGAAAAGAGTAGCGTTATGTAATAGCAAGAGGTTTTTAGGGTTTAGGGAAAGGTAGTGTTAAGGGGTAGTAATTACTTGTATGGTTTATGGATGGGTGGTATTAAAGGGAAGTTAGGCTTTCCAAGTTTCTGGGATGTGCAGAATTAAGAGATAGAAAGGGATTTTTAGAGTTCATGACAGAATAGTATTAAGGGGTAGTAAGAGGTTTTATGGATCAGGGATGGGTAGCTGTAAGAAGTGGCAAGGGTTTGTTAGGGGCCATGGATAGCCTTTAGGGCTAGTAAGGATTTTTGGGGTTCAAGCAAGGGTAGTGTTGGGGAGTAGTAAGGATTATTGATGGTTCAGGGATGGGTAGCGTTAACAGGTAGTAAGGTCTTTAGGGATCAGTAAAGAGTGCATTAAGTAGTAGCAAGGGGTTTAGAGTTTAGAGAAGGTTAACATTAAGGGGTAGTAAGGGTTTTTAGTGTTCATGGATGTGTACCATTAAAGACTAGTAAGGTTTTTTGTGTTCAGGGAAGAGTATTGTTAAGTGGTAGCAAGGGGATTTAGGAATAGAGAACGCTAGTGTAAGGGGATAGTAAGGGTTATTAGGGTTCAGGAATAGGTGGCATTTAGGGTTAGTAAAATCTTCAGGGTTTAGGAAAGAGTAGAATTAAGTGGTAGCTAGAGGTTTTATGGTTTAGGGAAAGGTAGCATTAAGGGGAAGTAACGGCTTTTAAGGTTTATGGATGGGTACCATTAAAGGGCAGTAAAGGTTTTGAGGTTTATGGGATGTGCAGCATTGAGAGATAGTAAGGGATTTGTAGAGTTCTGGGAAAGGTAGTTTTAAGGATTTGCAAGGTTCATGAAAGAGTAGAACTAAGGGGTAGTAAGAGGTTTTAGGGTTCAGGGATGAGTAGCTGTATAGGGTGGTAAGAGTTTGTTAGAGTCCAGAGATGATGATGAAGAACTGGAAGAAATGGACACACATTATGAGCCGCTCCAGAGTCCTCTCACGGACTAGAAAATCTTACAGAGGGTTCACATACAACATACAACTGTTACAGATGGGGAATTGGAGGACCTCTTTCATGAGAACAGACTGCTGTGATTGTGCATAAACAGAATCAGTGACCCAGCATAGGCGATTGAACGCTTAAGCTAAATGCTTCCATGTCGCTAATTTCTTTGTCTGCCATTCCCCACTTAGGGTTAGTTTATACACATTTTTCACTTTAAAAAGTCAATGGAACGGGTAGGGATTTACTTAGAACACGTTGGCACCCATTAGCACTGAAGCTGAAGGTTTTGTATAAGGTCACTCTGCAGAGATGACTTTGACTCGTAGGCACAGCCACAGCTAATATTCACCTAAATTGACAAATGCTGTTTAGCCGAAGCAACAGAGAAAAAATATGTAGCAATTTTGCACACATTCAATCATGTTTCACGAAAAGTTGAACAAGAAAACGTCTTTATTTTGAAGCCTGTTTTTCAGACCTGTGCACACATATTAAGTAAGCACACTAAATGCACAAACATGTTGGCATGCATTAGCATACATTGAGGCTTGTAATGCATATTCACATTATGAAACACATATGAAAGCGCACTTCACGTGATGGCTAGCACACTAGATGAGGTAGTTCCCGTTCTCCATGGCCCCTATTTACAACAGTGGTTATTGTGGTGATAGGACACAGCCCCAAGTATTAGTATTATAGCAATGGTTTAAGTATGAGGTGAGGTTAGGGCTCTAGCTATAGGTTAGGGTTTTATACATCCCTAATGGTTTGGGTTTAAGATCAGCACTACAACTCGGCGTTTGGGTTTGGTTTAGGGTGAAACCTATGGTAATCATTTAGGTTCAGTGTTTGCTTGTGGACTGTGGTCAGCGGGTCAAGGTTTGGGTCCGTGTTCACTTTGGGACTATGATGACTGGTTAGAGTGTGGGCCAGTATTATTTTGCGGGCAATTAGAGTTTAGGTTACAAAAAGTGTTTCGTTTAGGGCTAACTTTAATGTGTGGGTCAGTCTTCTATGTTAGGTTGTAGTCATTGGTTCAGGTGTGGGTCAGTCTTCTATGTTAGGTTGTAGTTATTGGTTCAGGTGTGGGTCAGTCTTCTATGTTAGGTTGTAGTCATTGGTTCAGGTGTGGGTCAGTCTTCTATGTTAGGTTGTAGTCATTGGTTCAGGTGTGGGTCAGTCTTCTATGTTAGGTTGTAGTCATTGGTTCAGGTGTGGGTCAGTATTAAGTTTAGGACTATTGGTTAGGATTGGGGTAGGTGCGGTTTGGCTTGATTTGGGGTTTCAAGGTTTAGGTTTGGCATTGGGTAGGAAGAGATTGATCTCTACTTGGTTTTGTGTTCAGGACAAACAACACAACTGAGGAGACTTTGGACACTGTAACTATTTAACTGCTCGGAGAATGCCGCGCACGATTATGCAAATGTCCCACATCACCCTCCGCACGTCCCCGGTCTATTCCGTGCCTGGCACTGCTGAAGCACCGGACTCGGCACCTATCTAGTGTGGTAACGACTTTCGCTGTACTTGCTTGGTCCAGTCCCGTTCAATTTATAAATAACTGATCCTCAAACTATTTCAGACACGTGATACGGACCTCTTCCAGCCCTGGCAGCAGTGGGCATTCCCACAAGTGCCAGCACGAGGGGCATGTTCAGCTGCTGATGTGGCCGTCCGAGGAATGCCTGTACCGAGCATTCCATCGAATTATCACTGACAGAACCCTGCTCCCCTGCGCGAGCGGCAGCTCGCGCTGCCTGGCGTATTCCGCGCGCGCCCCGAGTGGCAGGCTGTCATGAACGGAGACCTACCAGGACAGGGCCCTCTTTGGAAACGATTACTCGTTGGAATGCCAGCCGGCCGAGCAAACGCTCTCTGCGCCCCATTACTATTCCCAGCTGGCATATCATTTCCAGGCATTAACATTTCAGCTCCTCAGGTTTCCTGCTAATGTATTTTTTTAATGCTTTACACTAAATGTTAAGTGGTGTTAGCCATAGGGAAGAACAGTGAAATGCATAGTTTGCAGCAGGAATGTGCAGGGGAGGAGAGGCACATTGGTCCATAATGAATTGAGGAGCTATGATGATTGTGACACTATGGACCCAGTGGTCCTAGGCACAAGTATATTGTGATAAGCAGGGACAGGGTGCCACCATTTCTGACTTGTGACTCCACGTTCTATCTATGAACTTTAGACGGCTCAAACGAAAGAAATGGGATCCCGGCTCTGTGCTGAGCCAGTGCACCTGATCATGATACAGCCGGTCTCCACTCTGACTAGGAGCTCTTGAATTCTAACTCAGCAGGACCAGACTGAGAGCAAGGGCTGCTGGGGGATTGAATGCAAATTGATCAGAGGGTAGAGTGATGCTGCAGTACCACTCATTTACATGCTACAATTCTGCAACAGTCAGTGGGTGCCATGGAGGGCACATGGAGAGCCAACAAGTAGGAGGGAGTGGACTAGATGAATGTCAGAGGGTTGGGTCTACATGGTATTGAAACGGGCATGGTGATGTCTACTTTACAGAGGGCATGAAAACAGAGTATGTTTTACATCTTGGTAGAGAGGTCCTCTTGACAGGATTGTGCTGTATGCTTTTGCCTGCTTGGTGAAATGTTAGTAGCTATTAAAACACCTTTACTGGTGAGGCCTCAGCATGGCCAATCAGCTGCCTACACCACTCCTAGCGCCGTGAGGAAGAGCCCAGACTGTTTTTGATTACTTGCTCTGGCAGACCATAATGTCTCACAACAGGCCCTTAAACCTGTCTGGGCTGTAATAAATGATGTATTAAACATCACACGAAAAGCTTCTTAGAGTCCCAGTGACAGGCACACATTTGAAAGGTGAACCACCAGAGTCTCTAATATGTGTCCTCTCTTGCCATAGACTCCTTTGTATGATACAAAGGAATGTTTGCTTGTAAAATATGCCTGCAGAAGGGATAACGCAATTAATGTAAACCTATGATGTGAACATCTCTCTCAATTTAACTGGATCACCTGCTTTGGAAAAAATAATAAAAATGCCCTGATTTCAGAGAAAGGAGTCATCCACAGCCACCCAATGGAGTAGAGCTGCCACAGAGGGCCAGTGGGAAACCAATGAAAGGCTATGACTATTCCTGAGCTTATGTCGCTAGTCTCCGAACATCCTCAGATCACGTAGTTGGTTAAAGGACCTTTTTACTACATCTTTGATTTGTGGTTTAAATCATCTGTCAGCATCTAATATCATACTCAGGTTTAAAACGTTGGCAGGAAATGCTGCATCTTGACCCATAGAAGGGATACAGACGTAAACTGTGGGTGACAATATTACAGAGAGCGGAACTACCCAGGGAAAACAAGATCCAACTTTTTCCAATTAAGCTGCAATCAGCTACTGCACATCCATTCCTGGACAGTCACTTGTCACAGCTTAACTAATGTCAGTGTCGACTTTAATGAAACAGATAGTTTTCAGATATGAAAGAGGGCACACAGTGGACATTTAATATCTCTGGAGATGGACTTGAGCCTTGGGGTACAGCATATTTAGTGGGTCTCTGTCTGAAACCTTGGAGCCAAACTTGGGGGCATATTTACGAGAAATGACACATCACTGCGCCAAGGCAGCGATGCGTCAACATTTCTTGCTTCTGTGTGAAAAATCCTTACGACGCCATGAATGTACCGTATTTACAATATGGGGCTCCATGGCGCAAGGACCCAAGGATGCATCAGAAATTCTGACGTATCTTTGGGAAGGATGCCGCTAGGCATCCGGCCTAAAAGTGGAGCATTGCTGTAGTTGGTCATAAAAATAACACAACTACAGCAGTGCGTCAAGAAAAGAGGCACTGCGTCAGGTTTGAATGATGCAAGTAGTTACTGTATGGGGAGCGATGTAATGGCGGTCAAAAGGTGAAAACCTCACCATCCACTCCATTACATTGGTCCTGGATGTCACGCATATAAGTGGACATAGTGTACTTATGTGTACCACTATGCTTACGCATGTGTGACCTAAGCTATTAATGGTGTGTAATGTGTGATTTACTGTGTTACCTACCTTATGTGTGCACTTACCTGTTGAGGGAATGGAACTCAATTGCAGATTACACTGTTTCAAGTCACTTCAGCTGGTCAAATTCCTCTACAACAACCAATGTGTCATTCCTGCGCCTGGGTTTTAGATGCTTAGGAATTTTGACGCATCTCAAGCGTAGCGGGCCACATCCAGGCGATGCGTGTCTTTTGGAAAAAATCATAAATACCACTGCATCCATTTTACATGGGATTTTACAAAGGAACGCCTACCTTGCATATATTAATTCTAACGTGGTGCAGCCGATTCTAATGAAGGAAAAAAAGCGGCGCATCCCGACGAAAGGTGATGCATCTGCCTAATGTGTCACTTTGTAAATATGGAGCAAAGAAAGCACTACCACTGCATCATAAAAGATGATGCAACGGCGGCGCAAGCTCCTTGTAAATATGCCCCAGAATTTTCAGTGACATGCTGGAAATAAAGGCTTAGAATTCAGGCCACAGTTTCTGGCACTGAGTTTGACAACACATACGGAGCCAGATTGTCCGCAATGTTATTTACAACAGAGAGGACCAAAAAGGCTGTGTGGACTCTGTGGCCTTTCATCTGCACAGTTCAGTTCTTCCCTACAAATCCCTAGCGGGGCTCTTATCCCAAGCCCTGTATGAAGTCTGACTGCGTGGGAGAGAGACAGCTGCTCAATCCCAGGGAGTTGACGTTGATTAACTACAACCTTCACCATGATCTTCAGAGTCACAGTTCATCTGAAATTAGCAAACATAAGGCGCCGACATTAGATTTCTTTGCTAATGGAATAACAACTCCATCCTTCATGCATGGTGAAATCATTGTTTTAGAACAAGCATCAGCAAAGGCAATAGGTCTTGCCTTTGGAACTTATTTGCTTTGCCTATGGCTTTGAGTGATGCTGTTACAGCATCCCCGATGCTGTGCAGTATGGCAAAAGAGAGTAATAATGGAAAAAAGGTGCTATAATGCAGCTGCAGCTGACACGGCATTTTGTAGGTGTGGGCTGCGGATGAGCTCGCATCTACCAAATGTGGTGGGTATTTTTTTCCTTTGTATTTACCAATTTAAATTGGATCGTTAATAAAGAATATAGCGCAAAAAATGTTTTTCTTCAAAAGTAGACGGCGGAAGCAACATCGAGGGTGAAGGGGTGAGAAGCAACATGAAGTGTGCAGGTAGGGAGAAGCAACATGTAGATTGGGGAGCAGAAGCAACACAGAGGAGGCGGAGCAACACAACAGGGAGGTGGGAGACGTACAGAAAATGAATGAGAGAGAGCACGTTGAGGCCAGGGACATTGGGAAGCACATAGGCAAGAGAGCAACATGCAGTGGGTGGAATCACACAGGTGAGAAAACACCATAGGGGAAGAAGCTCAACCTGGACGGGGCAGGGATGACGCACTTGAGCAAGAGAGAGAGTAACATGAGGCAAGGGGTAGGGGTGAAAAGAGGTACAGCAGGGAGACAGCTGGAAAACACATGTGCTTTCATTGAGGCCATGCTCCACAAGATGGACAAACACAAAAAGAGGAAGGAGAGCCCACACAAGCTAATGTAAAAAACGCAAGCAAATGAGAGTGACAATACAGCTGAGTAAGTAATGTGTGGGCTTTAAGGCAACTGTAGGCTGATAATAGGCATTTCCGCAAAAAGACAGCTTGTGCTATCCGATAGGTGAGACCTAAAAACAACCTAGAGCCTGATATAGAGTTTGGTGGGTGGAGTACCGTCTGTCAGGGTGGCAAAAGACATTACCTTCGCCACCCTGATGAACTACAGCTCACCAAATTTAGAGATGACCTTTGGCCCAGCCAGATCTGTACGCTGAAAGGAACCCCCATCACAGCAGTTCCTTTCAATGTACTGAACGCATGGTGAATGCGTGTTGTCGATTTTGACGGCTGTTCACCAAACTTTTAACTTTTTTTGTTTTTCAAAAACAAACTCCCAAAGCAGGAGTGGGTTTTTCTCTCAGAGTGTAGTTATTATATTTACATTACAGTTTTATCCCCATCCTTCATTCACAGTTTTCTACTGACTGTGACCAACAGGAAAATATGAGACATTACACCATCTTCTCTAAATAGAACTGGTGGTATAAATTTCTTCCTCCGACAACTCCTCAACCAGTGGGCTGTTGGAGAAGTATCCTGTTGATGGAGCCAACGGGGGCTCTGTCATCGGAATCCTAAAGTCCGCCCATCTCCAAATGAGGTAGGTAGACCAGAGTTTTCACAGGTAAAGTACTCCATAGCATAAATCGGGCAGTCTGATGTGGGTTGAAGGGTGTCAACTTAATGTCCTGTTATCCAGCCAGGAGCTGGATCTAAGTAATGATATAACGCCAGAGTGCAAACACCTTCTAAAAACAGGCCGAAATAATGTACCATTCCTTTAGAAGGAGTGTCAGAGTACATACAAAACATCCGAGGTACAAGATTTAAAATACAGCTGGTCAGAAACTCAGGTGAAGAAGTATCAATCTGTGACATATTTGAAAAGTATTTGTCTCTTGCCAAAGACAATAACTCACATAAGTAGAAAGATAGAGGTCTGTCTGTCGTACACCTTCCCACACGAAAACAATAATCAAAATAAAGTATGGCAAACTATCTATTCCTGCATACTTCTAGGAATAGTGGAATCATGTATAAAGGAAAACAGGAAGTGAACAGATTCGGACAGAAGGGCCTCCCCACTCTTTTTGGCATGCTTATTCATTGGCCAGTCCGTCACACCATGTTGATACCAACATGGTGGTCTCGGCCTCATGGGAATGGAGATCAGATTAAATACTCTTCTGGTCATACAAGGTGTCCAGAATTTTATGATAAACAACCTTTGTCTAAACCCCAGGTTTTCCCTTTATTTTGGGGTACACTAGGCTGGAATAAAAACATCGGAGAATGTTACAGTGAATATATGTCTTAAACATCCTTTCTACCTCTATGCCAACATGTTTTGGCCTCAGTAAGATCCCTCATAAGTGGGTCTTGGGCCTTTGTCAGGCCAGTCAAAAGTACCCCTACTCTGTACATCTTTAGTAACTAATTCGTACATGCAGGTAAGAATAGGTCTTACCTGCCCATCCAACTGAAATTCAACCTAATACTATTGGGTTCAAACCTACTAGTCACGCCGGGGAGGGACCCTTCCTGTAGCCACACATTCGTCAAGGCTCAGGTCGCAATTGTTAATCTAAGGGTGCCACCGGTGTGCTCTTTTGTCGATCACAGACATTTGTCGGCTTATTTCAACATTTGTCTGTGAAAGGGAAGAATCAAAAGCACCACAAGGCAAATGTAATAAAGCAACAACTGGGAGACTGTCCCTAGTTTAATAGCGGAGTGGATTAAATTAAATGAAACAGGGACCTGGATTTGTTGTTAGCTTTTTTTTTTATTTTGCATTCCTACAATGAGCAATTTTAGGTTTCAAAATGCAAATGTGTATTTGGTAAGTAACACTTTATAGGTCCTAGTTCATATGTGTGCTATTGTTTGAGCCATTTCCTTTCTGCCTACAGCGCCCCTTTATTAAACTTTGAAACAAAAGCCATGGCTATTCTTTCCTAAAATTGCAACACGATGGCTTACAAGGATGCCTTAAAAGGGATATCATGTTAGGAATACTCCTTTTGATGCTGTCTGCACAAGTAGTGAGCTTCACTATTGCATCTGGATCTTTTTAGTATTACAATGGGCCAGAAAGTAGAATATTTCCCTTAAAAACTGAGAGCATCTTTGACACGAGCCGGTGGCTAGCTGTCCCTTCCCAGATGATGAAGTGTTAAGAACCACATCCCCTTTCTCTTCTAGAGCACCTGGAGCTAAAGTCTCGTTTTCTCATATCAGAGTTAGTTGCAAGGGATATTGTTGCTCAACCAAATGATACTTTCATCAACCTTAGAAGGATTAGAGACTGAATTGGCAGCACCAGGATTCTAACCTCTGTCCTAGAGGTGCCAAGCACTTGTTTGCAGCAGGTGCATTGACCCATTGAGCTGCTGAACTAAAATAATCGATTGGCAACAGGTGCCTAATTTTAGGCCAAAAGCAAAAACAATTAATTGATTGACATTCTTTTGCTGTGGCCAAACATTGCAAGTCGTGCTTTGATTCAATAAGATTACAGGGCCTTTCTTGTGAGTCACACAATTAGAAAGATATCTGGAGCTTTAGTGGTAATATCAAGAGGTGACTCACTATTACTGCACCCCTTCTAGTGATTTTGGGAGATGTCTCTGGCAGCTCTTTTTTCCCTTGGGACCGGCTGTGGAAAACAGAGGCAGTGATAGCGTTATTGATGGTTATTCTTTGAATTACTGATTCCACCTTGTAGATATGGCGGAAATGGCTGCCGGTAATGGCTTTACGGTCCCAACCATTTCCTCCGCATTTCCCGGCCATGCTCTTACTTGGAGCACACACTTTTGACAAGCTTATCAAAATGCTTCCTTAACCACACACAGAGTGCATCAAACTGTCTGTGAATTAGCATTCTGTTCTGGCATGCTGATGCAGCCTATTTACGGCGTAATGCTCCATTGGAGATTTGTTCCTGCACTACAGTACAACACAGACAACAAGCAAATACTGTGACTGAAACCACAGAGGATGGAAAGATGTCTGCAAACCATTTATCACTTAAAAGATGGCTGAGACCGACCCAGACACATGAATTACTTAAAGAGCATCTGGGAATATTTAACACGTCTGAAACAACAGACTCCAAGGAGGAAAGTCCCAGCACTGTACAGTCAATTAAACCTGAGTTCTATCAAATTGGTTAATAGTAACACCTGTTTTTACAGCACTTAGAACTGGCAGGAGTGGTAAGCACTATATAAAACACGCTGCTATTATCATGATGAGGATGCTGAGACATTAATCTCCTCATAATAGGGGGATTATTATTTATAACGGGAGCTATCTGAATCCAAAACCCACCTGCAAGCATTAAATGGCGTAGCAAGTCATTTGCAACAACTTATTACAAGCAACTAGTGACATCACAGCAGGACTGGCTTGTACATTAGCCAACAAACTACACATACTGGCCCATATCCCGCAGTGGACTCTGGGAATGAAAACTTGCAACAGTCTTCTAATGTACACTTGGGGGTAAAATATGTTGTTGTTGTTTGTTTGAACGATTTATTTAGACCCTATGGTATGGAATCCACAAAACCACTGGTGGGGTTGCTCTTTTTTAAGCTCAATGACAGAGTCTCGATTTTTCTGGATTTAGGGGGGGGGGGTGCAATGAGCTGTCTGTGTAACTGTTGGGAGGGTACCCTTCCCTTCACAGATTAGACTGGGACTGCCCATTGGTGGTTGTAGGAACCAGATAGTTTGGGGTTTAGCCCTTTTACTCTCCGCACGGTAAGAGGTCTAACAAATCCTTTTTTATAAAATATGCAGCTCACCTCATGACTAGGCAAATCACCCATCCCACCCCACAACTCTGTGCATTTATGCTGAAAAGGTGAGTTTATGTATACGTTGGGCAAGAGAGACTAATTTCTCTCTCTGAAGAGCTTGTCTATGGCTTAGGTTCCCATGGTTCCTTCTGGGCTCAGGAAGACCCCTTTGGTTGCTCATGACCTGTGCCTATCCCCACTTCTGCGTCCTAAGAGTGAAGTGTATGAACTATCTCTCTGTATTTAGGGGTTGAATGAAAATATCACAGGCAAACTATTGCACTGTTTAAGGAAATGCCTCTTTGTGTATGGTCATCCTCCAAAGTTTTAGACAGATGCTGCTGGTTTTCTGACTCTGAAAGTGCACTGAGGCCTGAAAACCAGATCTCAGTTCTAGTGCTTTGATAGTTAAATGTGTATGTTTGATTGGCTTATACCCAATTGGCATTAGCTAACTTACTTCAAAGTCCCTAGTATATGGTACCAGGGGGTTCAAGGGCCTGTAAGTTAGAGTGTCCCCTCGGGGATTGACATGAGGATTTTGGCTGGTATGCAGATGGAGAGGCAGGAGAGGACTTTTAGGGTTAGGGTAACCCTGCTCAATCAGAGTGAGGAGAAGATATTTGAAAAATACAGGGTCGGTGGTCAGTACATTTTCGAATTGGTTGCTGATTTAGATCTACACCTACAGTCCCCCACAGTTGGAAGCAATGCTACATGTGCAGGTACTATGTTGCCTACACCTTTTAAATAAAAGGGGCACACCTGGCACTCAGAACTCAGATCTTGCTTGAATGGAAATGAGGACCAAAGAAGGACTGCCATGCTAACATGCAGGCTGACTTCCTGTTCTCAGCACGGGGCCTAAAAGCTGAAGCAGCCTGCCTTAAGAGTTGGTTGGTAGCCAAGTTCACCGGCTCATTGCTCCTGGCCCCCGTACAGCCTAAGAGACCAGGACCTGAGTCTCAAAAGTTGCACCTGATTCTGCTGGACATGGGAGAATCATCAGAGTTCAGTTTGGTCACCCAGAAGGAGAGTTATCGCCAAAAGAAGGATTCCACTGTGCCGGGAGACTGGTAGTCCAATGGCGACTGGACTTCTGTTGACCCGAGAAGACTTTGAGGGATGTCACCTCCCGTGGTCAGAATCACCTCATCAGGAATATTGACCGAGGAGCAGCCCCACGACAACCCCCGTCGACTACACAGCATCTTTGAGCATCTTCAACATCCTGTATCCATTGCATCAGGGCCACTCTATAGAAGTCAATGGCATGGAGCCACTGACACTAGAACTGGACTGAAGACTGCTTTTCCTGGCAAGGAAACTGTTCCTTTGGACCTTGTTGGTGGCCTTGACTCCCTGGTTCCCTGCTAGAGATGGTCAGCCAACTTCATTACATCCTAACAAAGTTTTTCTTGAAAACGTTGCTAACTATTAAATTCGGGGAATTTGCCAGTTCTTGTTTGTGGTTAAGTGAAAAGTTATTGTCCCTTGTAAAATCTATATCTCCGTAACCTTCAGTGGATCTTTTTTCGTTTTGGTGTCCATAAATTCATAAAAATATAATCTATTTTCATAACTTGTTTTCAGATTTCATGAGTGTCGAGTTTCTTTCTTCTTTGATTTTTTGGTGATATTTAAACACTTTAAATTGGTTCCTTTGTTGAAGCCTGACTGCTCAAAGACACATCTACTCAGGGTTGAGCTAAGGTTTCATAAACAAAACCTGACTTGTCTTTAGGCGGTTGGTGGTCCTTAAGCGGTTGGTAGTGTTTTACACGGTGAGGTCTCACAACTATACCATATAATACACCCCATTTCCTCACACAGGGTAAAGCCGTTCAATGGATGACAAGCTCAGGGGGAAATCCCATAAACTTGGGGACCACCAAAGTCATTTGAAAGGAGCACCATAATTGATTGAGAGCTGGACTCCTGCCCATCTCCCCGAAACTGGATAACAATTGGACTCTTAAATCCAGTATACCAGGAAGCTCTTGACATTGTCTTGATCCGAAGAATCTGGGTGTGGTTTTCCTCAGCATAAGACATTTCAGTGGCCTGTCTCCTTCTTAGGTACGACCAAGATACAGGAAACTCTGCTAACTAATGGCCAACCTCCCAGCTGAAAGACTATCTTGAGAAGGCAAAAGAACAGCTGGAGGGCTATGCTGAGAAGGCAAAAGAACTCTACAGCACAAGGAGCCTGTGGGAGTAAAACTACTTCTGACCTGTCCTTACCAAGAGACTATTGACGTTGTTTGTGTTACTAGCTGCAGTGGAAGATATGACGGTAGTCTAAAACAAGCATTGGCAAAGCCAATAGCTGGTGCCTATGCAAGAGCTATTAGCTTTGCTAATGTGTTTTAGACATGTTGTACATCAGCGTGGCTGCTGTTCAGCATGGCTAAACATTAGTGGGGTAGAGGAGAGTAGCATGGAGTGGCGAAGGGTGGGCTAGAGTGGTGGAGAGTAGAGGGGTGAAGTGTATAGTGGAGTGTCCTAGACTGAAGTGTCCTGGACTGGGATAGAGTGGATAGATGTAGAATGAAGGGGCACAGAGTGGAATAAAGTGGGGTAGAGTGGAGTGTTGTAGAGTGGCATAGAATAGAGTGTCACGGAGTGAAGTAGAGAGGAGTAGAGTCGTAGTGTGGAGTGGCGTAGAGTGGAGTAGAGTCTTAGAGTGGAGTAGCATGGAGTAGAGTTGATTGGAGTAGAGTGGCATAAAGTGGAGTGACGTATAGTGGCATAGAGCGTTGTACAATCTAGTGTAGTAAAGTGAAGTAGAGTGGAGTAGAGTGTCATAGAGTGAAGTGGCATAGTGTCATAGAGTGGAGTGGTGTAGAGTGGAGGGACATATAGTTGAGGGTCATAGAGTTCAGGGGCATTGAGTGGAGTGAAGTGTCAGAGTGGAGTAGAGTGGAGTGGGGTGGTGTAGAGTGGAATAGTGCAGAGGGGTTTTAAGTGTCATAGATGGGAGTGGCATAGCATGGAGGGGAGTAAAATGGCTTGGAGTGGCATAGAGTGAAGTAGAGTGGCATAGAGTTGCCATGGAGTGTCATAGAGTAGACTGACGGAGAGTGGAGTGGAGTAGAGTGGAGTAGTGTGGCCTAGAGTGAAGTGGCATAGAGTGAAGTGGCATAGAGTGACGTTGAGTGGAGTGTGGGGGAGTGGCTTACAGTGTGGAATGCATGGTGTGTTAGCGCACTGTAATTACAGACAACACATTTTCAATTGAAAAGACCATTACATTTGCACATACAGTTTTACTTACAAAACTATGCAGTGCACAAACAATAACGTGTGAAAATGACATCACCTAGTGTATTGATTTGTTTTGATCGTATTAAAATATTTGTTTCCAAACTTCTGAATTACAAAAAAAATCATTTGTGCTTTCCTAATTCTGCTATAGTCTGAAATATTTGCACATTTTATTTGCAGATATTAAAATGTTGTTGTGTGCTATTAAAAAACCTTTTCTTTCTCAGTACCCAGCAAGATTGTCACATAAATCCTCTCACTTTGAAGTCAGAGAAAGAAAAGCAAACACCAAGCTCCCTCGGAAAACAGAGCCTGACATTTGACCACTGTCTTTGAAAACACAGCAAATGTGACAAGTAAAGAACACAATTTAAAGGCCCGTTTACAGAAAGCGAGGTCTCGTGGAAGAATATAAGGAACATGGGTGAACAAGTGTTGCTCCACTGGATGGACGAAGCCATGCTGGACGGCCTAAAACAAATCAAGCCAGCAAATAGAAAGCCAGAAAATGTGAGTTACAAAACTACAAAGCCAAAGTTAAGCAATGGATGGAATGCATTCCTAGGGAAGCTTTCAGAATGCCAACAAGAAGTCTTTTCGAAACCAGGCAGTTCTGCTGTCTGGTAGGCTTTGACTTAAAGAGATGCTATAACAACCAATACGCAGATATGCTTACAGTGAACAAGGGCATTTCCTGGTGGGCTCGCCCTATCATTACTCATGAAAGATAACTTTTGCTTTCTGCCCAAAGTAGCTCTAATTTTTCCTCACAGCCCTCATACCGTCAGCTTGTTCTACTGGAGGAAAGCTTCAGATCTACCGCTACCATCCTATTCAATACCAATTTAGATTCAGAAGTAGTCCCATACTATGACTACAGCCAAGGGTGGTTCTGTGACACTGAGAAATTGCTCACAAAGACACCACACACCTGTAGTTGCTATCCCAGATACAGAAGCTAAATCAATCAATAATGCGTTTGTTAAGCGCGACTACTCACCCATGAGGGTCTCAAGCTAATTGGACGTCTTGTCGACTAATTGTGGGTGGAACATAAAACCGTTTGCCTAATCTCAAGAAGTGTTGGCAATTATGCAAGGCTCGGATGGCACCACTTGCTACCCTGTAGGAGTTTATTGACAGACTTAATTAAAAGTCGCTGTTAATAAATGAGCTTCAAAATCTCCAACAAGACTTTTTGATGATTGCGATTCTTAGGGAAAGCCTCGCTCTAAGCGCTAAAAAGTCCTTAGGTTTGCCTTGATTTCACCGAGAGTGAAACACTTCAAATTTTCTTTCTTGCGTTTGTTTCTACTTGGTCTTCATTTTTGTGTCCTGTACTAAGCCACCTTATTAATTATTAAATGATATGCAAATTATTTTCTAAAAAGGGTTATTGCAAAAAGTCTTTTATACCAAGTACAGTATATTTGTCAATCAAAGCTTTGAAGGAAGGAGATGCAGAAAGGTGAAACTTAGATAGAGGGTGATCGGTGGAGAAAGTGAAAAAGAGAGCGTGGGATCGCCTTTTTCAGCACGCATGCGCTGCCCTAGGAAAACGACCTCTTTGAATCACTCTAGACTTTTCACACGCTTGTGCGTGTGTTATTTTTAAATCAATTTGTCTATTGGGCTTTGAGTGCGTCTTTCTAAAAAGACAGCACACAAGTGGGCAAATGCAGGTGCATGTCCCCACCTTTCCCAGGAAATGTATCCGTCCACGGCCTACGGCTTGCGGTTACGAGCAGGGGCACCATCTGTTCGGGGTCATGTCACCATCTGTTTTTAATTACTGCGTTCGCCGCGCTGCCGTACACGCTTCTCTCTCGCGCCATTCCTTTTAACCAACCCTCCCTTCACATGCCACATGCACACGCACAGCCCTGCCAATGCTCTGTTTGCAATGACAAACTTGTGCATTCGCTGTCATGCCAGGCCCATTTCTGTTGATATGTAGAAGGAGGAAGGCAGCAGTGTCGTGGTTTTTTTTGAGTGGCGGCCGAGGCAGAGATAGCGAGGCCCCTGCTCCTCGCAGAAGAGGTCGCTCCCAACGCTGCTCCCTGCTGCCCTTACCGCCAGACCGATAAGTGCTTCCTGCCTTGCTTGCACAACTTATTGCATTTTACCTGCGCAGATTAATTGCATTTAAACCTGATTGTAGCGCTTGACTGCTTTGCCACTTAACCTGCCCACAGATCGTAGCGCTAGACTGCCCTACCTAATTTGGATTTGCTTTTATTTCTATCTGCTCGCGCTCGACGGCGTCGCATTGCTACACTGTAGCTTTCTAGTGCCAAGTAACTCTCCATAGCGCTTAGCTGCCAAGGTGCGCTTGCACTCGAAGCTATTCCGATTGCGGCCATTTTAATCGCACTGGTGTTGTTGTTGTTTAACCTCCCTGACCTCAGCCCCTCCCCGCTCCCGCCTCCCAGCTGACCACCCCCTCCCACGGATACTGCACTCCTCTCCCTTCCGCCCGAACGCTGTGACCGCCCTGCTCCTCGCAGAAGAGGTCGCTCCCAACGCTGCTCCCTGCTGCCCTTACCGCCAGACCGATAAGTGCTTCCTGCCTTGCTTGCACAACTTATTGCATTTTACCTGCGCAGATTAATTGCATTTAAACCTGATTGTAGCGCTTGACTGCTTTGCCACTTAACCTGCCCACAGATCGTAGCGCTTGACTGCCCTACCTAATTTGGATTTGCTTTTATTTCTATCTGCTCGCGCTCGACGGCGTCGCATTGCTACACTGTAGCTTTCTAGTGCCAAGTAACTCTCCATAGCGCTTAGCTGCCAAGGTGCGCTTGCACTCGAAGCTATTCCGATTGCGGCCATTTTAATCGCACTGGTGTTGTTGTTGTTTAACCTCCCTGACCTCAGCCCCTCCCCGCTCCCGCCTCCCAGCTGACCACCCCCTCCCACGGATACTGCACTCCTCTCCCTTCCGCCCGAACGCTGTGACCGCCCTGCTCCTCGCAGAAGAGGTCGCTCCCAACGCTGCTCCCTGCTGCCCTTACCGCCAGACCGATAAGTGCTTCCTGCCTTGCTTGCACAACTTATTGCATTTTACCTGCGCAGATTAATTGCATTTAAACCTGATTGTAGCGCTTGACTGCTTTGCCACTTAACCTGCCCACAGATCGTAGCGCTAGACTGCCCTACCTAATTTGGATTTGCTTTTATTTCTATCTGCTCGCGCTCGACGGCGTCGCATTGCTACACTGTAGCTTTCTAGTGCCAAGTAACTCTCCATAGCGCTTAGCTGCCAAGGTGCGCTTGCACTCGAAGCTATTCCGATTGCGGCCATTTTAATCGCACTGGTGTTGTTGTTGTTTAACCTCCCTGACCTCAGCCCCTCCCCGCTCCCGCCTCCCAGCTGACCACCCCCTCGCCCCTCCCCTTCCCAGTATCCATATATGACAGTCGCACTTGCGCGCAGCGTTCACGCGCAGCGACCGCGCCCAACCCGCGCCGAAGGTGCGCCAAAGGTAAGCCCGTCTACGCCCGTCCGCGCCTGGACCGCGCCCAGCGCCATACCCCCTGTCCCTCGCGCTGCCCAGCCCTCCCGCACTACCTACGATGCCGCCACCCTCCTAGCCCTTAACCCCGGTCGCATCCCCAACTGCGTCCAAGCCGCTCCCGGACACACCCATGGACCTTTCTCCTGCTACTCCTGCAAATTCAGCAGCACCGACAACATCTCCGCTACGACCACACCACAGACTCCCGACCCCAACCACCTACAATGCATCCTTCTCAACACCCGCTCGGTCCACAGACACGCCATTGACCTATGGAATCTACTAGACACCATTTCTCCAGACATCGCCTTCCTAACGGAAACATGGATGAACGCTTCCTCCGCACCAGACATCACCATTGCCATCCCTGAAAATTATAAGATCACTCGCAAAGACCGTACCAGCCACACAGGAGGAGGAATCGCTATCGTCCATAAGAAAACAATCCGCATCTCAACCAGCTCTGATGCCAACCTCGCCAACTCAGAACACCTTCACTTCCAGATCCACATCGACCCCAAAACAACACTCAGAGGCACTCTCCTCTACAGACCACCAGGACCCCGCGCAAAATTCAGTGAAGACATCACGGACTTCATCACCCCTCACGTGCTCCCCTCCAAAGACTACATCCTTCTGGGAGACCTCAACTTTCACCTTGAAAAGATAAACAACCACAACACCGCCACCCTCGTGGACAACCTCGCCAACCTCGGACTTAAACAACTAGTCACTTCCCCCACCCACATCGCAGGTCACACACTCGACCCCATCTTCACCTCCAGCAATCATGTCTCCTTCAGCCACACTACGGAGCTCCTATGGACCGACCACAGCTGCGTTCACTTCTCCTACAACAAGCCGAAACCCATCAACCACTCCCAACCTACCCTGCAAAGAGACTGGAACAAAATCACCACAGACCAAATCTCCGCATCGCTTCTTCGTAACTCCCCAGCCCTCTCATCTAACGCCAACGAAGCCGCCGCCAACCTCACCCTATGGTTATCCAACACCGCCGACACCTTAGCTCCACTGAAAAAACGTCAAAGCAAACCTGGCAGCAAGAAAACCTCATGGTTCAACGATGATCTCAAGAAATCCAAGAAACTCTGCCGCTCCCTTGAAAAGGCCTGGAAAAAAGACCCAACCACCAGCACCAAGGACGCCTTCAAAAGCGCCACCCGCACTCACCACCAACTGATCCGAAAAGCCAAGAAAACAGCATTCAAGGATCGACTTGACAACAACGCCCACAACAGCAAGGAACTTTTCAACATCGTCAAGGAATTTTCCAATCCCTCGGCCAACGCCAACGACATCACCCCCTCTCAAACCCTCTGCGACTCCCTAGCCTCTTTTTTCCACAACAAGATTGCAGACATCCACAACAGCTTTGACAACCATCCCGGAAACCAACCCACCCTACCATCTGCTGAACATCTTCCCCCCGTGAACACCCTTAACGCCTGGAACCCAATCTCCACTGAGGACACCACCCGCCTGATGAATTCCATCCACTCAGGATCCCCCACAGACCCATGCCCTCACCACATCTTCAACAAAGCAGACTCCGTCATAGCACCGCACCTCCGAGACGTCATCAACTTCTCCTTCAACTCCGCTACCTTCCCAGAAGACTGGAAACACGCTGAACTCACCGCCCTTCTGAAAAAACCAACAGCGGACCCCACCGAACTCAAAAATTACCGCCCCATCTCACTTCTTCCATTCCCAGCCAAAGTCATCGAGAAAGCCGTCAACAACCAGCTCGCCGCCTTCCTCGAAGCCAACAAATCCCTCGACCCCTCACAATCTGGCTTCCGAGCAAAACACAGCACTGAGACCGCCCTCATCGCAGCAACAGACGACATTCGAACTCTACTGGACAATGGAGACACAGTCGCCCTCATCCTCCTCGACCTCTCTGCAGCATTCGACACAGTCTGCCACAGCACCCTTCTACAACGCCTCAATAACATCGGAATTCAAGGAAAAGCACTTGAATGGATCACCTCGTTCCTCACCGGAAGAACCCAGAGAGTCCGCCTTCCTCCATTCAAGTCCGAGGCCTCTGAAGTCATCTGCGGCGTACCTCAAGGATCCTCACTCAGTCCCACCCTCTTCAACGCATACATGAGCCCCCTCGCGGCCATCGCACGCCAACACAACCTCAACATCATCTCTTACGCGGATGACACTCAACTGATCCTTTCCCTCACCAATGATCCCAGCACCGCCAAAACAAACCTACACGAAGGAATGAAAGAAGTTGCCGAATGGATGAAACAAAGCCGTCTGAAACTGAACTCAGACAAAACAGAAGTCCTCATCTTAGGCACATCCCCCTCCGCTTGGGACGACTCCTGGTGGCCGGAAGCCCTCGGAAAAGCACCCATCCCGACAGACCACGCACGGAACCTTGGAGTCATCCTGGATTCTTCACTCTCAATGAACAGACAAGTCAGCGCCGTATCCTCTTCCTGCTTCAACATTCTTCGCATGCTCAGAAAAACATTTCGCTGGATCCCCTCCGAAACAAGGAAAACAGTCACCCACGCTCTGGTCACGAGCCGACTGGACTACGGAAACACCCTCTACGCAGGTACCACCGCTAAACTCCAGAAGAAACTCCAACGAATCCAAAACGCCTCAGCCAGGCTCATATTAGACATCCCACGCAACGAACACATCTCTGATCACCTTAAAGACCTCCACTGGCTACCCGTCAATAAGAGAATCACTTTCCGACTGCTTACCCACGCACACAAAGCACTCTACGACATCGGACCAGATTGCCTCAACTCTCGAATGTCCTTCTACACCCCCTCCCGCCAACTTCGTTCTTCCAGCCAAGCCCTCGCCACTGTACCCCGCATCAACAGGACCACCATGGGAGGCAGATCCTTCTCATACCTGGCTGCTAAAACATGGAACTCACTCCCCGCTTACCTTCGCCTCACCCAGAACCACCTAGCGTTCAGAAAGCAGCTTAAAACGTGGATATTTGACAAATAATCCTCCTCCCCTTCCTAAGCGCCTTGAAACCCTCTGGGTATGTAGTGCGCTATACAAATTTTATGACTTGACTTGCTTACACACACGGCACACACGGCTCCTGATTTTCTCTACTGTGCTCGCTTTCTGATTTGGCACTGATTTGGTACTTGCATTATATAATAGGAGTGAGCAGCGGCGGCGCGCAGGCTGCCATCTGTTATGGGTCAGGTTTTATTTCCAGACCTTGCTGCTTTCATTGGAAGGCGCGTTCCCTCCACGCCACCTCCACAAGAGTGTGCTTTCATTTTCTCTAAAACACAAAGAAACAGAAACTAAATCAATTACGGTGACATCTTACTTTTCAGCGAATCGTCAGCACCGTCTAATGAGCGGGCCTTGGCCAACAAGCTTACCCTGGAAGGCAACAAGCAGCTGCTACAGTAGTTAAAGCTCCTTAAAGACCACTCATGTCTTGGGGAGGATGGGAACGATCCTTGTGGGGTTTCAGTAAATAGCTACATTGTGATGCTTAACCATTTGTTGACCGGATGAACATGCTTCTGGTTAAACAAAACAGAAGAACATTAGCAATCAGCATTTTACCCTAACTGTTGTGGAGAAAAAACAAACATCTACAGCAGGAAGGCACAGCGTAACTCTACAGAGTGCATCTTTTCGCTCCCCCACCTCAAAAATCTGCAAGCACTTCTCCTTTCATTCCTTTTTATTTTTTGCATTATGTAGCGCGAATGAAGGTATCAAAGCACTTTACATAAGTACTAGTTCCATTACAGAAATCTGCCCAGTGGGTGATAATGTGCTGCATGGCTAAACACTTATAAGGTCCCAAAGGCGACACCTATTGGCTATACCAATGCTTGTTTATATAAGTATTGAGCATTACACAGCATGTCGCTCTTACTTCAATGAATCCCATAGTAAACAAAAACTAAACACAAGGAATTACATTTTTTCGACGCTTAGAATGTAAACTAATAAGTGGAGATGCCCCAAATTTTTCTTATGGGGGCAGCCGCTCATATCTCCCACTGGCACCACCAACTTCCACCACTGGCATCTCCTACTTCCACCATAAGCACTTCCCACCTCCACCACTGGCACCTGCATGGACACTACCCTAAGGTGGATTACAGTGAGTAGGAGGGTTCGGAAAGGAGTGGGGGTTGATGTCCGCTGTGTACCTTATACATGATTCCCAAAGAAATAGTCACTTATGCAGATGACACGCAACTTGTGATTGGGCTTAACAGAGCCGAAAACTCCCCCCCAGTCTGCGTCCATGCTTGGAAGAAATTGCCAACTGGATGAACGAGTCCTTCCTGAAACTGAATGGGGAAAAAAGCGAAGTCATGATCCTGGGCAATCGTTCTCCCCTTGATCTAAATGCAATTTGGCCGACCTCTCTAGGCCAAGACCCAGTTAAAAAGCCTGGGTGTCTGGATCGACCAGGACCTAACATTTAAGATACAAGCACGGAAGACGGCAGCCATGTGCTATGGTATCCTGAAAATGATTCGGAAGGTTCTTCCCATTCTTCCTTTCCAGGCAAGGAAAATGATGGTCCAAGCCCTTATCCTGTCCTGGCTGGACTACGCGAACGCCCTTTATTTGGGTGGCCACGCCGCCACCCTTTCCAAACTTCAGACAATTCAAAAATGGGCGGCAGGACTCTTATTAGGCATTACCAAACATCATTCAGCCAAACCCGCGTTGAGATCTCTCCATTGGCTCCCAGTCCGGGAGAGAGTCAATTTCGAAGCCCTATGTATTATCCATATGTCTTTAGCTGGAACAGGCCCCTCCATTCTTCATAGCACCATCCAATCCTACCGGCCCAATAGAAGCCTTCGCTCTATGACTATGAATCTTGTCATCGTCCCCAGGATCAGGAAAGCTAGAAGCGGGGGCCAGCAATTCTCTTTTAACGCGGCCAGACTCTGGAACTCCCTTCCTCCCCACCTGCGTGTAGAAACCAACCACCTAGCCTTTCGCAAATTGTTAAAAACTCTGCTATTCCCCTAAATGGTGAAACTCTTCTTCACTGCTACTACCAGCGCTGGGATGCCTCCGGGTAGCCATGCGCTATATAAATGTTATTTCAATTCAATTCAATGTGTACATTCCCCCACGTACATAGGCAACCAAGCATGACTTACTTTACTGTACCATTAAGAACCAGGCCAGTCTTTCAATGGGTGTATTTCACTCAGAACAAGTCCAACCCAGTAAATGTTGCAACACATCTTTCACTGTTTTATTTTGAGCCATCTTGTTAACTTTGGGGCACTTTAGAGCAATTTGAGGCACTGCAACTACATTTATTTATTTATTTATAAAGTTTTATATAGCGCAAACGTGATAACAAACAGTTAGTAGGCATCAGGAAATAAAGCCAGCACGGTGCATGTGCAGTGAGGAGGCTAGTCAGGGAACAAAGTGCATCACAGAGTACTTAAAGAATACTTATTTGCTACTTTTGTTTCCCCAGAAGTGGCAGACAAATAGGCCCCTTTGCCCTTCAGTCACTCCAGTATTTGCATACTGTTACCTTTATGCAGAACGCTCAATTGGTCAAAGGTCATGTGTGAGATGATTAGTCGGGGCAGGCTTATAGCTCACATCAGGTCTTCGTAGTTTTATAACACTATAATTATACTGTTAAAATTAGAGCACTAGGATGAAGAGAAAAGACAGGGCTGGTGAGCTACTCACAACTGACATAAGAAGACTTGAACTCTCTGCTGTATTGTAAAGATGGCCTTTGTTTTGATCTTTATAGACACGTATTTGTTTCATATATATATATATATATATACGACGTATTTAACTCAGAAAGCAACAGTGGCTGAGCAAAATAAATAAATGAACAAATAAATAATTAACAAAAACAAAAATATAAACATTACTTTCAACTGGCTGTATCAGGAAGGTGATTATCCCTCACTCCTGGTTTTTCACCCAAGGTCTCTAATCTGTAGTTCACTTTTTCTTGCACATGGCTAGGCCTACAAATACCAGCATGTTTGCTGTAGGCAGATGAAAAACCAGGAATTACCAGCTGCACATATTTCTCCATCAAGTAGACCAGGAACAGCCCCTTCTGCTTGTCAGGTAGCCCTACGGAACAAGTCTGAAACGTTGCTCACTGGGCCCCTGAAATATAAGCTGACACCTCTGGCTTGTCGTGTAGTGGAACTACGGGTAGCAGGATGCCAAGGGATGTTGGCTGAAATCATATTATGGATCCACTTTGCTGCTAGGCGTTTTTTTCTTGTGATGCGAAAAAGGTAATTGTCAAAGACTCTATAACTAACCAGTTTAATTAGTATTAGTAGCGTTTTGACTTTTCTTGATAATTCTTTTTACTGTCACAAAATAAGCGTGACGATTAAGGGTGACGTTTACTTTGCTCCTTTGGACTTTCCCGGCCCTTTCCATGGCCTGAACTGATGATGTGAGGAGAAGAAGTAACCTGGAAGGTGGGCCTGGGTTCAAGGGCTGGCTGGGCAGGAGGGACTGTCAATCACTTGTCTGGTGTTTCTTAACTTCGGGCGTGGAGCTGGGTGAGGAAGGTATGTTCTAAGGCACCTAGGCACTGGTGCAGCATTTTTTATTTCCTTTCGGGCAGTTGTAGTCCTGCCCATCTCATTTTAAATTCCAGCCCGCAGGTACAAGAATACAAAATAAAATGTAGGCTTGATGTGCCATTTGATGACTCCAGGTACGTCAGATCTAGCTCTAGTGAAGGCCTGTGTGGAGGAAGCTGTCAATCACCTGTCAGACGACCAGGGTTCCAGAGGTCGGATGCGCATATAGGACCTGTTAATTACCTGTTACGTGGGCCTTGTTTACAGGTGTGGGGCTGTCATTCACCTGCCAGGCAGGCCTGCACCCATGATGAGCTTAATGAGGAGAAGCTGTCAATCACTTGGCTCTGGGTGTGGAATGTCATTCACGTGGTAGGTGGGCCTTGGCTTCAGTTGTGAGATATCATTTATCTGACGGGTGGCTCCTTTCTCCAGATGAGGGATGTCAGTCATTCAGCAAAGGCGTAAGCAAGCAGGAATGAAGAACGTGGCAGAATGGATGAAGGACAACTGCCTGACACTGAACTCTGACAAGACCGAGATCCTCATCCTCGGACCCTGCCAGTCAGCCTGGGACCACACCTGGTGGCCCGCCTCCATCGGCACGCCGCCCGCCCCCACCGACCACGCTCGAAACCTAGGCATCATCCTCCACTCCTCCCTCTCCATGCATCGCCAAATTAACTCCGTGGCCTCCACCACCTTCAACTGTCTTCGCATCCTCCGTAAGACTTTCAAGTGGATCCCCGCAGACTGCAGGAAGACTGTCACCCACGCACTTCTCACCAGCAGACTGGACTACGGCAACACACTTTACGCCGGGACTAACAAAACCCTGATCCACAAACTACAAACCATCCAGAACGCCGCCGCCAGACTAGTGCTGGGTACGCTCCGTCGCGAACACATGACCCCACACCTTCGTGCACACTACTTGCTGCCCGTGGAAGATAGGATCACTTTCAAGCTCCTCACCCACGCATACAAGAGCCTCAACGATGCCGGCCCAACATACCTCAACAATCGACTCTCCTTCCACGTGCCCGAAAGAAACCTCCGGTCAAAGAACCTCGCCCTGGCAGAAGTCCCTTGCATCCGCAGAACCAGAACAGGCGGGAGGGCTTTCTCCTTCATCGCGGCAAAAACATAAAACACGCTCCCTGTGAGCATCAGACGCTCCCCTAACCTGGAAACCTTGAGGAAGGACCTCAAGACCTGGCTCTTCAAGTGACACGGAGCAGCGGATCTCCCCTCCCCCTAGCGCCTTCAGACCCTCACGGGTGAGTAGCGCGCTTTAAGCCCACTGATTGATTGATTAAGCAGAGGAGGGCTGTCACCCACCAAGCAGGCATGGTCACAGAGGTGGGCTGTCATTCACACGACAGAGCAGCCTAGGTCCAGGTGAAGACTATAGGAGCAGTGTGAGCAGCCCTTCCATGAGTAGTGCCTATTTTCAGAGGTCAGGATGGGTAGCAGTGGTTTCCTGGCAGTGGTTTCCTATGCTTTGTGGCTATGCCTCTTCCAACCCTTTAGAGCCAATTCAATAGAAGATACCCCCTCTCATGAGTCTTTGGTGAGTTGCTATGCTGCTCCTGGTATCCCATGTAGCCCATAGTGCCTGCAATCTCGAGGCTGACTTGGTGGTCATGGTTTCAGAGGGACCTCAGTGAGACTGATACAGCCAAGGATCGCAAGCTGTGGCGGCTTTCTGTAGCTACAAGGCCATGATCACCGTGGACAATATTGCACAGTAGGACTACGGCAACATCTTGTAGGTGCTTATCTGGCTTCAGTGTGCTGCTTGTAGCGCTGCAGCTTTATGGAATGTTTGTACACCTTGAGGTGCCTTGAGCATGACGAGTTATGAGTATACTGCACCTCCCCATCACTTCATTGTTCAGTTTGGCAATACGTGAGGACTGTCGGGCATATCCAATCCAGCTATTTCCCTAATTGGTCTTACAAAGTTAAGCTAGCTGGTCTGTAACTTTGATCTGTCTTTCTCGCCCGGCTATTTTTTGGTCTGTCGCTGTATACCAGCCAAACCTAATCAATCTTTATACCCCTTTCCAGGGAAGGGATGGAACCAAAAGGTGACCTCGTGCTTCAAGTATTTTTTGTTGTGAGGTTGTCTTCAAAGGTGTCTCTTAGGTATAACCACCTTGTGAGTTGGAATACAATTCTGTGGCTTTCACTCTAACTGCTTAAATGCACCTGTTCAATTCTCTTACTGCGCTTTGAGTCTTGGCCTCTTTACTAGTGCTTTCGGTCTTGGAAATGAATGAACTAGGGTCAGTGGAGGCACTTGTGTGGAAGCCGGGAATGCTGTGTGTGTCCATTTGATTCCTAAACTGGAGATGGAAGCATAGGTCTGGGTTTATTGCGCTAACGCATTCACTATTAGCACATTTGAGCATGTCACAGGAGGGTACCAGCTGAGGGCTGTAGGCTTAAAGTAGTCCTTCCCGCAGTTCAATGCAAGCACTCAAGTGGGGGTGTATTAAGTGAGAGATGAATACTCAACAAGGTTGAGCCAAGACATGATTGAAAAAGTCTCAAGCCAGTGGCTGAAAGAGGATGGTCGAAGAAAGCCTATGATTGAAAAGGGCAGAACCAAAGCCCATTTGATATATATAGTCAGTAATGGGTCTGCAGTGTCAAAACCCAAACCGAACAAGTGTTATAGAAAACCAATGTTGTAGCTTCTCTCCTATGAACTATCTATCAAGGGCTATCAAAACACTTTATGGTCCTGTTAGTCTATAACCTTAATTGACAGTGAAAAGTGGAACACAAACCGATTGCTAGCTCCGTGCCTGCTGCAACTATCATTGGAGCATCCAAGCCTCATGTTCACTCTTAGTAAACAGTGGGTTCATGCCAGTAGCATTTGCTTCGGGGCAGTAGTGGTGGAGTGTTGGGGGGGCAGGAGGGGCAGGAGGGGTAAAAAAAAAAAGGAAAAAATAAAGAAAAAAATAAATCTACTTACCTGCCGGCCGCCGTCTCTCCTCCATCCTCTTCGGTCAACGCAGGAAACAGGAAGCACACAGGCTCCCAGACTCCCGTAAGCCAATCACTAAGCTGCTGTCACCAGCATAAGAGCAGCGTCGTGATTGGTCTGAGTGGCCTAGTTCAGCGCTCAGACAGGAAGTGAGAGGCTGTGCATGTCCTCCACCCGGGGGTGATACAGCTGGGTGGAAAACGCTAAGTGCACATGACGTTTGGCCGACCCAAGACAGCCGGCCAAACCGTCATGCGCACGTAGAAAGTACCCACCACTCCTCCCCCTGCTCTGTGGGCAGCCTAGCCCGCACTGCACCTAAACAGAGCCACTGCTGAAAAATAAAATGATAATAACATGGTGTTATTATCATTTTATTTTTCCTGTGGGGCGACGCTCCTCCGCCTTAGCGGAGTAGCTGCCGCTGGTTCATGCACTGTTGAACAGGTTCCTGTGACTTACCAGTCACAGACTTCTGCCCTTCTGCAAATAGTAGTAATTAGGTCTTTAACACCATTATTCCATGTTCTGAGAAGCTGCAAACTTGACATCTGCATAAATAATCTTGAGCATTAAACAAGAAAGTGATTGATTTATCTGGATTAGTATCATTTGGTTGAGAAAGCCCAATTTTTGGACTCCATTCCTTGTTTTTGTACTAAAGCAATCACTGCCCCTTTCAGTTTCAATGTTTTCCAACTTTGACTCACAGTCCAGGGACTTCAGCCACTGCACCCATCACGTGTGCTAGGGGTAGTTCTTAGCATTTTATACTAATTATGAGCATTTGTAGAGCGCACACCTCATCTCGGAGGATATCCAGACACTAGATGTAGTTTGTATGTGAAACTATTTGAGGTTATTGTCCCTTTTGGCCCGCCTTAACTTTTTTACTGTGATTTTTTGCGAATGTCCTTTTGAGAATCGCAAACCGCGATGTAAATAAAAACTCAATCAATCAATCAATCAATCAATCAGTCCATTTATAGAGCGCGCTACTCACCCTCGAGGGTCTCAAGGCGCTGAAGGGTGGGGAGGTCGCTACTGCTCGAATAGCCAGGTCCTGATGGTGAGATGGTCCTGGGTCAGTCGCAGGTGTGCGGGGAGGGAGTTCCATGTCTTGGCGGCCAGGTAGGAGAATGATCTTCCTCTGGTGGTGGTTCTGCGACTCCGTGGGACAGTGGCGAGGGTGAGGCTGGCGGAGCGGAGCTGGCGGGTAGGAGTGTAGAACGAGAGGCGGTTGTTGAGGTATTCGGGCCCATGTCGTGGAGTGCTTTGTGTGTGTGGGTGAGGAGGCTGAATGTGAGCCTCTTGCTGACGGGGAGCCAGTGCAGCTTTCGCAGGTGGGCTGATATGTGGCTGTGGCGAGGGATGTCGAGGATGAGTCGTGCGGAGGCGTTTTGTATGCGCTGAAGTCGTTTCTGAAGTTTGGCTGTGGTTCCTGCGTAAAGGGCGTTCCCGTAGTCAAGTCGGCTGGTGACGAGGGCCTGGGTGACCGTCTTTCTAGTTTCGGTGGGGATCCACCGGAAGATCTTTTGGAGCATGCACAGGGTGTTGAAGCAAGAGGATGAGATGGCGTTGTCTTGTTTGGTCATCGTGAGGGAGGAGTCCAGGATGAAAACTCGCAAACAATTTGCGATTCTCAAAAATTCTCAGAATACACTGCGAATCCTGTATTAGCGATTCCTTATTTGCGAATTTGCAAATAAAGAATCGCAAAAATAGGGAATCTGCAATTCAGGTGCAGCTTGATGACATCACACCCAGGAAGTGGGAGTGCCATCCTGCACCTGATTGCTTGAGGCTGAGTCAGAGGCTGTGAGGAAAGGCAGAGAAGTGAGCACAGCATTTCCAAACACCAACAATGGATCCCCAGGAGAAAGAGAAGGACAGGGAGGGGGCAGTGAGAAAGAGAAAGCATAAGTTCAGCGAGAGGGAGCAGGAGGTGCTGATACAGGAGATGGTAGTCAGCCATGAACTATTATTTGGCAAAAAGGCACTCCGTGTCCCAGAGTCTAGAAAGAGGAAAATCTGGCTGGATATCCAGGTGAAGGTAAATGCTGTTGGTGTGACCCAGCGCACTGCTGAGGACCTGAGGAAGAGATGGCACGACATGCGCCAAAAGTCCAAGGAGAAGGGGGCAACCAGGCTTGTGGAGGCCAAGAAGACTGGTGGGGGAACACCAACTGCAACCGAGTCAACAGCCCACGAGGAGTTGGTGGAGTACACCCTCCTGCCCGAGAGCGTCAGTGGTGTGGATGACATAGACAACTCCGACCCTGCAAACACCAGCCAAGGTAAGATGCATGACAAATGCAGCCGTACACATCACTATCCCATTCACACACTCAAGAATGAACCAGACACAAAGTACTCATGCTACTCCGGTCTACTTTTTCCAGCACACACAGCAATGCATCATGGGAGATGTAGTCAGATGCATCACACAGTGGGGCAATGAGAGACAGCAATGTTGAAGCAGAATGGGAAATCCTGTAAATGCAAAAAGCGATAGATAGCAGTTCGCCAATACAAATGGATAACACTTTATTGAGTGAGAGATGCAGACCATGTCACAAAATCAAAATGTGCCTTTTCATCCACAGCACAACCTGGGACACAGGATGATAGTGCGGGAGCTGAGGAGGTGGAACATATGGATGAGCAGGCAGGGCAGGGGAACCCCGAGGATACCACAGAGACCACACCTGTCCCACCGAGAAAGCGCACCATTGTGGCCCCACTGCCACTTCTTGAGGCAGAAACACAGTCCACAGGGAAGGATGATGCTCAGGCTGAGTCAGGGCAGCGTGCGACACAGGTCCCGGAACAGCACACACTGCAACATAGAGAGCAAGGATCCGTGAGATGCAGGCCAAGGGCGAGCACCAGCACTGCCGCAGATGATGAAGCCACGGTGTTTGTTGGACTGGAGGGCAGCATGCTGAAGATACAGCAACTGGAACAAAAATCAATGCGTTCCATTAACCGGCAGCTGGTCTCAGTGAACAACAGCCTATGTTACATGGGGGATGGCATCATGGACATAGCAGGTGCTATCTGAGAACTGTGTGCCACATTGAAGAAGGACTAGTCAGCCACACGCAGGGTGAGCCAACGTTCGGACAGCCGTTTGAACACCTACACCAAGGCGGTGAACCGCCTGTACACTGCCACGAGCCAGCTGTCACGTCACACCATGAGCATGCAAGTGGAGATTGCCCACTGCAGCCAGAATGTGGCGAAAGGCCTGGTGCAGGTCACCACCGCTGTGGAACAACTGCAGACAGCCAACACAGGTGGCACAGCACTCCTGGGCTCAGGGGAGAGCGAGGAGTTGTCCAGCAGGAGCAGCATAACCCCACCAGTGCCCAAAACAAGACGGTGCAGTGGGAGACAGGGTGCAACACCTGAGGAGTCAAGGGAGGGCAGTCAGTACCCAGAGCGGGCAGCAGCAGGCCGTTCCAGGAGGAGATGAACTGCCATCACTGAGTCAAGCAAATGGGTGAAGCAACCCATTCAAAACAGACTCCAGACTTGCATCCATACCTGCACTGTAGCCATAACATGTGCTACGTATAGCGACACTCATGGAGTCTGTCAGGCTGTGTGATGAAATATTATCCTGCATCTTAGGGTTTGAATAAACACAGACCTGCAACATAATATATTTTGCATCATGTCATTATTACTCACCTAGAAATAGTTCTTTGTGATCTCATCCCGTCTCTGTCGTCCGGCAGCTGCCCCAACTCCAACTGCTGGTCTGCCAGGGGGACCTGAGCCCTCATCGTCAGATGTATCAGTATCAGTTAGTTCTACTGGGATGCCTTTTTTCATAGCTATGTTGTGGAGCATTGCACAGGTAGCCTCAATCTTGCAGCAGGTCTCAGGGCTGTATTGGAGTGCTCCTCCCATCCCTAGACATGTCCAATTAAAAAATGGACCGAGGCTGCTCTACAATTAAAATGTCTATGTTTGGAATGGGGAATTAGGGCAGTCAATGGGAGGTCCCACTCGGATAGATCAGGTTCTCATACATTTAGTAATGGGTTGAGAAGTAGTCGTATAGACTAAATATTTCTTGACATAGAATTTTGGACCTCCCCTCTAGATATGGTAGTACAGGAGTGGACTGAAAGTGACCACAACCCACTGATATTATCATTTCAGGCAATGGTTTTATCCAGCCATAAATATCAGATAGTTGAGAAGGTAACAGCAGATGTCATGCTTACTAATGACATGAGGAGAGTTAGATGGGCCATGATTACTGATAATGATAGGGCTATGGAACAGATGAAGGCTGCAATCGTTTGCACCCTAGCGACCCTTAAAAACTGTGATTCACAGAAGGACATCAATCCTATCATTTTGAAGGTCCACAATGATATGTTCTCTGTACTCAAAACCTTTTTATTAAAACCCAAAAGCCGAATCAGAAATCTCATCCCAGGGCAGCATCGTGGTTTAATAAATCTTGTAGAGAGGCCTATAAGTCTTTATCTAGAGCCATTAGATCAAAAGCAATGGGTGAAATCAAAGAAGCAAGGGTAAGGTATAAAAAAACTCAACAACAGGCAAAGAAGGACTGGGATGAGAAACGCTGGCAAGATTTACTTCTAGCTAGCAAAGGGAAAAATATGGAAAAACTTTGGCAGCTCGTTAAATGGGGAAGTGGTGATTCCATTCAAACACCAGTCAATTATGTAGCCCCTGAGTTGTGGGCCTCACATTATGAGGTCCAGTTTGCTGCCACTTTTAATAGTAAAGATCAATTCCAGCTCCCAATCCCAGAAACCACACTGCATTTTGATAGTTTAGAGGTTGAATCTTAAATCGATCCCGAGAGGTAGGGCCCCAGGTCTTAACTGTATACCGGCTGACCTGTTTTTGCATGATAAAAGAAACTGGGTAACTTATATTCAGATACTTGCCAATGCAATAGCCAGTGGCGCCCCCATCCCTGATACATGGAGAGGTGCAGAAATCCTCCCGATTTATAAAAAGGGGGACCGTTCCCTTCCAGGCAACTACAGGCCGATAAGCCTCATAGACTCTATTCAAAAGATTGTTGCCAGGTTAGTGTTGTGCAGAATCCAGTCCTGGATTGCAGAGAATGACATCTTGACTACACTCCAGGCTGGATTCCGCCCACACACTGGTACCATAGATCAGGTTTTCAGGTTTATGTTAATCTATTGTCGGGTTGTTATCATAGGAGGGGGTACAATTTTTGTGGCTTTTATTGATCTCAAATCCGCTTTTGACTTGGTCCCTCGCAATAAAATGTGGAGTGCTTTTGCAGATATGGGGATGCCATTAGAACTACTGCCAATCTTATTTAAACTATACGATTCTAATTTTGCACAGGTTCGCTGGGGCACGCAGGGGAATGTCACAAAAAGGTTCCCTGTTTCTAAGGGTGTACGCTAAGGGTGCGTTTTGGCACCCACCCTATTTTCTCTATTCATTAAGAGGGTTGTTCAATACTTCTTTACCCACCCAACAGATGCCTCCACATTAGACGGCATGAAGATACCCCTGCTCATGTTTGCTGATGATACCGTGATAATTTCAAAGACCCAAAAGGGGTTGCAGTTCTGCTGTGATCATGAGCTAGTGGTTAATGTTGAGAAAAACAAGTTTATGGTCCTCCACAAACACAAAGCTATTAAAGGGAGAGGCTTCATGAATAACACACTCTTAGAACAGACTGATGTTTTTACATATCTGGGGATAACTCCGGGTAGGATATTACAGTGGAAGCCACATATTGATATACTGGCTCTAAAACATGCCCAGCTAGCCGGTGAACTCATAAAAGAACAGAGGCTTTCGCAGACCAAGCCAATAGGTCCCGCCCTAAAGATCTATGATTTCAAGATCAGTACCTCAATACTTTACGGTGCTGAACTTTGGGGCTTTGACGATTTATCACCCTTGACTACAGCTCAAAACTAATTTATGAGAGCTTTAACAGGCCTCCCGCAATCAATACCGCTTAAGCCCCTTTATCTAGATCTGGGCTGCCACACTATAGAGGATACAGCACGCTATAGACCGTTAGCATTCTGGAGAAGGCTTTGGTCAACCCCTGAGTTGTCAATGTATGCCAAGGCGCTATCTGATTTTCGGGGGGGGCAGACTGTTCATGTAAGATCGCCTGGTTATCTAAGATAAAAAGTTAATTGACCAATATGGGGATGAGCAACTGTGGGGAGACCCGCAAGAGGCCCATTCCCGTAGAAAAAGGTTTTCAAGGAAGCATACTGGAATATGGTTAAGACCAATCAGTTTTCATCTACCTTGGGGCCCACTTTGTCCGGGTATTCTTGGAGTTCAAGCAAGATACTGAGTTTGAATCTTATTGGGATCCCATCACCGAACCAAGTGACAGGAAGTTGTTCCACCAATTAAGGGTGGGTTCCCTCCCAATAAAATTATTTACAAGTAGATGGCATTCTTTGACTGATGACAAATGTTATACATGCCCAGCTCATATTGAATCGTTAGCACACATTTTATTTGTATGTCCAGCTTACAAGTTACCAAGAAATAAATAGTTGAAACTGATTTGCTTGAATCTGGGCACAAGGTCTGGTATTGAGGCACTAAGGATCTTGAAGACCAACACACATGAGCACATAGTGATTGTTGTTGCTAAATTTTTGAGTTGTATGTGGGTCATCCGAGCCACTACGATGGGGGCACACTAATTCTTGTCAGATCCAACTTATAATTCTAACCTCAATGTAATGGTATTGTAATTTTACTCCTAGTACGGGTGGTTGTCATTAATACCCAAACAAGGTGATTGTTTTGTCTTTTGCATTAATGAGGGGGTAGTTAGCATCTGCCAATAGTTGTGTAAATAATTACTTGTTGTGTATTATTGCCTATGCATTTTACTTACACCTTTTTATTAACTTTTTACTATGTTTTTAATATGATGTGTTTTTATATATTATGCATTTCCATAGTCACTTTTGTATTGTGTCTTTAATGATTATGACAATCAAAATAAAGACTAAATCGTATTGAGTGCTCCTCCGCTTTTATGCAAGCAGCAGAACCGGCTCTTCAGGATCCCAAATGTCCGCTCTATTACACAGCGCATAGATTTGTGAGCGTGGTTGAATCTCCTTTCCCTTCCATTGGCTGGATTTAGGTATAGTGTCAGGATGAAGTCCCGCACTGCATATGCACTGTCACCTGCAGGAGTGCAAACAAGAGGTGAGTCAATGTCCCCCGCCCCAGTGATGTACTGTATATTGGAATGTTTGACATGCATTTACCTAGCAGGTAGCCCTCACCAAACTCGCCAGCATTGAGACGTCTGCATATCCCACTATGTTTAAAGATAAAAGAGTTGTGAGTACTGCCTGGGTATTTAGCTACAATATCATTGATGATATGTTTGGCATTGCAGATGAACTGTAAGGAATGATATGATTTTCGGTTTCTGAATACATATTCATTGTTTGATGGGGGTATGAGGGCCACATGGGTCCCATCTATGCAGCGAATTACGTGGGGGAATTGTGCAATCTGGTAGAAGTCCAGTTTTGTTTGCTGTAATGCCTGTTGTGTGCTGGGAATTGTATGTGATGTTGTAGCCTCTGTACCATTGCATCTAGGAATGCATGGAAGAAGCGCGACAGGCAACTCTGGCAGACCCCACCTGCCACTTCTATCGCCTCTTGAAAACTCCCTGAGGCCAGTAAGTGCAGTGAGCACACAACCTGCACATGGGTTGGAATTGTTTGGGTTCTGCGTGTTGGGTGTTCCATATGGGGTTTCAGCTCCTCTATCAGGTCTATGATGGTATTTGAGTCCAGCCTGCACTTCTCATGGATCTCCTCCTCAGTCTGCTGGAACAGAGTGATGCGCACTCTGAAGATCCGTTAGATCAGTTAGACTTAAGACCAAAACTTCAGCTAAACTGAAACAAAAGTCTAAACTCACTACTCCTAAATGCCCTTTGTGAATACCGAAAGTCATAAAGTTAGACTTTTGTCTCAGTTTACCTTTGTGAATAGGGCCCCCTATATTTTTCTTCTGCGAGGGTGAGGCCAGCGGGTGTTTGTGCAGTTGAAAAACTCTGCCACTTTTACAGACACATTCACAGAATGCTGGGCTCTACTGCACAGGTAGTACTGGAGCTGTAGTGCACATGGTCCCACCATGCACCACCTGTGTTCAAGTAGTGCTATCTCAGCAGCAGTTTGCCAATGGGAGGTCGAGCCTGCGTTTCTATTGGCTTTTGGAATGCTGCAAACTGGAGGGATAAATAGAGATTTGGTCCCCAAAAATGAAAGCCAGTGGTGCCCATCTGCAATAACCGGCACAAATTGACCTCTGCGATTTATGATTATAAAAAAAAACTGTGGAACACAAAAGAAAAAATCACCAATATAGACCAATTATTATACATCTGCTTAGCAATTACACAATTTGAATTATAAGCGCACAATTATTACTGACTTTTTAAAATTGTGAATTAAGTTTAATTAATATTACAAAGATAACGTGCCTCATACTTACATGACAAAATCAAAACTATTCAAAACTCTTTGGCGGAGATCCTCCCGGCTGAGGGATGGAGCACAGAATCTCTAACACCCGGAGCTCCAGTGGAGGGTCCATCTCTAACACAGTTTCCCCGTCTTCTAATGGAGACTTCCCTGGAGATTATGAAAGGCCTTAAGTCAGGCTCCCCCACGGACACCTGCTCTGCGAAAGTGCTGGCCTCGGTGGCCGAGGTAATTAACCCAGCTGCTAATATTGTCCTTAACTCCTTGCTGAGGAATGGCCAGGTGTCAGGCAGATGGAAAAATGCCAACATTCTACCACTGCTAAAAAAGCCTTCTGCCGACCCTTTTGTGGCATCCAACTATAGACCTATCTCACTCCTCCCATTTTTTAGGTCTCGCCTAGCATTGCTGCACACATGTGAAGCTCGCTCGGCGAGATTTATTGCTGAGGACTTTCAGAAGAGGACTTTAAGCCCCGCTCCTCATTTCCATTGGCTGGCATCACCGTTTATGCTAAACGGTGGCCTGCCAATGGAAATGAGCTTTCTAGGTTGCCTCTATCGCTTTTTGGGCCGGCCCACCCGGACTGGCTCGCCTGCTTCACGGCTGTTGTGAAGACTTTTCTTTTCTGCTTTTTTATTTAACAAGCAGATAAGAAAAGTCTTCATGACAGCTGCTCCGGTCTTCCTGCAACCACGCTGCCTTCACGCCTGGAGCATGCACCAGTCGGCTCTGTGATTGGCTGGCGGTAATTAAATCAAAAAGATCCACCACAAAGGTCTGACTGTGTTCAGGGAAGTGTGTTACTCATCCTGGTGTGGATGCACACCACAGTGTTTCCTTAAATACCCCTCACACACAAAAAGGGCCCTTGGTGTCATGCTTCATCATAGGGGTCTTCCTGCCCCGCTGCAGGACCGGGCATGCTACGACCTACGGCTACGCGGGAGCACTGTTCTAACAATACTATGTGTAATGAAGGGGTAGTGAGAGGAGGGGTCAGGAGTGAATATGGGTAGGTGAATTAAAAAGAACATGGACTTTAAAAAACTTTAATAGGTCGTTGAGGCTGGACCTGTTAAAAAAGTGATGCGGAGATGTCCTGCCCATAATGTGTGGATACTCCTATAAAGTCAACATGTTTCGAAGCAAAGGCTTCTTCATCAGGACTGAAAGATCTCCTCAGTACTCACTATGTTAAAATTCCCAAATCGGTGTGCTATATACAAAAGTGATAAAAATATGAAAAATGCATGAATTTTATGCACTTAATACGATACCTAATAGTACCTTTATGTGTTAATTATGTAATGCAGGAGGTAATGCTCCATGAGCCTCTTGTAACAGGTAGAGAAGGGTGTTGCCAAACGTAATTGTTTTGGTCGATTCAACCGCGGGTTGGCGTCATTTGAGGCGAGGCTGAATTGACCAAAACAATTACGTTTGGCGACACCCTTCCCTACCCGTTACAAGAGTACTTGTTTCAGTAAGCAGACTATGTTTTTTGTGTGAGAATGGCTTGCTTTAAACAAGCAGTGTTGTGTGTTCTGAGTGTATGACTCCTTTGTTGAAAATGTTTGGAATAAGCTCAATTGGGTTTTTGTTGTCATTCTGTTATGCAAATGTCATTGAAAGAATTACATTTTAAAATTCAAGAAATGAATTATGTAACATAGCTAAATAGCACATTGGAATTAAAATAGTAACAAAGTCTGGATGTGCAAATTGCCACAATGGTAAAGAATAGAATAGAATAAAAATGCTCTCCATGCCACTGGAATCAAGCTATCCTGGATGAGAGGGCTGAAACCCCGAAACCGGTCCTAGGATGCTTGTTTCCAGTCCAGGGAGGACCTGGTCTGGCAGTTCGGGCTGAACTGTTCGCATTGGGCACAGGGTTAAGACTGATTTGCATATGGCTGGGTCCAAACTGAAATGGCATGGTGAGCAAAAAAACGATGGATTTAGGCCCAGATCTCTGTACTGGGGTGAATGTATGACATTGTTCTGCATTCTGTCTATCAATAGTTCTTTTTGCATTTGTCACCCCGAGTGGGACGGGTATACTCAGACGTGAGTCCTGTGCTCTCCATGCCACTGGAATCAAGCTATCCTGGCTGAAGAGGGGTGGAACCCCGAAACCGGTCCTAGGATGCTTGTTTCCAGTCCAGGGAGGACCTGGCCTGGCAGTTCGGGCTGGACTGTTCCCATTGGACACAGGGTCAAGACTGATTTGCATAAGGCTGGGGCCAAACTGGAATGGCATGGTGAGCAAAAACACGATGGATCTAGGCCCAGATATCTGTACTGGGGTGGATGTATGACATTGTTCTGCATTCTTTCCATTAATAGTTCTTTTTGCATTTGTCACCCCGAGTGGGACGGGTATGCTCAGATGTGAGTCCCGTGCTCTCCATGCCACTGGAATCAAGCTATCCTGGCTGAAGAGGGGGTAAACCCCGAAACCGGTCCTAGGATGCTTGTTTCCAGTCCAGGGAGGACCTGGCCTGGCAGTTCGGGCTGGACTGTTCCCATTGGGCACAGGGTCAAGACTGATTTGCATATGGCTGGGTCCAAACTGGAATGGCATGGTGAGCAAAAAAACGATGTATTTAGGCCCAGATCTCTGTACTGGGGTGAATGTATGACATTGTTCTGCATTCTGTTAATCAATAGTTCTTTTTGCATTTGTCACCCCGAGTGGGACGGGTATACTCAGACGTGAGTCCGGTGCTCTCCATGCCACTGGAATCAAGCTATCCTGGCTGAAGAGGGGTGGAACCCCGAAACCGGTCCTAGGATGCTTGTTTCCAGTCCAGGGAGGACCTGGTCTGGCAGTTCGGGCTGAACTGTTCCCATTGAGCACAGGGTTAAGACTGATTTGCATATGGCTGGGTCCAAACTGAAATGGCATGGTGAGCAAAAAAACGATGGATTTAGGCCCAGATCTCTGTACTGGGGTGAATGTATGACATTGTTCTGCATTCTGTCCATCAATAGTTCTTTTTGCATTTGTCACCCCGAGTGGGACGGGTATACTCAGACGTGAGTCCCGTGCTCTCCATGCCACTGGAATCAAGCTATCCTGGCTGAAGAGGGGTGGAACCCCGAAACCGGTCCTAGGATGCTTGTTTCCAGTCCAGGGAGGACCTGGCCTGGCAGTTCGGGCTGGACTGTTCCCATTGGACACAGGGTTAAGACTGATTTGCATGTGGATGGGTCCAAACTGGAATGGCATGGTGAGCAAAAAAACGATGGATTTAGGCCCAGATCTCTGTACTGGGGTGAATGTATGACATTGTTCTGCATTCTGTCCATCAATAGTTCTTTTTGCATTTGGTAGCATTAGCTACAGGAAATATTGCATATTCTGTTAGGAGCACATGGTGATATCACTGTTTTCTTGAGCCATAATACAAGTGTAGGAGATATGCAGGTGGGGTTTATCCTATTGAATAACATTATCAAGGGATAGCAGCGTTTATGGGTCATGTGCAGAGAATAGCTCTGCCGTGTATATAGCACTAATGTATTTAGTTTAAAGCTCACTGTGCAAGGGCTACAATAAGGAGGCAATGGGATTCAGTTTGCATTCATGCGCCCTCATGTTACACTAGTACAATTGCTAAAGGAATTGGTAGTTGGTTATTAATGTTTTTTAGCTAGCTCAATGTGCTATTTACCTCCTACAAGTTTGTTTGTGCCCAGCTGCCAAACATAGGGGTAGATAGTGTCGACAGAAGTTAACCTGTTTCAGGTTTCCTACTGTCGAAATGGGGGTAAGTAGGTTAGCTCCTGGGCAAATTAAGGGTAAGCAAATTTATGTTTTCTCTCTCTTTTTCTCACTCTCTTTTGAGCCTGTCTAAGCTGTCTACGAAACGGCCATGAGACATTTAATTGGCTATTCAGTAATACTGTTTTAAAATTGTTAGAATTAATAAAATGAATAAAAAATACGTCATGTTACTGCCCATCCTGTCTGATGAAATTATGAAAGGATGAGTAGTCTAGATTGCTGTTCCCTTATTTGACCTTTAAGGGGAAACTATAAGTTATTCTCGTGCTACATACAGTTTTGCAATGGCATTGCTAGTCTTTTATTAGTTAGTCGGTGTAATTGAGCTGACAGCCCTTATTAGAGCTGGTGGATATGGTTTTTTCCTTTGAAAATGATGTTGCATAGTCCACATTGTGAAAAGTAGAACACATAAGGTTTATAATGTCAAGGAAGACGCCCATGTGATCCTCAGTAAACATTTTTGAAGGAAAATATTGTTTTATAGGAGTTTGTTTGTTGCAACATGTTCTGCTGGAGACATTTATGTACCCACTACGTTGAGTTTTTTAGTTCTTTATGTAAAAAGAATCCCTGTTAAAATAGCAGTTTTAGATTTTCCCGCTGCGCCTATAACTTGAGAGCATGGTCCTAAGCGTACAATGTTAGATAGATGAAGTGGTTCTTGGGTGCCTTGCTAATGTATGGGGCACCTCAAGACTAAAAGAAGTTTACTGAAATAGAATATCCTCTCTGTTGATAAAGACCTTTTGCTCTGTCCCACCAATAGATATTTGCTGCCCTACAACCATTGCCAGAGGGGACCAGACATCAGATCCAGCCTGAGGAGTCAGCACCAGTCCAGCTTGAAGCCAAGGTGAAGGGAACCAGCACAGGCATTGCTGGCGACTAGGACCTCAGTGAAGGTAGAAGGCCGGAAGCACTGGGATGTGAAGTGTGTACCCCTGCCACTGTCTTGGGCGAAAGACGGGGTCACAAATCAGAATGGAGAATTGATCCTGTGTTCTGCATACTGCGGTCTGTCCAGCACATCTCCGCCACTCTAGGCATTGTGTAGTTTCCCAATCATGGTTCTCCTGCATCCTTCACACATGCCTGGTTGCCACCTCTCCCCACATTCGGCTATTGTGAGGCTGGGGTGCCATGCCCTTGATGGCTCATGTTCACGGCTTGCTCAGGTTACCATTGTGAGTTGTCCTGTCGTGTCTGGTGGATGGGCATGTTGGTTTTGTTTTTGTGACGTGTGCATTGCCAGAGTTGTGGGTTGCATGGTTGTGGAATTGAGGTGAGTGGGGTGTTCATTTGGTACTTGCCAAAGGGCTGTGCTTTTCCCTTGGTGCCATTCTGGGGACGCTGGTTGCTGCTGGGCTGGTGGAGGATGGAGGAATCGTGCATAGTGGCTGGGTATTTGGAGGTGAGATTGGTGGAGGTTCCACGGTGATCGGATGTTGCCTGCACATTGATGCGAGATTTGGTGCCCAGCTGAGAGAGTCACAGACAGACAAGGACGGGAAGGAGGCTTTTGCTTGAGGTGACCTCCTTTGAAATAAGGGTTGCTTCAGGTACTTCAGCATCACGCCCCTGAATCCTGGCTGTGAAGTAAATAAAAGTTTACACCTTTGTTTGTTGATCAAGAGATGCCTGGGCATACTGGGTACAATCTGTGGCCCCAACGAAAGAGCAGTGTGCCAGAGGTGCAACAGAGGAGTTAGGGAAGGACTTGAGTTCAGGGTACAGGTGCTGTGCCTTTGGTGCCTGTTAGATTAAAGTGAAGAAAACTGGTGCACTGCCTGAGACACTGGACAGGATCGCTGAGGGCATTTGCCCCAGAAGGTGATTGCCCTATCCTGAAAGAAGAAACTTTTCCCTTGAAACTGGGCCATGATTATGTTTTTTTTGAGTTGCAAGTTGTGCAGCTGCACCGTGGGAACAATATTAGCCTGCCTGTGAGGCTCAAACGGACACAGGGAGAAGACTCTCCTCTGGCTGGTTGTACAGCGGCTTCAATTTCCCAAGGACTTCTTTTTGTTAGCAATGTACCCCTTTGGTCGTCCCATTATTAAGGAGGAGCAGCCCTTTGCGGCTCCTCGTCCCAATTCCTATGGCCCCGTTTGGTCCTCCTGGTCCCCTGCAGCCAGGATTGTTTTTGTAATAATATGTCTGACTGCTTTAATATTTGCATTAGGAATAATGTTTATTCTGCAAGAGAAACGTTCTTCTGAGCAGTTGACAAATGTTACTTTGCCCTCCTCCTAAAGTATATTAAGGGATACTCTAGCCCTCATAAAAAGGACATTGGAAAAGTCTATTGAAAAAGTTTTTTATTAGATATGTGTTCTCCTGATACCTGTGTGTTAATTATGACCCAATGCTCTGTTCCCTTTGTACTCCTGCTTATACCTTATATATGCCCGCTTAACAATATTTAGAATGAGAAATGCCCACCTAGCAATGGATTAGAATATTGATGAATTTATGAGAATACATGTGCAAAATATTTTCTATGTTCCTTCTAGATCATAGGAATGTCTTTAGCTCATGCTAAAAGGACCGTCTTTTAAAGATTGCAGGAAATGCTGTTAGCATGAGCTAAAAGACATTTTGTTCCTGGCAGCCATTTTAGTTATCCATGTACTCACCATGTGCTTTCTCCCTCTTCCAGAGCCTTGCACATGCTCAGAAAGACCTGTAGCTGCCAGAATGCACTTGCCTTAGACTGTAACTGTCAGGCTGTTCTAACTGATGTCAGCAACTCATTACTCTTCCTACTTGTTGGCTGTGCATTTTCTGTATGACCATCTATGTGTGTAACTCTTCTCATGTGTACTTGTACCGCCTCCTTTTGAGCCCCTGTGTGGGTATATAAGGCCCCTGTTCTCTGTACTCCTTAGACTGTCTCCTACAGTGGCCTGAGGGTACTGTGTGACGCAGTCTACCTCATGTGAGGTTAATAAATATTTCTCTTTGATATCTCTTCTTTGTTGGTTTAAAGGACCAGGTGTATCAGTGAACCCCTAAAAAGGTTTTTATTTCTGCAACACGTAGACATCATGTTGTACTGGCGTACGGGCATGTGCGCCTGGCCCCTTTATTGGCAGGGCCACATGTACAGTGATACCTGTGCTGGATGTGTGTGTGGTGAGTGCAAGCCAGCCCGCACGTAGTGCGTGGTGCTGGCAACCACTTGAACAGTGGACACTATTGCAACGGAAAATGAAAACACCTGCATGACAGAGTCAACTGCTGAGCAACATGGAGGGAGCCGGAGAAAGTCCAGAGGTAACACAACATGCAAACAGAAGTGTCCGTGAGTTGCAGTGCACTGAGGTTGGGGCACCACAGCTGAGCGTGCCGATGTGAAGAAAAAGTCTTAGATTGTGTCTTTTCGAGACATTCCTGATGCAGATGCAGTGGGGTGTGTTAGACCTGCATCATCTTCCTCATCAGAATCCCAGGTCTCCCACACTGCTTGAGGTGACATTGCTGCGCAACTTCTCCACAACACATAACTCAATCAGTAACGGACGATGGCTTGCGGTGCACTGAGTCAGTGGCACCTGGAGTGCTGAGCAGGGTATCCGACTGATGATGGCATCCACGACAGGTGTGAGCAACTTCGTCCGTCCGTCAGGACCACCGTTTTGACTCTGGCAGATGGTGGTTGGAGGTGGTCCTGGCGGTGGTGGCGTGTGCCTCCTGCTGTGATGCGACGTCCGGGTCGGTCAGGCCTCGATTTGATGTGTGAGCCCTGGTGGACCGCAGTTGAGGCCGGAGGCAGCGGACAGCGCAGGGCCACAGACACATGGCGTTGATGACCCTGTGGCCATCGTCTCAGAGGCTATCCAATATCTCAGAAGAAGGGGTCCCGGACCTGACCAGCACAGAGTTAGTGGCCCCGTATGCACAGTGGCCGGCACAGGCACCCTGCCACGGGATGGTGACTTGCGGTGCACTGAGGTAGGTCCACGGGCAGTGAGTGGGTCCTCATCGATGTCCAAGGTGAATGAGGTGTTGGCTTACGGAGGACAGAGGAGGGTGTTCTCTAGGGCATGATACAGAAGGTCTGATGTTATCAGGCAGCAGCAAATGGAGGAGTGGAAAGCGCCAGCCTCGTTTTCACCACAAATTCGGTATCAGCTACATGAGGATGAACACTAGCCCCTAGTCCATAGACTCAGACGCCACCAATGTACAACCAGAGAGTGTCCATGAATGTCTGGTAACAGACTTAGTTGCACCGGTGCTGAGAGGGGATGCAGTCTTCGATGATGCCGGTACACTGATATGAACTCCGCCATCGCTAATCAAGACTCTGTGACCTACTGGACCACAGTGTAGGCTGGAGGCAGCGGTCAGCAGTGGCCCACGCCCACCTGTCATTGGCTCATGATGCACAGAGTTAGTGACACCAGGGCAGTTGTCGCTTGTCGGTAGTGTTCGATCACCTCCGTGACTATGATCCTGTTCCCTCCGGACTGCAACGCGTCTTCCTCATTAACCTCTCCTTGCATGCGAAGAGATGTATTCTGCCGTTGAAAAATCGATGTTCAGTTCCAATTCTGTGACCTACTCGTGCGCAGCGTAGGACGAGGGCAGTAATCCGCATAGGCCCACAGACACGTGTGGTTGTAATGCTAGGCACAGATTTGGTGGCACCACATCGAAGGGAGTATAGTGACATGAACTCTGCCTCAAATTATGTTCTCTGCCATGGTGTAATCAAGACAAATGTGTGACCTACTTGACCGTGGTGTAGGCCGGAGGTGGCAGTAGAGTACGTCAAGGAGAAAGGACTAAAACGGACCTCTGTCGTGGAGCCCGTGATGGTCTGACGAGGCTGCCCAGGTCGCGGGCCTCGGGCTTGGAGCTTGCACAGGCACATGGTGGGCCCTCCATGATTCACGCCGGTGTCTGCAGGTGATCAGTGTGGCCTGGCTGCGCAGGGGCGGGCCTGACGGGTTCGAGGTCCAGCGGTCCGGGGTACGGCATGCACACAGGATCGCAGGCACCTCCGCTCACGAGGACGGCGTCGGCCTCGTGGCGTGGAGAACGGCACCACCCTGGCAGAGACGTTGGGCTTTCCGGAAGTGGACCACGCCCAGGGCTATGTGCTTTTTATTCACACCCCTACGCTGCCCTGGTGTACGCCGGGCCATCCCACTCCGCTCGCGCTTACGGGGGGAGCATAACAGGCAACATTTCTGCAAAATCCCCCACTGTCCGGGGTGACATGGTTGCGTCCACTGTCCACTACACTCCATACACCAGAGGAGTATGTCGCCATGGATATGGGTGTGTTCTGCATACTGCGGTCTGTCCAGCACATCTCCACCACTCTAGGCATTGTGTAGTTTCCCAATCATGGTTTTCCTGCATCCTTCACACATGGCTGGTTGCCACCTCTCCCCACATTCGGCTATTGTGAGGCTGGGGTGCCATGCCCTTGATGGCTCATGTTCACGGCTTGCCCAGGTTACCATTGTGAGTTGTCCTGTCGTGTCTGGTGGATGGGCATGTTGGTTTTGTTTTTGTGACGTGTGCATTGCCAGAGTTGTGGGTTGCATGGTTGTGGAATTGAGGTGAGTGGGGTGTTCATTTGGTACTTGCCAAAGGGCTGTGCTTTTCCCTTGGTGCCATTCTGGGGACGCTGGTTGCTGCTGGGCTGGTGGAGGATGGAGGAATCGTGCATAGTGGCTGGGTATTTGGAGGTGAGATTGGTGGAGGTTCCACGGTGATCGGATGTTGCCTGCACATTGATGCGAGATTTGTGCTTACTGTTGCGACGATTGTGTGCTGTGTTGGCAGGGGGCACAGGTATGACATGTGTGCTGTGGATTGCCCATGACACGTGCGTGCATCCAGCTATAGCGTATGGTCTATGCTTGGTCTCCAGCAGATCCTGCACATTATGTTTGACGTATGGGGACTGGGGTACCAGGCTGTGGTGATGTCCAGGACAGGTGTGAGTGACTTGGATGTGGCTGGCTGTGTGACTCCTCCGACTGTGGCGGGGGTTGGTTGGGGGGCACCAGGGGCCAATAGGTGTAGCACAGCCAGCAGCTTTGTGTGGGGTGGGATGTTGGTTGTCCGCTGTGTTGGTGCCGTCAGCCTGTTGGGCGTTGTTGGTCATGATGCGTGCAATGGTTGTCCTTTTGAGCCTGTATTGGGCAATGACATTGTCAGGTGTTGGGTCTTTGAGGCTGGTGTGTTTCCTGGGGGTCCGCTGTCTTTGTCAGCGCTGCCTGGGTGGTGGTCCGGAGGGGGGGTTTCCAGGTGGTGTATGGGGTCCTGTGGTGGTGGCAGTGGGTGTTGTGGCCCTCTTGGGTGTCCGAGCCGCATGACCAGGGGCTCAATGGCATCTGCTGCCCTTCCAATGTGGCTGTGGGCTGTGCTCCCTTTTGTGGTGCAGGCTGCGGTCCGACTTCGCACCAGGTCAGAGCAGGTGTTATTTTCCTGCTGCTAACGGGCCTTATCGCCTGTTTTGTGTTCTTATCGCAGTTCTGGCTGTTCGTTGTGAATGTTGTGGAGTTGTATTGTCGTGGCTTTTGGCATGGGAACGCCTACTCTGCATCTCATTAGCGATAGTTGCGGGGGTCATCCGTGGCGATGTTTTTTGCAGCTGCTATCGCAGGTAAACTGGTGCTGTGGGCTGTTAGCACCGGCTTGTGAATGGGGTGATGAATTTATCGCAAATTTGGCTGTGATATAGTGCTGTTTACTCGGCAATAGTGCCTTGTGAATATGCCCTATTGCTGCAATGCTGGGCTAAAAATTGTCATCTTGTTAGACCTCTAGATTGTTAAATTGCTTAATCTCTAAATTAGTAGATCTCTTGGTCAACAGGTTGCTAAATCAGCAGGTCACTTCGTTGTTAAAATGCTCTGTCGCTAAAATATGAGGTGTCTCTAGCTACTAGATCACTAGTGATGTGGATTTCTAAGTTTCCTGTAGGTTATTAGCTAAGCTTAGTTAATAAAAAAAGTAGATTGGGTGATCGCTAAGGTGTATATGATACTAGATTGCTATGTTGCTGAAATTCTAGCTTTCTTTGTTGCAAGACTGCTAAAGTGATAGATCGCTACATTAAAATATTGCTATGTTGCTAAATTGCTAAGTAGGGTTTTGATTGAATAGGCTGTTAGTTTGTTAGTTTTCTAGTGTACTAGAATGCTACATTTATCAGCTGCTGGATATATAAACATTAGATCACTATTGCTATTATTACTTGACATCTGTATATCCTGTGACTCAATTAACATGCAACTATGCTGCTTGGTGGATAGGTTTCCGGCTATTAGTGTGCTAGGCGGCTTCTTAACTGCTTAGCCACTCAATCAGGAAGCCATACAGCAAGGCAAAAAAGGAGTTAGAAATAATCTGGAAACCAATTTTCAAAGCTACCCAAGTAGCGAGATAGCGAGATAACTAGGCTGCCAAGTAGCTGCCATGTCATTCAACCATTCAAATGCATATCTTAATAGCTGGAAAGACATCTGACAAGCTATCTAGATATCCAGCACACCCAAGGATAAGCCAAAACATGTAGACGAGATTCAGAAGGAGATGGTAGGGTGATAACGTCCAGTGACTATATGAGAGTTTTTTTTATATTATACCTGTAGAACCTTTAATTAAAGGATTGGAATAATCTGGTATCTCCAAGGTAGTTTTAACCATGTGACATTTTGACAATGTATTGGATCCCTGAAGAAATTCAAGATTACTCCAGCCCTGTTGATGGCAACACAGGGAGTGTAGTAGCAGCCCGATAATGAACATGCCACTACCCAGGCGCGCAACACCCATTGGACTCAAAGGGCTTCAGCCCCCCCCGTCGTGTGTGGCAGCCCGGGATGAGACACCTTCCCGGGCAAAAAAGCAGCCGCACCCGAGCACTTCACAGGTCTTTAAAAGACCATTTGTATGTTAATGAGGCCTCGCTGTTGTTTCACCCCTTCTAAGAGCCCCTGCAGCTCCACTCTGCCTATTGCTTAAAGTTCAGCCCCCCCCCGAAATTTTTGCTCAGCCCCCCCCCCCGAAATTTGGCTCTAGTTGCGCCTCTGCCACTACCAGTGCGTGAGGGTACTTCTATCCCATAAAAGGGACTCCCAGAGGGTAGCTTCATTTCTTAAAACTCATCGACCCTTGGGTGTGCCAGATGTTTATGGTCTGGGAGGACGTTTGATGAGTACTGCTACCTCTTGCCCTCTTTTGTGTGAAAAAAGCTATCTAGATAACCAGGTATGGTGATAGCTACCTAACAAGATATCCAAGAAAGTAATCATGTCATCAGAGAGGAAGCGAAAGATATACATGGCTAGATAACCACCCAACCACATAAGTTGGCAGCTGGTTATCAAGACTGCTACCTAAAGAGAAAGTCACCAGATGGATATTAAATAAGTAGACACACTTCAACAGAAAAGCATTTTTCAGGACACTGGCTTTTGATACCTTTCCTAAATACTCCTGTCTTCTAGCAATCACGTGCAACATTCTATTAAAATTATATGTGATTGGTAATATATTTTAAATGTAAAATATACATTGCAAGCACATGACCGTCACATTTAGGCAGTGTCTTGTTTTGTTTTCTTCTTTGTATTTTTGTGGCATGTACTTGCATTAAGCTAAAAATATGTTGCATCAGTTTGCAGAGACCAGACCTATTGGCCAAAGTAGAAGACCTCACAGAATGCGTGTCTCATGAGAGGGAGGAAAAGGTCATCCTCGATGACCCTCAGGGGCTCTCATTTCTGGTCAGATCGGACATTGACCTCTCTTCCTTCCTTGTCTGGTGCCATTTTGGGCGGTTTCAAGTATGGGCTAAATCTGACGTATTTTGTGCCTTTCTCATTTTTGAGAAAAGGTTTTGTTCGTTTTGCAAATCTGACTGCTTTGAGGTTGGTATAAACAAACCCTGAAATAAATGCTGATTTACCTAGTTGAAGGGGCTGTTGTTGCAGCTCTGAGTGCAGAGCGACAGTCCATGAGCACATGGCAATAGTGAGTATAACCTCCAGCAGCTAAAAATAACACCACCCACATACTCAAGAGGCCATTGACACTGATCCCAGTTCAGTGCTCTGTGGCTCTCAAGGCAGAAGTGTAAGAAGAGACACTCTTAGAATACCCCCCCACTCCCCCCGTGACCATGAAGATTTTAAGTAGATTCCAAGTTGCATATTTTAAGAAGTCAAGTGAGCTCTAAGTATATCCACTCGATCAGTCCAAGATTACTGACCCGCGCGTGTTTCTCATAAAAAAGCAGCGTTTACTCAACGACCCCCATCACTGGCAGCTGATATTAAGTAGAAAATATACACAAAAAAATTGAAATTTGCTACTTGCAATGAGAGAACTTTGTCAAAGTTGTATCTGCCTGGTTCCAAAGTGTGCATTTTTTTTCTCCATCTATGTATTGTTTTTACAACTAACAACACAGGAACATTGCATTGGATACCCCGTAACACCCACCTCACATGCGCAGCATCAAAAAACATATCACTATAAGCATATTGCATTACCATGCACCCTTCCGTACAGCCAAATTCTCAGAGTCCAAAGTGCTCCAGTTAGGAACCCCCTTGTTGTTATCGCTACACAGACCCTCCAGGCCAGTAGTCACCCCGGGTTACCAATGTGTCTCAGCATTGCTTCCTGTCCCGCCATCCACACCCGAGCCCAGCCCAGGCCTCCTCACCCCCGTATACAGACCAACCATTATTGAACACAAAGGAGGAAGATATGGAAAGGGACGGATTGAGTTTCTACAGGAATCTTGAATCATCTCTCGCCTCCAGGTTACATATGTAGACACCCCAGACAGTAATTCCTTGTCCAGTGAGTCCCCCCCCCACGGGCCTCCGTCAGAACATCCACCTCGGCCCGGCCCTTTCCCATTTTCATAGAGCGTGGATCCAGTTCTGCACCTCCGTGGCTGCCGGCAACTTCCAAGCCATTGCGATTTGGCACGTATATAAGATAAACGGGAGGTCAAGAATCTCTGGAGACATTTGTCACCCTTTGCCTTGGGTCTGATGCCCAGAAAACAAGATTCAGGAGTGGCCAAGAGCACGCTGTTGACCAGGGCAGAGGCAGTCCTTGCTATTTCCTCCCATGCCTGCCCAATCATCATACAGTCCCACACCATATGGAAAAAGCCTGCATCGAGCACCACACATCTAGGGCCCCCTGAATTAGCAGTAGGGAACATTGTGCACTGTGTGGTGTGAGATACCTTTGATGCATAATACACATTTGCAATAATGCAATGCAAGTTTGCATAAATAATTTGCATCAAACTTTATATAGAGTACACATTAGCATATCTATTGGTGGAAAATCAATTTGGGTCAAAATTTCTCTTTTTCAGATTCGGTCTTTTTTGCCTAAAGGCTGGAAGAAATAGATGGAATAACTTTGGCTTTCCTTAACTGGTGTGTTGAGACACCATGTCTTCGGCTGTAATGCCAGTGGTATGATATGCCCATGGAATGTTTGATGTAAGAGTACGCCCCAGAAGAACCTCTGCCCCAATGGCTATCATACCTGTTCTGCTAAATGCCTATGTACCTCCTTGCTTAGAAGGCGAGGCATGACTCCTCAACGCACATGCTACAAACATCAAATGAAAGCAGAGTGTCAGGCATCTTGGCTTTGCATTAAAGTAGTCATCCAGTTTTCGACAGCGATGCGTATACCACTGTTTGCACGTACATGACGGGACAGGTCAATTTTGTGAGTGAGGGAATTTTCCTTTAGAGCGTACATTGTGAACTCAGTCACCCCCATGCACGGTGTCATATTGAGCGCACCTGGACCTGCCATTTAAAGCACTGCAAGCTTCTCATCCTGGTGAAAGGGAACTTAAGACCTGGTCAGGAGAGTGAAAGTGTAGACTAGAATCCATGCTCATGCATTTGTGGCTCTCTCAATCAAAACCCAACAGGAGTGCCAATCGTGGCTTTAAGGAAAACATCTTGTAGAGGAAATATGTGTAACAGTCAACCGCAGTCGTGGTTCCAGGAAGGGCGGGCTGATGAGGAGTATGGGAGCAAGTGAAACTGATCCTGGGAGTTTACTGCTCATCCAAAATGTCGATGGGAAGACGCAAGTCAATGTAAACAGTGGACTATGTGACTTTAATTCTTCAAAAGGATTTTTGTGTGGAGATAATTTGAGATAAACATAAAATGTGAAGAACATATAAAAATGCTCCTAGACTGTGTGGGGTAATAAATGATATGTTATGAGATATGTTATGTTATACTATGTTGGTATGCAGCCTCAAGGGAGGCTCAGAGTGGTGTGGGAGACAAAAGAGAGGAGATCCTGATGAGGAAACCAATTAGCGAATGTGAAAGAGAGTTCTGGAGAAGTCGAAAACAGCTATCAAGAGAATCCTAAGTTTCATTAGAGGGAAAAAAGTGAAAACAAATTGAAAAATAGCAAAAACATGTTTTTAAAGATGAGCAAGATACCTTTACAAAAGTGTCAGCTGTCCAGCTCTCACAGGAGTACTCGCCACACTCCCACTGCACATCTTCGTGCTCTCTCTGGTTCTCTACAGATATCTCCCAGATCTCCACACTCTTTCTGTTCCCTGATACTGAGCACTCCATGCAGCAAATATCTGAAAATGAGAGTTATTGGGGAATTGAGAAAACACGATGGGGAATTCACAGGGGTTTTATTACAGCGCCTAGTTCCAGCTATCACAGCAAGCTGCACGCGGGGCATTTGCTTTTAGGGAACATGTGCATTATGCACCAACTGGTTGAATACACTTTTCTATAGCTTTCATTCTTGTTGCTGTGAAAACTGTCCTGGAGAGACCCGGAAGTCTATCAATTGTCTACGTTTGCACAACAAAGCTTACAGAAGGAGGCCTTTAATACACAACATCATAATGGACTGAAATATTTTGTGCTACTAACACACATGGAACTAGTTGGAAAATGAACACCTAATACTCAAGCATTAACAAACAACACCAACACCATGACCAATGTATTGGGAAACAACATCCATGACTGTGTCCAACTAAATACATTGCTTCTAAGTAAACTCAACAGGTGTAAGCAACCCTTGAATACAAATAGTAGGGAAAGGCTAGTGTGCCAACCGTAACACAAGAGGGTGTGGCCTAACGGCTAGAGCGGTATACCTTGAAGCTTGAGAACCAGGTTCGATTCTCGGCAGGGACGCTCAACATCCAGTTAGTCTGTCGAATCACTTAATGTCCCCATGCCTCACACAATGAATGTGTCTGTCTGTAACGCAACTGGTACTCATGTAAGGCGCTCTGATAACTCCGGGTCGAGTTTGCACTATATAGAACTAAAAAAAATAATAATAATAGGCAGCCCCAAACACACCCCATCAACGGTGATATATAATAGTACAATATCAGTCCAAAGCATTGTGTGGTAGGTATATGGAACTGTCTTGATTTCAGTCTTTTCCCACTATTGTTATAGAATCCAACCAAAGCATGCGTTGGATGGGCCGGAGAAAGGGAATCAGGGTTCCCAAGTTAGAAGAAGGTCAAACCATCCACCTTGTTATAAACCGCTAATCCCATCTCACTGACTCCTTAAATTCACACAATAGCTGGCCTTGATTAAAAAAAAAAAACAAGAAACGAGCCTGACTTCAGTAACAACAATGACGAAGAGAGGTACTGAAAAGAGGATAGTACCCCCAACGCCTAGCTGTGAGTGAAATATTTGTAATGTAAAATGTTGCATAGTGTACTTACTTGTATCTCGGTGAAAACAATTGATCTCGAGGCCACATATAAAGTTTAAATATCACCCGAGATACCTGCAGGATGTTAATTGTAATAGAAAAAAACCGCTTGGCTGCAGTGTTACTGTCCTTGCGAGACATTTCTGCAGAAAACAGTCTCATGCAGACGAAAAGCACACATTTCATGGTAGTGCTCAACCTTGGGTGTAACTGACTTGCACCCTTCTGCAATTGCAAACATACGGTGTCACTTTGGTGGGGTGGTAAAAAATGCAGAATGCATGTTCACAGAGCAGCAGGGACACGTTCTGCAGCGCCTGCAAGTTGCCAGCTTTCCTGGCTGATGAGGGGTGAAACCTCCGAAACCGGTCCCAGGATGCTTGTCTCTGGTCCAGGGAGGACCTGGCTCGGCAGTTCGGGCTGGACTGTTCCTATGAGGCACAGGGTCAAGACTGATTTGCATATGGCCAGGTCTAAACTGGGGTGGCATGGTGGGCAAAAGAATGATGGATTTAACCCAGATCTCTCAACTGGGGGTGAATGTTTTGATTTGTTCTGCATTCTGTCCATCAATTGTGTGTCTTTAGTTTTCCATTCCCAGCAGCAGGGTGCAAGCAGCGAGGGGGCTTTTTTTTTCCCACCTCCAGCTGGGCCAAAGATAAAGGCGGAAGTTAAGGGGCTATCAGGCCTCCTTTTGATCAAGTATCCTGACCAGACAGGGCCTCACACTTAAATGCAAATGCAATGGAGGGGAAACAAAAGCACAGAGCTTGTTATTTCTTTACCAGTACTTAAGAGAGGCATGCTTTTGACTTTGTTCAATCCCTTCTCCCGGGTTGTTAGTGCTGCAGCCATTTTCGACATATAGAGTGGCATTAAGCGACCGCGTGATGACCAACTCTAAAACGGCTGAAAGTAACCCTATCGTGTTTGGTGTCAAACATTGTGGAATCATACCCCCACACCCGTGTGTGAGGTATGATTCCACCCCTCAGAAACGATACTACTCTGATTCAAATCTGGGACTACACAAAACACAGATCTCTCCAACATATATGTTAACCTCCAGAGTTATCTCACCATTATTATTATTCCCTGGGATTTACTGGACGCCTCTGCAGCAGATGCCTTAACTCCACTACATATTTTAAAATGCAGACTTTGCAACCAAGTAAGCAGAACAAATCTACAACCATCCTTCTCCCTGTTGCCAATTTCTTTGTGGTAGGATTTTTAAAAAAAGAAAATGTATTAGTTGAGGCCAGATTTTGGGCGGGACTGTGCCACTTTTTTGGCACAACCCTGATGCAAAATCTCAGTTGTTAAATCTCATAATGCGCTTAAATGTACCTTATAAACATGTATACGGTCTTAATATCTAATGTCACTTCTTGTGATGTAATTTCTTGTGATGTCACTTTCAGTGAGGTCACTTCCTGTGATGCCATGTGCGATGTCATGCATCGTGACGTGACGTCATGCGCTGTGAAGGCACGCGCCATAATGTCACTTGCATACTGCATAACTTGGTTGCTCCCCCCACCCCCACTTCTTTTATTAGGGCTTGTGTCCCGCATAGCAGGTCAAAAGACAAGGCCACCTACAGACTGCAAACTTTGAAAGACTTTTGAGGAAACGGAGGCCGAGGGGGTATTCCAGAGGGACTGGAATCCCTGACTGGCCAACATGCCTAGTGAAGAGTCAATAATATTAAAGGCAGGGAAAAAGCCTTATATGCAAGTTGCTCCCCCATGCTTATTTACACGAACCCAGGCATAACAAACATGGAGAGGTGTGGTGCAGCGGCAAGGGCAGCTGACTTCAGAGCACAGGGTTAACGTTAGGAGAGGTGTGGTGCAGCGGCCAGGGCAGCTGACTTCAGAGCACAGGGTTAACGTTATGAGAGGTGTGGTGCAGCGGCCAGGGCAGCTGACTTCAGAGCACAGGGTTAACGTTAGGAGAGGTGTGGTGCAGCGGCCAGGGCAGCTGACTTCAGAGCACAGGGTTAACGTTAGGAGAGGTGTGGTGCAGCGGCCAGGGCAGCTGACTTCAGAGCACAGGGTTAACGTTAGGAGAGGTGTGGTGCAGCGGCCAGGGCAGCTGACTTCAGAGCACAGGGTTAACGTTAGGAGAGGTGTGGTGCAGCGGCCAGGGCAGCTGACTTCAGAGCACAGGGTTAACGTTAAGAGAGGTGTGGTGCAGCGGCCAGGGCAGCTGACTTCAGAGCACAGGGTTAACGTTAGGAGAGGTGTGGTGCAGCGGCCAGGGCAGCTGACTTCAGAGCACAGGGTTAACGTTAGGAGAGGTGTGGTGCAGCGGCCAGGGCAGCTGACTTCAGAGCACAGGGTTAACGTTAAGAGAGGTGTGGTGCAGCGGCCAGGGCAGCTGACTTCAGAGCACAGGGTTAACGTTAGGAGAGGTGTGGTGCAGCGGCCAGGGCAGCTGACTTCAGAGCACAGGGTTAACGTTAAGAGAGGTGTGGTGCAGCGGCCAGGGCAGCTGACTTCAGAGCACAGGGTTAACGTTAGGAGAGGTGTGGTGCAGCGGCCAGGGCAGCTGACTTCAGAGCACAGGGTTAACGTTAGGAGAGGTGTGGTGCAGCGGCAAGGGCAGCTGACTTCAGAGCACAGGGTTAGCGTTATGAGAGGTGTGGTGCAGCGGCCAGGGCAGCTGACTTCAGAGCACAGGGTTAACGTTAAGAGAGGTGGGTGAAGCGGCCAGGGCAGCTGACTTCAGAGCACAGGGTTAACGTTAGGAGAGGTGTGGTGCAGCGGCCAGGGCAGCTGACTTCAGAGCACAGGGTTAACGTTAGGAGAGGTGTGGTGCAGCGGCCAGGGCAGCTGACTTCAGAGCACAGGGTTAACGTTAAGAGAGGTGTGGTGCAGCGGCCAGGGCAGCTGACTTCAGAGCACAGGGTTAACGTTAGGAGAGGTGTGGTGCAGCGGCCAGGGCAGCTGACTTCAGAGCACAGGGTTAACGTTAGGAGAGGTGTGGTGCAGCGGCCAGGGCAGCTGACTTCAGAGCACAGGGTTAACGTTAGGAGAGGTGTGGTGCAGCGGCAAGGGCAGCTGACTTCAGAGCACAGGGTTAACGTTAGGAGAGGTGTGGTGCAGCGGCCAGGGCAGCTGACTTCAGAGCACAGGGTTAACGTTAAGAGAGGTGGGTGAAGCGGCCAGGGCAGCTGACTTCAGAGCACAGGGTTAACGTTAGGAGAGGTGTGGTGCAGCGGCCAGGGCAGCTGACTTCAGAGCACAGGGTTAACGTTAGGAGAGGTGTGGTGCAGCGGCCAGGGCAGCTGACTTCAGAGCACAGGGTTAACGTTAGGAGAGGTGTGGTGCAGCGGCCAGGGCAGCTGACTTCAGAGCACAGGGTTAACGTTAGGAGAGGTGTGGTGCAGCGGCCAGGGCAGCTGACTTCAGAGCACAGGGTTAACGTTAGGAGAGGTGTGGTGCAGCGGCCAGGGCAGCTGACTTCAGAGCACAGGGTTAACGTTATGAGAGGTGTGGTGCAGCGGCCGGGGCAGCTGACTTCAGAGCACAGGGTTAACGTTAGGAGAGGTGTGGTGCAGCGGCCAGGGCAGCTGACTTCAGAGCACAGGGTTAACGTTAGGAGAGGTGTGGTGCAGCGGCCAGGGCAGCTGACTTCAGAGCACAGGGTTAACGTTAGGAGAGGTGTGGTGCAGCGGCCGGGGCAGCTGACTTCAGAGCACAGGGTTAACGTTAGGAGAGGTGTGGTGCAGCGGCCAGGGCAGCTGACTTCAGAGCACAGGGTTAACGTTAGGAGAGGTGTGGTGCAGCGGCCAGGGCAGCTGACTTCAGAGCACAGGGTTAACGTTAGGAGAGGTGTAGTGCAGCGGCCAGGGCAGCTGACTTCAGAGCACAGGGTTAACGTTAGGAGAGGTGTGGTGCAGCGGCCAGGGCAGCTGACTTCAGAGCACAGGGTTCACGGTTTGGGCTCCGGCGGCAGCTCAGCTCAGCACCATGTGACTCCGGGCAATAGCTCACTTAATTTCCACGACGCCCCCCAGCGCCTTGAGACCCGTAAGGGTGAGTAGTTAGCGCTTTACAAATACTTATTTATTTAACAAATAAAAATGAAAAACAATGTCAATTTGATTTTTTTTTTTATGTATACGTGAAGTTTCATTGTTCAGACGTTGACTAAGAAGAAACGTTTTCAAAATATTTCTCTATGAAAAATCGTGACTCGATTTATCTTGGGGTTTTATTCCCTGGTGACTTCCTTTAAGGGTTGCACGAAATTCACTGTCTAAACTGGACAGCAGACGCGAAAATGGCCTCTTGGCTCCAACCCAGAACAGTTGGCAACCCTCAGAGAGGCAGGAAGTGGGGGAAGGAGTTGAGACGTGAACAGTTGAGAGGTTTTCAGGGGGTGCAGTCATTTGAGGTCAAAGCGTCGAATCGCAAGCAGCTTCCGAGCCTTTTGAGCTGCTGTGGGGCTGTGAAAGGAACCGGCTCCGTGGTTATTTCGGAGAACAGAAGAGACACTGATTCGTGCCCCATTCAAGCTCTCGAGAAACACAGCAAGGGACACGGCATTTGACAAAGTTGTGCTGAGCCCAAGTTACCCAAGTGTGGTTTTTACAGCACATTGGGTGGAACGAGGTCTTAAGAAAACTGGATAGCTGCTAAAATAGGGCTACTGACTGGATGGCCAGACCTGGCCAATCAGATAGGTTTGCTGACTCAAGTCACAAACAGCGTGCAATGCGGTTTTGTCAGATGACATCCTGAGGGCATGCAAAGTGTGGGCCACAACTTCCGCAGAGTATGCTGTGTAATATAATGAGCGAGTAGGGAGACTTTTGGAGCGTGACATTGCAAATTGAACTATATAGCTTAGAAAATGGGATTAACTTTTTACATTTCATTAACGTGTTGATACACTCTTAGCTTTGTACATAAGCTAACTAAAGCCTAGAGCTATTTATTTTCGGAGTCCAGGATCACTTAGGTCCAGATGTACGACGTAAAATTGAATGCTTAACCGGGTTTGCGACACTTTTGCGCATGCAAATTTAGTCTGGGCCATGTACTTACACTATTTTGCGATTTGCGAATAGTTTGCGACTCGCAAAATAGTGTATTGTGACTCGCTATTAGGAAGGGGCGTTCCCTTCCTAATAGCGACCGCAGAGCCATGTATGAATGTAAACACTTGCAAATTACCGCCCTCTTCAAGAGGGTAGTAATGAAGTCGCAATTGGAAGGGGTCCCCAGGGGACCCCTTCCCCTTTGCGACTGGCTCCAAAAAATGTTTTCTAAGGGCAGGCATTGGTCCAGGGGCCACTGCCTGCTCTTAAAAAATGAAACGAAAACATTTCTTTTTTTTTTTTTGAAATGCATCCCGTTTTCCTTTAAGGAATACGGGCTGCATTTAAAAAAAAACAAAGCTGCTTCATTTAAAAGCAATCCCAGACATGGGGGTCTGCTGAGCCCAGCAGGCCCCCATCCCTGGGAGGGCCTGTCACTCCCAATAGGCTCGCAAATTGCGAGAGGCTCATTAATATTAATGAGCCTCGCATTTTGTGACCCCATTGGGAATTGCAAACAGTGTTAAATACACTGTTGTACATGCAAAATAGCAATTTTTGAGGCGCTATTTTACGCGTCGTACATCTGATCCTTAATGTGATCAACCTGAAATTTCATTTCATGCCACTTGACAGTTGCTTCCAAATCCAATCTTCAAAGCAATGGGTCACATGACCTCCCTAAATGTGATGTGAATGTATTGTATACCAAGGCGTCATTTAGAATGCCTTATGTCCAATGCATTTATATCACCTACGGGAAAGTTAGCTCAGTGGATTAAGCTTTTGCTGCTAAAATCTATCTGCAACTTGAAGGTTCGAACCCCCATGAGACCAACAAGCCTTTCATGTTTAATAACATAAATACTGTTATAGCTTCTGTTTTTGCTCTGTTGTCCCTCCCACGCCTACATCTGCAACTTCTCTACCATATATCTCCACCAAGCACTGTGTCTTGGCTTTAGAGTGGTGAAAAGCTCTCTACAGACAAATGACATAACATGAGATAATGTAAAAACGTAGCCTGTTTCCGTCCCTGCTCTCGCGGTCTGCGAGAAGCCCCACTGTGTCCTGGAATCGTATTTTGATACACGCCTCCTGTGCCAGATTCTGCCTTTGCCTTCCAGTGTGGTCAGAATCACTGTCGTAATCAGTGCTTAATTTGTAAAAGAGTAAGTGCCGGTGCCCAAAGTTTTGTTCTGATGTCCACTGCTGGCGCTATTGAATGCCGGAAGCCGAATAACAAGACTATATAGGTTTGATTCCACCTCATGCCTCTATAATCCACCACAAGATACTGCCTGCTTCTTCTCTCACTCTTCTAGGTGCCGGATTTCTTCCTTTGTCACGGTTTCTGTCTTTCTCTTTTTCCTACTTTCCCCCTTGTATGTTTTTCCCGCTCTTGTCCTTGGTCAAAATCTGTTGAGGAAAAATAAGAGCCAGTCTCCAAAAAAGAGTGCTGGTGGGCTCCACCTTCAACCAGTGTCGCAAATTAAGAACTGGTAATAACATTCACAATAGCACATGTGTGCCAAGTATGACTATCACGGGGCTCCTAACAGCACTAATCACCATGGTCTGAAACATTCAGCATCTAACAAAGCAGGTTAGACAGAACTCCTCTCATATGTCCAGGTGGCGCCCAGTGGCATACACATCTAATCACCATACAAACTGAACACACCAACAACCTCAACCATTGTGCGGACATCTCCATCACAAACAGAAGACATCATACAGAACACTGCGCACATATATCCCTGTCTCACACACACATACACACACCTCACACATACAGATGACTGGAAACACTACAACGCTTTACTAATAGGAAACTGTGTGCTATAAAAAATACCACAAAGATATATATGACACCTATGGGCCTCATTACAGGACGGTGATGGGTGATGTCTCCACCTGGTGGGGGTTTCCGAACAGCAGAAGACTCTGTTTTTGCCTAGTGTTGCAGTATAGGACAGGTCTCCTTTGGACATGGCATGCCTCATGCAAATGAGGCCTGACCACTGTTAGCACCTGCGGCTTGTGCTGTAACATATTTGCCTACAATAACAACCCACACACTGTAGCCACATGACCAGCATTTTGCTGGGCTAATTTTGGATGGTATGTAGACATGGATCCTCTAGGGCTGCCAGTGATGTGCTGGAATGCGCTGGGATGGTCGGCGAAAGACCCCCTTGAATTCACGGGGACATAGGTAAAGGGCTTATTTCCTTCACCGAATAGAACGGGTTCTACCCGGTGTTCCATTGGTATACAGGCAGACATGATTCCATTATGTAATAATAATAAATACCCTAATGTAGCACTATGTTAAGGTAAACAGACACACCACCTTTCTCAGCAGAAGGCAAATATTCATGGTCATCTCAGCCATCAAGCCTAGCGTTTCTTGGTAGATATGTGAACACATACATTTGTATAGGCGAATAGGGTAACCGTGGCCATCTCGAAAGAAAAAAAAGAAAATTACCCCAGCGCTCTGGGAAAAAACACCCAGTGTCAGGGTAATTTATTTTTTATTTATCAAAAGCAAGCTCCCAGTTTGATAGTTTGTTTTTGTAAAACAAAAAGGATGGTGAGCAACCGCCGGAAACATGGCGTCGCTCACCAAACTTTCAGTGCCTTCAGAGGACCCACCGTGATGGCGGCTCCTCTGAAAGCACATAGATCTCCGCAGGGCTGGCAGAGATCTCCTAATATGGCTGGCAGTACATCAGCCAGGTGGGGAGGAAAGACCTCCGCCACTCTGACGGGCCGCCAGCTACCCGTCAAAGTATAAATCAAGCCCTTAGAAATCAGAACACTGGGGTGAGAAGCGCTCAAAAATGCTCTAGCAAACACTTAAAAACACAAATTCTTATCTTTAAAGGAACTTGTAAAGGACATACTCCGGGACTGCCCAGTGCTTATAAAACTTAGTGGATGGCTTTCATGGATTTAGGGAAGTGTTTAAAAAGGAATGCCTTAACTTTTTGGGGGGGAAGTCAGAAGTCTGATTGCCCTGTTGTAGCTCTGATGACAAATGACACCATTGTCCTAGAGATGAACTTCGACCTTTGCCTGGCCGTCTTGAATCATGATGTTTTCAGTGTATGCAGTTCCTTGGTTCTTCCTTGTTTTCCTGAGAAAAAACGTTATTGAAACATTTAATACAATTCAACAGAACGGTAGGTGCAAACTAAAATATGATTCAGATACTGTTCAAGAAAAATTAATGAAGGATTAAAAAACAATTCTGCAAAAGACATTTACTAAAAAACACGTTTAAAAGTGTTTTGTGGTTCTGGCTCAAAGTCCAAAACTACTAGAATTGGCCAGTTATTGTTAGTAAGGCACACAACACACACACCATAACTCATACAGACTGCCATTTTGTTGTCTTGTTATTCATTCTGTTGTTGTTTCTATGTGGTCAACAGCAGGCCTGGGCAAAATGTAAATTACACTGGCATAATTCATGTAATTTCAAGAATGATATGTTACGCTTGTTACCCAAAGTTGCCCAAACTATGCCAGTATGCTACTTTCAGTAATTACACAGAATTCGTGTTTACTACAAACGCACCATTTACTTTAAAAATATACCGCAAACACATTGGAACAACAGAACGCAAGGAGTTGTTATTTATGGTTTCTTTGCACTAGTGTTTTAGTGTAATATACTTCCTTGCATTACACAATTTACAAGGGGACAAATTTGGTGCTAAAATAAAGTGCAAAATGATGGATTTATTTAGAAAAGCTTTAAAACTGTACTTATTTTGTTAAGAATTTCTTAGGCAGTGCTCCTCTTTGATTGTCAATTCCTCAGCACCATGAAGGCCTCAGAAATCTGCTGCGCTTTATAAATATCCCACTCACTCACTCGTTCACTCACTCACTCACTCACTCACTCACTCTCACTTATTCCACCACCTACACCTTAGAGCCTTAACCTATATCATTACCTTTCCTGCATCATATATTACCTTATACCATTGCCTATGCTAGCCACCTACAGACCACACATACTACTACATCATCAACCTCAGCCGACACTTACACTCTTTATATTTTTCACCTTACACAGCTGCCCACCAGCAGCTTCGCATAAGCTACACCAAAACCTATGCTACCACCTACAAACTACGTCACCACATACATCCTACACTCAACCTAAACCAACATCTACATTGTACATAACCACCTATATCACACACTCCCACTTACAATAACACCTACATCTTACACAAACACCCAAACCCTACATTACCTTCCCTATTCACAGTCTGTGGCCCTCCTTTTCACCTGCATCTTATATCCACAAACCATTACCTACATCACCACCTAAACCCACACTGCCACCTTCACCTACATTTGTACACATATTTAACAACACATATAACCTCTGCAACCTATATCCTTCAGCTACACTACCTCCTATACCATTCACTTAGCGCAGCAAGAGTTCATGCAACTTACATCCTGCCCAGCACCCTACACCCCCATCTACAACACACATTCCTATCTACATACTGCATTTCCATCTTACAAACTACCAACGCCATCACCATACATCAGCTACAGCATATGCCGCCAACAACATTACCAACACCATACTTCACTACCTACACCACATAAACCAAGACCTACACCATGTACACAATGTACCACCACCTGCAACCTATGCCACCACCTGCTCCATTCCAACCAGACACCTTCACCACTATCCTCCACGTCCACCTATAATATCTACGCCCTAGTTCACCAAGTACACCAATTAATCCTACTGCTTATTTCACCATCGCCTCTCCCCATAGACCCACTGCAGAATCCCATACGTACTGGTTATACCTACATATGCAGTCAGACACATCACCACAAAAGCTACCACATACACCGTCACATTCACCTATTCTTTAAAATGTATGATAAGACAAAACATTTATTTTTACGTTTTGTAATTACCTACATTTCAATGGTGTTTCCAAAGACACAGCTTTCCACCTGGGAAGAGATTTAAACAACAGAGATTGCCGCTCAAGTCCTTCTTCAGCCTCAGCTACACCTACCTCTCTGTGCTGAATCTGAGAATGAGAAACATGACATGGCAGTAGCCTCTAGGTATGCTCGACTTTCCATTTCCTATGCCGAAGAATGGATTTTGAATGGAGTTAGGGGCAGGCGCGCAACACCCATTGGGCTCACCGGGCTTCAGCCCCCCCCCGTCATGTGTGTCAGCCCGGCTGAGACAGTCTCGCGGGCTGGCGTCCGTCTAATTACAGCCGCACCTGAGTACTTCACGAAGTTCACGGGTCTTTAAAAGACCATTTACACGTTAATGAGGCTTTTGTTGCGTTTTCGCCCCTTCTTACAGCCACTCTGCATATGGCTGGAAGACTTAGCCCCCCCCCCGAAATCTTTTTCAGCCCCCCCCGAAATTTGGCTCTAGTTGCCCGCCTGGTTAGGGGGAAGAGTATGTTTGAGCATTACAATAAATTAAAGAGGCATTTAGTGAGAACCCGGAAACAGAAAAACGACCCTTTTCTTTTAGACATCTTCCACTCACATTCTTTCATTCTTCGCAGTAGAGAAGGACAGACTCCTGGGTTGTTGCGGGTATTAAATACTCCACTGAGTGACTCCACTGTAAACTTTCAAGTCCACGCTTTTTCTGTCTCTCTGGTGATCTACTGGTTTTGTTCACATCTCTGGACGTGTCCTCTTTCCATCTATTGTCCCAGCACCATGAGAGGGGCTTCTCCTGTTGTTCGCGCTGCCCCTGTTCTTTGTACAGCGTGAGTTTACACTACCGATGTGTGCACCTTTCCTGTGTGAGTGAAGCTGGTACTTATGCTACACCTGCTGTGTGCAAGACTATCTTGCCTCTCTATATGAACACGGATCCTCAAAGTCCAACAGAGATGACACTGCTTTGACCACAGGGTCGCTGTTATATGCTTTAAAGAAGGCTGAGAAAATACTTCACAAGAGAGAAGCCAAAACTGTTGACTTTGCCAGTGCTTTCGCACACAGTGCCATGTGGGGGGAAGACTCTTCGGAGGGAGACCATGAGCCCTTGGAGGAAGACTGGGCATTGGGGGGGGGGGGTGTCCCTGAAAAGCTGGCACAGCTTGAGGAGCCTGGCATGTGAGGGCCTCTGCTTGAGCCCGGCCCGCCTGCAGGGAGGTGACAATTGTTAATGCAACTACCACAGGTGATACACAGGTCAACCCAGAATGGTGCCAATATCTGCAGCCATTCGTCCCATGAGCCCGGTTGCTCCTTTGATGGTCCAGACATATCGAATATTGATAAACACCCGCTGATTTCAGGCAGCTGATAATCTGAGGAGGCAACAAATGAACATTCTCGTGCTATGTTGGCGTAGTGAGTGAATGCACATGCTTTATGGTACAGTATGCAGACCGCACGTTTAGATCTCAACAGGGCAGACTCAGTCTGTCATCCTTCTAACAAGAACAAGAAGTACTTGTAAGAACCAAGTAACGATTTGGTTTGTGCTGCCAACAATATAAATGGTGAACATTGTTATTTTTGACTCAAAGTGCTTTTCTCAAATGATGCGTTTGCTCTGTAGCCCGGCCACACGGAGCGTTATTCCGAACTGCGTTTGAAGGGCCGTCTTCATCAAAGCAGCATCTTGCGTGCCTTCTCCACAACAACATCGAGGTGTTCTAGAAGAACAATAGACACCACAGTAACAGAAACATGTATTTTGCTAGATCGCGGAATCATCACCCAGGGGTGGAGGTAATATATTTATTCAAATCGATGGCCCTCAGTTACGGTTTCTGAATAGTTATCGATCGATCCACTAGCTCGACTGGGCGACTCTTGTGCAGTTGAGCTATTGCAGTTGGGTGGCCAGCCTACTTCATTGGGACTACTTTGTCTATTGGCCTGCTAAACCTATGAGCAGTACTTTAAATATGTGCAGGTAGCCGGTATCAAGGGGTGCCTGTTTGCTGTTCTGAAGTGTATGCATTCTCCCATCATAAGAATTGTACTTCTACTTAGAAATGCTGCCACTCTCCAATTAAATGTAAAGAAGTACAGTTATGCAGTGCATGGAAGTACCTGCTTATTTAAAGCACTGCAGCGGAGTGGTTGCTGACTCTGCCCCAGCCGGCCTGTCTTTGGGAGCGCCGGTTCGCCAACAATGTTCATGATTTCTGAATAGGATGCAACTGACAATTCAAATGTGATTCGAACAGTAAGGGGTGCAGGCTAAACTGCCCGGTACTGAGTACCTGCAGTTCTTGATTGTGAAAGGGAGAGTCCCTGCACTTCTCTGCACTGCTCAATACATTTAAGGGGAGAGTACCGGCACTTCTCAGGAGCAAACAGGTACTCTATATGGTGAGTACCAGTACTTCTGTATTTCCATTTCAAACATTGGCCTAAAATACTGTGTGAGCAAAACATAACATTCTTTATTCAGGCACATCTCTTCATAACCGTCACATCCGTCAGGGGGCCCATTTTGGCAAAATCGTCCGTCTCAATTCGCCCCATGGACAGGGTTCGACGTGGTAATCATTTTACGGACAGCGCAGCCCGGAATCTCCGCCTCAACCCCTTCTGAACACAGAAAGGCCTGTTTTCATGGTCGTCCAAGAGCAGGGCCTCTGTCGGAAACATGCCGGACCGCTATTTACTCACCCAAATCCATGCCGCAGCCCTGCTGGCCTGGAGGGGGTTGCCATGGTTATGAGGCAACAGCTGATGTCATCTTCCATTGTCGAGGCCTTTCTTTGGGCCTGTCCTGGGCAGAGCTGTTTAAAATGCTGAGACATCCCGGGCAACCCGCAGGGGCTGCGGCCATCGCAGAGCGCATAAAAGGTGCCAGTCAGATGGCAGCACTTAGTGGCTGCGGAGTTGATGGGAAACTTGCACGGGCATGCCCGCCATGAACCGACACCAGGGGTATTGTGGGTAAACAATGGTGGCAGCGGTGGGAGCAGGAGAGATTGCAATCGACGCCTAGGCCGATTGACGCCAATGAATGAATGGCGAGCAAAAGAGGAGTCAGTCTACAGTGCAAAACGAGAGCGACAAGACAAACCCCAACGAGTTTGCCTGGGGATTTAGAGAGGGGGGGAGCAGTGCCATTCTTCATGTAGGCATAATACCCCCTGGGGCGCTCACACGCTCTTGGTACCCCAATTTGTAAATAGCTTGGGAGGTTTTTGCTCCATGACTGCGCCCACAAGTGCAAATTCAAGTTTTCTTTCAGGGACCCTTGGAACACGGTGTGATCGTGGGCACAGTGCTATAAGAGTCAAGACAAATACTACCTTACTACAGTGGCATGGCAAGGCAGGTAAATACTTAGCTTGATTTTCATGTTTCACTTCTATCCCATCGTATTTGACGTGATGGATTTATGCCAGTTTGCCTCTCGGTGCATACACTTGGTGATTGTAAAGACGTACATTTCCCACGCCACCTTCACACAGGCTCCCATTACTGAAAGCGTGGACTCTGCAAACGTCACGTGGTCATCTGCACACTACATAGGCCAGGCTTGATTTGCTCATTCAGTGGATCCACGTTTAAAAATGATAATTTGCAGTGGGGTGTGTTTCTTGCTAATGTGGGAATTTTCTTTGCTAATGTGCATGCTACCATTTTTGGACATATGTGCAAAGAGCCTCCTAGGGTATGCGGCGCAGAAGGCAGAGTTTGCACATACTTACACAATGTCACGCCATGATTCTTGACGTACGTGAGGGCCCCTGTACCTTGGTACAGCCTTGGATTGCACCCGTCCTCGAAGGGGTCCCACTCAGGGCTTTAAGTGGGCCCGGTCCTTCCGGGTCTCAGACCCGGTAGTAATTTAAAATGGATATTGAAATGAGCCCCTTTCGGGCCCTGTATTCATACCCTTTAACTACTCATCAAAAAAACACTGATCGATCCGTGTAAAACACCTTAAAATAATCCATGTCGTTCATGCTTAGACACTTTGCTTAATCTTGCATTCCCTATGAGTATTTGCTTTTTACAAGATGTTTTGTTACTTTTTTGTTTGTTCAGGCAGCATATTACTGTTGTGTAGTGCATAATTTGAATTGAGTCTCATCCAGGTGTCTATAAAGGGCCACAACTGAGTTGTGGCTGAATGCAGTTCAAGTTTCTCTCAGTGCCTGTCAGGGGTAAAAGGGTGTTCAGAATACTTGGTCAGCCAATCTTGGCCTCTCTGCAAAGAGCACAGAGCAAGCTCAAGTGTACCAGTTGACAATGTGATTCAATGCAAATTTGTGGGTAGGGTGGCAATCTTTGTTAATTTTAATGTACATGTTTAAACCACGCCCTTAGTTATATAGGCCCTCCCTTTTCAGGGACAGCTCACTTTTTTCATCCCACTTAAAGCCCTGGTACCACTCAAGTGTTGGAGGCAGGGTCAGATTGGTAAGGCAGCACTCGGGCAATGGGTAATGGGCCGGTATCTGAGTAGCAGCTGTGGGACTTTTTTTTGGGGCAGCATGGGGGCCGATTTGGGGCTGTTTATGTGCTGTTCAGATGCTGCCCATTGGTGGCCTGAGAGGCCATTCTGGAGGCAGATGGGGTTCTATTACCTCCCTTTTACCAATGGGGTGGATGTGTCATTCCCAGTCTCTCGTTGGGCTGGTCCATTAACATATGCAGGTTGAACAGAAGAGGCCTCACTTATATTCGGGTGTGGTTCACCATTGTGACCTAATCCATGCACAAAGAGCCTTGACAACATTTGCATTTTTTTTTTATCTCAGCGAAGTTAAGAAAACAAGCCTCTTTTAGAGAAATCACACCCTCCTTCATTTCATAGTACTTAAAACACTGAAGCAGTGTGTTGTGAAATGGTGCCATCTGCAAATATAGGTCACTTTTTTAGTGTGCCTGGGCCTATTTTTGATCCTAATACAACACTGGTCGGAGGGTGTTCACAAACACAATCTCAAAGCAGCGATTTGCTGCAATCCCCTACATAGGTACTCACAGTGGCGTACCTAGGGCTTTTGATGCCTGCGGCGATACCAGAGCTTGCCACCCAGTGTAGGTAAGAGCAGGGAGTGAGGGTGACAGACGACAACAAGCGGGGGTGGCGAAGAGGGAGAATACGGAAAAAACAAAAACAAAACTTACCGGGCGCTCGTGGCTCGTCGCCTCCCCCAAAAATGACCACCCAACCCTCTCCTAGCTACGCTACTGAGTGCTCATATTGTCTGAACATGCATTTTTAGGTCTGGTGTTAGCCAAACACAGTTTGTTTTCAATAAAAAATACTTCCCTTCAATACTACGGGCTATTACGGCAATGGGTGCTTTTGAGAAAACTTTTTTTTGCTTTTAGCCATTTCTTTTTATATATTTGCGAGGGCTCAGCAGCTCCCCCACAATAAAGTTCTACAAAAAGTATGACAAAACAAACAAGCACTGACAAAGGATAAGAACATCAATCGAGGAAAGGACCCATGGGAGGAGAGGAGCGATCCATGTGGAACTGATTCCAAATCCATCGAAGATGAAAGTCTAAGTAAATCATGTGGAGGAAGAAGCACCAGTAGAGGGCGCATGAACTGGAGAGAAACAAAACAGGGTGGGTTAAAGTGGGTGGTGGAATACTACTCACCTCTGTGTCTTTAATAAAATCTAGCCTTTCTGACACCACGGCTAGGAAAATCTCAATTTTATTACAAGACCAAAGGCTCATCAGAAACACGTCTCAGAGAAATTAAACACAATATCATTGTTAACTTTGTAGATAGCTGTTTGAGGAAGAGAAACATATTATCTTGCAATGCAACAAACACATTTAATACCAAATTGACATCCCATAAAGTTCAGTACTTAGGTAGAGGAGGATTTAGATAGAGTGCTCCCTTTAATAGGTAACAAACAAAAGAGTGTTCTCCAATGGGTCTTCCATCAAATGGGATATGCTCAGTAGAAATGACCGGCCTATATGTGTTGATTGTGAGCTAAGCTTTACCTTGCAAAGCAAGGGAGGCAAAAAAACTTACCCACAAGCATCACATCCGCTGAAACAGGATCTGAAATCCTGTCCAAATACCAGCCATTCCAGGCCAACCAGGATGATTTAAAGAGTCTGGACATGCCAGGGGCCCAAGATTGCCGATCTGAAATTCTCCAGGCGATGGGATAGAGGGATTCCTGAAGGATCATGTTGTGTTGAAGGCCCTGGGGGTTGAGTAAGAGATTAGAAAAATGAGGAAGCCAGACTGGGAAATTCGATGAGAGTTCTCAAAGAGTTGGAAACCAAGGTTTGGCCTGCCAAAAGGGAGTTATTAAGACCTGAGCAGAATGTTATCTGTGAGCGTGAGCTAGCACTGAGCATTTAGAAGGAAGGTGGAGAAGGCATAGAGAAGAGAAAGGGGCCAAGGCTGAAGAAAGGCATCTTTTGCAAGAGCTTGCGGATCTGATCTCCAACTGAAAAAGACAGGAAGTTGGGAGTTGAGTCGGGAAGCAAAAAGGTCTACTGACACGGTGCCAAAGATGGAAGTAAGTCAACTAAACACTGAGGGATGCAGTTGCTAATTGCTCGAGTCGTGTAATACAAATCGGCCACCATTGTACCTCAAGTCGAGAATTGACCACATCTTGTACCCCATCTCATGTGACTTGCATCAGATTCTAAGACAAGACCTGGGGCAGCAGAGAATGCGTTCTCATGTTTTAAGTGGTCTCCTGTTTCAAGTGTCTAAGTGGGTCAGCCACCATAAGCAAACTGTAATAGCCAGGGATGTGGAATTCCTAAAGACCGGAACATATTGTTTGGGGTCAAGGTCAAAAAGTTTTCAAGTGTATTTTGTCCTTGGGACACATAGGACCAACCCCCTACAGCACAAACCCTTTGGCTGCCAGTTTACAGTACCGCATTAAGGATCAGAGAAAGGCATTTCCAGCAGTTAAGATAATATTTGTGTCCATGTGTTGATACCGTTGAAACTTGTATTTATGGCTCAATAATGCAAAGCCTTTACTATTATGGTGAGCGCTCTAAGTAAATGCTGTAAGCTCAGATTGCACTACTGACAGTGGTTAGAGTATAAAAATGTGTTCACACGTTTTCAATGTTTAGCAATATGAGGCTATGTATACTGCTCCCTGAATGCTCTCTGACTAGATGCAAATATATGCAGTAGCTTGAAAGCAAGATTGATTATTCTTTGCTTTCAAAATAAAATGTTCACAAAAAATGTTAAAACATTTAGCTAAACTACTGTAAAATTTTAGGTACAATTTCTGTGCATCATCATTTAGTAAAAAGTGTGATGTACACTAGCATTTCCCAAAAATATTCATAATGGGAAATTAGTGTAACCAGTTTAAATAAGATTATGGGGGGGAAAACAAGCATTGGTAAAGCCAGAAGGTCTGAAATTGTTGGCCAGCCTTTTGGTTTTGTCAATGCGTGGCTTGTTTTGGCATGGTTTTTGTAAAACCTTATTGGCGTGGGAGCTGCCAGGCCTTCACCATGATAACAACCACTGGCAAAAGCAAACCATTTTTGTCTCAAAAAGCACACATTGCACAGTAGTTCCTGGCACTGAACAAATGAACTGTATGTCAATGTGCTCCTTGTTAAAGAACAGATGCTGTCACTCACAGTGAAGCTAGACGATAGACAGAGAGAGAGAGAGAGAGAGAGAGAGAGAGAGAGAGAGAGAGAGAGAATTCTAATAAACACAAAAGGTCATGGTGAACGCCAGACATAATTAGGTGCCCATTTATTAAATAAAGTCTTTAAAGTGCACTTTTGTCCTTGGATTAAGTGCAGATATCAACTTTCGTTAATTCACAAGTCTTTACAGAAGTAGGCCAAGAAATAGTGCTCCTAGAAAATGTTTGTGAACTGCATTTCAGCATGAGCAAATATGCAGGTGTAGATGTGCTCATGCAAAAATCTGAGTGTGTGCAAGTTGACTTTCTCCCCAAATGCTTTTTTCCTAACCCCGGAAGATGTTTTATGTCTGCCATTGTCAGGAGTAAATTTCCAACCTTTCTCAGTATGGGAAAAGATTAGAGAAGAGTTGGTGAAATCCCTTAAAACATGCAAGTTAGTTGGTATGCACAGACTCAAAAGGGCATTCTAACCCTGGAACTGTTGCTTTCCATTACCTTCAGCCCCAGTACGTAGATCTGGGGAAACGTGGCAACATAAGGGGATTGCTGGTATTCAAATCCTACTATGGAAGGAGCCCTGGCATAATCAGAGAGACTATTTCAGAGCTCTTAAAAAATGAGATTGCTGCCATAATTTGTCGCCGCATTACATGGCACAAAAGGTACAAGTGTTTTCTGTTACAGGACAAGTAGATTTTATGAAGCAACCTGCCCCATGAACAAGTATATATTTTATTAAATTTCACACCGCTGAACAGCACAGCGGAAATATATGAATAATAATGATGAATAAAAATTGAAATGCAAAGTACATTAAATACCACAGTAATGATTGAAAATATGTAGTTATCTTGACTACGTGGATAATTATCAAGCTAACTCAATGTCCTATTAGTGTTTCTATTGTGAGGTTATCTTTGTAATTTTTCACTCAGATGTTTCTGGGAGGTGTATTTGTTCTTGGTTGGCTACTATTGAATAAACGGCAAGAAAAGAGTGCATAATATGAGCCTCCAGTCTTGAAATAAAATTTCACGTGCACCAGAGTAATCCCATGAAACCCAGAAATGTATCTCAGAACAGGTCCCATGTAATGTCCCCCCTGTATCATTTCTATGTTTTGACCTTGCCCAGATCAAGCCATTGAACCCCTTCAGCTGCCTTAAACTGAAGCTCACGCTGCTTACACCGGTTGCAGAGGGTTTAACTTGCCGTACATCGAGATAGCGTGGGCGCGTGAGCACGCTGCAACCAAACAAGGCGCTGCTTAATCTGATGTGTTCAGCGATTAAACCGCGCTCCATGAATTAATTATATGATGATCTTTATGAGCAGATCATGAAATGATTGGGTGATCCTGCGTCAAACACTGTTTCAGGATAGCTGCACAAAGAGTTCACTTTAAATACAGACGTGGTTTGGATTTTTCTTTTACAGAACAATATACACTGCAAATAAATCGCACACTCGTTGAAAGGAAATTAGGCAGAGGGCTTGATTTGGAGTTTGGTGGATAGGTACAATTGACCTTATACAAATTGCCCGTTATCTGCGCGCAGCAGGCGTCGGTAAACATATGCACTTGCATAGGACTGAAGTGAAAAAGTGAGAAAGGCAAGCAGGTAGTCACAGTCCACAAGTATGCTTTATTACCAATTACAGTCTGCAAAGTAATTAGAAAATATTTGAAAAAACATGAACCTTGCATCTTCATTCACCAAGCAAACATGGGTGGGAGGCAGTAGCGTAACAAAAAGTGATGCCCCCCCTGCAGTATGTGATGAGGGCTCCCTGATAACTCACATATTCATTTCCCCACGGCTGAATCGGGCCCCCTTGGATGGTTGGCACCTCCCTTGAAGGGTTGTGGGCCCCTCCTCCACACAGGAGGGGCAGCATGGGTTTGCGGTACACCCCTGCTTACAATAAATTAAAAAACCTAATATACAGAAATTTCTTTTAAAAGCATACCAATTTAATTACACATCTAAAATGATGGACAAGAGTATGTTTTAAAGAAAGAAGAGATTTGATTGGCTGTTTAAGAACATTGTACATTCAAAAATAGAGTGCATTTTACTTTGTTTAAAAAGCAAGTTTCTTATTGATTAGTAAAAAGTTTTGAACCCTGCCCTTGTTGCCGTACCTGCCGTACCTCTGCCTGCGTTGGTCTCCTGGTGTCGCTGACACAGCTCTGGTGGGACGCGGTCCCAGGGCCCACGAGGACGCTGCTTCATCTCCTGCCACAGGCGCTTACACCCTGGGAGAGGACTCAACGTCCCAGAGCGCTCCTAGATAGGCCCAGCTGCCGCGAGTGAGGGGGAGGCGTGGCCACCGTGCTTAAAGCGCTGCCTCTCCCCCCGCGGCGCGGGTTTCTTTGATTGCACCCTGCCCTTGTTGCCGTACCTCTGCCTGCGTTGGTCTCCTTCTGGTGTCGCTGATACAGCTCTGGTGGGACGCGGTCCCAGGGCCCACAAGGATGCTGCTTCATCTCCTGCCACAGGCGCTTACACCCTGGGAGAGGACTCAACGTCCCAGAGCGCTCCTTGACAGGCCCAGCTGCCGTGAGTGAGGGGGAGGCGTGGCCACCGTGCTTAAAGCGTTGCCTCTTCTCCCGCGGCGCGGGACGCAGCCCGGACCAAGAGCGGGCCCGTCTGAGCCCGTCCGAGTCCGGAGGAGGCTGGGCTGGGTCACCCCTCTAACTTCCGGTTTATCAACAGGGGGGCCAGTTCAGTTGTAATATTGTTCCACCATGCCACCTGTTGGGGTTAGTCTTTTGGGTAAACGCAAATCTGGAGCAGGGGGCGGAGTAGTGGGAACCCTCAATGCTTTTTTAATCAGGGCTGAATCTGCGCTCATTCATGAGATACAACTAACGGAGTGCAGGCTATCGTTAGAACCCCTAACGTCAATAGGATCAGGTAACCCAGTTCCCTCTATCATATCAACGCAATCAAACGCCCCTGTAGTTGCTCCAGGGTCATCAAGGCTGGTTACATCCGTTTTATCTGCCCCACCAGACTCCACCCCAGCAAGCCCAGGAAGTTCCCACAGAGCTTCCCCGGTTACTACTAGGGGCAAGAAAGCCAAGCAGGGCGCTGGGGGGGCAGAGAGGGAACCACCAACAAAGAAAAGGAAAGCCTGCGCTTTAGCAAAAACACATTCACACTCAATGGGGGGTATAAGTCGGAAGGCTCCTGCAAAGGGGGTTGGGGGGCGTCTGCAATCCCCTAGCGATTGTTCTTTTGTGGATGCTACTCCTGATCCAGCAAACTGCAGCAAGGATGATTACAATACTCAGTTATTGCAGAAAATCTCTTTAATTGACCCCTTGATGCAGAAACTTGCTTCAATCGAAGCTAGGCTCACTAAAATAGAGCAGGGCCTCCCTAGGATACTATCGACTGACCATAATGTACAATTGGGTGGTGGGGGGATGCATTCAAACTGGTTGGGGGGGTCAGCAAAGTAAGAAGTCTGCAAATATTACACCTAATCCTTCTAGCGCAGTTGCGGGTAATAGTCAATCAAACCCCCCAATGGACGGTGGGCCTGGCCCAAACGGTGCCCCCCGGCCCCGAGAGTTGGTAGATCACAATTATTTCAACAACCCTTAGCGGAGAAACTGCACCCCCCAATATCCCTTCATTTACTGTCGGAAGCCAACCCTTACACCGTTGTCCTGGGGAATGTCCCTGAGCTTGAAACACAGGAGCGGGAACACTGGTCTCCCCTGCGCAATTAGGCCCTACACCTGCTAAGTTCCAGAACAGGGATAACAACAGAACTGTTTACAGAATTCAAAATGGTGCGAAGGGTACCGTGGGTGGGGAAGTCTCAGAAAAAAATAAGGGGGGACTGTGTCGTTTTGAGCTTTAGGTCACCCAGTATGGTTCAGTACATTCTGTCGAGGGCAGGGAATCGCGATGCAAGGGACACTATCCCTGTATTACCCTTGGGATTCTTTTATCAACCCAAAACAGATCTTAGCAGTGCCAACATGAGAGGGTCATTTCAATCATCGGGGAATTTTGTTCATTCTGTTCCCGTGAGTAATCGATTTGATGCCCTTTCCACATTGGAAAGTAATGACTGACTCGGCCATGATGGTGGGCCTGTAACAACCACAACAAGCCCAATTAAAGGGTACGGGGGATTAGATCAAGGTTCCCTTATTAGAGATCTTCTTGATAGGATCAAACCTAGGAATATACCATTAGCCAGTATTACAGTGGGTTCTTGGAACATCGCGGGGCTTTTATCCAAAACTGAATCCAGTGACTGGTCTACCTTTGTCAAACAGCATGACATTTGGGTATTTCAAGAGACATGGTCTATGGAACAAGTCCACCACCCCGGGTTTCTTAATTTTTCAAAACCAGTGCAAGGGGGACGGAAGAGTAGACCATCGGGTGGGCTAACATGCTGGGTAAGACAGCAATCGAGTTACACTGTTTAGAAAGTTCTAATCGACAGCCTGGATATCATGGCACTTTGTCTACGTATGGGCCAAGAACGGGATATCTTGCAAATTAACATCTATGCAAGAGGGCACCCGGGTGGGAGGCGCTCTGAGACAGTTGCCATTCTTGATGGTTTTCTGGATAGCTGGAGAGAAGGGCACAATTTGATTATAGCGGGCGATTTTAACTGTTCTTTCGAACCCCTTGGTTTTGAGGATGGTAATTTAACCTCCGATGAAGACCTACAATGGAACATCCCCCCCTAGACCTCAGCCCAATTAATAAATGGACGGAAGCAGTTTTGCAGCTCAAGGGGCTGTGTCTGGAGAAGGGCGTGAGGGCAGCAAATGGGAGGACACAGTTGGATCGGAAGGGGGCGTATACCTTTAATAACGGTTTAAGATAAAGCCGGATAGCTTATATCCTTCTTAACGTGGAATTCTGGGCTCATTTATATGACATGTTAGTTGTTGAATGGACCGAAAGCGATCATGACCCACTGGTACTATCACTCACGGCATTGAGCATATTAGCTAATGCCAAAAAGGATGAAGCACACACCCTAGTGGAAGCAGCTGTTTCGAATGATGATAGAAGAGTCAGATGGATCAAGCTAGTCAAAAGAGAGGGGGTCCTTGAGCAGATGAAGTCTATGGTTGCCCATTCGGTTGCTATTCTCAATAATTGCCACTCTCAGGAGGATAGTAATCGCACCGTTCCTAGTGTACATAGTGAGTTATTCTCCAGTCTAAAATCTTTTTTTACTAAGCGTAACTCCAGGAAGAACACTTCAGGTGTAAAAATGGCTTCCTGGTACAATAAGCTATGTAGAGAGGCATATCGGGAGCTAACAAAAGCCATTAGATCTAAAAACATGGGTGCAATTAGATTGGCTAGATCTAGGTACAAAGCAGTTAAAAAATCAGCCAAGAAGGAATAGGATGACAAACGCTGGCTCGACCTACTTGAAGCTAGCAATGATAGAGATATGGTCAAATTTTGGCAGTTAGTTAAGTAGGGTAGTAATGGGATACCACACATACTGGTCAACCATGTAGCAACTGAATCGTGGGTCGCATACTTCAAAGCACAATTCTCAGTCTTAAATAACACCGTTACCCACCCCTACCAGGTCTCACGTCCACTATTTTAACATTTGACAGTTCTGAGGTTGAGATGGTTCTCTCAGTGATGCCGAAAGGGAGGGCCCTTGGCCCGGACTGCATACCGGCTGATTTGTTTCAGTATGACAAAGAGAACTGGGGCAAATACATTACTTTTATAGAAAATGCCATAGCTAGTGGTGCACCCATCCCTAATACTTGGTCTGGAGCCATTATACTACTGATATATAAAAAGGGCGATCGCTCGCTACCTGGCAATTACAGGTCGATCAGCCTCATCGATTCAATGCAGAAAATAATTGCCAGATTGGTCCTCAGTAGAATCCAAGTGTGGATTGAGGAGAATGAGATTTTGTCACCATTGCAGGCCGGCTTTCGTCCTTTTACTAGCACCATTGACCAGGTTTTTAGGTTTGTTATGATTTACTGGAAAGTAGTTATCAAAGGAGGAGTTTCTCTATACGCAGCTTTTATCGACCTTAAGTCTGCATTTGACCTTGTTCCACGTAACAAAATGTGGAGCGTCCTTTTGTTAATCAAACTGCACACTTCGAATTACGCTCAGGTGCGGTGGGGCTCAAAGGGTGAGGTTACAGCTAGATTTCCAGTCCTAAAGGAGGTGCGACAAGGATGCGTCCTGGCGCCTACGTTGTTTTCCCTGTTTATCGAAAGGGTGGTTCACTACTATTCCACATGTCACACAGATGCCCCGAGTCTGGCGGGGCTGAGGATACCACTGCTCATGTTCACGGACGACACCTTGATCCTATCTAAGACGCAGAAGGGTCTGCAGGCTGCACTGTCAAGGTTTGAGGTGTCCTGTCACGAACATGGGCTGTTGGTAAATGTGGATAAGACAAAGTTTATGGTCTTCCACAACCATAAGACCATCAAAAGTAGTGTGTTCATGAACAATGTCCTTCTGGAACAGACAAATGTGTTTGCATACCTGGGGATTACCTTAGGTAAGAAACCTAACTGGAAGCCTCACATTGACCTTTTAGTTCTGAAACATGCACAGTTGGCAGGAGCTCTTGTAAAAGAACATAAGCTCTCGCTCACTAAACCGATAGCCCCGGTTCTTAAGTTATACAACACCAAAGTTATTACCTCAATCTTATATGGGGGGGAATTATGGGGTTTTGAGAACATCTCCTCCTTGGTACAAGCTCAGAATAAATTTGTCAGAGCCATTACGAGCCTTCCTCAATCTTCACCTTTATTGACTCTTTTTATGGATTTGGGTTGTCTTCGCATTGAGGATTTAGCCAGATACATACCAATAGCGTTTTGGAGACGACTTTGGGTCACCCCCGAGCTCTCCCAATATGCCAAATCCCTTATGGATTTAGGGGGGTTGGTTGTACGAGAAGATCAAGTGGCTACAGATTGTAAAAAACACCCTGTGCGGGATGGGGATGAGTGGCTTGTGGGAGCATCCCGAAGAAAATCCATTCCCGTCTAAAAGGGAGTTTAAGGCCGCGTATTGGGATACGGTTAAGAGCAAGTACTTTTCTTCCACTACTAGGCCTACCTTGTCCAGGGACTTCCTGATGCAAAAACAGGACTTTGTGCTTGAAGCATATTGGGATACCATCCTAAGACCGGTGGATAGGAAATTATACCACCAGTTCAGGGTTGGCTCTCTTCCAATAAACGCCTTTACATCTAAATGGCGTTTGCAGGGGTCAGAATAATGCGTGATTAACTAGGACCCCCTGAATGTGAGAAGCTGATATTCCTAGGACAGGGTAATACACAATGGAACAATAACTTCCTAGGCAATTAATTACAAAAGGATATTTATTTTTGATATTTCCAAATATCACAAGATAAAAAAATCACAATTGTGAAGTACAAACATAGGAGTATATAGTCACTTGTTACAATGATTTCATTAAAATTACAGTTATTATAAAAAAAGACAATTCTGTGGCCATATATTAGTCTTCTACGTGCGTTTCGGCGAAAAGTACGCCTTCATCAGGAAAAGCCACAAATCCTGAAATTAAAAAAAACAAATACTAGATTCTATCTTTCATAATCAATGTTTCAATTTCATTTTCAATATATTGTGGTTACATCATCTGACTGACACAAAAACAGACTTGTCATGTAGCTCTGTATATCTACATGTCATATTTCTTGTACGAGAAGTTTAAGAAATATGGGGGAGGATCTATAACAGGAAAGATAGTTATAAAAACAATAAAAAGAATGGATAGAAGAAAAAGGGCAAGCAGATAGAAATAATGTTTAAAGAGAATAATGTGAAATTAGAAGAGCCATATCTACAGAACATTCCAATTTAGTTCGCATAGCACCCAAAGTGATGAGTGGGAATTTCTGTAATGCTTACTGTGTATTATATCGCCAAAAATGAAGAGTCAAAGGTATATATTGTTTTTGATGATTCAGAGAGACCTGTAATCATAGTAGGTTATAATTAAATGTTATGTTCTAATATAAAAGATAAGTCAAAAAACTTTGTAAAATGTCAGGACTTAATACCTGTTATCTTATAAAAGTCAGTCTATGATGCAATCAGGACAATGCCGTTTGCCGGCGTGAGCACTTAAATCAAGGCTGTCCAATCAGCCATTGGTAACTTTTTAACTCAAATGTTGCAAAAAGTCTTACTCGTAGAAACATCGATTTTAACCAATCAATTTATTGATTGTAGAACAGTACTTTTGTTCAGTATTTTCCAAATGGATAATATTCAAAACAGCTGGGAAAAGCCATCCATTGTGATTAAACGATATACCCAATGCATTTCGGGTCAAACCCTTCTTCAGGGGTAATCTTTGACAATCAGAATAACTAGAAAGAAAGAGAGGCAATCAAACTGGAGTCCTCATAATCATCGTAAAACAAGGTATTTACAAACAGCTTTTTTTTAGGGTTGCAAAACAAAGAAAACATGCGATAAATGACGAAGTTAATGAACGCCAGTCTAACGAAAAAAGTATACGTTATACCACATAACGTATACTTTTTTCGTTAGACTGGCGTTCATTAACTTCGTCATTTATCGCATGTTTTCTTTGTTTTGCAACCCTAAAAAAAAGCTGTTTGTAAATACCTTGTTTTACGATGATTATGAGGACTCCAGTTTGATTGCCTCTCTTTCTTTCTAGTTATTCTGATTGTCAAAGATTACCCCTGAAGAAGGGTTTGACCCGAAATGCATTGGGTATATCGTTTAATCACAATGGATGGCTTTTCCCAGCTGTTTTGAATATTATCCATTTGGAAAATACTGAACAAAAGTACTATTCTACAATCAATAAATTGATTGGTTAAAATCGATGTTTCTACGAGTAAGACTTTTTGCAACATTTGAGTTAAAAAGTTACCAATGGCTGATTGGACAGCCTTGATTTAAGTGCTCACGCCGGCAAACGGCATTGTCCTGATTGCATCATAGACTGGCAAATTACCTACGTCGCCATTGGATAGGCGAATTGGCGTTTTGAGCACATTTGTCGAAACTGGTTATAATTTGATTGAACAATTAAATAGTGTGCACGTTGGCTATTGACTTGTATCTTATAAAAGTCCACTTCAGATATGGTGACAGTAATCTCTGCGCTAGGTCAAATGGGTATGTGGTAATATATGCAGAAGCATTCAACGTTTGGGGTATGATTCTATAAATGGAAAACCAAATTTATGTCATATTAATTACATTCCTATAGTGACAGTACTAACAGATGTCAAGAAATGGCCTGTAAATACCTGATATTTTATATATATATATAAGTTTCCCAAGTTTTGCACGGGTCAGAGCATTGTCCTGCATGTCCGGCCCCGTCGGAATCCATATCCCACTTTTTGTTGGCATGCCCAGCTTACAAGCTACCCAGGAGCAAATGGCTGAAGCCCATCTGCACGAACCTGGGTACTAGATCTGCTATGGAGGCATTAAGGATTTTGCGGTCATCCACTGATGTACCTATAGTTGTAGCTATGGCAAAATTCCAGATTTGGGCCTGGCTTATTCACTGCAAAAAACTAAGAGAAACCTAAGTCTAGTCATAGCTATATAGATGTTATGTTATTTCAGTGTGGCACTGTTAATGAACCTACAGCGGTGAAGATTATTTGGTTTTATATTGTATCATTGTATTTTTATGGTTTTTATTGTGGTCTTTGGCTGTCGAGCCATTTTACATGATTCATATTTTGTACCAATTACTGTTATCAGCCACACTGTTTTGATTGTTATATATGACACTGTGTTTTTATTCCAAGTACTTTTTACCCGACATTGTATGTATTGTCTTTTATGATTATTTTAATCGAAATGAAGACATAATTAAATGAAATGAAAGGTACAGCAGAAAGGATAAGGTCATGTTTGGAAAGCCAACCACACCTGCTGTTGTCATTTGCAACATTGTGTGTTGAACTTGTGACCTGGCAGTTAAATTGAATGTTGTATGACCTGTTGCTCTGGAAACTGACATTAAGGAGAAGGGGTGAAGAAGTCAGTTGAACAGGGTTATTTGTGACCAATGGAAATGTGCTTTACAATTTGAAAATCTCTGGGAAGTAATGTCATTTGTAGCTTATGTGTATTTTTATGGAAAGAGAGAGGTAAAGCTTGCCATTACTGGTTTCACCTTGCAGAGTCTGGTGATTTATATTGACTGTGTGTAAAAGAAAATCCTGTCTGAGTGTGTGAGATTTTTCATCCAACAGATTTATTTGCAAGGTGAGTTATATATTTTTGAGAAATACCACAATGAATTCTATACATAAACCAAACCTGAAATATCCAACTTCTCGGGTGCTGTGCCCAACATAAAAGGGGTCCAACATTATTATATAAATAAATCAAATGATCAGAACTACAAGCACCCAATAAACTCCATTTGACAAATGTGAACGACAATCCATGGCAAGATCTGTTCCTTCTAAAAATCAATTAATCAAAACTATGAACACCCAATGAACTCCATCGAACTGATGCGAACGAAAATCTGTCGCAAGATCTATTCATTCTACTTCTATTCACAAAGTCCAAAATGCCACATGTAACCAGGTCCTATACCAATTATTTCTCCAGAAAATAGTGAAACTCATTGTCACTGTTCAGGCCTAACGATACAGACCTGCATCTACTGTTCCAACGTGCTTCTTGCTGATGCAAACGCAACAACAGATCACCACCCCTCGCCATGGGAATAAGCCTTTGAATCCCATGGAACCTAATCCCTTTTCTATTCTCATGGTGATCTCTAATATGTTGAAAAATTGGTGACTTGATATCCTGATTAGGTATCGCACGATTATGTTCCTGGATTCATGGAAATCTGTCTTTTTGATTGAATCAGTTGGGAACAAATTTGCGTTTGCAAATATTGATTACTGAATATAGCGGCGCTCCCTTCATTGTGGTATTTTTCATTGGAGGTGGTCCTGCAGCGGTGGGCTACAGAAGGCTGAGCGTGATTGACTGGATTAATAGCATTGAATTGATATGGCAATAATCTTGTCCTGTGCACACCAGTTGGAAGCCCTCACCGCTAGGGATTATTATTGATATATATTTTTGAGGTTTATTTAAAAAAGATTTGACATTATTCTAAAACTTTGTTGTTTGAAATATATTATTAAATGTAGAGATGTATATTGGAATTAGTTTAATTGTACTTGAAGTTTGTTTAAAAAACCATCTGTACAATAATATATATCTTTTTAAGTATGTTCAAAGGTATAGCTGAATGATGCTTCATAATTTTAGATAGTTGGTTGAACATGCAGTACAAATGCGTATTTTGAAAGATGTTCATATAAGGTGTAGTTTCTTAGGCATAATTTTTTCTTCTCTCTACAAAGGTATAGTTTAATGATACTGCATAGTTATAGATACTTTGGTAAAGATGCAGCACAACTGTGGTGTTTGAAAGATGATCATATAAGGTGTTAATAATTAGGTTTCTGTTATTAGTTTGTACAGATGGTAAAGTTAAATGATGCCATATGTTTTAAGATAGAATGGTGAAATAAGGTGTTGTTAATTATGCTTCTTTTTGTAGTCTGAGCAAAGGTATAGTTGAATGATGCCACATAATTTTAGATACAAAGGTGAAGATGTATAATAAAAGTGTGGTTTTAGAAATGCTCATAAAAGGTGTTGTTAATTAGTCTTCTTTCTTAAGTCTGTTGAGAGGTATAGTTTGATGATGTCGCATAATTGTAGATTGAATGGTCAAGATGTAGCTCAAAAGTAAACCACGACATATTACTCTTTTTGGTATGTTGTACTTATCTACTTAACTAGATAGTATGTAACGACTCATGTATGTGTTTAGATTGTAGTTATATAGTCGTATGTATATTTACTGAATTATTGAGAGGTGCCTGACTGATTACAGGAGTGCAAAGGTAGTGAATATGTGATTTTATAAGTACACGAGAAATGATTTACTGATTCTATATTATTAAATCACCCAGTTAGTATCAAAGCACTACCCATGCATTGATGCAATGACTCATGCACTAACTCTGGAAGTGGTAAAATCTCCAGTTCACTACACATGCAGTACAGCAATCCCCCTGTCACTCCTTGTGTACTCTTTCAATCACTCCGCCATGTCCTTATCTAATCACTGCGCCAAAACACAAGCACTTATAAATTCACCATGCACTCTCCTTGTGGTACTTTAATCATCCAGTCAGTACCCATGTACTCATGCAATTACCCAGGAACTAACTCATGCACTTCTACAATCCTTTGAATGCTACCTATACAGTTTAGTAATCTCCCTATTACTACCTATGCACTCCCCCAATCACCCAGCCAGTCCCATGTCCTTATCCAATCACTCTGCCAAAACCCAAGCGCTTATAAATTCAGCATGCACTCTCCTTGCAGCACTCTAAGTATCCAGTCACTATCCATGTACTCATGCAATGACCCAGGCACTAACACATGCAGTGCTACAATCACATGTGCACTATCCATGCAGTCCTGTAACCACCTACACACTACTGATTCACTACTCCAATTACCCAGGTAGTACCAATGCAGTTCAGCAATCACACTGTCACTCCCCGTGCACTCCTCCAATCACCCAGCCAGTACCATGTATTAATCCAATCAGTCCACCAAAACACAAGCACTTATAAATTCACCATGCACTCTCCTTGCAGTATTCTAATCGTCCAGTCAGTACCCATGTACTAATGCAATTACTCAGGCACTAAGTCATGCGCTTCTACAATCCTCTGAGTACTACCTATACAGTTTAGTAATCTCTCTGTTACTACCTATGCACTCCTCCAATTACCCAGCCAGTCCTATGTCCTTATCCAATCACTCTGCCAAAATCCAAGCACTTATAAATTCACCATGCACTCTCCTTGCAGCACTCTAATCATCCAGTCACTACCCATGTATTCATGCAATGACCCAGGCACTAACTCATGCACTGCTACAATCCTACATACAGTACCCATGCAGACCTCGAACCACCTACACACTACTGATTCACTCCTCCAATTACCCAGGTAGTACCCATGAACTCCAGCAATCCTTCTGTCACTTCCCTTGGACTCCTCCAATCACCCAGCCACTACCATGTACTAATCCAATCACTCCGCCAATACCCAACCACTTATAAATTCAGCATGCACTCTCCTTGCAGTACTCTAATCATCCAGTCACTACTCATGCATTCATGCAATGGCCCAGGCACTACGTATCCAGTCTTTCAATTAATGAAGCTCTACACATGCACTTATGCAATCATCCAGGCATTATCATGCACTTATTTTTCTTTTTTTAACAGATAAGGTAGTTCTGAAAATAACTCTTTTTTTTCCTTTTATAATTTTTTTGTGTTTTTTTAACCATTTTGTATATTTTTTTGGTGTTTTTTTTAAAAAAAACGGGGAAAAAGAACAGAACTAAATTTTAACTTTTGCAATTAAACAGTCATTGCAACCATAAAAAAAAATTAACAGTGGTGATTCCTTGCTGCAGAAACCACTGCATCTACAGATTGCAGTGTTGCTGTAGAATAGCAAGTTCAGGACAAATGTCCGGACCTCGAGATGAGGAGCTTGAGGCTCCAGAAGTGCTTGGACCACCTCCCTGGTCATTCTGCTGCATCTCTTCTTGGGCACGTCGCAGTTGTTCACGTGCCAGAGGTCGAGGGTGAATTGTCTGAAGATGCTACATCATGCTAGATGTTCCACATGAGTACTTCTTCTCACTTCCCCTCAACAGTACTCTTCCGCAAAGACTGCAGCTAACCTTGCGGGCATTTACTTTTTTTTCACCAACTAGAATAGTGAAACATTTCCACATAATGGATTCCTTCGTCTTTTTCAAAGGTGGGTCCAACTCCTCTTCTTCAGATGGTATATCCACAATAGGTTTTGAAGAAGCCATTTCAAATCAAGAAGCAAAACAACCCAAAAATATACAGAGCAGATGAAAAAATACAGCAGGTGTGTCTCCTGGGATGGTGTAGCAAGAATGAGAAAAATGGGTGGGTTCCTTCAACTTCTACAATGGAAAACCTTGTAAACCAATGAAATGCTTTCTTTTAAAGTCACATGGGAGCCGCGCACCCGACGTGACTTTGCGAAAGTATCTTTAAGAGTAATATAACTTTATTGTAATTAAAAATATATGATTTTTATAATTAGTTTACATAATCTCTTGGTCTAATATACATATTAAACGACTATACATATCGTTTTTAAACATAATTTTTTTTTACGGGAGTAGCGAACGAAGCAGGACCTCACACGCACATAACATTACGCGTGGTGTGGCACCGCGCACTCGTCGCATACCAAACACGCACACGCACACGACGCGATCCCATACGTAATGATGTTATGCGAGGCCAGGCACCGCGCACACATCACATACCAAACGCGCACACAATGCGATCCTATACGTATATTACGTTGCACGGCGGCTGGCACCGCGCACCCATCGCTAACCCATCACACATAGTTCACAACTTTGGCAATATGGAGGCTTGAATCCGCGCACCCTCCGAGATAGGTACACGATGGGTACACAACTCCAATATTTTCTAAAAAAAATATATATATTTAAGAAAACACAAGATATTACATAATTTTAATAACGAAAAAAAAAAGAAGTATTTTTAGGATTTTAAATTTACACAATATCACTAAAAAAAACTTTGAATAACTGGAAAAACCATGGGATTATTGAAAATTATAGTTAAAAATTTGCATTTAAAAAACCTTTGAAATTCACTGAAAAAAACAAAGGTTTCAGGGACGTTATAGTTAGAAATAAGCATTCATGTCCTTTAAATCAATGGGGAGGCTTCTTCAGTGCACACTGTCTCCACCACATACATGTGAATAAATGTTGGGGCTGCATAATTCAGACACCAAATATATACATCGTCTTTACATCAACTGTGTCTTTCTTTATGCAAAGTAGTTTGATCATAATGCAGATAATTAGACAGGAAAGTAGAGTTTGTCTTCAAACTCAGGGGGTTGGCCCAGAAGAAGTTGATCAGCTACCACATTTGAATTTGACTAATCACCCTCATCCTACTTCTGTGTTGTTTCAGGAATATTGTAATCTTGTGGTATGAAGTGTTGGTTAATTTTCATCATTGTCAATCTCTCCACAGTTTGAGGCGAGAGACTGGTCCTTCTGACTTTGACAACTGTGCCCTCAGAAGATAATTTGGCTACCAGACAAGCCAGACACGTTATTGCCAGCTCTGCTGAGCTCTGCCCATTGCTACATCTTCCCATACCAATAGACCAATGGGTTATGATCCAGGTTGACCTCTTTTGTGTCATCCAGATAGTCTTCGACCATCTTCTGAATGGTCATTGGTGCTACCACTTGCTCAACCTCTGTTCCTTCACCTCTGCACTTGACTTAAGCCCTGCCACTTGAAACCAAGCTATTCCATTGGTTGGGGCAGATTCTTCTGTTGCTTGTGTGGCTGGTGATGATGGTGATGGCTGTGAGACAATAGCACCAACCTCTCTGGAGGTTGAAGGCTGTACGCTAGAGCTTCTGCCCCAGCTTCTAACTTCAAGCTGTTCTTTCAGGTTTGTGGCTTGATCAATTATCCAAGTCATGTAAAGTGCAGCATCCCATTCTTTCAAATTAATTAATGTGGGCAGTATTTTTTTTACCAAGTGGCTAGTTATCTTTTTGTACTCTTTAGAGGACACAATCTCTCTTTGCAGCCATGTCCTAACAGTCAACTGAAGGATTAAGTTCCTACTCAACTCAAATGTGTGTTCATTCACACCAGTAAACCTTTGCAACACCTTTTTCGACTGGTTCTGTAGCAGATCCAACAACAGGATTGCTTGGCTCATCGTACTGTCTCCCTGCCTGACTTCCCGTGTGAAAACCTCAAAAGAAAGTAGCATTTGTGGCAGACATTAGACTAACCCCATTTGTCCATCTCCATGGCCATGCTTGTCCCAGTTACATGCCCTCCTCTTTAAAGGACATAGTTGGCAATCACTTTATACTGCTCAAACAGACATTGCAACATGTAGTAGGTTGAGTTCCAACATGTTGGCACCTCCTGCATGAGGGCTATAACCGGTACTTTCTTAGAATGCTGAGTGATCCTCAACTGCTTCCAGGCTTTAAAAGAATGACTGAAATGAGTGCACATTTTTCAGGAGATGGCCAGTATGTTGCTGACTATGGGGTCTATTTGCTAAGATTTAATGCCATGTTTGCATCACAAACGTGCCACAAAATGACACAAAATCTTTTTTTACTGATTTACTTTCCAGCGCTAAACTTGTTTATTGCTGGAAGACTCTTAAAAGTAGCGCAAAGCAGTGCAAAGTGGTGCTTTGCATTACTTAGCACCAAAGGGGCATTCCCATGCAATCACCCAAGGTTTCTGATGCTAAACCCTATTTACTTAAAAAAGTAGACAGGGTTTAGCGTGAGAAAATAGCACCCATTTCAAATAGGCGCTATGAAGGAGAACTTCTTTAGTTTCTTCCTTCTTTTCTGACTTTGTATGTGTGCTGCACTGTACAGCAGACCTACAAAGTGGGAAAAGGTTTCAAGTTAGTCTAAGCATCGTATTTTTGTACTGGAAGGTTGCCTTCCAGTACAAAACCTTTGCTAGACTCACAGAGACATCCTTGCACTATACTGCAAAGGTGTGTCCGTGGTGCTCAGCAGCATATTTCTGCACCAGCGCTAGGACGAGGGGAAGAGAGTGCCATATTTCTGTAAATATGGCACTCTCCTGCTCTCCCCTTTTCACTTTTGCAGTGCAGCATTTGCGGCTGATGCTCTGCGCTGCATAAGAAAGTATGCCCATGTCTTTATTTTTTAGAAAGTCCAGAACAATCAGTTTGATGCAATGTGCCAAACACAGGACACTGAAATATCCTCCATCTGCCACGGCCTTGACTATATTACTGCCATTGTCCTACTAACAAATACAATTCTGATAACTCTAGGTCGAAGCCATTAAAAACACCTTGCTGTTAAAGATGTTTGCAGCTGTATGGGATTTCGCCAAGGTGAACATCGCTACTGTTGCAAGACACCGATCATTCATAAAACATTCTTCAGTCCAAATAACTGTTGCCTAACCCGCACAAAAGAGATCCAGTGTGCAGTGATACACATGTAATCAGTTGCTTGACAACTGGTCCATATGTCTGTCGTCAGGTGGATAGTGCGAACAGCCCTCTGCTGCATGGTTTGGCCAACCAATTGCAGTATATCATGATGGAGTGCTGGAGCAGCAGCTCTGGCAAAATAAGTCAGGCTGGGGACCTTCCATTACAGACAGATGAACGTCACAAATTCTAAAAAACCCACCCGTTCCACAAAAAAAGGGAGGAGGTCCAGTGCTACCATTTTAGCCGGCTTCCTGTTGTACACACGAGATTGGGTGGTTGCATTCGTAGGGCATCTCCTTTATAAACATGCCCATAATAGCTTGTATTTTTTCCTTTTGCGTTGCCCCCGACACAGGCAAGTTCCAGAGAGAAAAAGGAGGTGGTAGACTAACAGTGAGTCTTGTGGTAATCACTATATATGGCGGAGGTGTCTGCATCTGAATCATGTGCCATTTGGAGGTTTCTGATGCAGGTGATGCTGGCACACTACAGGAGACAGGGCTGTTTTGTGTAATGCTGTCATCCTTTTCTTCCTCATGACCACTTTCTGCTTCTATCACTGTCACTCAGCTGCTTCCCCTCACACACCACCACTATCACCACCACCAGTTATCTTTTTAGGGTACTACTTCCACCAGATTGTGTGATGTTTTCTCAGAGGGGGTGCTTAGCCTCCAGTAAAGTAATGCAACCCTGGCTTACCTTGACGAATACTTGCGTAGCAAATGGAACATATTGCAATGTTATCCTCCTGCTTGCTAATAGTACAAAAGTACCAAACTGCGAATTATAACTTTTTCAGTGTGCCACTGCCAATGCCCGAAGAACTGGAGGTAGGCAGCTTGTTGTTTATGTCTCTGTAGGGCGCAATTCGACTATGGTAGTGGTTGATGTAGGTCTCATAGGGGGTTTTACAAATATGGAAGCTGGTGGTGGTGGAACCATATCCATCTGAGCAGGTTGAATAGGAGGGGTTCTCCAAGTGTCTTCTGAGCCACCCTTCATACTAACAGTCACTGGCTTGTCCTCATCACTGTCACTTTCCATAATTGTAAAGATTTCAGGAATGTTCCTTTTCCCTTGTCTTTCAGGGTGGGTATCGGACTTAGCCAGGGTCCAAACCATGTTCAGATCATCAGAAGGGGACTTGGAGATGATGGTGGAGTACCCTTTCGTTTTCTTGCTGGAGATTGTGAAGCCAAAGATTGAGGAGTAATATCTTGCTCAAGAGGAAGCTAAATCTCCTGTTGTGGTCCTACTTCAGAGAGAACTGTTGCTGGCTGTGGATTCTGTTGTCTACTTTCCTGCAACAATTGGTTACTAGTTTGCAGCTGAGAAAAATCCAGTTCAGACTCACTGCTCGTCGCCATGACAGCAGTGGCTGCATTGCTGAGAGACATGGGCTTGGGTTTCGCCTTAAGTTGTGGTGGTGCTGTTGATGAGGCGAGAGTGCTGCTCCTGGACTCTTGCTGCCAAGAGAAGGGTGCAGCAGGTACACCACGTTTTCTGAAAAAAGGTGGAGGCCGGCACGCTAGTGGTGGCAATATCCTTCATCTTCTCCTTCTCACAGGCCACTTTATTGGCAGGAACACCCTTCTTTGTAGCCATCTTCAAGTTCTTTCTTAGCTCTCGTAGTTGTCAGTTAGGTGCACAAGCGGAAGCAGAGGAGGACTCAGCTGGATTGCATCATTGCAGCCTTCTGTTTGGCTGTAGTGTGTGTAATGATGTCTCTTGTGCCCCTAAAGGTGAACAAACAAGAAAAATAAATCAGTGAAATGTGGCATTTGCAGTTTGAATCGACAGACAATATAATTTAGTGAGGGCAAATCACAAATAATGAATCATAGTGTATCTATTCTGAACCATTAAAACATAATATTTCAATAACATACAGATTGAAAAGTTTATTTTATGTACCTCTGAGACCTATGAGACGCCTGTGCCAGGCAGGGGATGCAGGGAGGAATTGTAATAATTGTTAAAAAAAATGATTGATGGTGTGCGCCTATGGCATGTGACGGCTGCAGGGGGAAAATTGATTAATCCTTAAAACAATTATTGCTGGTGTACACCTATGGGCTCTGGTAGATGCAGGGTGCAGGGGTAAAATGGAATAATCCTTTAAAAACCTATGGCAGCCAGCAAGTGTAGGGGGCAAATTTAATACTCTTAAAATAATTATTACTGGTGTGAACCTATGGAAGATGGCGGGTGCAGGGGAACAATGGAATGATTCTTAAAAAGGTTATTGCTAGTGTGCACCTATGGCCTATCGCAGGTGGTGGGTGCAGGGGGAAAATGCAATACTCCTTAATGCAATTATTGCTTGTGTGAGCCCATGACAGGCAAGAGGTTCAGGGAAATGAAATAATTAAAAACAAATTATTGCTGGTGTCTTCCTAGAGACTGAGAAATCCTACGGGAGGCAAGGAGGCGCAGGTAAAATTGTAAAAAATGCATTAAAGAACACAGAAGATACATACTACAATCAACCTCAGACACATTAAACTCACATCAGGGAAAAATGAAGAAAAACAAAAAGACATGTACCTCTTCTATCAATGTCCCAAGAATATGGCTTTGAAAAGTGGAAGAAAAGGAACACATTGGCTACATAATATGGCCACTCTGGCACATGGCCATCAAGGGCGAAGGCATGGACAACAAAGAACACATGCAAGCTTATGGCAAAAAGCACACTTACTACACAAAACAAAATGCCCACCCTGCCACATGGAATGGAGAACAAAGACAAAATGGTGGCCTATGGTAACACAAATGCACACTGGCCACACAAAAAAGTGACCTCTTGACCAGCAAAGAAAGGCGGCATGGTAAACAAAAAAGAAAACGCCACCATTAATTCAGCAATGCCAAAAACAAAAATTACCTGTCCACTTTAAAAATTCACCAACCACAAACATCTGAAGATATCAAAATAAATACATTTTGCATTTAATCCAAGGCCATCCCTAAATCAATAGATGTTTTTTTAAAAACATACACTACACAAACAACAGTTGTTTAATACATAAGACATTCCTAATGCCTAGTAATAATAACTGGCCAGCCTTTGCCTGTGGCTTGCACAAAATAATAGTGCAAAATTCCCAAACAACACTCAAGAAAATGGAGAAAACGTACTTTTAAAGTTTTAAAAACCAAGCTCCCAGCCATCCCAAACCAGTGAAACACTTTTTTTTAGAAAAGGTAATGCAAAATATGCCCCTACTTCAGCTTTAGGCTCCCACAATCAAATTTCAAAATGGGAAGAAAACGAAAAAGGTAAAAAAATACTGGTGCATGCACTCATTCAAAGAACAAACTTATCCAAAAGTTATTTAACATACTTGCTTCTTCCAAAAAAGCCCTTGAAATACAATGGCATACATCAGGGGCTGCAGAGAAGAGAGTGATCCTTTCCCCTCAAAATCTAAATGAAAAGTAACCAAGGGATGGACAAAGTATTGGGAGGAGCCCTCTGGACAGGAAGAGGAAGTTGAAGCTCTGTGGCACTTCATTTCTCTTGGCGAAAAAAAAAAGAAAATAAAAAAATGTGTTTCGTGCTAAAAAAGCCTGAACTATCCATTCGGGTAGAATAGTTACTTGGAAATACAATTTCGGGTTGATTTTGCTGCTTCTCAAGTAGAAAACCTACTTGAGAAGCAGCCCTCTGAACGTGACTGCACGGGTTAAAAACAAGGCACCAGACGGCTTACTAGGAATTGTGCTAGGGGATGCCAAATCTCACTTGCACTCCCGCGTTGTTTTCATTGTCATCATATTGCGCGAACAGTACTAAAATTCCAAACGCTGTGATTGGCGGACTTTTGCCAGAACTATGCGTTAAAGAGGAGGGTAGAGTGACCAAATTCAGCCAATTTTGCGGTTGGATATAAATTGTCCGGCAACCGTAGTTTCTAGTGAGGCAGTCCTTTCTGTACCTATAGCCAGCATCCCTACCAATTGATGTTCATTGTTACCATTCATTTTACCACAGTAGCATATTGAACTCTTCAACCATTGCAACTAAGTTCCGCGTTTAAAAAGAGCGTATGTCGGGTGATAGATTAGATTGACAACAATCCGCTATTGGTTTTTAAAATGCACTTTTGAAGCAAGCTTCAGTTCAAGCCAGGGACTGTTGCCCTCAGTTTCTTGGCATCCCTTCGAGGGCTAAGTTTGTTGACCGCTGTCCTCGACAAGTGGAAGCCGGTGCGGGTTGACAGAATGCTTCTTCCACCACAGTCAGAGCACACTTGCCGCTCTGCTGACTCGCAGCCGCCTTCCCCTCTGCCAAGCCCCTCTATCTGCGTGTCCATCTGACCTCAGCACGTGGGAGCCAGCGCCAGCCCCAGCTGCAGCGCGTGTGTTCCAAATCTTCATTCCTTTCTCCGTCTTTTGCAGTTGTTTTGATCGTATTTGTTAAGACAGATTTTTCCTTTTAACCAAGACCTCCAACAACGTTTTATCGGTATTTTTGTAAAGGATGCTGAGCGACGAGCATTTATTTTGTGTAGTGAACGTGGTGCAAGGAATGCCCGCTATTCAGGCATCCGTTTATGATAACCCTACGTGCCAAGTAAGCGGTACCTACATGCGCCAGTAAGATGAGAGATCCGGAAATAATGTGGTGCTGCAAGAAGAGAGAGGCAGTAATAGGGCAGGGAAGTCCCATTCTGCCAATTGGAGCCTGTGGCAGGTGATGCTGTTCTTCAGCATGACTAATGCAGTGAGTAACACTGGGAGCGGAGAGACACTAAGGCCTGGGTTTACTAACTTTTCGTTCAGAGCAACACAGCAAAGCAACTTGCTATGCTGTGTTGTGTGAGAGGGAGAGAGCAGAAATGCATCATAGGTAGGATCTGGCATACTTTTGCTCTCATTGAACGGTGCACTTCAAACAGCCTAGTGCCACTGCAGGCGCCCTTGTGCAAGGGTGCCTGCGTTATGGGTAGGATTGTTTTTGTGCAGGAAGGAGTGCTTTAAATGGGAAGCTAATGGCTCAGAGGGCCAATGCAACCACTGCAGGGGCCCTTGTTCCACCTCATGGTCACGGGTTTAAATCCTAGTGGGTCCACTCAGCCTTTCATCCATCTGAGGTCGATAAAATGACTACCATTGAGTTGGGTAACAATATACATCTGTTATTCAGCGCCAAGATGCCTCTGGGTGAACGTGCACTTTACAAGTACACGTTATGTGTGGTCTTGCATGCCTGTACTTTTTTTAATTTGTAAGGGAGAATGCCTGCACTTTTTAGCGCTGCTGAAATACATTTAGTGGAAGAGTACCAACACTTCTCGGGACACAACACAGGCCCCCTTGCACCATGGCGCAAGGGCGCCTGCATTGGCACTAAGCGTTCAATGAGGTCTAAATCAGGAACCACCCTTTCCCCTCCTAGTTGGAATGTTCTGAAAATGTCCAGTGAATAGATGGCTAGATGGCAAAGTGAGTTAAACATTCATTGCTAGCTTTTGCAGTAATATTAAAGTCATACATGTAAACCTCAGCAAGGCCAGTTCAGCTTTCCATCCTTTTAAGTCCAGGTATTTACCACTACATTGAGTAACAGTGATATATAACATTTATAGCATCTATAATTGGCGTAAGTGTGGAAAAAGCTCTATATAAAACACAGGTTGCTAGTACTAGTATAATATGCCATGGGGCCATGTGATACCCGAACCCAGTAAGAGCTTTTCTGTGAGGGATATCCTGGCACTATGTTTCTCACATTCTTTAATTTCAGTAAATATTAAGCTCGCCCATGATTCCACACTTGATGGTGGAATTGGTTCCACCCTCTGTGGATGGTGACATAAGCTGTTTAATAGGGTGTATCATTCTAAATGTATGATTTGACCTCACAGCCTTTCTTATATTTCCCCACGCCACACAAGAGTGGCTTTATGTTGCAGTACCATGATTAAATCCCATGACCTTCTCTGACTGATGGGCAAAAGTGGGTATTGCCTGTGCTTAATTCCAGCCAGTGGTTTACAACGCTCGGCACCAGCACTTAATTGTAAACACCGGCACTTATGACAGACTGCCACATGGCCATTCTTATACCTTTGGGGTCTGGAATAGTCTGAATGGTTACACTTGTAGGAGTGGGATGGCAAGTGGTTGTGTCAGTACTGTCACTGGCAGTGATGGGGTGGACAATGTGTGGTGCTAGCTGCAGCTGCCTCCTGACTAGAGACCTGGAACTTTTTTTTTTAAGCACTGATGTTGCTTTTTGGGTGGCTGGAATATTGTGGTGCTTCCTAAAACAGGTAAAAAACAGATAACCTACAAACAGGTTTGTGTCGCTGGCAGAGGAGTCTGGAGCTCCTTTATCAAATTATCGAAGGAAAGGTCCTTAACCCCCCCACCCAGATGCCACCTTTTCAGATCCTATCAATATTATTCAGAATTGTACTATCTAATTCAAGCATTGGCAAGACTCTATATGAGGCACATTTGTGGGCATAATTATTTGAATCCGGGATCAAAATTATTATTGCTTCGTTTACTGCGGCTATGGGCAGAAGTTTTTACCTTTGAGACGACTCTCCTTTTACAGAGTGGTAGTACAATTGGATCCGTGTATGTCAAGTAAAACTTTCCTGGTCATTCTCCACTACTCCCGTGTATTATAAGCCAATGCAACTCTCCTCCAAGGCAACAGGCTCTCTAGCTAGATACTCTTATTTCTCTAGTTGGGGGATGTTTGCTTCTTCCAATAATTTTTAACATTCTTTGAACATTTTGCTTAAGTCTTCTTTTAAGTGCATGAGACCTATCTCATTTTCCCACTATAGTGATATCCTTACAAAGGGTTCTTCTTTTCCTTATGAAGGAGGCAAGCCACCTACCATATCTAATATCCTACTCAGGTTGTCTTGCCGTGCATTCTTTTTTTTTGCAGATTTATATAGCGCAAACTCGACCCGAAGGTAATGGAGCGCTTTACATGAGCACCGGTTACGTTACAGAAGGACACATTCATATATATATATATATATATATATATATATATATATATATATATATATATATATATATATATATATATATATATATCCATCAACAAAGTTTGCCTGGAAAGAGACAGCCTCAACGAAGAGTAAGTATTCAGCAATTTATTTCATGCAGGAAGCAGCGTGACAATAGCAGAGTTCTTCCACAAATGTAAAGTCTAGCCCGACGCGTTTCATGCTGTTCGCACTTCCTCATGGGCTAAGGGCTTCTCTTCGAGTGTGAGCTTGCGCCAGTGTACTTGAGCACCTGTTAATTTGAACATCTTTTGCTCCGCCCAGGTGGGCGTGGCCACCCCTGTGGCCCGCTGGTACTTGTGGTGCCTCAGTTTGAACCTCATGTGAGTCGGCGTAGTCACCTCCAATTATTAAAATAAAACCACAGTGGGTTGGGAAAGAACACTCCACTGTTGTCACCCATCCGTGTTAATCCTCCATGTTGCATCTTCGTCCGTGTGCTGCCACGTCGCTTGGCGTAGCAGCCGGACTGCACAAGGCAGCTGGGCTCGTCTCGCGGTTCAGGCGGTACCGCTAATATCCATCAACAAAGTTTGCCTGGAAAGAGACAGCCTCAACGAAGAGTAAGTATTCAGCAATTTATTTCATGCAGGAAGCAGCGTGACAATAGCAGAGTTCTTCCACAAATGTAAAGTCTAGCCCGACGCGTTTCATGCTGTTCGCACTTCCTCATGGGCTAAGGGCTTCTCTTCGAGTGTGAGCTTGCGCCAGTGTACTTGAGCACCTGTTAATTTGAACATCTTTTGCTCCGCCCAGGTGGGCGTGGCCACCCCTGTGGCCCGCTGGTACTTGTGGTGCCTCAGTTTGAACCTCATGTGAGTCGGCGTAGTCACCTCCAATTATTAAAATAAAACCACAGTGGGTTGGGAAAGAACACTCCACTGTTGTCACCCATCCGTGTTAATCCTCCATGTTGCATCTTCGTCCGTGTGCTGCCACGTCGCTTGGCGTAGCAGCCGGACTGCACAAGGCAGCTGGGCTCGTCTCGCGGTTCAGGCGGTACCGCTAATATCCATCAACAAAGTTTGCCTGGAAAGAGACAGCCTCAACGAAGAGTAAGTATTCAGCAATTTATTTCATGCAGGAAGCAGCGTGACAATAGCAGAGTTCTTCCACAAATGTAAAGTCTAGCCCGACGCGTTTCATGCTGTTCGCACTTCCTCATGGGCTAAGGGCTTCTCTTCGAGTGTGAGCTTGCGCCAGTGTACTTGAGCACCTGTTAATTTGAACATCTTTTGCTCCGCCCAGGTGGGCGTGGCCACCCCTGTGGCCCGCTGGTACTTGTGGTGCCTCAGTTTGAACCTCATGTGAGTCGGCGTAGTCACCTCCAATTATTAAAATAAAACCACAGTGGGTTGGGAAAGAACACTCCACTGTTGTCACCCATCCGTGTTAATCCTCCATGTTGCATCTTCGTCCGTGTGCTGCCACGTCGCTTGGCGTAGCAGCCGGACTGCACAAGGCAGCTGGGCTCGTCTCGCGGTTCAGGCGGTACCGCTAATATCCATCAACAAAGTTTGCCTGGAAAGAGACAGCCTCAACGAAGAGTAAGTATTCAGCAATTTATTTCATGCAGGAAGCAGCGTGACAATAGCAGAGTTCTTCCACAAATGTAAAGTCTAGCCCGACGCGTTTCATGCTGTTCGCACTTCCTCATGGGCTAAGGGCTTCTCTTCGAGTGTGAGCTTGCGCCAGTGTACTTGAGCACCTGTTAATTTGAACATCTTTTGCTCCGCCCAGGTGGGCGTGGCCACCCCTGTGGCCCGCTGGTACTTGTGGTGCCTCAGTTTGAACCTCATGTGAGTCGGCGTAGTCACCTCCAATTATTAAAATAAAACCACAGTGGGTTGGGAAAGAACACTCCACTGTTGTCACCCATCCGTGTTAATCCTCCATGTTGCATCTTCGTCCGTGTGCTGCCACGTCGCTTGGCGTAGCAGCCGGACTGCACAAGGCAGCTGGGCTCGTCTCGCGGTTCAGGCGGTACCGCTAATATCCATCAACAAAGTTTGCCTGGAAAGAGACAGCCTCAACGAAGAGTAAGTATTCAGCAATTTATTTCATGCAGGAAGCAGCGTGACAATAGCAGAGTTCTTCCACAAATGTAAAGTCTAGCCCGACGCGTTTCATGCTGTTCGCACTTCCTCATGGGCTAAGGGCTTCTCTTCGAGTGTGAGCTTGCGCCAGTGTACTTGAGCACCTGTTAATTTGAACATCTTTTGCTCCGCCCAGGTGGGCGTGGCCACCCCTGTGGCCCGCTGGTACTTGTGGTGCCTCAGTTTGAACCTCATGTGAGTCGGCGTAGTCACCTCCAATTATTAAAATAAAACCACAGTGGGTTGGGAAAGAACACTCCACTGTTGTCACCCATCCGTGTTAATCCTCCATGTTGCATCTTCGTCCGTGTGCTGCCACGTCGCTTGGCGTAGCAGCCGGACTGCACAAGGCAGCTGGGCTCGTCTCGCGGTTCAGGCGGTACCGCTAATATCCATCAACAAAGTTTGCCTGGAAAGAGACAGCCTCAACGAAGAGTAAGTATTCAGCAATTTATTTCATGCAGGAAGCAGCGTGACAGTAGCAGAGTTCTTCCACAAATGTAAAGTCTAGCCCGACGCGTTTCATGCTGTTCGCACTTCCTCATGGGCTAAGGGCTTCTCTTCGAGTGTGAGCTTGCGCCAGTGTACTTGAGCACCTGTTAATTTGAACATCTTTTGCTCCGCCCAGGTGGGCGTGGCCACCCCTGTGGCCCGCTGGTACTTGTGGTGCCTCAGTTTGAACCTCATGTGAGTCGGCGTAGTCACCTCCAATTATTAAAATAAAACCACAGTGGGTTGGGAAAGAACACTCCACTGTTGTCACCCATCCGTGTTAATCCTCCATGTTGCATCTTCGTCCGTGTGCTGCCACGTCGCTTGGCGTAGCAGCCGGACTGCACAAGGCAGCTGGGCTCGTCTCGCGGTTCAGGCGGTACCGCTAATATCCATCAACAAAGTTTGCCTGGAAAGAGACAGCCTCAACGAAGAGTAAGTATTCAGCAATTTATTTCATGCAGGAAGCAGCGTGACAATAGCAGAGTTCTTCCACAAATGTAAAGTCTAGCCCGACGCGTTTCATGCTGTTCGCACTTCCTCATGGGCTAAGGGCTTCTCTTCGAGTGTGAGCTTGCGCCAGTGTACTTGAGCACCTGTTAATTTGAACATCTTTTGCTCCGCCCAGGTGGGCGTGGCCACCCCTGTGGCCCGCTGGTACTTGTGGTGCCTCAGTTTGAACCTCATGTGAGTCGGCGTAGTCACCTCCAATTATTAAAATAAAACCACAGTGGGTTGGGAAAGAACACTCCACTGTTGTCACCCATCCGTGTTAATCCTCCATGTTGCATCTTCGTCCGTGTGCTGCCACGTCGCTTGGCGTAGCAGCCGGACTGCACAAGGCAGCTGGGCTCGTCTCGCGGTTCAGGCGGTACCGCTAATATCCATCAACAAAGTTTGCCTGGAAAGAGACAGCCTCAACGAAGAGTAAGTATTCAGCAATTTATTTCATGCAGGAAGCAGCGTGACAATAGCAGAGTTCTTCCACAAATGTAAAGTCTAGCCCGACGCGTTTCATGCTGTTCGCACTTCCTCATGGGCTAAGGGCTTCTCTTCGAGTGTGAGCTTGCGCCAGTGTACTTGAGCACCTGTTAATTTGAACATCTTTTGCTCCGCCCAGGTGGGCGTGGCCACCCCTGTGGCCCGCTGGTACTTGTGGTGCCTCAGTTTGAACCTCATGTGAGTCGGCGTAGTCACCTCCAATTATTAAAATAAAACCACAGTGGGTTGGGAAAGAACACTCCACTGTTGTCACCCATCCGTGTTAATCCTCCATGTTGCATCTTCGTCCGTGTGCTGCCACGTCGCTTGGCGTAGCAGCCGGACTGCACAAGGCAGCTGGGCTCGTCTCGCGGTTCAGGCGGTACCGCTAATATCCATCAACAAAGTTTGCCTGGAAAGAGACAGCCTCAACGAAGAGTAAGTATTCAGCAATTTATTTCATGCAGGAAGCAGCGTGACAATAGCAGAGTTCTTCCACAAATGTAAAGTCTAGCCCGACGCGTTTCATGCTGTTCGCACTTCCTCATGGGCTAAGGGCTTCTCTTCGAGTGTGAGCTTGCGCCAGTGTACTTGAGCACCTGTTAATTTGAACATCTTTTGCTCCGCCCAGGTGGGCGTGGCCACCCCTGTGGCCCGCTGGTACTTGTGGTGCCTCAGTTTGAACCTCATGTGAGTCGGCGTAGTCACCTCCAATTGTTAAAATAAAACCACAGTGGGTTGGGAAAGAACACTCCACTGTTGTCACCCATCCGTGTTAATCCTCCATGTTGCATCTTCGTCCGTGTGCTGCCACGTCGCTTGGCGTAGCAGCCGGACTGCACAAGGCAGCTGGGCTCGTCTCGCGGTTCAGGCGGTACCGCTAATATCCATCAACAAAGTTTGCCTGGAAAGAGACAGCCTCAACGAAGAGTAAGTATTCAGCAATTTATTTCATGCAGGAAGCAGCGTGACAATAGCAGAGTTCTTCCACAAATGTAAAGTCTAGCCCGACGCGTTTCATGCTGTTCGCACTTCCTCATGGGCTAAGGGCTTCTCTTCGAGTGTGAGCTTGCGCCAGTGTACTTGAGCACCTGTTAATTTGAACATCTTTTGCTCCGCCCAGGTGGGCGTGGCCACCCCTGTGGCCCGCTGGTACTTGTGGTGCCTCAGTTTGAACCTCATGTGAGTCGGCGTAGTCACCTCCAATTATTAAAATAAAACCCCAGTGGGTTGGGAAAGAACACTCCACTGTTGTCACCCATCCGTGTTAATCCTCCATGTTGCATCTTCGTCCGTGTGCTGCCACGTCGCTTGGCGTAGCAGCCGGACTGCACAAGGCAGCTGGGCTCGTCTCGCGGTTCAGGCGGTACCGCTAATATCCATCAACAAAGTTTGCCTGGAAAGAGACAGCCTCAACGAAGAGTAAGTATTCAGCAATTTATTTCATGCAGGAAGCAGCGTGACAATAGCAGAGTTCTTCCACAAATGTAAAGTCTAGCCCGACGCGTTTCATGCTGTTCGCACTTCCTCATGGGCTAAGGGCTTCTCTTCGAGTGTGAGCTTGCGCCAGTGTACTTGAGCACCTGTTAATTTGAACATCTTTTGCTCCGCCCAGGTGGGCGTGGCCACCCCTGTGGCCCGCTGGTACTTGTGGTGCCTCAGTTTGAACCTCATGTGAGTCGGCGTAGTCACCTCCAATTATTAAAATAAAACCACAGTGGGTTGGGAAAGAACACTCCACTGTTGTCACCCATCCGTGTTAATCCTCCATGTTGCATCTTCGTCCGTGTGCTGCCACGTCGCTTGGCGTAGCAGCCGGACTGCACAAGGCAGCTGGGCTCGTCTCGCGGTTCAGGCGGTACCGCTAATATCCATCAACAAAGTTTGCCTGGAAAGAGACAGCCTCAACGAAGAGTAAGTATTCAGCAATTTATTTCATGCAGGAAGCAGCGTGACAATAGCAGAGTTCTTCCACAAATGTAAAGTCTAGCCCGACGCGTTTCATGCTGTTCGCACTTCCTCATGGGCTAAGGGCTTCTCTTCGAGTGTGAGCTTGCGCCAGTGTACTTGAGCACCTGTTAATTTGAACATCTTTTGCTCCGCCCAGGTGGGCGTGGCCACCCCTGTGGCCCGCTGGTACTTGTGGTGCCTCAGTTTGAACCTCATGTGAGTCGGCGTAGTCACCTCCAATTATTAAAATAAAACCACAGTGGGTTGGGAAAGAACACTCCACTGTTGTCACCCATCCGTGTTAATCCTCCATGTTGCATCTTCGTCCGTGTGCTGCCACGTCGCTTGGCGTAGCAGCCGGACTGCACAAGGCAGCTGGGCTCGTCTCGCGGTTCAGGCGGTACCGCTAATATCCATCAAAAAAGTTTGCCTGGAAAGAGACAGCCTCAACGAAGAGTAAGTATTCAGCAATTTATTTCATGCAGGAAGCAGCGTGACAATAGCAGAGTTCTTCCACAAATGTAAAGTCTAGCCCGACGCGTTTCATGCTGTTCGCACTTCCTCATGGGCTAAGGGCTTCTCTTCGAGTGTGAGCTTGCGCCAGTGTACTTGAGCACCTGTTAATTTGAACATCTTTTGCTCCGCCCAGGTGGGCGTGGCCACCCCTGTGGCCCGCTGGTACTTGTGGTGCCTCAGTTTGAACCTCATGTGAGTCGGCGTAGTCACCTCCAATTATTAAAATAAAACCACAGTGGGTTGGGAAAGAACACTCCACTGTTGTCACCCATCCGTGTTAATCCTCCATGTTGCATCTTCGTCCGTGTGCTGCCACGTCGCTTGGCGTAGCAGCCGGACTGCACAAGGCAGCTGGGCTCGTCTCGCGGTTCAGGCGGTACCGCTAATATCCATCAACAAAGTTTGCCTGGAAAGAGACAGCCTCAACGAAGAGTAAGTATTCAGCAATTTATTTCATGCAGGAAGCAGCGTGACAATAGCAGAGTTCTTCCACAAATGTAAAGTCTAGCCCGACGCGTTTCATGCTGTTCGCACTTCCTCATGGGCTAAGGGCTTCTCTTCGAGTGTGAGCTTGCGCCAGTGTACTTGAGCACCTGTTAATTTGAACATCTTTTGCTCCGCCCAGGTGGGCGTGGCCACCCCTGTGGCCCGCTGGTACTTGTGGTGCCTCAGTTTGAACCTCATGTGAGTCGGCGTAGTCACCTCCAATTATTAAAAGGCTGTCTCTTTCCAGGCAAACTTTGTTGATGGATATTAGCGGTACCGCCTGAACCGCGAGACGAGCCCAGCTGCCTTGTGCAGTCCGGCTGCTACGCCAAGCGACGTGGCAGCACACGGACGAAGATGCAACATGGAGGATTAACACGGATGGGTGACAACAGTGGAGTGTTCTTTCCCAACCCACTGTGGTTTTATTTTAATAATTGGAGGTGACTACGCCGACTCACATGGGGTCAAACTGAGGCACCACAAGTACCAGCGGGCCACAGGGGTGGCCACGCCCACCTGGGCGGAGCAAAAGATGTTCAAATTAACAGGTGCTCAAGTACACTGGCGCAAGCTCACACTCGAAGAGAAGCCCTTAGCCCATGAGGAAGTGCGAACAGCATGAAACGCGTCGGGCTAGACTTTACATTTGTGGAAGAACTCTGCTATTGTCACGCTGCTTCCTGCATGAAATAAATTGCTGAATACATACTCTTCGTTGAGGCTGTCTCTTTCCAGGCAAACTTTGTTGATGGATATTAGCGGTACCGCCTGAACCGCGAGACGAGCCCAGCTGCCTTGTGCAGTCCGGCTGCTACGCCAAGCGACGTGGCAGCACACGGACGAAGATGCAACATGGAGGATTAACACGGATGGGTGACAACAGTGGAGTGTTCTTTCCCAACCCACTGTGGTTTTATTTAATAATTGGAGGTGACTACGCCGACTCACATGAGGTTCAAACTGAGGCACCACAAGTACCAGCGGGCCACAAGGGTGGCCACGCCCACCTGGGCGGAGCAAAAGATGTTCAAATTAACAGGTGCTCAAGTACACTGGCGCAAGCTCACACTCGAAGAGAAGCCCTTAGCCCATGAGGAAGTGCGAACAGCATGAAACGCGTCGGGCTAGACTTTACATTTGTGGAAGAACTCTGCTATTGTCACGCTGCTTCCTGCATGAAATAAATTGCTGAATACTTACTCTTCGTTGAGGCTGTCTCTTTCCAGGCAAACTTTGTTGATGGATATTAGCGGTACCGCCTGAACCGCGAGACGAGCCCAGCTGCCTTGTGCAGTCCGGCTGCTACGCCAAGCGACGTGGCAGCACACGGACGAAGATGCAACATGGAGGATTAACACGGATGGGTGACAACAGTGGAGTGTTCTTTCCCAACCCACTGTGGTTTTATTTTAATAATTGGAGGTGACTACGCCGACTCACATGAGGTTCAAACTGAGGCACCACAAGTACCAGCGGGCCACAGGGGTGGCCACGCCCACCTGGGCGGAGCAAAAGATGTTCAAATTAACAGGTGCTCAAGTACACTGGCGCAAGCTCACACTCGAAGAGAAGCCCTTAGCCCATGAGGAAGTGCGAACAGCATGAAACGCGTCGGGCTAGACTTTACATTTGTGGAAGAACTCTGCTATTGTCACGCTGCTTCCTGCATGAAATAAATTGCTGAATACTTACTCTTCGTTGAGGCTGTCTCTTTCCAGGCAAACTTTGTTGATGGATATTAGCGGTACCGCCTGAACCGCGAGACGAGCCCAGCTGCCTTGTGCAGTCCGGCTGCTACGCCAAGCGACGTGGCAGCACACGGACGAAGATGCAACATGGAGGATTAACACGGATGGGTGACAACAGTGGAGTGTTCTTTCCCAACCCACTGTGGTTTTATTTTAATAATTGGAGGTGACTACGCCGACTCACATGAGGTTCAAACTGAGGCACCACAAGTACCAGCGGGCCACAGGGGTGGCCACGCCCACCTGGGCGGAGCAAAAGATGTTCAAATTAACAGGTGCTCAAGTACACTGGCGCAAGCTCACACTCGAAGAGAAGCCCTTAGCCCATGAGGAAGTGCGAACAGCATGAAACGCGTCGGGCTAGACTTTACATTTGTGGAAGAACTCTGCTATTGTCACGCTGCTTCCTGCATGAAATAAATTGCTGAATACTTACTCTTCGTTGAGGCTGTCTCTTTCCAGGCAAACTTTGTTGATGGATATTAGCGGTACCGCCTGAACCGCGAGACGAGCCCAGCTGCCTTGTGCAGTCCGGCTGCTACGCCAAGCGACGTGGCAGCACACGGACGAAGATGCAACATGGAGGATTAACACGGATGGGTGACAACAGTGGAGTGTTCTTTCCCAACCCACTGTGGTTTTATTTTAATAATTGGAGGTGACTACGCCGACTCACATGAGGTTCAAACTGAGGCACCACAAGTACCAGCGGGCCACAGGGGTGGCCACGCCCACCTGGGCGGAGCAAAAGATGTTCAAATTAACAGGTGCTCAAGTACACTGGCGCAAGCTCACACTCGAAGAGAAGCCCTTAGCCCATGAGGAAGTGCGAACAGCATGAAACGCGTCGGGCTAGACTTTACATTTGTGGAAGAACTCTGCTATTGTCACGCTGCTTCCTGCATGAAATAAATTGCTGAATACTTACTCTTCGTTGAGGCTGTCTCTTTCCAGGCAAACTTTGTTGATGGATATTAGCGGTACCGCCTGAACCGCGAGACGAGCCCAGCTGCCTTGTGCAGTCCGGCTGCTACGCCAAGCGACGTGGCAGCACACGGACGAAGATGCAACATGGAGGATTAACACGGATGGGTGACAACAGTGGAGTGTTCTTTCCCAACCCACTGTGGTTTTATTTTAATAATTGGAGGTGACTACGCCGACTCACATGAGGTTCAAACTGAGGCACCACAAGTACCAGCGGGCCACAGGGGTGGCCACGCCCACCTGGGCGGAGCAAAAGATGTTCAAATTAACAGGTGCTCAAGTACACTGGCGCAAGCTCACACTCGAAGAGAAGCCCTTAGCCCATGAGGAAGTGCGAACAGCATGAAACGCGTCGGGCTAGACTTTACATTTGTGGAAGAACTCTGCTATTGTCACGCTGCTTCCTGCATGAAATAAATTGCTGAATACTTACTCTTCGTTGAGGCTGTCTCTTTCCAGGCAAACTTTGTTGATGGATATTAGCGGTACCGCCTGAACCGCGAGACGAGCCCAGCTGCCTTGTGCAGTCCGGCTGCTACGCCAAGCGACGTGGCAGCACACGGACGAAGATGCAACATGGAGGATTAACACGGATGGGTGACAACAGTGGAGTGTTCTTTCCCAACCCACTGTGGTTTTATTTTAATAATTGGAGGTGACTACGCCGACTCACATGAGGTTCAAACTGAGGCACCACAAGTACCAGCGGGCCACAGGGGTGGCCACGCCCACCTGGGCGGAGCAAAAGATGTTCAAATTAACAGGTGCTCAAGTACACTGGCGCAAGCTCACACTCGAAGAGAAGCCCTTAGCCCATGAGGAAGTGCGAACAGCATGAAACGCGTCGGGCTAGACTTTACATTTGTGGAAGAACTCTGCTATTGTCACGCTGCTTCCTGCATGAAATAAATTGCTGAATACTTACTCTTCGTTGAGGCTGTCTCTTTCCAGGCAAACTTTGTTGATGGATATTAGCGGTACCGCCTGAACCGCGAGACGAGCCCAGCTGCCTTGTGCAGTCCGGCTGCTACGCCAAGCGACGTGGCAGCACACGGACGAAGATGCAACATGGAGGATTAACACGGATGGGTGACAACAGTGGAGTGTTCTTTCCCAACCCACTGTGGTTTTATTTTAATAATTGGAGGTGACTACGCCGACTCACATGAGGTTCAAACTGAGGCACCACAAGTACCAGCGGGCCACAGGGGTGGCCACGCCCACCTGGGCGGAGCAAAAGATGTTCAAATTAACAGGTGCTCAAGTACACTGGCGCAAGCTCACACTCGAAGAGAAGCCCTTAGCCCATGAGGAAGTGCGAACAGCATGAAACGCGTCGGGCTAGACTTTACATTTGTGGAAGAACTCTGCTATTGTCACGCTGCTTCCTGCATGAAATAAATTGCTGAATACTTACTCTTCGTTGAGGCTGTCTCTTTCCAGGCAAACTTTGTTGATGGATATTAGCGGTACCGCCTGAACCGCGAGACGAGCCCAGCTGCCTTGTGCAGTCCGGCTGCTACGCCAAGCGACGTGGCAGCACACGGACGAAGATGCAACATGGAGGATTAACACGGATGGGTGACAACAGTGGAGTGTTCTTTCCCAACCCACTGTGGTTTTATTTTAATAATTGGAGGTGACTACGCCGACTCACATGAGGTTCAAACTGAGGCACCACAAGTACCAGCGGGCCACAGGGGTGGCCACGCCCACCTGGGCGGAGCAAAAGATGTTCAAATTAACAGGTGCTCAAGTACACTGGCGCAAGCTCACACTCGAAGAGAAGCCCTTAGCCCATGAGGAAGTGCGAACAGCATGAAACGCGTCGGGCTAGACTTTACATTTGTGGAAGAACTCTGCTATTGTCACGCTGCTTCCTGCATGAAATAAATTGCTGAATACTTACTCTTCGTTGAGGCTGTCTCTTTCCAGGCAAACTTTGTTGATGGATATATATATATATATATATATATATATATATATTTTTTGGTAGGCACGGGGAGATTTAAGTGATTTGCTCAGAATCTCAGGATGTGGACGCGACCCAGAGGCTCGAACCTGGGTTTCCCAGCTCCAAAGTCAGCAATCTAGCTGTCAGACCACATCCTCTCCTTCTCTCTTCTTGGTAGTTGACCATACCTAAGTCAAGTACTGCTACCTGAAGATCCTCTCTGCTATTAACCAGCAATTGTCCATGTCCCTAGATTAATATTTTTTTTTTTTTTTTTTTTTTTTAAAACCTTTATTTCGGTAAATGCACAATACACAGCGTCTGCCTACAACCCCTCAGGGCCGGCCGCTATGACATTGTAGAACATAGAACAATAATGTCAGGATAAGAAAAGGTTTAATTTTATGATTTTGTCGAGTACAATGTAGTGAACTACGAAAGGAGTCGAAGCTAACATTGACCAGGAGAGACATAACCGTTCACGGAGCTCCCAGAAGGAGGCGTTATATAGGAAAGCATTTGCAAGGAAACAGGTGGCCACCATCCGGGAAGTAAGAGCAAACACTATACCACAGAATGATAGAACACAATAAACTCCCAACTAACACTGAACCCCGACCCCGAAGAAACAAGGAAACATAAAAGAAAAAGAAACCGAAGAAGAAGAGAGAAAGAAAGAGAAAGAGGGCCATAGAGACAAAGAAAAGACATAGAACACATCCCATCCCCCCACCCTGCATACCAGCGGAAGGCCACGGCCCACCCCCCCCCCCAATAGGCATGCCTGTCGCCCCAAATGAACCCCAAGTAGGAAGAGAGTCCGGAGAGTGGGAAAGAACATCCCAGTCTCCGACTCCCAGAGAAGGCAGGAGGAGGAAAGTTTACATACTCCCGGTCACCACAGCCCCATAAGCATCCCCCACCCTGAATATCATCAGCACAACTGAAGTAGCAAGCAAAGCAGCAGGTGGGGAGACTCCATTCCAAATGTGCAAATAAATCAGATAATTAGCAGTCCCGTCCTAGTACCCGCCCGCCAATACGTACAGCAAACTAAAGGGAATCGCCCAGCCCTGGCCCGATCCTAAGTGGCCCCACAGATCCACCCCCGCAATCAACAATAGCAAATTACACACATGCGGCACAGCAAATACATGGACAAATATTCTAGTCCGGGTCATGCCAGGCGGTCAGGCAGGATCATCAAGGGAGACAACATCAGCCCTGGCCAGAACGCGGAGACCCCACCAAGCATGGCCACCGCTGGGAGTGTACCTCAGGCAGAACAAAGGAGCAAGATGGCCGCTCCCGGCATAGAAGACGCAGAGGGAGAGGAAGCGAGAGTTCCCAATCATAAACCATCACCACAGCGATAGTAACCAACACAGTTTTCCCCACAGAACGGCACACACTCCGGCGATGTTGAGGAAGCCGTGGCAACACTTGCAGAGGCAGAGTCTCAGCTTGTAAAGTGGAAGGGAGCTTTGTATCTGCAACTTTGTCATTAAAAGAACACTCGACACTGTAGCCAGGGAGAGGACGTTCCACAGTATCCCCCTGTCGCCACATTGTATCCACCTCGAAGGGAATGAGAGGCATTGGGGGGTCAGACAACCGCAGTAGTTCCCTGGATGGCATAGCAGCATCGATCTTCCGCTCCAGTTCTCGAGTGTGTTGGCACCATGTCGCCCTCAAGTCTTCCAGGGCTAGAAGGATATCACCATAGGTCAGGTCTGCTCCTCGCTTCCGCATGTCGGCAGTATGTAAAGGCGCCACCAGGACACCCTCCAGCTCGACAGTAGGCAGGGAAGCTTGCGTCAGGGGTATGGAGGCTTCCGTCTTTCCGGCGAGGTAGACCGGCACCACCACCATTTTGGCAGTTAGCCCACAGCGGAGGGGTGAGGGCGACTCCATAGGGCGGAGGAATAGTAGTTAAGGCAAGAAAAGTTACTGCTCGCTATACGGGGCTCACTCGATGGGAGAGCCCTCGGCTGTATTGCAATGCGGGTGGTGGGCGCTCTAAAACGGATACCGCTCTGACCGCTGGTAGCAGGACAAAGGAAGGTTCGCCAGCCCGGGCCCAATCCTACAGGAATTCTCTCCGTCGCGAAGAAGGCTCCGCCAAGCCGCCCACTCCACATCCGGTCACATTTCCCCAGGCGCCGGTCCAGCCCCAGGTCGTCTCACCGTACGTGATAAGCGGTGTCCGGTGACGGTGGTCGGGCCAGGGTGCGTGGGCAAGGTCCGAAGTCGGCAAACTCTATGAATCCTCGACCAAAAAAGCCGGCGGGGACATCGGAGGAATGCGGAAAGTATCAGCGCATTCGTGGTTACATTTGCTCGCACCGTAGGCAGGATTAAAGATCAGGATGTCATATAAACAGCAGACGGGCTGCGGAGCCGGGAGCTCAGACGTCCTGTCCGTTCCCCCCCCCCCCCCTAGATTAATATTAACTTTAGTCTCCAATTCTTAAAAGTCCCCTGTAGCCAATATCAAAGCGTATTCTGGCCTCACAGATAGCGCCAGAGCCCTGCATGACCACTTTGTAAACCTCCCAGTCTAGCCCAATATCTTAAACTGATGAAAAGTTGCACAATTTGTATTCTTATTGTTTTCTTAAAGGCTGTATCGTGAAACAATTGACTTCATCACCAACAACGGAATTCAGGCATGCTGCATCCATTAAGTTATGTACAAACTTCTTGCCTTTTAGAAGTAGATCAGATCTAAGGTGTCATTGCTAATGTGTAGTTGCAGTCACAGTGCAAAGAGCAGTCCCTGCTTCGCCTACTTTGCTTCATCGAAATGGCAATCTAATAAGTCTTTCATGATGACCTTGTTTTAATGTGCTTGCAATGTTCAACACTCCGTCCATCATCCCCTTTGGTTTTGCCTTGTTTAATGTCAGGCATATTAGTATAGTCAGTCTTTTAGAATCTGTAAATCTCTATAAACAGTCTTGTAGAAACTTTAGATCTCTTTTTTAACTATTCATGAGTTAGTGGATCAATTGAAAAACATAATGAGTTCTTCCTTCCAATTTTAGGGGAAAGCATGGCATTCTATTGAAGCACAACATTTAGCCCTGCAAAAGAAAATGGATATCTTGATTAAGACAAGCATTTAACTAAAGAGAATAAAAATAATAGGATTAAATGTAAAGAACTATAATATAAAATGGGGGGAAATAGAGAATGAAGATTCGATGATGAATACATTAGAGAAGTTGAAATGGCCCACAGAGACCTAGAGGGAATAATAGTTGGATACAAAAATGATTGCTAGGCAAGACTGCAGCCTGTCGGGGGATACTAAACTTAAATATCACTTGACTCACCACCTATTTCAGACAGAAACCTCTGTGCAACACTTTATTGTCTAAATTGTGGGATTTAGGTTAACCACCACCCCAACTTAATGACAAGTAACCGGCAGAAACACCACAAGAGATCCATATCAGCCAAAGAAGGGGTTGAATCCCAGCTTTCAAGGAGCCTGTCAAAGCCACTCTGTTGGATGCAATATAGGGTCAAGCCCATGGTGAGCCTCTCCGAATATATATATAACAGTTTTCCTTTTTCTGAAACCTGTAATAAGAAGTTCCACATTGCCCACTGTTGCTCCGATAACCCACACAGAAAGTCTTGTTTTCTGCGCCTTTTTTCTGACATGCTCGCAAAGATGGCTCTTTGAGGTCAGGGCGTGCAATTGACATCTGTGTGTGTCCAGGAGACCCCCAGCTCAAATCCCAACAGAGTCCACTCGGACGTTTATCCTTTCAAAACAAATACATGGAAGACAACTACACTGACTAATAATGAAGCCTAATGTTAAATTATGATGGCTCATACAAGGCATCCAGCTTTTAGCGCTCATACCATGACACCGACGTTCTGCACACTTTAGGGGTTGTGTAGATTTAACTCCTGCCTGCATGGGCAATCTTGACCACAAATGGCCTCATTTTCTTCCTTGTGGACAGTCTCACTAAAGAGGCTTGTATAACCATGATCATGGAGTAAGGCAACTTACTCGACCTCCTGAAGAGTCTGAAGCTCCTCCCGTTGCATTGCTCATTGACAACCACATCTGCAATATTTTGCAGCTTTACCACTTCATACTTGGCACTACTGTACTCCGGTATCCACTTTAATTTCTTTATACCTTTGACAAATGATAGATTGACATGTAGGAGGGATGTGCATATTTATGAATGATGTGGGGCAAACAGAAGTATCCTCCTTGCAATCTTCTTGGAGGCAGTTTGGGCTTTGATTGACAGGCATCCGGAGTCATGAAGAAGATAACAGAATCAACAGTTATTCCAGGGGCTCCCTCCACCCTGCTGGTGTTAGATGTAATAGAAAGATGAACCACCAAATCCCCCAGCGTGCTGAACACCTGTTGAAGATCCAACAACACAAAGCATGCAGTACAAACCAAAAGGAAAAATACTGCATGGAACAAACAAAATGCATTGTCTACACCTCCCAGGAAGCAAACGTTAGTACAAAAGTGCAGTAAAGCTTGCAGAAGCCCACCATGGTGGCCCCAGTATTTGTTTACCCCTCCAGTAGACACTCCTTTTCCTAATGTACAGGCATGTTAGTAATACGTGTTGGGACACTTGCAATACTGTATAGAGTCCCCACGATAAGAGGTGGATGTAAGGTAGTTTGTACCATATGTGGGCACCAGTGAGGCTGAGTCCATGGAAGGCTACAAAGCACATGAAGAGCACCTGGTTACAATCCTAATGATGGAGGAGTAGAGGGGGTGCGCAAGGGGGCAGAAAGCTGCACGACAGGCTTCCTTCTGAAGAAATGAAGACAGAATCAATATGTGTGCCTCAGCTGCTGTGAGGGGCTCACAAGGCTAGTGATGAGCTAGAGCCAAGAAAAGCCTGTCCAGATAAGCAAAACCCCAGAGAAATAGTATTTGCCCAATAATCAACAGCACAGTGGGCCTTTGTTGAGAAGGTGATGGGTCAGTGAGTGAGGATGTTGCACAATTCCATTAGGAATCGATTATCTAGAAGTTCCCAAAATGTACGGAATACAATGTTTGAAGAAATATCCTGGCTCCAGAGGCTCTATCCCTCTGTCGGTACCCTTGAGATGAAGAGTGCTTATTTTGCTTCTACATGCACTCAGGTTAAGCAGACACTGTAGTGGAACAGAAGCTGTCTTCTGATATTTAGTCCAGGCGCTCATGCAGGAAAAGAGAGAGAGAAACACCTTGGCCAACTGTTCTCACATACACTTATTTCCCCAAGATTCACTATCAGCAGGCAAGACAATGCAATCCAGTTGGAGTCTGAGCATCCACACATATACATAGCTTTCTATTTCTTTCCAGAATTCCAGAAGTACAAAATGTCTGTTTACAGTGAAAGAAGTGGAAAGATTGCTATATGTATATCCAATTTGGCTTTTTGAGCTTACACTCATTGAGGGAAGGTGTAAAACTGTTAGGTAAATTCTAAGATTTGGCCTTCAGATTGGCTAAAAGGATGATTGCTATGATCTCACTATGCGCTCTCTCAGTGCCATGCTCACTCACCACTGGATTCAATTCCCATCATGCTTACTCATACTCACACACCAACAGGCTCACTCAACGCTGGTGTCAATCACTACTGTACTCACTCACTGACAGGCTCACTCACTGCTAGGGATGCTCTGTGTCCGCACTACTATTCTCACTCCTTACTGGGTTCAATTTCCATCATGCTCACTCATTGCACTCACTCACCAACAGGCTCGCTCACTGCTGGTTGTATTCACTTACCACCATGCTCACTCACCCTTAAACACACTTCCTGCCACACTCACACATCATTAAGCTCAGACACAGCTCAGTGCACACAAGACTAATTCACCGTGTTGCTAACTCACTAACAGACACGCATCTTCAGGCTCTCGAACCCTGACACCCAACCATCACTGCACTTGCTCACCCACAGGTTTACTCAGCAATGAGCTCAAACAAAACTGAGTTCGCTGAACAGAAGGCTCTGTCACCCTTCACACTCACCCCTTCACCGCTGTGCTCACACTCTGCGAGGATCGCTTACGTCCAGGCACCCGATCCGCCAAGCTCAATGAGCAGTGGACTTTACAGACACAGTCACCTACAATCCCACTTACCGTCTGGAGAACATCCTCACAGGATAGTTCACCTCCATTCTCATGCACCGCCAGGCTTATGTACTGTTGGGCACACTCATCAGTGGTCCCTTTCACACACTGCTGCTTCATACATTTCAAGTTGCGCAGGATAAAAAGCACGGTGCCAGGCTGCGAAAGGCAGGTGGCGCTGAGATTTTTATTTTTATTTTTTTTATTCATTTACTTGAGTTTTATATAGCGCTGTCTAGACCCGGAGGTTTCAGAGCACTTTACATGAGGACAAATGAGTTACAAGTTACAAATAACATCAGTTACAGGGTTACAAAATACAATGACATATAAAAAACAATGTTACACGGTAGGAGGGGGGGAGGAAAGGAGACAGTGGAGAGATGAGGAAAACAATGTCCAATGTCCAATGTCCGGCTGGGTAGGGGACGGTGAACCAAACCCGATCTCCTCTATAGCTGTCCAGGCAGCTCCACCTGGCATCAGTCATATTGCTCGGTCTCCCCGGTCAGGTTAATAATCACGGATCCTTGGAAGGTTTGGAGTTTAAACCCGGGAGGATGGAGAGAAGTGAACTGCAGACCGATCAAACTCCTGGTGATCCCCACTTCACTAAACGGCAAGTCACTCTTTATTTGTGCCAATGGGTGAATACTAGCGTGTCCCTGGCACCCTGGAGAACCCCTGTCTTGAGAAGGGATCGGTATAGTGTGAGCTGCAGCAGGGCAGAGCCGCTCGAGAGACGGAGGACGACTCCGATTCAAGCCGCTTCTAGGAGTCAGCGTGCGATAGTAGGGCGGCTTCCATACTTGCTTCGCTGATAACGGGTGCCATTTTATCTTCCACTCGGCCGATGTAGCTTCGGGTGATTTTCTCGGCTTCACCACGATTATGCTCAGGCATCTCTTCCCTCATCCGCTGCTCCAGCTATTCCTCTTGCCAAATCGGGATGCTTTTAAGGGTTTACAGGCAGTTACCCGCCTCTTTGAGTTAATGCGCACGGGGCCTCCACGGAGCTTCAGCTCCAAGCGGCCATAACGGCTGAGGCCACGCCCCCTTAGATCAGATGAGATGAGGAACAATGTCATGCTCTTTGGCCTGCCCCGACCCAGCTAAGCTCAGTTAAGCCTATCTAAACAGATGGTTTGGGTTAGGGCGGGCCCAGGATTTTTTCAAAAGGCCTAAAAACGAAAACAACCGTTAATGGGCTACAAAATCGAGATGCTGGGGTGCCGGCGAGCTACCGGTAGTTTCTGTTTTCGGTGTTTATTTTTTATGGATTTCAGTGGGTTCCTCCCTCCATGTTTGCCAATCCTTTGGAAATCGGTGTTTATTAATGTTTATTAAGCTGCATAATTACCGAAATAAACAAACACTGTGTTTTTCCAGTTTTAACAAAACATGTTGTTTGTTGCAGTGATACTAATAAAACAAATATTCAATTTAAAAGAAAAGTGCTGCACTCTTCTCTCAGTAAGACTGCTATATTCAGATATTTTGATAACCAAATTCCTGGACAGAGTAACAGGTCATTCACCTACTCCTTACTGAATATTATGACATTGTAGGGTTTGACAGCTCTGCCAACAGCATAGTACCTTGTGAAATCATTAAAATTTTGAATCACACCAGATTAATTTTTAGCTCTGCATTCTAAGGCACCTCAAACTTGAAGGTTTTAGCATGCCCGCCGCTGCTTTTCTGCACACTTTGCCTGACCCAATTAACCTGGTGCTACTGTTGTGTGAATATTCATAGCTGCCAAGGGTCCCCATGGCAAGTGACTCACTTTAAGTCAATCCTAACCTTTTAACAGATACCACATTGTATTCTGGAACTTGAACATTTGTTGTTAACGTTTTAACTGTGGGCTCAAAAACCCCTGCAGTAAAGTGCTGTTGAGTAAAAAGCCAGGATTAGCAAACATATCGCACATAACAATTGGACGCCTTCCAGAATTAATTTTATTGGTATGTGAACAGTCTTGAGTCATGTTTTCAGCACTATTCCATGTACATGCTGACAGCACTCGTTTCACAGGTCCCTGGCACTACACCCTGCATTCAATGATTAAAGTCAGGGGTGTTTGGCCGTTGACCTCCTATCAATACGGACTTGTTAGAAAAGGGGGCTAATGTATCAAAGGGTTTTACCCATTCTGTGTCTGTGGTTACATGGGATAGTACATATGGCCCAAGATTCTAGTGACACCTCGAATGAAGAGGACTGAGAGATATTGCAGTCCAGTATACCCCTCCCAAATTTATACAAATGGAAATAAAGTATACTGTTTCATATTGGATCCGAGATCAAATTTTCAACATCCGGATCTTGAAGGTCACTGGAAGTGTTTACCTAGTGGAGCAAGAGCCCTCACCCACCCTATGGTGGCATGCTTCATCATCGGGCCCTGCTTCTCGTTGGGCCGGGGCTGTAATGCTTAATGGGCCTCTTGAAGGGTCCCTTTGCCAGTGATCTTTTATTGCCAATCTAGTTGTTAAAAGTGCAACTCAAATGTCCCCAATGTTGAAGGACATTAACAAAACTGTCTAGGAAGATTAATAGGGTGATTAAAATTAACTATAGAGCTCTAATGGTCGTTTCCATTCAATAGTGGGGTCTATGTTAAGATTAAAAACAGTTCAGAAAATATAGGGGAAATTATGTTCATTTATTTTCATTAAATAATGCTTAGATGGTCATTTGTCTGTGGATTTCTTTGTTAACCAATAGGTCTCCTTGTTTCATGCCATTATAGTCCAAAAAGGATCAGCAGCAATTCTTCAGGACAAAGTTTCAATTACCTAATCTTTTTCTGTGGTCAAGTTCCTATTCTAATTAGGGAAATGGTGAACCCCCACCACCAGTGAATGGATAACATTTGTCCATATGACTTGCATCCCATAAGCTCATGCTGTAGTCAACTCAATTATATTAGGGACCCTAAATTCCTAATTCGGAGGCCACATAAGCTACGTGGATGTTGGACTGTTCCCCGATCATTTCCCCAGAGATGTGTCCCGGCAGTTGCACCTACCTGACTTCCATGCCCCCGAAGATGGAGCTCTTGCTCCACTAAGGAAATGCTTCCAGTGACCTTCAGGACCCGTACATTGAACATTTGATCTAGGATCCAGTACAGAATGGTATATTTTATTTCTATTTGCAAGATTCTAATGAGCCATCCATTTTACCAATCAGTGAAGTAATTAAACACTGCCAAAAGATCTTTAATTCAAGCACAAAAAACTGGAGGAAACAAAGGGGAGAAGAAACAATATTTTTGTGCCATCCCTAATAAACAAAACAAAAGCAGAGCAATCTTAATCTAATTTTTGTTGCTGCTACCTTATATATACAACAAAGTTACAATGTTTTGGTCCCTTAATGAAGAAATAAAAATGATTAATTCTCTCTTGCTTTCCTTTCTTTGATTGACATTTTACTTTGTGCTTCTGCAGGTGTTTATCCGTGTTAACATGTTTCCTATTTGGGGATGTTTTATCAGTTATGTCTGAATGTCACTGTGAGAAGTAAAGAAGTGGACAGAGTCTGTAGCTAGTTGGGACCTGCAGCGGTGGACTAGATTAGAGTCCACCGGTTGGCCAGTAGTATTTGACAGACATCTTCAGTTACTCCATGCCTGCACAGATGGTGATGGATGGTTTATTAGCTGGGTGATGAACAGGAACCACATAATATATGTCTTATGTGAGTGTAAAAGGATTAAGCTATAGTTGACTGCCCACCACTGAGTGTTATGGTATTAGTATTTGTATTAGTGTAGGCCAGAAGGGTTACATATGAATCATGTTACAATATAATACCCAGGCTAACTAGCCCTTATTAGCTTAACTAGCTGTAGAAAGCAGTGTGCTGTTTGATATCTGTGGGTTGTAAACTGTAGATTGAATTTGAAGAAGAGATTATCTCTCTGGGTTTCCTTCCAGGGTTATGGGATGAGGTAGTAATCTGGGAAATAAACAAGATTTACACTGTCTTCTGAAATGTATATGCTCCTGGCTACTTTAGATCCTGCCTGAAAAAGTTCAAAGCTTGGCAGCTTGTACTGAAAAAGCAGTATCGTCTATAGATTTCTTATAGTAAGGTTGTATGAAGATTTGTGGAACAAGCCTGGAGTTCTGTGTCCTGTTTTGTTTGTATTGCTTGAAATTAAATTGTAGGTATAGAGGTTCTTGTGATTGGGAGACTCTGTGATTAATGCAGAATGTGGTGAATATTACCCTTCTAGCTATATGTTGTCAGGGGAGTGATTGCAGAACTGAAGTCATGCTTTATCTTGCGTGAAGGTGGAGAAGGAGTCTTGTGGCAGTATTTTAAATGTGCCATAATTTGTGTTTGATGAATCTGAGTGTGTCAAATTATAGAATGTTGAAATAGTCCAGCCTGGAGATTATAAGAGTAAAGATGGATTGTATGCCCTGGAAAATTTGGGAACACAAATAAACTCTTGACATTGGAAGTATTGACATTTTTTGTGACCAATTTTCACCCTAGAATTCCTTGAACATTTTGTACTGCCAAATGCCGGAGTAACTCATCCTCCAAAGTGGGAACGAGAAGGGACAATCCCCAGAACTGGTGGTAGTGTGGAGAAATCAAGCTCTCTTATGGAGAATTATTTTTTCAAAGTACAATTGATATGCCTGATAGCATTCTGAAGAGCTTGAAGAACAAAACACTAGTGTCAAGGGTCAACAGCACTGTCTGAGCTTCACAACGCAAGCAACAGAACAAATATTATGTACTGTCTTGAACTTCATTTGCCATGATGGAGTGTGGAGCACAGGGACAGACCTTTGATCAGTGTACAACTCGGCCCCTTAGCAATGTATATACAAGCTCCTGCCAATTGAGGAAGCTGGTGATTGGTCTTCGGAGCCAGGAGTATGCACCTAGTTGCTGTTTGGAACTTATTCAGAAACACTAAGCAGCTCATGTTCCCTCTAAAGGACTCCTTGCACTTTGAACAGTTCAGAAGATTGAAACAGTGGTGTCAAAGGCTAAAATCACTGGCTGAGATTTCAACACTCAAACAACCACAACTGGGGAGGACTGTGACAATCCTGTGACCAGTGTGCGATTCCACTTCTTAGCAATGTACAATAATCCTGAGAACTGGTTATCAGTTTCCCGTAGCCAGGAGTCTTCAGCTGGGAGCTGTTTGGCAGGTATACAGAGACACTAAACAGCAGGTTATGTTCCCCCAAAAGGACTTCTTGCCCTTCTGAACAGGTCAGAAGAACAAAACGCTTGTTTCAATGGCTAACAGCACTGGCTGCGCTTCAACACTCAAGCAACCACAAAAAAACTTTTAAGTTATGGACTGCCTTCAACTGCATTTACCATGATGCACTGGGGACGACTGAAATAATCCTGTGACCAGTTTGAAACTCCACACTTTCTCCAATGTATTCTCAAGTTCCTGGGAGCTGGTACTCACTTTCCAGAGCCAGGATTCTTCACCTGAGAGCTCTTATCTCCACAGACACTAAAAAGCAGGTCAGGTTTCCCCCCAAAGGTTTCATCGTCCTTCTGAAGAATTCAGAAGAACGTAACATTGGTGTCAAGGCACTCTGGCTGCACTTCATCACTCATGTGACCACAAGAGAAATTGTAAGCTATGAACTACCTTGAACTGCATTTAACATGATGCACTGGGGAGGACTGGCACATACCTTTGACCAGTGTTCAACCCCACCCCTTAGCAATGCCTGATAGCATTTCCCTATGCGTGATACACTATGATCTACTGAACAAGCTTAAGCACCTCAGTACAATCACAAGTTCTGATTCACAAACATTTTCAAGGAGTACACTAGAAAACCTGTAATATTGCAGGTGTCCAAGCATTACCTTGGAAACCTTTGTTCATTCCAGTCAGATATCTACAGCAACACAGGGTTGGAAATCTTTGGGTGAATATTTTCCACTTTTTTGTAAATCTGGCCCTTGAAAAGCTGTTGGACTCAAGCAGATGGACAGCAGTAGAACCTATCTTCCCAAAGTTAACACCAACTCTTGCACCACAAATTCAGGAACCACATGATTCACCCCTCGAAATGCACGGATGTTCTGAAACCTAGAACAGGATAACATTAATAAATAGACATGGTGATATGTTATGTACCCAGAACAAATGATCCTTGCTACTAATGCTGTGATTGCATAGAAGGGAGATGCATACTACTGTTGTCTTATAGATGCATGTGGCTATGCTTGTTCATTTGCTTTAAGTCTCTCCTCGCCAACATTTAGTCCAGTGATGATCAGAATGTATATAGCATGTTTGTTTTTCTCATTTTTTGCTTTCCTTTTTATAAGACAGATAAAGACAGAAAAATATGGATTTACATTGAATGTGAAAAAAGGGCATTGCTACAGTATGGGTCTGACCTCCTTTTACATGCTATCTTTGATTGTTTTCTTCTTTCTGATTTTTTTCTTCTTTCTGTATTCCTGTATCATGCTGTTAGACCGGCTCACAAATCACAAATAAGTAAGATAAAATGAATCCATTTTGCAATTTATCAGCTTCCGGATGTGTCTATTGGCCAGCCAGCCGTTTTTTTGAAGCCTCCCTTACATAAAACAGCTCCAAATTGTATGTGATGTGATAAATGATCTGCTGTGTCTTTGGACAGGTATGTCCGGTACTGTTTATATGGCTGGAATGCGACACTTATGTTTCACGCTTCTTCAGCCATCATACTGCTAAGCGCTGTGTTTCATAACACGATAACGACACCTCGGTCGTTCTCAAGCACAACACAGAAACTTTCCTCATAAGATCACAACAAAGGCAACACTCTTCCAACCTCTTACTATGAACCGTAGGATGCTGGCCATGTAGACAAACAATTCAATGTCCCACATAGGGATAGTAAGCGCTGTCTAGATGTTTCAATACTATACAACCACAGCGTCCTGACAAGGTTTACATCAATAAGCCCTTATTGCACGTGGAACTGAGCATAGCGGGTGAGTGCGGCCTAGCTTGCACTTAATGGGAAAATCTCTCAATGCCTGAATGATCAGTCCGTCCCAGGCCACTGAGTCCTGGGGGAGCCCTGAACCCTGGCAGTGCGCAGCCCGGTTGTGCCGTATCCGGTTCCTCTGTGCACTTCCTGTGCCTGTATCGGATACAACTTATCCTGATCCCTTACCCTGTACAGTGAAAGAGCCTCTCATTTCAACAGAGATGTTTCTGGTGTGAGCTGCTGCCCAATTCATTCCTCTTCTGCCCGACCGGAAATTTGATAACAAAGTCGCAAAGCACGCCGGCCTTTCCTCGTTAAGCACAGATGTCTAAATGTCGGTGACGGTATTGTTTCAATTTAGGCACCATTACTTTTATTGCTGCTCGCTGTTTGAAATGAGCACTTTCTTTGAACCAAAATGAAATTAAAAAAAAAAATTTGACCGGAAAAGGCGACAAACAGACATAGATTATTCACTGCTTGTCCTAATTTGGGGGTTTTAGCTTCTTGTCTCACTTGCGAATTATAAACGTTGCCAGAGCAGAAGCCGACTGTGGAAACACTGCTTCCATTATATGCGAAATGTCATGCTGTATTTATTTACTCAATAAACTTATTAAGAGTGTGAGTGTGTTAAACACACACTTTCCAACCAAATGGCATGTAAGCACTTCACTCAAACGTCTTGGTGGAATATTCTCAGTAAAGCAAGTATCAGACTTTGAAAGGCGTGCGCTGCTCTTAAGTGTCTCAAATGTGGTCAGTGTTGTAATTTCATTCAAAATCACACAAGCAACAATTAAATAATACCCCATTTTCCAGTGACAGCAAAATGACCGTCGAATCAACACCAGCGGAAGACCAGACATCACATAACCTTGATCCTGAATGAAAGGCCCACAACAAAACAAAACATAATAAACAAAGAAACTGAAATACAAAATTAATTTAAAACCCCCCAAAAAAGCAGATTAGAAGCAGATGTAGGAGTTACCAGCTGGAATACAGTTTTTTGCCATTGCAGTTTCCAGCACCTCCTAAATTCAAAGCCTGGACATCAATTACTATTCTGTGGAATGCCTGGAGATCAATTTGTGGGAGGTGGGGTGATGCATAGGACGCATGTGACAGTGTCAAAGTAATAGTGCTGAGGCATTCCCCGGATGAAGGCCTCACACAGAGGAATGTTGGCCTCGTCTCAGAGAAGAATTACAGTAGGGGAAGTTTTGCAGAAGACCCAGGGGGCAAGGCACGAATAGGAGGCTCGAATTTCGTCCCCTCGATCAATGGTTTTTTTGCCATTTGAAATTTGAGGCAGCCTGCAACGTGATGCTGGTTGGTGGCAAGTAGAAGGCTTTTAACGTGTGGGGTAGGTTCTGGGAGTTGTATGGGTTGTTTTTAGATTTCTGAGGCAAGTAAATTTGAATAGTCAAGCTGACTGCTTATAATAGTCCAGTAAATTGAAAAGTATGGTAAGGTGGTTTCCTAGACCAGCAGTTTGCATCTACATCTCTTGACCAGATTCTCATCTTTTTTATGTTAAGATATTCAATTATTAGGGTATTAAAGTATCACAATACTAAAAAAGTTAAAGGAAAGGAAAGCCTAGTTGTTTAGGTCATGCCTACGGCAGCGCGCATGCATTGCTCGCTCTCCGAGACTGCTGTAGTTGAGCATAGGAGAGAAGCAGCGCCCTCTCTCCTCCCATATTTTTCATTGACTTGTGTCATTGTCTTTGGTAAATTCTGCCTTCCGATTCTTTAATAGGCTTGTTAGTCCCTCCATAGTATGGCCTTGTCTTCATTTGTCTTTGTTAGATCTGGGGGTCTCTAGTTGGCAGGGTAGGTACCACTGTCCAAGTAGGGACCCTTGCTTCTAGTCAGGGAAAGGGGGATACACTGTTAAGATAACCCCTGCTCACCCTCTAGGTAGCTTGGCCTGAGCAGTCTAGGCTATCAAAGGCAATGTGTAAAGTATTTGTACCAACACTCACAGTAACACAGTGAAAACACCACAGATTTACTCCACACCAGTTTTAGAAAAATAAGGTATCTTTACTAAAAACTTCACAAGACCAAATACTACAGACAAACCAACATATAATTCAAAAAGGTTACTTTAAAGATAGTTCAAGAGTTTGCAGAAAGTACTCCAGGATGTAAAAGTCAGTGTCTTGCACAATGCGACTCTCAATGCACAAAATGCGACACTTTCGTGCCCAACAGTACCTGCAGTTGCGATAAGGTTCCCAAAAGCTATAACAAGGAAGATGGCAAAGGCGATGCGATACTCCTGAGATCCTGGGGAGGCTTTGCAGCAGCTCTGCTTCACGCAGCAGAGGTGGATGCACCGGCTCCGATCTGTAGGGGGAGGATGCGATGACTTTGGCTTTCGTTGCGTAGATTTCTTAGGGGGAAGCGTCACGCACAGGTACGATGCGACGATCTTCGGTGCGGCGCGGCGCAGCGCGGACTTCGGGCGCCGCAACCCTCGATGCGTCACGGGACGGGACTCTGCGTCGACACACGCAGCGACTGGATACTTTCACGCACCGGCAGTGGTGCGGCTCTCAACTGGTTCTGCGACGACCCTCGCAGCGTCAGGAATCTTCACGCACCGGGACGATGCTCGACGCACTCGGTGATGCGGGGACTCCGGGTGCTGCGATGACGCCGCAATGAAATTTTCCTCGCACTCTCGTTCTTGCGACACGCAATCGGATGATGCGTTGGGTACCAGTTACTCTTTTTCACGCTTCTGCTTCCCAGCTCCCAAACACAGCAAAACGACCTCCTGAGGCCCCAAGACTGGGCAAGCACTCCAAGGCAGGTCAGAACTCCTTCAGCAGAGTTCCAGGGGAGCTGGTGGTGAAGTCCTTTTGTTCCTGGGACTTCTTAACAGGGAGCCAGCTCTTCTCAGGCCCTTGGAGATCAGAATCAAAAGAAGGGGACACAGCAAAGTCCTTCCCCTCTCCTTGGCAGCAAAGCAAAACAGCAAGCAGGCAGTCTTCTCCTCTTCAGTTCTTTCCAGCTTTCTCCTTGGCAGAGGTTTCTTCTTAGTTCCAAAGTGATCTAAATTTTAGGTGTCTGGGGTCCTCTTCTTATACCCCTCCAAGTCTTTGTCTCTCTTTGTTTCAGTGGGGGGATTCCCCTGCTCAAACCGGTTCCTGTTTGTGCTCTGCTCTGGAGCACCTGGTTCCTTTCAGAGTGAGGGGCAGGGTCGTTAGACGCTCAGCAGGAGGTGGAGCCTTCTTTGTGCCAGCAGAGGCAGAGTCCTCAGCCTGGCCAGCAGGGGGTGGAGCCAGCTTTGTGCTGGCAGGGGCAGCCCTATTCAAACCCAGGGACTACTCCTCCCACCCATCTAAAGCAGATCTCCCTATTCACCCTGCTGCTGACTCATCCAGGCTCCTGGAGCTGACGAATACAGGCCCCAGCTAGGCCCGCAAAACACAAGGGTTCGCTCTCCTGTAACGGAATCTATAAGGAAGTTGGCACGGAAACTGCAAAGTACAAAAACAACGTTTATTAACCCTTAAGGGTGGTCCTACAATCCACACAACACTCTTCAGTATTGCATGGAGTAGCACAAAGAACTTGCGTACATAGTCCCCTTTTATACACAGCAGAGGGGCTCATAGTGGGTGGATACAACATGAGGTCGAAGAACATTACCATTTATGGTCATTCTCGATACTGAATCAATACATGGGCGGAGCTAACATACTCTTTGGGCCCGCGAAAACACATGGTCAAGCAAAGCTAATTATAACAGATGTGGTCAAGTCTGGGCATGCGCCAGATGGACAAGAGAGCTATTTATAAACTGTTACTAGGCAGATTACAGGAGCAACTAACACAGAGGTCGGACTCTCCTCGTGACGAACACGTGGCAGCATGTCAATACAAAATGGAGTCCGGACTTCTGTCAACATAACGAAGAAAACACGATCTAAAAGGGGAAGCATTAATGTTTTCAGTAAATGCTTAATCACATTCTGCTTTAATTTACAACAGACGACCCTTTCAGCATTTACTGAAGACATCCGGCTTCCAAGAATAATCATCATATATATCAATTATCATCATTCCCTTAACCTCTTTAGCTAGACCCTTCTGGCGAGCAACATCGGCAATAGCTTTCTTATCTGGAATGCAGAATGAAATGCATACGGAACAGCACAATGGTCCACATTGAATACACATACAGAGAAAGAACAGAATTGCTATAATAATGCAGAGACCAGTTAAGACCTTCCATCCCCAGGTAGTAACCAACGCCCAAAACCATCCAGAAAAGGACCAAGTGCCGTTTTCTGTGTGGATTTCAGCTGCTATTTTATGCAGCTTGTTAATGGCGTTATAAACGGATGGCGTATGATCAGGGATGAACACACAGCAACTACTTCCAATAATTTTACAGGCTCCACCTCGGTCAGCTAGCATTACATCTAATACCATACGATTCTGTAATGCAACAATCCTAGTTATTTGTAATTCTTCCGTAATATTCCCAAGAGCAGCAGCAGTCTGATTAGTCACAGCTTCTACCACTCTTGTTAATCTTCGGATCTTCCTACTATTCAAAGCAGCTCCAACAAAGAAAAACAGTCCTAAGTTAAAATCAATATACTGTTGCAAGCTGGTATCGGTTTGATCCACATCATCAATTGATAGAGTACGTTTATATCTATTTACAGTCACATTATTCAACAGTTTTAAATCCTTATGATATGACGCGGGTGCTAAGAATACAGGAGGTAATAGGAATGATACATAGCATACCCCAGACCACCCAGCCGGCAAACGGTAATAACCTTTATTTCCACATACAAAGTAGGTATTATGGGATGCTAGGAAGGTACTATTATTTAACCCGTCGATGTTTAATACGGTTATGCAATCACTGACACCAACAGGGATAAAACCCACACTCTGGACACACAGGTCCGCTTGGGCTTGAGCCACTTGGATCACAAACTTGTCCTTCCCCACAGTGTCTCTGGTATTCGTGAAGATATAGGGAATGGATTCATTGTCTGGTCGGTACTCTTCCCATTCCCAAATTGTCCCATTTGCTTGTGGATATCCATTTTTGTCCTGATGACATTCTTTATTGAGTCTGAAAAGCAATCGTCCCACTGTCGGTTTCCGAGTGGCAAACAACAAAGTGTACCATGCTCTACAAGAGCCATTATGAGAGAAAGGAAGTGGTATGAATGGCGTACCTCCTTTCTTCTGATGGGCTGGCATCATCCCACATATCCAACAGTTCGTAGCGTTTGTAGCAACGTGGGTGTGATGCAGCATCTGAATGAAAGTGTTATTCAAATAGGATTGTCGATGCATCAACTCTTGATATGGCAATGTATAAAAGTAGTGCTCCGCAGGCACTGGAGTCGTCAACACAAGCGTCTTTCGAGCAGGAGTTGCCTCCTCCACAAACCATGTGGTTATACCAACGATAGCTACGGTTAGCATGAACCCCAACGCACAAAGAATTTTCTTCTTCTCCATGTCAAAGGAAACAATACCCTGATATCTTCCTGAAACTAAAAAGGTCTGTCAGAACTCTTCCCCTTGGGCAGCGGTTGATTTCTTCACCAGCGGGCCAAGACGGGTGTCACTACACTAATGCAGGGCTGATCCCCCCCCCTTGCCTCATCGGCTCTCCGTTTCACTAACCCAAGGGCCGTTCTGACAGTATGTCCCGGTACTGGAAACCTCACTTCCTTGGTCGCAGATGATATCGCCTTCCTCCAGAAGTCGCGTGGTCCGGAAAGAGCTCCTCAGTGTCGTTTGGCTCTGCAGCACGGCCTGTCTCTGCTGCTAGGATGTCTCGTTGATCGGTCAGCACGGCAAACTCCACCAATCCGGGCGGTACCTTTCGACAGTGTAAGGAATGGATCCAATTCTTCCTGTTCGAGACTCGCACTGCCGTCCTTGTTGCAAGGAGGACTTGCTCAGGTCCGACCCATCTCGGCTCCAAACTGTTCGTTCTGTCGAAGACCTTCACCATGACATGATCCCCAGGCCGGAGACCATGTCCTTCGCCGGTAGACCGATCAGGGAGCGCCTCTCGGACCTGTTGATGAATAGAAACCAAATTATCCGTTAACTGTGCCAGATAATCGCTCATCATTACACAAGGTACATCATACACAGCCTTAGGCCTTGGTGGACCCCAAATATTCATTGGGCGTCCAAATACGATTTCGTATGGCGTAAGGCCAGTTCGAGAGTGTGGCACCGACCTAATTGACAATAACGCCAGTGGCAGGGCGTCTGGCCAAGTCAAAGATGTTGAAGCTTGGATTTTGGCGATCTTAAGCTTCAGTGTACCATTATACTTCTCGACTAGTCCTGCAGACTGGGGGTGGAATACGGCGTGGAACTTCTGGGTGATGCCTAGGCCCTTCAAGACATATTTTATAACATCCGCTACAAAGTGAGGGCCATTATCACTCCACAGAAGTCTACAGACGCCGTATCGAGGGAAAAACTCTTTCAGCAATAGCATCGCTGTAGTCATTGCAGTATTGTCTTTCGTAGGGTACGCCTCAACCCATTTACTGAAGGCGCAGACCACTACTAGAACACACTTCAGGTTGTTACAGCGCTCAAGCTGGATATAGTCCATCTGCAGAACCTCAAAGGGTGCAGTGGGCGTCGCAAATCCTCCTGCTGGAGTTCGAGTGCCTTTCCCTGGGTTATACTTCAGACAGATCATACAAGTCTGCACCACCCTTTTTGCCGTGCTAGCAATCTCTGGATGCTCCCAGACTTGGGTAAGCAATTTCACAATTGCGGAAGCTCCAACATGTGCTAGCCCATGTGCCATCTGAACCATAGGTTGTACAAAGGCCGTGGGTAATTTCCATCTATCTGTGGAAATGTGGATTTTCCTGGTTAGTTATGTCCCCTATCTTGGACCCCAACGGTTCTATGTACATGTCACAAGTACATGTATGTTCCCTCCAGTTCCAGTTATGAAGACGCAAATACATGTGCGTCCACCGTCAACATGTCCTCTATCAGATCCGCCATGAATAGGCCGGATACTCCATTCCTAAATATGAAAGGCCACCGGCTTTATATGGTTCACTTATGCCATTTTACAGTCCAGGCAAGTAGGCCCTGATTCTGTCATCAAAACTCCTCTTGCCTTCTGCCTCTGAAAGCTCCAGTCTGAGCCTGCATCTGTGACCATGAACTTTGTCTCATTCTCTGCGCGGCTCACGAAGCCTGACATCAGCCTATTCTCTGCCAAGAACTGTATTTCACCTTCGAATTATCTGCTTCCCCCTCAGCCGATGCATTCCTGCCTAGTAGTTTAAGTAAACATTCTTCCAGTTACCAAGCAAAAGGCCCGGCTTCTCTGTCCTCATGCAAGTAATTCATAGCCCTGTTACCATGGAATATTCCTACCCCCTCGCATTCAGTGTAGACACTTAGACGCTTGTACACGCACGCACAGTCAGTATAGAATAGATTCTGTCCGAGAGTCCTTCTTTTGTGGATAACATAGTTCTTTAAACATAGGATGTTAGATATGATTTGGGATTAGGTTGACTTGACCCCCCAGACTTTTCGTCTCCACATGTAGAGCTAATGTCAAGTCCCCTTCACCCCCTAGTTACACGTCAATTACACGTCATGCTGCTGCGCGCGCATCTATGCCAAGTATTATCTTATAGATCCACCTATGTATGACATCATAACCAATTATGTTCCTTTTCTACTCCTTATTACACCCATTTTCGGTTACGCAGGTACAACGTCAATTTCCTTATCAATTGTTACGCCTACTGTATTCACTTCATTGTAATGTGTACTATAAAAGTTACTTCTTGTCAATAAAGTATGTACTTCACTTCCTGAACCCCCGTGGTGATGGAACTTGGAGCATCCGATTATAATCGATCATTGGAATAAAGCCCATTCCGAACCTCTAATATCACGGATTCTGCCTCTCATTTTACTGAGCTATTTTATTATGATTCTGTATCAAATTCAGTCCCGGTAAAGGAATTTTATTTACCACATGATGGCGCCCGAACAGGGACACTTTCTCATCTCACGCGCCGGCGGTGAGTTGTAGGCCCGGTCTCCTGCCACAGCTGGACGGACAATTACGCGTACCAGCAGGATTTCCTGTATCTCCCTCCGGTCAAGCGGGGGCGACTGAGACTGCGATCAACACCCAGACGAGGCGGTGAGAAGTGCGAAGTATCCCGACCAGAGCCTAGCTGAGAGAGCAAGATCCGAGGTATACAGAGACCCACCAGTTCGAAGTCAAGTCCAGTTTCCGACGAGTCGAGTCGAGTCCAGTCCGGTTCAAGTTCAAGTTACCGAGGCCTTCCGTTTCCGAAGCTACCCGGTGAGTACCATTACTGGGGAGGCATTTTCTGACGTGCACATAGGTTGTGCCGGTCAAGACGGGTTTGGGTACACAAATCCGGTCTGCACTGTTTTAGCAGTGTATCTGTACTGTTTAGCAGTATATCAAGTATTCCGAAGTATCTAGTTATTGTCAAGAATTATGCTTGGTGATTAGTTATGCAGACGATCATCATTGTTGTTTATTTTAAAGGTTAAAAAAGTTTAATGTTTAATGTTTAATGTGTTAAACGTCCTGCATATTGTGGTATGAATGGTTGTTCATTAGTGTGCTTTTGTATTAAGTGTGTTCAAGATTAAGTATCGGATCAGTTGTCAATATGCCGCTCTTTTCGAAATTAAGACAGATCACTACTAGAAAAGGGGTACTCGAAGAAGCCGTCCCTATTCCTCCTAGGGATACTCCAGGGCACTTCATGTATCACAAACATGGCTTAGACGCTATATTATTTCTTGATTTATGGGTAGACTACACCAAGGGATTACCAGAAAGTCAGAGGTGGCCCGCAGCGGGGACCTGGGATGCAGAGTGCATCATGAAAGTCGAGGAAGAGTTATGGAAAAGGAAAGTCAGACAGTCACAGAAAGACGCCGTTGAGTTATGGCGTAAAGAATCTCATAGACGTACAGAAAAAGCACGTAGACAGGAAGAGAAGAGTAAAGAAAGTTCAAATAAAGTTCGAGAAAATCTATTAATTGAGGAAGGTATCCGAGTGAAAACAGAACAAGTAGATAGACAAAGAAATGCCCTCATGAATGGTATGTATCCCCTTCTAGCCGAAGGATTACCTAAGGCTACTCCAGAGATACCGAAAGACTTGCCACCCCCATTATTCCCAATTAAGGTACATCCTAAGGGGCATCCTAGAACCGCAGAAGATGTTTTTCTTTCCTCATATTTAGATGACGTAGCTCCCGAGTATGCTAATTCCGCCCCACATAGACCGCATACCAGGGAGGTCCAACGCCAAGATCCAGCACCCGTATCCCTACAGCAACAAATCGAGTCACAAGTTCCGGCAAGCACATCTGTTTCTGCATCTGTCCCTACAGGTACTTCTATAGCTGTGTCCACACCTATAGTTGCTGTGTCACGTTCGACGAATCCTTTCACACCCGACGCCCCAGATGGGGCCACGGGAGGTGCCACCAATATTTTTTCTACGCCACCTAGGATAAATAAACTTATTTTTCAAGAGTCAGCGCATTCACGTACACCCAAATTCGTAAGTGACCGTGCGCTTAAGGAACTTCTTATAGATTGTAGATATGACCCGGTGACCGGTAAAGAGGACGAAATGATCCTGGCATCATTACGTATCAGACGAGCCGCAGTGTATTTAGCGAAGTTACCAGGAATGACTGCGCATCTGGACAAAATATACCATTTTGTCCAAACAGGGCGAGATCCAGAATGTATTAACAGAGCTATGGAATACCAGAAAGTAGAGATACAGGGGGAACTGTTACGTTTCCTCATAAACTGTGTGATCAGAAATCAAGACCGACCGGGGGTAGACCCGGATGCAATGCAAATTCTTACAAGATGGAGCCAGAATATATCAGAAGGGAGACACGATAAACAAAATTGTATAATAGCCATGTGCCGAAAGATCCGTAAAGAAATAGAACGCCTACATGAAGAGAGATTAGAGGCAGACGAGTTCGAACAAAGCGAGGAAGAAGGGTCAGGACCGTCCGCGGGACAGTCGGACACCATAGCCTATGTAGGTAGAGGAAGATCTTGTAATAGAAATCAGACTAGATGTCATACTGACTCAATACGTCCGATATGTCCAGACAATAACAAGAATTTCCAAATACCTATAATTAATATAAGGTCTAACGAGCATTCGTTCCAAACCGCCGACAAACTACTCCGAGAACGAAGGGGTTATCATTTTCTCGATTCTATGGATGAACAAGATTTAGCCAGGGCAGCTGTCCATTGGGTGGACAGTCCCGGAAAATATAGTGACGATACAGTAGTACGCACATTTTTGAATCTCACCCCAGATGAACAGAGGTTAGCTGGGATTTATATGATTCAACAACTCATTATACTATATCGGAGTCAGCATTCGGACCCTGGTCCCTTACCTGACATATTGACTGAATTGCTTATGAATAAATGGAGAGGTCCAGGTACTGAATTAATTAAAGAAATTCTAGTATCAAGAAAGCAGTATATTCTTTTTGTATGCTCAGAGCATGTCTCATTGCCCGGCAAGGAAAGAACCACGTATCACATGGATAGACAGAATCCCTTACGAGAAGTGCACCCAATAAAAGGCGAGGACAACGAGTTTAGGCGCGTATTTGTATATACGCCCATATCAAAAATAGAACTGTTACAAATGAAGAAAGTGGTACCCAGTCATGACAAAGATCCAGCGGGTTTTCACCGAGAAATTAAAGACATGTTACTCATGGGAGAGTATACCTATCCCGACATTATTACAATATTAAAGGTGTTGATGCCTGCTGGCATTTATGAGAAACTCAAGGAAAAAGAGTGGGAGGTAGGAGACCAAAAGATAGAATGGTCAGCATTAGAAGCAGAAGAAAGGGCCCGAGGTCCAGGTTCGGGGCTTGGGGACAAAACTAAAGCACTACCAGGTTTACTAGTACAGGTACTGCCACGGTTATTAACTACGAAAAAGGAAGATTGGGGTACAATTTCAGCTTGTAAACAGAAACAAGATGAAGACACTAGTGATTACTATGCCCGATTCGAGAAATGTTTTGGTATAAATAGTGGCATAAAAGCAAGTAGCGAATCATACCCGCATCTGTTTGTAACAAAATTAGTAGAAAATGCCCTGCCCCCAGTAAAGAATAGAGTATTAAAATTCGAGAGTACCTGGCAAGGTAACACTCCATCACAAATGTTACAAATGTTACAGTACCATCACAATAGAATTAGAGAGGAACAAGAACATGAACACAGACGCATGAAAGACACAAAAATGAAAATGCTAGTTTCCCAGACAGTTCCAGCTGAAGGACATAAAAAGGGTATGACACATTCCGATTCAGCAGGACCTGTAAAAGGGACATGCAATTATTGTAAAAAGCCAGGTCATTACGTACACGATTGTCCAGTTCTAAAACATAATATCTCTATAGGTAAAACACAAGAAAGATCACGGCCACTAAGACAAGATCAGAATGAACAAGGAGCTATGCAGCATGCCCAGGCCATGCCAGCCGCACAACAGCCAATACAGTTTGTGCCAGCTGCACCACCGTTGCCTGCTGCTGCCACACAGACCACAACACGACAAATGTATCAGACTGCACAGTATGAATATCCTGAGTATCAGCGTTACGCATGAACTAGCCTAGAGAGGGAAGTTGACTTACCCCTTATCGAGATTCCTGTAGATCAAGAAGGACCTTATGTACATAGTGAATTATTAGGTCAAGATAGAAAATTTTTACTCGATACAGGGGCAAGTCGAACAACTATAAAACGTAGTGAAGTTCCAGGGGCACCCCTCTCTGGCTCTCAGAATATTTCCCTTGGTTTTTCAGGAAAACCTATTGTTAATGAAGTATCACAGCCTCTTCCACTTACGATAGGACCTCTGACCCGAACTACAGATTTATTGCTTACTAAATCATGTCCAGAAATCTTGCTAGGAATAAAAACTCTGAAAGCCCTAGGAGCCATAATATGTTGTTCCCCGGAAGGAGTAAGGTTGTTTTTACGTGATTTTAAAGGTCACTATGTGTCTAGAGACATGGATCCCCGACTACAGACTTTACCTACACATCTATGGGCACAAGGCCCTACTGATGTTGGTTGCATGAATATTACACCATATCGAGTCACACTAAAGGCAGGAGTGGTGCTTCCACGAATGCGACAATACAAGTTACCACCAGATGCTGTAGTGGTTTTACTACAAATCATTGACGAGCTAATTGCCCAAGGAGTAGTTGTAGAAACAGACTCCAATGTATGTAATTCACCGATAATTCCGATTCTTAAACAAACAGATCCTACAGCCCCGCCAGTATATCGATTGGTTATTGACCTGCGCGAGTTAAACAAATGCATTGTGCCACAATTTCCTGTGGTTCCAGATATCTCGTCATTATTGACAGCTATTGATTCCGAAGCAACATTCTTTACTGTAATTGATCTCAAGAATGCCTTTTTCAGCGTCCCAATAGATCCGGAAAGTCAATATTTGTTCGGATTTAGTTTAAATGGGCGCAGCTTTAAATTCTCACGCGCACCTCAAGGATTTACAGAAAGCCCCAGTATCTATAGCCAAGCACTGAAACGAGAACTTGACAGTATCCACATGCCAGTTAACACTGCCTTGCTTCAATATGTCGATGATCTGCTGATCACCGCAAGAAGCGAACCGGAATGTGAAAAAGCATCACTGACAGTTTTACAATTTCTAGCCGAAAAGGGGCACAAGGTGTCCCCTTCTAAGCTGCAATTCTGTGTCCAGCGAGTTGTTTATCTTGGACACTCGCTGTCCAAGGAGGGAAGGCAGCTTACACCCGACCGCATTCAGTTAATAGCTAACATGTCAATACCCAAGACACAAAAGGAAGTACGAGCTTTCATAGGTCTCACGTCATATTGCAGGCAGTGGATCCCTCAGTACGCATTTCTAGCAAAACCACTCATTCAGTTAACCACACAGGAGGCAGCCACACCGACTGTTCTCCCTTGGACTCAGGAACACACACAAGCTTTTGAAAGCCTAAAGAAAGCTTTATGTCAAGCACCTGTTTTAGCAACGCCATGTTACAGAAAACAGTTTACACTCTTTGTTACAGAACGCGAAGGTACTGCCTTGTCAGTACTCACACAGGAACAAGCAGGAGCACACAAGCCATGTGCTTATTTTTCTAGTACATTAGATCCCGTAGCTCAGGCTTTGCCTGCGTGCCTGAAATCAGTAGCAGCGACAGCTTTAGCAATCAGACAAAGCGATGCCATAGTGTTAGGACATCCATTGACAGTTCAAGTACCACATGCAGTAGAGGTTCTTGTGAATAGAACGCAAACACAACACTTGACTATAGCACGACTTACCGGATATGAACTTACATTGTTTCAGCCACATATAGAAATCAGACGCTGTAACACATTGAATCCTGCCACACTTTTACCTGTAATCGGAACAGACCCACTAGCTCATGACTGTATTGAAGTTATTACGATAACGACGAAACCCAGACAAGACTTAACCGATGTCCCATTGTCAGATCCAGACCTGACATTGTATGTAGATGGTTCATGCATGAGAACAAGTACAGGAGAATTAGTGGCCGCTTACGCAGTCACAACAGATACTGAAGTCATTGAAACTAATCGTATAAATACTTTGTCAGCTCAAGCCGCAGAACTCATCGCTCTGACACAAGCCTGTATTCAAGCCACGAATAAAAAAGTCAACATATACACTGACTCACGTTATGCATTCGGAGTTGTACATGACTTCGGCGTGCTGTGGCGAGAGAGAGGTTATTTAACTTCCCACGGTGCCCACATTCAGCACGGACCCCTCATTCATGCCTTATTAGATGCAATACATCTACCCACTGCAATATCAATTATGAAATGTAAGGCTCATACGAAGGTTACTGATATCATTTCCCAAGGCAATGATCTAGCCGACAGAACAGCTAAACAGACTGCTCAAACTCAAACCCCCGACATGACAAAGACAATAGTCCCGACACCGACACATTGTATGACAGTTAAAGATCCTACTCTTGACGTAATTGACATACAGACACATGCTACACCAGATGAAATAAAGAAATGGACTGAATTAGGAGGGATCCAAACGGACCAAGGATGGATGAGGAAGGAAAAGTCTGTATGGTTCCTTCCTGACTCAATGGTCCAAGTTATAATTAACACTATACATAGTCCAGCACATCTAGGAGAAAAAGCTATGCTAGACAGCATTCAACACATTTGGTTCAATAAACATTTACGAGCAGCAGCAAAACAAAAGGTCCGTACCTGTATGATCTGTTGTCAGTTCAACCCAGGAAAAAGCGTTCCCGTAGAACAGGGTGGATTTCATACTCCTAATCATCCTTTTGAAGTACTCCAGATGGACTATATCCAGATGGAACGATGTCGAGGATTCAAATATGTTCTCGTAGTTGTTTGCGCTCTGTCCCGCTGGACAGAGGCATACCCGGTTTCAGATTACACTGCCCCAACTACTGCCAAACAGTTGGTTCGAGAATTCTTCCCACGATACGGTTTACCACGTGCTGTTCACTCAGATAACGGCCAGCCGTTCTCATCCGAATTAATGAAACACGTTTCACTTCTGTTAGGATATCAGTGGAAATTCCACTGTGTCCGACACCCCGAGGCAGCAGGTCTCGTAGAAAGACATAACCAGATACTGAAAATCAGAATGTCCAAAATATGCAGAGAGAAAGGTGTCGACTGGGTAGTAGCGTTACCCGTTGCACTCTTTTACATGAGAATGGTAGCACACTCTCGAACAGGGCTATCCCCGTATGAGGTGATCTTCGGCAGACCACCAAATATGTGGGGGACGCCTATACCACGCAAAATAACTGATATTGACTGTAATATGCTGACAGATTACTTGGCTTCCTTGATGTCTGCACTACAATCTTGTCGTTCACAGGTAGCTGCAGCCTTTCCCGACAACACTGAGGTGAAACCCCATGACGTGGTTCCGGGTGATCTTGTCTTTGTGAGGAATTTCGACCGAAAGACTCAGCTGGAGCCCAGGTGGAAATCACCCAAGTTGGTCCTGCTGACCACAAGGACAGCCGTGAAGATCGAGGGCCGCAAGGGCTGGATTCATTCAAGTCATATCAAGAAATTTCATGGACTATCCTCGGATATAGACATTGTGCCATGCACTCCCTCACAGACTGATTCAAAACTTCCTTTGGTTGAAAAAACTGAAACCGAACTCTATAAAGAAAAATTGAGACCTAGAACGTCAGACAATTTGATTGTTTAAGTCCTCTCCAAGGTGAAGCGGTTGAATTTGTCCCTGACATGTATCCTCTAGACCTGAATCATGGACAGTCGCGAAAAATGTTGAAACGACAGGCGTATTGTAAATCACTGCGTAGCCACTGTATAGGGACATTATTAATTTTGTTTTTATTGAGTCTTTTAATAATTATTACAAGTATGTTGTTGCACATATATTACCCTATTTCTAGACACGTTTATAATGTTACTGCTGAACATTCTTTTAGTGACTTACCTCCGCATGAATTGTCTTATAGACTTGCGCTGCGCAATAACACTTTCATTAGTATGTTACATCATTCCCATCAGACTAGTAATGCTACCAATTGTTGGGTGTGTGGCCGACTCCCTCCCTATCAGAATTATGAAGGAGTCCTGCCTTTCTTTCCACATCCATTCACACATAATGGCTCCTGTGGAGCATGGTTTAGTTTAATCAATTCCATAGACTCAGACACAGCAGTTTACCAAGATCATTGGGTATGGGGAAACCTGAACCTAGTTTTACTCAAAGTCTGCTACCCTGACAAGGAGGGTCGCCCCAAAAGAACAGGAACTGATCTAGAAAATGAAGTATATGGATTAGGTAATTTTACACCTAATCTCATGATTCTAAATGTCGTATCCGAAGTTGAACTAGTCTTACCCACCATGTCAGTATTCCCAGCGAAGGGTGAATTGTGTGTAAGAAAGGTTGGTTCCATACATATGGGCCATAGTAAATGCACTACTATAGTAGAATTCAGTGATCAAGGCAAATCTTCATTTAGAGCTTCTCGCCACTCCTACTTTATATGTGGTCAGACTGCATATATGCGTCTACCTCCAGGTTGGGATGGTACCTGCTACATTGCATTCCTTTTGCCACCTGTTTTTCTAGCTCCTCCTGATTATTACAGAAATATTCATTTAGTACACAACAGAAAACGGAGAGATCTCCCCATTGTCGATTACACTGAGACGGCATGGGATAAGTATGTAGATTTTAATAAAGGCATCTTTCCCTATATAGGTACTGTTACTAATAGTAAGCTGATACGTAGATTAACCAGAACCCTTGAAGCAGTAGTGAATGAGACTATTTCCGCCTTAGGCAATTTAACAGAAGAGCAGTCTGCTATGCGGATTGTTGTGCTTCAAAATCGTCTTGTCCTTGACGTCATCCTGGCTGATAGGGGCGGAGCTTGTAGGGTCATCGGATCAAGCTGCTGCGTATTCATACCAGAAAATTCGCCATCTGTATATAAAGCCATCACTCGCCTTCATAAGATTGTAAACCAGATACACCAGAACCCAGGCACTTGGACTTGGTCCAGTTGGTTTTGGAGTGTGATATCAGCCTGGGGATGGAGAGTTTTATCCTTCCTAGGTATTGGCCTTCTCATACTATTCAGTTGCTGTCTATGTCTACAATGTGGACCAGCGATTTGTGGTCTGTGTGCCACATCGTGTATTCCACCATCAAGATTTCATTCATCACGGAAGAAGAAAGAAGAACAAATGATGCTATATGAACAGATCAATGGATTGATGAAGATTGATATCTCTTGAAGGGCAAGTAGGGGACAAGGAGGGAATGTGGAAATGTGGATTTTCCTGGTTAGTTATGTCCCCTATCTTGGACCCCAACGGTTCTATGTACATGTCACAAGTACATGTATGTTCCCTCCAGTTCCAGTTATGAAGACGCAAATACATGTGCGTCCACCGTCAACATGTCCTCTATCAGATCCGCCATGAATAGGCCGGATATTCCATTCCTAAATATGAAAGGCCACCGGCTTTATATGGTTCACTTATGCCATTTTACAGTCCAGGCAAGTAGGCCCTGATTCTGTCATCAAAACTCCTCTTGCCTTCTGCCTCTGAAAGCTCCAGTCTGAGCCTGCATCTGTGACCATGAACTTTGTCTCATTCTCTGCGCGGCTCACGAAGCCTGACATCAGCCTATTCTCTGCCAAGAACTGTATTTCACCTTCGAATTATCTGCTTCCCCCTCAGCCGATGCATTCCTGCCTAGTAGTTTAAGTAAACATTCTTCCAGTTACCAAGCAAAAGGCCCGGCTTCTCTGTCCTCATGCAAGTAATTCATAGCCCTGTTACCATGGAATATTCCTACCCCCTCGCATTCAGTGTAGACACTTAGACGCTTGTACACGCACGCACAGTCAGTATAGAATAGATTCTGTCCGAGAGTCCTTCTTTTGTGGATAACATAGTTCTTTAAACATAGGATGTTAGATATGATTTGGGATTAGGTTGACTTGACCCCCCAGACTTTTCGTCTCCACATGTAGAGCTAATGTCAAGTCCCCTTCACCCCCTAGTTACACGTCAATTACACGTCATGCTGCTGCGCGCGCATCTATGCCAAGTATTATCTTATAGATCCACCTATGTATGACATCATAACCAATTATGTTCCTTTTCTACTCCTTATTACACCCATTTTCGGTTACGCAGGTACAACGTCAATTTCCTTATCAATTGTTACGCCTACTGTATTCACTTCATTGTAATGTGTACTATAAAAGTTACTTCTTGTCAATAAAGTATGTACTTCACTTCCTGAACCCCCGTGGTGATGGAACTTGGAGCATCCGATTATAATCGATCATTGGAATAAAGCCCATTCCGAACCTCTAATATCACGGATTCTGCCTCTCATTTTACTGAGCTATTTTATTATGATTCTGTATCAAATTCAGTCCCGGTAAAGGAATTTTATTTACCACATATTTCTCCAACAGCCCTCATCATCCAGTTCCCCTTCGCTAGCCCATCGTTCCCGCTCTTTGTCAGAAGCGGTCCTTTGTATTTCTCGCACTTCTTCCTTCGCATCACGCCATCTTTCCACCTGTGACTTTACTACATACATGGCAGTAGCGCCAGGCTGCATCGCGGTCTCCCGTGCTACTCGATCCGCTAACGCATTCCCTTTTCCAACTTTATCGACTACTTTCCTATGGGCACTACACTTAACAATGGCAATTTTCTTCGGGTATGTCAATGCGGTTAAGAGATTGTGGACTAACTCCCCATGCATTATCTGTACCCCATGTGACGTTAAGAACCCTCTCTCCTTCCAGAGTAGGCCGAAATCGTGCGCTACTCCGAAGGCATAGCGGCTATCTGTGTAAACATTCACACACAATCCTGTACTGAGCTCACATGCTCGTGTTAACGCTATCAGTTCCGCTGCTTGAGCTGATTTCTGCGGTATGCGTGCTGTCTCCACTATCGTCTGTAACGTGGTAATTGCATACGCTGCTGAAGTCGTACCATCCGGTAGCTTCAGGCACGATCCGTCTACCCACAACTCTCCATCTACCTCTGAAAAGGGCGTATCCTGGAGATCAATACGACCCTTTGTTTGTTCCTCAGTCACAAGAATACAATCATGCGCTTTCTGTGCCTCAGGCTGGGTCTCGGGGTATGGCAACAATGTGGCCGGGTTTAATGTCACGCACCTTTTTAACGTAATATGAGGAGCTAGAAGCGTCAACTCATATCCCGTTAAACGGGCACTGGTCAAATGCTGTGTCTTTGTTTGATTAAGCAGGGCATCAACAGCGTGGGGGACTAACACCAACAATTTATGGGATAACACAATTCCTTCACTCTGCCGTATTGACACAGCTGTCGCCGCAACCGAGCGAAAACACCCTGGCAATGCTCGGGCGACAGGATCAAGTACAGCCGAAAAGTATGCACAAGGGCGCTGCTTATCGCCGTGCATCTGCACTAAGACTGATAATGCACATCCATCTTTCTCATGCACATACAACGAAAAGGGTTTTGTATAATCAGGGGTCCCTAACACTGGTGCTGAACAAAGGGCCTGTCTCAATTGCTGAAAAGCAGCGTCACACTCATCTGACCAGGGGATCGGGATGGGCGTGTCTTTTGTCAAGAGGGCTAGTAATGGCTTAGCTATGTGTGAAAACCCCAATATCCACTGTCTACAAAAAGAAACAAGACCCAAAAATGCACGCACATCCTTCTGCGTGGATGGCCTCGGTGTGTCCAAAATTACTTGGATACGATCTGGTGTGAGTGCACGCCCCTCCTTAGACAAAAGGTGACCCAAATAAGTCACCTTTGGTCTACAGAATTGCAATTTCTTCCTAGAGACCTTGTGATTGTGGGATGCTAAAAAGGAAAGTAAGGCTAGCGTGCTTTTCTCGCACAACTCCAGGGTGTCAGCCGCCAACAGGATGTCATCGACATATTGAATGAGGGCGACCCCCTCGAGTAAGACAAAGGAGCCCAACTGTCGCTTCAAAGCCTGACTGTAAATACTAGGGCTTTCTGTATAACCTTGGGGAATTCTACAAAAACGATAAGATCTATTGTTTAATGTGAACCCAAAAAGAAATCGGCTATCAGGGTGAATGGGAATAGAAAAGAAGGCATTTTTCAAATCAATCACTGAGAACATGGTCGCCGTAGGCGGGACCAAGGTAAGCAACGTCGTGATATCGGAGACCACTGGGTACTGAGGTATCACGATCTTATTTACCTCCCTCAAATCAATTATGAACCGATAGACCTTTGCATCTGTATCCTTTTTCAGAATAGGGAGAATCGGACTGTTACAGATATTATAGGGAACTTCTTCCACTACTCCTACTGCGATCAAATCTTGCACAATCTGTATGAGAGCTTCCTCGCCCTCCTGGGAAATACGATACTGCGGGAGGCGTGGTAACACCGCCCCCTCCTGGACGCTAATGTGGACCGGAGGAATCACCATTTGTCCCACATCTGTGTCCGAAGTCGCCCATAAAGCTCGGGGGAGGGTAGCCAACAATGCATCCTCTGATATCGTACACATCCGCCCAGCCCTGGGATAGTTGTCATTTAAGATCACCCTCACACCCTCAGGGGAGCAGCGGATTGTAGCCCTAAAGTACTTTAACATATCAAGGCCCATAATGTTATCCGGTGTATATGGAGCAAGCAGAAACGGACAGGGCGCAGAAAAACAATCAACTTTAAATGCAAGGGGCTGTGAAAGAGGGCTTCGGGAGAGTGTACCGTCAAACCCTACCGATGTAACTATTGAGCCGGATGGGGGAGCCCCCGGAACCAAGTACCTAGACAATGCACTACGTGTCGCTCCTGTATCCACTAGGAACTGATCAGTAGAACCTAAAACCTCAGCCGATACATAAGGACCCGTCTGATCGACCGGCACCTCAACTGATTCAGACCCCCATCCAACGCATTCCTATGCATGCTGAGAATCATGATATCCCGATTGATCGATGTCCGATACATGATACTGGTGCTGGCGATCAAAAACATTTGAGCTATCTCGGTGCTGTCCAGCAGTATCGAAACGGACATTATCGTTAGAATTCCCTCTAAAGTTCGAGAAACCCCCTCTACCTCTCGGGCCACCCGGAGTGTGCCCCTGGCGCGAAGCACGCAACGCTGGGCAATCCCTGGCCCAATGGCCCAACTGCTTGCAGTACGCACACTGGTTCCTATTCAAATCAGATCGGCCCGAAGGGGGACCATAAGATCCGCCCCTTCCTCTATTATTATTACCCCGTCGGGGCGGGCCATATACTTGTGCTAACATCACCTTGGTTTTGAGATCTTTCGATTTCTTCTCCTCCTGGCCCTTCGCCTCGTGCTCCTGACGCTCATAATACTGAGCGATGGTCAGAAGGGCCGTCGGTGTCACGGAGGACCAAGAACTCTCACTCGCTTTTAACCGGGCCGCAACTGCCGGTAGCAGATTGGCCACATATTTGTCCGCGAAAAGATGGCGGCCTGTGTCGTCAGTAAGCGACTGGCCACTAAAGTCATGAAATGTTTCTTCAAAGCGCGTGAAGAAATCTGCAACTGACTCGTCAACTTTCTGTTTACATGCTGCTAATATATTCCAGTCAATCTTTTTAGGGGGGATAATCGTCTTTAACTTAGTCACAATTGCAGCGGGGAGATCTAAAATACTCTGCGGCGGTTTCTGCGCGGGCTTCCTCTCCCTGTCTTCATCCTCAAGCTCAGACCACCGGGCCTTAAAGGCAACTATATCATCTACCTTTCGTACAGATCGCCACATATCCGGTGGTAGAATAAGACCAAAGAACAGGTCTATATCTGCTAAAGTCATAACGCAAGAATTCAAGGCCCCCTCTACTTCTTCATAGAAGGCCGCTGGATTCTTACGGGGGTCAGGCAATGCATTCTTCAATGCCATAACATCGGCTCTATGCCATGGAGTATAAACCCAATTATACACAAAATATCCCCTAGCATCGACAGAATTAATGTCCGGGCTAGTCCCCGCTCCTTTAGGAGGAACATACAAAGGCGCCGCCTCTCGCATTGGTTTAGCATGCACTACATCATCCTTATCTGACTGGGAGGTAGATGGGTAGCCCCCTGCCGCAACCGAATCCGACTGCTTCTCCGCCTCCGTTTGTTGGCGTGCTTTCTCTCGAAGGGCCAGCACCTCGTCCCGCAAGGCGAACAGCCGCCGAGCCGCCTCAGGAGCCTTAGAGGGAGAAAAAGCACCGTTACGTATTGCTCTAGCGTCCGAAGACACTTCGTCAGGCTCAAGAACATGAGAATATTTTCGGAAAGCAGTAATCACTTCCTCCGCGAAATGACCCAGAAAATACACTTTATCTCTCTCCTGCCACGGCCCCCAGGTTTGAAATAAGTCTTCCATGGATACCTTGCCTTTAAGCGCACGGAAGGAAAGTGTCCGAAGCTCAGCCATTTGCTCGGCCGACAGCATGGACCGTGTGTCTACCTTACCCGAAACCGGGTCAGAATCTTGCGGCCGTGGAGCAGATGCGCCAACATAAGGGGGCGGAGAGCGATCTAGCAAATAAAAATCATCATCAGAATTATTAAGGACAGGATAAAGCGGCTGACGAACAACATATTGACCCGAAACTTGTAGCCTACGCTCTTTCTCTTGTCTGTCCGTTTGCTCTTTGTCCTCCCGACGCTTCGCTTCCTGCGCTCGCACATGATCATTCTTTCGTTGCTCCTTATCAAACAGCGCTTTCTCACGTTTCTCTCGCTCACGCACTTCCTTCACCCATAATCGCACACACTCAAACATATCCTGACGAGCACGTCGCTTACACATACACTGTTCCACATACTCAATCTTACGTATATCAAACGATCCATACAAAGGCCATCGCAACTCAGGATCCTTCTTCGTGTATTTCCTCCATAACGTGCTGTACATTATGGAAGAAAGACCATGCTTCACGTACATATCCCTATTAGGAGTCCCCTCTGGGGGAGCTGGAGCAGATTCCTCGAGGTTCAACCGGTTTCCAAAACAGCAGCACCACTTACGGAGTGCGCTAAAAGCAGGCATGCTAGGAATAGTGCAAAATATGCAATATTATAAAGAAAATGGCACTTAATCGTTGCGCCGTTCAAAGTTTACACAGCTCTGGAGAAATTTCTCCACATTACCTGCCTATATGTGTTGCAACGCATATATTTTCACAAAGACAAATTCTAAATATGACTAGTCACCATCAATCAAACTCAAATAGCCAGACCAGGCTTCAAAACTCGGAGCAAGTACCGTACAACGGTTCTTACCAATCAAGAGTCCAGGTTCCAACTGCCAAGCTCCACAATCGCCCAAACGGCTCTCACGGCAGGACCGACAGAAGAGGTCTCAGTCGATGACCGGCGCCACCCAGACGGTCAGCTCGGAAGGAAAGGAAGAAAAACCTCGGGATGCCAGGGCTAAGACGCCGCTGGCAGTGATCACGTCCCCGGCCAAACTCCTCACCTTCGTCGCGACCAGTCCTTCGAGCATCCGAGTCGCCGATGAGCCCCACGTGACGGGCGCCAATTGACGAATACAGGCCCCAGCTAGGCCCGCAAAGCACAAGGGTTCGCTCTCCTGTAACGGAAACTATAAGGAAGTTGGCACGGAAACTGCAAAGTACAAAAACAACGTTTATTAACCCTTAAGGGTGGTCCTACAATCCACACAACACTCTTCAGTATTGCATGGAGTAGCACAAAGAACTTGCGTACATAGTCCCCTTTTATACACAGCAGAGGGGCTCATAGTGGGTGGATACAACATGAGGTCGAAGAACATTACCATTTATGGTCATTCTCGATACTGAATCAATACATGGGCGGAGCTAACATACTCTTTGGGCCCGCGAAAACACATGGTCAAGCAAAGCTAATTATAACAGATGTGGTCAAGTCTGGGCATGCGCCAGATGGACAAGAGAGCTATTTATAAACTGTTACTAGGCAGATTACAGGAGCAACTAACACAGAGGTCGGACTCTCCTCGTGACGAACACGTGGCAGCATGTCAATACAAAATGGAGTCCGGACTTCTGTCAACATAACGAAGAAAACACGATCTAAAAGGGGAAGCATTAATGTTTTCAGTAAATGCTTAATCACATTCTGCTTTAATTTACAACAGAGCCACCTGGCCCATCACATGACACCAGTCAGCCAACCAGCACACAGGCACACAGGAAGGTTAAACAGGAGAATAGCTACTTTCTAAAAAGTGCCATTCTCACACAGTGAATGTAAAAACCATCTTGCTAAAAAGATGTATAATTCAATTCTGAACACAGAGATACCAAACTTGGATTTTCTATCTTGCCCTTATGGGAAGATAGGCATGTAAACAGCCTTCCCCATTCTATCCTATGGGCAAGATAGCCTCTCAGCAGTGAAAAACTAAAATGGCTGTAATTCACTACCAGGGCATGTTACACACCTCAGTACATGCCCTACCTTTCAGATACACTGCACCCAGCCCAGGGGGGTACCTAGGGCCACCATAGGGATGCCTGACATGTACAGAAAAGGAAGGATAAGGCCTGGTCAGTGGGTGCACTGGCCAGGTCGACATGGCAGTCCTGGACTGCACATAGGCACTGCAAGCAGGCCTAAGACATCATTTTTAGGGCTACTCCTGTGGGTGGCACAATCAGTGCTGCAGCCCACTAGTAGCATTTGAATCACCAGCCCTGGCACACGCAGTGCACTTTACTAGGGGCTAACAGGTGAAACAAATATACCAATCATGGATAACCAATCAATATGACAATTTACCAAGGGAGCACTTGCACTTTGACACTGATCAGCAGTGGCAAAGTGCCCAAAGCATCTAAACCAGCAAAAAACGAAATCCAGCATAGCATCAAAAATACAGGAGGTAGAGGCAAAAAGTCAGGGGTAACCACGCCAAAGATGCCAGGTCTAACACGTGTCCCCTCCAGCTGAAAGTGGGGAGAACTACCCACCCTCTTGGGAGTTCTCATCGCTAAGGCGGAAAAACCTGGACAGACCATCAGCGTTGGCGTGTTCTGTACCGGGGCGGTGTTCCACCGTAAAGTCCATCCCCTGTAGGGAAATGGACCACCTCAACAGCTTAGGATTCTCACCACTCATCTGCATCAACCATCTGAGGGGCCTGTGGTCCGTCTGAACCCGGAAGTGAGTCCCAAACAAGTAGGGTCTCAGCTTCTTCAGAGCCCAGACCACAGCAAAAGCTTCCCTTTCAATCGCACTCCACCTCTGTTCCCTGGGAAGTAGCCTCCTACTAATGAAAGCTACAGGTTGGTCCAAGTCCTCATCATTTAGTTGTGAGAGCACCGCTCCCACTCCATGCTCAGAAGCGTCTGTCTGCACTATGAATTCCTTGGAGAAGTCAGGCGCCTTGAGTACAGGTGCTGTACACATGGCCTCCTTCAGGGCATCAAAAGCTTCTTGGCAGGCACTGGTCCAAATCACTCTCTTCGGTAACTTCTTGGAAGTTAGTTCTGTCAAGGGAGCAACAATGGTGCCATACCCCTTGACAAAACGGCGATAGTACCCGGTGAGTCCTAAGAAGGCTCTCACCGCTGTCTGGGTCTTGGGGGGTTCCCAGGCCCGGATGGTATCTATCTTGCCTTGTAGGGGCGCCACCTGGCCGCTTCCTACTTGGTGTCCCAAATACACCACCAAACCCTGCCCTATCTGGCACTTACTGGCCTTGATAGTGAGGCCTGCACTGTGCAGAGCCTTCAACACTGCGCAGAGGTGTTGCAAGTGTTCTTCCCAAGTGGAGCTGAACACAGCAATGTCGTCCAGATATGCGGCGCTGAATTGCTCCAGCCCGGACAGTACCTGGTTGACCAGTCTCTGGAATGTGGCAGGGGCGTTCTTCAACCCAAAGGGCATGACACGGAACTGGAAGTGCCCCTCTGGCGTTGAAAACGCAGACCTCTCCTTGGCCCCATCAGTTAAGGCAATCTGCCAGTACCCAGAAGTTAAATCAAACGTACTGAGGTAGTTGGCAGCTCCCAACCGATCCACGAGCTCATCAGCTCTGGGGATGGGGTGTGCGTCAGTCTTCGTGACCGCATTGAGCCCAGGGTAGTCCACACAAAACCTAAGTTCTGGAGTGGCACCTGGCGCAGCAGCTTTTGGTACAAGTACCACTGGGCTAGCCCAGGGGCTGCTGGAGGGCTCAATTACCCCTAGTTCCAACATCTTAGAAACCTCCTTCTTGATGCTGGCCCTGACCTTGTCAGCCACCCGGTAAAACTTCTGTTTCACAGGCATGCTATCTCCCGTGTCCACATCATGGACACACCAGTTGGTGATACCGGGGGTCAGGGAGAACAGAGATGCAAACTGACCCAGCACATGGCGACAGTCCCTCTGCTGTTCTGGGGTCAGGGTGGGCGAGAGGACCACTCCATCCACTGACCCATCTTGCTCCTTAGCTTCCAGGAGGTCAGGAAGAGGATCGCTATCCTCCTCCATCCCTGCATCTGTAGCAAGTAGCATTGTTATTTCAGACCTCTCAAAATGTGGTTTGAGGCCGTTCACATGTAGGACCCTCATGGGGTTCCTGGGAGACCGCAAGTTGACCAGGTAGGTCACTTCACTCTTACGCTCCACCACCTCATATGGCCCAGTCCACTTGTCTTGGAGCGCGCAAGGCTCCACTGGCACCATCACCCACAGCATCTGCCCAGGTTGAAATTCCACCAGAGTGGTATGCTGGTCATACCATCTCTTCATCTCATCCTGGCTGGCTTCCAGGTTCGCCTGAGCGAGGGCCCGGAAGCGCTGTGTCTGGTTGCGGATGGCCAGCACATAGCTGAACACATCCTGGGGGGTTTTCCCAGGGGATTTCTCCCAACCCTCCTTCACCAGACTGAGAGGTCCTCTAACAGGGTGCCCGTACAAAAGCTCAAAGGGACTGAATCCTAGACACTTTTGTGGTACCTCCCTGTAGGCAAATAATAGGCATGGCAAAAAGACGTCCCACTTCCGTCTCATGGGCACTGTCAGCCCCATGATCATGCCTTTCAGGGTCCGGTTGAATCTTTCAACCAACCCATTTCCTTGAGGGTGGTAAGGAGTGATGAACTTATAAGTTACCCCACACTCCTCCCACAGAGACTTCATATACCTGGAGATGAAGTTGGTACCCCGGTCAGATACCACCTCTCTGGGAAAACCCACACGGGAAAAGATCCCCATCAACGCACGGCCCACCACCGGGGCTGTGGTTGTCTTGAGAGGGATAGCCTCCGGGTACCGGGTGGCATGATCCACCAGGACCAGGATGAACCTGTTGCCTAAGGCTGTCCTGGGGTCCAGTGGCCCCACAATATCTATCCCCAACCGTTCGAAAGGGGTGCTCACTACCGGAAAAGGCTGGAGAGGGCCTTTGCATTTTCCTCCAGCCTTGCCACTTGCCTGGCAAGTCTGGCATGATTTACAAAAGGAAGCGACGTCCGTCGCCATCCCGGGCCAGTAAAAGTGGGTGGCAAGCCTTTGTCGGGTCTTGTCCTGCCCGAGATGTCCTGCAAGAGGCACGTCGTGAGCCAGACCCAGTAGGAAGTCTCTGAACCCTGCGGGTACCACTAGGGTACGTAATCCACTGGGCTCAGCAAACCTAGGCTCACTGTACAACAAGTCATTCGCCCAGTAGAGAAAGAAGTTCTTCGGATCAGCACCTGCTGCCTGGTCTGCAGCCTGGTGCCGCAGACCTTCAAGAGTAGGGCATGCCTTCTGCGCTCAGCAGAACTCCTCTCTGGAGGGACCACCCTCTTGCTGCCAATGGGTCAGCTCAGGTATGTCTCCCAGCTCAGCTACCTGTTCCCCTGTAGGCTCCAGGGCATCCCCCGCAGGTTCTGCTCCTTCCTGGACCGTGGGAACAGCGGGGTTGGACGCACCACGCCCCTTGCCCTTCCTCTTTCTGGCAGGGACCTGGGCCACTGTTTCAGGCTCCAGGTCTGCTTCACAACCCTGTCTGGCTGCCATGGACCGGGTGGTCACACAGACCCACTCAGGCAAACCCAACATCTCCAAATGAGCCTGGCGTTCCACCTCCTTCCATGGGGAACTCTCCAGGTCATTACCTAGCAGACAGTCTACTGGCATGGATGGACTCACAACAACTCTGAGAGGACCTGAGACCCCCCCCCCACACTCAAAGGGAACATGTGCTACCTTGCAAAGGCGCACAGAGTTGTCAGCTGACACTACAGGGTGAAGTACATCGGGAATGATCAGCTCCTCAGGGACCCACTGACACCTGACCGTGGTCACACTGGCTCCAGTGTCCCTGAGAGCCTCCACCCTCTTCCCATTGATGGTCACCCACTGCCTGTACTTCTTAGTGTTATCAGGGACAGGGGTTTCCTGGACCATCTCTGTGTCTCCTAAAGAGACAAGGGACATAACTGCTAATCCCTCCAAATCGCTAGAAATTAAATCCCCACCAAAAGCTACACTAGCTATACCCGGTGTTGGAGCACCAGAGGGTGCCTGGGATTTCTTGGGACACACAGGAGACTTGTGACCCAATTCCTGACAGTGATAACACCTAATGGGACCCTTGTTATCCGACCTGCCCTAAGGGGGCCAGGTTGGTTTGGGTTTTGACTTGGGGGGCTGGGACTGGTTACCCTGGGAACTGTTTTGGGGCTCTTGTGAGAACTCTTTTTGGTTACCCTTGTCCCCCCCACTCTTCTGCTGGGGACCCTGCCCACCTTTGGCAATGGTACCCACAATTCCTCTGTGGACCCTGGTACTGGTCCAGCGGTCCGCCTCCTTAGCAAGCTCAATGGGGTCCGTCAGCTTGCTGTCTAAAAGATGCTGGCGCAGCTCTGGAACACATAGACTACTCAAGTGCTCCCAACTAATTAAGTGTAACAACCCCTTATAATCAGTTACCTTGCTGCCCTTCATCCAACCTTCCAGTGCCCGCGAGTACAGATTCACACACTCCATCCAAGTCTCAGACTCTTTCTTCTTGGAGTTCCTAAACTGCAGTCTATACTGCTCTGAAGTTGGTCCATACCTGAGACATAGGGCCTCCTTCATATTGGGGTAGGTCATGGCACCTGCTAATTCTAAGGGCTCTAGAGCACTCCTCCCAGAAGCCTCAAAATGTTTCCACAGGCCCGCCCTCAATGCTGTTCAGGCACACCATTCATTCTTAACGCTATTTCATACGAGGTAAACCAGGCATAGATATCTTCACTCCTATTATAATTCTGTACTAAATCCTTGGGGATATATTCTTTACCCCCCTGCACTGGCTGTGCGCTGGCACCATTTGAACCGGACTCCACCTGCTTGGCCTTGATGTCCAGTTCTCTCATGCTCACTTCATGAGCCAGAAGCAATTTCTTCTCCTACAAGGCACGGGCATTCTTGCTCTCCTCCGCCGCCTTGTCTACCTCCGATTGCTTCATTTTCATTTTCATTATTTCCAATTCATGGTTTCTCACCCTTTGATTCTCCTCCAACTCCTCTGGAGTGAGCCCCCTACTGGAATGGGAGCTGCCAGCCCTTGAGACTGCTCTGCCCACGGGCAGATCTTGCGGAACAAAACCATCCTCTTCATTTGCACCACCTTCCTCTTGAGCCTCCCACCAGGCCTTCAAGATTCTTTGTAGAACATCCTTTCTAGCTCCGCTTTTCACAGGGCAACCAAGGTCTTCGCAGAATTGCTTGAGCTCCTCAACTTTGTACGAATACAAATCCGCAATGGAAAACTCCACTTCTGCCCTCTCACTTGTTGCCACCTGAGACATGATGCTCTTGAAGAGTTGCTCAAAAATAGAAATACAGTATGTGGTTGTCTGTTGGTCTGCACTCCTAGTGATGTACACCAATTACTGTGGGTCAAGTACAAATACAAGTTCAATCCTCACCGCTGACCACCAATGTTAGATCTGGAGGGTCTCTAGTTGGCAGGGTAGGTACCACTGTCCAAGTAGGGACCCTTGCTTCTAGTCAGGGAAAGGGGGATACACTGTTAAGATAACCCCTGCTCACCCTCTAGGTAGCTTGGCCTGAGCAGTCTAGGCTATCAAAGGCAATGTGTAAAGTATTTGTACCAACACTCACAGTAACACAGTGAAAACACCACAGATTTACTCCACACCAGTTTTAGAAAAATAAGGTATCTTTACTAAAAACTTCACAAGACCAAATACTACAGACAAACCAACATATAATTCAAAAAGGTTACTTTAAAGATAGTTCAAGAGTTTGCAGAAAGTACTCCAGGATGTAAAAGTCAGTGTCTTGCACAATGCGACTCTCAATGCACAAAATGCGACACTTTCGTGCCCAACAGTACCTGTTGTTGCGATAAGGTTCCCAAAAGCTATAACAAGGAAGATGGCAAAGGCGATGCGATACTCCTGAGATCCTGGGGAGGCTTTGCAGCAGCCCTGCTTCACGCAGCAGAGGTGGATGCGCCGGCTCCGATCTGTAGGGGGAGGATGCGATGACTTTGGCTTTCGTTGCGTAGGTTTCTTAGGGGGAAGCGTCACGCACAGGTACGATGCGACGATCTTCGGTGCGGCGCGGCGCGGACTTCGGGCGCCGCAACCCTCGATGCGTCACGGGACGGGACTCTGCGTCGACACACGCAGCGACTGGATACTTTCACGCACCGGCAGTGGTGTGGCTCTCAACTGGTTCTGCGACGACCCACGCAGCGTCAGGAATCTTCACGCACCGGGACGATGCTCGACGCACTCGGCGATGCGGGGACTCCGGGTGCTGCGATGACGCCGCAATGAAATTTTCCTCGCACTCTCGTTCTTGCGACACGCAATCGGATGATGCGTTGGGTTCCAGTTACTCTTTTTCACGCTTCTGCTTCCCAGCTCCCAAACACAGCAAAACGACCTCCTGAGGCCCCAAGACTGGGCAAGCACTCCAAGGCAGGTCAGAACTCCTTCAGCAGAGTTCCAGGGGAGCTGGTGGTGAAGTCCTTTTGTTCCTGGGACTTCTTAACAGGGAGCCAGCTCTTCTCAGGCCCTTGGAGATCAGAATCAAAAGAAGGGGACACAGCAAAGTCCTTCCCCTCTCCTTGGCAGCAAAGCAAAACAGCAAGCAGGCAGTCTTCTCCTCTTCAGTTCTTTCCAGCTTTCTCCTTGGCAGAGGTTTCTTCTTAGTTCCAAAGTGATCTAAAGTTAGGTGTCTGGGGTCCTCTTCTTATACCCCTCCAAGTCTTTGTCTCTCTTTGTTTCAGTGGGGGGATTCCCCTGCTCAAACCGGTTCCTGGGTGTGCTCTGCTCTGGAGCACCTGGTTCCTTTCAGAGTGAGGGGCAGGGTCGTTAGACGCTCAGCAGGAGGTCGAGCCTTCTTTGTGCCAGCAGAGGCAGAGTCCTCAGCCTGGCCAGCAGGGGGTGGAGCCAGCTTTGTGCTGGCAGGGGCAGCCCTATTCAAACCCAGGGACTACTCCTTCCACCCATCTAAAGCAGATCTCCCTATTCACCCTGCTGCTGACTCATCCAGGCTCCTGGAGCCACCTGGCCCATCACATGACACCAGTCAGCCAACCAGCACACAGGCACACAGGAAGGTTAAACAGGAGAATAGCTACTTTCTAAAAAGTGATTCTCACACAGTGAATGTAAAAACCATCTTGCTAAAAAGATGTATAATTAAATTCTGAACACAGAGATACCAAACTTGGATTTTCTATCTTGCCCTTATGGGAAGATAGGCATGTAAACAGCCTTCCCCATTCTATCCTATGGGCAAGATAGCCTCTCAGCAGTGAAAAACAAAAATGGCTGTAATTCACTACCAGGGCATGTTACACACCTCAGTACATGCCCTACCTTTCAGATACACTGCACCCAGCCCAGGGGGGTACCTAGGGCCACCATAGGGATGCCTGACATGTACAGAAAAGGAAGGATAAGGCCTGGTCAGTGGGTGCACTGGCCAGGTCGACATGGCAGTCCTGGACTGCACATAGGAACTGCAAGCAGGCCTAAGACATCCTTTTTAGGGCTACTCCTGTGGGTGGCACAATCAGTGCTGCAGCCCACTAGTAGCATTTGAATCACCAGCCCTGGCACACGAAGTGCACTTTACTAGGGGCTAACAGGTGAAACAAATATACCAATCATGGATAACCAATCAATATGACAATTTACCAAGGGAGCACTTGCACTTTGACACTGATCAGCAGTGGCAAAGTGCCCAAAGCATCTAAACCAGCAAAAAACGAAATCCAGCATAGCATCAAAAATACAGGAGGTAGAGGCAAAAAGTCAGGGGTAACCACGCCAAAGATGCCAGGTCTAACAGTCTTCATTTGTAACCACCCATGTCTACTGGCCCCTTTACTTCGATTGTTACACAGGACCTCTTATTTAGTCTGTAAGCACTATTTACTTTATTGAGTTCCTCTTACTGCAGGCCAGACATGCGCTGCTTCAGCTGAAACCACTTGTGTTTTTTTAAGCAGCATGGCTGCCCCGTAACACGGGCGCCAACTTTCAATCACTTTACCCCTGTATTATCTCGTGTCTGTTTCAACCCCCTCCCTAAGTAACATGGATTTAAAAATGATTAGCGAGTTAAGTTGTGAATTCTATGTAGCACATAATCGTGTGCTAATGGGCTGAAGCTGACAACAGCACATCTGTGTTACATGTCATCCACACTAAGCCACCTGACACATTGTTTAAAAATCCTGTTTTATTAGCAACAACAACATCACCTCCACCACCACATCCACCGCCACCAATACCACCAATGCCACCACCAATACCGCCACCAATACCACCACCACCACCAATATCACCCACACCAACACCACCAATTCCACCATCACCAACATCACCACCACCAATACCACCACCACCACCAATACCACCACCACCACCAATACCACCACCACACCAGCAATCCCACCACCAATACCACCAATCCAGTACCACCACCACTAATACCAATACCACCACCAATACCATCACCAATACCACCACCACCACCAATACCAGCACCACCAATACCAGCACCACCAATACCACCAATACCAATACCACCACCACCACAAATACCACCACCACCACCAATACCAGCACCACCAATACCAGCACCACCAATACCACCAATACCAATACCACCACCACCACAAATACTACCACCAGCACAAATAGCACCACCACCAATACCACCACCACCAATACCACCACCGCCAATACCAATACCACCACCACCAATACCACAACCAATACCACCACCGCCAATACCACCACCAAAACCAATATCACCACAATACCACCACGACCACCACCAATACCACCACCACAATACCACCACCACCAATACCATCAATAAAACCAATACCACCACCACCAATACCATCAATACCACCACCACCAATAACACCAATACCACCACCACCAATACCACCACCAATACCACCACCACCACCAGTACCATCATCACCAATACCAAAACCACCACCACCAATACCAATACCGCCACCAATATCACCACCACCAATACCAATAATGCCACCACCACCAATACCACCAATAACAGCACCACTAATACCACAACCACCAATACAACCACCAATACCACCAGCACCAATACCACCCCCCAATACCACCAGCACCACCAATACCACCACCACCAATACCACCACCACCACCAATACCACCACCACCAATACCACTACCAGCACCAATAGCACCACTACCATTAATACCACCACCACCAATACCACCGCTGCCAATACCAATACCACCACCACCAATACCAATGTCACCACCACCAATACCAATAATGCCACCACCACCAATACCACCACCACCAATACCAGCACCACCAATACCACCAACACCAATACCACCACCACCACCAATACCACCACCACCAATACCACCAGTACCAATACCACCAACCCCAATACCACCAGCACCACCAATACCACCACCACCAATACCACCACCACCACCAATACCACTACCAGCACCAATAGCACCACTACCAATACCACCACCACCAATACCACCACCACCATCAATACCACCACCACCAATACCACCACCACCAATATCACCACTGTCAATTCCAATACCACCACCACCAATACCACCACCACCACCAATACCACCACCACCACCACCAATACCACCACCACCACCAATACCACCACCACCAATACCACCACTACCACCAATACCATCACCACCAATATTACTACCACCAATACCACTACTACCGCCGCCACCAATAGTACCACCAATATCACCACTAATACAATCACCATCATCAATACCACCACTATTACCACCACCACCACCACCACCAATAACAGCACCACCAATACCAGCACCGCCACCAATATCACCACCACCAATACCACCACCACCACCAATACCACCACCACCATACCACCACCACCATACCACCACCGCCAATACCAAAACCACCACCACCAATACCACCACCAATACCACACCGACCAATACCAGCACCACCACCAATACTACTACCACCACTAATAAAACCACCACCAATACCACTACCACCACCAAACCCACCACAATTACCACCAATACCACCACCAATACCAGTACCACCACTACCAATACCAAAACCGAGACCGTCAATACCAATACCACCACCACCAATACCACCACCACCACCACCACCAATACTACTACCACCACTAATAAAACCACCACCAATACCACTACCACCACCAAACCCACCACAATTACCACCAATACCAATACCACCACCAATACCAGTACCACCACTACCAATACCAAAACCGAGACCACCAATACCAATAGCACCACCAATACCACCACCACAATACCAATACCACCACCACCACAAATACCACCACCACCACAAATAGCACCACCACCAATACCACCACCAATACCACCACCACCAATACCACCACCGCCAATACCAATACCACCACCACCAATACCACAACCAATACCACCACCGCCAATACCACCACCAAAATCAATATCACCACAATACCACCACCAATACCACCACCACCACAATACCACCACCAATACCATCAATAGCACCACCATCAATAACACCAATACCACCAACACCAATACCATCAATACCACCACCACCAATAACACCAATACCACCACCACCAATACCACCACCAATACCACCACCACCAGTACCAGTACCATCATCACCAATACCAAAACCACCACCACCAATACCAATACCGCCACCAATATCACCACCACCAATACCAATAATGCCACCACCACCAATACCAGCACCACTAATACCACAACCACCAATACAACCACCAATACCACCAGTCCAATACCACCCCCCCATACCACCAGCACCACCAATACCACCACCACCAATACCACCACCACCAATACCACTACCAGCACCAATAGCACCACTACCATTAATACCACCACCATCAATACCACCACTGCCAATGCCAATACCACCACCACCAATACCACCACCAATATCACCACCACCACCAATACCACCACCACCAATATTACTACCACCTATACCACTACCACCACCGCCACCAATAGTACCACCAATATCACCACTAATACAATCACCATCATCAATACCACCACTATTACCACCACCAATACCACCACCACCACCAATAACAGCACCACCAATACCAAAACCACCACCACCAATACCAATACCGCCACCAATATCACCACCACCAATAATGCCACCACCACCAATACCACCAATACCAGCACCACTAATACCACAACCACCAATACAACCACCAATACCACCAGCACCAATACCACCCCCCAATACCACCAGCACCACCAATACCACCACCACCAATACCACCACCACCACCAATACCACCACCACCAATACCACTACCAGCACCAATAGCACCACTACCATTAATACCACCACCACCAATACCACCGCTGCCAATACCAATACCACCACCACCAATACCAATATCACCACCACCAATACCAATAATGCCACCACCACCAATACCACCACCACCAATACAAGCACCACCAATACCACCAACACCAATACCACCACCACCACCAATACCACCACCACCAATACCACCAGTACCAATACCACCAACCCCAATACCACCAGCACCACCAATACCACCACCACCAATACCACCACCACCACCAATACCACTACCAGCACCAATAGCACCACTACCAATACCACCACCACCAATACCACCACCACCAATACCACCACCAATACCACCACCACCACCAGTACCATCATCACCAATACCAAAACCACCACCACCAATACCAATACCGCCACCAATATCACCACCACCAATATCAATAATGCCACCACCACCAATACCACCAATACCAGCACCACTAATACCACAACCACCAATACAACCACCAATACCACCAGCACCAATACCACCCCCCAATACCACCAGCACCACCAATACCACCACCACTAATACCACCACCACCACCAATACCACCACCACCAATACCACTACCAGCACCAATAGCACCACTACCATTAATACCACCACCACCAATACCACCGCTGCCAATACCAATACCACCACCACCAATACCAATATCACCACCACCAATACCAATAATGCCACCACCACCAATACCACCACCACCAATACCAGCACCACCAATACCACCAACACCAATACCACCACCACCACCAATACCACCACCACCAATACCACCAGTACCAATACCACCAACCCCAATACCACCAGCACCACCAATACCACCACCACCAATACCACCCCCACCACCAATACCACTACCAGCACCAATAGCACCACTACCAATACCACCACCACCATCAATACCACCACCACCAATACCACCACCACCAATACCACCACCACCAATACCACCACTGTCAATTCCAATACCACCACCACCAATACCACCACCACCACCAATACCACCACCACCACCACCAATACCACCACCACCACCAATACCACCACCACCAATACCACCACTACCACCAATACCATCACCACCAATATTACTACCACCAATACCACTACCACCGCTGCCACCAATAGTACCACCAATATCACCACTAATACAATCACCATCATCAATACCACCACTATTACCACCACCAATAACAGCACCACCAATACCAGCACCACCACCAATATCACCACCACCAATACCACCACCCCCACCAATACCACCACCACCATACCACCACCACCAATATCAATACCACCACCACCAATACCACCACCAATACCACATCACAACCAATACAACCACCACCAATAACACCAATACCACCACCACCAATACCACCACCACTACCAATACTACTACCACCACTAATAAAACCACCACCAATACCACTACCACCACCAAACCCACCACAATTACCACCAATACCAATACCACCACCAATACCAGTACCACCACTACCAATACCAAAACCGAGACCGTCAATACCAATACCACCACCACCAATACCACCACCACCACCACCACCAATACTACTACCACCACTAATAAAACCACCACCAATACCACTACCACCACCAAACCCACCACAATTACCACCAATACCAATACCACCACCAATACCAGTACCACCACTACCAATACCAAAACCGAGACCACCAATACCAATAGCACCACCAATACCACCACCACAATACCAATACCACCACCACCACAAATACCACCACCACCACAAATAGCACCACCACCAATACCACCACCAATACCACCACCACCAATACCACCACCGCCAATACCAATACCACCACCACCAATACCACAACCAATACCACCACCGCCAATACCACCACCAAAATCAATATCACCACAATACCACCACCAATACCACCACCACCACAATACCACCACCAATACCATCAATAGCACCACCATCAATAACACCAATACCACCAACACCAATACCATCAATACCACCACCACCAATAACACCAATACCACCACCACCAATACCACCACCACCAATACCACCACCAATACCACCACCACCAGTACCAGTACCATCATCACCAATACCAAAACCACCACCACCAATACCAATACCGCCACCAATATCACCACCACCAATACCAATAATGCCCCCACCACCAATACCAGCACCACTAATACCACAACCACCAATACAACCACCAATACCACCAGTCCAATACCACCCCCCATACCACCAGCACCACCAATACCACCACCACCAATACCACCACCACCAATACCACTACCAGCACCAATAGCACCACTACCATTAATACCACCACCATCAATACCACCACTGCCAATGCCAATACCACCATCACCAATACCACCACCACCAATATTACTACCACCAATACCACTACCACCGCCGCCACCAATAGTACCACCAATATCACCACTAATACAATCACCATCATCAATACCACCACTATTACCACCACCAATAACAGCACCACCAATACCAGCACCACCACCAATATCACCACCACCAATACCACCACCCCCACCAATACCACCACCACCAATATCAATACCATCACCACCAATACCACCACCAATACCACATCACAACCAATACAACCACCACCTATAACACCAATACCACCACCACCAATACCACCACCACTACCAATACTACTACCACCACTAATAAAACCACCACCAATACCACTACCACCACCAAACCCACCACAATTACCACCAATACCAATACCACCACCAATACCAGTACCACCACTACCAATACCAAAACCGAGACCACCAATACCAATAGCGCCACCAATACCACCACCACCAATACCAATAATGCCACCACCACCAATATCACCAATGCCACCAACACCAGCACCACCAATACCACCAATTCCACCAATACCACCACCTCCACTAATACCATCAATATCACCACCAATACCAATACCACCTCTACCAATACCAAGACCTCCACCTCAGAGCCTCTCGCTCACTGGTAATAGCAGGGGCACTGTACGAGGCCGGAGCTGCAGCCAAGACCATCCCTCCCTCCCTCCATGCCTGCCATAAAGCACAGCCCACCCTGCACCAGCAGGTGAAGCCAGGGCCCTACTACAGCTGGAGTGTTTTTATTAGGCCAGAGATAGCAATGACATTACGTAATGCCACACTGCACACTCATATCATGGAGAGGGCAGGGAATAACCCCCCTTCCTGCTCTTCCTCCTGGGCCACAAGAGTGTATTAACAGAGCGAAAGTTGTTGGAGTGCTTTGTTAGTGTTTATAGCCCAGATCATATATAACTTTCACTTCACACTTTGTGTCTGTGTAATTTAGAACACTTACACATCTTCTTCACTGCACTATTTATCACTACTTTGAAGATGTCGCAAGCCGGTCTCTTCCTCTGATATTTACAATCTAACAAGCGGTTGAGAAGGCCCTTTATTACAATGCAATAGGTCTTGCATTTGTGAGAGTTTAAGCTATTAGTATTGGAAATGACAATGCCTTTTATTTAAATAAAACCCAAAACATAAATAAAAGGCATTGTCATTTACAATGCCAATAGTTCAAACTGTGCCTGCATTTCATACGGCACAGTTTCTATGCCTTCCATACTTTAAATTATTTTGCTATTTAAAAACAAATAGTTGGCCTTTCAGTGCAAAACATTATTCAGTTCCATATCGTCTGCAGTAATCAACCTAGCTTTCTTCTAAACTCATACTTAGTTTGCCTTCCTTCATATCTAATTCTTCATAATAAGCTTCAGTAGGACAGAAAACGTCCTTCTTTCAAGTGTGAGGAGCGAGCAAATATAATAAAGGCTTTAATAGTGATTTATTTTATTGCTCGTAATCCCAGTTTAAACCTTATGGAACTAAGAGACAGATTTGGCTGGAAGGTTAAAAAATGATCTCCAAATTCTACTTTTCACTTCATCCCACATTTGTCCTCCCCACACTTGTGTGCCAAATGTTATTTGCAGGACTAATTTCTGCACATAAGCCTTAAGTAATTGTCTGAATGAGAATCCACTTCATTTTAAAGCAAGACAGAAAGATAATATTATGCTCTTCAAACTTGTTTGCATTCTCAAACACATACAAAGCACAAGTACAAAACACATCATCTTGTAAGTTAAATGGCCAATAGGGAAATGAAGGCAGTCAACCACAAACATGCTACCTTAGCTTACATCACATGCCACTGAAGCTAGAAAAATACCCTTTTTAGGTGTGGCTTGAAAGCTCAGCTGTCAGCATGACCTATTGTGACAAATTCTTCAATGTATACACATAGAGAGGGCTACTGAAATTCAGAAAAAGACTGAAGACCCATCTCTTCAAAGACCATTACCTCACTAAACAATAGGAAAATCAGTATACCCTGCCACCTATAAATTATTACAAACTGTTTCATAGGGATCATGCTCATTTTTCAGTGCTCTGTTGTTCACCAGTTATGTTTGTGCTACATAACATGTATACATTCATACATGAATACACATTTGCAATCATATGGAGGCAATTCAAAATGCGATCTTAGAACAGCGCTCATAGGCCCATCAGGTGTTTGTGTCAGGTTCAGGCGAGGAGGCCTATTAAAGTCCCTACTGTCCATGAACAACTAGACAAATGTGAAAGGTGGTTTACACACCTGTGGTAGACTTTGGGGGAAAACCAGGGAGAGAGAGTGAGAAAGAAAAACTGGACTGGCTCTCAATCTCGGAATATGTTTATCACAGGTGAGGGACGCCACACCACAACATCAGTGTTTGAGGGATTCAAGGTCACTGTGGGAACTTATCCCCAGAAACCATCTAAACCCAAATATTTTAACACCCCAATATGTACCAAGATAAATTTGCTCCACAATCTTCAGGTGATCTAGTGGTTAGAGACTACACTCCTCATCAGGGAAAACATTATTTAGCAGAGTTAAGCGGAATAAAATATTAGGCTCACAAAGGACTGGGTTCTAGATCAAAAATAGAGCAAAAAGGGTATTTTTTGCAGAGTAAATTAAAATGCAGTACAGAGGAAAAATGCATACGTAAAGAAAAATAAGAGATATAAAACTGTAGTGAGGCATTTCCTAAAGAAAAATTCTGAGTTAAAGACTCATGAAGAGCACCAACAGCATGACACGTCGCCTACAAGAAAAATGGTGAAGGAAATCCCATGAAACGCAAACTCCTGGAGGTTTTATAAATACATCACACAAGCTATTAATAGATTCTGTAAAATCAGTATGGGATGATCATGGTTAGGCTCGCTTTTGGTAAATCAGGAACAACAATGTAATAATCATTAAAAACTACACAGTTATTTAGCACTAACCCATTTGTGAAGGTAATAGAAATTCCGCTTGCTACCTCAGCAAGTACACTTCGGAGGTGCATAATACTAATAAAACATTACATGAACAATCTCTCCTAGAACACGTCTTCAGCGTAACTTCCAGCAGAAGTCCTTGGAAATGATACTGTGAGTACATCATGGAAGCATCGTTCATAATACACTGTTTCCAACAAAATGTTGTACATCGCTAATATAATGACATCATTCACTCGATGCTACATGAAAATAAGGGGAGAGATGACTTGGCAGTGGGACGCTGATTGGGAGGGGGAATTAGGAGAAGTTGAAAATTATTTACACTTCTAAGTGGCTTAAGTAACTTGTTTCATGTGCAACTTCATTAGTTCATCGGTTATGACTCTATCCATCATTACATAAACTCATTATTCAAAAGTAAGTTTCACACAATATTTGCACATTTTGCATATTTTGAAAAATGCTATAAAATAACTGAACCGGTTGTTGGGGAAACAGAGAATCACAGGTATGTATGCAGGTACTGGATGGAGTTTACTTATTAGCTATGAAAGGAATGCAAATTTAGCAGTTTTGGCAGCAGGGGCATATTAACAAGCCCATTATCGCCACTTTAGTGACCATTTTCAGCCGAAAAGCGGCGATAATGGCATCGCAGTATCAGCAAGGACACGCTAGCGCGTGTTTCCTTGTCGTAGCACCGGTTTTGCTTATGCCTTGCATCGCATCTCTAATGAAATCTAAAGTAGGTGTTCCCGAGCAAAACTACAGGGAATAAGTCGCTAACCGCACATCGCGGTATTTACAAGGCATGCCCTGACACACATAGCGATGTCAAAACCCGCGCTAACTGCGGTTATCGCTGATAGCTAACGTCTGCAGAAATGCAGACTTAGCTATATGTGTATTCGGGGGGGGGGGGTTGAATCTCAGGCTACAACCACCATGGGCTATTTACAAGTAATTCCTTATTGCTGCAGGAATATTGCTGGATTTCCAGCGATATTTCCGCATTTCGCCGGCTATCGCTTGATTTTTGTCGCCTGGGTGATAAGCGTTGTTGATAACGCGCTACCCGAGCGATAAAATCCAGGCATAGCCGGCGATAAGTAAAATCACGCTACTTGCGCATAGCGATATTTAGTGCCCGTTGTTGGTAATATGCCCCTAAGATACCAGATGCCACAACCCAGACCTATCAGTAGCTGAACAAGTAAGGGAGAGATAGAGACTTGATGGTATCAAGCACAGCAAAGTACAAAATTGGGAAAGGATGAGTAATGGGGAACCTAATGTCAGGGACCTGAGAGAGAAGACAACAACAAACATGAGGGATGAATAATGGGAGTGAAGTAGTGCTAAGAGAAGAGTCACACCAACTCATGTTTCCCGTTGAAGGCTTCATGTTAGAAATGAGAAATGACTTAAATACTGATTGTACTGTATGCCTGGAGGTGTACCAATTATCAAGAAAAGAAGAATCCCACCACCAATACCACCACCACCAATCCAGTACCACCACCACTAATACCAATACCACCACCACCAATACCACCACCACCACCAATACCATCACAAATACCACCACCACCACCACCAATACCACCAATACCAGCACCACCAATACCACCACCACCAATACCACCACCACCAGCACAAATAGCACCACCACCAATACCACCACCACCAATACCACCACCACCAATACCAATACCACCCCCACCAATACCACCACCGCCAATACCTTCACCAAAACCAATATCACCATCAATACCACCACCAATACCACCACCACCATCAATACCACCACCACCAATACCACCACCACCACCTGTACCAGTACCACCACCACCAATACCAAAACCACCAATAACTCCACCACAAATACCACCACCACCAATACCAATAATGCCTCCACCCCCTATACCACCAATGCCAGCACCACTAATACCACAACCACCAATACCACCACCCCCAATACCAGCAGCCCCACCAATACCACCACCACCAATACCAGCAGCACCAATAGCAGCACTACCATTAATACCACCACCACCAATACCACCACCACCACCAATACCACTACTGCCAATACCAATACCACCACCACCAATACCAATAATGCCACCACCACCAATACCACTACCACCAATACCAGCACCACCAATACCACCACCACCAATACCACTACCAATACCACCACCACCAATACCACCAGCACCAATACCACCAACCCCAATACCACCAGCTCCACCAATACCACCACCACCAATACCACCACCACAAACCAATACCACTACCAGCACCCATAGCACCACTACCAATACCACCACCATCAATACCACCACCACCAATACCACTACCACCAATACCACCACTGCCAATACCAATACCACCACCACCAATACCACCACCACCAATACCACCACCACCATTAATACCACCACCACCACCAATACCACCACTACCACCACCACCAATATTACTACCACCAATACCACTACCACCGCTTCCACCAATACTACCACCAATATCACCACTAATGCCATCACCACCATCAATACCACCACTATTACCACCACCAATACCACCACCACCAATACCACCACCAATAACACCACCACAAATACCAGTAGCACCACCAATATCACCACCACCAATAGCACCACAACCACAATACCACCACCGCCAATACCAATACCACCACCACCAATACCACCAATAACACCAATACCACCACCACCAATACCACCACCACCACCACCAATACACTACCACCACCAAACCCCTCACAATTACCACCAGTACCACCACTACGAATACCAAAACCGAGACCACCAATACCAATACCACCACCAATACCACCACCACCAATAACACCACCACCAATACCACTACCACCACCAAACCCCCCACAATTACCACCAATACCAATACCACCACTACGAATACCAAAACCGAGACCACCAATACCAATACCGCCACCAATACCACCAATACCAATAATGCCACCACCACCAATATCACCACCACCAATACCACCAACACCAGCACCCCCAATACCACCAATTCCACCAATACCAATACCACCACCACCACCAATACCATCAATATCACCACCAATACCAATACCACCTGTACCAATACCAAGGCCTCCACCTCAGAGCCTCTTGCTCACTGGTAATAGCAGGGGCACTGTACGAGTCCGGAGCTGCAGCCAAGACCATCCCTCCCTCCATGCCTGCCATAAAGCACAGTCCGCCCTGCACCAGGAGGTGAAGCCAGGGCCCTACTACAGCTGGAGTGTTTTTTATTAGGCCAAAGATAGCAATGACATTATGTAATGCCACACTGCACACTCATATTATGGAGAGGGCAGGGAATAACCCCCCTTCCTGCTCTTCCTCATGGGCCATGAGAGTGTGGATTAACAGAGCGCAAGTTGTTGGAGTGCTTTGTTAGTGTTTATAGCCTGGATCATATGTAACTTTCACTTCACACTTTGTGTCTGTAATTTACAACACATACACATCTTCTTCACTGCACTATTTATCACTACTTTGAAGATGTCGCAGGCCGGTCTCTTCCTCTGGTATTTACAATCTAACAAGCGGTTGAGAAGGCCTTTTATTACAATGCAAACTCCTGGAGGTTTTATAAATACATCACACAAGCTATTAATAGATTCTGTAAAATCAGTATGGGATGATCATGGTTAGGCTCGCTTTTGGTAAATCAGGAACAACAATGTAATAATCATTAAAAACTACACAGTTATTTAGCACTAACCCATTTGTGAAGGTAATAGAAATTCTGCTTGCTACCTCAGCAAGTACACTTCGGAGGTGCATAATACTAATAAAACATTACATGAACAATCTCTCCTAGAACACGTCTTCAGCGTAACTTCCAGCAGAAGTCCTTGGAAATGATACTGTGAGTACATCATGGAAGCATCGTTCATAATACACTGTTTCCAACAAAATGTTGTACATCGCTAATATAATGACATCATTCACTCGATGCTACATGAAAATAAGGGGAGAGATGACTTGGCAGTGGGACGCTGATTGGGAGGGGGAATTAGGAGAAGTTGAAAATTATTTACACTTCTAAGTGGCTTAAGTAACTTGTTTCATGTGCAACTTCATTAGTTCATCGGTTATGACTCTATCCATCATTACATAAACTCATTATTCAAAAGTAAGTTTCACACAATATTTGCACATTTTGCATATTTTGAAAAATGCTATAAAATAACTGAACCGGTTGTTGGGGAAACAGAGAATCACAGGTATGTATGCAGGTACTGGATGGAGTTTACTTATTAGCTATGAAAGGAATGCAAATTTAGCAGTTTTGGCAGCAGGGGCATATTAACAAGCCCATTATCGCCGCTTTAGTGACCATTTTCAGCCGAAAAGCGGCGATAATGGCATCGCAGTATCAGCAAGGACACGCTAGCGCGTGTTTCCTTGTCGTAGCACCGGTTTTGCTTATGCCTTGCATCGCATCTCTAATGAAATCTAAAGTAGGTGTTCCCGAGCAAAACTACAGGGAATAAGTCGCTAACCGCACATCGCGGTATTTACAAGGCATGCCCTGACACACATAGCGATGTCAAAACCCGCGCTAACTGCGGTTATCGCTGATAGCTAACGTCTGCAGAAATGCAGACTTAGCTATATGTGTATTCGGGGGGGGGGGGTTGAATCTCAGGCTACAACCACCATGGGCTATTTACAAGTAATTCCTTATTGCTGCAGGAATATTGCTGGATTTCCAGCGATATTTCCGCATTTCGCCAGCTATCGCTTGATTTTTGTCGCCTGGGTGATAAGCGTTGTTGATAACGCGCTACCCGAGCGATAAAATCCAGGCATAGCCGGCGATAAGTAAAATCACGCTACTTGCGCATAGCGATATTTAGTGCCCGTTGTTGGTAATATGCCCCTAAGATACCAGATGCCACAACCCAGACCTATCAGTAGCTGAACAAGTAAGGGAGAGATAGAGACTTGATGGTATCAAGCACAGCAAAGTACAAAATTGGGAAAGGATGAGTAATGGGGAACCTAATGTCAGGGACCTGAGAGAGAAGACAACAACAAACATGAGGGATGAATAATGGGAGTGAAGTAGTGCTAAGAGAAGAGTCACACCAACTCATGTTTCCCGTTGAAGGCTTCATGTTAGAAATGAGAAATGACTTAAATACTGATTGTACTGTATGCCTGGAGGTGTACCAATTATCAAGAAAAGAAGAATCCCACCACCAATACCACCACCACCAATCCAGTACCACCACCACTAATACCAATACCACCACCACCAATACCACCACCACCACCAATACCATCACAAATACCACCACCACCACCACCAATACCACCAATACCAGCACCACCAATACCACCACCACCAATACCACCACCACCAGCACAAATAGCACCACCACCAATACCACCACCACCAATACCACCACCACCAATACCAATACCACCCCCACCAATACCACCACCGCCAATACCTTCACCAAAACCAATATCACCATCAATACCACCACCAATACCACCACCACCATCAATACCACCACCACCAATACCACCACCACCACCTGTACCAGTACCACCACCACCAATACCAAAACCACCAATAACTCCACCACAAATACCACCACCACCAATACCAATAATGCCTCCACCCCCTATACCACCAATGCCAGCACCACTAATACCACAACCACCAATACCACCACCCCCAATACCAGCAGCCCCACCAATACCACCACCACCAATACCAGCAGCACCAATAGCAGCACTACCATTAATACCACCACCACCAATACCACCACCACCACCAATACCACTACTGCCAATACCAATACCACCACCACCAATACCAATAATGCCACCACCACCAATACCACTACCACCAATACCAGCACCACCAATACCACCACCACCAATACCACCGCCAATACCACCACCACCAATACCACCAGCACCAATACCACCAACCCCAATACCACCAGCACCACCAATACCACCACCACCAATACCACCACCACAAACCAATACCACTACCAGCACCCATAGCACCACTACCAATACCACCACCATCAATACCACCACCACCAATACCACTACCACCAATACCACCACTGCCAATACCAATACCACCACCACCAATACCACCACCACCATTAATACCACCACCACCAATACCACCACTACCACCACCACCAATATTACTACCACCAATACCACTACCACCGCTTCCACCAATACTACCACCAATATCACCACTAATGCCATCACCACCATCAATACCACCACTATTACCACCACCAATACCACCACCAATAACACCACCACAAATACCAGTAGCACCACCAATATCACCACCACCAATATCACCACCAATACCACCACAACCACAATACCACCACCGCCAATACCAATACCACCACCACCAATACCACCAATAACACCAATACCACCACCACCAATACCACCACCACCACCACCAATACACTACCACCACCAAACCCCTCACAATTACCACCAGTACCACCACTACGAATACCAAAACCGAGACCACCAATACCAATACCACCACCAATACCACCACCACCAATAACACCACCACCAATACCACTACCACCACCAAACCCCCCACAATTACCACCAATACCAATACCACCACTACGAATACCAAAACCGAGACCACCAATACCAATACCGCCACCAATACCACCAATACCAATAATGCCACCACCACCAATATCACCACCACCAATACCACCAACACCAGCACCCCCAATACCACCAATTCCACCAATACCAATACCACCACCACCACCAATACCATCAATATCACCACCAATACCAATACCACCTGTACCAATACCAAGGCCTCCACCTCAGAGCCTCTTGCTCACTGGTAATAGCAGGGGCACTGTACGAGTCCGGAGCTGCAGCCAAGACCATCCCTCCCTCCATGCCTGCCATAAAGCACAGTCCGCCCTGCACCAGGAGGTGAAGCCAGGGCCCTACTACAGCTGGAGTGTTTTTTATTAGGCCAAAGATAGCAATGACATTATGTAATGCCACACTGCACACTCATATTATGGAGAGGGCAGGGAATAACCCCCCTTCCTGCTCTTCCTCATGGGCCATGAGAGTGTATTAACAGAGCGCAAGTTGTTGGAGTGCTTTGTTAGTGTTTATAGCCTGGATCATATGTAACTTTCACTTCACACTTTGTGTCTGTAATTTACAACACATACACATCTTCTTCACTGCACTATTTATCACTACTTTGAAGATGTCGCAGGCCGGTCTCTTCCTCTGGTATTTACAATCTAACAAGCGGTTGAGAAGGCCTTTTATTACAATGCAATAGGTCTCGCATTTGTGAGAGTTTAAGTGTAGGAGAGTAGGATCTGCACTTATGTTGCCCCCACTTTTTTTCTGATGTTAACACTGGTTTCTGGCTATAGTCTGGCTGGGTCCCTGCTAATCAGGGCCCCAGCCTCTCTGTTCTCTCTAAACAACTTGGAGTGCATATTAGATGCACTAGTGATTGGATACTGTGGTACCTTATGAGCCCCTAGTATATGATACCTTAGGTACCAAGGGCATAGGTACTTCACAGGCCTACCAGGGGTTGAAGCATGTATTATGCCACCCCTGGGAAGCGGACTAAATCTGACACCACAGGCCTGCTACTGCAGCCTGGGTGAGGTAGTGTCAGCACTCCTCACTGAGATATAGGTTCTCTATATCTCACCTTACACACACATATAAACCTATCAGTCACCCCTAAGGCAGGCCCTATCAATCCTGAGGGCCGGGTGCTTGGTTTCCATGTGAGGGGGTGCCTCTGCTTGAGCAGGGCCTCTCTGCAGCCCTCAGAGTCTATTCTCTGTGGCTGTTTGTGGATGCGGTTAAACCATATACTCTTAAGTGCATTATAACCTCGCGGTAAATGCTAATTCTGGGATGGCTGCATCAAAACATGTTGTGTTTGGTGTCAAACGCTTTGGAATCATACCCCCACACCAGTAACTGATGTGGGAGTATGATCCCACCCTTCTAGAGGGATAGACATGTACCTACTGTGGAAACACTGTAGAATCCTGAAAGAGCCCTGGCATCACAAAATGGATGCCACCAGCACAGACACTGGGCTGCCCCCCTGCTGCTGACCGAAACTCACAGTGGAGGAAGCCCAACAATAGGCATCCTGTCACAGGGAGGTGTCACCACCTTCCAGACAGGATTTAGTGTATTGGGACTGGGTGGGTGCACTCCTAGAGTGCTTTGAAGTCCTGCACTGGGGGAGCAGTAGGCTCCTCTGTGCATATGCCAGCTCAAACCGGTTTGGGGCTACCTGCCCGTGCTCTAGCGTGAAACTGGACAAAGGGAAGTGGGTGTAACCACCCACTCCCCTGACCCTCCATAGGAGTGGTCATAGAGCTAGTCCCTCCCTTCCTTTTAGTATAAGATAGGGAACCCTTGCCATTGCAAACTAGATATCCCTGGACGACGCTCTGAAGAAGAATCCTGGACCTTCAACGTTCCACTACCTTTGGAAGACTGAAGAATCTCAGTTGGAGTCAAGGAGTGACTCCCCTGCTTGGCAGGCACCAAAACTTCGAATCAATGGTCGCGAACTTTCCCGCTCCCACCAGAGTCCGAAGTCCCTGCAGCCCCAGAAGGGGATTTCCTGACTTCTTGACGGCCATTGTGAGTCCCCAGCAGAGCTGAGGCGAGTGGACTCCACGAGTGACGAGGAACAGCAATACCCGGGTATCGTACAATATTTTCGAGTGCAATCCCTTCACAACATTCTACGAACTTGTGCATTGGACCACGTGTGGTCCAAGCCTCCAGCACAATTTCCACTGAAGATCAGAGGCCTACCTTGTCCCGAGTGACTGTGGGCTCCTGTGATGTGAATCCACCCGAGGCATCTGTGCAATCCCTTGCCCATTGGCTTGTGGGTCCTCTGAAGACTTTTCTATCAAACCAAAGGGCTCCCCTGGTTGTTCCAGACCTGCCCTGACTTACCCTTGCTGGGTGAGTCCCTCAGACCTTGCTGATCTGCACCGCTGACTTTCTTCACATTCCACGAGACTTGCTGTTGCCAAGGCTTTTTGGCTCCAATCCGGTTGCTGACACCTCAGTAAGCTGCAGACTTTGTGGTACACTACGAATCCAGCTCCTGGTTGTCGTCGACACCTCCTGCACCTCGTGGCTGAAGAGTCAAGACACCCGTGATCACCTGAAATCACCCAACGACTGTGGGCATCCATCTTCCTGGGCCCGGGTCACTGTCTCCTCTGCTTTAAGGTCTTCTTTCGTCTGAATCCATCCTTGGATTCCACCGGACACTTCTCCTGTCTTCACAAGCAGCAAGTCTTCTTTGGCTCCCATTGAAAATGAAGCCGCGACCCGACACCAAAAGACACCTATGCACCCGGCTTCCCTGGGTGAGGTAACTCGTGCACTCCGGTGCTCCTGTGTGTGTTGGCTCTAGAACTACTTACCCTGTAAGTGACTTGCTTGTAGACTCTCCCGAAGTATCCTAAAACTTTAAAATTCCAACCGCGACTTGCTCCATTGAAGTCTATTGGGATCCGCAGCTGTGTTCTCACACTGCATGCGTCTCCCGTGGGTCCTTTACTTACCTGCCTTGGGTGGATTAGTGAGGCCCCAGCGCTTCTGAAGACCTTAGGCCTTCTCCATTCTCAAGTCGTTCTTCTTATACCTCTTTTTTAGTTTAGGATCTGGTACGCCCCTAGGCCCCAGCCATATACGTGCTTAATTTGTTGTGAAACATTGATTTGTGCATATGTTCCTGACTTCTAATCTCATAAAGAGATTAGTAGAGTGTGTCTAGAAATAAATACATAGATATTTTATATATATACCTGTGTGGTTTCCTTTCATTTGGTAATTCAAGAGTTTATAAGGTAAAACAAGCTGCTTTACATTCCTCAGAGACTTAGCCTGAAGGCTGCTCTCCACAGCTACCACTAGGATAGCTTTCTTTAAACGGTTGTCTTAAACCTATCTACCATAAGAGTCGAATTGGACTGGTGCAAGGTGGCCACTTTAACTAGTGACCAGCATATGCCAGGCCAAGTTCTCACATTGATGGGCAGCGTGTGGGATTACAGCTTGCCATTGTTTTACCAGAAAATCTCTATTTGAATTACTAACTGAAAACCACTAAAGGTACTCAAGGTACATATAAAGTCAAGCTTAGTATCAACAAGTTCTACTGAACTTAGAGCTGTTTGTGAAGGGATAGCACACCCTTGCTACCGCTCAAGCTAGCATCAGTAGGCCACAAACTAGTGTAGGTAGTACAACACTGCACAACACTAGAATGTTCTTAAGGGCTGGAGCCAGTGGGTCCACCCAACCTCAGTATAAGGAGATGACTTTCTTTGACTTGAAAGCCATGTGTGCTGCAAGGCACCTGAGGATAGGACAGAGTCCCTCCACACTACACCTGATAGATCTGTTGACCACAAATGATCTTAGATTTGCTCTAGGAGTTAAGGGGTCTGAATCAGGGGGTGGGTCAGCTATAGTCTCTGGGTCAGATGATGAAAATAAAGATGACCTGGACTCTGTGGTTGAAGGGCCAGACCCACAGGGGTCTGAAAGGGACAGAGGAATTCTCCCTAAGAGAGCTGACAGAGTAGAAGAGAGGCCTAGGTCCCCTTCAGGGGAATCTGACCACTCACATCACTCTGGCAGAGAATCTGTCCACCAGAGGAACTCATACTTTAATAGAAGAGAGACCTCCTCTGAAAGAATGTACAAACTGCTGCAGTATGAGGAAGCAAGATTTGCCCTCAAAACCAAGCAGTTGGCATTGGACAAAGAAGCCTTTGAGCTCCAGAGAGCTTCTAGAAAAGAGGGGTTAGAACACCCTGGTGGCAGCAACAGTGTCCCTAGAGTCAGAGATTACATTCCAGACCATATGAACCTGTCCAAGATTGTTCCTCCCTACCAGAGTGGGATGATATCCACAAATGGATAACTGCTATGGAGCAGGCCTGTAGAGTACAACAGGTCCCCCAGACACAGTGGGCAGGAATCTTGTGGCTCTCCTTTTCTGATAAAGGTAGAGACAAGCTCCTCACTGTTAGAGAAGAAGATGCTGATGATTATGAAGTCCTGAAGAGTGCATTGATAGATGGGTTTGGCTTAACCACTCAACAGTACAGGTTGAAGTTCAGGGATACCCAGAAAACACAGATTCAGGACTGGACTGACCTTGTTGATTGTGCAACCAAGGCTCTGGAGGGTTGGCTGGTTGGTAGTAGAGTTACTGATTTTAAGGGATTGTAGAATCTTATGATGAGATAATAGATCCTTAATAATTACCAAAACCAGTTGTTGCATCAATACTTGGTGGACTCTGATCTGACCTCTCCCCAAGAATTGGGAAAGAAGGCAGACAAATGGGTCAGAACCAGGGTGAGGCAGAAAACCCAGAACCAAGGGGGTGACACCAAGAAGCAAGATCCTAAAGGCTCAGAGAAAGGTGGGGATAAGTAAAAAGACCAGAAGTCTTCACAAGGGCCCCAAAAATCTGCATCTGGTGAGGATTCACAGTCTAAAAAAGGGAAAGGCCAAAAGAAGCCCTGGTGCAAATTCTGTAAACAGAAAGGGCACTGGACTTCTGACTGTAACAAGTCCAAAGACCAAACCACCACCACTCCTGCCCCCAAGGCAACTGTTCCCCCTAGTGCAGCCACTGGTGGATGTGGTAATCAGAATAAGGGTGTAGTAGGGTTGACCCTGGGTTCTGAAGTGGACTCTGGCCTAGTCAGAGTGCCCATTCAGGCATTGCTGATTTGTGATGGGGACATTGATATGTACTTCCTAGTGAGCTCCAGTAATCTGGGCAAATACAAACAGCAGCCTGTAATAAATGGCAAATAGGCTTTGGCATTTAGGGACACAGGTGCTAGTGTCACCATGGTGGCAGAGGATCTTGTGGACCCTGGACAGATCATCCTGGGTGAAATGTACCAGGTTACCAATGCAAGCAATGTCAGGACCAACCACAGCCTGGCAGTTGTGAATTTCTCCTGGGGAGGGGTAAATGTCCTTAAGAAGGTAGTAGTCAGTGCAGACCTCCCTGTCAAATGTCTATTGGGCAATGATCTAGAGACTTCAGCCTGGTCTGAAGTAGAGTTATGGACTCATGCTGAGATGTTGGGCATACCTGCAGAGGTATTTGCTGTGACCAGGTCACAGGCCAAAATGCATAAAACTGAACCAGCTCTGGATCCTGAAAATATGGACCAGATGCTAACCAAGAAGAGGAGCAGTAGGGTTAAGGCAGTGCCTTCCCCTCTGTCTCAGATCACAGGTTCACCTCTTGAGGGAGGTGAAGCAGATCCTGAAGAAATGAACTGCCCCAGAGGGACTTGAGCCTGATCAGGTTGAGTTCTTGGAGGCAGGGGGACCTTCTAGGGAAGATCTGAGTAAGGAGCAACAGTGCTGCCCCTCTCTTGAAGCCCTCAGACAGCAGGCTGCTGCTGATGCTGCTGGGAGTGCTAGTGGGTCCCATAAAGTTTATTGGGATGAGGGACTCCTATATTCTGGGGCTAGAGATCCAACCCCTGGAGCCACCAGGAGGTTTGTAATACCTCAGAAGTGTAGGGGGTTCCTCTTGACCCTAGCACATGACATCCCTTTAGCAGGACACTTGGGCCAAAACAAGACCTGGGATAGGCTTGTTCCACATTTTCATTGGCCACATATGTCAGAGGACACAAAGGAGTTTTGTCGCTCCTTTGTCACTTGCCAAGCCAGTGGCAAGTCAGGTGGCACACCAAAGGCCCCCCTGATACTACTACCTGTGGTGGGGGTGCCCTTTGAAAATGTAGGGATTGACATTGTTGGTCCCCTTGACCCTCCAACAGCATCTGGGCACAGGTTTATCCTGATGGCAGTGGATCATGCCACCAGGTACCCAGAAGCAATTTCCCTGAGGACCACCACAGCCCCTGTGGTGGCAAGAGCCCTCATTGGAGTTTTCTCCACAGTGGGTTTCCCAAAGGAGGTTATATCTGACAGAGATACCAACTTCATGTCAGGGTATCTAAAAGCAATGTGGAAGGAGTGTGGTGTAAACTATAAATTCACTACTCCCTATCACCCACAATGCAATGGGTTAGTTGAAAGGTTCAACAAAACCCTAAAGGGAATGATTAAAGGCCTCCCAGAAAAGCTTAGGCAAAAATGGGACCTTTTACTTCCCTGCCTTCTGTTTGCATACAGAGAGGTTCCACAGAAGGTGGTTGGCTGCAGCCCATTTGAACTTCTGTTTGGGCATCCTGTAAGAGGTCCATTATGTTTGTTGAAGGAGGGCTGGGAGTTACCTCTCAAACCTCCCAAACAGGATGTGATGGATTATGTACTTGGTCTCCGCTCCAGGATGGCCAAATACATGAAGATGGCAACCAAAAACCTGGAGGCCAGCCAAGAACTACAAAAAACTTGGCATGACCAAAAGGCTGTGCTGCCTGTATGCCAGCCAGGACAGAAAGTGTGGGTGTTGGAGCCTGTGGCCCCAGCAGCTCCCCAAGACAAGTGGAGTGGCCCCCATACAATTGTTGAGCAAAAGTCACCTACTTGGTGAATCTTGGAACTCCCAGGAGCCCCCTTAGGGTGCTCCATGTCAACAGATTGAAACCATATGTTGACAGGGCTGACATGGGCTTGCTCATGGCAACTGATGAGGAACAGGAGGAGGAGAGTGACCCTCTCCCTGACCTGCTCTCACAGAACTCTGATGATGGGTCAGTAGATGGTGTTGCTTTGGCAAGCAGCCTCACTGATCATCAGCAAACTGAATGCAGACAAGTTTAGCAACAGTTTTGAGATATGTTTAGCCTGACCCCTAGTCAGACTTCCTGGTGCACCCATGAGGTGGACACTGGAGACAGTCTGCCTGTCAAGAGTAAAATCTACAGGCAACCTGACCATGTCCGGGACTGTATCAGGACTGAAGTCCAGAAAATGTTGGAGTTAGGTGTAATTGAGCCTTCAGATAGCCCTTGGGCTAGTCCAGTAGTCCTAGTGCCCAAACCTCATACCCAGGGTGGTAAGAAAGAAATTAGGTTTTGTGTAGACTACAGAGGCCTCAATGCAGTCACCAGGACTGATGCCTATCCCATACCAAGGGCAGATGAGCTAATTGATACTTTGGCCTCAGCCAAGTATCTTAGTACATTTGACCTAACAGCTGGCTACTGGCAAATCAAGTTAGCTGAGGATGCCAAGGCCAAAACAGCATTTTCAACCCCTGGTGGGCACTATTACTTTGTGGTGATGCCCTTTGGTTTGAAAAATGACCTGCCACTTTTCAGAGGGTGCTGAACAAGGTTCTGACAGGTATGGAAACTTATTGCTCAGCTGATCTAGATGATATTGCTGTCTTTAGTTCCTCCTGGCAGGATCACCTGGTCCACCTCAGAAATGTTTTGGAGGCCCTGCAAAAAGCAGGCCTCACTATCGAGGCCACTAAGTGCCAGATAGGGCAGAGTCAGGTTGTGTACCTGGGCCACCTTGTAGGTGGAGGCCAGGTTCAACCTTTGCAGAGCAAAATCCAGACCATAATGGAATGGGTTGCTCCAACCACCCAGACACAGGTGAGAGCCTTTTAAGGCCGGACTGGGTACTATAGGAGGTTTGTTAAGGGATATGGATCTATAGTGACCCCCTTAAATGATCTTACCTCAAAGAAAATGCCAAAAAAGGTTCAGTGGACAGCTAGCTGTCAGAAGGCATTTGAAGACCTAAAGCAGGGCATGTGCACTGCCCCCATCTACAGAGTCCAGACTACACCAAAAAGTTCATTGTCCAAACAGATGCTTCTGAGCTGGGTGTGGGAGCTGTACTGTCTCAACTGAATGATGAAGGTCAAGACCAGCCAGTAGCTTTTCTGAGCAGAAGGCTGACCCCTAGAGAGAAACGTTGGTCAGCTATAGAGAGGGAGGCCTTTGCTGTAGTGTGAGCCCTGAAGAAGCTGAGGCCATACTTGTTTGGCACTCACTTCATAGTTCAGACTGACCACAAGCCCCTCCTATGGCTCAAACAGATGAAAGGTGAAAACCCAAAACTTTTAAGGTGGTCCATTTCCCTACAGGGGATGGACTATACAGTGGAACATAGACCTGGGACCCAACATGCCAATGCAGATGGACTCTCAAGGTATTTCCACTTACAACACAAAGACTCAACTGGTAAAGGTTAGTTTAGTGTCCCTGCGTTTGGGGGGGGGGGTGTAGGAGAGTAGGATCTGCACTTATGTTGCCCCCACGTTTTTCTGATGTTAACACTGGTTTCTGGCTATAGTCTGGCTGGGTCCCTGCTAATCAGGGCCCCAGCCTCTCTGTTCTCTATAAACAACTTGGAGTGCATATTAGATGCACTAGTGATTGGATACTGTGGTACCTTATGAGCCCCTAGTATATGGTACCTTAGGTACCAAGGGCATAGGTACTTCACAGGCCTACCAGGGGTTGAAGCATGTATTATGCCACCCCTGGGAAGCAGGCTAAATCTGACACCACAGGCCTGCTACTGCAGCCTGGGTGAGGTAGTGTTAGCACTCCTCACTGAGATATAGGTTCCCTATATCTCACCTTACACACACATATAAACCTATCAGTCACCCCTAAGGCAGGCCCTATCAATCCTGAGGGCAGGGTGCTTGGTTTCCATGTGAGGGGGTGCCTCTGCCTGAACAGGGCCCCTCTGCAGCCCTCAGAGTCTATTCTCTGTGGCTGTTTGTGGATGCGGTTAAACCATATACTCTTAAGTGCATTATAACCTCGCGGTAAATGCTAACTCTGGGATGGCTGCATCAAAACATGTTGTGTTTGGTGTCAAACGCTTTGGAATCATACCCCCACACTAGTAACTGGTGTGGGAGTATGATCCCACCCTTCTAGAGGGATAGACATGTACCTACTGTGGAAACACGGTAGAATCCTGAAATGGCCCTGGCATCACAAAATGGATGCCACCAGCACAGACACTGCTGCTGACCGAAACTCACAGTGGAGGAAGCCCAACAATAGGCATCCTGTCACAGGGAGGTGTCACCACCTTCCAGACAGGATTTAGTGTATTGGGGCTGGGTGGGTGCACTCCTAGAGTGTTTGAGGTCCTGCACTGGGGGAGCAGTAGGCTCCTCTGTGCATATGCCAGCTCAAACCAGTTCAGGGGCTACCTGCCCCTGCTCTGGCGCGAAACTGGACAAAGGAAAGTGGGTGTAACCACCCACTCCCCTGACCCTCCCATAGGAGTGGTCATAGAGCTAGTCCCTCCCTTCCTTTTAGTATAAGATAGGGAACCCTTGCCATTGCAAACTAGATATCCCTGGACGATGCTCTGAAGAAGAATCCTGGACCTTCGACGTTCCACTACCTTTGGAAGACTGAAGAATCTCCCTTGGAGTCAAGGAGTGATTCCCCTGCTTGGTAGGCACCAAAACTTTGAATCAACAGTCACAAACTTTCCCGCTCCCACCGGAGTCCGAAGTCCCTGCAGCCTCGCAAGTGAATTTCTTGACTTCCCGATGGCCATCGTGAGTCCCCAGCAGAGCTGAGGTGAGTGGACCCCACGAGTGATGAGGAACAGCAATACCTGGGTACCGTGCACTATTTTTGAGTGCAATCCGTTCACGACATTCTACGAACTTGTGCATTGGACCACGTGTGGTCCAAGCCTCCAGCAGGATCTCCACCGAAGATCAGAGGCCTACCCTGTCCCGAGTGACCGTGGCCTCTGTGAAGTGAATTCTCCCGAGGAGTCTTTGCGATCTCTTGCCCTTTGGCTTGTGGGTCCTCTGAAGAATTTTCTATCAAACCAAAGGGCTCCCCTAGTTGCTCCAGGCCTGCCCTGACTTACCCTTGCTGAGTGAGTCCCTCAGACCTTGCTGATCTGCACCGCTGACTTTCTTCACATTCCACAAGACTTGTGGTTGCCAAGGCTTGTTGGCTCCAATCCGGTTGTCGACACATCAGTAAGCTGCAGAATTTGTGGTTCACTCTGAATCCATCTCCTGGTCATCGTCAACACCTCCTGGACCTCGTGGCTGAAGAGTCAAGACATCCGTGATCACCTGAAATCACCCGACGACTGTGGGCATCCATCTTTTTTCTGATGTTAACACTGGTTTCTGGCTATAGTCTGGCTGGGTCCCTGCTAATCAGGGCCCCAGCCTCTCTGTTCTCTATAAACAACTTGGAGTGCATATTAGATGCACTAGTGATTGGATACTGTGGTACCTTATGAGCCCCTAGTATATGGTACCTTAGGTACCAAGGGCATAGGTACTTCACAGGCCTACCAGGGGTTGAAGCATGTATTATGCCACCCCTGGGAAGCAGGCTAAATCTGACTTTGCTCACTGTCTCCTCTGCTTTCAGGTCTTCTTTCTTCTGAATCCATCCTTGGATTCCACCGGACACTTCTCCTGCCTTCACAAGCAGCAAGTCTTCTTTGGCTCCCATTGAAAACGACGCCGCGACCCGACACCAAAAGACACCTATGCACCCAGCTTCCCTGGGTGAGGTAACTTGTGCACTACGGTGCTCCTGTGTGTGTTGGCTCTAGCACTACTTACCCTGTAAGTGACTTGCTTGTAGACTCTCCCGAAGTATCCTAAAACTTTAAAATTCCAACTGCGACTTGCTCCATTGAAGTCTATTGGAATCCGCGGCTGTGTTCTCACACTGCATGCGACTCCCGTGGGTCCTTTACTTACCTGCCTTGGGTGGATTAGTGAGGCCCTAGCGCTTCTGAAGACCTTAGGCCTTCTCCCTTCTCAAGTCGTTCTTCTTATACCTCATTTTTAGTATATGGTCTGGTACGCCCCTAGGGCCCCAGCCATATAAGTGCTCAATTTGTTGTGATACATTGATTTGTGCATATGTTCCTGACTTCTAATCTCATAAAGAGATTAGTAGAGTGTGTCTAGAAATAAATACATATATATTTTATATATATACCTGTGTGGTGTCCTTTCATTTGGTAATTCAAGAGATTATAAAGTAAAACAAGCTGCTTTACATTCCTCAGAGACTTAGCCTGAAGGCTGCTCTCCACAGCTACCACTGGGATAGCTTTCTTTAAAAGGTTGTCTTAAACCTATCTACCATAAGAGTCGAATTGGACTGGTGCAAGGTGGCCACTTTAACTAGTGACCAGCATATGCCAGGCCAACTTCTCACATTAAGCTATTAGTATTGGAAATGACAAAATGCCTTTTATTTATGTTTTAAAACCCAAAACATAAATAAAAGGCATTGTCATTTATAATGCCAATAGTTCAAACTCATGTGAATGCAAGACCTATTGCATTGCAAATGCTTGTTTTGGTTTTGTTGTTTATCTGTGAGGACATTAAAAACGTGCTCAGTCTTCTCTATTCCATTTAAGATACTTTGCTAATGATGCTTTTATAATAGACTTAGTATGGTCTTAAGAAAAGTGTGTTTTATTTAGCTATCTAAAATAATCAGGTAACCTAAAATCTTTCACTTCCCATGTCTCACATTGCCTGCATCTCATACGGCACAGTTTCTATGCCTTCCATACTTTAAATTATTTTGCTATTTAAAAACAAATAGTTGGCCTTTCAGTGCAGAACATTATTCAGTTCCATATTGTCTGCAGTAATCAACCTAGCTTTTTTCTAAACTCATACTTAGTTTGCCTTCCTTCATATCTAATTCTTCATAATAAGCTTCAATAGGACAGAACAGGTCCTTGTTTCAAGTGTGAGGAGCGAGCAAATATAATAAAGGCTTTTATAGTGATTTATTTTATTGCTCGTAATCCCAGTTTAAACCTTATGGAACTAAGAGACAGATTTGGCTGGAAGGTTAAAAAATGATCTCCAAATTCTACTTTTCACTTCATCCCAGATTTGTCTTCCCCACGCTTGTGTGCCAAATGTTATTTGCAGGACTAATTTCCGCAAATAATCCTTAAGTAATTGTCTGAATGAGAATCCACTTTATTTTAAAGCAAGACAGAAGGATAATATTATGCTCTTCAAACTTGTTTGCATTCTCAAACACATACAAAGCACAAGTACAAAACACATCATCTTGTAAGTTAAATGGCCAATAGGGAAATGAAGGCAGTCAACCACAAACATGCTACCTTAGCTTACATCACAAGCCACTGAAGCTAGAAAAATATCCTTTTTAGGTGTGGCTTGAAAGCTCAGCTGTCAGCATGACCTATTGTGACAAATACTTTAATGTATACGCATAGAGAGGGCTACTGAAATTCAGAAAAAGACTGAAGACCCATCTCTTCAAAGACCATTACCTCACTAAACAATAGGAAAATCAGTATACCCTGCCACCTATAAATTATTACAAACTGTTTCATAGGGATCATGCTCATTTTTCAGTGCTCTGTTGTTCACCAGTTATGTTTGTGCTACATAACATGTATACATTCATACATGAATACACATTTGCAAACATACAGAGGCAATTCAAAATGAGATCTTAGAACAGCGCTTCTAGGCACATCAGTTGTTTGTGTCAGGTTCAGGCAAGGAGGCCTACTAAAAGTCCTTAATGTCCCTGAACACCTAGACAAATGTGAAAGGTGGTTTACACACCTGTGGTAGACTTTGGAGGGAAACCAGGGAGAGAGAGTGAGAAAGAAAAATTGGACTGGCTCTCAATCTCGGAATATGTTTATCACAGGTGAGGGACGCCACACCACAACATCAGTGTTGGAGGGATTCAAGGTCACTGTGGGAGCTTATCCCCAGGAACCATCTAAACCTAAATATTTTAACAACCCAATATGTACCAAGATAAATTTGCTCCACAATCTTCAGGTGATCTAGTGGTTACAGACTAAACTCCTCATCAGGGAAAACATTATTTAGCAGAGTTAAGCGGAATAAAATATTAGGCTCATAAAGGACTGAGTTCTAGATCAAAAACAGCAAAAAAGGGCGTGGCTTGGACGCCGTCTAAGATGGCCGCCTGATCCCGGAGCTCCGCCGTGTCGGGACGGACCATTTGTTCTTTACGGCGTCATTGGTGCTTATTCATCGCGCTCTTCGTGTGTTCCTGGGAGCGGAACATGTTGTGAACCTGGTGAGCCCATGAGAAACCTTCCACATTCCTGAAATGCGTCATTTTTTTCGTGTTGTTTGAACGCTTCAGCGCGGCCGCCATCTTGCGTTCAATGCGTAGCCTGTGTGGAGTTAGTGCGTTCGGCATTGACGCTGGTTTCTCATTACTGCAATTTGTTCGCTGCGCTTGTGGGGGAAGCAGCTTACTCCTGTTCTGCAAATAATATGTCTATCAATGACTGTCCTTCCTTATGCTTCCCCCAAGTGAAAAAGTACCGACACGCTGGTCAGTTATACACGGTCTGAGTGAGAGACTGTTGGAATCTTAAAATGCACCACACATTTTCTTTCTAATACCAGATCATGAGGATTATGTGGGCTGGCACAGGATTCCCATCTTTTTCCTGCACAGGTCAATGAACATGAGGCGCAGTTGTTGACTATGATGATCACCTGACTTTGGACTTTGCTCTGTTGGATTAAGCCTTTATTACTTTTTCATTTTCCATCAACTTTTCCTGACAACTTTTGTGATTGGTGTCTGGCACGCACTTGGTAGAGCCAAAAGAACATTTGCGCTTTTTCCACTATTTTATTTTTGTCACACTCTGCAATTGTCCAACGCGTTCTCTTTTTGACGCCATTTGGCCAGCGGTGTACTGTCTATGGGTCGCCTGTGTATTTATACGACATCCAAATTTTTCTTGGCCTCTTCCACAGGATTAATGTGTTTCTAGTTCAGCCTGCATGTGATATCTCTCATTATTTATCCTGGTCGTCCACTTTCTGCAAGGATTTTATTGTCTCTTTCAACTCAACTGTGAAATTCTCATCGCTTCGTTCAAACTGTGTTTGGGACTGTTTTGATACGGATTGCCTGCCTTTGTATTTGCTACTCAGCTGCTTTTTTCTGGCGCAAGGTTTTACTTTACCCCATTTTTTCTTTTTCTGATCATTTGAGTACTTATGGGGAAATTACGTTCTCCTAAATTTGTCTTTGTGCCTTCGAAGAGCTCTCCTACGGCACTATCTTCCTCTTCTTCATTAGCTGAATCTTCTTCTACCTCGGACCAGATGGCGGCAGCAGCCCCTCACTGTTCCTCTTTGCAACAACCAAACTCAAACAAGTCTTCTCCCTCCACTGCACCATCGAAGCGTTTGAAACAGAACTCCCCCCCTCCTCCTGACAAGCCGTCTCCTCCTATCTCCATGGAGCTACTGTTGGAGGAAATACGTGCTCTGCGTCCGTTTGTGGAGGAGACCAATAATAAAATGCAACTTTTTGAGGCAAAATGGTCAGCCATGGACAATAGAGTATCTTCGGTGGAGCAATAGATTCCGGAGATCCAAGTCAATTCTCGGCGTATTGCCTCGCTAGAAAAATCTGTTCTAACCCTCCAACAACACACTGAGGACTTAGAGAATAGAAATAGGAGGAATAATCTACGTATTTATGGGCTGCCGGAGTCTTTGGAGGGAGATGATCCTGTCTCGTTTTTCTCCTCCTTTCTGCTGAAACTTTTGGATATCCCTCCTACCACTTCCTTAACTATCCAAAGAGCTCACAGACTTGGCCCTCGTTCATCATTTTCAACTAAACCACGAGGAGTCATCATTCTTTTTCTGAAATTCACTGATCTCCTTCTGGTCCTTTCTGCGGCTAGAGCTAAACACCAAATTTCCTGGTTGGGACAGAGAGTATTCTTCTCTCAAGATGTCTCTGCTGCTACTGCTGCGAGAAGGAAGGAGTTCTTGAATCTTCGGGCTCCTCTACGCTCTCTTGGTGCCAGATATGGTTTATTTCATCCTTGTATCTTCAAAGTTACCCATCAAAATCAGACTTGGACTTTCCATGATCCTGCTGAACTCAAGAACTTTATTCATATTCAGACTAATGCTGGCATGGACATCTCCACTTCTGCTAATGGCTGATAATTTAACTTACATTTTTTCTTTCAGGTTCTCCGGATTTTGTTCCCACATTGCCTTCTATTTGTTGTAGTGTTGGCTTGTCTTTGAATGGTCTTTAAATCTACTCTTGTTATTATTCTCATTTTATTTATTGGCTTATATTTCCCTTTCACGCATTTTTGTTTCTATTGTTATTTCTTTCTTTATAACTGTTTATTTTACCTTTCTTCCTTACCTAGGTCGACTGGTGTGTTCCTCTTCATTCCATATGGTTTGTCCTATTCATCTTCCATCCTGATTCGGTTGTTCTCCTGGCTTTGGGAGGTCAATCTTGTCGATTCCTTCCACAACTCTGTCATCCTTTTTATGTCCCCCTCAGGTATGTTACTTTCAGTCATCCTTTTTGGATATGTACTGTCTCTTTTTGTACTTCTTTCTTCTCATCCTTCCCCTTCTTTCCTTTCCCTTTTGTTTCACTTGTTATTTATTTTTGTCTTGCCTTTATTTGCACTATTATTCTTTCTTTCTATTTTTCTTCTTTCAATTTTTATTGGTTATGTTCCAGTTTTGCATTCTTTATTTTTCTCTTCCTTTACCGTGACTCAGCCTTCTTATCTTGCTTCTATTCTCTTTCATTGTTTGACATTTTTTCTCTTTTTAAATGTTGTTGTAGGTATTGTTCCTATTAATGTTTTACAGTGTTTAAATTCAGAGTAATTTCCTGGAATGTAAAGGGTTTTATTAATCCCATTAAACGTCAGAGGATCCTTTCCCACCTCGCTTCATATAACCCTGACATTGTCCTATTACAAGAGACTCACCTCTCGGAGGCTGAATCTCTCAAGCTAAAGCGTGGATGGGTGGGTACGGTGTTATTTTCTCCCTCTACCAATAAGAAGAATGGTGTCGTTATCTTGTGTCATAAACGGTTAAAATGTGAGGTTTTATTACAAGAAACATATTCTGATGGTAGGTGGATACTTGCTAAATTATCGATTAACTCTATTCTTCTGACTGTTTTCAATGTCAATGGCCCTACACAACCCGATTTACTTTTCTGGCCCTCAATTACGAACAAATGTATTCAACATAGATATGACCTCTTTATTCTCGGTGGTGATTGTAACCAGATTGTGGACCCTTTCCTTGACCGTAAGTCAACGGTTCGGTTCATACCTCACAAACCTCACAAACAATTTCTAGATACTATTTCTCAATCACATCTCACTGACTCTTGGAGACTTTCACACACTGACACCCATGACTATTCCTTTTTCTCTCCTCCTCATTCATCTTTCTCTCGCCTTGATTATATTTTTCTTTCTCTCTCCTTATCGCAAAACCTACTATCTTCTTCTATTGAACCTTTTTCTCATTTCGGACCATGCCCCTATTGTAACGGATCTTGACTTCCTTCCTCCACATCCCAAGCCTTCTCGTTGGCGATTTAATAATTCTCTTCTTACTGATCCTTTTTTCTCCTCTTCTTTTCGATCTTTTGTTACTGAGTTCTTTATGATAAATGATGTTTCTTACATTTCCCCCCATTCTCTTTGGGACTCTTTAAAGCCACAGCTCGCGGGTTTGTTATTGATTTTGTTTCCAAGAAGAAGAAACGTTTTCTTCAGAAGCAGAAAACTATATTACCCATATTAAATCTTTGGAGCATAAGTTTTACTCTTCTCCTACTAATTCCGTCCCTCCGGATCTCATTCGTGCCAAGCTCGAATACAATAAAACTACTACTGACAATGCTTCGTCGGTGCTTCTTCGTAGTAGTGCTCGTTACTATGGCGGACGCAATAGGGCAGGGAAACTCCTAGCCAATTATCTTAAGTCACGCAAGGAGCGCTCCTTTATTGATTCTATCTACTCTTCTGACAACACTTTACTACATAAAGCTCAGGATATTCTTGACCAGTTTCAGTTATTTTATTCTACTCTTTACACGCCGGAAGCTACTCCCTCTCCCTCTCTTGTCCAGGATTATTTTGACAAACTTCCTAAGCCCTCGATTTCTCATCTTAATTTCCCAGACCTGGAAGTTGATCTCTCTTTACATGAGCTCTCTGTGGCTTTGAATACTCTCACCAAAGGTAAAACCCCAGGTCCTGATAGTTTTTCAGTTGAATTCTGTCTGCACTTCTCTGACCTCTTACTCCCCAAACTCCTTTCTCTCTTTCAATCGTTCTATTCGCTGGGTAAGGCCGAGGGTACATTTCAAGAAGCCACCATTTGTCTCATCCCTAAGGATGGTCGCGATCCCAAATTCTGCAAGAACTATCGCCCGATCTCTTTAGTAAATGTGGACTATAAGTTGTTTGCTAAAGTACTAGCGTTACGATTAGACCCCCTCATGCCCCATCTCATCGGTAAGGAACAATGTGGTTTTGTTAAAGGCCGGCTTACCTCTGATAATTCTCACCTCTTCCTTAATGTTTTAAATAAGGTTCCATCTCTCTCTATTCCCTTAGCGGTTATTTCTGTTGACGCAGAGAAAGCCTTTGATGGAGTTGATTGGTCTTTCCTATTTGCTTCATTGCGTTGGCATGGTTTTGGTCCACATTTCATCTCTCTTATTTCTCTGTTGTATTCCTCCCCTAAAGCTTCGGTTTTGGTCAACGGTCAAGTTTCCTCATATTTCCCTCTTCAGTGGGGTGTTCGTCAAGGTTGCCCCTTATCCCCTTTACTTTTTGTCCTTGCCCTTGAACCCTTTTTGTCTTCTATCCGTAACAATGATTCTATTTTAGGTTTTCCTTATGGCGATAATCAATTGAAACTCTCTGCGTATGCTGATGATATTCTTCTATTCATTTCTGCTCCAGAAACTTCTATTCCCTCTCTACTCTCTGAGTTCGATTCTTTCTCGCAGGTCTCGGCTTACAAAATTAATTCGGATAAAACTGAGATTCTCCCTCTTATCAAATTTTGCACCCCTTCTGTCTTTTCCTCTACTGGATTTGCTTGGAATAGTTCCAAAATTAAATACTTAGGAATATGGTTTTCCAACTCTATTTCCTCCTCAATTACCTTAAACATGTCTGCGGTTTTGTCTCATATTGAACAATTATTTTCCTCCTGGTGTCTCTTGGACTCAATCAAGATGATGATAGCTCCCATTTTAATTTACATTTTTTCTATGTTACCCGTTCATATCCCCGCAATTTATTTTAAACGCATTGATTCTTGTTTGTCAAGATTTCTTTGGAACAAAAGGAAATCTAGAATCTCTTTAGCACGGCTTCGTAAATCCAAATCCAATGGTGGGGTCAATTTCCCAAACTTTCGTCTCTATCATAAATCTTTTTCTCTTCGTCAGGCGTCCAGATGGCTGGCGTCCACTCCTTCCCCTCTCGCTCCTCTTTGGCTTCACATCGAGCAAACATTGTTGTTGCCCTTTTCTTTCGGAGAGATCATACACTTCTCTGCCAAAGCTCCGCACTCATCATTTCCTTTATTTAAACATACCTCTTCTATTTTAAAGCCTCTTTTTAATCCTACACCTATTACTCGAGAGTCTTTTCTGGGTTCCACTGTCTGGTATAATTCACTTATCCTTATAAATAATAGACCCATCTTCTGGAAAGCTTGGAGGTCTGAAGGCATCATTTGGGTGAACCAATTTTTTGACGGACCTTCTCCTTGTTCCTTTCCCCAATTTCAGATGTCCTTTCACTGTCCTCGTTCCTTTTTGCAAAAATTTGTTACTCTGGTGACACTTATTCTTGATCTTTTCTACTCTCTTCCTTCTTCCCCTTCTTCTGTTTCCCAAGCTCCTCTTCTTAAAATTCTTTCTGCACTCCCCAAAGCTTCTTTTATCTATAAATTATTTTCCTCTCCTAATCCAGATCGTCTTAAATCTAAATTGGAACTCTCTTGGGAGGCGGATTTGGGTTGTGTTTGGTCCGTTGCCCTATGGGATAAACTCTGGTCCAGATCTTTGAAAATTTCCCGTTCTGCTTCCCTCACGTAATCTCTATTCTACCTGTATCACAGGCTATATCTCTCTCCACTTTCTCTAGCCCGTTTTTCCTCCTCTACTGAGTCTAGCTGTTGGACATGTTCTGCCCCTAACGCTAACCTCTTTCATCTTTTATTCTTATATCCTTCTGTTTCTCAAATCGGGAATATTGTTTGGCTATACATCTCTCGTATTTTCACAATCTCACCTCAGTATTCTATATCTACCCTTTTTCTTGGCAGTTTATCTGATTCTCTAGATCTTCCTCTACACTCTCGTGGTCTTTTTGACCTTATGCTTGCCTTAGCTTTTCAGCACATCTCCTCTAACTGGAAGTCCCTAACAAAGCTCTCCATGCGTTGTTGGTGGAATTCTCTATGTCACTTTCATAGGCTTGATACCGCTTTTGCTTCCTCCTGTAATCCTACACACAATAGGGATCTCTTCTGGTTACCTCTTACCTCATACTTAGACCGGATGGTTCGCAAGAATGTATCAAGTATCACTTCGGAAAAGTTTGATCCGCCTTGAGGAAATTGCATCTTCTTCTCTTATAGTAATAGTATAGGATTTATTTATTGTTATAATTGTTCTTTCGTGTTGCATTTTGATTATTGTTTTACCTACAGCACTTACTCTTTAAAGCATAATTCTGTATTTTCATAATACATTGTTATCATTTCCCCCTTTCCCCCCCTTTTTTATTTCTTTACCTCCCTCCTGTCTCTTCCCTTTCTACTGTTTTTCCTTAAAAATCTGTATAAAAATGCTTTTGCTCGTTTCTTTCTGATATTAGCTTGTTTATGCTATTTATCTTCTATTTGCGTATTTCTTATGCCTTTGCTGATATCTTTGTATTAACATTTCCTTGAATAAAGCTTTTCAAACACAAAAAATAGAGCAAAAAGGGTATTTTTTGCAGAATAAATTAAAATGCAGTACAGAGAAAAAATGCATAAGTACAGAAAAATAAGAGATATAAAACTGTAATGAGGCATTTCCTAAACAAAATTTCTGAGTTAAAGACTCATGAAGAGCACCAACAGCATGACACGTCGCCTACAAGGAAAATGGCGAAGGAAATCCCATGAAACACAAACTCCTGGAGGTTTTATAGAAACGTCACACAAGGTATTAATAGATCAGTATGGGATGATCATGGTTAGGCTCGCTTTTGGTAAATCAGGAACAACAATGTAATAATCATTAAAAACTACACAGTTATTTAGAACTAACCCATTTCTTAAGGGAAACCTTCCGCTTGCTACCTCAGCAAGTACACTTCGGAGGTGCATAATACAAATAAAACATTACATGAACAATCTCTCATAGAACACGTCTTCAGCGTAACTTCCAGCAGAAGTCCTTGGAAATGATACTTTGAGTACATCATGGAAGCATCATTCATAATACACTCTTTCCAACAAAATGTTGTACATCACTAATATAATGACATCATTCACTCGATGCTACATGAAAATAAGGGGAAAGATGACTTGGCAGTGGGACGCTGATTGGGAGGGGGAATGAGGAGAAGTTGCACATTATTTACACTTCTAAGTGCCTTAAGTAACTCGTTTTATGTGCAACTTCATTAGTTCATCGGTTATGACTCTATCCATCATTACATAAACTCATTATTCAAAAGTAAGTTTCACACAATATTTGCACATTTTGCATATTTTGAAAAATGCTATAAAATAACTGAACCGGTTGTTGGGGAAACAGAGAATCACAGGTATGTATTCAGGTACTAGATAAAGTTTACTTATTAGCTATGAAAGGAATGCAAACTTAGCGGTTTTGGCAGCAGGTGTTGCTGTGAGCCCTTGAAAAGACTAAGGGGCATATTAACAAGCCCATTATAGGTGCTTTAGCCGAAAAGCGGCGATAATGGCATCGCAGTATCAGCAAGGACATGCTAGCTCGTGTTTCCTTGTCGTAGCATCGGTTTTGCTTACGCCTTGCATCGCGTCTCTTATGAGATGCAAAGTAGGCATTCCTGAGCAAAACTACAGGGAATAAGTCGCTAACCGCACATCGCGGTATTTACAAGGCCTGCCCTGACACCCATAGTGATGTCAAAACCCGTGCTAACCGCGGATATCGCTGCTAGCTAACGTCTGCAGAAATTCAGACTTAGCTATATGTGTAATGGGGGGTGGAATCTCAGGCTACAACCACCATGGGCTATTTACAAGTAATTCCTTATCACTGCAGGAATATCACTGGATTTCCAGCGATATTCCCGCATTTCGCCAGCTATCGCTTGATTTTTGTCGCCTGGGTGATAAGCGTAGTTGATAACGTGCTACCCGGGCGATAAAATCCAGGCATAGCCAGCGATAAGTAAAATCGTGCTACTTGCGCATAGCGATATTTAGCGCCCGTTGTTGGTAGTATGCCCCTAAGATACCAGATGCTACCACAACCCAGACCTATCAGTAGCTGAGCAAGTAAGGGAGAGATAGAGACTCGATGGTATCAAGCACAACAAAGTACAAAATTGGGAAAGGATGAGTAATGGGGAACCTAATGTCAGGGACCTGAGAGAGAAGACAACAACAAACATGAGGGATGAATAATGGGAGTGAAGTAGTGCTAAGAGAAGAGTCACACCAACTCATGTTTCCCGTTGAAGGCTTCATGTTAGAAATGACTTAAATACTGATTGCACTGTATGCCTGAAGGTGTACCAATTATCAAGAAAAGGGTGTATCAGTGAGTCAGTCAGTTAATGGTCTAGGGTTCCCAGTATTTAATTTCAATTATCCTGTTATCCACAATCTCCAGCCCCTATTAGTCATATGCTAATCACCCGTCTATGCAATCCTGATTCCTGACAGATGGACCTTTCTGTCCTGGAGGTTTTCAAAACATTTTTTGCCGTTTCCACCAAAATGCCAAAGTACTCTCATCAATTCATTTGAGGACTTTACATTGTTATTCTCTTTTCCTTCATTTAAAAAAGGAGAAGATTAATATTAAACTAGACCTGTTGCCTAGAGAATTGATAGTTGTCCGTAATTTGAAGAAGGCATATCTCACAGTTGATGTGTTTGCTTCTTACAGGAAGTTGGTTCTATTCATAATCAAGCGTGAAAGTTCTCTTTACTGCTTTTTAGATTGTCTTCAGCACTTTTTTGTCTCATATAACTGCTTAAGCCAGTGGCCATGTTATTGATGATCAGAGGGGATTTATATAATTATATACTTTGAAATCATGTTTTCTTGGCTTCGGACAAGCCTTTCTTACTTTTTCCCACTGAAAAGATATCAGGCGGATAATGGAAATCTCACAACCATATTAGCAACATAATTACCTAAGCCCTGTAAACTCATTCAAAAAGTCAGATCCAATCACTTGCCAACCTGAACTATGGCAAATGTGTCAGGTCAAACAAACATATACTCTCCTGCCATCAAACTTGCAAATAATCCGGCACTTTCTCTGACATTTGACTAGATGTTGATAACTAGGGTAGATTGAGCTAGACTACAGCAATTCGGCCAGCTGTTTCCTAATGGCACATTTATTACCTCTAAACAATTTTGGAAAGGTTGGTAACTAATGCTTTAGATATGCTAGCCTTCATTCAACTCCACCACGCAGAGGTTCCAAACTGGACATCATATCCTGATGAACCTGCAGATTTCCACGTTTAACCAATATGTTTGGATTCCTCAATTGAAAGGCCGGTACTCTGGATTATTTAAACTTTACATTCAGCACTCCTTCATAGTATAGAATAAACTTCTAGGGAAATGAGAAACTAACCTAGAGGAAAGTGCTATGACCTGAGTTTTTTTTTTAAGTTTGAAAAGCTTTATTCAAGGAAACGTTAATTCAAAGACATCAGCATAGGCGTAAGAAATAAGCAAATATAAGTAAAATAACATAAGCAGGCTAATATCATATAGAAATGAGCAAAAGCATTTTATACAGTTTTAAGGAGAAAAAGGGGAAAAGGGGAAGGAAAGGAGGGGTAAAGAAATAAAAAGGGGAAGAAAGGGAAAATGGTGATAACATATTATGAAAAAAGAATAGATAAATGTATATTCGAAACATAAGTGCTGTAAGCAGAATACCAATCAAATAAAGCTTAGAAGAACAACTATCACAGTAAATAAATCATGTACAATTAATATAATAAAAGAAGAGACAATTTCCTCAAGGCGGTTCAAAATTTTCGGAATTGATACGTGATACCTTCTTTCGAACCATCCGATCTAAGTATAAGGTAAGAGGCAACCAGAAGAGATCCCTATTGTGTGAAGGATTACAGGAAGAGGCAAAAGCAGTATCAAGCCTATGAAAGTGACAGAGAGAATTCCACCAAGAACGTGTAGAGAGTTTTGTGAGGTATTTTCAGTTAGAGGAGATGTGTTGAAAGGCCAGAGCAAGCGTAAGGTCGAAAAGACCGCGAGAGTGTAGAGGAAGATCTAAAGTATCAGATAAACTGCAGAGAAAAAGAGTAGAAATTGAATACTGAGAGGAAAGTGTGAAAAAACGAGAGATGTATAGCCAAACATTATTCCAGAATTGAGAAACAGAAGGACATAAGTATAAAAGATGAAAGAGGTTAGTGTTGGGGGCAGAGCACGTCCAATAATTAGACTCCGAGGAGGAAGAAAAATGAGCTAGAGAAAGTGGAGAGAGATATAATCTGTGGTACAGGTAAAACAAAGATTGAGTGAGGGAAGCAGAACGAGAAATATTCAAAGATCTGGACCAAAATTTATCCCATAGGGCAACGGACCAAACACAACCCAAGTCCGCCTCCCAAGAGAGTTCCAGTTTAGATTTAAGGCGATCAGGATTAGGAGATGAAAAGAATGTACAAATGAGAGAGGCTTTGGGAAGAGTTAAAAGAATTTGGAGAAGAGGAGCTTGGGAAACAGAGGAAGGGGAAGAAGGAAGAGAATAAAAAATATCAAGGATAAGTGTAATCAATGTGACAAACTTTTGCAGAAAGGAACGAGGACAATGAAAGGACATCTGAAATTGGGGAAAGGAACAAGGAGACACTCCGTCAAAAAACTGGTTAACCCATATGATGCCCCTAGATCTCCAAGAATTCCAGAAGATGGGCCTATTATTTATAAGGATGAGCGAATTATACCAAACCGTAGAACCAAGAAACGATTCCCGAGTAGTAGGCGTAGAAGTGAAAAGAGGTTTTAAAAGAGAAGAGGTATGTTTAAACAAAGGAAATGACATGTGCGGAGCCTTGGCAGAAAAGCGCATGAACTCTTCAAAAGAAAAGGGCAGCAACAATGTTTGTTCGATGTGAAGCCAAAGAGGAGCCAGAGGAGAAGGAACTGACGTAAGCCATCTGGACGCCTGACGAAAAGAAAATGATTTATGATAGAGACGAAAGTCTGGAAAATTGATGCCACCATTGGACTTGGGTTTACGAAGCTGTGCCAAAGAGATTCTAGATTTCTTCTTGTTCCAAAGAAATCCTGACAAACAAGAATCAATACGTTTAAAATAAATTGCAGGGATGTGAACGGGTAACATAGGCAAAGTATAAATTAAAATGGGAGCTATCATCATCTTAACCCCTTCGGTGCCCGCCCCTTTCCCCGCCCTGTGCCGGCCGTTACATTAGCGGGCGGGGTTTGTGACGAGCTGGACTCGTCATGGGCACAGCGCCACAGCGGCCCATGACGAGTCCAGCTCGTCACGGGCACCGAAGAGGTTAACTGAGTCCAATCGCCCCCACCAATAGAGAAAGAGGGGTTCCATGAGGAAAATAATCGTTCAATACGAGACAAAACCGCAGACATGTTTAGGGTAATTGAAGAGGAAATAGAGTTGGAAAACCATATTCCTAAATATTTAATTTTGGAACTATTCCAAGCAAATCCAGTAGAGGAAAAGGCATGAGGGGTGCAGAATTTTGTATGAGGAAGAGTTTTGGTTTTATCCGAATTGATTTTATATCCCGAAACCCGTGAAAAAGAGTCAAACTCAGACAGTAGAGAAGGAATAGAAGTTTCTGGAGCAGAGATGAATAGAAGAATATCATCTGCATACGCAGAAAGTTTCAATTGGTCATCACCATAAGGAAAACCTAAAATGGAGGTATTGTTACGGATAGAAGACAAAAAGGGTTCAAGGGCGAGGACAAAAAGTAAAGGAGATGAGGGGCAACCTTGACGGACACCTCTCGGAAGAGGAAAATATGAGGAAACCTGACCATTGACCAAAACTGAAGCTTTAGGAGAAGAGTACAACAAAGAAATAAAAGAGATGAAATGAGGGCCAAAACCATGCCAACGCAAAGAAGCAAACAGAAAAGACCAATCAACTCTATCAAAGGCTTTCTCTGCGTCAACAGAAATAGCCGCTAAGGGAATAAAAAGAGAAGAAACTTTATTTAAAACATTAAGGAAAAGGCAAAAATTATCAGAGGTAAGCCGGCCTTTAACAAAACCACATTGCTCTTTACCAATGAGATGGGGCATTAGAGGATCTAAGCGTAAAGCCAGTACTTTAGCAAACAGCTTATAGTCCACATTTACTAAAGAGATCGGACGGTAGTTCTTGCAGAATTTGGGATCGCGACCTTCCTTGGGAATAAGACATATGGTGGCTTCTTGGAATGTACCTTCTGCCTTACCCACCAGACAAAACGATTGAAAGAGAGAAAGAAGTTTGGGAAGTAAAAGGTCTGAAAAGTGCAGATAAAATTCAACTGAAAAACCATCAGGACCTGGAGTTTTACCTTTGGTGAGAGTATTCAAAGCTGCAGAAAGCTCATGCAAAGAGAGATCAACTTCCAGATCTGGGAAACTAAGATGAGAGGTTGAGGGTTTAGGAAGGTTGTCAAAACAAGCTTGGACAAGAGAGGGAGAAGGAGAAGATTCCGGTGTGTAAAGAGTACGATAAAAGAACTGAAACTGGTGAATAATATCCTGTGCTTTATGCAGTAAAGTGTTGTCCGAAGAGTAATGACCTGAGAGTTTTATTGTACTCAAATGAGCTTTCTATTAGGGATGGCATAATTATCTACATTTTGAAACTCCAAACAGGCTATACTGAACCCTTAGTTTCTTAAACAAAATTGACCCCACTGCATCACTGCAATGCAATATATGTTCCTACGATAACCCTAATTTTATGCACTGGGCTTGGCATTCACCCTGCTCCACCCTCATCTAAATAAGTCATATTGGGTCAAGACTTTGCCGGTCACAGGGGAAATAGTAGCAATGGATTGAATATAAACTACTTCTTCTTTTACTAGGTTATATAGCTGAAATTCCTAAATCAGTGTGAAGACTGGCTGCATGGCTGATACTTGTATCAAGGTAGATACTCAGAAGAACTTGTGCTTTAGGTCAGGCCTAAAGATATCTGGGGAACATTTAAGGATTACTTGACTGACAAAACCAACCCTAGGGATAGTGCTGCTACAAATGGGAATGACCAGATTCCCTCCTCAAAGTAATTACAAGTTGACTAATATGTATTCTCTGTCCTTGTTGAATGGTAATGTAAGATAACCTTATGCACCTGGTATATCTGATCCTTGTAACTGTGCTGCTGTGTGTTTTGTTAATGTTTGTCTCACACACATTTTTCAGCTTGATTCATATATCATGCCTAATGTCTCCTTGTTAGACCTGTCAGCCTTAGGGTGATTTCCCCCTCCCAACATTTTGCCTTTTTCCTCCATTTTTCTGACCTTGTTTTTGTTGGTATTAGGATTCTGAGATTTTGGCATTTTGGTCTTGTTTTATATATTAAAATCTACGCTATTTTTCTGTCTGTTGTGGGTTCTTTTGTGGTGTGACTGTTTGAAGTGTTGCATAAATACTTTACACACTACTCCTAAGTTAAGCCTGACTGCTCTGTGGCAAGCTACCAGGGAGTTAATTAAGCACAGGTTAATTTGGGGTTTGTTTGTGACTTTACCCTGACAAGGATTGTAGTTCCGGATTGACCAGTACTCACACCCCAGTCAACCAACAATCCAATTGCTTACACTCATGCTTAATCTTAGCTTGATCCGTTCAGTAGTACGCCATTAAACATGTGCTTTGTGATCAAATAGGAGAAATCAGAGATGGTTCCTTCTCAGAACTTAGGGATTCTGTGTTTCTTGTCAACATGATACAGTGTTATTTGCTGCTTCCCTTTCATAAAAATGCAAAATGTGCAGCTGTACCTGAGATTCAGACATCAAATCTCTGTGGCAACTGGCTAACCTAACCTCTCCGATTGCCCTTCCCAGGCTATCTCCATGTTAAAACTCCATAATGGGAAAGAGTTGGCACCATCTGAAGTTCCTCTTCTTTACTGGCCGGTGCCAACTAGATATGGAAGTGAGATAGAAGGTAAAGTGAAGACTGGATCAGATGGAACCTTAGAAGGTCCGATAACCTTTTATCTGTATCCTATTAATCGTTCTGGGGCATGGTGAGTTTAGGGCACAATGTAGTCACATTTTGATTAGAGGAACGTGGTCTGGAAACTAAGGTGCCGATCACGATCCGGTAAAAAAATAGCCCGTACGACTCGTATCCGGTCTTTTTACCGTACGAATCGTACAAGTGCCCTACAAACTGCCAATTACGATTCGCATGGGAAAAAGACCATACGAATCGCATTGGGAACAATTCCCTACACGTCCTCGGGTCGGAAATTGTGTCCGACACGTCCCCAGACGATTTACCGTACAAATGTGAAAAGTCAAGTCCGACCGCGGAATCACGATCCATCCCATGCGTCCGATCTTACAACCGTATGCAAAAAACATCGTCCGCACCGAACACCCATAGCAACCATGGAGACATGTGCCCGCATACGCGCCGAACACCCCCCCAGCCCCCGTACGTTCAAGTCGTACCCCCCGTGTATGTACACCCGTGTACGTTCGAGTCGTACCCCCACCCGTGTATGTACACCTGTGTACGAGTCATACCCCCCGTGCATGTACACCTGTGTACGTACACACGTGTACGTTCGAGTCGTACCCTCACCCGTGTATGTACACCCGTGTACGTGGCGTACCCCCGTGTATGTACACCCGTGTACGTGTCGCACCCCCGTGTATGTACACCTATGTACGTGGCGTACCCCCCGTGTATGTACACCCGTGTACGTGTCGCACCCCCCGTGTATGTACACCCGTGTACGTTCGAGTCGTACCCCCACCCGTGTATGTACACCCGTGTCCGTGCGAGTCGTACCCCCACCCGTGTATGTACACCCGTGTACGAGTCGTACCCCCGTGCATGTACACCCGTGTACGTTCGAGTCGTACCCCCACCCGTGTATGTACACCTGTGTACGTTCGAGTCGTACCCCCACCCCTGTATGTACACCCGTGTCCGTGCGAGTCGTACCCCCACCCGTGTATGTACACCCGTGTACGTGTCACACCCCCCGTGTATGTACACCCGTGTATGTGGCGTACCCCGTGTATGTACACCCGTGTACGTTCGAGTCGTACCCCCACCCGTGTATGTACACCTGTGTATGTGGCGTACCCCCGTGTATGTACACCCGTGTACGTTCGAGTCGTACCCCCACCCGTGTATGTACACCCATGTACGTGGCGTACCCCCCGTGTATGTACACCCGTGTACGTGTCGCACCCCCCGTGTATGTACACCCGTGTACGTGGCGTACCCCCCGTGTATGTACACCCGTGTACGTGTCGCACCCCCCGTGTATGTACACCCGTGTACGTTCGAGTCGTACCCACACCCGTGTATGTACACCCATGTCCGTGCGAGTCGTACCCCCACCCGTGTATCTACACCCGTGTACGAGTCGTACCCCCGTGCATGTACACCCGTGTACGTTCGAGTCGTACCCCCACCCGTGTATGTACACCCGTGTACGAGTCGTACCCCCCGTGCATGTACACCCGTGTACGTGTCGCACCCCCGTGTATGTACACCCGTGTACGTGGCGTACCCCCGTATATGTACACCCGTGTATGTTCGAGTCGTACCCCCACCCGTGTATGTACGACCCGTACCCTCACCCGCGTACGTATGGAGCGTACCCCAGGCCCCAACATCACCACCTTCACACAACATCGCGCATGTACGAGTCATACCAAGCCAGACACAAGGACAGCACTGTACAACAAAATGGCCCATGTACACTGTACACACGCTAAAAACGCACGTACACAACCAGGACAAAGCAAAACAACACAAGAATACACCATTCGAATGGCACAAAGCCACAAAACATGTCCAACAACCACAAAAACAACACATTCACTGACCTGCAACTGCCAAAATCCCAAACAGAGGCCCAAAACACAACCACTCCTTATAACACACCCACCCACAGTTCAAACACAGCCACACCCACCAATGGACCAATAAAAAGGGCCCACACACACAAACCATGAGCCTTTGCAACAGACTCACTGCTGCCAGACCCCACAGACAACCTACAGCACCATACTAGAACCTTTACCACACCTTACACTTGCACACCTTCACACACACCTTCACAAACACCCCCACATCACATTCACACCCACACCTGCACAACCCCACCCACACACCCACAACCATCCACACCCACCCACCATCCACACCCACACCCCTCACCATGCCCACTAACAAGAATCCAAAGTTCACTAGCCGAGAGTTGTAGGTCCTTGTCGATGAAATCCTCAGAGTTGAGCCACACCTCTTTGGAACATTGGTCAGACAGACCACCATTTCAGAAAAAACATCCATGTGGCAGACCATAGTCGATGCTGTGAATGCTGTTGCGGACACCAGAAGGACCAGGCATGAATGCCAAGCCAGGTGGTACGATCTGCGGAGGAGGGTCCGAGCCAAAATGACGGACGAACACAACCAGGCCAACGTCACTGGAGGAGGGCCGCCCCGCAGGCGCGTAGAATACCATCCCTGGGAGGAGAGGGTGATGGCCATACTGCCGGTGGTGGCAGTGGACGGATTAGACGGACTCCGAGACCCGGGTGAGTAAGCAAACAACTCACCTCACATGGGGGGAACGTCATCCACAACCAAACTCACAAACAGGCACGCAACCACCCCAAGCTATCGCATGACTCAACCACACTACATGAACACGCACATGCCACTGGCGCCACCATGTCCCATGCACCCAGCTGGACAATGTCAAGTCACAGGCCACAGAAAACACCAACACGTGACACGGTAAGCCAGATGGCGGGAGTGTGGGCCCCAAAAATCACATAGTGCAAATCAGAAGCAGACAACAATGCCTCCTGCCCATATGGCCTAGGTCACAGCCAGACAAACAGTGTGTCCCCACACAGGAAAGACTCGCCAGCAAATGGCGGACGCCTTCCATCAACACATGGGGGTGACAGCACGTTCTTGCACATGACAGCAGCTAATGAACAGCCAACACTGTGAAAGAGTGGCAGCACACACCACCACAGCAGCAGTGCAGACACAGACACTACACCCAATGGGTGCCTGGAGATCAGAAACAAACTCACATCAACAATCCAAGGGCCATTCAAAGATCTGCTAACAGTGTGTGCCCAGGAAGCTGGGCTGAGGTGACAGAGGGTGACACACAGAGGGAGGGAGAGGGGGACAGAGAGGGAGGGAGACACAGGGAGACGGACAGAGGGAGGAGGCTCACACACAGAGGGAGGGAGAGGGGGACAGAGAGGGAGGGAGACACAGGGAGACGGACAGAGGGAGGAGGCTGACACACAGAGGGAGGGAGAGGGGGACAGAGAGGGAGGGAGAACCAGGGAGACCGACAGAGGGAGGAGGCTGACACACAGAGGGAGGGAGAGGGGGCCAGAGAGGGAGCGAGAAAGGGACACACAGGGAGAGCAAATCAGCCTTGTGGGGTGTGGGAATGTCTGCTCGTCAGCAGGTGGACTGCGTGCATATAGACAAGGGGGGCCAGTGCCAGAACCCCCCCTATTCTCCATGGCAAAACACATGGGCCACATCACAACCTGTGCATGAGCACAACGACAGCTACCTGCATTATATAAGTGTGTGGATCCACTCCATGTGCACACGTACAGTGCTACACGGAAGGCGCCAATGCATGGCTCGCCACACCTGCCCACTCCACTGCTGACTGCAGTCACAATTGACGCAGCAAGTAAGACTGTGCCACACATAGGTAAAGTCGCAAAAGCTGTGGCCAAGGGACATACCCATGCACAAGTGCACTGTGAGTGGAATGCAAGACATATCCAAATTCCCAGAGGAAATGTGCCAACTTTGAAAACAATGAAACATGGATGTTGCATGGAACAAAATTAACATTGTCTCTCTCACACACAGGTCAACGTCGTGGATCATCCCCCAACACTGGGGGGGAAGACTCACAGGACCCGGCTCGGCGGGATGACGGAGCCACCGGCAGCGACGACTCTCACCACTCTGTGGATGAACCCGACCCCGACCAACCTGGCCCCTCTGGTGTCCAACGACCTGCAGCACCTGCGTCAGGTACAACTGGGCCAACCACCACCCCCACTCCTGCCACATCCCAGGAGACACCCAGGATCCCTGCCCCACCACCACAATGCAGCCAGGCTGGCCAGGAGGGACACGGTGTCCCAGGCACCCAGGAGGAGGCAGGCGACAACGCAAATGCCACCCCTCAGGGGTCCCGGAGACCCGATGTGCCCACAAGGGCAGGCCAGGTGCAAGTGGGCAGGGGTGGTGGGAGTGGAGGACGGCGGAGGCGCCAGCCTGACCAGTTGGCTGGGGAACCGGTATATTCCCATGTCCGAAACATCCTGGACACATACCGGCAGGACACCACGGGCATGGCCCAGGTTGTGTCCATCCTCGAGGGGATCAAGACCCAGCAGGCCCAGCAACATGCGGAGCAACATGCCTGTCTACTGCAACACCAACGGCGGATGGAGGACAGACAGGCTGAGCTCGTGACGGTGTTCACGGGAATTCACAGTACACTCCGTCGGATGGCCGACAACATGGGCAACCCTCCCTGTGCCACCAGGCGTAGAACATCACCACCCACAGGGAGGGATGAGGAGGAGGAGGAGACATCCGACGGAGCATCCCAAACATCGTCACGGCCTGCTTCTGAGGGTCCCCGCAGGAGGGCGGGTCGTCCACGGAAAAGACCGTGAGGGTCGGCGCAACAGCACCATCTCCCAGAACACCTGGCCTGGCACCTGGCCCACTGGAGCAACAGCAGCACAGCAGCAAAAGACATTCTCTGCCACATGGACTTGCTGGTCACTGTCTGACCAATGTTGCCAAAGACTGTGGCATGGACTCTGAGGATTTCAAATGGCAAGGACACCAACTCCCCTAGTGAACTTTGGATTCCATACACCCGGAAAGCCCCTCATGTCAACCCCCCCCCCCCACCCCAACCAAAATAAAAAGTCACACCATAAAGAGAAGATGCCTACTGATTGTATTATTACCTTACATGTGTCTTGTAAAGTCTAACTATGCCTGAGTTCTCATTTGACTTCAACCATCCACACCCTGGGGCCTGAGTCTGGCACAGGACACACATGGGTCACATTGTAGTAGGCAAGACAGACATGGAGCACCATACACGCCCGTGATGGTCCCAACCAGCTGAGGGGGTGGCCGCACAACCGTGCCGACAGACATATTGAGTACAGCGACAGCCATGCGCAGAGGTCAGGGATCATGTGGAGTGTCCTGGGGGGCACCAGGTATGTGTGGACAGGTGGCAGAACCATGTCCTGCAAGCTTGAGTCAGGTGGATGCAGAGAATGGTGGCCTGGCCAACGTTGGATGCATGGGGATGGCACATGTCACAATACACACACAGTCATGGACTACATGCACAATACACAGTCTAATCCCACTCAAACAGCTTGCATCTTGCTACTCTACACATAGACACATAGCCACTATCACGGAAAACCATGCCAGACATGCCGGATGCACCGTGGCAACACACCAGCATTGACTGAGAAGAGGCACCTTGGAGGCATAGGGACACCTTTATTAGTCATGTATTCGGGATTGCAGAGGCAACTCGGAGTACACATGAACGGGTCATGTGGAGTAACATGTGGGTCCAACACTGGCACCCCCCTTCTGTAGCACAAATGCGTGATAGCCATGGAACTGGCACACAAGTGTCGACTAACAGCTAAACACCCCCTGCTGCTCACGGAGAGACTGCCATACACCATTGATCCGCTGATGTGGAAGTCCCACACCATGTCAAGCCAATGCAAACCGTATGTGTCCGAGGGCAGTGTAACACACATTGATGCCATCATCACATTCCACAATCCCATCACTGATGACTGTCAACAAGTCTGACCATCTATTCAGGTGTACCCAGCTGCATGTAATGTGTACCATGGTGAAGCGACATGTCTGCAGAGGAACCAAACATCGACAGGGGCAGTGTGCATACATCGTAAACAACTGCCACACCCAATACACCCCTGATACATCCCTTACCCTAAGGAGACTTCCAAACTTGTCCGTGCGGGTAACACGATGACGTGTCCATGAGGAATAGCAGTGCCACAACAATGTAACCAGCAGACGGAATGCGCAAGTACCTGGGGATGAGAGACACACAAGAAGTCAGCCACAAAAAGCACAGGCACTTGCATGTGCATGTACTCGACACATGTAAGGATGACAACATGCCAGGTCACAATTATGACTGGGGAAATACACATCACTGCCACCATCACTCCAGTGACACATCCACACACACCTCTGACTCACGTGCCATACATGCAGATGGACACACACATCGCAACACATGCCACACGGGGACCAATGTGTGCACACACAGACACTGGTACTCACCACTAAGCAAAGAAGTTGCGTATGAGCCGAGTCCGGATGTCTTCTTGCCACGTCCTCCACATCACTAGCCTCATTGCCAAGCCCTTCGTCCTCCACGGGTGGATGGTCCTGATCATCTTGATCCAGGATGAGTGGCACAGCTTTCTCAACTGCCATGTTGTGCAGCATGCAGCAGACCATGAAGATTTTGCAGACCTTCGCCGGGGCATATGGGAGGGCGCCGCCGGTCTTGTGGAGGCATCGGAATCGGCTCTTCAGGAGGCCAAACGTCCTCTCTATCACTCACCTTGTCCGGCCATGGGCGGTGTTGTAGCAGAGCTGGGCCGGCGTGATGGGGTTGCGGAGAGGTGTGATCAGCCATGGCATGTTGGGATAGCCAGCGTCCCCTACATGGAAAGCACATGGACATAAGGAGGACAGGAGAAGCGGTCGTGCTGGAAGTCTACGCAAAATACAGGACAGACAGACTGTACCCACCAACAACACATGCTCGTTCGTTGCGCAGCTGCGTCATCATTTCAGGCACCCTGCTACGCCTCATGATGTAGGCATCGTGTGCTGATCCTGGAAAACGAGCACAGACATGTGAAATCACCATGTTGGACAGACACACCACAAGGGCATTGATGGAGTGATAGTGCTTGCGATTCCTGTACGCTACCTCCTGTGCCTGTGGTGGTACCAAAGCCACATGTGTCCCATCTATGGACCCAATGACATGGGGCATCCCTCCCAGGGCATAGAATCCACGCTTGACCCCAGTCAACATTTCAGGGGTTGGGAAATGGATGAACTCATCCAGGTGAAGCAACATGGCCTCTAAGAAATCATGCAGCACACGGCAGAACATGCTCTGGGACATGCCACCAACATGAGCTATGGTATTTTGAAAGGTACCCGTGGCCAGAAAATGTAGGGCTGCCATTACCTTCAGCTTGGGTGTCAGTGCCGTAGGATACCTGTGCAGCGGTTGCAGATGTGGTGCCAGTCTCGCCGTCAACTCCAGAATCAACGGTTGGGGGAAGCGGTAGCACCGGATACAGTCATTCTCCCGCATGGCAGCCAAGTCCGGAATTGGTCGGGGAAGAGGCGGCGCTCTGCAGAAATTTGGAAGTGATTTGGGAAAAAGGGGGTGGTGATGGACAGAGTTTCTGAATGATGCAGAATACTCTTACCAAGTCAAGAGATCATGGTTTTAATCCATCACCGTTTTTTAGCTCACTGCACCATCCCAGCTCAGAACCTGGCTACATGCAAATTAGTCTGTACCTGTCCCAGTGCATGATGGGAACAGGGCAAACCAAACTACCAAGCCAATTCTTATACTGGGAAGGAAACAAGCTTCCAGGAACCGGTTTCTGGCATCACAGCCTTCGTTGGCCCGGCTTGCCTGAATCCTGATGGTGCAATGAGCAAGGGACTCACGTCTGAGCATACCCTCCCACACTGAGTGTGGATAAAATCGATTTGGGAAAAAGGGGGTGGTGATGGACAGAGTTTCTGAATGATGCAGAATACTCTTACCAAGTCAAGAGATCATGGTTTTAATCCATCACCGTTTTTTAGCTCACTGCACCATCCCAGCTCAGAACCTGGCTACATGCAAATTAGTCTGTACCTGTCCCAGTGCATGATGGGAACAGGGCAAACCAAACTACCAAGCTAATTCTTATACTGGGAAGGAAACAAGCTTCCGGGGACCGGTTTCTGGCATCACAGCCTTCGTCGTCCCGGCTTGCCTGAATCCTGATGGTGCAATGAGCAAGGGACTCACGTCTGAGCATACCCTCCCACACTGAGTGTGGATAAAATCGATTTGGGAAAAAGGGGGTGGTGATGGACAGAGTTTCTGAATGATGCAGAATACTCTTACCAAGTCAAGAGATCATGGTTTTAATCCATCACCGTTTTTTAGCTCACTGCACCATCCCAGGTCAGAACCTGGCTACATGCAAATGAGTCTGTACCTGTCCCAGTGCATGATGGGAACAGGGCAAACCAAACTACCAAGCCAATTCTTATACTGGGAAGGAAACAAGCATCCGGGGACCGGTTTCTGGCATCACAGCCTTCGTCGGCCCGGCTTGCCTGAATCCTGATGGTGCAATGAGCAAGGGACTCACGTCTGAGCATACCCTCCCACACTGAGTGTGGATAAAATCGATTTGGGAAAAAGGGGGTGGTGATGGACAGAGTTTCTGAATGATGCAGAATACTCTTACCAAGTCAAGAGATCATGGTTTTAATCCATCACCGTTTTTTAGCTCACTGCACCATCCCAGCTCAGAACCTGGCTACATGCAAATTAGTCTGTACCTGTCCCAGTGCATGATGGGAACAGGGCAAACCAAACTACCAAGCCAATTCTTATACTGGGAAGGAAACAAGCTTCCGGGGACCGGTTTCTGGCACCACAGCCTTCGTCGGCCCGGCTTGCCTGAATCCTGATGGTGCAATGAGCAAGGGACTCACGTCTGAGCATACCCTCCCACACTGAGTGTGGATAAAATCGATTTGGGAAAAAGGGGGTGGTGATGGACAGAGTTTCTGAATGATGCAGAATACTCTTACCAAGTCAAGAGATCATGGTTTTAATCCATCACCGTTTTTTAGCTCACTGCACCATCCCAGCTCAGAACCTGGCTACATGCAAATTAGTCTGTACCTGTCCCAGTGCATGATGGGAACAGGGCAAACCAAACTACCAAGCCAATTCTTATACTGGGAAGGAAACAAGCTTCCGGGGACCGGTTTCTGGCATCACAGCCTTCGTCGGCCCGGCTTGCCTGAATCCTGATGGTGCAATGAGCAAGGGACTCACGTCTGAGCATACCCTCCCACACTGAGTGTGGATAAAATCGATTTGGGAAAAAGGGGGTGGTGATGGACAGAGTTTCTGAATGATGCAGAATACTCTTACCAAGTCAAGAGATCATGGTTTTAATCCATCACCGTTATTTAGAAGTGACAAGGAAGAGTGAGTGCACTACAACAACAATTTATATGTACTGAACACATGTCAATCTGTCAATACACATATGCGACATACGGAGTCAGGTATGTGCCACATGCCCTGGACACGTATGGCTGCCAGGTGACACTCCTACCAAGACCCAGCTACACACGGAGATTGTGAACCTCCACATGCCATGGCATGGGATTAGCTGTGTCCCTGTGTAAGTGAACAGCCAGACGCAAGACAGGAGTGACATACATCCACACATCAGCAGAAGTAGGATGTCGATTGCAGAGACTGGTAGCGGAACACTAGAGCCACAGGTCACATGACATTACACTAGGACAGCCCACACACCTTGCCATGAAGGTGTACATGTGATGACTCACCACACATTCATAGAGAGGATGCAGACATGTCCTTGTTACGCTACTCTGTGTCCCATGCATACATACGCACCTCACATCGGATACCACATGTGGCCTGGTGTGCGGAACAGTGTGCCATGTCAATCTACACACAGACACATGTTGGTTGCTGCAACAGCTGATGCTTTTTGAGGGAGCACCAACATCAACCCAATGTGAACCCCCCACACATACATGACATAGTCACATGGTGCACCGTGGGTAGTGACCTGTCTGGTGTGGTAACCCCTGTAGCGGGCATCAGGGGACACTTGCGTGTGTTGTTGACCGTGCCATGCCAGTGACGCTCATCCCAAGTGTGCAGTACGACATGCACACATGTCAAAGGAGTCAAGGGCATGCCTGGCACACATTGCACTGTCACACATAACATCTGTACACATCTCATCATACATCTGGTGCCTTCTCGACTCAGGAGTAAGTTGCCACATCACAGCCTTTCACACCTGTGCCCCACACATGTAGTACTGCCCAGACAATGCCTTGATGTCCATCCATGGACAAGTATGTCAGCCCTATTCGTTCCTGTGTGCTGCCTGTCACCACTGTGATGTGTGAAAGGCACCGTACTTTCGCTAAGAGGGCCTGTGTACGTTCCCTATCACTATGGGAGTGCTGCCGTATGTGTACCCATAGTGATAGTGAGCATACGCACGCGTGTACGGTCCATCTCACTATGGGTGTTCTCGCGCATGCGTACTCATAGTGATAGTGAGCGTACAGGCGTGCGTACGGTCCGTACCACTATGAGTACGCATACGCGAGAACACCCATAGTGGTACGGCCCGTACACACGCCTGTACGCTCACTATCACTATGGGTGTTCTCGCGTATGCGTACTCATAGTGGTACGGACCATACACACGCCTGTACGCTCACTATCACTATGAGTACGCATACGCGAGAACACCCATAGTGGTACGGACCGTACACACGCCTGTACGCTCACTATCACTATGGGTGTTCTCGCGTATGCGTACTCATAGTGGTACGGACCGTACACACGCCTGTACGCTCACTATCACTATGAGTACGCATACGCGAGAACACCCATAGTGGTACGGACCGTACACACGCCTGTACGCTCACTATCACTATGGGTGTTCTCGCGTATGCGTACTCATAGTGGTACGGACCGTACACACGCCTGTACGCTCACTATCACTATGAGTACGCATACGCGAGAACACACATAGTGGTACGGACCGTACACACGCCTGTACGGGCCGTTGCTATGCATTTGGGGTGCCCTAGGGCCCCGGAACGCACCGCACCTGTGTGTGAAGCTCCAAATTACATAGGGGACACATGAGGGACAAGTATAAAGGCCTACATGCATGCTGGTTGTCATGGAGACCAAGTTTAAAGTTTGAATATTTTGAAGCAGGTGCACAGCAGTAATCAGTTTGAATGAATCTACTTTGTTGCAATGTGCTTCAGGAGTTGACATCATGCTGAAGAAAAAAACCACAATGAGAACCCACTGACTGTGCTAGGTTTGAAGGGATTGGAGGAAACATAGGATGCAAATGTGAGTGACCAATCACTCTGTACTCCTGTGCATGAAACAGGCCAGCAAGGCAGATATAAGGCAGCCAGGTCCCATGAGGGAGCACTTGCCTGCACATCTTTGTATTCCACGACCCAGCTGCTGCTACTGATTCCCTGGAACCATGTCAAGGTCTGTGGAGAGGTCACAGCCCTTCACCCTAGAGGAGAACCTGGCTTTGCTGGATGTGATCCTCCCACAGTACCCCATGCTGTATGGGCGACCAGGGTATCAGGTGAGTGCAGAGTCCACCAGCACAGACCGTGTCCCTTTTTTGTGAGTGTGACTTCTGGCATTGTGTCCAGGTGTGGCACACATGCTATGTACTGTAGGAGGGGTCCCGGGGGAATGCCTGATGTCTCCCAACCAGTGCATGCTGTGGTGCATGTCTGCCGTCCTCACTTGCATTGTGTTTACTGTGACAATCACTGCATGGTGCATGCCACATTCTGCCTGTCTTGTCCTCCTGGGAATGTAGCCTCTGCAGTCCTCATGTGATTATGTGGTCAGCCCAGTGTGACAGGTGACTGTACCCACAGATGTGTGTCAGTTCTGTGTACCTGTGCTGAGAGTGTCCACATGATGTGTTCGTACCCTGGACATCGGTGTGTGTGTAAGTCCCCTGTCATGTGGGTGGGTGCATATGTGGAGTGTAGCACCCCAGCTGCATGAGGGATGGATATACCCTGCCCATGTGATGTGAGCAGGGAGCAGTGCTGTGTGTCTGACGTGCAGAGCCAGCCCCACACCTGTGAGCCCCCCCGTCTAGTGGCACATGTGCAGAGTGAGGTTTGTCGCAGCATTTGGCAATGGCAGGTGAATGTCCTGTGCCTGTGTACTCTGCTGCGGTAGCGTCAGTGGCCTGTGGCATGTGACTGCTTAGAGGTGCTGCACATTATCCTGGTGTACCTTCTGATGCACAGTGTGAGCCTGGATCATTGATTGTGTCGTTGCCCTCATTCCACCTGTGTACTTTCAATGGCACGTACTGCTTTTGCCCTTCCCCAGAGGATCATGTCCCTATGACAAAGGTGCAATGCGTTGGATGCATACTATGCCTGTAAACAGCACATTTGTTCTAATATGTCTCTCTGTGACATGTGCCTGGTGTATTGATGTAGTGTCACTTGTTCATCCTCACAGGTAGGCGCCTCTGCCAAGAAGCAGATATGGCTGACCGCCGTCAGTGCCATGAGGAGTGCGGATGGTCGCAAGCGGCGCCTGGCCCAGGTGAGGAAACGCTGGCAGGATATCCGGTGCTGGACGCGGAGGATCACACGGGTCCTGCTGGGGGACTCACCTGAGACCCATAAGAACCGGGGGCGCCGCCGTCTGACCCACATCCACAAGCGTGTGCTGGCGGTGGTATTTCCAGACTTGGAGAGGCGCTTACAGGAGAAGCAGCAGCAGGAAGGGGGTAGGTACATGTGTGTTTGTTGTGTGTCACCAGCATTTGTAAGTGCACAGTTGCATGGATACACTGCCAGGGTTTAAAGGTGCTGTGCAGATCCAGTTACCCACAGTATAGCTGTGCTCTCCTGCCTCCCTTCCCCTCCTTGCAATGTGTTCCCTGGTCTGTGTGTAGTCACTCCTTCACAAGGTAATGTAGGCTGGCGCTTTCTCCACGTGAACTATGCCTGTAGCATCATGTGTGGGGGTGGTGTCTAACAGGTTAAGAGACCTTGCCTGTGCCCTGTCCAGATCAGTACATGTGGGTTCCATGTCAATTGGCACTGATGCTGAGTCCAGACATGGGTGTTAGTCTCTCAAGTGTCAGGCCTTACAGCGCGCATGTCCTATGTTGTGGCCTGTGACATGATGTGCATGAGTGTGCGATACGCATTGTGCAGGGATGGTGGCGTGTGTTGCAGTCATTCCCATTCAGGACCATGGAGTTGTGTGGCCACTGCTGTCCCCTGGGGCATATGTTCATAGGTGTCATGTGTGTCATCACAAAACGTGGACACTCTCAGTGTCTACAGCATAGGTTGTGCTCTGTGCCATTGTCCCCTGGCACCATGTATATTGACGTGAAATGTAGTACAAGTGTCCACTGTACAGCCTGACCTGATTTTCCTTGTTCATAGTCACAGTGGCCAGTGCCTGTGTGTCTTGTTACAATCATCTGATGATGACCATTTGTACATGATTATTTGGACAGGCGCACCTTGGGAATTTGGCGTCCAATCTTGCATTTATGCAGCCCCTGTGTATTTCACCCAGACTAAGAGATGTAAGTGCCACCTGTGTCTCAACAAATTGTCTCATGTAGGGGGTGGTTGGTGCGGGCCAAGCCACATGTCAAAACCAGAATTCTCCTTGCTAGGTCTGGCCAGTGTGTGATTTTTGTCTGGACATACACTCAAGGTGCAGTGAGCCAGTCATGGTGGGCATGTTTTCAGTATTACCTATGCAGCATGTGCCTCAAGTTAATGGATATGGTCCCTCCTCATCCCTATTTTCGCCAACGCTGTGTGGTGCAGATGCAGTGCTGGATTGTCCCCAGGGCCTGGCTCCTATGTCAAACTCCATTTCATGTCATTTGCTATTGTGTCATGCTCTCCATGGATTTTCATTGGCATGGTGGGTCAACCAACTGTGTGTTGCATGCCCTACATCTGTACCTTGTTTTGTAGATGTTACTGATCTTTCTTTTCAGGCTATGCACTGTAACCTATGTAGATTGGACTCATGTGACATATGTATACAGGTGTGTGATTAATTGCTGTCTCTTCACCTTGCCCACAGCATCGTCGGGGGACACGGAGGGAGACATGAGCACAGACGGAGCGGAGGGACCGAGCACCAGTGCCAGCGTTGACACCGTGGCTGGCACATTGAGTGGTACTGAGGCGGAGGAGAGTGAGGCCGAGGACCTGTCCACTGGCACGACAGAATATGAAGCTGACGGGTCCGAGGATGATCTCTCCGAGTGGGCGGAGGCTGCACCAGCAGCTGACAGCGGCACAACATCGCACCCCGCCCCCTCCATTGCCATCAGCCGCCTCCCACTTGCTCGTGTCCCTTCCCAGCATGCCCGGTCACCACATGTCTCCTTCCTGCCAGGCACCGCACCCCCTGCCCCTGTCTCCACTGCTGCCGCCAATGCCGAGTCTGTGGACATCCAGCGGCAGTTGCAGGTTGGTCAGGCTGCGATCCTTAATGTCCTCCATGGCCACAGCCAAGTGCTGCACAACATGGAGGCATACTTGGAGGGCATTTTTTCATCGCAAGCTGACCAACGGCAGTTGCTGAGGTCCATCGACTCGACACTGACTGCAGCAGTGGGTCTCCTGCAGCGCTACGTCCCACCCCCTACCCCTGCCCCATCCACACTTCCCACTCCCATGCCTGTCCCACGTACACCCAGACGTCAGCATGCACCCACCACAACAGACACAGGCACCACACCAGCAGGGAAGGTCATACGCACTCCTCCTGGCACGCACACACAGGGTGAAGTAGGCACACCCACTGGGTCGGGGGGCAAACGTAAGTCATGCAGCCAGAGTGGGAGTCCGCATTCCACCCAATCCACTCCCTCCAAATCCCCTCCCCTCAGCTCTCCTGGCCACATATCCGGCAAGGACTCCTTCATGGCTGCTCTGTCCCTGAGCCCCACTGTGACACCACCCCGCAAGCGGTCAAGGGAGTCCCCGGTCAGGGTGGTTGAGTCCCCCCCCTGTCCGCACCCTCCCCCAGTGGCGCTGCTACCCATCCCTCCGCCCCCCCCCCTCCTTGGGGCCTGTGGTTCCTTCGGGTGCAGGGGAGACACTGGAGGACCTTGCTAAGATGTGCAGCGAGATCCTGGCCTCCGCCTTTGGCCCTGCCCCACCCCCTGTGGTGGAGTCCTCCATCCCTGCACCCACGACGCCTACCCTTCGCCCTCATGTCCCTGCGGTGCCTGGTCCTTCCCCCCCACATGATGCCCTCCCCGCTGTGGAAGACGAAGGAGTCTGAATGTGCAGGCAAGCTAGGGGACACGCGTCCCACTGTGTCCCCCATCCAGCTGTGACTCATGGATTGCCCTATGGGCTTTGTAAATATTGAACTTGATCCACACACACGTTATTTGGAAATGCTGAATAAAGCCTTTTTTTTTCCTTAGAACACTACTGCTTTTGTGGTGTTGCTGTTGGTGGGGCTGCTACGTGATTTTGGGTGGTGATCATGTGTTGGGTGTGTGGGAAATGTAGTAGTGTGCTGGTCATAGGGGGGACCCTGGTATCTGTGTGCCATCACAAGGTGTTAGCTAGGTTTCTCTGTTCATGTAAGCAGTTACTGCATGGTGAAATTGTCCCAAGGTGTATTGCTTCCTCTGTGTACCCTGACATCTTCCCTGCAGGGTGTTCCCAATTTTGAGCGCTGAGCTGTGTGTACATTAGCTGGGTGTGTGACGGACACCTTCAACTTTGGCCATGCATGCAGAGCGATGTCTCCACCTGCATCATTCGTGGCATCCTTGGTGATCAGTGTACTTGTGTATGTAGTCTGTTGACATGACTTCATGTGGACATGTTCCCTTTTAGGCTGTATGCATGTGTGTACTCCCAGCCTCGCACACATGTGTTACATATACTGCAGGGTCTTTGTGCACCTGACTGACAATTGTGGCAATTGGATCTATGGGTACTCCACCCTTATTTTTTTCCATGGGCAATGCTGGTGGCCTCTGCACCCACCCCTCCTGTCTCTGGGCACTGCTGGGAGTGATAGACACACACCCCTCCTGTCTCTGGGCACTGCTGGGAGTGATAGGCACACACCCCTCCTGTCTCTGGGCACTGCTGGGAGTGATGGGCACACACTCCTCCTGTCTCTGGCCACTGCTGGGAGGACTCTGCACCCACCCCCTCCTGTCTCTGGGCACTGCTGGGAGGACTCTGCACCCACCCCTCCTGTGTCTGGGCACTGCTGGGAGGACTCTGCACACACCCCTCTTGTGTCTGGGCACTGCTGGGAGTGATAGGCACACACCCCTCCTGTCTCTGGGCACTGCTGGGAGGACTCTGCACCCACCCCTACTGTCTCTGGGCACTGCTGGGAGGAATCTGCACATGCCCCTCCTGTCTCTGGGCACTGCTGGGAGTAATAGGCACACACCCCTCCTGTCTCTGGGCACTGCTGGGAGTGATAGGCACACACCCCTCCTGTCTCTGGGCACTGCTGGGAGGACTCTGCACCCACCCCTCCTGTGTCTGGGCACTGCTGGGAGGACTCTGCACCCACCCCTCCTGTGTCTGGGCACTGCTGGGAGGACTCTGCACCCACCCCTCCTGTCTCTGGGCACTGCTGGGAGGACTCTGCACACACCCCTCCTGTCTCTGGGCACTGCTGGGAGGACTCTGCACACACCCCTCCTGTCTCTGGGCACTGACCCCTCCTGTCTCTGGGCACTGCTGGGAGGACTCTGCACACACCCCTCCTGTCTCTGGGCACTGCTGGGAGGACTCTGCACCCACCCCTCCTGTCTCTGGGCACTGCTGGGAGTGATAGGCACACACCCCTCCTGTCTCTGGCCACTGCTGGGAGGACTCTGCACCCACCCCTCCTGTCTCTGGGCACTGCTGGGAGGACTCTGCACATACCCTTCCTGTCTCTGGGCACTGCTGGGAGTAATAGGCACACACCCCTCCTGTCTCTGGGCACTGCTGGGAGTGATAGGCACACACCCCTCCTGTCTCTGGGCACTGCTGGGAGGACTCTGCACCCACCCCTCCTGTGTCTGGGCACTGCTGGGAGGACTCTGCACCCACCCCTCCTGTGTCTGGGCACTGCTGGGAGGACTCTGCACCCACCCCTCCTGTCTCTGGGCACTGCTGGGAGGACTCTGCACACACCCTTCCTGTCTCTGGGCACTGCTGGAAGGACTCTGCACACACCCCTCCTGTGTCTGGGCACTGCTGGGAGTGATAGGCACACACCCCTCCTGTCTCTGGCCACTGCTGGGAGGACTCTGCACCCACCCCTACTGTCTCTGGGCACTGCTGGGAGGACTCTGCACATACCCCTCCTGTCTCTGGGCACTGCTGGGAGGACTCTGCACCCACCCCTCCTGTCTCTGGGCACTGCTGGGAGTGATAGGCACACACCCCTCCTGTCTCTGGCCACTGCTGGGAGGACTCTGCACCCACCCCTCCTGTCTCTGGGCACTGCTGGGAAGACTCTGCACCCACCCCTCCTGTCTCTGGGCACTGCTGGGAGGACTCTGCACACACCCCTCCTGTGTCTGGGCACTGCTGGGAGTGATAGGCACACACCCCTCCTGTCTCTGGCCACTGCTGGGAGGACTCTGCACCCACCCCCTCCTGTCTCTGGGCACTGCTGGGAGGACTCTGCACCCACCCCTCCTGTGTCTGGGCACTGCTGGGAGGACTCTGCACACACCCCTCTTGTGTCTGGGCACTGCTGGGAGTGATAGGCACACACCCCTCCTGTCTCTGGGCACTGCTGGGAGGACTCTGCACCCACCCCTCCTGTCTCTGGGCACTGCTGGGAGGACTCTGCACACACCCCTCCTGTCTCTGGGCACTGCTGCGAGTGATAGGCACACACCCCTCCTGTCTCTGGGCACTGCTGGGAGTGATAGGCACACACCCCTCCTGTCTCTGGGCACTGCTGGGAGGACTCTGCACCCACCCCTCCTGTGTCTGGGCACTGCTGGGAGGACTCTGCACCCACCCCTCCTGTGTCTGGGCACTGCTGGGAGGACTCTGCACCCACCCCTCCTGTCTCTGGGCACTGCTGGGAGGACTCTGCACACACCCCTCCTGTCTCTGGGCACTGCTGGGAGGACTCTGCACCCACCCCTCCTGTCTCTGGGCACTGCTGGGAGGACTCTGCACACACCCCTCCTGTCTCTGGGCACTGCTGGGAGTGAGAGGCACACACCCCTCCTGTCTCTGGCCACTGCTGGGAGGACTCTGCACCCACCCCTCCTGTCTCTGGGCACTGCTGGGAGGACTCTGCACCCACCCCTCCTGTCTCTGGGCACTGCTGGGAGGACTCTGCACACACCCCTCCTGTCTCTGGGCACTGCTGGGAGTGATAGGCACACACCCCTCCTGTCTCTGGGCACTGCTGGGAGGACTCTGCACCCACCCCTCCTGTCTCTGGGCACTGCTGGGAGGACTCTGCACACACCCCTCCTCTCTCTGGGCACTGCTGGGAGGACTCTGCACCCACCCCTCGTGTCTCTGGGCACTGCTGGGAGGACTCTGCACCCACCCCTCCTGTCTCTGGGCACTGCTGGAGGACTCTGCACACACCCCTCCTGTGTCTGGGCACTGCTGGGAGTGATAGGCACACACCCCTCCTGTCTCTGGGCACTGCTGGGAGGACTCTGCACCCACCCCTCCTGTCTCTGGGCACTGCTGGGAGGACTCTGCACACACCCCTCCTGTCTCTGGGCACTGCTGGGAGGACTCTGCACCCACCCCTCCTGTCTCTGGGCACTGCTGGGAGGACTCTGCACCCACCCCTCCTGTCTCTGGGCACTGCTGGGTGGGCACTGCTGGGAGTGATAGGCACACACCCCTCCTGTCTCTGGGCACTGCTGGGAGTTATAGGCACACACCCCTCCTGCCTCTGGGCACTGCTGGGAGTGATAGGCACCCACCCCTCCTGTCTCTGGGCACTGCTGGGAGGACTCTGCACACACCCCTCCTGTCTCTTGGCACTGCTGGGAGGACTCTGCACACACCCCTCCTGTGTCTGGGCACTGCTGGGAGTGATAGGCACACACCCCTCCTGTCTCTGGGCACTGCTGGGAGGACTCTGCACCCACCCCTCCTGTCTCTGGGCACTGCTGGGAGGACTCTGCACACACCCCTCCTGTCTCTGGGCACTGCTGGGAGTGATAGGCACACACCCCTCCTGTCTCTGGGCACTGCTGGGAGTGATAGGCAAACACCCCTCCTGTCTCTGGCCACTGCTGGGAGGACTCTGCACCCACCCCTCCTGTCTCTGGGCACTGCTGGGAGGACTCTGCACCCACCCCTCCTGTCTCTGGGCACTGCTGGGAGGACTCTGCACCCACCCCTCCTATTTCACGATATGTACGCTTAGAACATACACGTGTGTGGGTTCGCTCCATGCATACGAGGTGGGGGTACGTGTTGTACATACACGGTTGGGGTGGGGGTACGCTCCATACATACGCGGGTGAGGGTACGGGTCGTACTTACACTGTTGGGGTGGGGGTATGCTCCATACGTCCGCGGGTGAGGGTACGGGTCGTACTTACACTGTTGGGGTGGGGGTACGCTCCATACGTACGCGGGTGAGGGTACGGGTTGTACTTACACTGTTGGGGTGGGGGTACGCTCCATACGTTCGCGGGTGAGGGTACGGGTCGTACTTACACTGTTGGGGTGGGGGTACGCTCCATACGTCCGCGGGTGAGGGTACGGGTCGTACTTAAACTGTTGGGTTGGGGGTACGCTCCATACGTATGCAGGTGAGGGTACGGGTAGTACTTACACTGTTGGGGTGGGGGTACGCTCCATACGTCCGCGGGTGAGGGTACGGGTCGTACTTACACTGTTGGGGTGGGGGTACGCTCCATACGTACGCGGGTGAGGGTACGGGTCGTACTTACACTGTTGGGGTGGGGGTACGCTCCATACGTTCGCGGGTGAGGGTACGGGTCGTACTTACACTGTTGGGGTGGGGGTACACTCCATACGTCCGCGGGTGAGGGTACGGGTCGTACTTACACTGTTGGGGTGGGGGGTACGCTCCATGCTTACGGGGGGTGGGGGTGCGGTCCGTACATATACGTCCCCACGCTATGTGATGCTTGTGCGGGCCGTACCCAGGCCTTTGCCATGTGGGTACAGCCGTCCCGCCATAGTTGGGATGACGTAGGTGTGGGCGGGGTACGACTCGTACCCACGCTCTTAAGGCGTGGGTACGGGACGTACCTGTATTGTTGTGTTGCCGGTTCGCGTCGTCAAGCACTTCCGTTGTGGTGGTCGCTGGCTTTGCTGGACACGCCCCCACCCCCTCGTAGTGACCAGGGCCTGGGGGTCAGGTATGTCCAGGGCATGTGTGCTGTGTGACTTTGGTGGGGGTTTTGTGGCCTGCCCCTGGTCCTGCCCCCCCCCCTTTCCCCCTTCCCTTTGTTGTTCTGACCTTCTGCGGCGTCTGTGTCTGAACCTGTAGAGGAGGTCGACTGCTATGAGGGCCGGGATGACACATAGGTTCGGGTCCATGTCTGTCCGTCGCGTACAGGTACTCCTTGTTCGCGTCGTCCTGATTTCCCGGCAGTTTTTGGCAGCCGGAAAAAATTCACCGTGCGGGATGACGTCGGTGCGAATCGTGATTCCTGGTTCGTGAATGGCAGGCTGCGTGCGTCCCGACGTCATGTCGGCGCTTTCCCGGATCGCATTTGTATGTTTATTTTCGTCGGTCGGGGTTTTGTACGATTCGTACGGAAATGGTGTTTCCGTGCAAATCGTAATTCCATGTTTGTATATTTTGACGGCCGGGTACGCGTCGGACGGAGAATATGCTCCGTCCGACGGTTCGTACCCGGTTTTTACCGGATCGTGATCAGCACCATAGTGTACGTGCATTGCAAATTGTTCAGCACTAAATCATGGGTCCTTTGTGGCTTGCAATTTCACACAAGAGCAATGTTGAGTTTTGAAGGTGAATGACATAAGATGGAACACATTTCATATACCACACCCAAGCCATAAAGCCAACTATCACATTGTTTAACACACGGTCCATAACATTCACTTTTCGCTAATATACACAGCACACAAAAAAGCCACGAAATACATTAGCCATAAAACCTCAGATACATTTAACAGCGCTCAGATATGCCATGTGCTTGGCTATGACTGTGCTAAAAACCATGCATTAACATCCACGATAACACATTAGGTAGATCAATCAACATACATCTCAAACAACCAACATACACAATATAGTAAGGTATCAAAATATGCATCAGCACTTGCCACCCCAATACTCCCCATACACATTTTCATCCAGTGGTGTGTGGGTTGTCTACTAACCTAGAAGATGCTTAAGCAATTGATAAACCTCTCAAGGCTCATCTCATACATTACATACAGTAATAATACACAGCCTCTTTAACTGAAAAATGGACCATAACACATCATTATGAATCAAAAATCAATCTGCTCTCCAGATTATAATGGAAAGTTGCTGAGACTGCCGAAAGTGCTGCAAAGTCATTACAATGCCAGAATATGTGCTAAACAGATAACATTAAAATACACAACATGGAATAGCATAGCGTAGTATTTAGGAGCACAGACGAAAGGCTTCTGGCTTTATTGTGTAGTCTGTTATATATCACTACAGACACACTAATTGCCCTTCCTACACTGACGCACAGCAGATTGAAACTGTTCAAAGTAGTTGGCAGTGTCCAGTGACTGGAAGCTGCACAAGTCCGCCTTTCAGATGTCACAAACAGTGCTTAATTTGTACAAGTATGAGTGCCGGTGCCCAAAGCTCGGGTCAGAATTCCGTGGTGGTGCAATTAAATGTTGTCGTGCCGAATTCCATGGATGCGCAGTCTTAAATCTACTTCATGCTTTTACTTTACTACCAGACACTCCCTGCCCCTTTACCTCACTCTTGTAGGTTCCTGCGTTCTCCCTTTTTGACGCTTTTGCTGTCTATCTCTTCCTCTATCTTCCGTCTTTCTTTTCCGCCATCTTGCCAATTTGTGTTTTCTTTCTCCTGTCTTGGTAAAAGCCCGATGAAGAAAAATGAATGCCTTTCGCCAAAAATGAGTATTGGTGGCCCCCACAGGCAAGCATGGGCTCAAATTAAGCATTGGTTACAAGCCAAGAAGAGACCTTGTCAAGCTGAGACCATTTACACTGTGTGTCAATTCTCCTCTCCTGCTTTTCTACAACTGTGCTTCAGGTTTTTTGGCGACAGATCTTTTCCTGCATGGCTTTCTGCAGGATCCTCTGTCCCCCCTTTGTCTCTTTGTGATTATTTTGTGTATGGTGCTGTTCTAGCACTCCAAGGCTTGGTCCAGTGCATCACTTGCTCCAGGATAATTTTGTATGTTTGGCTGCATGTTACATTTTGGGGATTAAGAACGACTCAGACGCGGCTCCTGCAGGTAAATGCTGTAGGCCGTAGGGCGGGGCGTGGGGTGGGTAATCGACAGACGAGGGACTAGGGAAAATAAAATAAATAAATAAATCCTATTCCATCTGTCGACTTTGCCCCCGCACTCCACCCCGCTCAAAACAGATCCATTGCAGTACAATTATTGTATTATTTCATTCAGAAAACCTCAAAAGGCTGTATTTAAGTGTGTTAAAGTGTCCTGTGGTACTACCATTTCTAAGGATTTCTAGTCATGACATTGTGTGCTGTAGCTTGGTCTGGTGAATCCAGGTTTTATTAAAGACAGATGGCCTGATAAGAGTTTAGTGGAGGGTAGTACCTTCGCCATGGCGGAGTACTTTACTCCCACCATAATGAGGGTACTCCGCCCACAAAATGTTGAGTTGTTTCCCAGCCCAGGGAAGATCTCTTGAATATATAGGATCCGCCATCATGGTGGTCCTCCTAAATGCATTGAAAGTGTACCATGTGATTCTATCAACATGACACTGCACACATGCACACTTTCATTTTCTTTTTTTATTTTCAAAAACAAAATTCCAAAGCAGGATTTTGATTTTGAAAACAGAAAACCCCCTATTGCTATGGGAGCCTTGCGTTGCGGTCATTGACAAGTTTTTACTTTTACATATCGCCACATTTTTGGTGGCGGTTGGTAAATGTAAAAACTGGCCATCTGTCCCCATACTCTAAATCGGGTGGGCCGACATATGGCCAAACATCTGACAGCCCTTACTCTGTCGGGCTGCTGGAGGGGAATGTAGTTGGCGGGGACAGAGTAGTCTCTTCCGTCTCCACACTGAAGATTTTCCAGTCTCTAAATCAGGTGCTTCAGTTTGGCGGAGAGGGTACTCTGTCACACTTGCGACAGAGTGCCCTCTCCACCAAACTGCAAATTAGGCCCAGAGTTCAATATTATCACACTGCTGCATTCCTATTGTTTTCAAGTCTGACTAACACAGCATTTGCCTGGAGGGAGGCTAAAGAGGTTAGGGCCTGATTATGTGTTTTGTGGTGTGGGAGTGGGCCGCCATGCCACCGCCCAGCTCCCGTCACCATCAAACCTCACCGCTGGCCACCCACCAAATTACAAATTATCTTGTAGTCTGGTGGGTGGTCCTTTGGTGTTCTCACATCGGTGCCCACTAAAAAGACACCACAATGGGAGCGCCAAAGCCCAAAAGGGGGTGCATGCAGACAGGGGGGCATCCGATGGCCTTGAGGGAATAGTGGACCCTAAGTTTCCTCACTGCCACCCTTTTTATGGCGGTTTCACTGCCATGAAAAGGGTGAATGTGAGGACACTCTTAATATGCTTGGCGGTGCTGCAGCGGCACTGCCACCACCAGCATAATGCGGCCCTCAGACCACCGCACCACTTTCAGGGATCACGGATCCCTGGTGGCTGCGGCGGTCTTTTGCGATCCGACTACCGAACTCATAATATGGCAGTCGTACCTCTGGTGAGGTGTTCCACGATCGCCACCGCACCTCCACTGTGATTTTGGAGATCTTATGGACCGCCAAACTCGTAATGGCACCCTTAGTCTACTGATAATTGATCTGCGGGTCCTTCTACTGTTTTTGCCTGGTTTTCAGCTCCAATGGAGTGCATGAGACAAATAGAGGATTTGCTAGCTACAGTGAGCTAGAATGGCATGTTATTAGTTGACAACTTTTGTTCTTTTGTTGGTATTACCTCCCAAGAGTAGAGTGAGACTTTTGGTTTATTGTTGCTACTGTTTTATTATTAAAAAAAGAATGCGGAGCATATTATCAGCTTCTCTTCAATTAAATCAGGACTTTCCTTCACTATTACTAATATGGGTAGTCGATACTTTCCACAAATAAGGTTTCCTCTTTAGGGATATTCATGATAATATAACTTATGCAAAGAAATTTGCAACATATTCGGGGTCTGATGCATGGAATTTCCATTTCTAAAGTGGTAACAAACTGCAAATGTAAAGGAATTTTTGTGAACTGACCTATGTACTAATAGGTCTGTGATTTATAAACCCATAGGTGCATTTCATAGTTCTTTGGTACATAACCACAGGATGTTAAGGCCTACATAATTACAGCAGAATATTCAAATACCTTCAAAGTCTTCAAGGTGTGTGATGTCAAAACCAGTCTGGATGGTTTTGCAAATTGTTTAACGAATGAATTGACGAGCGTTGGTCCATAGCTTCTATGTTGGTTTATCGAATTATGAACGTCACTTCCAGCAATAATAGATAAGAAGCACTTTTGTTGGAGTCCATTTTTGATATTTAATCTTGGGGAATATTTAGAATTTAACATTCAATATTGATATGAACCAGCAGGCACTGTAGTAAAACAGCAGGTACTGTAGTAAAACAGTTGTAGGCACATTAATGGTTGCAACACACTTCATTGTGACTATCATGATCCCTGTGAAAGTCTGCATAGGCGGAAAGTAGAATATTATGGTCTTCAATATACTTTGAAAATCTGTCCAAGATTACGTTCAAAGAACCTTTCCAATAGAGCAAGTAAGCAGATCTTAGTATATGATTCCAGGTTTATCATTTTCCATTTATAAAAACAGGAATGATAACTCTCGATTACATTTTATCTAAAGAACCTTCTAGCACCTACCAGGCTGAGAACAATTGCATTAGAAAAATGGATTGCCAATGAACTCCATTTGTAAGTATTTTTTTCTTTATTGAGGCTGAGCTACTTTATAATCATTTTATAAAACCCATCATAGTTCCCTGACTCAATATCTTTATTATTTCCTACATTTCTATTGCATATGTTTAAAATGCTTTAAAATGTAATAAGCTCAAAGGCGTTAATACCTGTGCCATATCAATTCTCTCTACTGGGTTCTATTTTCATCTGGAAAACCTTTTTACCCTTTTCATGTAACTTCTAATCCTGGTCACCTTCTTTGCTAATCTATGAACAAATTTGCTTATACTTGCATCCTAAGTCAATGAGTGACACTATCTTCCTCACCCATCAAAAATCTTTATTTAATTCTCATGAATAACATTTCCTATTCCCATGCCCACAAGAGAACTGCAATTAAAACATGTCCTGACAAATCAATAGATTTGACATTGGTATGTTTTGCAAATTGGGTGTGTGCACCTGTATACGTCAAACATATTTGCTTTGTTAATGCTTGTGCAGCGGCCAGCATTAAGGAGCAAGCACAGACAAAATAATCTGAAGAATGGATGCTCCAGAAACCAGCATTTTGCAGAGCCAAAAAGGATCATCTATGTGAGAACGTTTATTTTATTTATTTATTTTATTTTTTTATAGTTACATTTATAAGGCCCGACAGCTACCCAAAAAGGGTTTCCCGGCGCCAGGACGACAGTGAAGCAGACTGATGAAGTACAAAGGGAGAAATTATTGGCTGAACAGCCAGGTCTTTATGGATCTACGGAAGCAGATGTAGTTGGTTTCTTTTCGAATGGTAAGTGGCAAGGTGTTCCAGAGGGTGGGGCCAAGGTAGGAAAAGGACTTGCCACCCATCCTGGCAAGTATAAAACGGGGGATCATAAATTTCTCAAGCGTCGAAGAGCGACGGTGACGCGTAGGAATGTAAGGGCTAACAAGAGTATGCAAGTACGATGGTGCCAGACCCTGCCTTATCTTAAACATAAAGCTCAATGCTTTGAATTTTATGCGACTTACTACTCTAAGCCAATGAAGATCACGAAGGTAACCGGAAATGTGCGAGCTTCTAGGAATTTTGCACAGAAGTCTGACTGCAGCGTTTTGAACCAGCTGCAGTTTGCGGGTCACAGGCTTGTTGGCACCTAGTAGCAGGACATTTCCGTAGTCCAGCCTTGAGGTTATGAGGGCATGGACCACGGTTTTTTGAGTGGTAGACGGTAGCATCCAAATGATTTTTCGCAGCCATCTCAAGATGGTAAAGCATGTTGCTGCGACCCTGACGGCCTGTGTAGGAGAGTAGGGTCTGCTTTCTATGTTCACCCCCACTTTTTGCTTTTGCTTTACTGGTTTTCGACTTAGATGTGGCTGTGGGCCTGCTAATCAGACCCACAGCCCTGCTGTTCTCTCTCTAAATTAATACTATGTACTTTAGGTGCATAACCCATTTGGATAGGATCACCTTATTGGCCCCTGTACAGTGTACCTTAGGTACCCAGGGCATAGGTGTATCCTAGGCCTACCAGGGGCTGCAGCATGTATTATGCCACCCCTGGCCTGGCCTTCCATTATGACACAACTGGCTGATCACTCAGCTGGGGCTAGGTCGTGTAATCACCCCTTGCTTAGGTGTAGTATTCCTATACCTACCTTATATTAAGGGTGGGCGTAGTGGGCGTAGTGGGGCTACGTGAAGCAGCACGTAGTGTGCCCAAATCTACGCACACTACGCGCTTCGCGTAGCCCCACTACGTGCCACCCACCTCCCACCCGCCATTCTTTTAAATATTATAAGCAATGAAAAATAAAGTAAAGTAAGTCGACTTACCCGTAAGCGCGGCGTCTCCGGGGCTCCCTCTTTCAGTTTCTAATTTCTTCTGGCAAATGCGCATGCGCGGACGCCCGCGCATGCGCATTTCTCGCGAGAAATGCGCATGCGTGGGTGTCCGCGCATGCGCATTTGCCAGAAGAAATTAGAAACAGAAAGAGGGAGCCCCGGAGACGCCGCGCTTACGGGTAAGTCGACTTACTTTACTTTATTTTTCATTGCTCATATATTTAAAAGAAGGGCGGGCGGGAGGTGGGTGGCGGGTGGCAAGCAGCTACGCTTCGCCCTCGGCGTGTGCGTAGCGCTGCCCTGCTTCGCCTACTTCGGAAAGTGCGAAGCAGGCAGCGCTACGTACACTACGTGGGCGAAGCGTAGTGCTACGCCCGGGGTTACCTTATATATAGACACATGTGTACCTATCAGCCACTCCTATAGCAGGCCTTAACAATCCTGGAGGCAGAGTGCTTGGTAACATGTGAGATGGTGCTCTAGCATGAGCTGAGCCTGTCTGCAGCTTTCGGAACCAAGTCCTTATAGCTGTTCTATGATATAGCCTACCATATACTCTTAAAGTGCCTTATAATCTTAAACGGTTATGGTAACTATGGCTTGGCTTTATCAAAACATGTCGTGTAAGGTGTCTAACACTTTGGAATAATACCCCCATCCCATTTCTGGGGATAAGGATATTATCCCTCCCTTCTAGAGGGAGAAGACATGTTGAAACCTACTTACCCGGTTAAAGTTAACCAGAGCCCCAGCATCACAAAATGGATGCTGCTGCCACGACACAAGTCTGACCTCCTGCTGCTGGGAGTGATCCCGGCACGGGAGGCTTGGACAATAGGTTTCCTGCCTTGGAAGGTGCGAGCACCACCCCAGACAGGCCTTAGTGTATTGGGGCAGGGAGGGATGAAAGAAACGAGACACTGCCTGGGGCACACAAGGTGTCCCATGCATAGTCCAGTTCAAACCGGTGCTGGGGCACTCCAGCCCCAGTCCTGGCGCGAAACTGGACAAAGGGAAGGGGGTGTAACCACCCCCCTCCCAGGTCCCACCCATAAGGCGTGACCTAGCAGGCAACCCAGCCCCCCAGATTAGTATAAGAGTGGTAGCTGGGCCCCAGGAGATTAGATTATCCTGAACCTGCAACTTGAACAGAAACTCTGGACCTTCGACATTCGACGAAAGAAGAAGACTGAAGAATCTCCCTTGTGGCCAAGGAGTGGCTACCCTGTGCAAACAGGCACCATCAAGAGACTACCCTTTGCTTTGCTGAAGTTCTACGAGGGACCGACTGCAGAGCCCGACCAGAGCCTTGACTTCCAAACTTCTCCGACCCTGATCCACATCCACAGCCGAGCTGAGATCCGTGGAGGCGACGAGAGACGTGGGACTGGCTACCTGGGAAAAGTGGCAAGTATCTTCCAGCGCAGCTTCTGAGGTACCCTCGAAGTTGTGCACCGGGGATTGAGAAGCCCCAACCCCAAGCACCATCTGCACTGAAGATCAGCCCCCCACACTCCACGAGTCCTGCGTGGGGCCCTTCTGCATTTTCCTGCTTGCCGTGTCTGTCCGGTTGCTTGCCCGTTGGCTAGCGGCCTTTGCGACGACACACCTTCGAATCTTCACTGCTGGTTTGGCTCCTCCAGACTGGCTCCCGCTTCTCTGCAAAAGAGAAGCACCCCAGACCTTCCTGGTCTGCACCAGAAGTAAGTCCTCCGTTCTTCGTGGGTTCCGCTTGCCAAGGCTTGGTGAGTCCTAGTTCGACTTCGACGCCGCCGACAGCAAGAGCCTTCGTGGGACAGCTTGCCTCCTGGTCCTGGTTGTCCTCGACGTCTCCTGGTACCCGTGGCCGCTGCGACAAGCTTCACCTCTTCACCTGCAAACTTCACGACATCGCCTGGTTCCTTCCTGGTTCCACGTGGTCACTGGCTAGTGACCTTGACTCTGTCCCTTCTGCTTGCAGGTACCCTTCCTTCTTGATCCCGGCCCTGGGATCCACCGGACACTCTGCACTGACTGCCTGTCAGCAACTTTCCTTCAGGCATCCATAGAAGTCCACGACGAAACCCGACGCAAGTTCACAACCTATGCACCCGCAGCCTGTGGGCTAGGTAACTTCGGTACTTCGGTGCTCACAAGGGTAGTGACTATCCTGGGGTCTAGTTTCCGAGCCTCGACTTTCTAGTTGCTCCAGAAGTGTCCTAAAACTGCTTATTTCAGAACTGTACTATTTCTATCGATTATACGCATTACGCATGAGTGTTTCCACTCTGCACCTGAATCCCGTGGGCCTCCCACTTCCTAACTGTTGGTAGTGTAGTGTAGCCTCAGCGATTCCCTAGGCCTAGGCCTATCCTATTTCCGTGACAGTGGTCCTTATACCACTTCTTTAGTATATGGTTTGCGTGGCCCCTAGGGCCTAACTGTATTACTTACCTGTGTGACTTAATGTATGCTTAAATAAGACTGTGTTGTACTTACCTCGAATCTCATAAAGAGTGCTGAGGATTTGACTAGAATAAATACACTTTATTTTATATATATATATCTGTTGTGGTGTCCTTTCATTTGGTATTCAAGGGATTATATATGGTATCACAGCTGGCTTCACATGCCATTCAGAGTTTAGCCTAAGGCTGCCCTTGTCCATGCTACCACTAGGATAGCTGGTCTATAAGGTTGACTTTACAACCAATCACCATAAGGGTTGTTTGGACTGATATAGGGTGTACACTAGAACTAGTGACATCATACATCAGGCCAACTTCTCACATTGGTGAGCAGCGGTTGGGATCTGAGCTTGCTGTTGTAATACCATTGTAATCTTGAGATACTGAATTGAAAGATCACACAGATATTGTTTAGGTACATATAACATAGATTATAATACTTAAGTCCTACTGGACTTAGTTGTTGTAGGTTGAAGGGACTAACACACCCTGACTACAACTACTAGAGAGGTTTAGTAGAAACAACTAGTGTAGGTAGGTGCACACACCACACCCTCACTAGATCATGTCTCTGGGAGGAGATCAAGGAGATTCTCTCTCAGGAGGGGCAGGTCTGAGAAAGATCCCCTCTAGATATGATACCCTAACTTTTCAGGAGATGAGACAATTGTGTACCTCCAGAAAGTTAAAACAGAGTGCAAACCCTACCCTCCTTCAGCTAGTGCAGATCCTAGAGGAATATGATGCTCTTATGGCCTCACAGGCTGGTACCCTAGGTCCAGGGGAGGGTCTACCCACTACAGATGACTCCGATGGGACTTCAGATGAGGAGGTAGACAGCCAGGGCCAAGTAGGAAGACTTAGCCAGGCTAACCTAAGCTTACATGGGAGTTTGCATGGGGTCCCCCCATACAGACCCCCAAGTGGGCTTAAACAGAGAAGCAGGAGGGACAGATCCCCTTCAAGGGAATCCATCCACTCCCATGTCTCTAGCATCTCTAATGCCTCTTCTCACAGGGGAATGACTTCCTCCCAGAGAAAAGAGCATGAAGCCAGAATGAGGGAAGCTAATCTAAGGATTGAGAGGGAAGAACTTGCCCTTGCCAAGGAGAAGCTTGCTCTGGCTAGAGAGCAAAAGTTAAGTGGGTTAGAACCCACTGGTGGCAGCAATATCCCTAAGGATAGAGACAGGCACTATGATAATAGAAACCTGAGCAAGATTGTCCCTCCCTACAAGTGTGGGGATGACATCCACAAATGGACAACTGCTTTGGAGAGGGCTTGCAAAGTACAGCAGGTACCCCAAAGTCAGTGGGCAGCTATCTTGTGGCTCTCCTTCTCTGAGAAAGGTAGAGACAAGCTCCTCACAGTTAGTGATGAGGATGCAGACAATTACACTGTCCTGAAGAGTGCTCTAATTGATGGGTTTGGCCTAACCACTGAACAATACAGGTTGTTGTTCAGGGATACCCAGAAGACACAGACTCAGGACTGGACGGACTTTGTAGATTGTGCCACTAAGGCTCTGGAAGGCTGGCTAGTGGGAAGTAAGGTTAAGGACTATACAGGATTGTATAATTTGATCATGAGAGAGAAAATCCTTAACAACTGTCAAAACCAGCTACTGCATCAACACCTGATTGATTCTGATCTGACTTCTCCCCAAGAATTGGGAAAGAAGGCAGATAGATGGGTCAGGACTAGAGTTAAGCAGAAAAACCAGAATCAGGGCGGTGATCAGAAAAAGGCAGACCAGAAGGGTAATGATCAGAAACAAAAAGACCAGAAGTATTCACCAGGCCCCCAAAAGGCTCAGGGGGAGGGTGGTCCCAAAAAGGATAAAAAGAAATATGGCCAAAAGAAACCATGGTGCAACTATTGTAAGTCCAACTCACATTGGTTTAGTGAGTGCACCAAAAAGGATAAGCCCCCAGCCACCATTGCCCCTAAGGCAACTGTACCCCCTAGTTCAGCTGTAAGTGGTGGTTCCCAGCAAAAGGGTGTAGTAGGGTTAACCCTGGGAACTGAGGAGGATTCTGGCCTAGTCAGGATACCTACTCAGGCTGTTCTGATCTGTGATGGGGACATAGCTTTGTCCTCTACTGTAGGCCCCAGTAACCTGGGCAAGTACAGACAGACTCCTTTTATCAACCATAGGATTGCTCAGGCCTACAGGGACACAGGTGCTAGTGTCACCATGGTGACACCTGCCTTTGTGGACCCTGGACATATCATGCTAGGTGAGAATTACCTAGTGACCAACGCTAGCAATGCCACTACCTCCCATAGTGTGGCAATTGTTAACTTCTCCTGGGGAGGGGTAACTGGCATCAAGAAAGTTGTGGTAAGTTCAGACCTTCCTGTAGAGTGTCTGTTGGGAAATGACCTTGAAACTTCAGTTTGGGCTGAAGTGGAGTATAGGACCCATGCAGAAATGCTGGGGATAGATGCACATGTCCTTGCTGTGACCAGGTCACAGGCCAAAAAGTGCACCACTGAACAAGTGCTGGATCCTGAAACTATGGACCAGTCACAACCCAAGAGAAAGAGCAGTAGGGTAAAGGCTGTGCCTTCCCCCCTGCCTCAGGTACTGGATCAGCCCTCACAGGAGGATGATTCCGAGAGCCCTGAAGGAACTGTCCTAGAAGAACCTGAACCTGATCAGGTTGAGTTTCTTGGGACAGGGGGACCTTCAAGGGCAGATCTGAGGCAGGCACAATTAGACTGCCCCTCTCTTGAACCCCTCAGACAGCAGGCTGCTGCTGAGGCTGCAGGGAATGCTCAAGGTACCCATAGAGTGTATTGGGATGAAGGGCTACTGTATTCAGAGGCTAGAGACCCCAAGCCTGGTGCATCCAGGAGGTTGGTCATACCACTGAAGTTCAGAGGCTTCCTTCTTACCTTGGCCCATGATATTCCCCTTGCAGGACACTTAGGCCAGAACAAGACTTGGGACAGGCTTGCCCCTCACTTTCACTGGCCCCATATGTCAGAAGATACCAAGGAGTTTTGTCGCTCCTGTGTCACCTGCCAAGCCAGTGGCAAATCAGGTGGCACCACAAAGGCCCCCCTCATACCACTACCTGTGGTGGGGGTTCCCTTTGAAAGAGTGGGCATAGATATCGTAGGACCAATGGACCCACAAACAGCATCTGGGCACAGATTCATACTGGTGATAGTGGACCATGCCACCAGGTATCCAGAAGCTATTCCCCTGAGGACCACAACAGCTCCTGTTGTGGCAAGGGCCCTGCTTGGAGTAGTCTCCAGAGTGGGCTTTCCAAAGGAGGTCATTTCTGACAGAGGTGCCAACTTCATGTCAGGATATTTGACTGCAATGTGGAAGGAGAGTGGTGTGAACTACAAGTTCACCACACCCTATCACCCACAGTGCAATGGGCTTGTTGAGAGATTTAACAAGACCCTAAAGGGAATGATAAAAGGTTTACCAGACAAGCTTAGGCGAAGATGGGACATCCTTTTACCCTGCCTTCTGTTTGCTTACAGAGAGGTCCCACAAAAGGGGGTTGGCTACAGCCCTTTTGAGCTTTTGTTTGGGCATCCTGTAAGAGGACCCCTATGTTTAGTAAGGGAAGGATGGGAGAGACCTCTCAGACAACCCAAACTTGACATAGTGGATTATGTACTTGGTCTCCGCTCCAGGATGGCAGAGTATATGAAGAAGGCTTCTAAAAACCTTGAGGAAAGCCAAGAACTCCAAAAAGCTTGGCATGACCAAAAGGCTGTGCTGACTGTTTACCAGCCAGGGCAGAAAGTGTGGGGGTTGGAGCCAGTGGCCCCAGCAGCACTCCAAGACAAATGGTCTGGACCCCACACTATTGTTGAGAAAAAGGGAAAAGTCACCTACCTGGTGGACCTTGGGACTCCCAGAAGCCCCCACAGGGTGCTTCATGTCAACAGATTGAAGGCATATGTTGACAGGGCAGACATGGTCTTACTCATGGCTACAGATGAGGGGCAGGAGGAAGAGAGTGACCCTCTCCCAGACCTGTTGACTCAGAACCCTGGTGATGGCTCAGTTGATGGTGTGGTCTTTTCTGACAGCCTCACTGTCCATCAGCAACAGGACTGCAGGCAAGTTCTGCAATCCTACAGACATATGTTCTCTCTGACCCCAAGTTAGACAAACTGGTGCACCCATGAGGTGGACGCTGGTGACAGTCTGCCTGTGAAGAGTAAAATCTACAGGCAACCTGACCATGTCAGGGACTGCATAAACGTTGAGGTACAAAAGATGTTGGAGCTGGGAGTCATTGAACCTTCAGAGAGCCCTTGGGCTAGTCCTGTAGTTCTTGTGCCAAAACCTCACACCCAAGATGGTAAGAGAGAGATGAGGTTTTGCGTGGATTACAGAGGTCTCAATGCTGTCACTAGGACAGATGCCCACCCAATACCTAGGGCAGATGAGTTCATTGACAGACTGGCAGCTGCTAGGTTTTTGAGCACATTTGACCTGACAGCAGGCTACTGGCAAATCAGACTAGCTGAGAATGCAAAGGCCAAAACTGCTTTCTCGACCTCAGGAGGACATTACCAATTTGTGGTAATGCCCTTTGGTTTGAAGAATGCACCTGCCACTTTCCAAAGGTTGGTGAATCAAGTCCTTACTGGGTTGGATGATTATTGTGCAGCTTATCTTGATGATATTGCTGTCTTTAGCTCCACCTGGGAGGATCACCTGGTCCACCTGAGGAATGTTTTAGAGGCCCTTCAAAAGGCAGGCCTCACTATCAAGGCCACTAAGTTGCAGATAGGGCAGAGCAAGGTTGTATACCTGGGCCACCTAGTTGGTGGGGGTCAGGTTCAATCACTGGAGAGCAAGATCCAGAACATAAAGGACTGGACTCCTCCAACTACCCAGACTCAGGTCAGAGCTTTCTTGGGCCTGACTGGGTACTACAGAAAGTTTGTTAAGAACTATGGGTCAATTGTGACACCACTTAATGACTTGACCTCCAAGAAAATGCCAAAGAAAGTTCAGTGGACAGTAAGCTGTCAAAAAGCATTTGATGACCTGAAGCAGGCCATGTGCAGTGCACCTATTCTGAAAAGTCCAGACTACTCCAAAGAGTTCATTGTCCAGACAGATGCTTCTGAGTTGGGTGTGGGAGCTGTTCTGTCACAACTTAATATAGATGGTCAAGACCAGCCCATTGCTTTTATAAGTAGAAGGCTGACCCCTAGAGAGAAACGTTGGTCAGCTATTGAGAGGGAGGTCTTTGCTGTGGTTTGGGCCCTGAAGAAGCTGAGACCATACTTGTTTGGCACTCACTTCAAGATTCAGACAGACCATAATTCCCTCTTGTGGCTAAATCAGATGAAGGGTGAAAATCCCAAACTTCTTAGGTGGTCCATTTCCCTACAGGGGATGGACTTCACAGTGGAACATAGACCTGGGACTGACCATGCCAATGCAGATGGACTCTCCAGATATTTCCACTTAGAACATGAAGACTGAACTGGTCAAGGTTAGTTTAATGTCCCTAAGTTTGGGGGGGGGGGGTTGTGTAGGAGAGTAGGGTCTGCTTTCTATGTTCACTCCCACTTTTTGCTTTTGCTTTACTGGTTTTCGACTTAGATGTGGCTGTGGGCCTGCTAATCAGACCCACAGCCCTGCTGTTTTCTCTCTAAATTAATACTATGTACTTTAGGTGCATAACCCATTTGGATAGGATCACCTTATTGGCCCCTGTACAGTGTACCTTAGGTACCCAGGGCATAGGTGTATCCTAGGCCTACCAGGGGCTGCAGCATGTATTATGCCACCCCTGGCCTGGCCTTCCATTATGACACAACTGGCTGATCACTCAGCTGGGGCAAGGTCGTGTAATCACCCCTTGCTTAGGTGTAGTATTCCTATACCTACCTTATATTAAGGGTGGGCGTAGTGGGGCTACGTGAAGCAGCACGTAGTGTGCCCAAATCTACGCACACTACGCGCTTCGCGTAGCCCCACTACGTGCCACCCACCTCCCACCCGCCATTCTTTTAAATATTATAAGCAATGAAAAATAAAGTAAAGTAAGTCGACTTACCCGTAAGCGCGGCGTCTCCGGGGCTCCCTCTTTCAGTTTCTAATTTCTTCTGGCAAATGCGCATGCGCGGACGCCCGCGCATGCGCATTTCTCGCGAGAAATGCGCATGCGCGGGTGTCCGCGCATGCGCATTTGCCAGAAGAAATTAGAAACAGAAAGAGGGAGCCCCGGAGACGCCGCGCTTACGGGTAAGTCGACTTACTTTACTTTATTTTTCATTGCTCATATATTTAAAAGAAGGGCGGGCGGGAGGTGGGTGGCGGGTGGCAAGCAGCTACGCTTCGCCCTCGGCGTGTGCGTAGCGCTGCCCTGCTTCGCCTACTTCGGAAAGTGCGAAGCAGGCAGCGCTACGTACACTACGTGGGCGAAGCGTAGTGCTACGCCCGGGGTTACCTTATATATAGACACATGTGTACCTATCAGCCACTCCTATAGCAGGCCTTAACAATCCTGGAGGCAGAGTGCTTGGTAACATGTGAGATGGTGCTCTAGCATGAGCTGAGCCTGTCTGCAGCTTTCGGAACCAAGTCCTTATAGCTGTTCTATGATATAGCCTACCATATACTCTTAAAGTGCCTTATAATCTTAAACGGTTATGGTAACTATGGCTTGGCTTTATCAAAACATGTCGTGTAAGGTGTCTAACACTTTGGAATAATACCCCCATCCCATTTCTGGGGATAAGGATATTATCCCTCCCTTCTAGAGGGAGAAGACATGTTGAAACCTACTTACCCTGTTAAAGTTAACCAGAGCCCCAGCATCACAAAATGGATTCTGCTGCCACGACACAAGTCTGACCTCCTGCTGCTGGGAGTGATCCCGGCACGGGAGGCTTGGACAATAGGTTTCCTGCCTTGGGAGGTGCGAGCACCACCCCAGACAGGCCTTAGTGTATTGGGGCAGGGAGGGATGAAAGAAACGAGACACTGCCTGGGGCACACAAGGTGTCCCATGCATAGTCCAGTTCAAACCGGTGCTGGGGCACTCCAGCCCCAGTCCTGGCGCGAAACTGGACAAAGGGAAGGGGGTGTAACCACCCCCCTCCCAGGTCCCACCCATAAGGCGTGACCTAGCAGGCAACCCAGCCCCCCAGATTAGTATAAGAGTGGTAGCTGGGCCCCAGGAGATTAGATTATCCTGAACCTGCAACTTGAACAGAAACTCGGGACCTTCGACATTCAACGAAAGAAGAAGACTGAAGAATCTCCCTTGTGGCCAAGGAGTGGCTACCCTGTGCAAACAGGCACCATCAAGAGACTACCCTTTGCTTTGCTGAAGTTCTACGAGGGACCGACTGCAGAGCCCAACCAGAGCCTTGACTTCCAGACTTCTCCGACCCTGATCCACATCCACAGCCGAGCTGAGATCCGTGGAGGCGACGAGAGACGTGGGACCGGCTACCTGGGAAAAGTGGCGAGTATCTTCCAGCGCAGCTTCTGAGGTACCCTCGAAGTTGTGCACCGGGGATTGAGAAGCCCCAACCCCAAGCACCGAAGATCAGCCCCCCACACTCCACGAGTCCTGCGTGGGGTCCTTCTGCATTTTCCTGCTTGCCGTGTCTGTCCGGTTGCTTGCCCGTTGGCTAGCGGCCTTTGCGACGACACACCTTCGAATCTTCACTGCTGGTTTGGCTCCTCCAGACTGGCTCCCGCTTCTCTGCAAAAGAGAAGCACCCCAGACCTTCCTGGTCTGCACCAGAAGTAAGTACTCCGTTCTTCGTGGGTTCCGCTTGCCAAGGCTTGGTGAGTCCTAGTTCGACTTCGATGCCGCCGACAGCAAGAGCCTTCGTGGGACAGCTCGCCTCCTGGTCCTGGACGTCCTCGACGTCTCCTGGTACCCGTGGCCGCTGCGACAAGCTTCACCTCTTCACCTGCAAACTTCACGACATCGCCTGGTTCCTTCCTGGTTCCACGTGGTCACTGGCTAGTGACCTTGACTCTGTCCCTTCTGCTTGCAGGTACCCTTCCTTCTTGATCCCGGCCTTGGGATCCACCAGACACTCTGCACTGACTGCCTGTCAGCAACTTTCCTTCAGGCATCCATAGAAGTCCACGACGAAACCCGACGCAAGTTCACACCTATGCACCCGCAGCCTGTGGGCTAGGTAACTTGGGTACTTCGGTGCTCACAAGGGTAGTGACTATCCTAGGGTCTAGTTTCCGAGCCTCGACTTTCTAGTTGCTCCAGAAGTGTCCTAAAACTGCTTATTTCAGAACTGTACTATTTCTATCGATTATACGCATTACGCGTGAGTGTTTCCACTCTGCACCTGAATCCCGTGGGCCTCCCACTTCCTAACTGTTGGTAGTGTAGTGTAGCCCCAGCGATTCCCTAGGCCTAGGCCTATCCTATTTCCGTGACAGTGGTCCTTATACCACTTCTTTAGTATATGGTTTGCGTGACCCCTAGGGCCTAACTGTATTACTTACCTGTGTGACTGAATGTATGCTTGAATAAGACTGTGTTGTACTTACCTCGAATCTCATAAAGAGTGCTGAGGGTTTGACTAGAATAAATACACTTTATTTTATATATATATCTGTTGTGGTGTCCTTTCATTTGGTATTTAAGGGATTATATATGGTATCACAGCTGGCTTCACATGCCATTCAGAGTTTAGCCTAAGACTGCTCTTGTCCATGCTACCACTAGGATAGCTGGTCTATAAGGTTGACTTTACAACCAATCACCATAAGGGTTGTTTGGACTGATATAGGGTGTACACTAGAACTAGAGACATCATACATCAGGCCAACTTCTCACAGGCTGTTGGTGCCAAGACAGAGAGTCGTCAATGTAGACGCCCAAGTTCCATACATGATTAGAGGGTACCGGGGGGGGTACCCATCTCGGTAGGCCAGTGAGATGGACCCCAGAGGTCTTTATCCTTTCCCAGTATTAAGACCTCGGTTTTATCACCATTAGGTTTAAGATGGTGTTTAGCCATCCATGAGGCGATGTTAGTCAGGCCAAGTTGTAGATCAGATGTTGAATGGGGATCAGCGGAAGAGAGGGAAAAGATAATTTGCGAGTCATCTGCGTAAGAAAAGAGAGTGAGGCCGGCTTGATCAGCTATGTCCGCAAGAGGCCTTACATAAAGTTTGAAAAGCAGAGGGCTAAGTATGGAGCCCTGGGGTACCCCATGAGGGGAAGAGTGAGTGTCGGAGTTGAATCTGGAAAGTGCGACCATTCAAGAAGGAGATGATCCAGTCCAGAGCAGAGCCACCTATGCCCAAGGATTTTAAAGCTTTAATAAGTGTAGAATGTGATAAGGTGTCGAACGCTGCGCTGAGGTCGAGCAAGACAAGCGCCACGGTTTCTCCACAGTCAAGATGGTGGCGGAGCTTCTCTGTGACGCCTAGGAGGGTGGTTTCAGTGGAGAAATTGGACCTGAAACCGGATTGAGAAGGATGAAGGATTTTATTCTGTTCGACAAATTGGGCAAAATGAGAGTGAATGTGATTCTCTAAGATCTTGGAAAAATTTGGCAGAAGGGAAATAGGGCGGTAGTTAGAAAGAATGAGGGGGTCAGCAGATGGCTTTTTCAACAAGGGAGTCACCATAGCATGTTTCCAAAGAGTTGGAACTACCGATTCGCTGAGAGATGCATTGAGGACATTCAGAACAATATGCATGTGGGAGAGATCCAGTTGTTTAAGAATAGAGGGGTGTAGGGGGTCGCTAGGTGAGCCGGTCTTTACTTTATTTAAAATTAGATTAAGAGAATCCATATTAAGAAGAGGCCAGGTTTCAAGAAGAGGAGTCATTTTGGTATGCACAACCGGTGACTCAACAGCAGATTGTTCATCGATACCTAGTTACGGGGAATTCTGAGTGGTAGTAGGAAGTGGTGGGGTTGAAAGGCTGCTATCAAAATGGGAGTTGGCAATATCAAGGTGGATCCTCTCAATTTTTTGTTGAAAAAAGTGAGCAAGATACTCACACTGGTCGCTTTCCAGAGGGGGAGGAGCAGCCAGGGTCTCAGAACCGGCGAGCTTTTTGACCAAGCTAAAGAGTGTCTTGGAACAATTAGTAGCCGAGGTGATAGAGTTCGAGACAAAAATAACCTTGGTGGATTCACATAAGTTGTGATAAGTTTTTTTAGATTTTATGTATGCTGTTTTAAGTTCTGGCATATAGTCTCTCCTCCATTTACGTTCCAGGGATTTGCATTTTGATTTTTCGATTTTTAGAGCATCATTGATCCAAGGAGCCGGAGGACGGTGATTGGTGAATTTTTTCTGAGTAGGAGGAAGGCAGGAATCAATGGCAGTTAAAAGCCAGTTATGTACATTATCGGAAAAGGACTCAACATTAGATTCAGGTAGAGGACCATTCAGGCATAGGGCATCATTAAAGGCATTCAGGTCGAATTTTTTCCAGTCTCTTTTGGAAGTCTTTAGAGAATGAGATAGAGATGTGGATGCAAGGGGAATTGAGATAGTGAATGAAGATAGGAAATGGTCAGACCAGTGAATGGGCAATGCTGGGTCACAATGAAGACTAGGAAGGTTGGAAAAAATGGGGTCGAGGAGGTGACCAGCTTTATGAGTGGGTCCCGAGTTATGTAAAAAGATGTTCATAGCGGCAAGATCAGAAATTAAATTGCTGCAAGTGGGGTTAGCAAGATTGTCTAAATGTAAATTGAAATCGCCGAGCATTGAGAAATTATTAGCATTCATGATCAGAGGGGTGAGGTAGTCTGGAAAAGATGTGGCCCAGGAATTGGGCGGGCTGGGTGGACGATATATAAGGAGGCCAGAGAAAGTGAAGTGGGGGTTAAGAGTTAACTTAAATAAAGCGGCTTCACAATGAGGGATGTCTACCGTGTCGAATTTACATTGAAAACTATTTTTGTGAATAATGGCAATACCGCCGCCAGAAGAAATCAACCTATCTTTCCTAGTAATAACATAGTTGGGAGGTAAGGCTGCTGCAACATCTGGATCTGAGCTCTCATGGAGCCAGGTCTCCGTAAGGAATAAAGCATCGGGCTTGACATCGTAGAGGAGATCAAAAATGTCAAGTTTATGTTTTGGGAGCGAGCGACAATTTACACTAAGGAATGAGAAGGCTGTAGTAGTGTTCATATGTAAAGAGCGGTTGGTGAAAGAAAAATTGCATCCAGGACAGGTATCAATAGTATAGTTCATCGCTAAGCAGCGAGTGCAGTCAGGCTTGATATTAGTGCGAAGGGCTAAAAGTTGCTCTGAAGTAAAGGTTCGTATTTCCAGGGGGTGCAAAGGATTAGGACCAGGGTTTATGGCCCCTGGCCCCGGTCGGGCGCGGACGGGCACAGATGGGCTTGCCTTTGGCGTGCCTTCGGCGCGCCGCCGGCGCGTCCGCTGCGCGAAGTAGCTGTCATGCAAATAAGCCCTTGGTCAGGTGACCGGGGTCACGTGATGCGCCCCGCCTCCCCTCGCCTCTAGCCCGGAAACAGAGAATGTCACCGCGATCTCCCTCCACAACAACCGGGAGCACCCGTGGTGGAACGGGGAGAATGCGGAAGAAGAGGGGCGTCTGAGGTGGAGTGGTAGGCAGAAGGTAGCGTTTTGCACAAGAATGATTAGCAAACTGGAAAGTTTCGGGCAGTATTTAAACAGAGCATACACAGAAATGCAGTACTTAATTGGTTTAAAAACAAGTTAAAATGAAGTACCAGCAGAGCAGTCTAACAGTGGAAGGCTTAGGTACACAATGCGCGTCCGCTGAGCGAAGCAGCTGCCATGCAAATAAGCCCTTGGTCAGGTGACCGGGGTCACGTGATGCGCCCTGCCTCCCCTCGCCTCTAGCCTGGAAACAGAGAATGTCACCGCGATCTCCCTCCACAACAACCGGGAGCACCCGTGGTGGAACAGGGAGAATGCGGAAGAAGAGGGGCGTCTGAGGTGGAGAGGTAGGCAGAAGGTAGCGTTTTGCACAAGAATGATTAGCAAACTGGAAAGTTTCAGGCAGGATTTAAGCAGTGCATACACAGAAATACAGTACTTAATTGGTTTAAAAACAAGTTAAAATGAAGTACCAGCAGAGCAGTCTTTCAGTGGAAGGCTTAGGTACACAACGCGTGTCCGCTGCGCGAAGCAGCTGCCATGCAAATAAGCCCTTGGTCAGGTGACCGGGGTCACGTGATGCGCCCCGCCTCCCCTCGCCTCTAGCCCGGAAACAGAGAATGTCACCGCGATCTCCCTCCACAACAACCGGGAGCACCCGTGGTGGAACGGGGAGAATGCGGAAGAAGAGGGGCGTCTGAGGTGGAGAGGTAGGCAGAAGGTAGCGTTTTGCACAAGAATGATTAGCAATCTGGAAAGTTTCAGGCAGGATTTAAGCAGTGCATACACAGAAATACAGTACTTAATTGGTTTAAAAACAAGTTAAAATGAAGTACCAGCAGAGCAGTCTTTCAGTGGAAGGCTTAGGTACACAATGCGCGTCCCTTCCCTTCAATCATCATCCCTCCGTTTGGATTTGCCAATGTCTTTTAGCCATGTTGTACAGTAGTTTGCCTGCTGTTCAGCATGGCTATAAGTTAGAGCTGTGGCATAGAGGAAAGTAGCATAGAGTGCAGTGGTGTAGAGTAGCATAGAGTGGAGTGGTGTAGAGTGGCATAGCGTAGTGTGGAGTGGTGTAGAGTAGACTGGAGTTGTGAAGGGTAGAGTGGCATTGAGTGACAAGGGGTGGCATGGATTGGTGTGGCATACACTAGAGTGGCATGGAGTTGAGGGGCATAAAGTAGAGTGGCAGAGAGTAAAGCAAAGTAGACTAGAGAGAGAGGTGTAGCATAGAGCAGCACAGAGCAGCATAGAGTGGGGTGGCATAGAGTGAAGTGAAGTGGTGTAGAGTGTCATAAAGCGGAATGGAGTAGAATGGAGTGGGGTGGTGTGGAGTAGAGTGGGGTACAGTGGTGTAGAGTGGAGTGAAATAGAGTGGCATGGGGTGGTATAGAGTGAAATAGAGTGGTGTAGATGTAGAGTGGAATGTAGAGGTGTAGAGTAGAATGGAGTGGTGTGGCATAGACTGGCATGGTGTCAAGTAGAGTGGTGGAGAGTTGTGTGGGGTGGCATAGAGTGGAATGGAGTGGCATAGAGTGGAATAGAGTGATGTAGAGTGGAGTGGAGTAGCATAGAGTGGAATGGAGTGGTGTGGTATAGAGTTGCATGGTGTAGAGTAGAGTGGTATTGTGTGGGGTGGCATAGAGTAGAGTGGCATGGAGTGGAGTGGTGTAGAGTCGAATGGAATGGCCTAGAGTGGAATTGAGTTTTGTAGAGTGCAATGGTGTAGAGCAGAGTGGTGTAGAGTGCCGTTGTGTGGAGCGACGTGGAGAGCCGTAGAGTGATGTGACGTAGGGTAGAGTGGCATACAATAATGTGGCATAGAAAGGCATAGAGCAGAGTGGCATAGAGTAGAGTAGTGTAGAGTGGAATAGGGTTGCGTGGCCTACAGTGGTGTAGACTGAAGTGGCATACCGTAGAGCTGTGTAGGGTAGAGTGGAGTTACATAGAATGGAGTGGCGTAGAGTTAAGTTGAGTGACATACAGTGGAGTGGCATGCAGTGGTGTGGAGTGGCATAATGTAGAGTGGAGTGGCATAAAGTGGTGCAGGGATAGCACAGAGAAGAGTGACATGGTGTGGAGTGGAGTGACGTAGAGTAGAGTGGCTTAGAGTAGAATGGCATAGAGTAGAGTGATGTAGAGTAGAGTAGCGTAGAGTGTCATAGAGCGGTATTGTATGGAGTGGTATGTAGTGGAGTGATGTAGAGGAATTGGGATTACCTAATTGCGTTTTTCTGCAAATTTCAAGGAAAATGCTACTCTTATTGTATGAAACACATTGGGTTTCATTTAGCGATTCCTAATGGGGATGCAAAAAGACCTACCTCATGATTATTAATGAGGTAGGTCGCATTGTGCGACCCATAGGAATTTCAGCCATCACAGGAATGGTGACCTGCTGGAGTCAGCGGACCCCCATGTCAGTGATTGCTTTTTAATAAAGAAATTTTTAGGTCTCGCCTAGGCAGCGCTTGCGCTGTCTCTTTAAGACATAAAGCTCTGCCTACTTCCCGCTCATCTTTTTAATTGGCTCTGATCCCTGTCCTTTGTAAATGGTGGCCTTTCATTGCTCATTAGGCTTTGTAGTCTCTCCTTAGTACCGCCCTGTCTCTTTTTGTAACCTCTCATGAGGACACCCCCTATTGCATGTGTTGTTACGCCCTAGGTTTTAGTTACAGCCTCAAGGCACTATTTTCTTAAAGGCCTTCAGACAGGACACTCACTTGGTCCTAAACATGGCTGGTAGTGGTTACTTTACTCGCTAGCACATCTCACATTTATAATAGACCTTCTATAAATGTCCCTTCATCAGCTCCACATAGAGTACAACCTAATCCAGAATTAATATATTCATTCTTTTATCACATTTCAAAGTTTATGATGCTCACTATGGACCCCTAGGCGCAGCTTGCGGTACTGCACCTGCACATCTCACATTTATATTAGACTTTCTATAAATTTCCCTTCATCAGCTCCACATAGAGTACAACCTAATCGGAATTAATATAATATTTGTTTTGTCACATTTCAAAGCTATTAATTGTATATATGGACATAGCTATTTGAATGTACTCATGCTACTGTCTTGCTTGCAATGCATTATGGGAGTACCCTATGTGACCAAACGTTTGATGCTCACTAGGAACCTCTAGGTGCAGCTTGCGGTGTTGCACCTACACATCTATGTTAGACCTTCTATAAATTTCCCTTCATCAGCTCCACATAGAGTATAACCTAATCCAGAATTAATAAAATTATTATTTTGTTACATTTCAAAGCTGCTAATTGTATATATTGAATGTACTGTGGTAATGTCTTGCATGCAATGCACTATGAGTAGGTTGGATTTTTTTACATTTCTAAGCTACTAATTGTATATATTGAATGTACTGTGGTACTGTCTTGCATGCAATGCATTATGGGTAGGGTGGATTTACCATGTCTTCAAAGTTTATTATGCTCACTAGGGACCTCTAGACGCGGCTAGTGGTAGTGCATCTGCACATCTCACATTTATATTCGGCCTTCTATAAATTTACCTTCATCAGCTCCACATAAAGTACAACCTATTAATATAATAATTGTATTGTCACATTTCAAAACTACTAATTGTATATATAGACATAGCTATTTGAATGTACTTGTGGTACCGTCTTGCATGCAATGCATAATGGGAGTAGCATATGTGACCAAAGGTTTATGATGCTCACTAGGGACCTCTAGGAGAAGCTTGCGGTATTGAAGTGATATTGCCTTGCTCACCAGGGACCTCTAGGAGCAGCTTGTGGTACTGGCAGTGCTGGCACCTTGCTCACTAGGGACCTCTAGAAACAGCTTGTGGTACTGCCCTACCACATCTCAGATTTATATTAGACCTTCTATAAATTTCCCTTCATCAGCTCCACATAGAGTGCAACATAACCTAATCCGAAATTAATATAATTATTTTGCCACATTTCAAAGCTACTAATTGTATATATGGACATAGCTATTTGAATGTACTCATGGTACTGTCTTGCATGCAATGCATTATGTGTAGGGTGGATTTACCATATCTTCAAAATTTATGTTGTCTCTAGGGACCTCTAGGAGCAGCTTGTGGTGCTGCACCTAGACAAGCAGTGCTGGTGCCTTGCTCACTCGGGACCTCTAGGAACAGCTTGCGGTATTGCACCTTTTATTTATGTTATAAAACCCAAAACATAAATAAAAGGCATTGTCAATTACAATGGCAAAAGCTCCAACTCGCGTGAATGCAAGACCTATTGCATTGCAAATGCTTGTTTTTTAAATGTAGCCTGTTTTCCACAACGGAAAATGGGATGTGTTTCAAAAAGTGCAATTACATTTTTTAAGGTTACATTTTTAAGAGCTCTTAAAAATATTTGTTACACATGCTTCTATTTCATACAATTCATTAAACCGGTAAAATGGCTAAGTGAGTTAACAATTGCTGTGGCTATCAGCAGTAATGCAAATATCAGAAGTTCAAATCAAATCAAGCACTTAACTTTGCCTCCTTCCAAGGTTGAAAAATTAAGTACCATGAAATGGGTTAAAGAATATCCATTATTGAAAGTGCTTATTTACAACAGGTGTTTTATATGTAGTGCTATATGAAAGAAATGATTACAGTAACTCAGCAAAATATATTTTTCACACAACATCAGGAGAACACTTTGACATCATTCTGACTACCCTGTTTTAAATAAAGATATAATTATGCCACAGTTTCCCGTTTCATCTATACCCATATTGTACGGATTAAACAAAATTAATAAGTACATTAGCTCCTGGTGGCATTGAAATGTTCAACAAAAAATAAAAACCAGCAGTAAAAATGCTAGACCTTTTACCCTTATCTGTATTGCAGTAAACCCAGGTGCATGGCCGCGCTTAGACTGACAGCTAATTAGCTTTAACTTCATTGCATGGAATATCAGCTCAGTGGAGTTTATCATACACAGATCAAGCAACAAAACAAATAATCAGCCAATAATCTGGTAACAAAGCAGACCATCCGCCAGCTACTTCCATAATTCAATGAAACCATGAACCAGCTATTTTCCAATTAGGGATCTCAAATTCTGGACTACAAGCGAACACTAAACATTCCCACTGAACTAAAATTAACATTTATTTTTCCACAACTGTGGGGAATTTCTATATTTACACTTCAATCATTCACATTAACAATCCCTCAAAGATTCTGTCTCATACGTTGAGTTGGGAAATATACTTCTGTTTTTAGATGATTCAGCTAGTAGTCAGCATTATGTCAGAATTTCTGGGTTGGCCGGAGTTGTTCGGTCTCTGCTTGAGACCCAACCTCTTTATTTTAACCTTCACTATTATTGGGAGTCTGTAACAGTATGTAAGTTTGCCCTGTGTTCTTCAGAACTTGTGTCAGAAGAGAAAATGTAGTATTGTTTGTTTTTGCAATTTGCCACATGACCATTCTCTTAAATCAAGTTTGGGCTGATATCTAGCCGGAAAATAGAGTAAGTATGTCATGGTGCCGGCCCGAAAACTAAACAATAATGACCTTTCCCAACTTTTGCTAATATTCCATAAATAATTAGTGGCAATAATCCCAGGATTAAGATGTAAATAAAACGTGACACTGGATTTTTGGTCTTCAGCCTTCAACCTCTGTAATTTAGCTTGTTCTAGCATTAGGGCTTGCACTTGCTTGCTACAAAAACCCTCCAGCTGCAATCTCCCCAAAAAGATGTCTGCTAGACCAATTGATTCCAGGGCTTTTTTTAATCATACGCTATCCAAGGAACGCTAAGTCACCTTTCGCAAGCTAAACAGTCTAAAATTATATTTCTTGACAATTCGTCTTTATCGGAACTGTAAATTGAATACGAATAAGTTCACTCACATATTCTATGCCTAGTTCATTACGATAGATGAAACTAGATGTTGAAACAGGGGCCAACAGAATTTTAGGAGAGAAACGATCGGGTCACCCACACCCCATTTTCCTGCCCCATAAGTAGCTACAGAAAAACACTGAGCGGAATAGATTTGTAAAAGGGGTGTGAGGACCCATTCACCCTTAGGTGATGGAAGACTGAGCCCTTGAAAATGTAATCCCATTTTGAGTGCAATGTGCTGATCTTGACCCAAATAAGCTTAAAGTGAGCTCCAAATAGGATAAGGTGCTATTGCTTAATAAAACGTTGTTACCCACAGCAATAGAAAAAAAGGCGCATACACTTTGAACCACATGACATTATAAAAAGTTTGTTCAAATTTGTTAGTACATCAAGATTAGCCATAAATTGGTAAAATAATGTACAAAAGAACGCAAGAACTGCATCATCTTCATATAATAGTACCGGGAGGGGGGCGCCTTTAAGCTATGGCATAGCTTGTGTATATTTACTGAGCTCTGTGCTAAGATCATTGATATATAAATTAAAAAGGAGCGGAGCTAAGACGCACCCCTGGCACAACCCCCGCCGATGCAGAACTCGTCAGTAACTTCTTCTTTATTCCCAAACCTCACGCAGGCCTTGGTGCCCCCATGGAAGGAGACCAACAAATGTACTATGGAGGGGACCATTTACAAATTGATGAGTTGCTGCCATAGCCTTATCCGATTGACGCAGTCAAAGGCTATTGACAGATCCATGAAAGCTAAATATAATGAGGTCTGTTTGGCCACTGTGCATTTTCAAATAATCAGATTTAAGTTTAGGCATTGGTCAACTGCCCCAATACCCCTTTGGAAACCACATTGACACTTATTAAGTACATTTTATCCATTTACCCTTTATATTATTCTGTTATACAGTACTCTTCCCAGGATATTTGCTGAGATATCTATCTGGGAAAGATGGAAGTAACACTGTCAATGCAGTATTGAAAACAAATAGTGGTCCTGTCAGAATTAATTGAGGGACATTGAGTAACCAGAGGCTGTAAGCACAATGCTCATCATGCCTCAGGATTATGAATTAAGAAACATAACTGATTCAGATACACAAACATTACAAATTATGTATGAATTGGTAAAACATATATTGTCTTGCATTAGCTGAATTCACTACATAAGTAAAATAATGTAGGATGCTCCGAGAGCAGTGAACAAAGAGTTTGTGATGACAGTGAGTGTGTGTGCATAAATATATATCCAACGTTGATTAAATAGAGAGCCAGCCAAGATACCACTGACAGAACTAACTTCAAGGCTGCAATGAGATGCTATCACCAGCAAATAGGAGACACAAATATGAGAGCATTAGTGGGCTGCATCGCAGGAAGCTCCAACAGCTGCAAGGAGGTCTTCTCCATCATTAAGGATTTCACCTTGCCCTCAGCCACTGCCTACCAACAACTCTGAGACAGGAACATCTAAGCTAGGTGCGCACTCCATAAATACCATTGCATAGATACTCTTCGCATAAGACCACGATTTTAGAATTTTAATGGTCTTGTCTATGATGCCTCTTCTCACCCGCCGTCACAGTCTAGAATCAGAAGGAGTTCTGCAGGAAACAGAGGAGCGACAGGGGAGAGTGTCTTACAGCAGTCACGGCTCATTAAACTCTGGAGAGTCAGCAACAGGTGAACTCCACCCAACAGCAACAGAAGCTGCCAGTGTTGACTCTGAAAGAAGCGTATGCATTGCAGACTTGTCCACCATCCGATCAGACCACCTTCCTTCCCGCCTGAACAAGGCAGTAGATTTTACTTCAGTGTTGCTTTTGGGCAATACCTTATGGTAGTTTTTGACACACATGAACAGTGTGGACTTCTCATAGTAAATCTAAGGTTCCCACGTGTGAATACAAGCATAAGATGGAGGTCCATCGTCTGCATCAACGTTTCTGTCATTAAAGAAACAATTACCCTAAACTCCAGGTATAATAATGCTCAATGCCCTAACTTAACAAGCCTCCTACAAGAGAGAGGATGCTTCTGAGAGGAAACGTTCAAACACTCTAAAGACCTATTACATTTTAAGCAGGATACCTATCTTGACACAAGACTTACAAAGATACAAACATGTTCTGCCTTTTTCACAATATATTCTTCCAGGATTTAACATGTCCTGAGCAAAAGGAGGGCTGTTAGGCATTAGCCTCCATCTGCTTGCTTATGTTCCTGTCTTCTAAGGAGCTTAACACATCCATGTGCAGTAGTGTGTAGAACAGCAAAAAACAGACATCAACACTTTTGGGTATAAGTCAGAACAGCGCATCCGAAGGGAAATGAATGAAGCATCATGTAAAGCCAAATAACTAACAAGGCTTCTACTCTGCAAGGCAATGAGAGGTGAAAACATTTCCTTTCAAGCTGTGACGTCTCCAATAAAGGCATACTTCCCCAGAAAGGAGCATCCTTAGCACCTCATTCTCCAAAGATGATCAAGAGGAAAATAGAGGAAAATAGACCAATTTTAATAAGTCCATCATGCAGCCTAAGATTTATGGCACAGCTCAGCTGCTATGTTATGTTATATGACATTTGCATTGCACACTACTGCCACTAATGTGGCACTGTAGTACTCTAACTACCTACAGAGATTACAGGTATACCGCTGTGTTTGGTTGGAACAGTGTGTGTTTGTAGTATGACTTAAATAGTAAGAGTTTGTTTGGGTGTGTCAGATCCACGTGGTCTGGTCTTATTGTGGCAAACTTGCCACTGCTTGTATGCCTGCTCATGCCTAAAGGGTATGTCAAACATGGTAAATCGAGCTTTATGCAGCTTTATTTGATCATACGTGTTTGGTAGATCCTTGCCTAAGTGTGTCCTATCCTGTCTCTACCACTGGGGTCAGTGAGACAGTGGTGTATAGGGGTTGTCTTATGAGTTGGTTGAGAATTACTTAAGGGTCTGAAACTTGAAGTTCCATTTTTTTGGCCTTCTGGAAGATGAGATTGTTTAGCATATTCCTTATCTGAACATTTGCTGGTTTAGCCAGAATAATGAATGCCCTCAATCAATCAATCAATAAATCAATCAATCAGGTGTTTTTTTTAGCACCACTACTTACCCGTAAGGGTCTCAAGGCATTGGGGGAGGGGGTAGCAGGCTCCAGTCCATCAAGGGGGGGGTCTGTTGAAGAGCCAGGTTTTGAGGTTTCTTGAGAAGATGGGGATCGATGTTGTCTGTCTGAGGTTGAGCGGCAGGGTGTTCCAGGCTCGGGCTGCGAGAAAGGAGCGGCCTCCCAATTTGTTCTTTCTGGTGCGGGGGACCACAGTGTAGAAGACCTGGGCAGATCGTAGGGTCCTTTGGGGTGCGTGGAATTTGAGTCGGCTGTTCAGGTATGCTGGTCCGGTGCCGTGGAGGGCCTTGTAGGCGTGGGTGAGCATCTTGAAGGTGACTCTAGCTTCCATGGGGAGCCAGTGGAGTGTGCACAGGTGCTGGGAGATGTGACAGTGTCTTGGCAGGTCGAGGACCAGTCTTGTGGCGGCGTTCTGGATGTCCTGTAGATTGCGGGTGAGGTTTTTGTTTATTCCGGCGTAGAGTGCGTTGCCGTAGTCAAATCTGCTTGTGACCAGGGCATGAGTGACGGTCTTTCTGTGTTCAAGGGGAATCCATTTGAAGGTCTTACGTAGGAGGCGGAGGGTGTGGAAGCAGGAGGGCGAGACAGAGTTGATCTGGCGGTCCATTTTGAGCTTGGAGTCCAGGATGATTCCCAGGTTGCGTGCGTGGTCTGTCGGGGTGGGCCGGCTTCCGAGGGTGGTGGGCCACCAGATGTCGTTCCATGCATTGGGGTTTGGGCCCATGATGAGTACTTCTGTTTTGTTGGTACTTAGTTGTAGGCAGCTGTTTTTCATCCATTTGGCGACGGCTTCCATGCTTTCTCGAAAATCAGATTTTGTTGCAACGGGCCCCTTTGAGTTGTATTAGTGTGTTGGATTGGAGGCTTAACATTTTATTTGGAGGAATGCTGCTCCTATCCTTGCTGTGCTCTGTGTTTTTATGCACAGTTCTTTGAAAGCAGTTTGTGCTGAACGGTAGACCCCCTCACCGCGCCTTGAGACCCTAACGGGTGATTAGCTGCGCTCTATAAGAACCCTGATTGATTGATTGATTAATGGAGTTTGTTGGAATACTGTAAGGCAGTGCAATGCCAGGGGATCTGGTTATTGTGATCACAGATGTTTTTAGTGTAAAAATAGCCTACACTACTAGTAATCTTAATCTAAGGTTGTTCCAATGCTTTTTGCTGTGTTCATTTCACTGGGTGCTAGTCTTAACTCTCTGGGCAAGGCTGGGATTTCTTCTGCCAGTGATCACATCTATGAACATTCTGATGCTGCCACATCTGTTTTGTCTAGGTTGCCTTTAAGATGATTAGCGGTCAATCAGCTTTTTCACAGTGAACAACCATGGCGCTAACCTGGAGGCAATGCGAATATCAGGGACCCCCTGTGATTTTTCTAGAGCTCCTAGGACAGGGTAATAATACAATAGAAAGCAAAATTCCTAGGCAGTCAAATGGTTAAACTACCTTAACAACTCATCATCACAAACAACATGATAAGGAGAACTCAGTGTGAATACAATTGAGCTACGTTAAATCATATTGGATTTTTATTTAATTCATTTTTTTAAAAAGACTTTCGTACAGAAAATGTTGTGAACAATACATCATTCCGATACAGCATAATTTCAGTGAAACACAGAATCACACAAATATCACAAAATAAGGATGGTCTGAAATAAACAAAACATTAATACATAAACATAGACGTAATGAAAAACAACACAACAGAGAAATAAGGGTAAATGATGTGAGGTGGCTAAAAGATGGATCTTGTGTTTGGGCACTTAAAGCGCCTTCATCAGGAGGGCCACAACTCTTTCCTACAGGACAATAAAAATTCTATAAAACACAATTCTTAAAACACACTGAGTTCAATGATATATTAAGTGCTACATTTTACCAGGAGTTGCCAAAAGTGAGACTCGAAAAGGAGTGAAATAGGATGAAAACTCAGCAAAGAATCAAATGTCTGGATAAATACCATCACCTTAGGTTCAGATTCAGTAGTATTTGTCACCCGCAGTGGAGATGGTGTGAGGAAATGGTGTATACTGATGCTAAAAAGTGGAGAAAGAGAGAATCAGGAAATAGAGAAGAAAGTTAAAATAAAGAAAACGAGAAGATAACACAGACAAGGAAAAGGGGACCCTGGAAGCAAGCCATAATGTCATTGACGTTCATGACCTTGAAGATGATCAGTGTGTCGTCTGTGTAGTCGAAGTAAGTAAAAACAATGGATTGAATCAATGTACATGATGAAGAAAAAGGGAGAAATGGCTGAGTTTGATGGATGCCTGAACTTAGGTAGTAGGGCTCAAAGGTGTATGATGGTAGGGGGATGATGTTGTTACAATAAAAAAGGGAGCAATACATCAAACAAGGCATTTTGTCTGATGCCCAGATTCTGCAGTCAGGTCAGTAGTGTTGGGTTGTCGATAGTATGAAATGCAGCAGAAGTATAGTGGTATCAGTGCTGCTGCTCTGATTGATCCAGGCTGAGTTCTTCTCGATCCATAGTAGAGACTATCATAGATTATGGCTGTCTGCATGTGTGGCAACGGGTTTACCTGGAAGGTGGTTGTTTTTTTTGTAAACCCCAGAATCTAAGAGTAGGCTGCATTTTCTATCAGCTTGACCAAGTTGCATTCATTTGCAGTGTGTTTAGTTGCCACAGGTATTTTTACCCAGACGTGATTTCTTTAGATGAGGCCTAATGAAAGAGCACCTGAGTTCAATTGGCATGAGACCTTTCATGAGCCATTTCAGAGGGCCACGGGAAAAGCAGGAGATACTGGCCCAACCCTCTTCTCACCAATGTCCCAGGGCAAGACCTACTATGGGTCCTGAGCAACTGGACCAAGTACCTCTTTAGCACTTGGCTCCTAGTAGTAGCGTGGGTTGAGCAGTCCTAGACTTATTGGGGGGTAGATGCAGTGGGTGAAAACAGCCTCACAACTCAAATCTCATTCAATAGCAGCAATAAGTGAGTGTCCAGGCAAATACTTGGTTTGATGAAATAAAGGAGTATTTAGATACAAACACAAATATGGCATACACAAATATTACACATAGTCCTCCTGAGGTCAGTACACTGGTGTTAGATAGACAGGTCCATGAGTCCCACCTCCCCCTCTCTATTGGTAGTGGCCATTCCCCATTCACGGTAGGTGACATTTAGGTTAAGCCTCACTAGAAGTCCGAGGCTTAGGAGTTCCACTCTGACTCTAAAGTCAAAAGTGTTCCAGCACCATGGTGCTATGAGGCAGAACAAATACCCTTGGGCCCTTTGGCCCGTTATCATTCTTACCTACTCCCGCTCTCCTGGAGTCTCCGGGAGCATTCCAGGCTTGTACATCATGGAGGTCTGCAGTGGCTGCCAGCAGTGAGTAACACTCTTTGCTTCACAGGGCCAGCAGTTGGTCATCAGCAGCGCTCCGTCCAATGAGGCAGTATTTTCCTCTGATTTCTCTCACTTGTAGTGGGACATCAGATCAGGATCTGATGCTTCACTCAGGGCTCGGGCACTCTCAGGTCACTACGGCTGCATTTCCTCTTGGCATCAGCCAAACCATGTGGCGACCCTTGTTCTTCACGGACCCCCACAGACATCCATGGTTGCTGATTTATTCCACAAACGGGCCACGGCCCGTTGGTACAACAGTAATGCACTTTATTGCGGCCTCCTCTGGCATTCAGGGTTGCCTACTTTCCCTGCACATGAGCTATGGCCTGATTGCCATGGTGGTAATGATCTCTTCACCGCAGCCCCCCCCCCGTCAAACAGGGTTGCCAACTTTTCTCTGTTCACGGGCTACGGCCCGATCCATGCAGAAGTAATGCACTCTTCATGGTGGTCCCCTCTAGCATATGAAGTCCCCAACTTTAACCTGCGCATGGGTGATGACCCTATCGATGCAGCAATTGCTAACAAACAGGCCAAAACCTGTGTGCAGATTCAATTTAGCAACTGCAGATGCCAGAGGCTGGCTGCCGATTGGTGTAGCAATGCCAAACTTTATGGCAGCCCCCTCTGACATTTGCAGTTGCTGACCTGAGTGTGCACACAGGAGCTGACCTGATTGGTGCAGCACTTGCCAGGATCTCGCACAGGATTCCACTCCCTCCACGTACTCTCCTCTTTCTCACAGGGTAAACTGGTCTTCACAAGGAGGCATGCACTGTGCTCCAGACTCCAGGGCAGGCGGGCTTGGATTTCCCTAGATGATGTCTCCTCATTCAGCTTGAATATTGGCAGACGTTAGACCCCAGTAGTGGTCACAGGTTGAAGTCTTGCAGAGCTTCTCTTCCTCCAACATAGAGACCGACTGACTGACTGGCGGTTGACAATTTTGGGGGCCTCAGGCTCCCCTTCTTTTAGCCCCTTTCCAAACATAAAAATGTGATTTAGTGACTCAGTCTTTGAAGTTTGTATTGGGGTTCTGCTTCTTTTGAAGTAACGACTCCTCTGCTCCCTCTTGAAAATCACTTTGTCACAACAGGAGTATGCACAATGCTGATTGTCCCACAAAACAGGCAATGGGAGTGACTAGAGTCACACCTGGATGTCAGCCACAGTGATATGTGCATCAAACTGTTAGCTCATGGCCCCTGCCCTACTCTTCATTATTCTGTTATCAGTCCCATCTCCTTCTTAATATGTGCCCAGGCTCTTTGCCAGTGGCCTCTCTTAGAATCAAAGAGCACCCTTTGAAGTGCACTGAAAAGCCTGGCTCTTCCTTTGCCCAGTGTGAGTCCCATCCAGCTCTCAGAAATCCACAAATCTGTCTGGGGGAAATCCTCTACCTCCCCATGCTTCCCCAGACAGTCTTCAGTCTCCCAAAAGGAACAGAGAGTCTTCTATGAATTATACCACTCACAGGCACATATATACCCCGCATACACACAGACCCACGCTGAGTGCGCTGCACAGCGCTACATACTAACTTGATGTAAACGAAGGGCGAGTAAATCACACTGCAGTGGAACTTGACATGAGTTGGGCTGTTAGCCTCACTCCAGTGACAGAGGTAACAAGCATTGGCATAGCCAATAGGTCTCGCTTTTGGGACCTTATAAGTATTTAGTTATGCAACACAATATCCTTGGTGCAACAACATTAACTGTTGCATGGTTAAACACTTATAAGGTCCCAAAAGCGAGACCTATTGGCTATGCCAATGCTTGTTATAAATGCAGATGAGCACTACGAGACTGTCTCGTAGGCACAAATGCGGTGTGAACCGATCCATTTGGATATGGATTAACAATATTAAGATCAGTAATTAGCATTGATACCAAGACTATTGCTACCGAGATTCATAACCAGTGATGACCACACTTAACAAAAATGTGAAACATTAAGGTGCCGATTCCGATCCGTTAAAAATAATTTGCGTACGACCCGTATCCGTATTTTTTTACGTACGAGTCGCACAAGTACCGTACAAACTGGCAAGTACGATTCGTCCGTGAAAAATAACTACGAATAGCGTCGGGAAAAGTCTACGAGAGTGCGTCGGAAAGTGTTCACGTCCGAATATCGTCGGGAAAAGTGTACGAAAGTGATCCGGACAGTTTCACGTGCAAATCGTAAAACACAAGTCCGAGCGCGCAAGTACTATCCCGACCGTCCGTCCGAATACACAAACGCACGTAAAAAGGCCCGTACGGAGCCAACGCTGGTGCACACATGTATACGGGTAAACTCATGCCCGTGTACGAGCCGCACAGCCCCACCCCACCCCCAAATATGTCAGCACCATACACCACCCTGTCCGCACTGTACCCCAGCCCCGCAACTGTACACGCTGTACCCCCCATGTATGTGCCGTACCCCCCATGTACGCGCCGCACCCCTGCATGTACGCGCCGTACCCCAGGGCCGCACCTGTACGCACCAAACCCCCACCGCATGTACGCGCCACACTCCAACACCGTACCCCAGCACCCTCACCCAGCATCGCGTATGTACGGATCATACTTACGCGAAAATGACTGTTACAGAACCAGAACACTGTAAAACAGCACAAGGAGGGTCAATTCGACTCGCACAACACCACAAAACACGTCTACATGACAAAATACATCTCAATGACTGACCTGGCACATCCAAACAGCTAAACAGAGTCCCCAAATCACAACCCCCACTTATAACACACCCACCAAAATTCAAACACAGCCACACCCAAAAATTGACCAATAAAAAGGGCCCACACACACAACTCATGAGCCTTTGCAACAGACCCACTGCTGCCAGACCCCAGAGACAAACCACTCCACAGAGAAACTACTCCACTTCACTCATACCTCCACTACACCTTCAATCACACACCTTCACACATCCTCATCCACAAACATCCCCCCTTCACATTCACACACACACCGTCACATTCACACCCATACACCCACAACCATCCACACCAACACCCCACACCATGCCCACAGACAAGAATCCAAAGTTCACAACGGCGGAGCTGGACCTCCTTGTCAACGAAGTCATCAGAGTCGAGCCACAGCTGTTTGGAACATTGGTCAGACAGACCAGCATAGCTGCAAAATCTGCCATGTGGCAGAGGATTGTCGACAAGGTGAATGCTGTTGCGCCCATCCGAAGGACCAGGCATGAATGCCAAGCCAGGTGGTACAATCTGCACAGGGCGGTCAAAAGGAAAATGAATGAAGAATATGCTCAGACTAACATCACTGGAGGTGGGCCGCCCCGCAGACCCGTACACTACCATCCCTGGGAGGAGAAGGTGATGGCCCTGCTACCGCCGGTGGGAGTACAGGGAGTGGAAGGAGTCGCTGAGCCTGGTGAGTACACAAACAACTTACGTAACATGGGGGCAATGGGGTCCACACCACATACACACCAAATGCACCCAACGTCCCCCAAGCACTCACCGCAAACAACCACACTCAAAAACCACGCTGATGCCACTAACGTCACCATGCACCCTTCACAAATCAAGGCAAGGCCATGTCCAAGCCTACAACAACCACAAACACAAGACTGGATGTCCGGGAGGCTGGGCCCCACACAACAAATGAGACGCAGACACCAATGCCCTCAGCCCATATGGCATAGGTACATAACCATGCACAATGCACAGGGACTGGCAAAGTACTGACAAGGTAGATGACACTTGGCCCTGCTGTATGCAGCACAAGGCCCTCCTGGGACTACTGTACACTCAAACACCAACTCCACAAGCACAGCTATCTAGCACAGGAACTCACACTCACTATCATGCCAGCATGCACCATGAGGGGACAGACACATCACCTGGGAGACCCAATGACAAATCACACTACACACAACAGCAGGCCCGGTCACAACCCCCCCTCCCTAACACAAGCACACACACCTGGGGCAGGCAACGGATTTACACACTCCCACAATGGACATGTGACACAACAAGACCGATCCAGAGCCAAATAAGCATCAGAGCTAACAATCTACGGGTCAAACACTCAGGAGAACATCCCAATCTGTCCCCCGCAACATACCCATCCCCAAGTGGACATTGAGAGGAATGCTAGGCACATCCAACTACCTGGAGGAATTGTGTCAACTTGAATATTAATGAAACATAGATGTCGCATGAAACACCATTAACATTGTCTCCCTCTCACACACAGGGCAACGTCGTCGATCTCCCCCCAACACTGCGGGGGAATAATCACAGTCCCAGGCACCGCGTGAAGACGATCCCACTGGCAGCAACGACTCTCACCACTCCGTGGATGACCCTGACCAACCTGGACCCTCTGGTGCCCAAGCCCCTGCAGCACCTGCGTCAGGTACATCTGTGCCAACCACCACCCCCATTCCTGCCACATCCCAGGAAACACCCAGGATCCCTGCTCGCACTGAACAACACAGCCAGTCTGACCAGGAGGGACAAGGTTCTCCGGGCACCCAGGAGGAGGCAGGCAACCCCGCAAATGCCATCCCTCAGGGGTCCCGTAGACCCGATGTGCCCACAACGGCAGGCCAGGCTCATGTGGGCAGGGGTGGTGGGAGTGGAGGCAGGCGGAGGCGCGAACCTGACCAGCCAGCTCAACACACCGGTATGTCACACATACGCAACATCCTGGACTCATACCGGCGTGACACCAGAGGCATCGACCAGGTCGTGTCCAGACTTTCCGGGATGCAGGGGACCCTCGATGAGATCAAGGACCTGCAGGTCGAGCATCATGCCAGTCATCAACAACACCAAGGACGGATGGAGGCAAGACTGGCTGAGCTCCTGGCGGTGCACAGGGACGTGAGCCAATCACTCCGTCAGATCGCCCAAAGCCTGGCAAACCCTCCCTGTACCACCAGGCGTAGACCAGCACCAGACACAGGGAGGGAGGAGGAGGAGGATTCATCTGACGGAGCGTCCCCAGCATCGTCAAGGCCTGCATCTGAGGGTCCCCGGAGGAAGGTGGGTCATCCACGGAAAAGACCGTGAGAGTCAGCGGACCATCCCCATCTCCCAGGTCACCTGGCCTGGCACCTGGCCCTCTGGCGCAACAGCAGCACCTCATCCAATGACATTCTCTGCCACATGGACTTGCTGGTCACAGTCTGACCAGTGATGACCAACACTGTGGTCTGGACTCTGATGACTCCAACTGACAAGGATGCCATCTCCCCCTGTGAACTTTGGATTCTATGCACCCGGTAGAGCACCTTAGCACATCTACCAAAAAACTCACCCCACCAAAATTAAAATCTTATTGTTCTGCACATGAGATGTTGCTGTCATTTGGCATTATTCAACGACATATGTGTGTGGAAATGTCTAACTATGCCTGAGTGTTGAACTAACTACAGCCATCCATACCCTGGGATCAGAGTCTGGTACAGGACACACATGGGTCACAAGGTATCATTCAATGTAGGCATGGAGCACAACACTCACCTGTGATGGCCTCTGGCTGCTGAGGGGGGCTTGCTAAACTGTGCGGAGAGACCTATTTGGGAGATTATCATCAAGGCGTAGAGGTCATGGCTCATGTGGAGGTACCCGGGGAGGGAGTCCCAGGTATGTGTGGCCAGGTGGGAGAACAATGTCCTGTATGCTGGAGTACAGTGGATGTGAAGAACGGTGGCCAGGGCAAGGTTGGATGCACGGAGATGGCCCAACGGGATCTAGGATGACAGACGTACAAGGTTGGTGTGGGGTCGGGTTTGTGGACTGCCTCCTGAGTGTGGGTGGGGAGTGTGGAGGTCATCCTGCAGCAGACAGTGATCCATTGCAGCTATCTATGCTGGACGGTGAGGTGGCTGGGGCGCAGGGTGTTGAAGCTGAGGTGTGCAGATGCCCCCTGGAAGTGGACCAGTGTCCTTGGAGTTTGGATGTACTTGCTCCGTAGAGGGCAGGGCAGTATATGAGACGGATGTTGTCATGGACCTGGGGGATGGTCTGTCTTTACTTGGATTGGATCCATCTGTGGATCATGTGCATAATGCAGAGGGCATTGCAGCATGAGGTCCAGATGCTGTGGACTAGCATGGCATATGTGAGCGAGCCAAACATGATGCACACCATCTTGTGTGTGTGGCCACTGGGTGCTTGTGCAGGGCCCGCAGCAGCAGGCACCATCTCCCTGCAAAATGCCCCAATTTGCACACAAAGACTAGGATGTCAGAAGGACAACTGCAACAGGCGCGTGTGTAAAGTAAGGAGTGTCCAGTGTCACATGGCACACCCAGAGACAATGCATGCACAATCACCAAAGAGCCATTACACCGGATCAGGAAACTGTAGGGCGACCTGCGCACAGGAGACACACCCTCAGCAGCTGTTGATGGCCCATTGTGTGGTCGACCTTGCTAAAAAACATACACGACCATGTACTTCATGCCCAATAGGGAGCCTAATCCATGAGCAACTGCACATGGACTCCTATGCATTATCTACAACAAGTATGCCAGAGATGCCGAATGCAAAGTGGCAAGAGACCTGCATTGACAGAGATGAGGCACCTTGGAGTGTGACGAACACCTTTATTACTCAGCCTCACACTAATGGAAATGCATCCATTGAAACAGACTCACAGGTCATTTGGCTGAACATGTGTGACCTACACTGGACACCCCCTTCAACACACAGACGTGGTAAATCCTACTGAGCTGGCACACAAGTGAAGGGATTGAGCCTAACACCCCTTGCTGCACACCGAGAGGCTGCAATTCCCCATTGAGGCTGTCATGGGGATGTCCCACACCATGTCCACCATTGGCATCCCGTATGTTCCTGAGGGACGTTATACACACATTGATGCCTTCATCAGAATCCACAATCCATGACAGATGACTGTCAGGAAGCGTGACTATCAATTCATGGGAGCCATGCAACACGTCATGTGGCCCATGGTGAGTCGACATGTATGCATGGTGTTAGACCTGTCAGCCCTTTGGGTGGTCCCTCCTCATCATTATTTATTTTGTCCCACTTTTGCCTCAAACCCTGTTAGTATTTTTCCTTTTTGGGAACCACCAGACTTTTTAGTATTGATGCAGATTCAGGGAGCCATTTTATCTACCCCTGGAACTTCTGTCTGAGGGCCTGGAGCACAAAATGGTGGCCACCCATTGTCACCTGTGACATCACTGGAACCTACTAGAACCTTCTGCAACATTCTGGAACCCTGTGACAGTTGGAGGCGGTTTAGAATGTTGGGAAGCTAAGTCAGGGTTGACAGTTGGAGCTGGCAGTTGGCACCTGACTGGTGAAGAGAGAGGAGCAGAAACCTGAAGGAGGAAGGAGTGAGGCAGCAGGGGTGGAAACTTGTGCCTGGAGTGGGGTCCATAAACCCACCCTTGATACTAGTCCCTACTGACTGAGCCCAGCCTGGAGCCCTGTGTGGGAAAAAGCAAGAAAAACCATCTTAAGGACCTGGACAGCAGGAACAGGCCTTAGAAGTAAAGAAAAGCAAGAACCTGACCTGTTTATTGGTTTCCCTGAAGTCCGACGTCGAGAAGCCTAGAGACCTGGAGCCCGAGGTGGAGAAGCGGCGCTGACTGGAAAGCAGACGTCGTACCCGGAGCCGCCAGAGGTCGAGAGAGGGCGCCGACGGAGGTCGTAGAGAGTACCAGAGGTCGAGGAGGAAGTCACTCGAGGTCGAGTGAGCGGCGTCGACGGGGGAGTGAAGTCCGCCCTCCGGAGTCGCCGGAGACCGAGGTGAAGCGTGCCGGAGGTCGGGAGTGGAGGTCGCACTCCGGAGTCGCCGGAACCTGAGGAAAGGAGCACCGGAGGTCGGGAGTGGAGATCGCACTCCGGAGCCGACGGAAGTCGACATCGAGCCAAGACCGGCCGACGTCATCGAACCGGAGCCGCCCGAAGTCGACATCGAGCCAAGACTGCCGACGTCATCGAACCGGAGGTCGACATCGAGCCGAGGCCGCCGACATCGAACCGGAACCGCCTTCCGGCGTCGTCAAGAACTGACATTGCGCCGAGGCCGCCGACATCGAACCGGAACCGCCTCACGGCGTCGACACGACTCCAGCGGCGTCGGAGCTTCATAAAAAGGGCAGTAAGTGGAATAGAGGGCGCCTAAGGCCCTGTGGAGCCCTAAGAGACCATCCTAGGGGATAAAGAGGTGTTAGGACCAGCCTGGGAGTGCCAGGGGTGGACTGAGACTGATACAGTGACCTGTGTGAGGGGTTGTGTAGTTTGGGAGAGCCAGATTCCTAGATTACCCTTGATCTACCTCAGTTTTAGCCTCAGCCTTACCCAAGCTAGGTGAGACCCTCTCAGGCCATCCACCTAACCACAAGCTGTGACTGGGCCAAATCAGCCCATAGTATTTTTTAAATGTGATCTGATTTTACAAGTGTCACTGTTGGCTTTTAATTATTTATTGAGAGCACTGTATCTATTGTATTTATCCTTATTATTGCTTCACCGTATTTATTGTTCCACAATATTTATTGTCTCGCAGTATTTATTGCCTCATAAGATTTAATTGCCTGTTATGTAATGCACTTATATTTATGCCTTGATTATTTATGATCTACCCTATTTATTGAATCGTTAAGACAGTATTTATTTGACCTGCACTTTTTAAGGAAAAGCCTTGTGTACTGTGATTGTATTATTATTATTTATTTAATCAGCAACTAAGAGAAAAAGAAGATAAACACAGAGATATTTTCATAATTTTTACGGTGTAGAGTCGTTTTTGGAACGGATGCACGCATGGTTATTGTGTGGGTATGACGTATGCTTAGCACGGTGCCTGATCCCTGACCACTCGAGCCAAGCTACCACAGTGTGTCTAGGAGAACACCACCACCCTTCCGGTGTGGGAGTGGGTTTTTCTAACATGATTGGTGGCAGCGGTGGGATAGAGCTGTGCCTACGTATACTCGACAATAACTGTGGGTAGTCCATAGGCCTACACCGGGAGTTTTCTCAAAGCGGCCTTCCTAATTGTGAGTTTTTGTTTTTTCCAAATTTACTCTGGTGGTGGGAGGAGGTATTATATAAGGTACCCCCTGCATAGCTACTGCAAATAACTGTCCTCTGACCTGAGTGGGCAAGATGGAGTTTGTACTGGAGAATTTAGAAACGTACACTGTGGCCCAACTCAGGGAGTTTTGTCAGCGGGAGGGGGTGTATTGTCCCCCAGGATCAAAGAAGGGTGCACTCCAAACCAGCTTAAGGGCTTGGGGGGAGGCACGACGAGAAAGCAAGGCTGAGGAGGAGGACAGGGATAGAGAGCCCGACAGTGAGGGAGCTGGTTTGTACCAACCTGAGGTGGGGAACCTGTTAGCGGGGCCCAGGACACTTTCCAGGAAGGGCAGCAGTGCCTCTAGCGGTGGCTTGTCTGAAGTGGAGTTAACAGACCGGAGGGAGAAAAGACAGCTCACATGGGACTTAGCAAGGCTGGAGAAAGAGAAGGAGGAACAGAGGATGGCTCATGAGTTAAGGCTGAAAGAGATAGATCTTCAGATCCTAAGAATCGGGGCACACCCTGTACCTAATGGTGGCAGCGAAGAAAGAGAGTTCACTAGGGAACCCAAACCCTACTTGCCGAAGGACCTAGTAGCTAGCTATGGGGCGGGTGACGATATCGCCAAGTGGCTAGCGGCCTATGAGGTCTCGTTAAGGGCCCATGGGGTTCCAGAGAAGTACTAGGGAGGGGGATTGTACAGGTACATGCCTCCAGCTGGCAGGGATGCTTTATTGGCCCTCGAAGAGGATGAGCAGACCTACTACCCCACCATGAAAGTGGCGCTCATAAGAAAGTTTGGACTAACACCCGAAAAGTACAGACAGAAGTTCAGGGGTAGTCACAAACTGGGCACACAGAATTGGGTGGACTTCCTGGACTATGCAAAGAAGGCACTAGAGGGTTGGATACAGGGCAGTGAAGTGAGGAACTACGAGGGGTTGTTTGATTTAGTACTGAAGGAACACCTGCTCGAAAAATGTTTCCCTGAACTGCGTCAACACCTGGTGGATAGCAAGCTGACCAATCCCCGGAAGCTTGCTGAGGAGGCGGACATTTGGGCTAGTACCCGGGTGTCCACAAGGGGGACTGGAGGGGATACTCAAAAGGCCGGACAGGGCGCCCCCCAGAAGAAAGAGGGAGGGGAAAAGAAAAAGGAGTTCTCCAAAGGCCCCCAAAATAATTTCCAAGGAAAGGGAACAGGATTCACCCCTAGGGCTAACCCACCCAGAAACCCTAATCCTGGCCAGAGTCAGCAGCCAAGGGTTGTCCATTGCTTCGAGTGCGGTGGCGTTGGACACTATAAGGGAGATCCGAAGTGCCCGAAACGACCATCCCCTCCCATTGGAGGAAAGACCCCCGGAGTAGCTAGTGCAGTGCTCGGGGAGGAGATGCCCTTAATTAAGGGAAGGGAGTGGGCGGGTGTCACTTTAGTGTCCCTGGGAGAACGGGAGATGGTTCCTAAGATCCAGGTGCCCGCAAATACTGTAAAGTATGGGCAGTGGGTCACCATCAACGGCCAAAGAGGGGAGGCTCTGAGAGACACAGGAGCCAGTATGACTATGGTACGTAGCCAACTGGTGTCTCCAGAGCAGGTAATTCCCGATGTACTCCACCCAGCCGCGATGGCTGACGGCAGAACAGGCCACTATCCAGTGGCCGAGGTTCCCTTTGAATGGGGGGGGGTTGCAGGTTCACTTCGAGTTGCCGTAAGCCCTGCCGTGCCAGTTGATTGTCTGCTGGGGAATGACATGGAGCACAATGCTTGGAAGGAGGTGGAATACCGGACTCATACTGAGATGCTGGGTACACCTGACTGGGCCTGTGTGAGCACAGGGTCCGCGACTACCCGGAGAGGGAGTTCGTTTCGGCTGGAGCCTGGAACAAAGGCCCAGCCAGCTGCCAGTCAAGGGAAGAACCGAGGACAGGAGGAGCCTGCCTCGGCGTCCACACCCCGTAGGACGGATAGGCCACCGGAGGTGGTGGACCAGGAGTCTGCGGTGGGGGATGTTACCAAACTGGAGGACCTACCCATCCCGGCCGAGTGGCACGTGGAGGGAGGCCCGTCCAGGGAGGAATTCTGCCAGGGCCAGAGGGAGTGCCCTACCCTTGAGGGGCTGAGGCGACAGGCCGCAGCCCAGGCAGCAGGGAACGTTGAAGGGAACTACAGTGTTTACTGGGAGGATGGCCTCCTCTACCGTGAACCCAAGGCACCCCTACATGGATCGTCACGAGCCTTGGTAGTCCCTCAACGTTATCGAGCCTTCCTTCTGGAGTTGGCTCACGAGATCCCATTGGCAGGACACCTGGGGCAAGACAAGACCTTCGCCCGTCTTGTCCCACACTTTTATTGGCCTCAAATGAAAGTGTCGTCCGATACCTACTGCCGGACATGTGTGTCTTGCCAAGCCAGTGGGAAAACAGGGGTGAAGCTGAAAGCTCCCCTGGAACCACTTCCTGTCGTTAGCACCCCCTTTGAAAGGGTGGGCATCGACATTGTGGGTCCGTTAGATCCGCCCACGTCAGCTGGTCACAGGTTTATCCTGGTTCTGGTGGATCATGCCACACGGTACCCAGAGGCAATACCTCTGAGGACCATAACAGCACCTGTTGTGGCTAGGGCCCTGATGGGAATCTTTACCCGAGTGGGTTTTCCCAAGGAAGTTGTGTCCGACAGGGGGACCAACTTCATGTCAGCGTACATGCGGGCGATGTGGAAGGAGTGTGGAGTGACATACCGGTTCACCACTCCTTACCACCCCCAGACCAATGGTCTGGTGGAGAGGTTTAACAAAACCTTGAAAGGCATGATCAGAAGTCTGCCTGAAAGCCTGCGGAGGAAATGGGACGTCCTCCTACCCTGTCTACTCTTTTCTTACAGGGAAGTGCCACAGAAGGGAGTGGGCTTCAGCCCCTTCGAGCTTCTGTATGGGCACCCTGTACGTGGACCTCTCAACCTGGTGAGAGACGGATGGGAAAGAACTCCCAGAAAGCTTCCCCAGGACGTGGTGAGCTACATGCTGGCCTTCCGGAGCCAAATGGCTAAGTTGTGGAAGCAAGCTTCTGACAACTTGGAAGCCAGCCAAGCAGTGATGAAGGCGTGGTATGACCACAACGCTCACCCGGTGGAGTTGGAGCCTGGCCAGAAGGTGTGGGTGATCGAACCGGGAGAGCTTAGCGCCCTCCAGGATCGCTGGTCAGGACCCTTTGAGGTGTTGGAGAAGAAGGGTAAGGCTACCTACTTGGTGGATCTTAAAACCCCTCGTCAGCCCCTACGGGTGCTGCACGCCAACCGCCTCAAACCCCACCACGAGAGGCCCGAAGTCATCTGGATGATGGTGACTGACGGAGCAGAGGACGTGGAAAGCGAGCCTCTCCCCGATTGGTTTGCATCTCATGAGAAGGATGGGTCGGTGGAGGGAGTGATTCTCTCCCCATCTCTAACTCCTGAACAGCGGGAGGACTGCCGCCAGGTCCTGGGACAGTACTCTTCGTTGTTCTCCCTTGTCCCGGGTAGGACTCACCTGTGCGTCCATGACGTGGACACAGGAGACAGCCCACCTGTGAAGTCCAAGATCTACCGGATGTCAGACAAGGTAAAGGCCAGCATTCACAGTGAAGTCACTAAGATGCTGGAGCTAGGAGTGATTGAACCTTCTAGCAGCCCCTGGTCCAGTCCGGTGGTGTTAGTACCGAAAGCTGCACCACCGGGTGCCCAACCGGAACTGAGGTTCTGTGTGGACTACCGGGGACTGAACTCAGTGACCAAAACTGATGCTCATCCGATCCCTAGGGCGGATGAATTGATTGACCGGCTGGGAGCTGCCCAATATCTAAGTACCTTTGACCTTACTTCTGGGTACTGGCAGATCTCTTTGACTGATGGAGCAAGGGAAAGGTCAGCCTTCTCCACGCCCAATGGCCACTACCAGTTCTGTGTGATGCCCTTTGGGCTCAAGAACGCACCTGCCACGTTTCAGCGTCTGGTAAACCAGATCCTCACTGGAATGGAGAGTTTCTCTGCTGCTTATCTGGATGACATAGCCGTCTTCAGTAACAGCTGGGAGGATCACTTGCGTCACCTGCAAGCTGTTCTCCAGGCCCTGAGACAAGCTGGATTGACGATCAAGGCCAGCAAGTGCCCGATCGGGCAGGGGTCGGTAGTGTACCTTGGACACTTGGTGGGTAGGGGAGCGGTGCAACCCCTCCAGGCGAAGATCGAGGCCATCATGGCCTGGGAACCCCCCAAGACACAGACTGAGGTCCGAGCTTTTCTGGGCCTCACGGGATATTACCGCCGCTTCGTGAAGGGGTACGGTACCATTGTAGCCCCCCTCACGGAGCTCACGTCCAAGAAACAACCTCGACGGGTAGTCTGGACGGAGGCTTGTCAGCAGGCCTTTGTGAGACTGAAGAAAGCCATGTGCGAGGCCCCGGTCTTAAGGGCCCCAGACTTTTCCAAGAAGTTCATTGTCCAGACGGATGCATCAGAACATGGCATTGGGGCAGTGTTATCGCAACTCAATGAAGAGGGTCTGGATCAACCCGTGGTCTTCCAATCCCGGAGACTACTTCCCAGGGAACAGAAGTGGAGTGCAATAGAGCGTGAAGCCTTTGCAGTGGTATGGGCTCTGAAGAAGTTGCGGCCATACCTGTTTGGCTCGCACTTCCTAGTACAGACCGACCACAGACCCCTTCGTTGGCTGATGCAGATGAAGGGGGAGAATCCCAAGTTGTTGAGGTGGTCTATCTCCCTACAGGGAATGGACTTTCAGGTGGAACATCGGCCTGGAGTGGACCACACCAATGCAGACGGTCTCTCAAGGTATTTCCGCCTTAGTGATGAGAACTCCCAAGGGGTTGGGTAGCTCTCCCCACTTTCAGCTGGGGGGGACGCGTGTTAGATCTGTCAGCCCTTTGGGTGGTCCCTCCTCATCATTATTTATTTTGTCCCACTTTTGCCTCCAACCCTGTTAGTATTTTTCCTTTTTGGGAACCACCAGACTTTTTAGTATTGATGCAGATTCAGGGAGCCATTTTATCTACCCCTGGAACTTCTGTCTGAGGGCCTGGAGCACAAAATGGTGGCCACCCATTGTCACCTGTGACATCACTGGAACCTACTAGAACCTTCTGCAACATTCTGGAACCCTGTGACAGTTGGAGGCGGTTTAGAATGTTGGGAAGCTAAGTCAGGGTTGACAGTTGGAGCTGGCAGTTGGCACCTGACTGGTGAAGAGAGAGGAGCAGAAACCTGAAGGAGGAAGGAGTGAGGCAGCAGGGGTGGAAACTTGTGCCTGGAGTGGGGTCCATAAACCCACCCTTGATACTAGTCCCTACTGACTGAGCCCAGCCTGGAGCCCTGTGTGGGAAAAAGCAAGAAAAACCATCTTAAGGACCTGGACAGCAGGAACAGGCCTTAGAAGTAAAGAAAAGCAAGAACCTGACCTGTTTATTGGTTTCCCTGAAGTCCGACGTCGAGAAGCCTAGAGACCTGGAGCCCGAGGTGGAGAAGCGGCGCTGACTGGAAAGCAGACGTCGTACCCGGAGCCGCCAGAGGTCGAGAGAGGGCGCCGACGGAGGTCGTAGAGAGTACCAGAGGTCGAGGAGGAAGTCACCCGAGGTCGAGTGAGCGGCGTCGACGGGGGAGTGAAGTCCGACCTCCGGAGTCGCCGGAGACCGAGGTGAAGCGTGCCGGAGGTCGGGAGTGGAGGTCGCACTCCGGAGTCGCCGGAACCTGAGGAAAGGAGCACCGGAGGTCGGGAGTGGAGATCGCACTCCGGAGCCGACGGAAGTCGACATCGAGCCAAGGCCGGCCGACGTCATCGAACCGGAGCCGCCCGAAGTCGACATCGAGCCAAGACTGCCCGACGTCATCGAACCGGAGGTCGACATCGAGCCGAGGCCGCCGACATCGAACCGGAACCGCCTTCCGGTGTCGTCAAGAACTGACATTGCGCCGAGGCCGCCGACATCGAACCGGAACCGCCTCACGGCGTCGACACGACTCCAGCGGCGTCGGAGCTTCATAAAAAGGGCAGTAAGTGGAATAGAGGGCGCCTAAGGCCCTGTGGAGCCCTAAGAGACCATCCTAGGGGATAAAGAGGTGTTAGGACCAGCCTGGGAGTGCCAGGGGTGGACTGAGACTGATACAGTGACCTGTGTGAGGGGTTGTGTAGTTTGGGAGAGCCAGATTCCTAGATTACCCTTGATCTACCTCAGTTTTAGCCTCAGCCTTACCCAAGCTAGGTGAGACCCTCTCAGGCCATCCACCTAACCACAAGCTGTGACTGGGCCAAATCAGCCCATAGTATTTTAAATGTGATCTGATTTTACAAGTGTCACTGTTGGCTTTTAATTATTTATTGAGAGCACTGTATCTATTGTATTTATCCTATTTATTGCTTCACCGTATTTATTGTTCCACAATATTTATTGTCTCGCAGTATTTATTGCCTCATAAGATTCAATTGCCTGTTAGGTAATGCACTTATATTTATGCCTTGATTATTTATGATCTACCCTATTTATTGAATCGTTAAGACAGTATTTATTTGACCTGCACTTTTTAAGGAAAAGCCTTGTGTACTGTGATTGTATTATTATTATTTATTTAATCAGCAACTAAGAGAAAAAGAAGATAAACACAGAGATATTTTCATAATTTTTACGGTGTAGAGTCGTTTTTGGAACGGATGCACGCATGGTTATTGTGTGGGTATGACGTATGCTTAGCACGGTGCCTGATCCCTGACCACTCGAGCCAAGCTACCACAGTGTGTCTAGGAGAACACCACCACCCTTCCGGTGTGGGAGTGGGTTTTTCTAACACATGGTAACACAACATGCACAGGAGCAGTCCCCACATATCACAAACACGTACCACCCACAAAACGCCTTGCTGCACTCCTTACCCAAAATGACTTTTCACCATGTCTGTGCATGTAACTCTGATCCAGCACACGTTGCAATACTCATGAGAAATAGCAGGAGGGCAATGATGACATGAGCAGACGACAGCCGCAGGAACCTGGGGAGGACAGACACACAACAAGTCAGCGAAGAGCTAGTAATCCGCAGACATGTACATGTACTCTACAGGAATTATGTTGTCACCATGCTATTAATGAATTTTGTGTTCCCGCAAAAATTTGTGGAATGACATCATCACTTGAATGACACATCAGAACACACCTCCAAGTCACTTAGCACACAGTCAGCTCGACACACACATTGCAACACATGCCACACAAGGCTCTAAGCGTGCACACTCAGACACAGGGACATACCATCATGAGAAGAAGTTGCGGATAAGCTGACTCCGGATGTCCTCATCCTCATCCTCCTCCTCATCCTCACTTGCCCCGTGCCCAAGCCCTTCATCCTCCACGGGTGGATGATCTTGCTCATCGGGATCCAGGATGAGTGGCACGGCCTTCTCCACTGCCATGTTGTGCAGCATGCAGCACACAAGGAAGATGTTGCAGACCTTCACCGGGGCATATGGGAGGGCGCCGCCGGTCTTGTGGAGGCACCAGAATCTGCTCTTCAGGAGTCCAAACGTCCTCTCAATCACGCGCCTCATCTGCCCATGGGTGTCGTTGTACCGGTGTTCTGCGGCTGTTCTGGGGTTGCAGAGAGACGTTATCAGGCATGGCATGTTGGGATAGCCAGAGTCCCCTACATGGAAACATCATGGACAGAAGTGGGTCAGGAGAAGCAGTAAGCTATTAAGATACCGCAAAATACAGGACTAACAGAGTATACCCACCAAGAAGACATGCACGTTTGTTGCGCAGCTGCAGCATCATTTCAGGCACCCATATCAGCATGTTAGCAAGACATACCACAAAGGCATTGATGGAGTGGTAATGTTTGTGGTTACGAAAGGCTACCTCCTGTGCCTGTGGTGGTACCAAAGCCACATGTGTCCCATCAATGGCCCCAATGACATGGGGCATCCCTCCCAGGGCATAGAACTCACCCTTGACACCTGTCAACTGCTCACGAGTTGGAAAATGTATAAATTCATCCAGGTGTACCAACATGGCCTCTAACACATCATGCAGGACACGGCTGAACATGGTCTGGGACATGCCACCTACATCAGCTATGGTCAATTGAAACGTACCCGTGGCAAAGAAATGTAGGACTGCCATCAGCTTCATCTTGGGTGTCAGTGCAGTAGGATACCTGTGTAGCGGTTGGAGGTGTGGTGCCAGCCTTGCGGTCAAGTTGTCAATCAACGGTTGGGAGAAGCGGTAGCGGCGTATACAGTCACCTTCCCTCATGGCAGCCAAGTCTGGCATTGGTCGGGGGAGAGGCGGTGCCCTGAAGAAATTTTGAAGGAATAACGAAGATTGAGTACAGCACTACACCAATGTCAATGAACTGAGCACATGTTCAACAGCTAATACACATATGCTACATACAGAGTCTGTTCTGTGCAATGCATCCAGGACACGTATGCCAGCCAGGTGATACTCCTACCAAGAGTCAGCTACACACGTGGGTGCTCAAGGTCAACATGACATGCCATGAAACTAGCTCTGGGCCAGTGTAAGTGAACAGGTAGACGCATTACAGGAGTGACAGACATCCACATATGTGCAGAAGAAGGATGTTTTATCATACAGACAGATTGCGGAACACTAGAGGCACAGGTCACATGTCCTTGAAATAGGACAGTCCACACACCTTGCCATGAAGGGGTACATGTCAAGACTGATCACACATACATTGAGACTACGCAGATATGTCCTTGTCTCGCAAGTCCATGTGCGATGCATACATACACCCGTTACGTCTGATTCCACATGTGGCCTGGTGAGCGTAATAGTGTGCCATGCCCATCAACACGCAGACACATGTTGGATGCAGCAACTGCAGATGCATGTCACGGAACAAATACAGCAAGCTCATGGGAACACATGACACAAACATGACATAGTCACATCGTGCAATGCCGGTAGTTACATGTCAGATGTCATTATCCGTGTACCTGGCATCAGGGGACAGTTGCGGGTGTAGGTGACTGTGCCATGCCAGTGATGCAGTGCTCGACTGTCCCCAGAGACTAGCTGCTTTTTATAAATTGATTTCAAGTAATTTGCTGTTGTGTCATGCTCCCCATTGTTTCCCAGTGGCATGGTGGGTCAACCAACTGTGTGGTGCAGGCCCTACATATGTTTGTAGTATTGTAGATGTTACTCATGTTGCTGTTCATGCTATGCACTGTGACCTATGTAGTTTGGACTCATGTGTCATAAGTATACAGGTGTCTGATCATTTCCTGTCTCTTCACCTTGCCCACAGCATCGTCGGGGGAAACCGAGGGAGACACTGGCACGGACGTGGGGGAGGGATCCAGCACCGGGGCCACCAGTGCTGGGGAGTCTGGCGCAGCAAGTGGCACGGAGGCCGAGGGGAGTCAGGCGGAGGACCTGTCCAGTCCCAACACCGACTATGACGCTGACGGGTCCGAGGCAGAGCTCCCAGAGGGGACGGAGACTGCTCCCAGAGCTGAAAGCAGCACTCCATCTCTTGCCGCACCCTCCATTCCCATCACCGCTCTCCCACTTGCTCGGGTCCCTTGTGTCCGTGCTAGGCGACAACAGGTGCGTGAGAGACGGCAAGGAGGTTTATTTAAAAGGTGAAGGGTGCACTTCCACTCCGGATCATTCTGTAGTGTGTAGGCACATTCAATTGCATGGTGCTTGTAATATACACGCTCATTTTTTAGCTTGTATTCTGAAAGGGATTTGTGTGCCAGTTATGACACCGTCTTGTACGCTGCTTGCTAACGGTAGTTATGTGCTATTCAATGATGAAGCTTGCTGTGGGATGCTGGTGGGAATTCCTCACATCGTGACTATATCACTACGAGTGGTTTTCTGTAATAACGTCCTTTTCCCACCCCCGCATGGCCGGCTTGATATATCCATCTGGCCTTCCATTCCAACCTTGAAAGCAGAGTTCAAAAAGATGAGCAGAATAAGGGGTCTATTGTCTCAAAAACAAGTTGTGTTGACTTCATCCCGAGAAACATTTGTCCTTCACGTAGCTAACACGCGCACAGAGGTGAAAGCGCTTTTGAACACTGATCTCCCACTACATTTTTGGACTTGGATTCAGACTATCTTTCATGCCTCGTCAACAAGTGGCCTGGCTGATTTTTTCTAAATTGTGGGCTCCGGCCTCGTGACCTCCTTCCAAACTATGTTTGGTGTGATCCCCGCATTTAATCATTCGATTTTTTCTAGCGTATTCGGAGGTCTCCCTTTGCTTCTCACCCTCGTAGCTGGGGTGCTATTATTGATCTGCGTACTACGCTATGGCTGCACAACTTGAGTTACAAGACAGCATGCCCCGGCTGCTCCATCTTCGGAAACAGATGCTTGAATTCTACGGCACTCTGCCACTGGCGACCTTAAGCATTGCCTATGGATTGTCCTTCCGGTTTCCCTTCTTTACCTGCGTGCAACCTGTCTTTCATTGCCTAGATTGTCCATTCGAATGGGCTCTGGATTTGTGCCTGTCTAACTCGGTGTCTCCTGCCCCGGATTATGATCGACTGATGAGCCCCTTAGTGGCTTATGAGTTGGACTGTTCTGGCGTCAGGATCATGGCCTGTGCTGCAGCACATGGAGTCCTAGGGAATTGGGACTTCGTAACGGCTGCAACTGAATTCTTATCCAGAAGTTATCTTGATGTCCCCACCTGTTGTCCACAAATGGTGCTGGATGCCCCGATTGTTGAGGAACACGTGTGTTCTTTCCCCCTGCTGAACTGGATGGCAGATAATTTTGCGGAACGTTCAATTGATTTCCTCTTGGAAGCTGTTGCAACTTATTGTGCTTATACCTTGATGGATTGACTTTTGCCCTGCTCATTTCATGGTGCATCCATCGATGTTATATTTTTTCCCCTTTTACATGGTTAAATTCCCTGCAACATCGTTTATAATAGAAATTTCTTTTCTGACTTTTTCGCTTCCCTTCTATGGACTCCCAGTTCATGCCCTTGGTTCCGTTCTATCAAACTTGAACTCTGCGTTCTTGAATTTGCGCGCCTAGTGGTTAGTGGTACGAACAAGGGGGGGTGTAGTGATGATTACTATCTCCCTATGTACACTGCTAAGTTAGCACCACCGCGTTAGTTGTTAGAAAGCCATCTTGCCAATTTTGCTGCTTTTGCACGCGACACTGTAGTTGCGTGTTATTAATTGTAAAATGCCTACTCAAGTTTGCTTCACATGAGAACTGTCTGTTGTTTGACATCCTTCACAGTGAGCAGCGAGCTTGTACTGTACATTGTGTACACAAACAGTCTGGGTGATTAGACGGTGCATGTTGTTGTGTGCAGGTTGATCGTCACACTATTTAGCCATTACATGCACGCAGCTGCAGATACCTGATAGACGAGTGCTTTTCATATTGCAGTGCAGCACGTTTTAGTTTCATTGTGATGGGGAACTTTCGCAGGAGAAGAGACTAGCTGATCCTATGATGTGATTCCACTGAGCTGATCTGTACGGTGGGGGGTCCCCCATTCAAGCCTGGAGACCTTCTATTAGTCTAATGATACTACTATTAGGTTTACTGGCGACAGGAAGGTTGCTGTTTCCACTGTCATTTTCTTATGATTGCTCCTTTCATTGTCTATGATATTGTAACAATGCTGATGCTTCTGAACTTAACCATTTGTCTGCTTATGTTAGCCACAGTACTGCATCTTTGGACGCGAGTTTCATTGAATGAACTCTTTCAACTTTACCGTGTCTTTGTCTATTCTGTTGTGGACTGATCTGAGAATAATGACGAACAGGTATTTCTGATTCCCACCATTCCTGAGAATATTGTAAGTCGCTTGTTCTGGGTTGTCTATACATTGGGACCGCCGAGCTCAACCTCGGCTAACGAATGGGACACTAAGCTAGTCGGATAAGGGGTTCTGGGTTCTGAGGGGAGTTTGTGGTACACCAAACATGTCTCCTTCGTGCCAGGCACTGCACCCCCTGCCCCTGTCTCCCCTGCTGCCGTCAATGCAGAGTCTGTGGACATTCAGCGCCAGTAGCAGGTTGGTCAGACATCGCTGCTGCGTGTCCTCCATGACCACACCAGACTGCTGACACGGATGGTGTCGTACTGTGGAAATATGGATTTTTCCGATCAGTTATGTCCCCTATCTTGGACCCCAACGGTTTCATGTATGAATCACAAGTACATGTATGTTCCCTCCAGTTCCAGTTATGAAGACGCAAACACATGTGCGTCCACCGTCAACATGTCCTCTTTCAGATCCGCCATGAATAGGCCGGATATTCTATTTCTAAGTATGAAAGGCCACCGGCTTTATATGGTTCATTTATCCCATTTTACAGTCCAGGCAAGTAGGCCCTGATTCTGTCATCAAGCTTTTCTTGCCTTCTGCCTCTGAAAGCTCCAGTCTGAGCCTGCATCTGTGACCATGAACTTTGTCTCATTCCCTGCGCGGCTCACGAAGCCTGACATCAGCCTGTTGCCTGCCAAAAACTGTATTTCACCTTCGAAATTATCTGCTCCGCTCCCTGCCCAATGCATTCCTGTCTAGTAGTTTAAGTAAACATTCTTCCAGCTACCGAGCAAAGGCCCGGCTTCTCTGTCTTTATGCAAGTAATTCATAGCCCTATTATTATGGAAGACTTCTGCCCTCGCATCTAGTGTAGACACTTAGACGCTTGTACACGCACTAACAGTCAGTATAGTCAGTATAGAATAAGATTCTACTCTAAGAGACCTCTCTTTTGGATAACATAGTTCTTTAAACATAGGATGTTAGATATGATTTGGGATTAGGTTGACTTGACCCTCCAGACTTCTGTCGCCACATGTAGAGCTAAATGTCAAGTCCCCTTCACCCCCTAGTTGCACGTCAATCACACGTCATGCTGCTGCGCGCGCATTTCTGCCAAGTATTTCTGCTGACATTGCGAAATTCTTTCATGGAACCACCCTATTATGACATCACACCTGATGACGTTCTTTAGTCACACCCAGTTACGCCTACTTTTGCTACGTATGTATGTTTTATCTACATTATGAATTGTTACGCCTCCTGCATTTACTTCACTGTAATGCCTATTGTATAAAAGTTATTACTTATCAATAAAGTATGTACTTCACTTCCTGAACCTCCGTGGTGATGGAACTTGGAGTCACCGATTCGAATCATCCATTGGAATAAAGCCCATTCCGAACCTCTAATACCACGGATTGTGCCTCTTATTTACTGAGCTATTTTTATTATGTTTCTGTATCAAATTAAGTCCCGGTAATTAAATTATTTACCACATGAATGGCGCCCGAATAGGGACACTTTCTCATCTCACGCGCCGGCGGTGCGTTGCAGGCCCGGTCTCCTGCCACAGCTGGACGGACAACAACGCGTACCAGCAGGATTTCCTGTATCTCCCTCCGGTCAAGCGGGGGCGACTGAGGCTGCGATCAACACCCAGACGAGGCGGTGAGAAGTGCGAAGTATCCCGACCAGAGCCTAGCTGAGAGAGCAAGATCCGAGGTATACAGAGGCCCACCAAGTTCCGAAGTTTCCGAAGTTCCGAAGTGTCCGAAGTTTTCGAGTCGAGTCCAGTCCGGTCCAGTTCAGTTCCGTTCCGAGGCCTTCCGTTCCGAGCTACCCGGTGAGTACCATTACTGGGGAGGCGTTCTGACGTGCACATAGGTTGTGCCGGTCAAGACGGGTTTGGGTACACAAATCCGGTCTGAACTGTTTTAGCAGTGTATCTGTACTGTTTAGCAGTATATCTAGTATATCAAGTATATAAATTCAGAATAATTCAGTTAATGCCGAGTATTATGTTTAAGTGATTAAGTTTCCTTAGATCGTCATCATCATTGTTGCCCATTTAAATGTTAAATGTTAAATGTGTTAATACGTCCTGCATATTGTGGTGTGAATGACTGTTCATTATTGTGTTTATTGTATTAAGTTTGTTCAAGATCAAGTATCAGATCAGTTCTCAATATGCCGCTCTTTTCGAAATTAAGACAGATCACAACTAGAAAAGGGGTACTCGAAGAAGCTGTTCCTATTCCTCCTAGGGACACTCCAGGGTACTTCATGTATCATAAACACGGCTTAGACGCTATATTATTCCTTGATTTATGGGTAGACTACACCAAGGAATTACCAGAAAGTCAGAGGTGGCCCGCAGCTGGGACCTGGGATGCAGAGTGCATCATGAAAGTAGAGGAAGAGTTATGGAAAAGGAAAGCCAGACAGTCGCAGAAAGACGCCGTTGAGTTATGGCGTAAAGAATCTCATAGACGTACAGAAAAAGCACTCCGACAGGAGGAGAAAAATAAGGAGAGTTCAAATAAAGTCCGAGAAAATCTATTAATTGAAGAAGGTACACGAGTGAAATCAGAACAAGTAGACAGACAAAGAAATGCTCTTATGAATGGTATGTACCCCCTCCTGGCCGAGGGATTACCTAAGGCTACTCCGGAGATACCAAAAGACTTGCCACCCCCATTGTTCCCAATAAAAATGCATCCTAAGGGGCATCCTAGAACAGCAGAAGATGTTTTTCTTTCCTCATATTTAGATGACGCAGCTCCCGAGTATGCTAACCCCGCCCCACACAGACCGTCTGCCAGGGAGGTTCAACGCCAAGATCCTGTATCTCTACAGCAACAAATCCTGACACAAGTTCCGGCAAGCACATCTGTTTCCACATCTGTTCCTACAGCTACTTCTATAGCTGTGTCCACACCTATAGTTGCTGTATCGCGTTCAACGAATCCTTTCACGCCCGATACCCCAGATGGGGCTACCGGAGGTGCTACCAACATTTTTTCTACGCCACCCAGAATAAATAAACTTACCTTTCAAGAATCAGCACATCCACGTACCCCCAAACTCATAAATGCCCGCACGCTTAAGGAACTTCTAGTAGATTGTAGATATGACCCTGTGCCCGGCAAAGAGGACGAAATGATCATGGCATCATTACGTATCAGACGAGCCGCGGTGTATTTAGGGAAGATACCAGGAATGACTGTGCATCTAGATAATATATACCATTTTGTCCAAACAGGGCGAGATTCTGAATGTATTAACAGAGCTATGGAATACCAGAAAGTGGAGATACAGGGGGAACTGTTACGTTTCCTCATAAATTGTGTGATCAGAAATCAAGACCGACCGGGGGTAGATCCGGAAGCAATGCAAACTCTTACCAGATGGAGCCAGAATATATCAGAAGGGAGACATGATAAGAAAAATTGTATAATAGCCATGTGCCGAAAGATCCGTAGAGAAATAGAACGCCTACACGAAGAGAGATTAGCGGTAGACCAGTTCGAACAAAGCGAGGAGGAAGGATCAGGACTGCCCACAGGACAGTCAGAAACCATAGCCTATGTAGGTAGAGGAAGATCTTGTAATAGTACTAGATGTTTTTCTGACCCGATACGTCCGATATGTCCAGATAATAACAGGAATTTCCAAACACCTATAATAAATATAAGGTCCCCCGAGCATTCGTTCCAAGCCGCTGACAAATTACTCCGAGAACGAAGGGGTTATCATTTACTCGATTCTATGGATGAACAAGAATTAGCCAGGTCAGCCGTTCATTGGGTAGACAGTCCCGGAAAATATGGTGATGATACAGTAGCACACACATTTTTGAACCTCACCCCAGATGAACAGCGTTTAGCTGGGATTTATATGATTCAACAACTCCTTATACTATATAAAAGCCAACATTCAGATCCTGGTCCCTTACCTGAAATACTGACTGAATTACTCACGAATAGATGGAGAGGTTCAGGTACTAAGTTAATTAGAGAAATACTAGAATCAAGAAAGCAGTACATTCTTTTTGTATGCCCAGAACATGTCTCATTGCCCATCAAGGAAAGAACCACGTATTACATGGACAGACAGAATCCCTTACGAGAAGTACACCCAATAAAAGGCGAGGACAATCAGTTTAAACGTGTATTTGTATATACGCCCATATCGAAAATAGAATTGTTACAAATGAAGAAAGTGGTACCCAGTCATGACCAAGACCCAGCGGGTTTCCACCGAGAAATTAAAGACATGTTACTCATGGGAGAGTATACCTATCCCGACATTATGACAATATTAAAGGTATTAATGCCTGCTGGCATTTATGAAAAACTTAAGGAAAAAGAGTGGGAGGTGGGAGACCAAAAGATAGACTGGACAGCATTAGAAGAAAAGGCCCGAACTGCAGGAGCAGGGCTTGGAGATAAAACTAAAGCACTCCCAGGTTTACTAGTACAGGTACTGCCACGTTTATTAACTACGAAAAAGGAAGACTGGGGTACAATCTCAGCCTGTAAACAAAAGCAAGATGAAGACACTAGTGATTTCTATGCCCGATTTGAAAAATGTTTTGGTATAAATAGTGGCATAAAAGCAAGTAGCGAATCATACCCACATCTGTTTGTGACAAAATTAGTTGAAAATTCCTTGCCCCAAGTGAAGAATAGAGTATTAAAATTCGAGAGTACCTGGCAAGGTAACACCCCATCACAAATGTTACAAATGTTACAGTATCATCACAATAGAATTAGAGAGGAACAAGAACATGAACAAAGACGCATGAAAGACACAAAAATGAAAATGCTAGTCTCCCAGACAGTTCCAGCTGAAGGACATAAAAAGGGTACGACACATTCCGGTGATTCAGCAGGACCTGTAAAAGGGACATGCAACTATTGTAAACAGCCAGGACATTACATACACGATTGCCCAGTCCTGAAGCGTAATATTGCCACAGGTAAAACACAGGAAAGACCACGGCCACCTAGACAGGATCAGAATGAACAAGGAGCCCCGCAGCATGCACAGTCCATGCCAGCTCCACAACAGTCTATACAGTTTGTGCCAGCTGCACCAGCGCTGCCTGTTGCTGCCACACAAACCACGACACGACAGCTGTACCAGACCGCACAGTACGACTATCCTGATTATCAACGATACGCATGAACCAGCCTGGAGAGGGAAGTTGACTTACCCCTTATCGAGGTCCCTGTAGACCAAGAAGGACCTTATGTACATAGTGAATTATTAGGCCAAGATAGAAAATTTTTACTTGATACAGGGGCAAGTCGAACAACTATAAAACGTAGTGAAGTTCCAGGGGCACCCCTCTCAGGCTCACAGAATATTTCCCTTGGTTTTTCAGGAAAACCTATTGTTAATGAAGTATCACAGCCTCTTCCACTTACGATAGGACCTTTGACCCGAACTACAGATTTATTGCTTACTAAATCATGTCCAGAAAACTTGTTAGGTATAAAAACACTGAAAGCTCTAGGAGCTATAATATGTTGTTCTCCGGAAGGAGTAAGATTGTTTTTACGTGATTTCAAAGGTCACTATGTGTCTCGAGACATGGATCCCCGACTGCAGACTTTACCGACACATTTATGGGCACAAGGCCCTACTGATGTCGGTTGCATGAATATTACACCATATCGAGTTACACTAAAGGCAGGAGTGGTACTACCACGAATGCGACAATACAAGTTACCACCAGATGCTGTAGTGGCTTTACTGCAAATCATTGACGAACTCATTGCCCAAGGAGTGGTTGTGGAAACAGACTCCAATGTATGTAATTCACCGATAATTCCGATTCTTAAACGAACAGATCCAAAGGCCCCGCCAGTATATCGATTGGTTATTGATCTGCGCGAATTGAACAAATGCATTGTGCCACAATTCCCTGTGGTCCCAGATATCTCGTCATTACTGACAGCTATTGATTCCGAAGCAACATTCTTTACTGTAATTGATCTCAAGAATGCCTTTTTCAGCGTCCCAATAGATCCGGAAAGCCAATACTTGTTCGGATTTAGTTTAAATGGACGTAGCTTTAAATTCACACGCGCACCTCAAGGATTTACAGAAAGCCCCAGCATCTATAGCCAAGCACTGAAACGAGAACTCGACAGTATCCACATGCCAGTTAACACTGCCCTGCTTCAATATGTCGATGATCTGCTGATCACCGCTAGAAGCGAACCTGAATGTGAGAAAGCATCACTGACAGTTTTACAATTTCTAGCCGAAAAGGGGCACAAGGTGTCCCCTTCTAAGCTGCAATTCTGTGTCCAGCGAGTTGTTTATCTTGGACACTCGCTGTCCAAGGAGGGAAGGCAGCTTACACCCGACCGCATTCAGTTAATAGCTAACATGCCAATACCCAAGACACAAAAGGAGGTGCGGGCTTTCATAGGCCTCACTCCATATTGTAGGCAGTGGATCCCTCAGTATGCATTTCTAGCAAAACCACTCATTCAATTGACAACACAGGAGGCAGCCACATCGACTGTTCTCCCTTGGACTCAGGAACATACACAAGCTTTTGAAAGCCTAAAGAAAGCCTTATGCCAAGCACCTGTTTTATCAACACCATGTTACAATAAACAGTTTACACTCTTTGTTACAGAGCGCGAAGGTACTGCCTTGTCAGTACTCACACAGGAACAAGCAGGATCATACAAACCATGTGCTTATTTTTCTAGTACATTAGATCCCGTAGCTCAGGCTTTGCCTGCATGCCTAAAATCAGTGGCAGCAACAGCTTTAGCAATCAGACAAAGCGATGCCATAGTGTTAGGACATCCATTGACAGTTCAAGTACCACATGCAGTAGAGGTTCTTGTGAATCGAACGCAAACACAACACTTGACTATAGCGCGACTTACAGGGTATGAATTAACATTGTTTCAGCCACATATAGAAATCAGACGTTGTAACACATTGAATCCTGCCACACTTTTACCTGTAATCGGAACAGACCCACTAGCTCATGATTGTATTGAAGTTATTACAATCACGACGAAACCCAGACAAGACTTGACAGACGTCCCATTGTCAGACCCAGACTTGACATTGTATGTAGATGGGTCATGTATGAGAACAAATACAGGAGAGTTAGTGGCCGCTTACGCAGTCACAACAGACACTGAAGTCATCGAAACAAATTGCATAAATACCTTGTCAGCTCAAGCCGCAGAGCTCATCGCTCTGACACAAGCCTGTATTCAAGCCACAAATAAAAAAGTCAACATATACACTGATTCACGTTATGCATTCGGAGTTGTACATGACTTCGGCGTGCTGTGGCGAGAGAGAGGTTATTTAACTTCTCACGGTGCCCACATTCAGCACGGACCCCTCATTCATGCCTTATTAGACGCAATACATCTACCCACTGCAATATCAATTATGAAATGTAAAGCTCATACGAAAGTTACTGATATCATTTCTCAAGGCAATGATCTAGCTGACAGAACAGCTAAACAGACTGCTCAAACTCAAACATCCGACATGACAAAGACAATAGTCCCGACGCCAACACATTGTATGACGATTAAAGATCCCACTCTTGACGTAATTGACATACAGACACATGCTACACCAGACGAAATAAGGAAATGGACTGAATTAGGAGGGATTCAAACGGATCAAGGATGGATGACGAAGGAAAAATCTGTGTGGTTCCTTCCTGATTCAATGGTCCAAGTCATTATTAACACTATACATAGTCCAGCGCATCTAGGAGAAAAAGCTATGCTAGACAGCATTCAACACATTTGGTTCAACAAACATTTACGAGCAGCAGCCAAACAAAAGGTTCGTACCTGTATGATCTGTTGCCAGTTCAACCCAGGAAAAAGCATTCCCGTAGAACAGGGTGGATTTCAGCCTCCTGATCACCCTTTTGAAGTCCTCCAGATGGATTATATCCAGATGGAACGATGTCGAGGATTCAAATATGTTCTCGTAGTTGTCTGTGCTCTTTCCCGTTGGACAGAGGCATACCCGGTTTCAGATTACACTGCCCCGACTACTGCCAAACAGTTGGTTCGAGAATTCTTCCCACGGTACGGTTTACCACGTGTTGTCTACTCAGATAACGGCCAGCCGTTTTCATCCGAACTAATGAAACACGTTTCACTTTTGTTAGGCTATCAGTGGAAATTCCACTGTGTCCGACACCCCGAGGCAGCAGGTCTCGTGGAAAGACATAATTAGACCCTGAAAATCAGATTGTCCAAAATATGCAGAGAGAAAGGTGTCGACTGGGTAGTAGCATTACCAGTTGCACTCTTTTACATGAGAATGGTAGCACACTCTCGAACAGGGCTATCCCCGTATGAGGTGATCTTTGGCAGACCACCAAATATGTGGGGGACGCCTATACCACGCAAAATAACTGATATTGACTGTAATATGCTGACAGATTACTTGGCTTCCTTGATGTCTGCACTACAATCTTGTCGTTCACAGGTAGCTGCAGCCTTTCCTGACAACACTGAGGTGAAACCCCATGACGTAGTTCCGGGGGACCTGGTCTTAGTGAGGAACTTTGATCGGAAGACTCAGCTGGATCCTAGGTGGAAGTCGCCGCAACTGGTCTTGCTTACCACAAGGACAGCCGTGAAGATCGAAGGCAGAAAAGGCTGGGTACATTCAAGTCATATCAAGAAATTTCATGGACTACCATCGGATGTAAATACCACACCTCGTGTGTCTTCACCCATTGACTCAAAACTTCCTTTGGTTGAAATGAGTAATCACGAACAATACAAACTAAAACTCAGGTCTAACCAGTCAGGCAATTTGATTGTTTAAGTCCTCTCCAAGGTGAAGCGGTTGAATTTGTCTCTGACATGTATCCCTTAGACCTGAATAGAGAAAACACCCGAAAAATGTTGAAACGACATGCGTACTGTAAATCACTGCGTAGTCATTGCACAGTGACGTTATTAATTTTGTTTTTCTTAAGTCTTTTAATAATTACTGCAAGTATATTGTTGCACATATATTATCCTATTTCTAGACATGTTTATAATGTTACTGCTGAACATTCTTTTAGTGAATTACCTCCGCATGAGTTGTCTTATAGATTTGCGCTGCGCAATAACACGTTTATTAGTATGTTACATCATTCCCATCAGGTTAGCAATGCTACAAATTGTTGGATATGTGGCCGACTCCCTCCCTATCAGAATTATAAAGGAATTCTACCTCTCTTTCCATACCCGTTCACACACAACGGCTCCTGTGGAGCATGGTTTAGTTTAATTAATTCCCTAGATTCGAATTCTGCAGTTTATCAAGACAACTGGGTATGGGGAAATTTGAACTTAGTTTTACTTAAAGTCTGCTACCCTAACAAGGAGGGACTTCCCAAAAGAACAGGAACTGATCTAGAAAATGAAGTGTATGGATTAGGTAATTTTACGCTTAATCTTATGATCCTAAATGTCGAATCCGAAGCTACTCCAATTTTGCCCGCTATGTCAATATTTCCAGTAAAAGGTGAATTATGTGTAAGAAAGAATGGTTCCATACATATGGGCCATAGTAGATGCACCACTGTAATAGAATTTAGTGATCAAGGCAAGTCTACATTTAGAGCTTCCCGCCATTTCTATTTCATATGTGGTCAGACGGCATATGTACGTTTGCCTCAAGATTGGGATGGTACCTGCTACATTGGATTCCTTTTGCCACCTGTTTTCCTAGCTCCTCCTGATTATCACAGAAATACTCATTTAGTACACAATAGAGAAAGGAGAGATCTCCCAATAGTCGATTACACTGAAACAGCATGGGAAAAATACACAGATTTCAATAAAGGTCTCTTTCCCTATATAGGTACCGTTACTAATAGTAAGCTGATACGTAGATTAACTAGAACCCTTGAAGCAGTAGTGAACGAAACTATTTCCGCCTTAGGCAATTTAACAGAAGAGCAGTCTGCTATGCGGATTGTTGTGCTTCAAAATCGTCTTGTCCTTGACGTCATCCTGGCCGATAGGGGCGGAGCTTGTAGGGTCATCGGATCAAGTTGTTGCATTTTCATACCAGAAAATTCGCCATCTGTATATAAAGCCATAACTCGCCTTCATAAGATTGTAAGCCAGATACACCAGAATCCAGGCACCTGGACTTGGTCCGGTTGGTTTTGGAGCGTATTATCTACCTTTGGATGGAAGGTCCTATCCTTCCTAGGTATTGGCCTTCTCATACTATTCAGTTGCTGTCTATGTCTACAATGTGGACCAGCGATCTGTGGTCTGTGTGCCACATCGTGTATTCCACCGCCAAGATTTCATTCATCCCAGAAGAAAAAAGAAGAACAAATGATGCTATATGAACAGATCAACGGATTGATGAAGATTGATATCTCTTAACGGGCAAGTAGGGGACAAGGAGGGAATGTGGAAATATGGATTTTTCCGATCAGTTATGTCCCCTATCTTGGACCCCAACGGTTTCATGTATGAATCACAAGTACATGTATGTTCCCTCCAGTTCCAGTTATGAAGACGCAAACACATGTGCGTCCACCGTCAACATGTCCTCTTTCAGATCCGCCATGAATAGGCCGGATATTCTATTTCTAAGTATGAAAGGCCACCGGCTTTATATGGTTCATTTATCCCATTTTACAGTCCAGGCAAGTAGGCCCTGATTCTGTCATCAAGCTTTTCTTGCCTTCTGCCTCTGAAAGCTCCAGTCTGAGCCTGCATCTGTGACCATGAACTTTGTCTCATTCCCTGCGCGGCTCACGAAGCCTGACATCAGCCTGTTGCCTGCCAAAAACTGTATTTCACCTTCGAAATTATCTGCTCCGCTCCCTGCCCAATGCATTCCTGTCTAGTAGTTTAAGTAAACATTCTTCCAGCTACCGAGCAAAGGCCCGGCTTCTCTGTCTTTATGCAAGTAATTCATAGCCCTATTATTATGGAAGACTTCTGCCCTCGCATCTAGTGTAGACACTTAGACGCTTGTACACGCACTAACAGTCAGTATAGTCAGTATAGAATAAGATTCTACTCTAAGAGACCTCTCTTTTGGATAACATAGTTCTTTAAACATAGGATGTTAGATATGATTTGGGATTAGGTTGACTTGACCCTCCAGACTTCTGTCGCCACATGTAGAGCTAAATGTCAAGTCCCCTTCACCCCCTAGTTGCACGTCAATCACACGTCATGCTGCTGCGCGCGCATTTCTGCCAAGTATTTCTGCTGACATTGCGAAATTCTTTCATGGAACCACCCTATTATGACATCACACCTGATGACGTTCTTTAGTCACACCCAGTTACGCCTACTTTTGCTACGTATGTATGTTTTATCTACATTATGAATTGTTACGCCTCCTGCATTTACTTCACTGTAATGCCTATTGTATAAAAGTTATTACTTATCAATAAAGTATGTACTTCACTTCCTGAACCTCCGTGGTGATGGAACTTGGAGTCACCGATTCGAATCATCCATTGGAATAAAGCCCATTCCGAACCTCTAATACCACGGATTCTGCCTCTTATTTACTGAGCTATTTTTATTATGTTTCTGTATCAAATTAAGTCCCGGTAATTAAATTATTTACCACAGTACATGGAGGGCATGTCATCAGCGATGTCTGACCAAAGGATGTTGCTGAGGTCCATGGACTCGTCACTGACGGCAGCAGTGGGTCTCCTGCAGCGCTCCGTCCCCCCCCTACCCCGGCACCATCCGCACTTCCCACTCCCATGCCTGTCCCATACACACCCAGATGTCCCCATGCACGCACCCCACCAGACACAGGCAGCACACCACCAGGGAAGGCCAAGCGCACACCTCCTGTCACGCACACACAGGGGGGAGAAGGCACAGCCACTGGGTCGGGGGCAAACAGCAGCCACGCTGTCACAGTAGGAGTCCGCAGTCCTCACGACCCACTACCTCCAAAACCACTCCCCTTGGCTCTCCTGCCCAACAGTCGGACAAAGAGTCCTTCATGGCCAGTCTGTCCCTCAGCCCCAGTGTGACACCACCCCGCAAGCGTTTGAGGGATTCCCCGGGCAGGGCAGTTGAGTCCCCCCCCTGTCCACACCCTCTCCCAGTTGTGCTTCAACCCATCCCTCCGACCCCCCCCTCCTTGGGGCCTGTGGTTCCTTCGGGTGCAGGGGAGACACTGGAAGAGCTTGTGGGCGTGTGCAGCGCCATACTGACCTCCTCCTTTGGCGCTGCCCCACCCCCTGTGGTGGAGTCGTCCGTCCCTGCCCCACGACACCTACCCGTGCCCCTCCTGTCCCTGCGGTGCCTGGTTCTTCCCCCCCACATGATGCCCCCCTTCTGTGGTTGATATGGTACAGTGAACTGTACAGGCAAGCTAGGGGAGATGCGTCCCAACGTGTCCCCCCCCCAGGACTTCGCATCTGGCGTGGCCTATGGGCTTGGTGAATAGTGTACTGTAGCTAATTTTCTTCGAAATGCTGAATGTGGTTTTTTGTTTTCCGTTTGCACACTATTGCTTTTCTGGTATTGCTGTTGGTGCTGCTGTTCCCTGAGTTGGGGTGGTGATAATGTGTTGGGTGTCTGGGAAATGTTGTAGTGTGCTGCTCATGGGGTGGACCCTGGTATCTGCATGCCGTCACAAGGTGTCTGCATATGTTCTTAGGTCATGTTAGCTCTTACTGCATGGTGACATTGTCCCAAGGTGTGTTCCTTCCTCTGTGGCACCTGACATCTTCCCTGCAGGGTGTTTCCCAATTGTTGTGCTGAGCTGTGTCAACATTTCCTCGGTGTGTGACACATCCCTTCAACTTTGGCCATGCATGCTCTGCAATGTCTCCACCTGCATCGTTTGTGGTATCGTTGCTGGACACTGTACTTGTGTATGGAGTATATTGACATGACTTCATGTGGACATTTTCCCTTTTACGCACTATGCATGTGTGTACTCCCTACCTCACACACATGTGTGACGTGTTCTGCAGGGTCTTTGGGCACCTGACTGACAATTGTGGGCATTGTATCTGTGTGTACTCCACCCTTTTCCTTCCATGGGAGGTAACAACTTGTTGGCTGCCCCGGCACCTGTACATTCCTATCAGTCCTGGAATGTGGGTGACAGTGTGTGTTCCCTTAGGCTCTCTTAGTTTAGTGGTGTTTAACATGAGGATACAGTCTTGTTGCATGATCTCAGTGTGTGTATTGTGCTGCCTCCGCCAGGGGTGGGTATGCATGTGTAATTTGTCATCACACCCACATGTGGTGTGTCATGCAGTGGGGGAAGGACATCCATCCTCATGGGAGTGGGACACTGCTGTCAGTGATGTGTTGTCATGGCACTCTCAACATTGTCGCACATTGTGGATGCTTTCATGCACCCATGGAGTTTTGCTCATCGGAGGATGATGTACACACCCCCATGTCTCTGTCCACTGCTGGGAGTCCTCTGCACCCACCCCCATATGTCTGTCCACTGCTGGGGGTCCTCTACACCCACCCCTCATTTGTCTGGGCACTGCTGGTCGTGATAGGCACCCACCCCTCATTTGTCTGGGCACTGCTGGTCGTGATAGACACCTACCCCTCATTTGTCTGGACACTGGTGGGAGTGATAGGCACACACCCCTATGTATCTGTCCACTGTCGTGGTACGAGCCGTACCCACACACTGATGCCCTGGGTACGGTCCGTACCCCTACGGCACTCCAACTTTGGGGGTACGGGCCATACCGCCATTGTTGGTGTGATGTAGGGGTAGGCATGGTATGTGCCGTACCCACGCGCTGTAGGCCTGGGTACGGCCCGTACCCCTACGGCACCCCAACTTTGGGGGTGCGGGCCGTATCCATGCCTTTGGGACGTGGGTACGGGCCGTACCGCCATTGTTGGTGTGACGTAGGGGTAGGCGTGGTATGTGCCGTACCCATGCGCTGATGGCCTGGGTACGGCCCGTACCCCTAAGGCACCCCAACTTTGGGGGTGCGGGCCGTATCCATGTCTCTGGGACGTGGGTACGGGCCGTACCGCCATTGTTGGTGTGACGTAGGGGTAAGCGTGGTATGTGCCGTACCCACGCGCTGATGGCCTGGGTACACCCCCCCCCTTGGCCCCTGGGGGTTGTTCTGACCTTCTGTGGCGTCTGCGTCGGTTTCTGAACACGAGGTCGTAGGCTATGAGGGCCGGGATGACGCGTAGGTTGGGATCCATGGCTGTCCGTCGCGTACCGGTGCTCCTTGTTCACGTCGTCCTCAATTTCCCGGCAGTTTTTGGCTCCCGTAAAAAATGCTACGTGCGGAGTGACGTCGGCACGAATCGTACTTGCTGGTCCGTGAAACGCTGCCTGACTCCGTCCGGACGTTGCGTATGCGCCGTCCAGAATCACATTTGTGTGTATTTTTTTGCCGGTCGGTGTTTTTTACGACTCGTACGGAAATGGTCTTTCTGTGCGAATCGTATTTGCGAGTTTGTAAGCTGTTTTTCCCGGGTACGAGTCGGACGGAAAAAACGCTCTGTACGACCATTCGTACCCGGGTTTTACCGGATCGGAATCGGCACCTAAGTGTTACTTCCAGATGTCCTCAGTGTGGTCTGTAAAACCTCTGCACTGCTAACCATTTGTATGACTTGCTCACCGCTGGCATCAAACCTATGTAGGTGGTGACACAGCAGAAGCTGGGGATGTGTACAGAAAAGGGAGGTGGAGGAATGCAAAAAAGAGGGCAGCGAGCACCTTAAGGAAGGGGTGGTAGGGAGGTTGTGGAGGGCAAGAAAGCACGGGTGAGGTTGCAGAGGAATATAGAGACTGAAAGGCAGAGAAGTGCATGTAAATTGGGGATGGTGAGGAGAAGGCAAAGGCTCGGCGATGCAGCAAAAGTCGCGAGGGGAAGATAGGAGCATCTGGATGACTGTGGAAAGCAATAGGGGTATGGGGTTTGATTCAGCAGTAGACTGGAAGAAGAGTAGTGAGGGTGAGGAAACTGAGGTAATTTGTTATATATATATATATATATATATGAAAGCTCCCAAAGTTGCACCGGCAGCCGGGTCACTCGCAGGCAGGTGCTATGATGTGGCGGTGCCCCACAAGAAATTGCAGCTCCCAAAACTCTCGTTAGTCACACAGAGTTAAGCACTCACAGGAGGGGTTCTGTATCGATTATTCTTTTATTTCGGCAGAAATCAAAGTGGCAAGACAGACGCGTTTCGAATCGATCTTCATCAGTGTCTCGATTGCAAGACCGCGCGCCTACATTTAAATACATATTACGTCATGTATTGCGCGACAGCGTGAAACAGATTCGCCTGACAATCACTGAAACAGAAGATGGCTCAAATCCCACTTTTTACAATACTCTTGGGGCGGCCATCTTAGAATGATATATTCACTCAACATGTCCATGCAATTCAAGTCTCTTAATCAAGGAGCCATGATAGAAACAACAATCATATGAAAAATAATTCATCAAATATTGCTACATATTTAAATAAGTCAGCAGATCGTCATGAAAAAGGTATATACCATTATCATGCGGAAAACAGTATAACGCCATGTATTGGCCATCGCTCCCTATATATTGAAGGAGACAGGGAATGGACAGAAAAAGGAAAAGAAAAGAAACAGGAGAGAAGGGATGGGAAACACGGGAAACGGATGCGGGACAGACAGCGAATAGAGAGGTGAAGACAGTATAACATTAGTAAGCATCACATGTAGGGATTTCGAACTCATTTCCAAAATTCATATATATGTGTAGAATCAAGATATCTCCAGAAAGTGTACTCATCTGCCCAAGTGTACGCTCAGTTCTTCCCCACTGTTAAGACCGTGTGGGGCCTTTGTGTACAGATCTATAATGTAGCGGGATTCTAATCTACGTAGTCTTTGGACTCTGTCACCCCCCCTAATGTTTACGGGTACATGATCGAGACCAAAGTACTGTAGGAGGTCCCTGTTGCTATGGTGCATGGTGGCAAAATGCCTGGCTACAGGGTAGTTTACGTCATTCTTATTGATTGCGCATTTTAACACTATTGATAGTGCTACCGATGTATTTGAGCCCGCACGGGCAAAGGAGACAATACACTACATGAGTGGTAGAACAGGTGATAAATTTGTCACTGACCATGTCATGAGTGATGTAATATGTGACGTCATCAGCAGTGCATTGCGGGGGCGCGCGAATTATAGGTAGCTGAACTAACTATAACGGGTGGATTTCTAGGGTTTTGTACGAGGGAAATGTCCAGCTAACTATAACACCCCTGAAACCTATGGTTTTTTCAGTGAATTTCTAAGGTTTTTTAAATGCCAATTCCTAACTATAACGTGCATGAAACCTATGATTTTTTCAGTGAATTTCAAAGGTGTTTTAAATGCTAATTCCTATCTATAATTTATCTCTAAAGCATTGATGTTTAATGATTTTCATTGAATTTCTAAATTTTTCAATTTCAGTGTGTCAATTCCTTTAATTATGTTTTTTTAAATACTTTTTTATCACCTTTTTTTAACTTATTTTTTCAAATAATTCGTTGAAAAATTAAAAAATATTTGTTTTTATTGGGTTTTTAAAAAAAATTGTTAATGTTTTAAAATATAGTTTGATATATTTTAAAATATTTTTTAAACTATATTTTCAAAACTTTATTTTTTAATTTTTTTCCTCATTTTTGGGGGATCCGCGAACCCAACGCATTAGGAACCGCGCATCCTGCGCGCATTTTGCCGTTTAAAAACAAAAGAGGGCCCCAGGAGGTCCTTCTGAGACCCCCTAAGCAACACTAGAGGGTCAGAGTATTTCTACCCTGCCCCCTTTACATCTTTCACACACCTATTTACCTTACTTAATCAGCCTCGCTTCTACCGAGGCACAACAGTGTGTCAATTCCTTTAATTATGTTTTTTTAAACACTTTTTTATCACCTTTTTTAAACTAATTTTTTCAATTAATTCTTTTAAAAATTACAAAATATTTGTTTTTATTAGGTTTCTGAAAACAAAATTGTTAATATTTTGAAATATAGTTTTATATTTTTTAACATATTTTTTAAACTATATTTTCAAAACGTTATTTTTTTATTTTTTTTTCAATTTTTTGGGGATCCGCACACCCAACGTGTTAGGAACCGCGCACCCTGCGCGCATTTTGACGTTTAAAAAGAAAAAAAAGGGGGGCCCCAGGGGGTCCTTCTGGGACCCCCTAAGCAACACTAGAGGGTCATAGTATTTCTACTCTGCCCCCTTTACATCTTTCACACACTTATTTACCTTACTTAATCAGCCTCGCTTCTACCGAGGCACAAAATGGCTGCCAACAGTTCCTGGTTACGAATGTAGACAGACACTTGACAGCCAATTAGCATTCAGTGCGTGATCGGGAGTGTGCGCGCTCGGTTCGGGGAGGGTGCGCTTAGGGTGCGCTTAGGGTGCGCGGATCCTCCGAGGTCATAGATATATCTATCTTTTTTATTCTAATATTCTCAGGAACTACTGAACGGATTTCCACCATTTATGCAAAAGGCACGAGTCTGAACTGATGACTACCTCTTTGCCAAATTTGGTGTAATTCCGTTCAGCAGTTCGGGCTGTAGCTGCGTCAACAGGTCCTATGGGAAACTGCATGGGGAAAACGCGTTTTGGGACCCCCCTTTTTTCTCAGCCCCCGCTTGACGAATCACCACGAAACTTTCAGGATAGGAGCGGACCGGAGCTGGCCAAAAGTTTGTAAAATTTCACGAAGATTCATCAACCGGCGCCAGACTTATTGGGAATAGAATGTTGCGGATTTCCTATGGAAAATAGGTCCTAACTATAACTACCTACAGGCGACCGCCAGTAGGTAATATATATATATAGATTAACTGAAAAACCCATAGGTTTCAGGGGCGTTATAGTTAGCTGGACATTTCCCTTGTACAAAACCCTAGAAATTCCCCCGTTATAGTTAGTTCAGCTAACTATAACTCGAGCCCCTGCAATGCACTGCTGATGACGTCACATATTACATCACTCATGACATGGTCAGTGACATCACTGATAACATCACTGATGACATCTCAAATTACATCACTGATGACATCACTGATGACGTCATCCAGTGAGTCTGTGTTTCTGTAAAGTTGTAATATATTTAATATATATAGGGAAAGGCCTGTTGAAGAATGAGTGGGTGTACGAGTGTGTGTATGGATGAATTTCTAGGTGCATAACTGACTCTATAAGTGAGTCATTAAATGTATCTTACTGCAGACTAGTGACTAAACTGTGTGAATGTCTGCATGTGTCTGTGTGTTGGTGTATAAGTGACTGCATGGTTTTGTGAATAGCTATATGAGTGTCTATATGGGTTATTGATTGGTTGTCTGAGTTTCTGTATGGGTGCCTGAGTGTTTGTGTGGGTAGGGTGTGTGTGACTCTGTGCATAGATGTGTGAGTGGGTGATTCTATGGGTGCAAGGTTATAAGAGTGCAACTGTGATGGACTGTATGGTTGGGTGAGTGTATGTATGGGTGTGTTAGTGATTGAATGTATATCTCAGTTGTACATGTGTCAGTAACTACATATGTGAAACGCAGTGTATATGTGTGTAAGAGTATATAACTATCTATATGTGAGAGTGTGTGATTGCGGGAGTGGCTGTATGGATGAGTGTGTGCTTGTATCAGTAATTGTATAAGAGCGTCAGAATTTGTTAGTATTTTGATGAGTAAGTGAACTTGAGTGTGTTTGACTGTATAGGTGAGTAAATTAGACTGTGATTAATTATTTGCATGACTGACTAGGTGTGTCAGTACCTCAATGGATGATTGGCGGTGTGTGAGTGTCTATATAGGTGTATAAATGCATATGATAGTCCTGTACGGAGTGACTGTAAGTATGAGTGACTGTACAGGTGAGTGAGTGGAGATGTAGGTAGACCTAATTGTCAATGAGTGGTTATGTAGTTATTGGTATTGGAGTATCAATGGTTTTCAAAATGGCCGTCTGAAATTTTGAGTCGGTGTATCAAAGGTTATATTAGGGTGTGAGAAGATGCACTAATTTGTCACATGGATGACGTCATCAGTGATGTCATCAGTGATGTCATTTGAGATGTCACTGACCATGTCATGAGTGATGTAATATGTGACGTCATCAGCCGTGCATTGCGGGGGCGCGAGTTATAGTTAGCTGAACTAACTATAACGGGGGAATTTCTAGGGTTTTGTACGAGGGAAATGTCCAGCTAACTATAACGCCCCTGAAACCTATGGTTTTTTCAGTGAATTTCTAATGTTTTTTAAATGCCAATTCCTAACTATAACGCCCCTGAAACCTTTGGTTTTTTCAGTGAATTTCAAAGGTTTTTTAAATGCCAATTCCTAACTATAATGCCCCTGAAACCTTTGGTTTTTTCAGTGAATTTCAAAGGGTTTTTAAATGCCAATTCCTAACTATAACGTGCATGAAATGTTTTTTTCAGTGAATTTCAAAGGTTTTTTAAATGCTAATTCCTATCTTATCTCTGAAGATATCATGATTGGATTTCTATATTTTTCAAATTCAGTGTGTCAATTTCATTAATTTATTTTTTTTTTAAATACTTTTTTATCACCATTTTTTAAACTTCTTTTTTCAATTAATACTTTTAAAAATTAAAAAATATTATTTGAATTTAATGGGCTTTCCAAACATATTTTTTTATATTTTTCAAAATACTTTTTTAACTATATGTTCAAAACTTTATTTTATATATTTTTTTTCCATGTTTTTGGATCCGCGCATCCTAAGCGCACTGTTCCCGATCCCTATGCGATAGCATCCGCGCATGGTATGCGTTTGGTACGTGTTTAGTGCGCGATCGAATGCGACCGTTACGCGACTTCCAGCCTATACGCGACACGTTCGATGTACGTAACGCGACGTTTACGTGCTTCCGCAATGCGTCATCTGCGTCTATGAAGCGGTAGGTGCGCTGATCCCGTGAAATATTTAACATTTTAAAAACATATATATATGTATTTCATGTGAATATTAATTGAAGACAAACTCTAAAGTAGTCTTAAAACTAATATATTTTTACATCTAATCCTATAATTTTTGTTAATTCAATTTCGCGGATGCGCGCTGGGTGCATGCTGCGTAAGCGCAGGGTGCGCGGATCCCATGTGACCTGCAAAAAAAAGAGATTTGATTGGTTCATTACACTTTCTATTCTAACTATTGAAAGTCCCCACCCATTTCAATCATTCTTTGAGCTTCTTTGGAGGAACATCTCACACCTTAGAACTAGAAGAAACTTTTTGGGGAAGATTTCCACTACTGCAATTTTTCTGAAGACAATGGCTTCTGCACAGCAGCCACCATCAGAATCAGACCATTCGTCCGATGAGGAATTTGTTGTGGAACATCCATGCCCAGAAAGATACACCTCAGTGGTGTGGAAATTTTTTTCCTTCCCAGACGGACAAAATAAAACTAATTCAACAAAAGTGACATGTAATATGTGTCAAAGAGTGCTTTCCAGAGGAGATCCATCAAAAAATACTCTTGTGGGGCTGCAAGTATGTTAAAACACCTGAAGACTCTGCATCCCATGAACCTGGCCAAGCAGGAATGCAGAAGACTCCGACAGCAGCCTCAGCCAGCAGTGGCAAGCACTTCTGCAGCATCACCATCAAGCACTCACCCGGACATACGTCCAGAATTTGGAAAACTAAAAATTAGTTGCATTAAATGCAACAAACTACTATGTTACGGCGAGCAGTCAATTGAACTAATATGCCGAGCGCAGCAAAACCACAAGTGTTAAACTTGTGTTTTTTTTTTTTTTGCAGAAGTTGACTGTTTTGTTCCTCCTGTTGTCTTTTTTTCCTTTTGAAAAAAACAAAAAAATAACAAAATTGTTCCAAAAAGTACAAAAAAATTAAAAAACAAAAAAAGAAGAAAAAAAAAAGGTTCTTCTAAGAACTAATTTTCCTGGTTTAAAAAAAGAGCTAAATGTCCTTGTTAGTGTGTGAAAGTTTAGATGAATGTATGTGTAGTACATAATTGACTGCATGAATGCATTAGTAGCGTATGGTGAATGTATAAGTGCAGAACTATAAGGAAGTGCTGCAGCATCACACAGTAACCTCTTTAACTGCAGTGTGCTGTAGTACTTCCGAAGCACAGGGATGCAACATATGTACATAAATATGTTGCAAATCTATGCTTCTCTCTGCACGGCTGCTTAAACTGCAGCCATGTGGTGACACAGGCACCCTTGCACCATAGTGCAAGGATATCTGTGTCATGTGCTGTTTGTTTTTCTACAGGAAGACACACCTTCCTGCACAAAATCAATGAGAAAATGCATTTTTCTCCTTCAATGTATGCTGAACATTTCAGCATGCATTAAAGATATAAAAATGTGGAGAAATTAAAACAATTCTCCTTGTTGTGCTTTCCTACACCAATATTAGAATGGTGCAGCATTCACACACATATCGAGATTTATGATTTCTGATAAATCTAGACATGTGTCTTGTTCTATGAGTATTAAGTGCAATCATGCACAACAACACTTATAGAACACCCTTTCAACACAAAGTGGTGTGCATGATGAGGTTGTATTTACATGGAGTATAAAAAGTGCACAGAGTGCCTTTTCCTCTCTTTGTAAATATGAAAGAGTATCTTGCACAATAACTATGTTACAAAAAGTGACATATTTCTGTTTTTAAAATTCCTTGCGAATGATAGAAGGTAAGCACAGAGTTTTGTCTGCAAAGATAATCAAAGAAGAATGATTGAAATAATTGCGGTCCTTCAATAGCTAAAATGGGAAATGTTCTGAACCCCTCAAATCTCTTTTTTTGCAGGTCACATGATATCTGATTATGGGCAGATTTCAAAACTACATAGGTATAAACAGAGTGTTTTTAGAAACGTGTTTCAACTTTGTAGCTTCTTGCAGACCTCCTCATTCTGCATATTGAGACTTAGTTAAACTTACCTTCACAGTAATAGGAATAAAAAATGGTATACATTTTTTTCAGATTTTCATTCCAATCTAAATTCATATAAATTGCTTATTTTAAAATTTGGATCTGTGAAAGAAAAGGAAAAACATTTTTTAACATGTAATAATAAATCTTTTTACAACACAGCATAATTTCCACTAAGTAATTTGTTTGCCTTTTTTGCTGTTCTCAGAATATATTAAATTTCGCTAAAAATAGTGATTTCAATCGTACTCATCACTTAACAGCGGGCAAAAAAAAAACAATCACAAAGATTGCTTAAAAAAAAACAACATGCTATTCTCAACAAAATACCACAAGATACAAGTCACAGATATATAAAATGCTTACAGCTAACAAAATGTTATAAGTTTAACTTACAAAAACTGTAAATGTTGTCGCTTTAAAATATTCACCGAATCTGAGGATGAATTTTTGGAGGACGCACCACGCCCACAACGTTTTCCTTCAGTGGTGTGGAAATGTTTTACTTTTCCCGAGGGGCAAACAAAGACCAATGCCACCTTGGTCACGTGCAGGATTTGCAAAAGAGTTCTGTTGCAAGGGGATCCTAACAAGAAATACTTGTACGGCACGGCAAGTATGATGAAACACCGAAGGACCCTTCATCCAAACAATTTTGCACGAGAAGAGTGCAAACAGATGAGAAACACTCCTGTTCTGTATCTGTAAAAAAGAATCACAAATAAATGTATATTAATAACTTTCAAATGTATACTATTCCATTACTGTACAAACACATTTTATATAAAAACTGACTAAGAAACTATAGGTTTGAACCACAAGTGTGACGATCGTTAAAACACTACATGCATAGTGCATACTACTTTGAAGCAGTTCATGCCCTAAAGCCTACCTCACTAAAAGACTACATGCTAACTGACTAAATGATTACAGTACTATAAGGAGACACACTGGGTGAGTGACAGGGTGTTTGCTAGAAGTGTATGAATACTAACTGGGGAATTGAAGGTGTGAAAGACAACTGTGTAGGTGATTAGAGAACTGCATGCATACTGGATAGGCATTTAAAGCAGTCCATGTGCTAAGGCCTGGCTCACTGCATGAGTACTTGGATACTGACTGAATGATTAGAGTACAGCAAGGAGAGTGCCTGGTTGAATTTATAAGTGGTAGACTTTTGGCGCAGGGAATGGATTAGTACTTGGTACTGAATGGGTCACTAGAGGAGGGCAAAGGGAGTGACAGGATGTTTGCTGGACTGTATGGATACTGACTAGGGAATTGAAAGTGTGAAAGACAAGTGTCGAGGTGGTTAGAAGACTGCATGCATAGTGGATAGGAGTTTGAAGCAGTCCATGTGCTAAGGCCTGGCTCAGTGCATGAATACTTAGGCACTGACTGAATGATTAGAGTACTGCAAAGAGAGTGTCTTAGTGAATTTATAAGTGTTTCGGTTTTGGCACATTGAATGGATTAGTACATGGTGCTGAATGGGTCACTAGAGGACTGCAAAGGGTGTTTCCTGGAATTGTATGGATACTGACTAGGGAATTGAAAATGTGAAAGACAAGTGTATAGTATGTTAGAAGACTGCATGCATACTGCATAGACATTTGAAGCAATCTATGTGGTAATGTATGGTTCACAACATGAGTACTTGGAAACTGACTAAATCATCAGACTACTGCTAGGTTAGTTCCTGGGTAAAACTTTTAAATTTTCAGTTCTGGCACAGTGAAGAGAATAGTACATGGTACTGCACTTTAGTGTAAAACCCTGACTCATTTTATCAATGCATAAGCAAAGAATAGCTTCTAAAGCTACTAAAACTTGACAACATGACCGATTTTAAAACTGTTATCTGTCAGCAAATACACTATGTTACCAAATGCTTCTCTCACAATGGTTCCCAAATGCACACAGACTCATAGTGTGATTCTAGACAAGCAACACTATCCCTAGCAGCTTACCAAAACTCATTCACTACTGTGGAAGGGGTAAGGGGACTGTACACAATCTACACATTTCAGTACTGCACTTTAGTGTCAAAGCATGAATCATTTTATCAATGCATAACCAAAGACTGGCTTCTAATGCTACTAAAACTTGACAACATGACAGGTTTTAAAAGAGTTATCTGTCACCAAATACATAATGTTACCAAATGCTTCTCTCACAGTGGTTCTCAAATGCACACAGACTCACAGTGTGATTCTAGACAACAACCACTATACCTAGGAGTTTACCAAAAATCATTCACTACTGTGGAAGTGGTAAGGGAACTGCACACAATCTACATATTTCAGGACTGCACTTTTGTGTCAAAGCCTAACTCATTTAATCAACGCATAGACTGGCTTCTAATGCTACTAAAACTTGACAACATGACAGGTTTTAAAAAAGTTATCTGTCAGAAAATACACGATGTTACCAAATGCTTCTCTCACAGTGGTTCCCAAATACACACTAACTCACAGTGTGATTCCAGACAAGCACCACTATCCCTAGGAGTTTACCAAAACTCATTCACTAAATGGAAGTGGTAAGGGAACTGCACACAATCTACATATTTCAGGACTGCACTTTTGTGTCAAAGCCTGACTCATTTAATCAAAGCATAAGCAAAAATTGCCTTCTAATGCTACTAAAACTTGACAACAAGACAGGTTTTAAAACAGTTATCTGTCAGCAAATACACGATATTACCACATACTTCTCTCACAGTGGTTCCCAAATGCACACATACTCACTGTGTGATTCTAGACAAACAACACTATCCCTTGCACTATACCAAAACACATTTCTTCATCTAGAAGGAGTACTACATTTTAATATAGAAACATAACTCATTTCACAAATTCATAAACAATGACTGGTTTCTAATTCTACCAAAATATAAAAACAGCACAGTTATCTGTCTGCAAACACATGAAAAACACAAATTCTTATCACAGAATGATTTCTACATGCACACACACTGTCAATAAGATTGTAGAAAAAAAAAGTACTCCCTACACTTTATCAGGAGAAATACATTACTCTGATTAAAATCAAAATAGTCTACATACATCCCCTCTCAATTAAATAACTCACCTTTCAAGTTGTTGTGTAGATTAAGAAGTACATCAGTCACACACCAGATTTTCTTTTACAGAATCTCTGCACTGTGCACCTCTCAGCAAAAGCAAAGAATGGAAAAGTTTCCCTTTCATTTTCCACACATATACATGTAAACATCAAATCACAATCCTTCACACATAAACTCAAAAGCAAACACACATTTCTATTGGTTAAACATTTCAACCCTTTCCAACTGAAATGCATTTCAACCCTTCCCCCAATCTGGTTTTTGACCTGACCTGCAGTGTGATCGCATAGCGCGCTGCGCTTAGAACGGCAATAGTGCAATTTTCGGCTTGTATTTTTAACGATTCCCGCTTTTGGTATTTTATTTTATTTTATTTTTTGTTCCCCTGGTTTTAATTCGCTGGCCCTCTTACTTGCATTATAATTATTGGAACACTCACCGCTCCTTTAGCGGGTCCCTTTTCCATCTCCACTACCTACGGCGGACATATTGGGGGGAGAGAAGGACGCCTGGCGGCGCCATCTTTGTTGATGGTCTAGTCATCAGAAGGACGCTAGACCTCTATTTAAGCCGGGTAAATCTAGTGGCAATTCTTGACCTGACCTGCAGTGTGATCGCATAGCGCGTTGCGCTTAGAACGGCAATAGTGCAATTTTCGGCTTGTATTTTTAACGATTCCCGCTTTTGGTATTTTATTTTATTTTCTTTTTTGTTCCCCTGGTTTTAATTTGATGGCCCTCTTACTTGCACTATAATTATTGGAACACTCACCGCTCCTTTAGCGGGTCCCTTTTCCATCTCCACTACCTAGCGGACATATTGGGGGGAGAGAAGGACGCCTGGCGGCGCCATCTTTGTTGACGGTCTAGTCATCAGAAGGACGCTAGACCTCTATTTAAGCCGGGTAAATCTAGTGGCAATTCTTGACCTGACCTGCAGTGTGATCGCATAGCGCGCTGCGCTTAGAACGGCAATAGTGCAATTTTCGGCTTGTATTTTTAACGATTCCCGCTTTTGGTATTTTCTTTTATTTTATTTTTTGTTCCCCTGGTTTTAATTCGCTGGCCCTCTTACTTGCACTATAATTATTGGAACACTCACCGCTCCTTTAGCGGGTCCCTTTTCCATCTCCACTACCAACGGCGGACATATTGGGGGGAGAGAAGGACGCCTGGCGGCGCCATCTTTGTTGACGGTCTAGTCGTCAGAAGGACGCTAGACCTCTATTTAAGCCGGGTAAATCTAGTGGCAATTCTTGACCTGACCTGCAGTGTGATCGCATAGCGCGCTGCGCTTAGAACGGCAATAGTGCAATTTTCGGCTTGTATTTTTAACGATTCCCGCTTTTGGTATTTTATTTTATTTCATTTTTTGTTCCCCTGGTTTTAATTCGCTGGCCCTCTTACTTGCACTATAATTATTGGAACACTCACCGCTCCTTTAGCGGGTTCCTTTTCCATCTCCACTACCTACGGCGGAGATATTGGGGGGAGAGAAGGACGCCTGGCGGCGCCATCTTTGTTGACGGTCTAGTCGTCAGAAGGACGCTAGACCTCTATTTAAGCCGGGTAAATCTAGTGGCAATTCTTGACCTGACCTGCAGTATGATCGCATAGCGCGCTGCGCTTAGAACGGCAATAGTGCAATTTTCGGCTTGTATTTTTAACGATTCCCGCTTTTGGTATTTTATTTTATTTTATTTTTTGTTCCCCTGGTTTTAATTCGCTGGCCCTCTTACTTGCACTATAATTATTGGAACACTCACCGCTCCTTTAGTGGGTCCCTTTTCCATCTCCACTACCTACGGCGGGCATATTGGGGGGAGAGAAGGACGCCTGGCGGCGCCATCTTTGTTGACGGTCTAGTCGTCAGAAGGACGCTAGACCTCTATTTAAGCCGGGTAAATCTAGTGGCAATTCTTGACCTGACCTGCAGTGTGATCGCATAGCGCGCTGCGCTTAGAACGGCAATAGTGCAATTTTCGGCTTGTATTTTTAACGATTCCCGCTTTTGGTATTTTATTTTTTTTAATTTTTTTTCCCCTGGTTTTAATTCGCTGGCCCTCTTACTTGCACTATAATTATTGGAACACTCACCGCTCCTTTAGCGGGTCCCTTTTCCATCTCCACTACCTACGGCGGACATATTGGGGGGAGAGAAGGACGCCTGGCGGCACCATCTTTGTTGACGGTCTAGTCGTCAGAAGGACGCTAGACCTCTATTTAAGCCGGGTAAATCTAGTGGCAATTCTTGACCTGACCTGCAGTGTGATCGCATAGCGCGCTGCGCTTAGAACGGCAATAGTGCAATTTTCGGCTTGTATTTTTAACGATTCCCGCTTTTGGTATTTTATTTTCTTTTTTGTTCCCCTGGTTTTAATTAGCTGGCCCTCTTACTTGCACTATAATTATTGGAACACTCACCGCTTCTTTAGCGGGTCCCTTTTCCATCTCCACTACCTACGGCGGACATATTGGGGGGAGAGAAGGACGCCTGGCGGCGCCATCTTTGTTGACGGTCTAGTCGTCAGAAGGACGCTAGACCTCTATTTGAGCCGGGTAAATCTAGTGGCAATTCTTGACCTGACCTGCAGTGTGATTGCATAGCGTGCTGCGCTTAGAACGGCAATAGTGCAATTTTCGGCTTGTAATTTTAACGATTCCCGCTTTTGGTATTTTATTTTCTTTTCTTTTTTGTTCCCCTGGTTTTAATTCGCTGGCCCTCTTACTTGCACTATAATTATTGGAACACTCACCGCTCCTTTAGCGGGTCCCTTTTCCATCTCCACTACCTAGGGCGGACATATTGGGGGGAGAGAAGGACGCCTGGCGGTGCCATCTTTGTTGACGGTCTAGTCGTCAGAAGGACGCTAGACCTCTATTTAAGCCGGGTAAATCTAGTGGCAATTCTTGACCTGACCTGCAGTGTGATCGCATAGCGCGCTGCGCTTAGAACGGCAATAGTGCAATTTTCGGCTTGTATTTTTAACGATTCCCGCTTTTGGTATTTTATTTTATTTTATTTTTTGTTCCCCTGGTTTTAATTTGCTGGCCCTCTTACTTGCACTATAATTATTGGAACACTCACCGCTCCTTTAGCGGGTCCCTTTCCCATCTCCACTACCTACGGGGGACATATTGGGGGGAGAGACGGACGCCTGGCGGCGCCATCTTTGTTGACGGTCTAGTCGTCAGAAGGACGCTAGACCTCTATTTAAGCCGGTCATGCTGACGCACAGCGGGCACGCGCAGCGGGCTCGCCGGATCTCCGCCGGAGTTATGCCTGAGTTCAGCCCGTCTGCGCCCGTCCGCACTCGGCCGGGCTCAGGGGCTTGGTCTCCTGGTCCGCGACAGGTATTCTCTTCTAGAGATCTACATTATTTAGATATTGGTAGGCAGAAGCTAGATCCCATTATCATGACTAAGCTAGAGGATATGAATATCCTTCGACCTCCCAGTGGGAGGTCTGGGACTAACCCGCCTTCTCTGAAGCTAACCAGCCTGAACACAAGGTCGCTTCATAAGCATCATCTTGAAATCTTCACTCTTCTTTAGGATGAGGACATTGATGTTTTAACTCTTACGGAGACATGGTTGGGCGACAATTCCTTGCCTGACATCATAGCCGCCCTTCCCAATGAATACGATGCGGTATGGCACAATCGGGCCGACAACGCTCGGGGTGGGGGGGTAGCAATTTTGTATAAAAAATACCTAAAGGTCGTCAAAATAGCGGCTGAGACCGTAGATCTATCCAACATACTTGGAGTGAAGATTTCTCTGAATAATTCATGCCTTGTGATTCTTACAGTATACCGTCCTCCAAATTCTACCTCAGCATTTAATGATTTATTTGCCCCTATTATGTCTGATTTTCGTACAAGATACCAAAAAATTGTGGTAACCGGGGACTTTAACATGCATTGGGATAAAGCCCATAAAGATCCGGCAACTCGACACCTGGAGAATATTATGTCTTCACTTGGCATTAAACAGCTTGTAGATGCCCACACACATATTAAGGGGCATACCCGTGATCTTATTTGGACCTCAGACCCAAAGGTAAACCTTGTGGACATTTTACCTTGTATCTGGTCGGATCATCATTTGGTGAATTGTGAGATCCCCACTGTTGGTTATCCAGCCCAAAAACCACTAAAACAGAAAAAAGTTTGTCAGTGGATAAAAGTTGATTCACAATCTTTGACCAGTATTCTTCCTGATCATGCCCAATCATTGGCCTCTAGTGGGGACTTAGATCAGGACTATAGGGACATAATGTGGAATTTGAGTCAGGCGATTGACCAGATAGCACCCGAGAAACTACAAAAAGCAAAAGGAGTAGGAAAAGGGGCTCCATGGTTCACCCCGCTTCTGAGGGACCACAAAAAGAAGCTCCGCCATCTAGAAAGGAACTGGAGGAGAACAAAAGATGGTATAGACCGGGGACAGTATAAAATCTCACTCAACTCATATAAAAAGCTGATTATGGCAACAAAAGCAGCATTTTACGAAACCCGCATAAATCAGGCCGAGAATATTCAGAAAGAAACGTTTAAAATCTTAACAGAGTTGAGTAAAAAAACAGAAACGACTGAAACCACAATAAACGTTGATATTTTTCAACGCTTTTTTCTGGAGAAGGTGGAGACTATTCTTTGTGAGATTGAGAATAGTACCTTGAATGGCCTGCTTCCGTCACAGGAAGTCCAAATCCCCTTGGAAGCCTCTATTTCAAGGTTCCCTGAGATAGACTCTCTAAGTCTTGAGCAGCTCATGAGTAGAACCAAGTCAGGTTCCCCGGCGGACCCGTGTCCCCCCAGGGTTTTTCGTCTGGCGCGTCCCATTCTAGAAGATCATGTCATCTCCCTTCTTAATAGCTCAATGGAGACTGGCCATTTACCATCGAGTCTCAAGGAGGCACGAGTTAAGCCTTTGTTAAAGAAGCCAGGAGCCGATCCGGCTATTTAAAAAAAAATATAGGCCGATATCCCAACTGCCTTTTCTGTCCAAGGTTTTGGAGCAACATGTTCTGAAGTCCCTTTCCTTATTCCTGGAGTCACACCATCTACTCCAGGAGCGTCAGGCAGGGTTTCGTGCACACCACAGCACCGAGTTGGTGATGCTCTCGGTGCTGGATGAGCTTAGAGGCATGGCTGACAGTAAGAAACCGGGCGCCCTGATACTTTTAGACCTATCGGCGGCGTTCGATACTGTCAGCCATTCCCTGCTACTGGACAGATTGGCCACTTTTGGGATAAGGGGCTTGGTCCATCAATGGCTTCAATCCTTTTTCACGGGCAGGACGCAGAGGATTCAACTGGGGGATTGTATCTCCGATGTAGGTATTCTGGAGTGCGGAGTCCCTCAGGGCTCTGCATTATCCCCACTATTGTTTAACCTCTACCTGCAACCGTTGATTGACTCTGTAGTGAACATGGGTTGTCGTGTGTTTAATTACGCCGATGACACCCAGTTGCTACTGAGTTTTGATAATACGGCTTTGGCGCAAACCAATGCCCAGAACATTCTCAGACATACAGTTGGCTGGATGACTGCAAACCTGTTGAAAATAAACCCGGAAAAAACTGAGGTTTTGGTGGTTTCAACCGTAGCCTCACCCTGGAGTGACCTATATTGGCCCCAGGAATTAGGTCCCACACCGATACCACGTGATAAAGTAAAAAGTCTTGGTATCAAGATTGACAATGAGTTGTCAATGGCCAGTCAGATTTCCTAAGTAGTAGGGATGTGTACCGGCTTGATCAGACAGCTGCGTAAGCTAGCTCCCCTCCTTTCTCTTTCCATGCTCCGTATGGTTGTCTCTGCTACAATCATTTCGAGCTCTCTACTTAGGTCTGCCTAAAACCTTGACCAATAGATTGCAGGTTGTCCTGAATGATGCGGTGCGACTAATTTTCAGGCTACCTAGAAGAACCCAGGCCTCTCCTCTACTGCTTAAGCTACATTGGCTCCCTATTGAGCAGAGAGCGGAGTTCAAGAGCTTATGCATGGCCCATAAGGCAATTTATGGGCAAGCCCCCGCCTATATTAAAGAACGCTTGGAGGTCTATAAGCCCAAACGAATTCTTAGGTCTTCTGATTCCCAGCTATTGGTCTGCCCTCGATATAAGTTAGCAACCAAAGAAGGGAGATCCTTTTCGGTTTTGGCTCCACAGATATGGAACAAACTACCAGAACCGCTTCGGAGAGAAGTAAATCTCCTGCGTTTTAGGAAGCTGCTAAAAACGCTTCTATTTAGGGAGGCATTTGGCCCATTTAAATAGCTGCATTGTAGGCCTTTCTCTGCCTCTCTTACGCTTTGAATCATAGCTGTTTGTCATCGGTCTTGAGCGCCTAGAGACCTGTAGGTGAGTTGGCGCTATATAAACCGAAGTTAACAATAACAATACCATAGAAACAGGTCATGGAACACTGCACTGAGCACACAGGTCACAAGTTCAGCACACAATGTTACTAAACAAGACAGCAAGTGTGCTTGACTTTTCAACATATCAGCTTATCATATATAATGTTCCTTACAATCTGTTTTTGTTAACCAATCAGAATCATACCTTTAAAAAACAGAAATATACACCCTTCCTTTCAGTGTAGAAAGTAGTCATACAACCAATGACTTCTTGTCTTTTTTCAATTTTTTTTTCTGTGGAACCGCGCACCCAACGCGAGAGAATCCGAGCACCCAACGCGATAGGATGCGCGCACCATGCGCGCATTTCGCCGTCCTTCTGGGACGCCCTAAGCACCTCTAGAGGGTCAGAGTATTTCCACTCTGCCCCCTTTATATGTTTTACACACTTATTCCCCTTGCTTCTTCAGCCTCGCTTCTACCGAGGCAGAAAATGGCCACCAACAGTTCCTGGTTTCGAATGTAGACATACACTCGACAGCCAATTAGCATTCAGCGCGCGATCGGGAGGGTGCGCGCTTGGTTCGGGGAGGGTGCGCTTACGGTGCGGGTAGGGTCCGCGGATCCTCCCGGCCATAGATATATATATACTTTTAACCCTAATTTTCTCAAGAACTACTAAACGGATTTACACCATTTAAGCAAAAGGCACGAGTCTGAACTGAGGACTACCTCTTTGCCAAATTTGGTGTCATTCCGTTCAGCGGTTCAGGCTGTAGCTGCGACAACAGATCCTATGGGAAATTGCATGGGGAAAAAGTGTTTTGGGACCCCCCTTTTTTCTCGGCCCCCGCTTGACAAATCACCACGAAACTTTCAGGGTAGGAGCGGAGCAGAGCTGGCCAAAAGTTTGGAAAATTTCGCGAGGATTCATCAACCGGCGCCAGACTTATTGGGAATAGAATGTTGCGGATTTCCTATGGAAAATAGTTCCTAACTATAACTACCTACTGGCGACCGCCAGTAGGTAATATATATATACACGTATATATATATGTACGTATATATATATATATGTACGTATATATATATTCACTGAAAAAAACATAGGTTTCAGGCCTGATATAGTTAGGAATTAGCATTTAAAAAAACCTTAGAAATTTACTAAAAAAACAATAGGTTTTAGGGGTGTTATAGTTAGCTTGACATTTCACTCAAACAAAACCATTGAAATTCCTCCGATATAGTTAGTTGTACTAACTACATCTCGCGCGCCAGCAATCTACTGCTGATGGTGTCACATATTACATCATTCATGATATGATCAGTGACATCACTGATGACATCTCAAATGACATCACTGATGACATCACTGATGACATCATCCAGTGAATGTGATTTGGTTCGTTATTTAAATATGTATTATATGTATAGCAATTTGCATTGAAGAATGAGTGGATATATAAATATAAATATCTGGATGGAGGATTTGGTAGCAGTGTGATTGACTGTTTACTTGACTAATTTATAGTGTCTCACTAAATATATTGGATAGTGACTAAGCTGTGTGAATATCTGTATCACTTTGTCAGTTGTTGTGTAAACTGCTGCACTAGTTGGTTACTAGCTAGCTATATTATTTATTGATTAGTTAACTGAGTATTTGTATGGGAAAGTGAGTGTGTGTGTGGTTCGCTGGGGGGGTGTGACTGCCCAAAGATGTGTGAATAGTTGATTCAGTAGGTATATGAAGTTAAAACTACATATTATAACAGTTGTTTGGGTGAGTGAATATCTTTATGGGTGTGATGATGAGCAAATATATGTCTCAATGGTACATGTCCAACAAACTAGAAAAATAAAAGCCAGTGTATGTGTCAGTTGTTGTATATAAATAAGTATACATAAGACTCAGTGATTGTATGAGTGACTGTATGGATAACTGTATAGTTGTAATAGTGATTTCATAACACACTAAGTATGAGCTATTATCTATATGAATAGATGAAGTGGTGTTTTTATAAGTGTATAGCTAAGTAAAAGTAAGTATGATCCATTGTTTGCATAAGTGAGTAGGATGACTTCATAAGTGATTAGGATGTGTGCTGGTGTGTAATGTCGATATAGGTGTATAAGTATATTTGATAGTGTTCTATTGATCATTGACAGCATGTATGAGTGAAACTATAGGTAAGTGATTAGATGTGTGTATAGATCTAGGAATCACTGAGTGGGTGTTTAGAAACTTGTATTGGTGTGTCAATGGTTTTAAATCTGGCACTCTGTATTTTACAGTGAGCGATGAAAGGTTATCTAGTGTATCTGATTGTCACGTGGATGATGTCATCAGTGATGTCATTTGAGATGTCATCAGTGATGTCACTGACCATGTCATGAATGATGTCATATGTGACATCATCAGCAGTGGATTGCGGGCGCGCGAGATGTAGTTAGTACAACTAACTATATCGGAGGAATTTCAATGGTTTTGTTCGAGTGAAATGTCCAGCTAACTATAACACCCATAAAACCTATTGTTTTTTCAGTGAATTTCTAAGGTTTTTTAAATGCTAATTCCTAACTGTATCGGGTCTGAAACCTATGGTTTTTTCAGTGAATTTCAAAGGTTTTTTAAATGCTAATTCCTAACTATATCAGGCCTGAAACCTATGTTTTTTTCAGTGAATTTCAAAGGTTTTTTAAATGCTAATTCCTAACTATATCAGGCCTGAAACCAATTTTTAATGTATTAATTGTTATACTGATTTACTACATTTTTTAAATTACATTATACATTACAATACAAAATATACTTTCTCAGAATGAATTACTTTAGTTTAAATACTTTGCAAATAGGCAATAGACTTTTAAGTACAGAAGTTACAGTTGTTGCAATGGCCAACACAATTTCAAACACAAAACAACATTGAGCTCAATGTGAATTTCTAGTCAAATGCAATTAGTTACTTTATGGATTACTTTTCTAACCACAGGACTGGATCCTAGATTCAGTCCTTGGACATCTCCTGTAAACAGTTGAGTAAAAGCGTTTTGGTTACAGTAGTGATTTTTAAGGATTATTATTGTATTTTAGAAGTTGACACTTCGAAACATTTTCACATAGAATCACCAATGTTATCCTATGGCAGAAAATTCACTTAGTAGGTAAGTAGTGTTATTGTTACTTTTTCTTAATCAGTTGTGGATCCTGGATCCAGCACTGGCCAATCTCCTGTAAACAGTTGAAAGAATGTGTTTAAGTCATACAGACAATTTTTTAGGAATATTTTTAGTTTGTGAAAATAGCCACTTAGAAACTTTTCTGGTGAAAACCACACACTGGATTCCTATGGAAGGAAATACAAGTTACTGGTAAGTACGCTTAGACTTACTTTTCAGGGTCAGGGCTGGGCTAAAAGATGCAGCCCTGGGTTCTCTCCTGATAACAGGTGAGTAAATCGAAATTCGTAGTTCGGCTGATTTTAGAGGAATATTTGTACGTTTCAAAAATGGACACTTAGAAAGTTTTCTGGTGAAAACGACACAATGGATTCCTATGGAACGAAATACAAGTTACTGGTAAGTACGCTTAGAATTACTTTTCAGGTGTTGCAGGGATTCTGCTTATACACAGAACTATGCGTAGAACCCCAGGACCTCAGTGAGTTGTGGTGTACCAGAAACTCACCTCAGAACCCAGAACCCAGTATCCGGCTAGCATAAGTGTCCCATTCGTTATCCGAGATTTAGCTCGGCGGTCCCAATGAAAAGACAACCCAGAACACGCGACTCAGTACATACTCAGGAATGGTGGGAATCGGAAACACCTGTTCGTATATTATTCTCACATCAGTTCACAACAATAATCAACAGAGACACGGTGTAAATAAAAAGAGTTTATTTTTATAGACCACGTGTCCTAAGATGCAGTACTTTGGCTAATACAAGCAGACAAATGATTAATATCAAAACCAGCAACATAGTTACAATACCATAGAATATAAAAGGGGTGATCATATTATAATGACAGTGGATACTACCACCTTCCCTTTACTAAGAAGCTAATATTAGTATTATGCTAATAGAAGGTCTCTTAGGCTTGAATAGGGGACCCCATACCTCAAAGATCAGCTTAGTGAAATCACATCACAGGAGCATCAGGAGACTTCTCGCAGGAAGGCTCGTCTTCGGTCTGAATAATAAACATGATGTCTGTGATATTAAAAGCACCAACTTTCAGGTATGTGCAGCTGCGCGTGTGTTATGGCTAAATAGTGGGTCGATCAACCTAGAGTGGAAAACATGCATTGTGTAATATTCCAGACTGTTTGTCACACCATGTACAGACCAAGGTCGCTGCGCAGAGCTTGGGATGGTAACAACAGATTGCTCTCGTGTGAAGCGAGTCTCGAGTCAGCAGTTTATTTAAGAAATAACATTTAAACGCAGTGTCGTGTGCAAAAGCAGAAAGATGGCATTCTAACATCTAACGTGGTTATGCTAACTTAACAATGTATGTGCGTATTCAGGAAGAACTCACTACACGCCCCCTTGATCGAAGCACTATTTAATAGGCAAGAAAAGAGAGAACGCAGAGTTCAGTGTCGTCAGAGCAGAACAAGGCGTAACCAATGCAGAGTTTCAGAATGCGCCAAAGTCCGAAACTACAAAAATATAAACCAGTGTTGTTTAATAAAAAAATGGAAGTAAATAAAAAAAAAAAACTCAAAACGACCATCAGGAAAAAAAAGAGAAAGAAAAGAAGAAATGCTGCGCTAGGGTGCTGTCCAGTAGCACAGGCGCAAAGGACGACTGTCCAGTTAATCCATGAATGTATAGGCAGCATATGTGGCCACTGCTTCCAACAAAAAATCGTTTGCAGGTCCACTGAAAGTCTCAGCCATCCAATCCATCAACGAAAAGGAACATACGTGTTCTTCAACCATCGGAGCCTCTAGCACGATCAGAGGGCACCCGGAATGTTCCTCCAAATAGCTCATAGCCAAGAAGTTGTAGGCAGCTGTTGAGATGTCCCAATTACCCAGGATACCATGCGCCGCACCACAGGCCATAATCCGGACACCAGAACAGGCCAACTCGTGAGACACTAAGGGCCTCATCAGTCGATCGAAATCCGGCACCGGAGACACCAGGTTGGGCAAGCACAAATCCAAAGGCCATTCAAAGGGACAATCCAGGCAGTGAAATACAGGCTGCACGCAGGTGAAGTAGGAATACCTGAAGGATAATCCATATGCCAGGCTTAAGGTCGCCAACGGCAGAGTTCCATAAAAGTCAAGCATCCTATCACGAAGAAGATGCAGGCGGGACAGGCGCTCGTGTGGCACAGAAGGAGCAGCCATTCCGTAGTATGAAAAGCAAAAGCAGCACACCTGCCACCAGCGCCAGAAGCAGCGGAACACCTCCAAAGATGCTCGAGAAAAGTGAATGAAAAAATGCCGGAATCACACCAAAAATAGTTTTGAAAGAGGTCACGAGACCCGAGCCCACAAGTTTAAAAAAATGAGCCAGGCCGGTCGTGGACGAGGCATTAAAAATAGTTTGGATCAAAGTGCCGAAATGTAGGGGGAGGTCAGTATTCAGAAGCGCCTGTACCTCAGTGCGCGTATTAGCAACGTGAAGGACAAATGTTTCACGAGAGGAAGTCAATGGCACCTCTTTTTGGGACAATAGAGCTCTTATTCTGCTCAACTTGTTGAACTCTGCTTTCAAGGTTGGAATCGAAGGCCAGATTGAAACATCCAGCCGCCCATGCGGGGGTGGAAAGAGAACATTATTGCAGCAGACAACTTTCTGCGAGACAGTTACTATGTACGGGATTCCCACTAACATCCCGCAGCAAGCTTCATTATTCAAAATTAAATAACTACCGTTTGCAAGCAGCGTGAAAGAAGGCGTAATCACAGGCACTGGGATACCTCGTAGGACGCAGGCTAAGTTCGGGGCTTGTACATTGCATGCGCCGTGTAATTGAATGTGCCTACATACCAAGGAATGGTCTGGTGTCGTGGTACATTCCTCGCCTTTCAAATAAACCTCAGTGCCGTCCCTAGTACATCTATACGTAAAGGGGAGGGACCAAACCTCATGTATGAAAGCGGTGCCCAGCGGTTCATATCTACCCAAAACATAATGTTTCATACAAGAAGTGAACTTAAAAAGCGCGAAAGGGAGAGTTATCAATCCGTGGACTAACCACGTAGCTGAATTGATCTCCGCTACAGAAAAAGGCAATGGTTCTAATTTTTCAATATGTAACAATGAATATGTAGCATCCTTCATGGACATAAACCGCTGCTTGTCAGTAAGGTTAAAGGGAAGAAATAACGATGTAGTGTTAAGATAGTCCCAAGGGACTCTCCCCGCCTTTAACGTCTGCAATGTCCATGCAAACTGCATAACAGAACGCAACTGGTTTTGACCATGATATAACACAGACATATCATCATGCACAATATCAACAACAGAAGAAACAATATTATCTAATGTATAAATCCTAGAAGAGAGAGTGCTAATGCTATTATCTATAACGGCTAAAACCTTCTCCATGTTTGCTTGGTCAATAGCTCTCAACCTGGAAGCTGCCTCAATCTGCGACAACTTCCAGACTTCGTTGTAAATAGCATACGCCCACCTTTTTGTTCTGCCACCCACAGGACCCTTAACAAAATCATTCAAATCTATTTTGTCATGTAATTGTGATAAATGAACTTTGACAGACGCCAAGGTGGAATGTCGCAGCCAAGATTGGCATAACTTGCCCACAGAGTATGTAGTTACAGTATGTGACGACTCAAACCGAGGATCTACGCGTTCCTGAGTATACCCCGGTTTCAGTCCCAAAAAACGACGTTGACAGGCGTCTGAACTGCTTTGCCAAACTAACCAACCCTCACTATGAAATTTCGAAATGTTGAAAGATGTATTTGAAACTAAGGATTGCAAAGCAGTAAGGGATAGATCTGTGTGGTTATCCCAATTGGGATAAGCGCCCAGATCCGGCACAGAAGGTGACTTTAATTGTTTAGAAGTAGCCAATCCAAAACAGGTGGTTTGGAAGATGGATGAATTTAAAAATAAAATATGATTTGGTATAAGACAGGCACGATGCAAAGCCTCTGTACCCTGTACCTGCCACGGCTTGGAACCCCAAACCGACTTTAGATCAATAGTAGCCTTCCATACATCTTAACCTTTGATTGACAACTCGTCCATAAAGGACTTAGAATAAAGTAGCTTTGTGTGTGTCAGTCTAACCTTTGCGGCAGACTCAGGCAGCACCTTAAAATAAAACGCTGCCGGGTCGGAAACACTGAAATCAGTAAAATAAGAATACTTGTTAACTAGTGTTTGTGAACTTCCGAACTCGGGAGTAGGACAGTGTTCCCATTGGGTAAAATTTACAAAATTTCTAAATGTATTTGCTTTATGCAGGAAATGATTGCCATAATGTTGAAAACAATACTGTTCCGCATAATTAGCCGCATTTTCATATAAATCTTCAGCATCAAAAGCGGCATAATATTTCAAATCAGAAAACAGTGATTCAATGGCGTGTACATCCCAATCATCAGAACGTATGTTCTGCCTAACCACATCACCCATAGAAACACGAAATACATTAGGTACATTAATGACCTCTGTAGGCCCATGAATTTGGAATTTAACAGCATCCCATGCGATTCCATCCAAGACGGGCCAGGCAGTAATATTCACAAAAGTCTAGTCCCTTTTCATGATGTGGGACGAGGAGTGGGGGGCCAAAGTTCCATTGATAAGTCTAATTGTCGATCTCTCACTCAGATAGTGGCCATCCACAAGACGGAAAAAAACTATTACAAATCCAATTGACATAAACAAAAAAATAGTAAAAAGCATCAACCAGATGTACGTCCAAGGGGCAATCAAAAAATGTCTCTTAAACCAGCTGAAAAAAACAGCAATGTTTGATGGGGGGCTCGAGGGTAATGAGTTAGTGTCAAAAGAGAAACGGGACTGGCCAAGTGCTGTAGATTGTAAAACAGGCGAGGGACCACGTGTAGGATAAGCATACTCAGTCTCTTCGGGCAAACCACCAGCCGATGGTATCAACAAGGGATCAGTAACAGATTGCATCTCGATGGCAACCTCAGGCAAGGTGTTAGAAGCAAGAGTCAACATTGAATTTCTTTGCATCGTCTGGCATGAAACTGCTGGAGTCATACTAAGAAGTATCGGCCACTCGCTGAAGTTTGACATTGTCAATAGAGATGTACCTGTTTTCTTTGCGACCAGGAAGTGGAGGTAAAATGACTGTTCTTGTACCCTGCACTCCAAGCACTGGAACTGGTGCACGATAAGAGGGGCCAAACTCCTTCTTGTTCTCCACCTTCTCACGGACCAGGTCTCCAACTCGGGGTAGCCAGCCGACTACCGGAACCTGAACTTCAGCTTCAGATGTGGAGGGCAAATGTTCCTTCGAAAGAGTGTCTCTGGCTTCTTGTAGAGTCTGTAAAACAGCACAGTGATCATCTACGTCAAAGGGTGCGGTCGACGCCGCCATGTCTAGACCATCAAGGTCTGGGACAAACATTCTGATTCCGAAGAGCATCATGTACGGGGTCCGCCCACCCAGAGACCTTCTAGGGAGATTATTAAGTGCACGTTGGACGTTATACAAATGGGCTAGCCAGTTCCGGCCTGTGCCTAAAACACGTGCTGTCAATGATTGCTTTAAGTCACGGTTCATTCGCTCCACCACACTATTACCCTCAGGTCGGTAGGGGGACGAAAATTTGACTAGGACCCCCAAATTTCTCATAGCCTCCTTGTAAGCCTTAGAGGCGAACGCAGGGCCCTGATCAGAATGGAAGGTACCACACGCAAAAGTTCCCACAAAGACACGCAAATCCCTGATGACAGTCCGCGAGTCAGCACTCCTTTGTGGCCATACCCATAGAAAACGTGTGCACGAATCCACTGCAACCAAGATGTACTTGTACGCAGTATCAGAGGAAAAAGGACCGCAGTGATCCAAATAAACACAACCAAATGGCTTATTAGAGATGTACAGCTGTGTCTGTGGTGGGCGCACAACAGTAGAAGGTTTAATCTGTTGGCAAATGTCACAATCAAGAACATAAGCGCGCGCTTGTTTATATAAACCAAACCACCAGTAACGTTGTTGTAGCAGAGATATTGTAGCTGACACACCGGCGTGGGCAGACGCCAACCCCTCATGTGCAGCCAAGATCAGTGCTGGCCTGCAGTCCGCGTTGGGAATAATTCTGTCACCAACGTCATTAATCCTCACTAATGGGACATTATCAGGACTTAAATGGTAAATGTAACGAGAAGGAAAACCCTTCGGGTAATCGCCTCCCTTTTCTGTAGCAGCAATAGCTGCCAAGATGTCATCATCAATCTTACTTTTTGATCTGGTTACTGCTGCCACTAAGTATGTAGCCACTGCTGTTTTTGCTGCCTCGTCAGCCAAGCTGTTACCGACAGCATGGACACCAAGTCGTTGGTGACCAAGAGTGTGAATAACATTCACGAGAGGGAGACGTTCTTTAAAGTCTGCCACTCGAACCCAAAGCGTTTTATGCTTAATTGTGCTACCTTTTGTGTCTCGATAATCATTCTGAGACCAGAAATGTAAATTGTCATTATAGGATTGGACACAGTAGAAGGAATCACTCACTATAAGAGTAGTGACTCGGGATCAGCAAACTCCAGTGCAAGCACTAGAGCCCGGAGCTCCGCCAATTGCGCGGTACAATCACCCAATGACTGCGTATGCACTGCATCAGATTGGAATTCACCATTTACGAATGTACCTACGACAATAGCGCAAGCCGCTGAGTAAGCGTGCTTCGATCCAATCGCGGGCTGCGCAGACCCGTCAGTGTATATGACACAATGGTATTCTTCGAGCGGGCGCAAAGACAGAGGTGCCGGATGAACGAATTCATACTGCAAGAACTCTTGAGTCTGTAATGAGGCATCAAAGATGTAGGTGACGTCTGGCGACGTCAGTGTTGTGGCCCATTGTATCCACCGAGGATGCAAAGCTTTAGAATTTGGTACACTTGCCTTTGTCACTGCTTCTAAGGCAGGATAGGGTGTTACAACCAGAATCTGTTTCCCATGTGACAGTGCGCGTTCTTTAAGGATCGCCATCTGTACAGCAGTCAGAACTTTTTCGACCGCGGAAAAACGTAATTCAGCAGAGGTGTACAAGTGGGATTTGTACGCAATGGGGACTGTATCGCCCTCATTAAACGTCAAATACGTGAAACCCACGGCGCCTGGCACTATTCTTATTACCAGGTTAGTGCGGTTATCACGTGTCAGCAAATATTGTGAAGCAAGAAGGTCAGCCTGTAAAGACTGTAAAATTTTAGAATGTTCCAGCTGCCAGCTAGACTTCGAAAATGTGGGTTGTACCAAGGCGTAAAGCGGCTTGATACGCTGGGCATAATCAGGAATGTACGTACGGCCGAAATTCAGAAAGCCCAGCAGAGATTGTAATTTCTTTAGCGTCGTTGGCGCACTCAAGCATGCGCACTTTTCCAGAAAGTGGGGAGCTAACCCCTTTCCTTCATTATTGAGCTCGTAGCCCAAAAACAACACTGTATATTCCGCGATGTGAGACTTCGCAAAATTGAATTTGTAGCCATAGTCAGCAAAACTCACTACAATATTGTCGACTCGAGACAGATGCGGCAACAGCTCATCATCCGTGAGGTAGATATCGTCAACATAGGAGTATGCCTCGGGGTCTATTCTTTCTAAGAGAGAAACCACGCGAGCGGAAAAGACGCCAGGGCTATTTTTGTACCCCATGGCCAATCTGGTAAACTGTTTTTGTTTCCCGCCCGAAGTAAACGCTGTCCACTGGCTACTCAGTGTGGACAGGTTATGGCTAAAAAAGCCATTGGAAATGTCAAGTGTCGTTTTAAATCTTTTACGCACGAGACTGTCGACTAGAGCCGAGCTATGTGTATTTTGTACCGCGCAGGTCCGGCAATGGGAGTTTAGGTGCCGGTAATCCAAAACTAAACGGTACGAGCCGTCAGGCTTCGTTACAGTGAATAAAGGGTTATTCATAGGGGACACACAAGTTTCAATAACACCCTGATATTCCAATTGTTCAAGGATCGCCGCGACGTGGGGTCGAGCTTCACGACGCATGGGATACTGGGGCTGAGGCTGGGGCATAGACCGTAATGGAATCTCATGGCAGGGGGACAACCGGTCCCAACCCACTTGAGTACGATATACCGCTGGCGCAAGCGCCAGCGCCCACTCACCAGCGTACATTTCAGCTTGGTCCTTAGGCACCGTGTGCGCAAAGGACGGGAGGATTTTCTCCTCCCCTCTAGGAGCTTCCAAAATGAAGGCTGGGGGCCAATCTGCCTCCGCTAGGAGGATATCATAGGTGGTGGTCAGATTATCCCAAAAAATCCCTTTTATAGTACGTTGTATGTCACCCTCTATTAATAAGACTATTTCATAAAGTCTATCAGGGGGAGCCACTCTGGTGTCAGCTGTTTCAACAGAAACCAATACATCAGTTGCTGTCGCCGCCAGAAATGGACGCAGAGCTTGACGGACTATGGTAATTTCTGCCGCGCTGTCCAGTAGCGTCAGCGCCCATGTCCGGTTCTGAAGCTGTGTCCGCACTATCTGAGGCATATTTTGCCGTCAGAGCCGCCACTTTCTTCTTCTGAAACGGGGGTCTTTGTCGAGCAAACTCGTCCTGCTTGCCTTTACCCTCAGTCTGTCGGGGTTGGTCACGCTGTTGTGGAGCACCCCGACCCTTGCCACCGCCTCCGCCACCAGACTGTGTAGCCGATGTTTCCTGTGAAGAACGAGGAGAACGCGGTTCAGAAACCTGAAATCTATCAGGAGACTTAATAGTAGCACGATCGCGCAGATCATAAGTGCGTTCACTACTTGACTGTACGGGAGAGGCAGGCCGAGAGCCCTGTTTCTGCTGCTGCTTTCCCTGTTGTTTAGTCCGCCAAGGTTGTTTTGGAAAAATTGGCCGACCATCCTTACCAGAAGTTTCTGCCTTACCCTGCTGCCTAGAATCGGGATTTTTGATCACAGGCTTAACTCCTAAAGAGCTACGACCCAAATCACGATATGCTTCCGAAATTATTTTTGCAAATTCCTGCGGCTTGTCCTCTTCAGCAACTTTCTTCAGTTCATTACGAACCTGAAAGTGCAACGCATCACCCTTAAGGTTTCCCATTATCATGGTAGCCACCAGGCCAAAATCGCCGAGGAGCCGCATCCCCAATTCTATCGCAGAATCCGCTCCATGGTCCTCTTGAACCTGTTTAATAATGGAGGGCAGCTGCAACATCGACGGAGTGCCAAAGCACTGCGCGTACGTCGCAGCAAAAATCTTACCCCAGGATACACAATCATCCATATGGGGAACTAAGTCTTTAGGCAAACTAATGGTGAGGATCCTGTGTTTCTCCACAGGAGTTGTATGCGGATAAACCGCCTCTATTTGGTCAAATTTTTCAGCAAGCCAAAAAGGATAATCATCCCTTGTGAGGGGGCGCTTGCCCATAACAGAATTAACCATAACAGGACTAATGACCACCGCGTGACGATCACTAGGTTGTCCCGCACTAACAGGCGCCCCCGCCTGTACAGTGCGCGACACATACTGCACCAACGCCCTATATACTGATATAAGGGCAGTGTGTAGTACACGCAATTCAGCCACCGTCACCGTGAGGTAACGGGGATGAGGCGTAAATCCGGCTAGTACCGGCCAAGTGGCCCCTGCAATTGATAAAGGGCCCATTCTCGGCGGTATAACCACATGGGGGAGGGCGCCATTAAACCAAATCTGATGTTGCCAAGCAGATATTGGTATCTCCTGTGTCCTATACGGTGCATAGTTAGCAGGCACGGCAGTAGCAGTGTAAGAATGAAAGGTATCGTCATCCCCACTGACTGCCGGAATCGTCACCCAAGAATAGAATAACTCAAATGGGTGAGCCGCATCGGCTCCCACCACAAAGATGACGTCCATGCCCGTGTCCGGCACACCATACTGCGTCAAATGACGTTTCAGTGCCGCGCGGCTATGCGCCGCAATGTCTACTGCCATAAGGACAAGCTATACTTCAAGTATTCAGTAGCACAAGGGTTCAATAACCTTTTTAATGATCAAGCTTGAAGGAACCTATATCAATAGAACTAGGTAGGTTTAAATCCGTCAGACTTGTTATCCGGAAACAAGAATGAGGGTGCTGTGGACTAAATGTAAGCACTACTAAGGCGTTTCAACTCATAGACCAAACGTTAGGTGCGCCATGTTGCAGGGATTCTGCTTATACACAGAACTATGCGTAGAACCCCAGGACCTCAGTGAGTTGTGGTGTACCAGAAACTCACCTCAGAACCCAGAACCCAGTATCCGGCTAGCATAAGTGTCCCATTCGTTATCCGAGATTTAGCTCGGCGGTCCCAATGAAAAGACAACCCAGAACATGCGACTCAGTACATACTCAGGAATGGTGGGAATCGGAAACACCTGTTCGTATATTATTCTCACATCAGTTCACAACAATAATCAACAGAGACACGGTGTAAATAAAAAGAGTTTATTTTTATAGACCACGTGTCCTAAGATGCAGTACTTTGGCTAATACAAGCAGACAAATGATTAATATCAAAACCAGCAACATAGTTACAATACCATAGAATATAAAAGGGGTGATCATATTATAATGACAGTGGATACTACCACCTTCCCTTTACTAAGAAGCTAATATTAGTATTATGCTAATAGAAGGTCTCTTAGGCTTGAATAGGGGACCCCATACCTCAAAGATCAGCTTAGTGAAATCACATCACAGGAGCATCAGGAGACTTCTCGCAGGAAGGCTCGTCTTCGGTCTGAATAATAAACATGATGTCTGTGATATTAAAAGCACCAACTTTCAGGTATGTGCAGCTGCGCGTGTGTTATGGCTAAATAGTGGGTCGATCAACCTAGAGTGGAAAACATGCATTGTGTAATATTCCAGACTGTTTGTCACACCATGTACAGACCAAGGTCGCTGCGCAGAGCTTGGGATGGTAACAACAGATTGCTCTCGTGTGAAGCGAGTCTCGAGTCAGCAGTTTATTTAAGAAATAACATTTAAACGCAGTGTCGTGTGCAAAAGCAGAAAGATGGCATTCTAACATCTAACGTGGTTATGCTAACTTAACAATGTATGTGCGTATTCAGGAAGAACTCACTACACAGGGTCAGTGCTGGTCTAAAAGATGCAGCCCTGGTTTCTCTCCTGATAACAGGTGAGTAAATCGGAATTCGTAGTTCGACTGATTTTAGAGGAATATTTGTACATTGGTGAAGGAAGGGGGCGGGGCCTGAGGTGACATGTGCAAACACGTCCTGTGGCGCGTTTTAAGTTGGGGAATTAATTCCTTTTCAATCCTGAGGTCCCCTGGGGGCCAACTAGCCCACCAGGTACCTCCAGTATGCGCCAGGCATTGCAGAGAGGTGTTCAGAGGCCACGCCCCTTTTTACAACACTCTGCAACGCAGCTCCGTGGCGCTTACTAGAGGTACCTGGTGGGCTAGTTGGCCCCTAGGGGATCTCTGGATTGAAGAAGGATGAATTCCCCAACTTAAAACGCGCCACAGGGTGTGTGTGCACAGTATCACCTCAGGCCCCGCCCCCTACCTTCACCACTGTGCAAACGCACCCCGTGGCGCGTTTTAAGTTGGGGATTAAGTCCCCTTGAATCCTGAGGTTACCTGGCGGCCTACTAGGCCACCAGGTACCTCCAGTAAGCGCCATGGGACTCCGTTACAGAGAGGTATAAAAAGGGGCATGGCATCATTACACCTCTCTGCAACGCAGCCCCCTGGCACATACTGGAGGTACCTGGTGGGCTAGTTGGCCCCTAGGGACCCCCAGTATTCAAGGGGAAATAGTTCCCCCTCTGCAAACGCGCCAGGGGGCGCGTTTGCAGAGTGGTAAAAGGAGCGGGCGTGGCCTCCGGCCCGATCCGGTCTTTTTTTTCCCCTCTGTTTTTTCCCCTTCTTTTTCTATTTTTTTGGCCCTGGGGACCCCATCCCCCAGGGCCTGCTCCCAATTTTGATTTATAAAAAATCGGGAAGGGGGCCGCGTAGCCCCCCTCCTATGGCCACTTTAAGGCCCCGGGGACCCCATCCCCCGGGGCCGACCATTGTCTTTTTAATTTTTTAATTTTTTAATGGTGGAGGGGGCCATGTGTCCCCCTTCCCAGGCCACTTATGGCCCCAGGGACCCTATCCCCCGGGGCCTGGCCTCCGTTGGGGGCCGTGGGGGGTCCCCAATCCCCCCACGGTCCCAGCCGGCTCCCTGCTTCCTGCGGGAGCCAGCATTGCTTTTCCACATGGGGAGCAGCTAACATGCTGCTCCCATGTGGAAAAGCAATCAGTTTTGCTTCATTGAAGCGAGAGCAGGTTTTCCTGCTTTCGCTTCAATGAAGCAAAGCAGTTTGCAATGACAGGGTGGGAGCCGCGAGGCTCCCGCCCTGTCATTGCAAACTACAGTGTCCCGGGGGTGGCCACCCCGGGACACTGCAGGAGCCGGCCCTGGGGGGTGGCGGTCCCCAGGGCCTATACAAGGCTCCAGGAGGGGGGCAGCGTGGCCCCCCTCCCATATTGACAAGTTGCTCCAGGGGGTGGCGGTCCCCGGGGGGCTGGTGTGGCTGAGAGCCCCCCACCCATGTTGAAGAAGCCCCGGGGGGTGGCGGTCCCCGGGGTTGCGGGGGGCCATGAGCCCCCCGCATATACAATGTTCGAACCCCGGGGGGTGGTGGTCCCTGGGGCAGTGTGGGGGGATTGGGACCCCCCACACTTTATTTTTTATTCTGCCCCCGGGATTTGGCCCCCCGGGGGCAAATTAGCATATTCAGCGTGGGAGCCCGCGCTGAATTTTATTTTTATTTTCGGCCAAAATTCGCGCTGGGTTTGCGAATCTCACCGATTCTTTTTTTTTTTTTATTCTTGTTTTGGCCCTGTGGAACCCCCTGAGCAGGCCTAGAGGGTCAGGGAGTTTCTACCCTGCCCCCTTTTTGTGTTTTTCGCATTTGTTTTTTAAGTTTCTTGTGCCTCGGTTCTACCGAGGCACAAGATGGCTGCCAACACTTCCTGATCTGGAGTGTTGACAGCCAATTAGAATACAGCTTGTGCACGGCAGGGTGCGCGCTGGGTGCGCACCCTAGAGCAGATCCTCCGAGGCCATAGATATATATGTACTTTTAACTCTAATTTTCTCAGGAACTACTGAACGGATTTACACCATTTAAGCAAAAGGCACGAGTCTGAACTGAGGACTGCCTCTTTGCCAAATTTGGTGTAATTCCATTCAGCAGTTCGGGCTGTAGCTGCGGCTAAAGGTCAGATGGGAAAATGCATGGGGAAAATGCGTTTTGGACCCCCCTTTTTTCTCGGCCCCCGCTAGACCAATCACCGTGAAACTTTCAGGATAGGAGCGGACCGGAGCTGGCCAAAAGTTTGGAAAATTTCGCGAAGATTCGTCATAAAAAATAATATATATATATATATACATATATTACCTACTGGCGGTCGCCAGTAGGTAGTTATAGTTAGGACCCCTTTTCCATTGGAAATCCGCAACATTCTATTTTGAATAACTTTGGCGCCGGTCGACGAATCCTCGCAAATTTTTCAAAATAGGTGGGGCGCTACGCTCCGCTCCTACCCTGAAAGTCTCGGGGGGATTCGTCAAGCGGGGGCTGAGATAAAAGGGGGGTCCCAAAACGCGTTTTTCCCATGCATTTTTCCATAGGACCTTTAGACAGGGCTACAGCCCGAACAGCTGAACAGATTTACTTGAAATTTGGCAGAGAGGTAGTCCTCAGGTCAAGGAAGTGCCTTTTGTAGGTCTGGTGTAAATCTGTTCAGTATTTCCTGAGAAAATAGCATTTAAAAGCATATATATATGTGGGCGGAGCCTAACCACACATCTCATCCTGAGATCTGATTGGCTGTCAGCACTTCATCCAAGAAGTGTTGGCAGCCATCTTGGGACCAATATACATGATAGCACCTCATTAAAAAGCATTGCAGTTAATAGAAGGTTTTAAGACTTTAGTTACATTATAAATCATTTGTTGATGGTACCATACTCATTTTAGGAATTGTGGTATGTTCTAAGGTGATTTCACCATGTGAAAAAGCCTTCTGCTGGGATATCATGATTGAGAGAAAAATATTTTCTCATGCTTTTACCACAGAGGTTTGGAAGGTGATCTATAAGCTAAACTGAGAGCTTATTTTCTGTAAATTCACATTATCTTTCTCAGTCATGTGAGAATGAAGTCTGACATTCTCAGTAAAACATGTACATCCAACAAGGGCAGAGACTGTCAGTTGATTCCTTTGTGTTCTACTGCAGCTTCCCAGAGTGTTCCAAAGAACTACTAGAGCGCTAACAGTCCTACCTATGATAAACGTATGGCACACCTGAAGCCATCTTGCTTGGAATAAAGTGGTAACTCTTAAAACATTTAATTTCAAAAGGAACAAAATGAGGGGGTTCATTTTTCCATAAAAAGTATGATTAGTGCTGCAGAAAGAAAAATTAGGGCACATTTTGAGTGACTTCTCAAATCCTCTTCTATTTCATTAAAAAATTCTGACATGCAGACTGAAACATGAACTTTCAATACCAGCAGCAGTTTTCCCTGGTGAGCAGTAGCTTTACTACAGTGATCTAATGAGCAAAAAGAGTGCTAACATTCTGAATTTATGGCAAATGTGTGACACATCTGAATGCCTTCTTGATGGAATCAAAGTAAAAAACTGAAAGTATTTCCTACCGAGGAGACTGCAGTAAATGAGGAAATTAGGAAACTTCATAACAAATAAGTCTCCCAAGATGGCCACCAGAGACAAAAGAGCCCAAATGTAGCCCAAATATCACCCAGATGTAGCCCAAGTATAGCCCAATGACAGAATGTCCCAGAATGTTCTTAAAAACAACTAGAGCGCTTACTGTCTTCATTATGACAAAAGTATGGCACACCTGAAGCCATCTTGATTGGAATAAACTGGTAACACTTAAAACATTTAATTTAAAAAGGAACACAATGAGGGGGTTCATTTTGCCATAGAAATTATCATTAATGCTGAAGAAAGAAAATGAGGGCACATTTTGAGTGACTTCTCAAATCCTCTTCTATTTCATTAAAAAATTCTGACATGCAGACTGAAACATGCACTTTTAATACCAGGAGCAGACTTCCATGGTGAACAGTAGTTTTACTACAGTGATCTAATGAGCAACTAGAGTGCTAACATTCAGAATTTATGGCAAATGTGTGACATATCTGAATACCTTCATGATGGAATCAACGTAAAAAACTGAAAGCATTTCCTACTGAGGAGACTGCAGTACATGAGGAAATTAGGAAACTTCATAACAAATAAATCTCCCAAGATGGCCACCGGAGCTAAAAGAGCCCAAATGTAGCCCAAAATCACCCAGATGTAGCCCAAATATAGCCCAATGACAGAAGTGTGCAAAACACTTATTATTTAGTGTTTTTGCAGTGTTATATAGTGCAGACTTGTCAGGTATTGGAGTGCTTTACATGAGCATTGGTTACATCACACAAGCACATATTCATTTTGGTTGTAGACATGGGGAGACTAAGTGATTTGACCAGAATCACAGAATGTCGAGCTGAAGCAGAAACTTCAACCTGGTTCCCCAGTTGCAAAGTCTGCAGTTCTGGAAGTAACACCACATCCTCTCCCCTAAGTGCAACATTTAATCAAGTGGTCAACTGGATAAAAAAACATAAAGATAACAAATAATTTAAAAGTGCTTTGTCGCTATTTGAAAACTCAGACAAAATGTCCTTATTTTAGTCTTTTAGAGCACTAACCATAATTTTGATGCCAATAAGACCCTCTCATATATGTAATTTCTAAAGGAAATGCTCTAGGTATTACAGTTTTGATTACATCAAGATGATGTCAGGCGTTCCACACTTTTGTAATAAATATAGAATGTTAGCAATCTAGTTGTTCATTGGGATACTGTTGAGAGGCAAAGGCCAGGGGCACGGACTCTGAAAATTGAAGGCAGGTAGGAGAGTGCAAAGGCAACAATTTAACCACACTGAGCAGGCAGGAAGGGCCGTGGAAGCACAACAGACTATGGAGGGCAGTGGAAAGGGGGGCAGGGGCAACAAACCAACAATACAGGACTTGCAAGAGAGGCTGTTGGAGGGAAGATCTATTACGGGTCAAGGAAGCTAGAGGCGGTCCCCAGAGCCCCGGGAGCCACCACAGAACTGAGCAGGAGAGTGAGTCAGGGACAAAAGGGGCACCTTAATTTGAGCCGGGGTGCCTAGGAACGCTTGCTCCAAAAATGAAGAAAACAGACATATGAGACATGGAATTGGTGGCAGAATACAATGGCAGTTTAATGAGAAGATACAACTTCAAAGAAACCGCAGAATAGAGACATAAAGTACAAAATACAGAATCCAGATAATCATACAGCTGTCATGATATTCTCTGTATCTCAATTAATGTACTGACAGAGAGAGAGAGAAAACACATCTATAAATGCATCATGAGAAACAAGTTACACCAAGGAAAATGTTACCTAGGAACACTCACGTTTACTCTTAGAGCAAGCATTCCTGCAATTACAATACAAAATCTTTTAAATGCAAAAGTAAAGAGAACAATGGTTAAACATAACATGACATTTCATATAGGTAAAATAGAATAAGATACTTCAAGCAAAGCAGAGCAAGACATTTTAAGCAAAGGAAGACAAGAGCTCCCAGCTCTTGGGGAAAACCTGCACAGCCTGTTAACCTACATACAGACGGCGAGGTAGTCCGTCGATATCTGTGGGTGCTCCCTTTTTATATCATTTTGTGGGCTCCTTTGCACGCTACATCTACCTACGTATGCTACCCAAAAGCTTCGTCTGCAGATTTTACCAGACATTTCGTCATTTACCCACTTAATGCTGACAATGGACTGGGTGAAAAGGTCAGTCTCTCAGGCCAATCGCTTATCGTAAGTTCCATAGAGCAAGCAGAAAATAATGGGTATTGTACGGGAATTCAATATATTCATGTACAAAATCTCCTCAGTTCTCCTAACTTGACGCTCTGCGGTTGCCACTTCCTTAAAAGCGGGAAACCTGCCCAGGAAGCAAGTACCAGTCCAGGATGCAGCCTACTGTATGTCGACAGCTTCAGTGGGATGTTGAACTTTGATAGGGTGGGGGCTACTAGTTTGGAGCAGAAGGCCTCGCAGACCTGCCTTCAGACTGCTATACACTAAAATTGCAGAGCTATGGTCAATTTAACAAAGAGGCCTACATATTGAACAGAAGGGCCTACACAGGGGTTTTATGCTGGCTGAGTGGTAAGGATGTCTCAGGATAATTATATAGCAACACAGGACCCGCTGGTCAATTTAATACGGCCTACAAATGCGGCTGGCAGGGCAAGGACAAGGACAAGGGTCTCATACTTCAGGTGTGGACAGAACGGGCCAGGGGCCCCCTGTGATACAAAATCTACCCTCCTTCAAGGCTGTGGCAATGTAATAGACCATTGTGGGCAGAAGGAAGAGGCAATGGTAGTACAACCATACATGCCAACAGACCCGATTCAGCCAGGAAACGTCTAATGTTTTTAAGCTCAAATGGGCTTTATTTGATCTGTCTCCTGTCTACAATATCCTCTTTTTCAATGTAACTCAAAGGGGAAAATCAATACCCCAGTTTTTTTTTCAAAATCTCCCTCTTACCAAGTTCAAAATGTTCGCAAGTATGGTACATTGGATCATGGAAGGAAATGGGATAGGGACATGGACTTGGATAACAGAGGACAAGAGGGACATGGAGCGGTGCACCAAACTGACCCTGCAGGGCAGGCATCAGGGTTTGCAGCAGCACAATACACCACACAGGGCATGCAGGACGGGAGTGCAGCACAACAATCCATAGAAAGCAAGAGGGAGGGGACAGGACCATGCACATGGACAACAGAGAACAGAGGGGCAAGAGGCAATGGTAGCTAGCTGACCATAATGGACAGACAGGAGAGAAAGCTGCAGCATTACAGACCATAAAGGGCAGTAGGGACGGATCAGGGGCATTACAATGGAACAGACAAGCCAGGAGGGAGGGAGTAGGGGTCTTCACATGTAAACAGAGGGCTGGGGGCAAGGGGGCAGGGCAGGAGCAGCAAGATAGCCATGGAGGTCAGGCAGGATGGGCACTAGAAGCAAGACACACCATGAAGAGCAACAGTGAGACTGTGATGGCATACACACAGACCATGGAGGGAAGGTGGGAGGGGGTCAGGGGCAGCTAACTGACCACACAGGGAAGGTGGGAGGGGCCATGGCAGCACAGAAGACCAATGGCTATGATGGGCAAGAAGGAGGGTGCAGGGGCATGCACAAAGGACGATGGAGGATAGAAGGGAGGGTCAGGACCAGTGCACAGACAAGAAAGTTCAGGGGAAGGGACCTCACAACAGACCACACGGGGCAGGCAGGAGGAGCAGTTGCAGCACAACAGACCAGGGAGGGCAGAAGGGTGTGGCAGTACAATGGACCATGTAGGACAGGAGGAAGAGGATAGGGGCATGGCATGTGGACAGGCAGGGTGGAGGTGGCAGGGACAGGTTACAGTCATCTGACAATGCTAGGCAGGTGGGAGGGGAGTGGCAGCTCAACAGAACACTCAGAGTAGATAGGAGTGGCAGGTCCATGGGACATGGTGGGCAAAAAGGATGGAGCAGGGGCATGCACAAAGACATCGGAGGGCAGGGGGAAGGAGAATAGGGGCAGCAAGCTAAGCACAGAGTTTAAGCAGGAGGTCAATGATGGGGCATAGAATTGGGCAATGGAGGGCAGGAGGAGTGGACTGGTACATCATACTAAATTGAGGGCAGTGGCAGCACATCAGACCATGCATGGCAGGAGGGAGGAGGCTATTCCATGGATTCACACAACAGAGGATAGGGAGGAGGGGGATGGGGCAGCAAGCTAACTGTTCAGAGAAGGCGGGTATTAGGAACTTAATTGTTTTTAAAACATTGAGTCTGTGCGAACTACTTAAAATATGAACAAGTATGCAGCATAATCTCACTTTTATTCAGGAAGAAGAGGACGTTTGTGACTGTGACTCCGGGCTCACTTGGCAGAAACACCCCCTGACCCTCCACCCCCTATCGCAAAATGTAATGCCCGTGAAAAGGGTAGGTGAACACAGTGTTATATAGAACATAGTCCTGAGAGCACGATTGAAAATGAAAACTAGATATAGTGTATGGTATAAACTATGCACCAAAAAGTGTGATATAAGATGAACCGGGCGTGAAATATAATATGCAATACATTGTGCGCAATGACAGATTCATTGGAGAGCGCGAGATAGCACAGGCACTAGCGCGTGCTATGCGATATGCGCCTTGGAGTGTAATATGCACAGGGCAGTGTTGTGTAACCTGACTAGTCTCTAAAGTTGTAATATAAAATATGTGCTGGGGAGTGTAACGTTGCATATGCACTGTGACACAGATATGGATCGCAGATTGTAATATGTATGGCATAGCACTGTGCGTTATAACATAGGCATCGAGGAAGGCACGTTAGATGGGGCAATATAACCCGTGCGAAGACAAGTGTGACATGACATATTCACGGGGTGGTGTTACAGTGCACATGGGCTAGAGAGTGTCATAGCATATGCACTAGCTAGTGGAATACAACACAGAGGTGTGTGGCACTCGGCAGGCAATGGTGGGTGTAACACAGCATTGGGCTCTGTCAGGAGCGCGCTGTGACTCTCAAGTGATGTTCGTCCCCTTTCCAGAGAGTAAAATAAAAAGTATTACACATCCGGCAGTGGATGTGTGTTTTATTAACCGTGAGGGGGGTTTCTTGCATAGTTTTGGTCGAATTTTTGTCGAATCCCCTTTGAATGGCTTGGTGTGCATGTGTATTAAATGTGCCCGTCAATAGCTACCCATGTTTGTATAAATAAACGACAAGGGTGTCTACCGGGATTAGGCACGGTAGGGCATCAGACATGTCAGAGCTTCACTAGTAGTGTAAATACATTCCACGTGGATTCATTGCATGCCTTTTAATGAATATCCCGCAAATCGTCATGGTGATAGGTACGTACGGTTTGTCCAGCATGTCCTAGGTGTGTCTATAAATAAATATTTTTTTTAAATAATAAAAAACAATGGCCGGCCCTAGGGATTGGGGTCAAAAACATATAATTAGGAGACAGGCCCTGGGGGATGGGGTCATCAGGGCCAATAAATTAGAATAAGAAGGGGAACCACACAGCCCCCCTTCTTAAAAAATTAAAATAAATAAAAGACTGGCATCGTGCCGGAGGCCATGCCCCCTCCGTGCAGCACTCTGCAAACGCGCCCCCAACAGGCATCTCCAGTATGCGCCAGGGAGCTGCGCTGCAGACAGGTGTTCTGAGGCCAAGCCCCTTTTTACACCTCTCTGCAACGCAGCTCTGTGGCGCTTACTGGAGGTACCTAGTGGTCTAGTTTGACCCTAGGGACCCTTAGGATTCAAGGGGACTTAATCTCTCAACTTAGAACAGCCACAGGGCGCGTTTACACAGTGGTGAAGGGAGGGGACGGGGCCTGAGGTGACGTGTGCAAACACGCACTATGGCACGTTTTAAATTGGGGATATAATTTCCCTTCAATACTGAGGGCCCCTGGGGGCTAACTAGCCCACCAAGTGCTTCCAGTAAGTGCCACTGAGCTGCATTGCAAGGAGGTGGTCCAGGCCGTGCCACTTTTTACACCTCTCTGCAACACAGCTCTGTGGCATTTACTGGAGGTACCTAGTGGGCTAGTTGGACCCTAGGGACCCTCAGGATTCAAATGAACTTAATCTCCCAACTAAAAATGGACACAGGGCGTGTTTACACAGTGGTGAAGGGAGGGGACGGGGCCTGAGTTAACGTGTGCAAAAACGCCCTGTGGCCTGTTTTAAGAGGTAGTTTTAATCCCCATGCCCTATTATGTACTAGGGGCTTACAGAGGAGGTCATGCTAATCACAGGGGGACCCCAACGCATAATGTTCCCTAGTGTATGTAGGTGTTTTCACTGTATTCTAAGTGTCTTTTAACATAGCACTGGCTCTAGGACTGGCTAGTCAGACTCAGTTACCACCAGTATCCGTCTGAAAAAGTTGAGGGTACAGGATGATTTTGCAACAAGGCTTCTTTCTGCTCTTCTTTTTGTTCTTTCTGCACGTTATCCTTCTTCCTGCACTTATCTTCGTATTTGAGGACTTCTGTTGGTCCTTTCTGCACTTCTTTTGTTTCTTTCTGTGCATTTTTTCTTCTTTCTTCACATGTCCTATCTCTGTAGGCATAGTTAGAAATTAGCATTTAAAAAACCTTTGAAATTCACAGAAAAAACCATAGGTTTCAGGCACGTTATAGTTAGGAATTAGCATTTAAAAAACCTCAGAAATTCACTGAAAAAACCATAGGTTTCAGGGGTGTTATAGTTAGCTGGACTTTTCACTTGTACAAAACCATTGAAATTCCCCCGTTTTAGTTAGTTCAGCCAACTATAACTCGCGCGCCCGCAATGCACTGCTGATGACGTCACATATTACATCACTCATGACATGGTCAGTGACATCACTCATGACATCACTGATGACATCTCAAATGACATCACTGATGACATCACTGATGACATCATCCTTGTGATAGAGTGGCAGACCTCCTCTCACCCTAATATAACCTTTGATACACACATTCAAAAATAGAGACTAAAATTTTCAAAACAATGGACATACCAATACCAGTTACAACAACCTCTTCAGTAATTCTAAGATCCACATACACATCCACTCATTCACCAACAGTCCTATACAGTCACTCATACATGTACTCACTCATCATATGTACTCATGCACCTATACATCCTGTTACACAATGCCACTCATCCATAGAGTTACTCACACACATAGTCACTCATGCTAATAAAGAATCAAACATACATTTACTTGCATATACAGTTATACACACACCACCACACTTACTTCTACGGAAACTTACACATACTTAGTCTTTTAAACAATCACTTATAGAAACACATACTTATTCATACAGGAACTCTTTCAATCTCTCACTCTCACATATACTCACATATATACACCAATAGTCACATATACTAGTTTAAAACATATGTAGTTACTCATAAAGACACTATTGAGACAGTCATTCACTCACTAACACACCCATACACACACTCATCCACCCATACAGTCCTGCACACATGCTGTGTTCAACACATACAAACAGTGAGTCACTCATTCATGCACCTATGCACTACATAATACCCCCCACCGAACCATGCAGACACTCAGACTGATACTCAAAAAACCAACTAATAACCTATATAGACACCCATGTAGCTACTCACCAACCCATGCAGCCACTTATACACAAAGTGAGAGACTGATACAGATATTTACATATTTAAACATTACTCACTAAGCCATGTATTCACTATGATACACTTAATCAGTCAGTTACACAATCAATTTTTCAAAAACAAATCATCCATTTAGACACTTATATACCCATTTATTCTTCCATCGACCTTGAGATATACATATATAAAACATTTAATTTTCAGAAAAACACACATTCACTGGATGATGTCATCAGTGATGTCATCAGTGATGTCATTTGAGATGTCATCAGTGATGTCATGAGTGATGTCACTGACCATGTCATGAGTGATGTAATATGTGACGTCATCAGCAGTGCATTGCGGGCGCACGAGTTATAGTTAGCTGAACTAACTAAAACGGGGGAATTTCAATGGTTTTGTACAAGTGAAAAGTCCAGCTAACTATAACACCCCTGAAACCTATGGTTTTTTCAGTGAATATATATATATATATATATATATATATATATATATATATATATATATATATATATATATATATATATATATATATATTCACAGAAAAAACCATAGGTTTCAGGCACGTTATAGTTAGGAATTAGCATTTAAAAAACCTCAGAAATTCACTGAAAAAACCATAGGTTTCAGGGGTGTTATAGTTAGCTGGACTTTTCACTTGTACAAAACCATTGAAATTCCCCCGTTTTAGTTAGTTCAGCTAACTATAACTCGTGCGCCCGCAATGCACTGCTGATGACGTCACATATTACATCACTCATGACATGGTCAGTGACATCACTCATGACATCACTGATGACATCTCAAATGACATCACTGATGACATCACTGATGACATCATCCAGTGAATGTGTGTTTTTCTGAAAATTAAATGTTTTATATATGTATATCTCAAGGTCGATGGAAGAATAAATGGGTATATAAGTGTCTAAATTGATGATTTGTTTTTGAAAAATTGATTGTGTAACTGACTGATTAAGTGTATCATAGTGAATACATGGCTTAGTGAGTAATGTTTAAATATGTAAATATCTGTATCAGTCTCTCACTTTGTGTATAAGTGGCTGCATGGGTTGGTGAGTAGCTACATGGGTGTCTATATAGGTTATTAGTTGGTTTTTTGAGTATCAGTCTGAGTGTCTGCATGGTTCGGTGGGGGGTATTACGTAGTGCATAGGTGCATGAATGAGTGACTCACTGTTTGTATGTGTTGAACACAGCATGTGTGCAGGACTGTATGGGTGGATGAGTGTGTGTATGGGTGTGTTAGTGAGTGAATGACTGTCTCAATAGTGTCTTTATGAGTAACTACATATGTTTTAAACTAGTATATGTGACTATTGGTGTATATATGTGAGAGTGAGAGATTGAAAGAGTTCCTGTATGAATAAGTATGTGTTTCTATAAGTGATTGTTTAAAAGACTAAGTATGTGTAAGTTTCCGTAGAAGTAAGTGTGGTGGTGTGTGTATAACTGTATATGCAAGTAAATGTATGTTTGATTCTTTATTAGCATGAGTGACTATGTGTGTGAGTAACTCTATGGATGAGTGGCATTGTGTAACAGGATGTATAGGTGCATGAGTACATATGATGAGTGAGTACATGTATGAGTGACTGTATAGGACTGTTGGTGAATGAGTGGATGTGTATGTGGATCTTAGAATTACTGAAGAGGTTGTTGTAACTGGTATTGGTATGTCCATTGTTTTGAAAATTTTAGTCTCTATTTTTGAATGTGTGTATCAAAGGTTATATTAGGGTGAGAGGAGGTCTGCCACTCTATCACAAGGATGATGTCATCAGTGATGTCATCAGTGATGTCATTTGAGATGTCATCAGTGATGTCATGAGTGATGTCACTGACCATGTCATGAGTGATGTAATATGTGACGTCATCAGCAGTGCATTGCGGGCGCGCGAGTTATAGTTAGCTGAACTAACTAAAACGGGGGAATTTCAATGGTTTTGTACAAGTGAAAAGTCCAGCTAACTATAACACCCCTGAAACCTATGGTTTTTTCAGTGAATTTCTGAGGTTTTTTAAATGCTAATTCCTAACTATAACGTGCCTGAAACCTATGGTTTTTTCTGTGAATTTCAAAGGTTTTTTAAATGCTAATTTCTAACTATGCCTACAGAGATAGGACATGTGAAGAAAGAAGAAAAAATGCACAGAAAGAAACAAAAGAAGTGCAGAAAGGACCAACAGAAGTCCTCAAATACGAAGATAAGTGCAGGAAGAAGGATAACGTGCAGAAAGAACAAAAAGAAGAGCAGAAAGAAGCCTTGTTGCAAAATCATCCTGTACCCTCAACTTTTTCAGACGGATACTGGTGGTAACTGAGTCTGACTAGCCAGTCCTAGAGCCAGTGCTATGTTAAAAGACACTTAGAATACAGTGAAAACACCTACATACACTAGGGAACATTATGCGTTGGGGTCCCCCTGTGATTAGCATGACCTCCTCTGTAAGCCCCTAGTACATAATAGGGCATGGGGATTAAAACTACCTCTTAAAACAGGCCACAGGGCGTTTTTGCACACGTTAACTCAGGCCCCGTCCCCTCCCTTCACCACTGTGTAAACACGCCCTGTGTCCATTTTTAGTTGGGAGATTAAGTTCATTTGAATCCTGAGGGTCCCTAGGGTCCAACTAGCCCACTAGGTACCTCCAGTAAATGCCACAGAGCTGTGTTGCAGAGAGGTGTAAAAAGTGGCACGGCCTGGACCACCTCCTTGCAATGCAGCTCAGTGGCACTTACTGGAAGCACTTGGTGGGCTAGTTAGCCCCCAGGGGCCCTCAGTATTGAAGGGAAATTATATCCCCAATTTAAAACGTGCCATAGTGCGTGTTTGCACACGTCACCTCAGGCCCCGTCCCCTCCCTTCACCACTGTGTAAACGCGCCCTGTGGCTGTTCTAAGTTGAGAGATTAAGTCCCCTTGAATCCTAAGGGTCCCTAGGGTCAAACTAGACCACTAGGTACCTCCAGTAAGCGCCACAGAGCTGCGTTGCAGAGAGGTGTAAAAAGGGGCTTGGCCTCAGAACACCTGTCTGCAGCGCAGCTCCCTGGCGCATACTGGAGATGCCTGTTGGGGGCGCGTTTGCAGAGTGCTGCACGGAGGGGGCATGGCCTCCGGCACGATGCCAGTCTTTTATTTATTTTAATTTTTTAAGAAGGGGGGCTGTGTGGTTCCCCTTCTTATTCTAATTTATTGGCCCTGATGACCCCATCCCCCAGGGCCTGTCTCCTAATTATATGTTTTTGACCCCAATCCCTAGGGCCGGCCACTGTTTTTTATTATTTAAAAAAAATATTTATTTATAGACACACCTAGGACATGCTGGACAAACCGTACGTACCTATCACCATGACGATTTGCGGGATATTCATTAAAAGGCGACTATGCATGCAATGAATCCACGTGGAATGTATTTACACTACTAGTGAAGCTCTGACATGTCTGATGCCCTACCGTGCCTAATCCCGGTAGACACCCTTGTCGTTTATTTATACAAACATGGGTAGCTATTGACGGGCACATTTAATACACATGCACACCAAGCCATTCAAAGGGGATTCGACAAAAATTCGACCAAAACTATGCAAGAAACCCCCCTCACGGTTAATAAAACACACATCCACTGCCGGATGTGTAATACTTTTTATTTTACTCTCTGGAAAGGGGACGAACATCACTTGAGAGTCACAGCGCGCTCCTGACAGAGCCCAATGCTGTGTTACACCCACCATTGCCTGCCGAGTGCCACACACCTCTGTGTTGTATTCCACTAGCTAGTGCATATGCTATGACACTCTCTAGCCCATGTGCACTGTAACACCACCCCGTGAATATGTCATGTCACACTTGTCTTCGCACGGGTTATATTGCCCCATCTAACGTGCCTTCCTCGATGCCTATGTTATAACGCACAGTGCTATGCCATACATATTACAATCTGCGATCCATATCTGTGTCACAGTGCATATGCAACGTTACACTCCCCAGCACATATTTTATATTACAACTTTAGAGACTAGTTAGGTTACACAACACTGCCCTGTGCATATTACACTCCAAGGCGCATATCGCATAGCACGCGCTAGTGCCTGTGCTATCTCGCGCTCTCCAATGAATCTGTCATTGCGCACAATGTATTGCATATTATATTTCACGCCCGGTTCATCTTATATCACACTTTTTGGTGCATAGTTTATACCATACACTATATCTAGTTTTCATTTTCAATCGTGCTCTCAGGACTATGTTCTATATAACACTGTGTTCACCTACCCTTTTCACGGGCATTACATTTTGCGATAGGGGGTGGAGGGTCAGGGGGTGTTTCTGCCAAGTGAGCCCGGAGTCACAGTCACAAACGTCCTCTTCTTCCTGAATAAAAGTGAGATTATGCTGCATACTTGTTCATATTTTAAGTAGTTCGCACAGACTCAATGTTTTAAAAACAATTAAGTTCCTAATACCCGCCTTCTCTGAACAGTTAGCTTGCTGCCCCATCCCCCTCCTCCCTATCCTCTGTTGTGTGAATCCATGGAATAGCCTCCTCCCTCCTGCCATGCATGGTCTGATGTGCTGCCACTGCCCTCAATTTAGTATGATGTACCAGTCCACTCCTCCTGCCCTCCATTGCCCAATTCTATGCCCCATCATTGACCTCCTGCTTAAACTCTGTGCTTAGCTTGCTGCCCCTATTCTCCTTCCCCCTGCCCTCCGATGTCTTTGTGCATGCCCCTGCTCCATCCTTTTTGCCCACCATGTCCCATGGACCTGCCACTCCTATCTACTCTGAGTGTTCTGTTGAGCTGCCACTCCCCTCCCACCTGCCTAGCATTGTCAGATGACTGTAACCTGTCCCTGCCACCTCCACACTGCCTGTCCACATGCCATGCCCCTATCCTCTTCCTCCTGTCCTACATGGTCCATTGTACTGCCACACCCTTCTGCCCTCCCTGGTCTGTTGTGCTGCAACTGCTCCTCCTGCCTGCCCCGTGTGGTCTGTTGTGAGGTCCCTTCCCCTGAACTTTCTTGTCTGTGCACTGGTCCTGACCCTCCCTTCTATCCTCCATCGTCCTTTGTGCATGCCCCTGCACCCTCCTTCTTGCCCATCATAGCCATTGGTCTTCTGTGCTGCCATGGCCCCTCCCACCTTCCCTGTGTGGTCAGTTAGCTGCCCCTGACCCCCTCCCACCTTCCCTCCATGGTCTGTGTGTATGCCATCACAGTCTCACTGTTGCTCTTCATGGTGTGTCTTGCTTCTAGTGCCCATCCTGCCTGACCTCCATGGCTATCTTGCTGCTCCTGCCCTGCCCCCTTGCCCCCAGCCCTCTGTTTACATGTGAAGACCCCTACTCCCTCCCTCCTGGCTTGTCTGTTCCATTGTAATGCCCCTGATCCGTCCCTACTGCCCTTTATGGTCTGTAATGCTGCAGCTTTCTCTCCTGTCTGTCCATTATGGTCAGCTAGCTACCATTGCCTCTTGCCCCTCTGTTCTCTGTTGTCCATGTGCATGGTCCTGTCCCCTCCCTCTTGCTTTCTATGGATTGTTGTGCTGCACTCCCGTCCTGCATGCCCTGTGTGGTGTATTGTGCTGCTGCAAACCCTGATGCCTGCCCTGCAGGGTCAGTTTGGTGCACCTCTCCATGTCCCTCTTGTCCTCTGTTATCCAAGTCCATGTCCCTATCCCATTTCCTTCCATGATCCAATGTACCATACTTGCGAACATTTTGAACTTGGTAAGAGGGAGATTTTGAAAAAAAAACTGGGGTATTGATTTTCCCCTTTGAGTTACATTGAAAAAGAGGATATTGTAGACAGGAGACAGATCAAATAAAGCCCATTTGAGCTTAAAAACATTAGACGTTTCCTGGCTGAATCGGGTCTGTTGGCATGTATGGTTGTACTACCATTGCCTCTTCCTTCTGCCCACAATGGTCTATTACATTGCCACAGCCTTGAAGGAGGGTAGATTTTGTATCACAGGGGGCCCCTGGCCCGTTCTGTCCACACCTGAAGTATGAGACCCTTGTCCTTGTCCTTGCCCTGCCAGCCGCATTTGTAGGCCGTATTAAATTGACCAGCGGGTCCTGTGTTGCTATATAATTATCCTGAGACATCCTTACCACTCAGCCAGCATAAAACCCCTGTGTAGGCCCTTCTGTTCAATATGTAGGCCTCTTTGTTAAATTGACCATAGCTCTGCAATTTTAGTGTATAGCAGTCTGAAGGCAGGTCTGCGAGGCCTTCTGCTCCAAACTAGTAGCCCCCACCCTATCAAAGTTCAACATCCCACTGAAGCTGTCGACATACAGTAGGCTGCATCCTGGACTGGTACTTGCTTCCTGGGCAGGTTTCCCGCTTTTAAGGAAGTGGCAACCGCAGAGCGTCAAGTTAGGAGAACTGAGGAGATTTTGTACATGAATATATTGAATTCCCGTACAATACCCATTATTTTCTGCTTGCTCTATGGAACTTACGATAAGCGATTGGCCTGAGAGACTGACCTTTTCACCCAGTCCATTGTCAGCATTAAGTGGGTAAATGACGAAATGTCTGGTAAAATCTGCAGACGAAGCTTTTGGGTAGCATACGTAGGTAGATGTAGCGTGCAAAGGAGCCCACAAAATGATATAAAAAGGGAGCACCCACAGATATCGACGGACTACCTCGCCGTCTGTATGTAGGTTAACAGGCTGTGCAGGTTTTCCCCAAGAGCTGGGAGCTCTTGTCTTCCTTTGCTTAAAATGTCTTGCTCTGCTTTGCTTGAAGTATCTTATTCTATTTTACCTATATGAAATGTCATGTTATGTTTAACCATTGTTCTCTTTACTTTTGCATTTAAAAGATTTTGTATTGTAATTGCAGGAATGCTTGCTCTAAGAGTAAACGTGAGTGTTCCTAGGTAACATTTTCCTTGGTGTAACTTGTTTCTCATGATGCATTTATAGATGTGTTTTCTCTCTCTCTCTGTCAGTACATTAATTGAGATACAGAGAATATCATGACAGCTGTATGATTATCTGGATTCTGTATTTTGTACTTTATGTCTCTATTCTGCGGTTTCTTTGAAGTTGTATCTTCTCATTAAACTGCCATTGTATTCTGCCACCAATTCCATGTCTCATATGTCTGTTTTCTTCATTTTTGGAGCAAGCGTTCCTAGGCACCCCGGCTCAAATTAAGGTGCCCCTTTTGTCCCTGACTCACTCTCCTGCTCAGTTCTGTGGTGGCTCCCGGGGCTCTGGGGACCGCCTCTAGCTTCCTTGACCCGTAATAGATCTTCCCTCCAACAGCCTCTCTTGCAAGTCCTGTATTGTTGGTTTGTTGCCCCTGCCCCCCTTTCCACTGCCCTCCATAGTCTGTTGTGCTTCCACGGCCCTTCCTGCCTGCTCAGTGTGGTTAAATTGTTGCCTTTGCACTCTCCTACCTGCCTTCAATTTTCAGAGTCCGTGCCCCTGGCCTTTGCCTCTCAACAGTATCCCAATGAACAACTAGATTGCTAACATTCTATATTTATTACAAAAGTGTGGAACGCCTGACATCATCTTGATGTAATCAAAACTGTAATACCTAGAGCATTTCCTTTAGAAATTACATATATGAGAGGGTCTTATTGGCATCAAAATTATGGTTAGTGCTCTAAAAGACTAAAATAAGGACATTTTGTCTGAGTTTTCAAATAGCGACAAAGCACTTTTAAATTATTTGTTATCTTTATGTTTTTTTATCCAGTTGACCACTTGATTAAATGTTGCACTTAGGGGAGAGGATGTGGTGTTACTTCCAGAACTGCAGACTTTGCAACTGGGGAACCAGGTTGAAGTTTCTGCTTCAGCTCGACATTCTGTGATTCTGGTCAAATCACTTAGTCTCCCCATGTCTACAACCAAAATGAATATGTGCTTGTGTGATGTAACCAATGCTCATGTAAAGCACTCCAATACCTGACAAGTCTGCACTATATAACACTGCAAAAACACTAAATAATAAGTGTTTTGCACACTTCTGTCATTGGGCTATATTTGGGCTACATCTGGGTGATTTTGGGCTACATTTGGGCTCTTTTAGCTCCGGTGGCCATCTTGGGAGATTTATTTGTTATGAAGTTTCCTAATTTCCTCATGTACTGCAGTCTCCTCAGTAGGAAATGCTTTCAGTTTTTTACGTTGATTCCATCATGAAGGTATTCAGATATGTCACACATTTGCCATAAATTCTGAATGTTAGCACTCTAGTTGCTCATTAGATCACTGTAGTAAAACTACTGTTCACCATGGAAGTCTGCTCCTGGTATTAAAAGTGCATGTTTCAGTCTGCATGTCAGAATTTTTTAATGAAATAGAAGAGGATTTGAGAAGTCACTCAAAATGTGCCCTCATTATCTTTCTTCAGCATTAATGATAATTTCTATGGCAAAATGAACCCCCTCATTGTGTTCCTTTTTAAATTAAATGTTTTAAGTGTTACCAGTTTATTCCAATCAAGATGGCTTCAGGTGTGCCATACTTTTGTCATAATGAAGACAGTAAGCGCTCTAGTTGTTTTTAAGAACATTCTGGGACATTCTGTCATTGGGCTATACTTGGGCTACATCTGGGTGATATTTGGGCTACATTTGGGCTCTTTTGTCTCTGGTGGCCATCTTGGGAGACTTATTTGTTATGAAGTTTCCTAATTTCCTCATTTACTGCAGTCTCCTCGGTAGGAAATACTTTCAGTTTTTTACTTTGATTCCATCAAGAAGGCATTCAGATGTGTCACACATTTGCCATAAATTCAGAATGTTAGCACTCTTTTTGCTCATTAGATCACTGTAGTAAAGCTACTGCTCACCAGGGAAAACTGCTGCTGGTATTGAAAGTTCATGTTTCAGTCTGCATGTCAGAATTTTTTAATGAAATAGAAGAGGATTTGAGAAGTCACTCAAAATGTGCCCTAATTTTTCTTTCTGCAGCACTAATCATACTTTTTATGGAAAAATGAACCCCCTCATTTTGTTCCTTTTGAAATTAAATGTTTTAAGAGTTACCACTTTATTCCAAGCAAGATGGCTTCAGGTGTGCCATACGTTTATCATAGGTAGGACTGTTAGCGCTCTAGTAGTTCTTTGGAACACTCTGGGAAGCTGCAGTAGAACACAAAGGAATCAACTGACAGTCTCTGCCCTTGTTGGATGTACATGTTTTACTGAGAATGTCAGACTTCATTCTCACATGACTGAGAAAGATAATGTGAATTTACAGAAAATAAGCTCTCAGTTTAGCTTATAGATCACCTTCCAAACCTCTGTGGTAAAAGCATGAGAAAATATTTTTCTCTCAATCATGATATCCCAGCAGAGAGCTTTTTCACATGGTGAAATCACCTTAGAACATACCACAATTCCTAAAATGAGTATGGTACCATCAACAAATGATTTATAATGTAACTAAAGTCTTAAAACCTTCTATTAACTGCAATGCTTTTTAATGAGGTGCTATCATGTATATTGGTCCCAAGATGGCTGCCAACACTTCTTGGATGAAGTGCTGACAGCCAATCAGATCTCAGGATGAGATGTGTGGTTAGGCTCCGCCCACATATATATATGCTTTTAAATGTTATTTTCTCAGGAAATACTGAACAGATTTACACCAGACCTACAAAAGGCACTTCCTTGACCTGAGGACTACCTCTCTGCCAAATTTCAAGTAAATCTGTTCAGCCGTTCTGGCTGTAGCCCTGTCTAAAGGTCCTATGGAAAAATGCATGGGAAAAACGCGTTTTGGGACCCCCCTTTTATCTCAGCCCCCGCTTGACGAATCCCCCCGAGACTTTCAGGGTAGGAGCGGAGCGTAGCGCCCCACCTATTTTGAAAAATTCGCGAGGATTCGTCGACCGGCGCCAAAGTTATTCAAAATAGAATGTTGCGGATTTCCAATGGAAAAGGGGTCCTAACTATAACTACCTACTGGCGACCGCCAGTAGGTAATATGTATATATATATATATGTATTATATATATATATGCTGGCATTAGTGTGGCCTCCTCTGCCAGTGTCACAACAACCATGAATTCCGGTCCCTGGCCTTTCACCTACAACCCATAAACGCATATGTTATTTTCATTAGTTGAATGGAAGCCGATCAACATTACACCGCTTATGAGTTTAGGTTCGCACAGAATAGCCCAGTAGTAGAAACAGTGACCCGGTAATACAGAGCAATTTGGCACCATGGTGGGTGCAAGATCCAAAATTGTACTTTAGGTTGTTAGAGATCAGACAACTGTGTTTCGCTGAGCTGTCACCATGAGGAAGACAACTGGCATCACTGAATCTATGCCCGCCATCAAGCAGGGATGAAATTGTACTTGCGCTCATACAACAAACTGGGTTGTGTGGTACACAAGCAGGCATCCTGTTGGGCAGTGGCATGATCTAGCATCACTAAGTTGATCTTGGGCGATCTGACAGGGGTGTAGTTAGAGCTGGTGCTAGGAGTCTCATAGCTGCTTGTCAATGCATTTGAATAGCATGCTGCTTCCACTACTGTCTACTGCTGCCTTGCAGTTCAGGCTGAACAGTTCCCATTGGACGGGGTCAAGACTGATTTGCATATGGCTGGTTCCAAACTGAGGTGGCCTGGTGTGCGAAATAATGGACTAAACTGCGGCTTGAGTAGTATCAGTGGTTGAGATTAATTCAGGTATGCCATCCTTCACTTTTTTGTATACTTTAGTGCTTCTACTACTGTGGCCTTCTAGCAGTGTTGTGTTGTCACATGAGATTTCTCTAGAGGCCACTGAATGAGATTAGAACATGCATGAATGAACTGAATTGGCAAACGGGGCATGGCATCAAGTGTCTCAAGGTACGTGGGCAGGTAATATTAGATATATAAGATGTGCTGGCAGTTCCAGGTGTATGGTATGGACTGGGTGGTTGTGGGCAGTGTGGACTCAGTTGACGCCACTTTGCATTAATACAGCACAAAAGCACAGAATTGAAAAAAAAGAACACATCGCCGCACACCAAATGCTATGCAACAAATATGGACAAAATTCATTTCACATTTTAGCACCTTCAGAAACCTGGTTTCATAATATGGTAGTGGCAGGTGTTTGCACCAAGCACTGCCCTAATTTACCACCAAAGAGCTGAATTAACACCAGTAAAAATGTTTTGTGATCCAGCCCAAGATTTTTTTCATTTATGGAAGTCAAACACAGGCCGAAGAGGGTTCGGTCCATGCGAGATTTTCTGGCTATACATATGAAAGGAATTAAAATACAATGAAAATAATTCACATAATTAATGTTTATCATAAAAAATAGGCAGGGTTCAGTCACTTCTGGTCCTATGTGGGACAGCCCTGTTATATTTACTACCTATTTCAAACCACATTTTCATCTGTTCATTTTCAAAAGCATATATTTAAAACACATTTGCTAATATCAAGGTTCTGTTTGCCATTTGTGGATTTAAGTGTTTACCTTGAGGAAGCTAGAGAAGCCCTCTGGAGAATGCTGTAATATATCAAATGTACTGATCACACTTCCGGTAAAGCGCATGCTAAAGAATTGAATATATTGCAAGCAATCATGATAATTGTGTGGCATGTCGTTTGGTATTGTTATGTTGTCTGTTTGACTGCAGCAGCGACATGAGCAATATATTAAACGTTATGTACTGAAAAAAGAAACGTAGGTAAATTAGCTTTAGCTCATGTATTTTGAATATTGATAGGTTAATGTGTCAATTATACCAATTGTTCAATAAGTACATTTGGTTGTCCAGTGTCTTTGTGGATTCCAAGACTGTTGATCTTTAAAGGCCATTCAAACGTTGTCTTTAGCTTTTTCTTGAATGTAAAACCGTATACCGCATAATCTTGGATTGCATTATTTAATTCTTGGCATACTCCGGGCCAGAACATTGCAGGGTAAATCTTGCCAATATTTGGGTAGTCGATATTCTGGCTGCGGTGTTTTTGCTGCAGGGTATTTTTGTGCTCTATATTCCGACAGGCTACCGCTCTATAGAGTGACACTCCATTTCATCTCAGTGAGAAATACACACTGTTTTTGCTTACAGTTTTTCAATATCTACCTTTTCCGGAAGTCTTAGGAGGTTTACTAGCAGGATGGGATGCGTTAATGAAGACTTCTTTTCTGAACAGTCATAGGCCCGCGTTCAGGGTACGTGAGGTTAAAGACCTAAGGGGCATGTAAAAGGTGATGCTGAGGCTGAGGGGGAAAGGAGGGCGCGCGAGCAGCACGTGGAGGGAGCTTTACAAGGTTCTGCCTTCAGCTATCCGTACATGGCGGGCTCCTCACCAGCACAGCGCTGGAGTGTCACAACGCGTGATATTATGCTAATTAGGATGGTATTTCAAACCCTCCACTTTGTACAATTCATCTGTTTACGATAGTTTAATTAGTACGGCATGCAACAACCAGATGAGCCTCAAAACACTTTTAGCAGAAACGTAGACCATGCTTTACGAACATACGAGAAGCAGAGTTTTTGTTGAAATAGGAGGTGGGGGGGAGGGGCAAGTTATCTAGTTATCCGTTTTTGTTAAGATATGAGGGCATGCATACTGGATGCTATTCTAAGCAGGCCTGTTAGAACTGTCAGCCCTAGGGTGGTTTTACCCCGCATTTTATTCCCTTTCTGCCTCCATTTTTACCACCATCTTTTGTTGGACATAGGACTCTGGGTGCCTTACCGCTGCTGAACAGTGCTGAGGTGCAGGTGCTCTCTCCTACCAATATGGTTGCCATAGGCCCCTGCTACTGCGGAGTAGCCACTGTCATATCTGCGCGCTAGTAGTTGGGATCAGGCAGGGACATTATGATACTGTAACCCTGAGCGTCCCGCCTCTTGTCACCAGAGAAGCCACCACAGAGTCCCCAAAGCCTTCTGGAATCTTCCAACCCCTCAGGCTGGCACCAGAACTTGCCGCCTTTTTGTAGCGTCACCTGACTTAGGGGTATAAAGGTAAGGGAGGGAAAACATGACAGGCAGTTGGAGCACTACTGGACCTGGGGACCCTCCGCCGGAGTATAGGCTGCTGAGCTAGTGGGAAGCTACACTACTGGGGCTGACTGACCTGGGGTCTGCTGCCACAAGATAGCTGAGTGATCCTGCCGGCCTGCTGACCTTAGCCAGTGTGAGGGGATCCCAGGGTGCCAACTTCAGTGTGCCGGCTCAAGACTACCATCCTTCATCCTATTACTACCAACTCCCTCTGCAACTACACCCTGCAACCAACTCTTGGAAATCCTGCCTGTTCTACGCTGCCAGCGCCATGTCTGGGAAGCGCTGGGAACCCCCCAAGGTAAGCGCTGGGTCATCTAAGCGCTAGACTTTAAGAACTTGCCATCTGCTGCTAGTGCTGGGCTACCTAAGCGCTAGACTGGAAGAATCTGCTGCCCTCCCGCCAGGGCTGTGCTAATTAGGCGCTGCCCTGAAGGACTTTGCCTTGTCCTGTGAGCACTCAGGCTGTGCCCCCTTCTGCTGCTGGCGCTGCTGCTGGGTGTACTCAGGACCTGCTTGTGCCCTTATTACCAAGCGCTGTGCCTACCGAAGCGCTATATGCCCCAGATCACCGCTGCTGCTCAGGTAACTGTGGCTCCGCGCTGTGCCTGACGAAGTGCTGTTGGCCCAGATCACCGCCGCCACCCGGGGACCCGTCGGCAGGTGCTGAGCCTGTGGATGAGCGCAGACTGCCTGTGAATTCTGCCGCAGCCCCGAGTGCCAAGAGAGGAGGTGGCCCCGTGCTTGAATCACTGCCGCCGCCCAGGCGCTGAAGAGGAGAACGGCCGCACAACCAGGAATCCCGCTGAGGCCCCCGGAGTGAAGGGAGAGCCGCCGCAGTGTCTATGAGGGCCGCGCTAGAGGAGCGTTGCCAGGCGACTGGGGCGCTGGCCGCGTCATTGGCCGCGCCCCTCAAGAAGTCACGCTCCTATTGGTTCCCGCGCCTGAGCCCCCGAGAAGCTGTGACCTCATTGGTTCCCGGGCCCCGAAGTCCATAGGGAGGCCGGAGCTCGCCCAGGTCGGGAGGAGATGGCCCTGAGGAGGAGCACGGGAGCCCCTGACCTTCACCGGACAGAGCCGAGGACAAGGAGCTGCGTTAGGAGTATCGCCTCTTCCCCCCTTGAGCCAGGTAACATCCTGGGGGAGGGAGGTGAGTTCAATATCAGAAGCGGGGCTGCCGGGGAACAAGACATACGCGGAGTGGCAGCCCCGTGACCGCCCCAATATCGAGCAAGGTCTGGGCCAAGCAGAGGAGACGGTCCTTACCCCCAGGTCCCTACGTCCTCGACACCGTCATGGACAAGTGAGATGTAGCTATCTCACTGACAGAAAAAAGAACGAAGGAAAGCTGGACCTACCCTCCCCCCTCCCACTGGGAGTACATAAGGAGTACTGGTCCCAGCATTCCTCCTGTTCTTTTTTCTGTCATCCTGACAGTGTGTGGACGCGGCAGGAGCGGGGGCGCTCCTGCCTTGTTACTGGACTTAGTTGGTGGCTGCTGGTTCTTTCCTTGTGCCGGCGGCCCTTCGCTGATGGCCTCTCCCTCCCTGCCGGGCTTGGGGGGAGTGGCGCGGGCTTCATCGGATCCTTGGCCGCACGGCGGTGTAATACCGCGTTGGCTCTGTCATGGCCCGATGGCCGCCCCTCCTGGCCTGCCGGGCTTGCTAGGGGGCGCGGCCGAGGTGCTGCTCATCGATTGGTTGCAGCTCCTTCCCCTTCCGGGTTTGGTCCTGCCTGACTTCCGGTTTTTGAACGTGGGGACGGAAGTCAGGCGCCTCGAGGTTCCCGGCTGTGGGAGGCTCGTTTAAAATGAGTCGATGGGGTGAGTACCGCATAGCGGTTGTTTTCTCTTGAGTTTTGGCTGTATTTGGTGTACTACTCTGCGATGGGGAAGCGTTCTAGAAAACGTCATCACCGGGAGTGGTCTTCATCTTCCTCTTCCTCCACTGCTTCCAGGTCTCCTTCCCCTGCCAGGTCCAGGCGCCGTGATGCTGGTGGTGATGTGCATATTAAGCGCTTGATCAGGGAAACTTTGACCGAGATGGGTGATGTTGGGTCCCGTCGCAAGTGCCCTGCTCCTGTTTCTTCGGACTCTAGTGGCGATGAGTCTGCGTGGTTGGGGGACGGCGATTTGAAGGGCAAATATGTGGACAAAGACACTATGCTCAGTATTCTGAAGCATGTTAAGGAAAACATGGGGTTCCCTGACGAGGACGCGCCTAGTACCTCTAGGGGCCCTTTGTTGAGACAATTTCAGAGTGCTGCCACTGTCGATGTTCCAGTACATCCCTTCATTGAAGATGTTTTGAAGCGCGAGTGGGCTGATCCGGATCGCATATTGATTCCGCGATTCATGGCTCGGCTTTTTCCTCTGCAGGATATGGCTTCTGATCTGCCGGATTCTATTCCTATTGACTCCTTTGTGGCTAGTTTGGTGGGACGCACTTCCCTTGCTGAGGACGCGGTTCTGAAAGATCATGTTGACAAGAAAGCGGATGTTGCTCTCCGAAAGGTGTATTCTGGTTCCCACTTGGCCTTGCGGGCTGGCATCTATGGGACTTATGTTTCGCAGTCCCTGCTGTCTGACCTGAAGTCCCTCTACCAATCTATGGACAATGCCACGGACTGTTCGGGTTTGCTTGAGCAGATCGAGCGTCAGGTGGAGCTTCTGTCTGATGTCTCCTTTGACGTTGTGCGTGCTTCTGCTCTGTCCGGAGGGGCTTGTGTGGCTGCACGCCGCAGTCTTGTCCTTAAGGACTGGAAAACTGACTCTGCGCAGAAGGCATGCGCGTTGAGGTTGCCTTTTCAGGGTACTATGTTGTTTGGGGGGGAATTGGAGGCCAAATTGCACAAGCTATTTAAAGAGAAAAAGCATTCTTCTTCTTTTAAAGCCTCTGCTTCTGCTCCTGTCCCTTCTAAATCCAAATCTTTCTTTCGTCCTGCCTCTCGTAGACAGTTTGTGAGGGGCCAGGGTAGGTTTGCTTCTGGCCGTGGTCGGGACCGTAAGGCTAAGTCCCCTCCGCCTGCCAAGCCACGTTCCTGACTCTTTGGCGGTGGTTCCCGGGTTGTTGGTTGGAGGGCGGCTGCGCTTCTTCCTGGATGCCTGGGTTCAGTCTTGTTCCGACGTCTGGGTGTTGGAGATCATTCGCCAGGGTTATGCTCTGGAGTTTTCGGTTCCACCTCCAGACTCCGAAGTTCGGCCGACTCCCTGGCCTTCGAGTCATGTGAAGCGGTCTCATCTTTCTCAAGGGATTCTGGACCTTCTTCGGAAGGGTGCCATTCAAGAGGTTCCTCCGTCGGAGAGAGGGGTGGGCTTTTATTCCCTGATCTTTCTGGTTCCCAAAAATACGGGGGGTTTCCGCTTGGTTTTAGATCTGCGGGTTATGAACAAGTGGGTGACCAGGATTCCGTTTCGCATGGAGACTTTGCAAAGGGTGATTCCTTTGGTGCTTCTGGGTCACTTCATGTGTACCCTGGATCTTCAGGATGCATATTACCATGTGCCGATCCATCCGAGGTCCCGCAGGTTTCTGCGGTTTTGTGTAAAGGGGCATCATTATCAATTCATGGTGTTGCCCTTTGGTCTTCGGTCGGCGCCAAGGGTATTTACGAAGGTGGTGGCTCCTTTGGTTGCATGGCTTCATCTCCAAGGGGTGATGGTATACCCGTACTTGGACGACTGGTTGGTCCATGCTCCCTCTCGGGTCCTGTTGTTGGAGGCCCGGGAGGTGGTGTGCTCGGCGTTGCGGGCCCATGGTTTCCTGATCAACTTGCCCAAGTGTCAGCTGACGCCATCTCAGGACATGGTGTTCATTGGGGCCCGCTTCCGGTCGGATCTGAACCGTGTGTTCCTCCCCGAGTCTCGGGTTGTGACGTTGGTGTCCCTTGCCAGGCGTTTCAGGGTCGGGGGTGCCTTTCCGGTGCGCCTTTGTTTGCGTCTTATGGGTCTGATGGCAGCGACTGTTTTTACGGTGGCCTGGGCGCGTTTTCATCTGTGTCCCCTTTGGGTGTACCTCCTGTCTCTCTGGGATCCCCTGTCCCGCGATTTGGAGGTTCTGGTTCCTGTGTCTCTGGTGGTCCTCCCAGTTCTTCTATGGTGGTCTGTGCGGGGTCATCTGTCGTTGGGTCTGCCTCTGCAGTCTTCTCCTTCTCTGGTCTTGACGATGGATGCCAGCGCCTTGGGTTGGGGTGCGACCTTGGGGTCTCGCTCCCTTCAGGGTCGGTGGTCCCTCCTGGAGAGTCGCAGGTCATCCAACTGGAGAGAGCTCACGGCGGTGTCCCGGGCTGTGATGGGTTTTCGGGGACTGTTGCTCGATCGAAATGTGTTGGTGCGGTCCGACAATATGGTGACGGTGGCTTATCTGAATCATCAAGGGGGGATTCGTTCGGCCTCTTTGAATGCGGTGGTGGTTCCCCTATTTTGTTGGGTGGAGGGCCATCTGCTGTCTCTGACGGCGGTTCATCTTCGGGGAGTGGACAACTGTGTGGCGGATGTCCTGAGTCGGTGCTTTCTGGATTCTCTGGAGTTGTCTCTCACCCCGGTTGCGTTTCGGCTTGTGTGCGGGAGGTTTGGGCGTCCCTTTCTGGACCTCTTTGCCTCCCGGCACAATGCTCAGCTCCCTCGTTTCTGCTCCCGGTTTCTGCAGGAGGGTTGCTAGGGGGTGGATGCGCTGTCACTGCCGTGGCCGTCGCATCTCCTCTATGCATTTCCCCCTCTGGCTCTGATTCCCAGATTTCTGGCCCGTCTGTGTCAGGAAGATCGGGAGATGGTGGCGGTCCTGCCGTTTTGGCCTCGGAGGTCCTGGTTTCCGACGGTGCGTCTTTTGGCGGTTCAGGGTCCCTGGTTTCTTCCCCTGTCTCCATCTCCCCTGCGGTCTTCCCCGTCCCTGTCTCTTCTCCGGTTGAGGTTGTCAGTGTAGAAGTTGAGAGGCAGGGTTGGAGACCGCGCGGTTTCCCGGAGCATTTAGCGGTGGCTCTTCAGCGTTCCCGGAGGCCTTCTACCCTCAAAGCTTATGATCGGCATTGGGGTAATTTTGGTCGTTGGTGTTCGGCGTTGAGCATCTCCCCTTTGTTCTGTTCCTTGCAGGTTGTCCTTCAATTTTTGTGGGAGGGTTTCGAGAAAGGTTTGGCTGTGTCTACTCTGCGTGCCCAGTGGGCCGCTGTTCGGGCTTTTCGTTGCCCGTGGGGGAATCTTTCGGATATTGAGGACTTGGTCTCTCGTCTTCTCCGCAGTTTTAGTATTTCTCGGCCTGTGCCTCGTCCTTCTTTTCCCCTGTGGGATTTGCCTTTGGTCCTTCGGGTTTTGATCAATCCTCCTTTTGAGCCTTTGGATGAGGTGGATTTGAAGTTTCTCACTCTCAAGGTGGTTTTTCTGGTGGCTGTCACCTCTGCTCGTCGTCTTGGGGACTTGGGGGCCTTGATGGCGCGTGCTCCTTTTCTGTCCTTCACGGAGGGTGGGGTGGTGCTCCGCCTTGATTCTTCTTTTGTGCCAAAGGTTTCTTCGCAATTTCACAGGTGCCAGGAGTTGGTGTTGCCTGCCCTGGGTGTTGTTTTGGATTCTCCTGGTGGTCCCCAGTGGTCCTTGTTGGATGTGTGCAGGGCTTTGCGCATTTATCTTGCCCGCACGGCGGTGTTTCGCAAGTCGGACTCCCTTTTTGTCTCCTCTGGGGCGGCTTCGCTTGGGGGTAAGGCTTCTTCTGGGTCGATCGGCCGTTGGCTGAAGCAAGTCATTTCCTTGGCCTACTCTCTGTCTGGGTCTCCTCCTCCTTTGGGGGTTCAGGGTCGTTCTACGAGAGGGGTGGCTGCATCTTGGGCAGAGGTTCGGGGTGTTCCTCTCTCTGAGATTTGTAGAGCTGCCACGTGGGCCTCTTCTAATACTTTCACCAGGCATTATCGGCTCCTCAATCTGTTGGGGGATGATGGAGGTTTTGCATTGGGGGTGTTGGGGCTCTGTTCGCTCCTGATGTTTTTTTCTTCTTTATTTCCAATAAATCTCTGGGTTTGTTTGCTATCCTGGTGGTTTGTTGTGTTTTCTGGTATGAATGCCAGTGTTTGCTTTGGTATTTCTCACTTGTCCATGACGGTGTCGAGGACGTAGGGACCTGGGGGTGATGTCCTATTACTTACCGGTAATCTTCATTACTCCTGGTCCCGTAGTCCTCGACACCGTCATGACTTCCCTCCCTCCCTCCCTGTCTGCCGGCCTTCATTGGGGCTTGGTATTTCAGGAGGAATGCTGGGACTAGTACTCCTTATGTACTCCCAGTGGGAGGGGGGAGGGTAGGTCCAGCATTCCTTTGTTCTTTTTTCTGTCAGTGAGATAGTTACATCTCACTTGTCCATGACGGTGTCGAGGACTACGGGACCAGGAGTAATGAAGATTACCGGTAAGTAATAGGACATTAACTCCCTGCTGGCCAGAACTGTCACTGTGTGCTCCAGCTTCAACCCGCAAAGGGGCACAGGCCCACCAACCCCGCAGAGGCGGCCCCAGGGGCCTGAGACTTACTCCAACCCCACACCACACGAGTAATCACTATCCGGGGCCTGTCCCTAACAGGAGTGACTTCCTTGAGCCTGCATAGAGCTGAGACCAGCCATAGAATGTTTACCTGTATTTCCCAGATGTTAGAAAATGTTCACTTGCCTTGAATCTGTGCATAGGAAGTGTTGCCCTTATTGGAGATGTGCAAAAGAGATGTTGCCTTTATTGATGTTTGCATAAGGAATGTTGCCTATGTTGACCCTGAATATGAGAAGTGTTACTGACAGTGAACACATGTACCAGAAATATTATCTGTAATTACCTGCAGTTGGAGAAACCGTCTATTCTGCACCCCGTGCGAGTTTTGCAATTTCTAATCCTGACCAAAGAGAGATAAAAATACTTGTTTTTGCCAATGAACCTGGAGTGGTGTCATTTCATTGCATGTACATTACTGGGTCAGTGTGTGTGTGTGCTGCACAACTACTTAACACATAGCTCCCGGAGTGCCTTCCCGCCTCACGCCAAGCTACTGCGTCGGAGTTGGTGGTCCCTGGGACCTTCCGGGTCTAACAAGGCCCTTATATTTTACTTGGGTACTTGGAAGCACCAAATTTCAAATACAACAAGAAAGGAGAAGGCGCACGGCCGTAAAAGTAACGTGGCCGCGTGAAAATACTGGCTCACTCAGAACATCAAAGCGGCCGCGAAAGTGAAAGTGATCGCGATCAAGCGCGGTGAGCGATGCGCTTAATGAGCATGACGAGGAAAGCCATATGGCGCCTCTGCTCGTAAGCACGCGCCCGCGCACATGCACAGGGGCTGTAGGCTGGCCATGGTAGCATTTTTTGAAGCCCTTACTAAAAGTCTCGCCAGACCAGCGCATGCGCTGGCTAGGTGACACCTAAAAAGTACTGTTCACTGCTAGTGATCTCTACACGATATGCTGCCACCACCGCGTTTGTGCTACTTAACTCCTGATGAAGGCAGTATCCTTTCATCACCATGAGGGTAGCACTTTGGGTGCCCTTCCCAGGGCAACAAGACCACAATCTGTGAGACAGACGTATGTCATGCTGCACAAGCATGATCTGTGTTTGCCCATGACTAAAAAAACACAGCATCAGAGATCCAGATATTGTTGCAGTTGAGGCACTCGGCATGGGTGCACGTCCGTCACCACGCGAGGGACATTTACGTCCCAAGGTTGTTGATTTTTTTTCTCTAGTAAATTCCAATATCTGAGAGTAGGACCACTTTTCTATAAGTTCGGCCAAGAAGCATCGATATTTGACATCTCATTTTCATCTAGGCATTGCTTCTTAAGAAAAGGCTTAATGAAAGAACATCTGAATTCATTTGGGATATATTACTCATAGTAAATGACTCATAGTAAGTGGGACATTGGCTATTATGTTCGCAGATTGTGTCATCTGTGTAGTAGATAAAATATCTTTGAAAATTGCCAGGAGCACGGTCAGCTGGTGAATCAGCTTTTACGGAATGTGATAGTTCTTGAAAGGATTCAACTGACATTGTGATAAGGCCCCTAAGGTGGTGCTTTCTTTTTCAAAGTTCATTGGTCTGTTTGTGAGTGTGGCATGTTTGTTGGTATCTTTTAGCCGAGGGGGGTGACTTTGGACATTCCCATGAAATGAGAAGCTAAAGCATCACATAGCGTTTGAGAGGGAATTGTTTAATTTAATGAGGCTGTTTGGTTATTATATTCTTATATTCTACCTCTAGCATTTCTTTATTTATTTTCTAATAGTTGCACAGTAGATATCTAGTTGACAGGGGGATCAATTCCTTCTACCAACTTCTATTTTTCTCCATTTGTGTTGATTGCTTTATTGGTGTCTTTGAGTTAATGGAGCAACTTGGCGAACAATTTGATAGTCTAAGTGTGAGTCAAGTATCGATGATTTTTTCTGCGGAATGGCTGTGAAATTAATTTTAGAGCCCGACAATTAATTTTTGAATGATTGTTAATGAGTGTCTCAAGAGCAGGGCTTTAGCTGGTCAGAAGAGTTTACGCAGAGTTCAGATTCAAATTCTTTCAGGCACTGGACTGCCTTTTAAGAGTTGTGATATTTTAGAATGGTGATGTTGTGATGCTGAAATCAATGGCATGGTGGTTGCCAGTGTTATAGAAGGATCCCTTTCAGTGTGTATTCAACAGAATCCTAAGTAGGGTCCGCTTTTTGAGGCTTCTATAAAAAAGCACTTAAGACAATGAAATGTGGGTGATAAAAGGTGAGATTAGAAACAAACTACAGACACTGTTTAAGTGTTCTAAGTGTTTAAAGTGAGGTGGGGGTGGGTGATTTTTGACTGGGAAATATTTTAAGTCCCATAAGTGTGAGGTGCCAAGGGACACTTTACGCACAATTGTGAGCCCTCCTGCCATTTTATGCAGAAGCTTTCTCATGGTCATTCAATGCCCTGGATTCCTTGCTTTGTGAAAGGTGGAGCATCGTCATCAGGTAGACAAGGATGGGTTCTAAATAACCAGCGTTGCTGGTTGTCTGTGTTTAGGTAGCTTTTGTAGTATCTGGTTTTTGACATAGATCTTGCATTGATAAGCACAAATGTTTGGTCTTTTGGCCCTACTGATGGGTCTATAATGTTTGCTCTCAGGGATTGTAGCTGGTGTACTTGCTTTCATGATGTCCTATAGTAAAATAAATTCTTCTTCCTGGTTGCCGCTCTCAGCTATGCCAGGACGGCATGCCAGCTGCCATCCTTTTGTTGGATCAGGTGGTGTCATTGATTTTTGTCAGCGCCTTGATGGAACGCCTGCTAACCTGATGATTGTATTGTGAGGTGATTCAAGATTTGGATATGTCAGGCTGATATGCCAGCTGCCATGTTTATATTGGCTGCTGTAATAGATTAATTTTAGGAACATCGTGATGTATTGCTCTGCAAAGACAGGGTGTTGGCTGGCAGGCTTGTGAAATAGTCATGGAGGAAGGTAGCCGATCTGATGAAAGTCAAGCAAAGTGATTTTGAGTAAGCTGCCACATCATTTAAATTACTTGGATACCCACATAAACAGACCCTCAACACAGATGCCTTACAATATCCTTCTCAGTGGGTGTTGTGCCCAGCATCTCTATAGATTAAATCTTGGGATAGAGGATATCTGCTTTCCCTTGGGGTTGACCAGATAGTGGATGTCACTTTCCCATTTACTCCGATGCGTGAGTATCCCATGCATAACCCTCGGAGCGACGTCTGAGTAGCACACCGGAAGACGCGGCCATGACCGTCCTCAGCTCTTTAAGGTATAAAAATACTGCTTCTCATGGACCCTCTGGAAGGACTGGAAACACCTGGAATTCTCTATCTTCTAATGCCACCCTTTTCGAAAAACGTTTGCTTCCAACACTTCAGGCCTACAGCACTTGCATCTCATGAGACACAAAACGAATGAATACTCATGGTATTAGTCTGGCAACCCTTTAAGAAAATAACCCAAAGGAGCGGTTATAACAAGTCTCCGATATATTTTAATTAATTCACTGTCACCCGTTTAAACTTTTTCTGAGTAGTTGATTTATCTTTAATGACTTACAAAATGGAAAACAAATGTAAATCAGCTAACTGGATTTTCTGAAATAAAGATGATTAAGAAAAAGAGATTCTGTATTTGAGATGTATATGAGGTAGCAGATGAAAGTCCTCTCGACTAAGACACGACCGCAGATTAATGCCACGTCTGATGTGATATCATTTGCTTTACTTATCCCGCCTCTGATACCCGACTGTAGACTAGCAAAGACCATTGCACTATTTCTTTTTATTTATAAAATAACATTTAATAAACATGTAAGCGGGGCTTGTGCGTTCAGTTGTGTCAGTGCGCGGGACTATGGTGAAAAAATAAATGTTTCATATTTGGAAATGTTCTTGTGTATTTAGGTATTAACCATTTTAAGTGTATTTTACATATTTTTGTTATTATGCGCTGCGCCAGTGCACCAGTATGTGCCCCTCGTTTTCAACAAACATGTCCTTTGTCGTCCATTAAATAACGGCGATGCACAGCTCTGGATGCAATGGTCTCTGCCTGACCCTTGTGGGCTCAGCCCTGCGCACGGCACGCTGCACGACCGCAGGTGGGCGGCGCGTGGGTCTGCCCTGGCACAGCCATTGTTTCCTGTTATTTCGAGGCGAGACGAACGAGCTGCATGGACGTTCTATTTTCGTTTGCAAACCACCATTTTCTGGTTCTCGCTTGGCGCGCTGCATTGCTGTTTGTGCAGGCTCTGCGCCAGGGCTGGCACTTCAGAGCGGAGCGGGCAGAGAGCTCCTTGCAGGGCTAATGAAAGGTGTTAGAAAGACGAGGCTGTGTCACTGTGGTTAATAAAGTGCTGAGGTGACGCTTCCGCCCAAGCAGGGCGCTGCAAATGCTAGAACGTGGCAGCTTGCATCAGCCAGCAAATCCGCTGGACGTGAATTCAGTGGGAGGCAATGCCTGCCTGTAATAGGGCTGTAAGTTAAAAAAAACACACACATATCGACTGAAGTCATAAGAATGGGCAGTTTGTGTTTAGTTTACTTTTTTATACAGCGTTTAAATCACAAAACATCAAGCTAGCATCAATAAGTGGTCGTGCTTAGCTATGTGTGTCTGGATGGGGTCTGTATTCATCACCACTTGACACTCTTTTGAGTAGCTGTGCGCTATATAAATCTCGTATCATCACCAGTCCCCTGCAAAAGAGACATGTTTTTCGAAGTTTTCAGAGCCTATGGCCTGGGAGAGGACTAAACTATGAGACCGAGTTGACTAAATTACATGGAGTAATGAAGCACATTTTGTGGTAGCATTACTTCATTATTTTGTCATGTTTACACATGGTAACTGGCATAAGGTTTCACCTTATAAGTAGCAGTTTAAAATCCAAATACAGCAGTAAGCAGCTGATAGACTACAAAGACACCAGTTGGGAAGGGCCTTTCACTGCACTGGAAAAAGTGTCGCCATATTTTTAGTAGATTTTGATCCATCTGAGCTAGAAACACATATTTGTTGGTTAAAATCAGCAGATGTTGGACTATGTGGAAAATGTGTCAAGTCCATACTTGTGTAGAAAACGCTGCAGCCACAGAATTGCATTATTTCAGAAGCCATGCTTATGACTCTCTCTCACAGGATTTCATTCTGCCAAGGTGTACTAAGACCTTTTTCTCTAGAATCTATGTACCGTTGAGTAAATTATTGACAACTCTTTAATTTAAAATCAATACTGCTGGGTGTACAGGGTATACTGGCGCTCATATAGGTATTACACCCAATTAGAAAGAGAATTACTAGCTACAGGTGCATCCAAAATGGAGGGAAGAGAACACCCTACTTCCCTGAACTCAATCCACTGGTTGAATAACACTTTAACAATACTTTTGGAGCACACAAACACTTCTATAGTTCAATTATATTCATTTAGAGATAAAATCCACAAAATTCAGTTGGGCTCTTGTTATTTTCTTCTTTAATGTCAATAGAATCCAATCCCATATGCCAACGCGTTTTGCCATGGTAGGGATAACCTACGGCTTCCTCAGGGCCGGAAATGATACAAAGTAAGCATTTACAATCCATCCTATATCACTTCACGATTCAAATTTTGCCTTATTTATTTAGCATCAATGAGCATTAGATGCTAATAACCATATATGGGTGAGCGAGGCGAAGTTGTGATTTGTAGTCGATAATTATTTACTTTTCTCGCTAGGAGACGGGAGGAAGAGGGACGACGGTTTGGCGTACCACGAGGCATTATTGTGCACTGAAATATAAACGGTAGGGATGCGCCAAATCTTTTAGTTGTAAATACAATTGCACAGAATACTGCTTTTCGCTTAAAGGAGAGGGCAGTTTCTGAATGAATGTTGTTTTATATTGATATTCCAGATTTTGAATAATATTCACAAGTGGATGTGAGAATACAGTGTTGGTTTCCGTTGAGAATACCATATAGTGGACTTGGGATTAATTAGCGTTGAAATTATTACTCTTGGAAGGTAAGGATATGCTAATTGGCAGCCTGATGGGCATTCTTTTCTTTTCGGGCTAGAGAAGCTTATAATATATGACTCTAAATGAAACGTTACTTGTCTGTTTAGATTTGAGGCGTGTTCATATCACGAAAATAAGGAAAAAAATCTTTTGGATATAGGACGGATAAATATTGCCAATGAGGTAGGAGTTCTAGTTGGTCATAGAGGTTATTAATCAAGTAATTGCATTGATAAACTTTTGCCTCGTGTGCTCTGGAATAACAAGAGATTTTATTCTGCTCTGGTTTAATAGAAACACATTGAGGAATTTGAAGGTACCGACGTCATATGACGTGTTCTTATCTATTATTCACGTGGGCTATATAGTTATAAAAACACTCTGGTTGAATCAAGGGGCCTAACAAATTTGATCACCATATCACAGTCAACTGGATGTAAGAAATAAGTGAATTGTTAAACTTGAAGGTACATGTTAAGTGTGGATTTAAATCATGTGTACAAATGAGAAAAGCATGTGTACGATTAAGAAAAAGTACAGTGATATTAACTTTGGTTTGTGTAGAAACTTACTGCACTGATTGTAGACTTGAATAGTCCTTTGCACGAGGTTGTCAAAAAATGGGCTCAATGGTACTTAAGTGAAGTGATATAGGATGGATTGTAAATGCTTACTTTGTATCATTTCCAGCCCTGAGGAAGCCGTAGGTTATCCCTACCACTGCGAAACTCGTTGGCATATGGGATTGGATTCTATTGACATTAAAGAAGAGAATAACAAGAGCCCAACTGAATTTTGTGGATGTTATCTCTAAATGAATATAATTGAACTATAGAAGTGTTTGTGTACTCCAAAAGTATTGTTAAACTCTTTAATTTATTCAAGTTCCTAGAAACAATTCAGTTTTGTGGCATGCAATATGTAAATAATTTAGTGTTGGTAGTTTGGGGACAGATCTGATTAATATTGTGCATTACATGGCTGCCATAGCGTTTTGGGTTTAGTGGGAGGAGATGGGTTGTAGATCTGCTATTTCTTTTTTGCTTGATATTGTCTTATTTTTATCTAGGTAGAGACGTGAGGCACTTTAACCATGCAATACAGTGTGGATTGTACGGTTTCACAGCCTCCTATCTGTAATAGTAAATGGATGTGGCATAACGGCCAAAGCTGCCGACTTCGGAGCTTGGGAACCAGGTCCGAGCCTCTGCGTCATTGACTCAACATCGTGTGATTCTGGGCAAATCATTTCATCTCCCTGTGTCTACAAAAATGAATGTGTCCCTGTGTAACATAACTAGGGCTCATGTAAACCACTCCAATTCCTGCTACATAAAACTTCAAAAAACAAAAGAAAAAAATACACTTTGGACCTTGAATTTTCCATTCAAATGTTCCAACTTAAAACTCTACAGCATTGGGGAGTGCAGCTCAGGAGCGATGATGCGGGTGGCCATGTGGGGAAGGCCCCGCTATACTTTCTGATAGCCCGCACAGGAGTAGCCAGTGACGATCCACAGAGAGAAGCAATACTTGGGGGTCCATATGGATAAGTGAGAGAAAATCTAGGGATGTGCAGAAGGAAGGGTAATGAAGGCCCAATACCTGAGTGTATGGAAAGAAGAAGAACAGCTAGCGGTGAGCTGCGGGTATGGGGGGATGGTGATGGGGACAGAGAGGAACAATGATCGCTGGTAACCCATACCCATGGAAATCCCATCCTATGCACGTTGGTGCCAGGGTAGCAAGTATAAGGAACTGACAGTATCAATAAATAGGTAAATATTGACTCATCCTAAAGCCTAAAAAATGTAAAAGTCAAGAATATGCAAAATTGTGTGTAGACTGTTAAATTGCGTGTAATTTGCTCGCCATCGCAGGTCTGTAGTGCTTTATTTTTTGGAATAAAAGTTGGCATGCTCTGCAAAGACTTGTGCAAGCTGAAAGTGTGCTTTCCCTCCTGTTTCTGTCATCCCATAAAAATCCCTTCCAAGTCATGCATTTTCCAGCTGTTGTCTCGATGACTCAATGGCAAAAGATACTTTTGCTTCTTTCAAACTGTTTGAACATAAAATTCGTTTTTACCTAATATATTTTCCAGGTCACATTCGAGCATAAATGTATAAACAGTTTTTTCTGGAACTCCCTGGGACACTCAACTTACTCTGTGAAGTTCACCTGTGTAAAGTTCATGGGGTACCCAAATTCATACAGCAAGTTGAAGCTTACGAGCAGTGTGCTGAATACTGATGATGAGTTTGAGGTCGGTGGAGGAGATACATGCTTTTGAGGTTGGCGGTGAACTGCAACAGAGATGCACGGGCAACAATGAATTGTGGGCAGGAGTGCTTGGAAGTCAGCATATAGGTGCATAGGTGCAAAAGGGATAGGGAAGCGATGCTTTGGATAAAGAGACATGAAAAGGAATGCATTATGTGCCAATCAACCCATCAATATGGATTTGTAAAGCGTGGCTAATCACCCAACAGGGTTGCCATGCACTTGCAGGTCCTGGAGGCTACTTGGAACAGCTAGGCCTTGATGGGAAAGCAAGGAGAAAACAGTGAAATTGGGGGAAAGAGAGAAGAAGGCACTCAAAAAACAAGGGAAAAAGCAAGGAGAAGGGAGTGACAATTAGGGAAAAGCAAGAAGAAGGCGATCAAAAAATGGGAAAGCAAGTAGAATGCAGTGAAAGCAAGGGAAAAACAAGGAGAAGGTACTCATAAAACAGGGGAAGAAACAAGGAGAAAGCAGTGAGAAGCAGGGAAAAGCAGGGAGAAGGCCCCTCAAAATGTGGGAGAAAAGCAAGGAGAAGACAGGAGCAAGAGCGATGCAGGAGGCCTGGGATAGCGGGGCCTGGGGCATGTACTAGACGTACTAGATGTACTAGAAGATGGCAGAAAAACATTAAAAATGCTGATTGGATGCACGGTGAACACTGCAGAGATACAAATAAATACAAGTACAGCAGCAAACGTTCTAAGAAAGCCACGATTTAGACAAGGATGCATGGAAAGCATTTTGGTATGGACAGAAGGCAGTGGACGCATGTACCAATACATGACACAACACGAGAAAAGCCTGCTCGAAGAAATGCACGAGGGTCAAAGTAAAACAACAAACAAACATTTTTTGCTTCAGAAATATGTGATAAATTCACATTTGATAGGTTAGGAAATAGCATTGAGACCGGTATACATCCAAATCATAGTGAACGTCGACTCCCAGCCCTGTTGTCAAGGTGCTATGTACAGACCCTGTTTTGTCTTTCAGGCAACTGGATGGGGGGTGTCAAGGCTAATGAAAAAGAGCAGCATTATTCCCAAGAGCCAAAACGTACTGAGAACAGCACTAAATTACGCTTTTATGCTGTACCAACTTGCACTAAAAATGTTGTAATCCCTGAAAGATCCGTGAACTGTGCATTCGCTATCTGGCTTGGGCTCAGCGATGCAGTCTGTGGGTGGGGTGCTGAATACCTCTAGAAGTGCCTACGAGATTCATTTCTGATGATTCCGCCCAGGGCTCCACTGGGAACCAGAAGCACCCCTCGCACAGTGATGTAACAAAGGCCCCCGCACCCCCTGCAGTGCGGGGGGGAACTCCAGGGCGCCCCCTCAGCACAGTAACCTGGCGTGGTGGGTCTGGAGTGAGCTCAGAGGGGGGCCCTCCATGTACTTTGCAGGGGGGCCCCCTCAACTTTCGTTTCTGTCCTGGTAGAAACATTCAAGACAACTGGCTCCCTTCCACCTCTCTCTCTGGTAGTGTTGGGACGATGTGCAGAGGTGGGGGTGCTGGCAACAATGTTACATCAAGGAAATCATAGAGATAGTGAGAAATCCACGCGTCACACAAAGAGAAGGTATAGCACACGAGCTTCACCCATTCAACATGAGAGCGGTCAACGTGGAGCATTTTGGAGCACACTGTCCCAAAAATGTCACTAATGCATGGTGTGGTAGCACTCTGTCATGTACAAACAGTATATTTTCCATTGAAATGGGCACTAAATATACACAGACGTACCATTTTACTGATAAATTATACAAAGCACAAGTGATGATGTGTGGACAGCAGGTTTCAGCGAATATTTATCATTTGCGCATTACCAAGTAAAGGGTCTTGATTTGATCCTTCTAAAATCTTTGGGTTCATCACAACATTTCATGTTCCTCATTTGTAATGTCCTTGCTGCTGGTATATTTTGAACTATTTGTACAGCTAACTTACAGGTATTTAAATGTTGTTGGGTGTTAGAAAAAAAATGCCGACATACAGCCTTTCCTTTCCCACTCGTTGTACCATGGCTTACCACAGCAAGATTGTCACATAGTTCACTTTACAAAATTCTCTCACTTTGCAATCAGAGAAAGAAAAGTAAACACCAATATTCCTTTTAAAAGAATAAGCAGCAATTTGTCAGAGCCTGACATTTGACTCGTCCTTGAACTCATTGCAAATGGACAAGATATAAACAAACTTGAAAGGCATCTTTATTGCTCACTCATCAACATGTTCATTTTGGGGGTGCTACAGCACCCCACACACCAGTACTTCCAGCGCCTATGACTCTCTCTCTCGATCTCCACCCATCAGTTCTCTGTAAGAAAGTGATAGGGTGCAAGAGGCAGACATGGGCCTTGAAATTCCGTCTTGCAATGAAAAACCAGCCCCTCCCGCCAAGAGCCAGATGGGATAGTCCGACCCTGTATTCACTTAAACATTAAAATCCCATTCCACATGCATATGATAAGGGAGGTGTGTGACTCTGGGGTGCCATAAAGCCATCTATGGTCCAGAGGTTACCTTGTACAAATCGTGTAATCCAGCATTTGTGGACCAATTTTAATGTGTGTTGAATGATGAATAGGGCTCCAAAAATAGATGTCACAGAACCATCTGATCACCCTACGAATGTGACATGCAAACCATACCCAGAACACAGTTGTCTAGTGACTCCGGCGAACTAGGAGGAGGTGTCTGTTTATAATTCAACTCCAAGAATACCAAAACCAGTCTGGGAGTTGCTTGTGTTTCTGTCTGTAGCAAGGCTGACCTGGTATGCTGGGCTAGACCTTTCCTATTAGCACGGATTTGCATACGAATGGTGCATGTCTATAGAGGCACAGTGAGCAGAAAACGATGGACTGGAATGCAGCCGTTCCTATTATTCGAGGAAAGCCACTACACTGGAAGCATGGTTATGCCAGAATATTTGGCTTTTTGGTGCATTACTTTTATGTAGGGATACATTTTTGTGAAAATAGGAATATGCATGGCTAAGTTGCCCATCTGGCTTCATGTCCACTAGCCATGGGCATTCATTTCTAAGCTACTGTCATTTGGTAGTTGCTGATCAAAATGTTCTGACTACAACCCCACTGTCCGGCCCTCAGAAGAATCTCTTGCGTAAGTGAAGGCCTGGCACCAAGCGCTGTAGAGTAACCGGGCAGCCGGATACATGGCACAATGTTACGAGTGGTGCCAAATAAAATGTTTGCTCCTCTCAGCTTCCTGAAAGTCAAACATTGCGATTCCCTTTCCTTCCCGCGCGTGTTTATTTAGGCAGACCTGATCCTGGCCATGCTTCGTTTAATTCCTGATCAGTCATGGACACCGGCAGCAGGCTTAGGTGTGTGAGATTACATGAAGAGATGTCTGTGGTGAGAACAATGCACCCACCTGGCACCTACACCCTGCCCCGTCCAACGCCTGACTCAGCAGAAGGTGCTCACCGGTGGGTACCGCAGCCTCCTGCTCGCTGGATGCCGGACGCCTGCCGGGACAGCTCTCATGTGAGATCTAGGAATCTGAATCTGTTCCATGTCAGATTTGGACAAATCATCTAGTCCGGATGTTTTGTTTTTCGAAATCTGTGACTTGCAACAACGCATTTGTTTTAGAAAGAGGTGTAAGCACTTTCATTAAAAAAAGTAATAGATAAGCTACTCACACCTGACATGGGTCTGTTTTGGATTCTCGAGACTGAGGTCTATTGCGCCTTGAGGTCAGGACTCTTACAGCCTAGCAGCTGATGGTCATGGGCATGAGCACAGAAGGCTTCATCAGTGGGTAACCTGGACAATTACTTAGAGCAGCAGGCCTACCCAACTTCAATTTTACACAGATGCACTGCTATGTTTGGAGTAAAGGTAAAGAAAGCACAAACAAGTACAGGCAGAATAGCTCGGGCGAAAGAATACTTGAGTTAAACAAACAAAAATTAAACATAAGTAAGCATAACTCCTATTCTATCTGGGCCACCTTAAACCTCATTTGTTCTGACCAATGGAATCGCCAGTAGCCACATCACGCTCTGAATTGAGTATTCTCTTAATTTAAAGATGTATATGAAGACAATTCTGGACAAATTATCTTGGTAAAAGATGCACTGGACAGCTTGACCCCTCGGAGTAAGCAGCACTGAGTATGGACTGACTTTCTTTTCAGAGGACTGCAATATTGCAAAGAAAGAGGAGCCCTTGGAATATGAGAGAAGCTTGTGGTCACGAGAGAGAAAACTGTGGTCCTGCAAAGGAAGTCTTTGGTGATGTAAAATCATGGCCATGCAAAGCCCTTATTGATGTAAGAGGCGCTTGTGCTAATGCGAGAGGGGCCGGTGGTCATGGGAAGGAAGATTGCAGCCATGTGAGGGAAACCTGCAGTAATATGAGGGAAGCCTGTGGTAATGGGAGGTGAGCCTGCAGTCATGCAAGAGAATCCTCTGTTAAAGTGAGGGGAAGCTTGCAGTAATGTGAGGGAAATCAGTGGTAATCTGAAAGAAGCCTGTTGTAATTGGTGGGGGGCCTGCAGTCATGCAAGACAAGCCTCTGGTAATGTGAGGGAAGCCTGTGGTAATGGGAGGTGAGCCTGCAGTCATGCAAGAGAATCCTCTGTTAAAGTGAGGGGAAGCTTGCAGTAATATGAGGGAAATCAGTGGTAATGTGAAAGAAGCCTGCTGTAATTGGAGGGGGGCCTGCAGTCATGCAAGAAAATCCTCTGGTAATGTGAGAGAAGCCTGCAGTCATGGGAGGGAGGTCTGTGGTAATATGAGGGAAGCCTGCAGTAATGTGAGGGAAGTCTGTGGTAATGTGAGGGAAGTCTGTGGTAATGTGAAGGGAGCCTGCGGTCATGGGAAGGAAGCCTGCAATCATGCAAGAGAAGCCTCTGATATTGTGAGGGAAAGTCTGCAGTAATGAGAGGAAAGTCTGTGGGAATGTGAGGGAAGTCTGTGGCAATGTGAGGGAGTCCTGCAGTAAAAGGAAGGAAGCCTGCAGTCACGCAAGAGAAGCCTCTGATAATGTGAGAGGGAACCTGCAGTTATGTAAGGGAAGTATGGTGTTGGGGGCGGGAAGCTTGCAGTAATGTGAGGGAAGCCTGTGGTAATGTGAGGGGAAGCCTGTAGTAATGTGAAGGAAGTCTGTAGTAATGTGAGGGAATCCTGCAGTAAAAGGAAGGAAGCCTGCAGTCATGCAAGAGAAGCCTCTGATAATGTGAGAGGGAACCTGCAGTTATGTAAGAGAAGTCTGCGGTTGTGGGAGGGAAGACTGCAGTAATGTGAGGGAAGTCTGTGGTAATGTGAGGGGAAGCCTGTAGTAATGCGAGGGGAAATCTGTGGTAATGTGAGGGAATCCTGCAGTAAAAGGAAGGAAGCCTGCAGTCATGCAAGAGTAGCATCTGATAATGTGAGGAACAGCCTTCAGGAATGTGAGGGAAGTCTGTGGTTATGTGAGGGAAGTCTGGAGTTGTGTGAGATAAGTCTGTGGTTATGTGAGGGAAGTCTGTGGTAATGTGAGGAAAGAATGCAGTAATGGGAGGGAAACCTGCAGTCATGCAAGGGAAGCCTCAGATAATGTGAGGGAAACCCTGAAGTAATGTGAGTGAAGTCCGTGGTAATGTGACAAAGGCTGCAGCAATGACAGAAGCCTGCGTAATGGGAGGCAAGATTGTGTTTAGGCAAGGGAAACCTGTGATAAGTGAGGGACGTTTGCAGAGATGTGAGGGAGCTTGTGGCAATGTGAGGGAATCCTGAGGTTATGTGAGGGAAGTCTGGAGTTATGTGAGGGACGTCTGTGTTTGTGGGAGGGAAGCCTGCAGTCATGCAAGAGAAACCTCTGGTAATGTGAGGGGAAGCTTGCAGCCATGTGAGGGAAGCCTGCTGTGATGTAAAGGAAGCCTGCAGCAATGTGCGGGAAGCATGTGGTAAGTGAGGGAAGTTTGCAGAGCTGTGAGGGAGCTTGTGGCAATGTGAAGGAAGCCTGCGGTGATGTGAGGGAAGCTTGCAGAGGTGTGATCGAAGCCTGCAGCCAATGTGAGTGAAGCCTGCGGTAATGTGACTGGCACCTGAGTCAATGTGAGGGAAGCATGCAATAGTAATGTGATGCCACAGCTCATTCGCCCGGGCTCATTACAGTGCACAATGTATTCAGCTCAGTGAATAATGGCTCTGGATAGACACAATGCCCCACGAAACAGGACAATCCGGTTTGCTAATGGGTTCTGGCTCACAAGGTAAACTCTGAACCCTTTCACACACTGCTGGGTCCGAGTCAAGCGGCGTCCTCCTTACAAGCCATCGTGTATGGTCTTGCTTAACGTTCCCGGCCAGTATTCATTCAATAATTACTTAACGCTGCATTCTCATCCAGCCGGAACCTGTCTAACCGGAATAACCGATAGGACATACCCACTGGGATACGAAACAGACAGCCAGTATAAAGCCTTGGCTCCGGCTACCTTTTGCAATCGTGTTCTGCGTGTGGGACTCAGAATCTCCCATTATGGGAGGCAACACTACACCAAGCGCAGCGCCAATGGAACAAAAGCACCACAACCGGCCAGACGTCTGCCACTGGCTCATCACTGCTCTTAGGAATGTGAACACATCCACCCCCTCTTTCACCCTCTGGACTGTTTGCCTGCTGCATTTGCACAGCTTCTGCAGCTCGGGGTTCACATGATGAGGCATCGCTAGATTTTGCTTATGACATTATTTTCTGTCCCAAAACTGGTGCAGCAAACTGGTAGTTGCTTACAGGATCATGCGCTGTGGTAAAGTGCGCGAATAGATGCGATTGCGCAGAGGCATCCGCCATTTTGAAGTGGTCAGTGTCATGTGACTATGCAGATAAGAAAAGGAGGGTTTTTACATGCCTTCGGAAATTCTAGGTGATTGTCACATCTTCTTTTTGTGAGACTCGAGTTCCTGTTTGAGACATTTTGAAGGTAAGCGTGGAAAAGAGCAGGACCAGCCTAGAGTGGACGATCGTCAGTAGTAGTAGGTGTGATGTTGATGGCAAAGGAAAAGTAGTTATCAGGACTCACTGTTAAGATGAACAGTGCCAGGGAACCATTAGGTTTCGTTAAAAGACCCCTCACACACCAACCTGGCTGGTGTCATGCTTCAATTAATCAATCAATCAGGGGTTTATAAAGCGCACTACTCTCCCATGAGGGTCTCAAGGCGCTGGGGGTGAGAGGGGGGCGCAGCTCTGGTTCAGTCGAAGAACCAGATATTAAGGTTCTTCCTGAAGGTGTGGAGGCTGGGGGACTGTCTGATGTTGACAGGAAGCTCGTTCCAGGCCTTGGCTGCGACGTAGGAGAAAGCTCTTCCACCTGCTCTGGTTCAGCGGATGCAGGGGGTTTCTACGAGGGCGAGGTCTGCAGAATGAAGGTTCCTTTTGGGTACGTGGAAGGATACTCTCTCGTTGAGGTATTTGGGTCTGATGTTGTGGAGTGATTTGTAGGCATGGGTGAGCAGTTTGAAGGTTACTCTCTTCTCAACGGCGAGCCAGTGGAGGTCACGTAGTTGTTGGGTCATGTGTTTGTGCTGAGGTGTTCCATGGACGAGTCTGGCTGCGGCGTTCTGGATGGTTTGGAGCTTGTGGAGGAGGGTTTTGTTGATTCTGGCGTAGAGGGCATTGCCGTAGTCCAGTCTGCTGGTTATAAGATCGTGGGTCACGGTTTTTCTGCATTCTGGGGGTATCCATTTGAAGGTCTTGCGGAGGATCCGAAGGCAGTTGAAGCTGGTGGAGGCAATGGCGTTGATCTGGTGGGTCATGATGAGGGAGGAGTCGAGGATGATGCCGAGGTTTGGTGCGTGGTCTGTCGGGTGGGCGTTCTCCCGAGGGCAGAGGGCCACCAGGTGTTGTCCCAGGTGGAGGTGGAGGGTCCGAGGATGAGGACCTCGGTCTTCTCCGAGTTGAGCTTCAGGCAGCTGCTTTTCATCCAGGTGACTACGTCCCTCATTCCTTCCTGGAAGCAGTGTCTGGTGTCTTCGGGGTTCTTTGTGAGGGAGAGGATGAGTTGGGTGTCGTCGGCATATGAAACTATGCTGAGCCTGTGTTGTCTGACGATGGCAGTGAGGGGGGCCATGTAAATTTTGAAAAGCGTGGGGCTGAGTGATGATCCTTGGGGTACTCTGCAGTTGATCTGTGTGGGTTCGGAGACGAATGGAGGGAGTCTGATTCTCTAGGTTCTGCCGGAGAGAAAGGATTGGATCCAGGAGAGGGCAGTTCCTCGTATCCCAGCGTCGTGGAGTCTGGCTGCGAGGGTGCGATGTGATACGGTGTCTAAGGCTGCAGAGAGGTCTAGTAGGATGAGGGCTGTGGTGTGTCCCTGGTGTAGTGGCATGCGGATGTCATCGGTGGCAGCGAGGAGGGCCGTCTCGGTGCTGTGGTTGGTGCGGAACAGGACTGGGAGGCGCCTAGGATGGAATTCGCTTCGATGAAGCTGTCAGTTGGGTATTTACGAGTCTCCCTGTGACTTTGGCTGCGAAGGGGAGGAGAGAGATAGGCCGGTAGTTTTTCAGGTTTGTCGGGTCGACCGTGGGCTTCTTGAGGAGGTGTTTGACCTCCGCCCGCTTCCAGTCAGCTGGGAAGATGCCGGATTCGAAAGAGGCGTTGATGGTACGTCCTAGTTCGGGTGCGATGGCGGCGGCGGCCCTGTGGTAGATGTGCAGTGGGCAGGGGTCAGTGGGGGCTCCTGAGTGGGTGTTCTTCATGGTCACAGTGGTGTGTTCGACGGTGGCCAAAGTCCAGGCTGTGATGATCGGCTCTGTGTCGGTGGTGGTGGTGAGAGGGTGGCTGTCCGGGGTCTGTTCACTGAAGTTGTCGTAGAGGGCCTTGATCTTCAGATGGAAGTAGGAGCCCTGCTGGTTGCAGAGTTCCTGGTATGGTGTGATGTCCGTGGCTTCGCTTGGGTTTTGGTGAGTTGCTGTATGACATTGAAGAGTTCTTTAGTGTTAGTCGCGTTGGTGTGGCTCTTGTTCTTGATGAAAGTCTGCTTAGTGTCTCTTGGGCGCTGTTGGTATTCCTTCAGGGTGTCCCGGTAGCTGTTCAGGTCTTCTGTGGTTTTCCGGTTTCGCCAGGTTTTCTCGAGTCGTCTGCAGGAGCGCCTAGCTACTTGGAGTTCAGTGGTGAACCAGGCGGCTTTCAGGGGTCGTTGTTTGCCTGGGTGGCGGAGGGGTGCCAGCTTGTCGGCGCAGCTGGAGATCCAGCGGTGAAGTTCCTTGGCTGCGGAGTTGGTGCTGGTCATGGTGCAGGGAGGGTCTAGGAGGAGGGTGGTGTTGAGGGGCTCTTCTGTGATCTTGCTCCAGTTCCTACGAGGTGGGCGTGGGGCGGGTTTGGGTCCGGTGGAAGTGTTGAAGGTGAAGTGTACGCGAGTCCTCCTCCAGGGCGGTGGGGGCGGTCCCTTCTCTGGATCTTGTATCCGTCAGGGATGGCGGTGGCGATGTTCAGGCCGGAGGTGGCATTAGTCCTGGTTTCAGTGAGGAAGGTGACGTCAGGCGAGAGGGTGTCGAGCAGGTCCCAGATCTCTAAGGCGTGTCTGTGTAGGGAGCATACGTTAAGGAGGATGCATGTCAGGGCTCCGGTGGTGCGGGCGACTTGCAAGTTTTCGGTGATCTTGGGGGCGTAGTTGATGGTGAAGGATCATCGGCAGTGTCTGCAGGAGAACTGTCCTTGGGCGGTGTTCGGTGTTGCTCTTTGGCAGTCGTTGTGTCCTACGGGGTTGAGTGCGTGGACGACGGCGGAGCTGTATTGGCGTGGTTCCAGAGATCCAGGTTTCCTGGCACTGGCTGTGGTCGGGTCACGGATGGGCGCAGACGGGCTTGCCTTAGGCGCGCCCACAGTGCGCGTCCGCTGCGCAACTGCGCAGTGGTCCCCATTAAGTAGGGGAGGGGGGGACTGGCGTAGGGAGGTGGGAGCGGGGGCTGTGTCGGGGGAGGGGCCGCAGCGGCACGAAAAGCTGACTTTCAAAAAGAGCGAGAAGTCGGGAATTAAACGGGAAAGGCTGGACGCAAATTAATGCGTGAAATTTAAACAACAAAAACAAAGATAATGTGTGAAATTTAAACAAAACCAAAAATAGCGCAAGGATTAACCTGCCACCCAGGAAGAAGACAAAGGGAGCAGTTAAAGACCTGAGGCGGGCGGGCAGGCTGCCAGCGCGAACCCAAGGGCGGGCGGGCGGGCTCAGGGGCTGAGGCTAGGTGGTGCTGCACGCGGAGCTGCTGGGGAGAGTGCTGGCCTGGACCGAAGGTCTAGGTTTACACGCGCTACCCCGCAGCAGCTGCCATTAAGTAGGGGAGGGGGGTTGGACTGGGGTAGGGAGGCTGTGTCGGGGGGATGGGCCACAGGGGCAGCAGCGGCGGTAAAGCCTGACTTCCAAAAAGAGTGAGAAGTCGGAAATTAAGCGGGAAGGGCTGAACGCAAATGAATACGTGAAATTTAAACAAAAACAAAGATAAAGCGTTAAATTTAACAAAACCAAAAATAGCGCAAGGATTAACCTTAGCGTGTGTGTTGGATATTCACCTTTCACATGGCACAATTTTTGCCACTCACGCACTCTTCACCCGGTTCTGATGAAAGCCCATTCATTTTTTTTCATCTAGGCTTGGAACATGTAGACCACTTTTTAGACAACTAAGAGTAAAATGCCTTTAGTAGCTGCGCTATTTGATTTTAACCGTATCCTGGGCCGCCACTAATAAACACATCAGGCAAGGATTCCCAGAGATATTTTTAATATTCACTACACCACTTCACACAAGTACACCACACCAGCTCCACTGTAATCAGGCGTCGTAGCACAACTGAGGGGCATTCGGCCACCCGGTTGGGACCCCAATGATGAAGTATGACACCAACCAGGTTGGTGTGTGAGGGGTCTTTTAACAAAACCTAATGGTTCCCTGGCGCTGTTCATCTTAACAGTGAGTCCTGATAACTTTTCTTCACAGTGGGTTCGTCCACATTGTTTTTGCATACATTTGAACTGGGGATAGGGACGTTCCCCACAACTTCCTCGCTCTCTCCTTGATTAATACCAAAGGAAAAGCAGTCTCATGCCGTGTAATGATCGATGAACATTGTTTTAAAGGTGAAACATCTAGTCACTAACAGCCAGTAATGTAGCATTAACATTGCCCACCCCAAAGAGATGAGCATGGAGCTCGATTGCCGGTCTTAGGGCCTCATTCAGAGCCTGGAAGATGGGGAACATCCTCCACAAAGCAGCATATGTCCCATCTGTGAAACTCGTGGTACCCTGCTCTCTTTAGAGTTGGGGATGTGCCTTGCTTCTGATGGCCGAGCCTCTGCTGGCTCCACCGGTTGAAGCCTTTGACCAGCTGCCTGTCTGCCATTGGCCGCCAGGCAATATCAATGTATGACAATTTATAAAAGAACCTCCTCTGCCCTTGTTATAAAGATGATTCGGTCGTACATTTTTTTTCCGTTTGGGGCTTCTCGAACAATAAATCAAAGAAATGAGCCCCACATGCTGAGAGGCAACTCTTTCGAAAAATAAACTTTGATGAGCAGGCAAATTAAATATGTGATCTGATAGCAAAGGTTCAGTGCCTTCCGTGGAGCTCCTGCGGCTCAGGCTCAGCTGAAAGCATATAGATCTCCACCTGCCTGGTGGAAATTTCTATGTATGGCAGGAGGTATTCCAACAGGTCTGCGGCAGTCCATTGGGCCATCCGCCATACTCTGAATGAGGTCTTTAGTAAGTCTGGGTGGTAAATTCCTCTCAGTCTGCGGAGTTCACAGAGTTTTTGTCACTCTGCACTCTGCTTGGAAGGCGGAGTTTAGCAAAAACTCCAACTACGCCGCGTAGCGGAGTTTACCGGCACCCACTAGCCACCACTAGCCTTTGAGCGGCTTGGGCACTCTTGCGAGAGGCCAGAAAACTTGATGGCTATATTGTTTTATAGCAGTCTATTAATGGCGCTCCCGCAGGGTTCTCGATGTTTCACATAAGGGAATTCCGGAGGAGGTGCTCTACCCAGTTGCTATGTGGACTCCACCTTACCGCCAGTAGCAGACTAGCAGTCAACAGAGTGAGACTGCTTTCAGACCGCTGTTGGTAAACAGGCCGCATGCGCATGCCTTCAGAGGGTGGGGTCGCAGCAAAGCCTCGGCTCACCTTCGGGGTGTTCGCTGGATTTGATTCTTGCTCAAGTGCCGCGCCAGCTCGGGAGGACTCTGTGGCGTCCCTGCACCTGCTGTCCTCCCCCATGGCCAACCTGGAGATCTGGCACAACTAGTAAGAGTTTAAGGATGGGTTCTCATTGTGGGGCTGCGTTGCCTGCAGCCCGTCCATACTTGGAAAACCCTTTTCAGGAGATCGCAGCATCACTATTGGGATTTCAGCGAAGGCACCTTTAAGTTTCTCGAAGTGGTATTTCTTTTTTTATTGCCTTTTCTAAGTACATCTGGTTACATGTCTCCAATGATAATGTTTTCAGGAGATGGCAGCATCACTATTCGTATTTTGGTTAACGCACCTTTAATATTTCTGCTTGAGACCTACGCTTGTACACATCTTCTGTCGTTGGACAAATGAGGTTGATATTGTTGAATGGGGGAGCACTTCCTCATTTCGTCAATTGCAGCGGTAATCGCAAATGCGGTCGTCGTTCTTTGACTTGCATAGTCATGTTTTTCAGTACTGATAAGCGGGACACATTCTGAGATTAGAGAAACATGTTTTTATAATCCGGAACTTTTTCTTTATGAATCTGCTTGCATTGTTTTTGTTAGGGGTGGGCGAGTGGAGCAACTCTGTCCACTCACGGGATTCCACAGAGTTTTTTATGCAACTCCACGGAATTCCACATAGTGCAACTCTACGAGCTCTGCCTCATATTGAGTCATCACCAATGTCTGATTGTGATCAACTCCACGGAATTCCACATAGTGCAACTCCACGAGCTCCGCCTCATATTGAGTCATCACCAATGTCTGATTGTGATCAACTCCACGGAATTCCACATAGTGCAACTCCACGAGCTCCGCCTCATATTGAGTCATCACCAATGTCTATTTGTGATCTATACCATATGGGAGTGTTTGCTAAAACTCCCTTCCAAATACATGCATAATTTACGGATGACAAAAGCAACATATGTAAGTGTTTAGGATTTGTTATAAAACAAACTGTGTCTTATGCCAGTTTATCAGTAGAAAAATATATACACAATTTACCAGTCCTAGGTTACATTTTGTCTTTCGCTAAAAGTAGTAGTTGTTAAATGTCTTGTCTCCCTCAACCATATGACAGCTGGGGATAACTAGAGCTCCCTCCTACACATTCGATAGCGGTTTTCTGGATTCTTGGAAATGTGGGTTTTTAAAAAGGGACATGAGTTTAGACATGTTCATACAAACATACCCAAGTTCCATGTGAGTGTGACATCAACACATACGTCTGTGATCTCCAAAGGCGGCTCCTCCTACTGTGATCTGATCATCTGGCAATGCATAACACAAGAGAAACTTGAGAGCAAACTAAGTGTGCAAGTTGTGCACATCAGAGAAGTTATGCACTGGTAATTTACTGACATACATGTCAGCGCTTGAACTTTTTATTTTTACAAGCAGGGCATAGCTAGGATTAATTATGCCTATTTGCAAGCATAAAACAGTCATAACTCAAAGGGAAGGAAACCGGACCCACAGACAGTGGTGAATAAGCATATTGGACCCCTGGGGAGTTGATGAATAGCAGAGTTTTCGAGTTTTACATCTGTAATCTACGAGTATATATTTTCAGTGCTATTGAAGGCTTTTGTAATAATACTGCTTATAGAGCACTACTGCCATCTGTTGGTTACAATTAGAGGCTGAGGAAGTTAAGAATGTGTGATCATTGTAATTAGTTTAAATATTTCTAAAAGAGCTAACTAAACTCGACGAAATCAGTGGCACAGGCATTCAGAATGGCATCAGAGGGCATGCCAGATTTGCTAGACTTGTCTGCCATTCAGGGTTATTGCAAGTTAGTGCTGTGGACTATGGAGTGGAGAGCAGCTTTCTGGGATCGCCCTTCTGCAAAGACCGTTTTTGACAAAAGTAGAGAAAGAGCCTCTAGATTGGCACTAGGTACACTGTAAGCTCTGACCGTGAAACCTAAAATCATTTTTTTTCTTAATCCTGCGGTTCTTCTGGCGGGTCTGACCCGGCAGTAAGGTAAGCATATAAGGAGCACGCGAAACTTTCAGTGTATCCCTGTGAGATCTGGGGTGCTGCATCCCCTTTGCCAGCCTGGAAACACATTTACACCCAAGGCCTAGCCTTCCTTGTGCCCAAAGAGTGGGGGAGACCATACACAGTGTTGGTAAACCAACATAAGACACGACCCCGCTGGTGAAAGTGTCCATTTTCATGTTATGTATTCTGCCACTGGCTTCATTACTGATAGAGTTACCAAGTTCCAGGGCAGCTATGGTCCGGCACGTGCAGCCCTTACAAAAAAGAGGATTTTAGTTCATGACTAAGGAGGTAGTGCTTGAAGCATTTGGAAAAAGAGAGGATTTCTGACTGAAATGGTTTTTGTGCACGAGCCAGAGTGCCTTGAAGTGAATGCACTCTTGAACTAGGAACCAGTGCAATGAGGACATGGCTGTGTGGAGACAGAGACGCATATTCTGAGTTCCATCAGCCCTCCTAGGTTGTCAGATATCTGCAAGTTAAATATTCGAAGACTTGGGCAGAGTCAGGTAATTTGTAATTTCATAAATTAAAGAGCACTGTCTGATGCAATCACATCTTCAGTTTCATTTTTTTTATCTGCATCGGTTTAATTTTCTTTTCATGTTTTCAATAAAAAGTCTGAAGTGGAATGGTTTCTCTTTTACAGTAGGAAGAGAACTTTCAGTGTGCATTCTTGCTCCTCCTGCTCTTACACACCAAGATTTCACAATTCATAGCTGCTTCCATGTATTGTATAGTGTCTGGCCCCAGCACGGTCAAGTCCCTTTCTGCTTTGGAGACTTACACGGATTTGTGAGGCCAAGTATAACAACTTCAAGAGGACAACATGCCCACTGTTTGCACTGTCCCTGAAACGATGCATTTGACAACGTCTATGTTTAATGCGTGTTTTCCCCAGATATCACTTTAAATTTACATTTCTATTTTACCTATTAGTTTTTTAGGTCGAATTAAGGGACTTCATGGGATATGTATGCATTGTGAAAGTTGTACTTTAAATATTGTTTTCCAAGACTATCATTTTTTTTTTTTAATGTTTGAGTTTTTTTTAAGTGAAGTGTGTATTGAAGTTTGTGGAACTGATCAAAGAAAATTCAAAGTTGTTAGTTGAGCCAGGAGAAAGGGGTTGTGGTTAGATCCAAAAACTATCACCGTTGATCCTTGTTGTTGACTTGACCTGCGTTTCCAGGTTCTATCCTCACATCACAATCCGGCTGTGCCAGCTATGCAAAGCTGGCAGTGGTTTAATGCAATGTGATGCCGATTTGTAGAGCGCTGTAATCACCCGTGAAGGTATCCAGGCACTGGGTTAGGTGTGAAGGCGTGTGGCCCCACAGAATGACCCAAAGAGCCCGGTCTTCACCTACTTGGAAAACTCCAGGAGCAAGGAGGAGGCTCTGATGTGTCATGGGAGGTTGTTCCATGTTTTGGCTGCGAAGTAGGAGAACGAGTGGCGGGGGTTATATTCGAAAATGGTGAGCCATAAATAACAAGTCTGAATTTCTGAAATGAGTGAGCTAATCCCTTGCAGGTTTCGGGGTGGTTAACACCCAAAAAAGTAGTGCATTTTACAGCACGATTTTTAAATTAACTTGTTAAAAAAACTATAGGTTCCAAAAGAACACTCATTACCTAGGCCATTACTCTTGTGTTATGTCGTGCAAGCTTGACCCTCCACTGGAGTATACACCCACCTGGAGGTTCAACAGCCCCTAAGTTTCAGAAAATGGTGGTAAAATGTTCCATTTTCAAAACTATTTCCCTAAGCAATATCTAAAAGAGTTAAGTGAAACAGGCAGTTCAGAAGAAGCATCAGTGTAGTCCATCATTTTTTCCTTGCATCTATTTTTCCTTCTAAATTCCACTTCTTTAATTTTTCCATTTATCTTTCCAAGTTTATTCGCGTGGAGGAGACACCAGAAGAATACAAACTTCCACAAATCTTGCAATCTCAGGCAGTACACCGCAGAGCTTGACAGGTCTACAGCTTTATACAGCCGTGCCACCATTGATTATGGAGACCTGACGGATTTGGTCAGCTGATGGGCTACGCCTTTTTTTGCAGACCAGGGTCTTGACAGCAGCAATGAATATCACTGAAATAGCTTAACAACATATATTTTGAAATGCAACGAGTTTGGCCACAGACATCAGCTTGTTAATTTGTAAAAAAATATGCACATTTTGCTATCAAATAGAAGATTTTCATTAGGAAAAAAATAAAAAAAATAAAGCACATTTTCAATAATAAAGGCCGATAATTGTAATGAAAAAACACACCCTCATCGACCAGCTTTTCATTTTAGTAAATAGGGTTGAGACCCAAACATTGTCATCAAGTATGTTATTGTCTTGTAATTACTCTTTTATACTGCTCTACATGCCTTGTTGCACGTCACTGAAGCACATATCTAATAGGTATTATGCAACGCCATGGAGGAGTGCAAGGGTGTTGTACTTGCTGGGCCTATGTCAGGGGCATTGCGGTGTTGTTTGGGAGTTACCAGAGTGGATCTCTACTCTATCTTGGGCTACAGCTTCTGACATTGTGATAAAGCAAGAATGAGCGATAGATAGGACACACTCAAATTACACGCGCTAACTGCTGTGAGTTATCCTACGTCTCCCGTGTTGAGTTTATGGTGAATACCACAACTTTCAATGCACCTCCTGTGCTTGATACAGCAAATAGGGATCCACTTTGTAGAACAGAGACAAAAGACAGAGAGATATGCCTGGGGTGTCTGAATTACAGTCAACGTTTGGTAAACTATTGTTGTTCTCAAATAACGTTAGTTATTCCAAAATCGAATCTGGTGGGGGGCAATAGTGGGACTTACATGGATGGGCAAAAATACCACCCCCAAGATGCCTGCAGTATAGAGCAGATCTCCTTATGAATTGGGTGCCTGTCATCTTTGATACTGAGTGTCTTGGTTGAGGTGAATTGATTGCAGTATGCAGTATTTTACTCCATTGTATTGGCACCTCCTAGAACTTCCCAGCTCTGACGATGCGCCGAAGTGCTTTGCTATATGTAGCACTCTACTATGTGTGATGCCTACAACATTAGAGAGATGTGTCAGGCATAGTAAGGTAGTTTGATATGCTGTTTGTCGCTCTATTGTCACATCGTATCTAAATAGGTGTCATGCAATTTGTCATAAAGGTAATTGCAAACTGTCAAGCAATTTGTCATGCAAAATAAGGCTGAGCAATGTGCTATGTGTTCATAAAGATGATTGCGCATGCCGTTGTGTAGTGAACATGCAAGTGGTCATGAAGGGACAAAAGTGGTCTCCCTCTGGTGCAGTTTCTCCTTCATAGGTGACTTACGCATGCCTGCCAAACCCATTGGGATCTCTCCGGAGGGGAACCCGCAACACACCCTGTACTCCATGGGGCCTGTTTGCCATCTCCTCACCTGGATATACAAAGCCGATCAGGAATGGTCGCCTGCCTCAATAGCCACACTGCACCAAAAATGGAAGGATGAGATGGGGAGACCGCTTTACAACAGAGAATGGGAACAGCCGCTCGAATTCACAAAAAAGGTGTGCCGAAATCCATGGTTCAAGAACATACAGTTCTTCCTTCTGCACAGAGCCTATCTAACCCCTGTACAGCTCCACTGCTACTTCCCAGAGTCACAATTTGCTTGCCCCTGCTACCAGACCTCAAACTCAACACTTGTACATATGCTGAGGTCCTACCAAGCCCTCCAAATGTATTGGCATACCATCCACACCACACTCCAAGAGGTCACAGGTCTCCCGTACATCCACAGCTGGGAGGCCTGATCCCTAGGCATCTTCAAACATAGGAAGCACCACAGGGTACAAACGAGCTTCGCAGCTCTGGCCCTGCTCCTCGCTAAATGCTCAATCACACTACATTAGCACGCACCATCGTGCCCTCCAGTGGAGACATGGACGGGGCAAGTGCGCAAATGGGGCGCTCTGATATGAAGAGGTCCGTTGGATACGCCGAAGACCCATATCTCTGCAGTGGGCTACCTTACTCATGCAATTCTGCCAATCAACTGACAACAATGACCTACCTGCATAACTGCAAAGGCCCTGCTTTTTCCACCTGAATAATTGCACTGCCCCCTTTGGGACTACCATCTTCCACCATGAAGTCTGCCACTGTCGAACCCCTAATCACTCTCACTAGTACAGTCAACATTAAAATAGGTTACACCTGCCCCATTTCCCCATGGTCCCCTACAGTTCTTCCCCAGTTGCAACCTGAATTCATCCTTGCAGGTAGAATATAAGCACAAAGCATCCTCTCATGGGCCCTGTTCAATACCCGTAGGGACACTTCACCTAATACACTTTCCTAAATGTATCAACATATTACTGCCATTTTTGCAATGTTCACTATGCGCTGTAACCTGTTGTATATGGTTGTTATCTGAACTATAAAAACCTAATACAAATGTTTCCCCCCCCCAAAAAGTGGTCATGAACGGACCATACACATGCTCAGCCAAATGAACTGCAATTGTATGCATTCCATCTGACAGCAGTAAGACTTTTGAAATCATGTATAGCATCAATCCTGAGAACATCAGAAACCCAGACCTTGGCACATGGGCTTGACCATCACATACTCACATGTACAACCTTCTTGGAAGCATATGTATCGCCCTCTAAATACAGGGGTACTCACAATATGTCAAAAAGTGTACACATTATACTTTGACTAGCATTACCACTGGTGTTCAACCTTATGGAGACACTTAATATGACAGCAATTACTATTATTATGCCAGGGACAGCATTTTATGGGGGGTGGGCACCTTCATGCAATAGAAACCCATAATATGCAAGAGATTACCAATATTCTGCTATGGCTAACATTTTACAAGAGGTGCACACCATCATGCTATTTCTCAAGAATTAATACCATTATGCAAAGCCCAAGGGTGGGCTGTGAGTACCAACATGTCATGAATGCCCACAATATGCTGAGAATTAATTCCATTATGCTATACCAGCAATATACAAGGGGCATGCACCAACATGCTATTGATGTCCACTATATGCAAGAATAACCACTTTTAAGCTAGGGCTACCATTATTGCAGGAGTGGACACCACAATGCTGTAAATGCTCACAATAGGCCAGAAGTTACAACTATTATCCAAGGATTGGCAGTACCAAGGGTGGGTACCAACATGCCATGAATGCACCAATGCGACTAGAAATACCACCATTATGCCATGTCTACATTATATCAAAGTAGACACCATCATGTCAATATGCCCACCATACACCAAGAATTACTACCTATATGCCAGCACCAGCATTATACCAGTAGTTTGCTTTATGAAAGTATTGCTGCCAACAATATGTCAGAAATTACCACCATTATGCCATGCCATGCCAGGCAGGCCAGTCCATTATACCTGAGATGTGCATATGACACCTATTTCCCAGGATATCTCACTTCACCATTGAAGATTTAGTAATGGGGGTCACTACAATACACGCCTTCACCCCTCAAGAGATCGATCCTCTCCACGACATGGCAACTCAAAGCCACCACCCTCGCTGGTTAAAGCGATTGCTGACCTAACCTAGTGCATATCTGGAGCCATCACATCGCTCGGATAAGATTACACATTTTATTCCAATGTACATAAGACCTACTCCAGACAGTTAAAGCGGAATTTAGGGGCAAACGAATCTCTCATATGGCCACATTTAAATGCCAAGCTAAATAAAAAAAAAGGGCAGACTTAGAGCTCCAGCTGTCCCAAGGTGAGACCCAGCATAAACAAAGGGGTTCTGTTAGAACCACGAGGGAATTGATAGAATTAGAGGCGAGCTTGAACATTTGCAAATGAAAGACTCTGCCAAAAAATTAATGTATATTAAACAAAATCATTATGAAAAACGAGACAAGACAGATAGGTTACTAGCTTATTAATGATGACAGTCGTCCACACAGAATCACATTAATGAAATTAAAGATGATGAAGGCCACATAGCTACTGGAACATCTGAGATACGACTAACCTTTCAAAGATACTATACAGCCTTGTTCTGTCATCAAGTGCTAGATGAGACATCTCTGGATGAATATCTTAGAAGTTATGTTCCCCAATCTTGAGGGTGAGCTGTGCACATTGGGGGATGACAGTTCTTTAGAAGAGAGCGAAAGGCTATAAAAAATCTACAGATCTGTGATTCCCCAGGCACAACGGCTTCTCTCGGACCCAAAATGAAAACGTTTATCCAAGTAAACTATCCAAAGCCTTCCACAAAAGTTAAGATTAATGAGGAATACACATCATACATGCCCATTTCAAGAGGAGCGAGGCAGTGCTGCCCACTTTCTCCCTCAATTTTTGCCCTATCATTATAGGCTTTGGTGGCCAACATCTTACACAACCCCAACATTTGTGGTCTGAAGGTGCATAGCACTGAGCATAAGGTTGCCTTATTCACTAACAATGTTCTTTGCTTTATCAATAACCCGGGCCAATCAATCTCCACCTTGCAGGTGGAACTTGACCCCTTCACAGGGGTATCTGACTTTAAAATTAATTACTCAAACTCGTACGGGATGGGCATATGAAGAGATGCAGGAGCCCTTAAAGCGCAGAGGGATTCCTAGAACAGGATGTCCATTAGATACTTGGGAGTTAACTTGGTAGCACACACAAGGTCTTTGTATGATAGTAATATCCTCCTTCTTATACAAACTCTGTTCAAAGATTTAAACCAATGGGTTAAGCTTGAAATCTTTTAGATGCTCGCTTTCTCTACATAGTACAGGCATTGCTTCTTACAATACCAGGACAATGCTGACTCGAATATGACAGAAAATACTTGACATTGTGTGGCAAGGTAAATCTGCTACTCTAGACCCCTTTCCGCCCAGTCGATGAGGAAGGCTTGGGCTTCCCTGACGTTACTACATATACCTGGGCAGCCAAACTACACCCATCCCTAGACTGTCACGAAAGATGTCGTACTGTGCTATGCATGTATGGCATGTTAATGTGCTGGGTGTTTCTGTGCCAGGGAATGGTACAAAACCGGAAAGATTCTGGGTTCATTTTGGGAGACCCAGGGCTAACTGGAGGAACATGAGGAGGTAGAGGAATCCCCCCAGACAGAATTGTGGATTGCTGCATTCCTGTGAGCTGGATGAGACACATTAGAGGAAGAAAGAGCCAGGCTCTTCAGTGGACTTCAAAGGACGCCTTGATTCAGAGCCTCATGGAAGGGGCCTGGGCACATCTCGGGAAGGACATGGGGCTGATAAGAGGATCATAAAGAGTAGGGCTGAGGCCTGGGGAAACCTTCTGATACACTTATCTCTGTGGCTGACATCCAGGTGTGAACCTCTAGTCACATCTATGGCCTGTGCTGCAGGAGATGCTCCTGCTGTGACAGACTTCTTTTTCTTTCGGGAGGAAGGGGAGCGGGCAGAAGAGAGGGCACTTCAAAAGGAAGCAGCCCCCAACATACACTTCAAAGACTCAGACTCAATCACATTTGGTGTCTAAAATAGACTATAAGAAGGGGCGCTCGAGGTCCCCAAAATTAATTGTCAAGCACCCAGTCAGAATGTTCGAGTAGGAGAAGCTGTGGAAGATTTCTGCCTGTGACGAGGACGGGGGGCCAAGGCCTGCCAGACTTTACCCCTGAAGCCTGATGACTCCATATTCTGGGTGTTTTTTCAGTTAAGAAATTTGAACTTGAAGAAAAAGTAGTGACTCCTAAAACGCCCCTTTCACAGTTCTCCTTCCCTCTCTCAAAGGATTTACTTTTCAAAATGGTTCTTGAAGGATTTGTGAAGGATGGACTCTGAATCCTCATCGAAAAGCTTGCTTCCAGAAGAAGGCATTCTTAGCAAACACTTCTGCTGGGCAGTATATACATTGCAATCCCTGAAATGCAAAGCATGGTGGGCAGCCACAGCACCTCCCTAGGCCCTTGAAGAGGCTCTCAAATGATAAAAGACCACATTTGACAGGAATTTTGTCTTTCTTCCATGCATGCAAACATGTGCGCTCCGTCGTCCTCCTCCTGAGTAGTGGAACATAATGCGTGGAAGTCCTTGTCAAAGGATTGCGAAGCCTATACAGTGTTAATCTCAGACGGTATGGCAAGGAATCGACCAGCATAGGCCCTATACAAGGCACCTTTAGCTTTCTAGTCAACAGGATTTGTTATAACAATGTTTTACATGAAGAGAGATATCCGACCTGTCCAGTTAGCCAGAAGACGATCAATGATCAAGGACTGCAGAAGCTCCAAATCTCCCTTAACTAAAGGATCCAGTCTCCCCGTCAACCTTGGAACTAATGCTCAGTCAGGATCCTGCCTTTCTTTTTTCAGAAGCCCCTGGATAGCCGAGATGCTGATGGAGTGATTATGTAAGTGCTCAGGGCCACACTCAACTAGTACGGAGTGGGACGAGGAAGGAGATGAGGGGGTAAGGCTGAAACACTGCTGCTTCAACGTGAGGCCAAAGGCACGCTGGGGAAGAAGACGGACAATCACGCTCAGCGTAAACCAGAGGTGTGCGTCAAACTGACTAACAGGAGAGAAACAGCCAGGAACCTTTCCAGGGCTTGTGGAAAGGTGCAGCGATGATTGCTGCGTGGAGACAGGCAGCTCGTAATGGAGCTGTTGACACAGCCAGGCCGCTGTCGGAGGCAGATCTTCATCTGAGAAACTGCCCCTGTCATCGTTCTCCATGTCCCCTCTTCCCGCCCCTACACTTCAGCCCTGATCAAAGCAGTCCCATCTCTCAGAGATAGCGCAGCCCGGGCTGAGGGCGGGCGGTGTCAGTGCACATCTCAGATAGAGCCAGTGGAGACGTGGAGGCCACCTCGCGCACCCTGCGTCGGCCATTGTCTCCTGGGGGGAGGGGCAGCCACAGCGCCTCTTCCTCTGTGTTCCCATTGATGTCAAACATGGGAGCTGTCATCAGAGGATACACAGTGAAGGAGACACTCGCCCCCACAGAGCGCTCCTGTAATGGTGTGCATAGTGAAAATCCAGACAGACCACAAACCCCGCTGACAGATGCAAGTAGAGTACATTCTTTCACATTTAAAAAGTGAAAAAAACGAAAATGTAGCATTTCAAGTTTGTTTCTTAATACTAACCACCTCATAGTAAAAACGTTTGCATTTTTCAGGTATTTTTCACACCATATTGTGTTACTTCTCAATATATCGATTACTTACTTCAACATTTCCCCAGGAAGTGATCCTGAAAAAATAAATTCAAACTCATTTCTCCGCTAATTAAGATGATTAGCATGTGATTATAATTGCTCTACATAAATCAATCGACGTTAAAATAAAAGGCAAAGGATGGATTATTAAACACCCCCCTGCCCCCCCCCCCCACCCCCGGCAAGCATGACGCCTCATTCAGTGGAGCCCAACTCCATATTTTCCCTGGGGTTGGGTGAGGACTGATCCTTACGGAAAAAATTATCTTCCAACGGAAAGACAATGGCCAGATAGAAAAGAAATTGGGCGCTACAAAAGAAAAGTGCTTTGCGTTTATTCTTCATGTCACCCTTTATCAGAATATATGCAGGATATGAAGGCTCTGCACATGTCTTAATGCTGGGATATCAGCTTATAGTGGAAGACAAAAAAGAGGAGCATTGTGAGAGCTCATTAGATGTCTGGGGGCACTGGGGCATGGTGCTGGCCTTATATAGGTGCATCTTGGGAGCTCTCTGTTTGTATCGGTAATATGAAACCAGTGAAAACTGCAGAGAGGCAGTGATGAAAGGGCCTGTGGGGCACTGTGGAACTCTGGCGCTGCCGGAAGGTCCTGTGGGCCTTGATGGGACAGAAAAAACAGGTCCACACTCAGGGCTTTAAGTGGGCCGGGTCTCACCGGGTCTGAGCACCGGCAGTGTGTTTTTAAAGGGACCCCAAAACGGGTCTCTATCGGGCTCTGTTTTGTGCCCTGGCACAGGTGGTCCATTTTTTTCTGGACTGCAGTGACAGCAGGCACATCATGTGCACGTGCTCACAATGCTCACTTCTCACTAGTGGAAAAGTTACGGCATGGTGTCATGCCAGATGAGGTTGTAGGGGAAGAAAAATCCTTTAAGGAGAGTCATTTCTCTCTAGATTTCCCTTCTCTTTTTGAAACTCAGGAGCAGCAACATTGCCCTGGTGTCACCAGGGCTATAAGTGGAAGCTTTTTCAATATTATCTACAAGCCATAGTTGCTGCTTATTTATCTCATGCAACTAACAACCATTGACAAAGCAAATAGTTCTGACTTGTAGGCATGAGGTTATTTGTTGTATCATATATCTGGATGCAATGACAGAAACAGCAAAATACAAGTTGGGTTGCACACTATGCTAAGCACAGATTTTTAGCTTACATTTTAAGCCACGCCCTTAATTGGATTGGCCACGCCCCTTTGTGAGACCCTCCCCCCCAGTTTTTTCATCCAACTTAAAGCCCTGCCCACGCTATTCTCCATATAAGCTGACACATCTGGCAGTACCAGAGTGCCAGGCAGGTCAGTCCAACACTGTACAGATGTACATAATGAGAGCCCTTTGCTTCCAGCTCAGTGCGTGCAGAACACTGGTGTAAATGTTAGTGGTCTATGCAGGTGGTGCAGCCAGGTCTCTCCAAAATCTGCCAATTGATATGAGGCCATGATAGAGAAAAGGGGCAGAGAGATCTTAATCGTTTAGATTTGAAGCGGCACCAGGTAGCCTTCCTCTACCCAGAAGAGATAGGAATCTAAGGAGCATGATACAGCAAAATGAGGATGGAGAGGTGAGAAAGTGGTCCAGGTGAGAAAATGGTCCACTCTGCATTTTCTCACCTTCTCATGCAGAAAGGAATTACTTTGTATAAATGCGACTAATCCCTTTCCACTCAACAGAGAAAAAGTACTGCCCGCCAAGGAGGGCGTAATTCTTCTGTAATGAGGACTCACAATTAATTTGTTTTTGATTGTTCAGATGCAAAAAGGGATAACCCACCTATTACCCCTTTGAACGATACATTATTATCGTTGAAAATCCCAAGGTTAAAAAGTACACATTAAAAATTCAAGTTGATCTCTGGTAGCCATTTATAGCCACCGTTGTGAAGTTCCCAAACAAATGTTTTTAGGTCTTGCGCCTTGCGATGCAGTGCGTAACACTGCTCGCGCAGCGAGAGTCCTTTTGTCCGGGGTTCCGAAACGGACCCTGGAATTGTACACGCTCGTGCGTGTGTTTTTACTTTTGTGGGCTGCTATTGGCCTTTGCCTGCGTGTTTGTTTTTAAGCTAGCACACAAAAGGCCAAAGGCGGGTGCATTGCTCAGCCAGTGGCATATTGGTGTCTATTGCGCGCATTCCTGCCATATGGTTTCAATTATCGTGCCCAGACACGGGCGCGATAATTGAAACCATATGGCTCGCTGTGGCACGCGCACCACTCGCGGGCTTCTTTGAAGCGATCGCGAAAGTGAAAGCGATCGATTCCCATCTGCTTTTTTTTTAAGTTAAGTCAAACCGTATACTTTTAAAGTTTTGAAGCAGGTAAAATTATGATATTAATCTTTACATTAGCAGACTATTTATATTGTAATAGCAATCGATGTAAAATACGAAAAACACTTTAAAATACTATATATAAAAAAATTCTATTCTCCATAATAATATTGTTTTAGTTTCAAACTCAAACTTGTCAGACTATCTGTATGCTAAACGGAAAATTCTACCACTTCGAAAATGGCCCCTAAAATTCTAAAACAAGCGGAGCCGTGCGACTGTGGGTCAATTAGTGCTTGTTCTTCCGGCTACTGTATGATAACATACCTAAAATCCGATCCATATCCGTTCCACGGTGCTCTATGAAAGATGACAGCCCTCGCACTTAACAGTGTGAATGGGCGTCATGCCATTAAAAACACGAGTGTTAACCTGAAAGCTATCTCCGTAGGCTATCTGTGCAAAGGAAATCGTTAACAAGTTTCTCGCATCTTTATTCTACAGCGTGAAATAACAGTTTACGTTGGCAAAGAATAATATCGAGATGCTCTGGCGGTGAAAGCAAATAGATATCCTAATATGGGAGTGAGCCCGTATAAGGTGCCTGTTTCAGAAGAACGACGATTCTTGAGGCATTTAGTTTGTAAAGTAGCATTTATCTCTTGATTAGCGTGGAGAAGGTGATTAGTGACTCCATCCACGATGCCCGCCAAACTGTACACAAAGCTGATGCTGCTCTAGGCCTTCTTCTCTCTCCGCAGTAGGCGCCTCGGCTGTCAGATAGAGTCCAGGAGAAATCCATACTCAGTTACGCTCGTAACTACGGACATGCGACTCTGGCAGTAGGGACATAAGGGTCTGGCAGAACCATTATGGAGAACTTTGTGAAAAACAACCTGGCCTTGCTACAATAGGAGAGGGAAGCTGAGATACAAGAGACAAGATACCGCGTTATCCTTGGACTTTTTAGTCTTACTATGTGCTTCCATACAACTAGTCACTTTTAGGCCCTTCGTACAATTTAGAAACCATTAAAGTTTGGTATTTTTTATTCTATTTGTGTTAAATCATGCAAATTATTTTATCTCCCTCTGCCCCAAATATAAAAGTAAATGTTAAAAGTGTCATCAGGGCTGAAAGCAAAAACTCCAGCAATGGCGAGAAGATCATGCTTTGTATATATGTAATATATATTTGTCCAAACCTAATTATAGCAGAAACATACTGTGGATCAGTGGGTATTTTCAAACCAACCTAGACAGGAGCTGTGCATGCGCCCGGACAGCCTGGCGATGTGCGTTTCCTCTCAGACGATTTCAGCTGCTGCTTGTCATTATACTGTGTGAGGGATGAGGGAACCGTCCCATATGCTCACAGGCATACTAGAGCCGGTCTGTCCATCCAGCAGCCTCCAGCGCCCCCTCCCCGGGCCCGCTGTTCTGTTTTGCACCATGGAGTGGGGTTGGCTGCTGTCCCTCCCCCATTGACCCAGCACCGCACATCTGGAGGGCTGCTGCCAGCCGTGGCTTGTAGGTCACCATCCACCCGATGCAGAGGTGCCGCAACCCACAGAGAAGGGAGAAGAGGCAGCTCTCGTTGCAAACGTCCTGCCAAGCCAACACAGACAGCTGCTTTCCAGTGAAGGGTCGGGTCATGGTTTGGTAATCCAAGGCATAGCGATGCGAATAATGCGGGCGATTTTCAAGAGCCTGATACTGGCAAATCTTGTGATCCATCTCGGTAATCAGCCACACGCGCTTCTCCCGAGCCATCGCTAAAGCGAGACAGGCATGGAAACACAATCAGATAAGCCTGAGGCTGGGCGTTGAAATATCCCTCTGTACCTTACACTAAATAACCTGATGTATGGCTTTTGCTATGATCGGACACAGGATAACATCGTATATATGTGCACTTTATTTCCCGCCCAAAGTAGTCGGTTTCTTTGTCATAGATTAGTACCTTTGCAGGTTTCAAAGAATAAAGCGACTACAAAAGACGAACCAAGTAGCCATCTTGGAATGGGGGAACTAAGGGTATGGTATCCTTCATTTCTAGAGAAGATATTCCCCATGTTTTATAGTCCACGAAAACACCCTAATAAGAAGTTGTAGTTTTCAATGATTAGCAGACCGTCCCATTAAAACGGTTACCCATCAATATTTTCAACATGGAATTTGCTATTCGCATCCTACGCATATCCTGTTACTGCTGTATGCCATTTTTGAGAGAGCCTTTGAGACACTGATGTGTGTGACAGAAAAGTTTGTCTCTTCTGTATGCATTCCCACTTCACCGGTTTCACATTACAGTTCATGAGAATATTCCGCATCATATTCTGACATCTTAAACACTTTTACTTTGATTGATTCTCCGCCGCAACGTCCCTTTAGCCGTCTCTGTACTTTGGCACTCCCATTGCCAAAACCGATTGGCTATGCCAATACTTGTTATATATTATATATCCGTTTCCTTCAAATAGACAAGAGCATATTTTACACAAGTATTTCAATATTTTATGTTACTCATTCTCATTGCAATGCCGATTTCTCGTGGATCCAGCAACAAAATAAACAAGCACTTGCAATGCAATAGGTCTTGCATTTACGCGAATTTGAGCTATTGACATTGCAAATGACAATGCCTTTTATTTTAGTTTTCGTTTTTAAAACATAATTAAAAGGCATTGTCATTTGCAATGTCAATAGCTCAAACTTGCATAAATGCGAGACCTATTGCATTGCGCCCTATGCCATGCTTTTAGTTTAATGGCAGCAGCACCCATTTGTTTAGACGCAGCTCGCTGTAACCTGAATACGGTGAGCACTATTAAAGTGAAAGCATGGTATTGGGCGCTTTCACTGGAAAAAAAGGTTGGTAGCGCGGCCGCTAAAGTTAAAGCAGACCGTGCTGACAATTATAATAAATAAAGAAGCATGGCAGAATAGTTGCAGCGGACCACGGTGGCAAATTAAATGAATAATGAACCTCGGCTGCTATACTTAAAGCAGATGGTGCCGCCAAAGTAAATAAATTAAGAAGCGCGGCCGCTATAGTTAAAGCGGACCGCCATTTCTAATTTAAATGTAAAAGCTGTGGTGTGCTGCCTTGTAGTAAAGCACGTCGTGGTTGGAATAGGGGAAAATCATTAATAAAAACAGTCCTCACAGACTAGATAAAGCAGACCGTGCAACAATACAAGTAAAAAGTCCAGTCCTCATGTGAGGTTACAAATGAGGACAAGGCGGTACCAGGGAAGGACTACTAAGCCTGTTCATGAATCAAATGCAACGATTTAGAAAGGACAGTAACAGGAGCGAATTGAAAAGATGGGCGGGAAATAGGTTGAGCTTCATGTCCCTACCTGAATACAGCCTGCCCCGCAGAGCAGCGCATGTGCAGCCCAGGCTCGACCAAAAAAGTAGTATTGCTGGACAACTTAATTAACATATCCAAAATAAATGTTATGGTTTTACATCTAAACATGAAACAAATAAATTACCCATCATGCTATAGTAAATGAAGCACTGTACAAAGTGTATGGCAATGCAAAAAAGTCGATATGACTCCTGAATTTGAAAAGAGATTTATCCCACAAAAAACACAGCGCTGAAGTTAGATACTATTGAAAAGCAAGCATGTCGTTATATCAGTGTCAAAATAAGGGTGGGGCAAGTAAATGTGGCCTAAGCGGGGAAACATACCTTCCAGCAACAAGTACACAAGCATCATTTTTTAAACTCTGGCATCTACTGATAGTTCAGACTGCCTGAAAGTCCCTGTCAAACCGAGTCTGTGGTCTTTTATTCAACTTAACTCTAAATCTGGTCCTCTTTCAGGCAAGGTACGTTGGAAACATTTAGCTTTTCATGTTAATGAATAAGTGAGTTTGGGACAGGCTGAAGCACATCATGGTGTGGTGGCATGGAGAGTCTATAAGATATGGAGCTATAAATGCCTCAAAGATGAACAATCGAAAGAAAAGTATACCCAAGACAATAGCATGATTGTGGATGATTCTAGTATCACCCTTAAAAGTGTGACGCATAAAACTACATTTTGGTGAACTCTTTGTTAGTGTCATTGGGATTCTTCTAAGATTAACTTACTTAACACTAAATGGCCTGATGTCAGAATCACTTATTTCTGGGGCAGCTGAAAAGCCACAACCCATACTTGTGTGTGGACTACCCAGGAACTGCGTGGTTAACAAGATCCCTGTCAATTTGGCAGTCAGAGACTTCAGTGAAGTCTGCAGGCCGGCGTGCCTTTCCATGAGTCACCGTGGCCTTCGGTGCCACTAACAGGTGGTGCCGAACCACAAGAAAATACCACCAAAAAATAGTAGCTCCCATTAGTGAAGCAGATAGCTAAAATGGCGGAAAAATCAGGGATATCAACTGTAAAAGCCAGCCAACTTGGCTATAGGACCATCCGTGAACTGCTAGAAACGGCCCACACAGGGGGGTTCAGCAGGCATGCAGCATTCAATACCTCTTGTTTCTGTTGTCTGACCCATTTGATACAACTGTAACACTAATTAACATGGTTTTGCCTTATCGTTTCATCTGGACAGCCTGTCTGTTTGCAACAAATATCTAACAGGTTTTTGATGTGTTTAATTTTGCACTGGAGGTTTTATTTTTATAATGTTTGTAAACATGCTTGTCCTTTCATACAACAGAGTTATATACCAAGGTTTTAAGTGGTTATATGGGATACAGTACTCCCTCAGGTACATGATAAGGATATTTTAAGTCACCACAGAGTTCCATAGTCTTATAAAGGAACTCAAAACTTCAGCCTCGTACCTCTATATGGTAATAGAAGTCCTTGGTGACTTGCCAAATCCTTACAATGTATGGCAGGGGCACTGCATTCCTACTTTAATTACAGTTAAAATAGGAATCACATAGTAAATGTACACAATTCCACAAAACACAATGCACAATAAATTGATAATGTAACATTGCTGTATTGTAATAAAACCAGGATTCCTGGCAAGGAACACTATATCCTTTTTGTGATCACTACATGATCAGTTGAAAGAATCCTGAAATAACAAAACACTACACAACACAATACCAATTCAATTTCTACAAATATTGAATGGTTAAAGTAATATTAATTACTAAATACTTTTGGTTTCAGAGGACTGTCAGTGTGGACTGTCTGTAACTAATGGATGGGTAGTTTGCATGGGTGGAGGTATGGAGCGACTCATCCTCATTATAGAAAGGTTACATATTGTACTATAAAGAAAAAACCTTTTCACACAATAAATAATTGTGTATTCCTAAGAAGTATTCCCTGAAGTCTTAGGGAACTTATTTAAGTAGACAAGAATGGAGTATTCGCACCTTTACTTGAGATAAATAGAGGTAGATGTTAAAATAAGCAATATATATGGGCTCAACTCAAATAGAACTACATGCAGACTTAATAGTAATGATTTTAAATGTAGTTGTACATCTTCATAGAATTTATTGTAGAAAGGTTTGTAAATAAAAAGAGGAATGTAAATAAAAATAGTCAAGTAGAGTCTTCTACCTCTGTGTTTCACTAATTTGTTAAAAAGTATACGTAAAAGCAAGTTTACTACAAAACACAGCACAATTTATATTACATTGAACAATTATGAGTTTGCTTGTCTTGCATAGAATTAAATTAAAAATCCCATTTATTAAATTCAGTAGAAAAGGTGGAGTGACTATACAACTAAAGAATTAGCACCCCATTTGTGAATTAGGCATATGACAAAGCATAACTGGAGGCCATCCAGCTTTTCTGCATGGTCTCTGAGTTTCTGCGTGATTTTTTGCCATTTGCTGGACCCTATTTTTTTGCATGCTTTAGAACTCTGTACACTTTACCCTTCCTGACCGGCAGTAAAGTGCCTGTACTCTCCCTTTAAACAAGTTGGAACTGGCATATTCTTTATTGGTATATTTAAATGCCTACAAGCCCCTATTAAAAAGAACAAAGTGTACCAAGGACCTGGAAGTTAGATGCCATTAGTGGACTGCAGCACATATTGTGGAATCCACTGCATTAGTAATGCAAACATGCCTACTGGCCTACCTCGTTTAGGCTGGCTGTAGCAGTATAAAAACTGCAATTTCAATCTGATAAAATAAACTCTTTTGACTGGTAATAAGTTACCCCTATGTAGAGTTTGTAGCCCACAAGGCAGGGTGCATAGTATTTACAATTGGGATATGTAACATGTATTGTTATCATGTCCTTACAGTAACAATCAATCAAGCACTATTTTTCACTGTGGCAGTCCTTGCTGGCCTATGTAGAAACCCAGAGTACATATTAAAATCCTAATACTGTATCTTGGGAATGTTACCTTTTTCCTGCCTGAAGCTCCTGGAGGCTAATTTGCATTTGCACTCCAACTTCTCCCAGCCAGTGATTAGCATTTGAACTGATGTGAATCAGATGGGACATTCCTCCCAGGAGCTACACAATAGGTCTCTGTGATTGACAGGTCGACCTGATTGGGCAGAGATGACTCCTCTGAACCTCACAGAATTTGCACTGTGGGGGCTGTGGGCATCCTTTTCGACATTACAGTGTCACATCCTGGTGGAGCATAAAATCCTGCATGACAAGTCGGCTAGGGTTTACATATAAGATTTGGGGTGCACTCGAAAGGAAGAAAACAGGTAGAAGCAGATTTACCTACTAAAGCCATCAGAGACGTATTATCATAACAAAAGATGCTCATACCCAGTAGTTGCATTTCATTGAATTCCATTGTTTATTATTCAACAACCCAATCAACAATTATTCAATCTATGACCGAGAATTATTTGCCATTAAAGACTCATTCGTACATTGGTGACGTCACCTGGGAGGGGCTCTACATGAAGTGATTGTGTGTATTGACCACACGAACGTTGGATTCATGCAATCCATGAGATATGGAAATGTATGGGTTTTTTCATGCTTCAATGTTTCCATTCATTACTGCCCTAGAAAGTGACATGGAAAGGCTGATGTACTTAGCTTGCACTGAAATCCCAGAAACAGAAAATTCAGATCCTCTCATTTTTTCAGCTATTCCACGCCTTCTCTGATAACAGAAATGTTTCTGGTCAAAACAGAACAACAAAAAACGGCAACGATATATGGTTATAAGAGCATCGAAACAAAAAGCAACAAGTGCAGGACTCCAGAGGACAATTGGTCCCTGAAAATAGACTAAATTTGCATGCCTAATCCCTAAAGAAATTACTCTTAAAATGGTGTCATTAGGCCACCATTGCAAGTCATTCTAGAATTATACGGATCAACTATCTTTTTGCCCATTTTGAGTGGTGGCCTCAGTGATGCATTGCTGTAATTCAAAATGTAACTTCCAGTGCAGTTTATTTACACGCCAGACCTGTTCACACTAAGCATCTCCATTCCCACACTCAACCTTAGATATCCATTTCTATGAACTTCATAGTGGAATCAACCAAGTCAGAGAAGAATTCTATTATTTTGAGGTGGTGGACTCTTTTACTAAGCTGAGTCACATCAAACGTCTGTCTACTCTGTCAACCACTCCTCAATTGGCTAGTGTCTTTTCAAAAGAGATTGTAAGACTGCACAGTCTGCCTTCTTCTACTGTTACAGAGATAGGATACCAATTATCTCTCTGTTTTCTGTGCTTTTCTTACCAGACATGAGGTAACAGGGAACACATCCACCAGCTATCATTCTCAACCAGATGGGCAAACCAATAGGGTTAACAAGGCACTATTTTATTTGTTTTCTTATCTTGCATCCTGTTTCTTTTTTCATTTTCTCTCTTCAACCCATACCTAAGGATCTGGTTTTACACCTTATGCATGTCAAAGCTACATACAAACAATTTGTAGACAATAATCACATTCCTTCTCCCCTCTACTCAGTTGAAGATGCTGCATGACTGAGTGTTATTTTTGCATTCCTGATTGGAATGGCCCAGTGCAAGAAATCTTACCCAGCTCTTCTGTAATATGCTTTGCTTGAACACTGTACCTGCCTTCCACCTCATTAGTCTCACTAAATTAATTCCACACGACTACCAATAGGCAAACTACTCACTTCAGTTCCTTATTTTCACACATATCTGTGGTGTGTACCTTCACCTCCTCTTGGTGGATGGCTAGTGTTATGCCATCACATGATAGTTCCTGTACAGCATTTCTCCAATATCAGGATTATCTGAACACAGTAGATTCATACTAGTCCTATATTACGGTGTGTCTTCAATCCATAGGTTTCGCCTTCACCACTTCTAGTTGTACTCCATAGACCCTCCCCTGAAATTACACCTTCATAGCTTCTGGATAGACTCCATTGGCCATTCTTGGAAGTGTCTGTCAACTTTCCTTGTCTATGCTTTCACCAAAATAAGGGTGGGTCTCATAAGCCCTCTACTAAGACGTTTGTGGATTTCATAGGTCTATGACTTCATCCATTCTTAGTGGAACACCTCGGACCATTTACTTAGTTCCATGGGTTACACATTCTCTGCTTCTTGGATATCCCATAGACATTTTATGGAAGTGTCTGTAGATTTCCAAACATTATACCTTCCCTGCTACTGGGGAAACTGTTCAAAGATTTCCTGATGACTTCATCCCTTCTAAATGGTCTTCCATATTTGTTTGCTTCCCTGCACAGCACTACCACCCAAATGAAGAGGAAATGGGACACTTACCATGCGACTGTTCTTCACTAAATAACACATACTACATGAGGCTTTCCATATTCCTCCCACATACTTATCTATGTATTTCCCACACAAACTATGATTCGACCAGACATGTCAAACCAGACACACCTCACTCAACTCATATAACACAGGACATACTACAATCACACATCTCTAACTTCAGATATAGTTCCACCGTAATTGCTTGGGACAACAAGAATACTATGATACCGCACTAGTGGTGGTTGAGCATTACAAATGCTAGATAGCATCACATAACCAAGTGTGGAATATTGGTAAGTCGACTCATTACTTTCGCTGTCACGTCAACCATTAGAAGCCTTAATTGGTCAACACAGAGCATCCCAAAGAGTTTTATGAAACATTGGAGCACAGGTGTAAATGACTAGTTTTACCATTAAAAGGTGTTTTAGACTATCAGAAACCTACTCTAGTTATAGAAATGTCTGAAGTATTTTTCGATCTTTTGTTTGTTTTCAGTTGTTGAATCTGATATTTTAAAATAAGAGTGATTACATTCTGCACATAATGCTTGACTTCCTAAAACACCACATCATAAGGGCAATGTCCATTTCCGCATTTTGTTTGCGTCTAACTAATTTACAAAATCTATCTAGTCATCTTGTACTGTTTTTGTCAGCTTTGTATGCCAATTATGTTGCCTTTTATGCTTTCTGAAAACGTTTGTAAAGTTGGATGTTGTATATATTGATTGTCTACTTGATATATTACACTCAGCTCAATATTATGTATAAATTCAGCTTTTTAGAGACAAACTGGTACAATTAGATTATTTAAACTAATGCGTACGTGGATAGGTTTGTATCAACCTTTCTACCACCGGAATACTGTCATAGCTCTAGAAAGAACTTTATTTTCAAATTAAGACACATGATCTGACATATGCCAGTGCTGGATTTTGGTGGCCTGAATCACCCCTCCTCCATTTTTAGGTCTCGCCTAGGCAGCGCGCATGCGCTGCGCTAGGAGGGCCTTTAGCCATCGATCTGCTCATTTTCAAGCACACACTCGTGCTTGTGGTGGCATCCACCTTGCGGGAGCGAGCAGCGGTGCACGTGCTAATTGACCGCTGCTCGCTCCCGCAAGGCGGATGGCGCCACAAGCACGAGTGTGCTTGAAAACAACTGCCGCTTGTTTTCTTAACTTTAGCCCTTGACGTTCTCATATCTGCCAAATGAACCTTCAGACAGTTCTAGCTTTTAGCGTGTAGTATGTTGCATTCTAGGATAACATTCCAGGGTTGCCTGACTCAGTAATGGCAAAACCAACAGAGCATGCAAAATAAAACCAGAACTGAGGGGGCTACTTATGACTGACTAGCAGGGGATTAGCTGTGCTCTCAGGATTTAAAGCGGATTTTCGCTTTGCTAAATCAGGTCATTGCAGGACGCTTAGTTGCAAACGCATGTGGGTGGGTGTTAAGCAGACAAAAACTTCTAGGGTCAGTGAATAAAACCCACTGCCCCCTCCCCGCATAGATTTTCTATTCCTATTAACCTGTCTATCGCTCATTCAAAAGCTCTGCCCCCGCCTCTCTCAATGCATTCGAGGACACCTGATCGAACAAACGACTTCCGGTTTACGTGCTGCACAGCCTTTGATGTTACTGTCCCACTGGACCAACCCCTGGGAGGGGCGGGCCCACGCCGCACCTCTGCCATTGTCCCCTCTTGGCTCCTGTTGTCAGCTTCACTTTGTTCGAGGTGGCTCCCCCTGAACGCTCCAATGTGCTGATAACTCAATAGCGCTCTTCACACCTGTGACAGCAGCACAGAAGGGGAGAGGGAGGAGGGAAACCAGGAGGGGAAAGGAAGACCCCTCCCCGGCAACAATGCGATCAATAGATCATTCACTCCAAAGGAATGCCACTTGCAGTGCCCTGTCACAAACCTTACTGAGCAACCATTAGCAGTAATGGTTCTACCAAAGTATTTCATATTTACAGATTTGAGTGTCAGCACACCCCAGGAAGCAACCTCAAAAAAACATGAGGTCACCGAATGAGTCCGTTCCACATGGGGCAACGAGCCCCAGTCCCGAGTTATCCCTTTACAAGTCATCTTGATCTGACACTATAATTCAGTTGGTTTCATGGAAGTGAATCAACATTGCAACTCCCAGAGTGCATTGGGCAGTTGCGGGCTATTAAAAAGCATGAAATTTGGCGTGTATCGTGACACAATGTCATGAGGCAACAGTACCCAGATCTCTTTGCGCGACTCTTAGCTTCCTGCATCCAGTCCATATTTGTTTTTTGCTTTCTTGGTATTTTGCCCTAAGTGTATAATAGGATAAACAGGACCACAAGAACTCAAGGAAAATGATCTGCATGTGCAAATAACTGTGAAACAGCTCTTCGTTAGGCGTTTACATGCATGTAACTGCATGGTGTGATGCACGCATGTACAAAAATACACACATACATCTGCACACTGCAATCCATGTTTACACAATTATGTTTACAATTATTTAAGGATGATTCACTTTTGAGTCTTTTTTACCCCAAACAATGGCTGTATGACAAAATTGGCAAACACAAGATGATGGATGGAGTGCTGAAACCTATTACCCACTCACCCCCAGTTGAGAGATCTGGGTTTAATCCATTGTTCCTTTGCTCCACATGCCGTTCCAGTTCAGACCCAGCCATATGCAAATAAGTTTTGACCCTGCTCCTCATGAGAACAGTCAATCCCAAACTGACTGATTTGGACCGAAAACAAGCATCCTGGGACTGGGACTGGTTTCAGGGTATCACCCCTCATCAGCCAGACTATATTTAATCCAGTGGTACAGCGAGCAAGTGAACCATGTTTGCACATACCCTTGACCACTTAGGCCTAATATAGCAAACAAAAGATGATAGACGAAGTGCTGAAACTTTACAACCACTCACCACCAGTCAAGAGATCAGGGTTAAAACATATCATTCTTTTACTCATCATGGACACAGCCATATGCAAATCAGTCTTGACCCTGCTCCCCATGGGAACAGTCCAGCTCAAACTGCCAAGCCAGATCCTCCCTGGACCACAAACAAGCATCCTGGGACCAGTTTCGGCGTATCACCCCTCATCAGCCAGGCTGGGCATACCCTTAGCCACTTAGGGCGAACATAGCAAACACAACAAGATAATGGCCGGAGTGCTGAAACTTTGCAACCACTCACCCCTTTTGCTCACTATGCCATCACAGTTTGAACCCAGCCATATGTAAATCAGTCTTGACCCTGCTCATCATAGGAACAGTCCAGCCCGAACTGCCAAACAAGGTCTTCCCTGGACCAAAAAAAGCATCCTGGGACAGGTTTTGGGGTATCACCCCTCATCAGCCAGGCTAGCTTTTATCCAGTGGCACAGCGAGTAAGGAACCTACATCTGGGCATAACCTTGGCCACTTCAGCTGAACAGAGCAAACACAAGGAGATGATGGATGGAGTGTTGAAACATTTCAACCAACATTAACCCCCAGTCAAGAGATCTTGGTTTAATCCATCATTCTTTTGCTCTCTATGCTATTCCAGTTTGAACCCAGCCGTATGCAAATCATGTTTCATTTTGCTGTAACGGTACCCTGTTTGATAGACCCCTTTTACACATACATATAATGAGAAAGGTGAAACTATAACTCCCAGAATGCAACATAATATTGTCTAAAGTTTCAGAACTGATTCAAGATGTTATAAATGACATTAAAAGACATGGAAGCTGTTAATTCATAAGACAAGCATTGATACAGCCAATAGGTCTTGCCTTTGGGACCTAGTAAGTAAAAAAAAACGGAAGTGTAAGACTTAACATTTACATTTACTGCATCCTAAATATGAAGTAAATATAAATGTGAAGTCTTATACTTCAGTTTTTCTTTTTTACTTACTAGGTCCCAAAGGTGAGAAATATTGGCTATGCCAATGCTTGTTTGTCAAGTCTTCAAACTATTGTGAATAAACTTCAGAATCTGCATCCTTTTCTGTTACACGTTTCGGACACAGTTTGTCTAACTTGGCTGAACAAAACGTGCCGGTTTCATCAGAATACTTTCTGTCCAAAAGTGCATTTTGATGCTTATGTTACAACGTCATGGTTGATTGTTAAGGCATCTAAGCACTCATAGCTCAGTTGTGCTTGGTCCTGTTTCTTTTGGACAGCAAACGCATTCTTCTGTTGATGATGGCTTGGTTAATATATTATTTGCTTCAGTTTTAAAAGCTAAATTAGCCACAAACCTCTGTCCTGTTTGCACTCCTTCGTCATAAACCCTAATATGATGTAGATGAAACACAATAGGAAAAGTTTCAGAGTCGTAGACACAGAGAGAGGAAAAAAGATTGTGTGCATGAGTGAGGACAGGGTAGAGGGATCACTCTTCGTTATTGTGCAGTCTAGAGGCCCCTCAGCAGAGATGGACTGGGTGCTCTTTAAGAGAGACATTTTGAGCTCTTCTCTGAATTTCAGAGATGTTCTTGTATGAATGATACCCGTAAGGATAGTGTTCCGGATCCTGGATGTATGCATTGATATCAGTGGTTTTCTGGTCTTTTCCTTTTAGTACATCTTGAGTTCGTCTTGACTTCTTCTGCTGGATTGGGTTAGTAAGAAGGTTTTTCAGGCAGGTTGTCTACTTGTTTTGAATGATCTAAAGGTAATGCCACAGAGATTGCAGATGAAGGAATGAAAGTGCAACCAGTGTAGGTCATCGGGGTGGGATTAAAGAGGTTTTACTTATTAAAAAAAAGATTTATATATATCGTTTTCTCTGTTCAACATGTTACTTGTACATCACTGAGGTTTGCTGCTTTTTCCCTTATATCACATACACATCCCTGTTTTCTCCTGTTGCGGTGTCTCCTGTACAGCATAACCAATTGTAACATAACCATTATGTTGTGCTCTGTACATGAAGACACTGGTAGCCATGTTGTAAGTTTCTAAGTCTTCTTTATTGGTTCCAGTTCCAAACAGTATCAGTCTTAGGTCAGCCATGTACCAGCTCCTACACCAGCCCCACCAGGAGCAGCCTGCCTAGCTGCTCAGCCCATCTCCAACTGTCACCACTCATCCACACAGGCACCCAGGCATTCCATTCATCACAGTCACACCAACATTCCGTTACCATCTCTCACTCTGGCTGAGCAGCTTGGAAGACCTAGGCTGATTACAATTAAATGTAATACTCAGGATATAACATTTTCCCTTTCCTTTTAAAATGAAAACAAAGATTACAATACTAAAGCAGAGAACTATACACAAGAGAAGCAGTGATGTTCATAACTCAAGGATGCAACTAAAATTAAAACATCACAAAAGAGAGAACAATGCAAATAAAGAAAAGATGGGCAACATAAGACATATAAAAACATGCATCAAAATCCCCCCATCCTCTCTCATGAATATTAAGTCATGAAATAGATTATCAGAACTAACAATGCGTACTTTAGGGAAGGATCAAAAATTGTCAAGCGATTTTAACTACAAACTAGCACTAACCCCAACCTTCCCAATGAACCTTTGAAAATAACGTATTGAAGGGTGCACACACCCCATGACAAACACCAGAGGCCAGAAACAGACAACACGGGTGAACCAACACTACAGATACACGTGTACCACAATATGGACCACATAGAGGGTACACACAGTGAGGCGCAGGGCGACTTACACACGACCACAACTGAAGCGCGGGGCGACTTACACAGGACAACACGTGATGCGCAGGGCGACTTACACACAACAACATCTGCAGCGCAGGGCTACTTACACAAGACAACATGTGACGCGCAGGGCGACTTACACACAACAACATCTGAAGCGCGGGGCGACTTACACAGGACAACACGTGATGCGCAGGGCGACTTACACACAACAACATCTGAAGCGCAGGGCGACTTACACAGGACAACATGTGACGCGCAGGGCGACTTACACACAACAACATCTGACAAGACGTGCAGCGCAAGGCGACCTACAAACACAACAGACCAACGTGCAACGTAAAACGACTTGCACACACAACACAAAGAAGTGGTAAACCACCCCCCAAGACCAGAACCACCCTCATGTAAGGGATCACCTGTGATGTCCACCCACCAGGAGACTAGGATGTCCCAACCAATAAAAAGCGTAAAACTGTGGCATCACAAAATTTGAAACAATAGATAATACCAATACAATTCCATATACTGTAGAACACTAGTGACTTATGCCCCACGCCGGTGAGCGACCTCTCACCCGAGTTGTGCTAGATCAGAGCTTTCCCTACATAGAGGAAACAAAAAAAACACAAGAACAACCACCATATTGCTGGACTTCACCCAAAATATTTGGGGACAATAAACATTTGAAAGGTAGAATATTTCCACCTTAGTTGTGCAACTAAGCGTAAAGGCTAGCGTGTAACTTGATGCCCAAGAATCACATGTCATACCTCAAAATAATGTGTGTACAAACATGACCAAGATAACAAAGTACCAAAACAAACACAGTTAATACAGACTGTGGAAGCGAGCAGTCTGACGACTAAGTGAGTTCGTTGGCCAAAAGCCCGTGGTGACTCCCCATACACTGGATTCTGGAACCACATTTGTCCGCCGAACAGTTTATAGATAAATGTACCTTTAGTCAGCTGAAGAAGACTTTTGCCACACAGTATGGGAAAACTGAAAAGCGAAAAGGGCTGCTTCAAAGCTGACACTCGCAAACAAGCCTGCGCCGCTCTGTCCATTACAGTTGACACGCGACAATGTGGTACACTCTTGAACAAGCTTTATTGCGTACACTCTCGCAGCACATACAGAGTAGCGTGGTTTGCAAAACGAAGGTAGATGACAGGCAGACTGTGCCAGCCCCAAGATGGCGGCACGTTTTCGGCGTCACGCCGGGTGGCTCCAGGCACGTAGGTGCATTAAGGAACTGCAGAACACAGGAATCACGGTGGAGCGTCACCAAAGAACCACGGAGACCCCACACGTCTGAGGATGAAGGTAAGGCTGCGCGCGGGTAGAGAACAGCACGCGCCATCATTTTCAAATCGCTGAGAAGCGGTTTAACTGCCATTTGTCGAGTGGGACTGCGAAGTACAAAATTGAGTAAAAAAAAATAAGATAAAATCTCTCCACATGCAGAAAGAGAGTTCTGTAGACAGCGCTCTGTCTCCCACGACAAAAAGAACAAAAACAGATACCACCAGTGCATAACAGAATGGCAGCTCCCCAAATACGGCCACAGACACCCTCTCTTGACTGCTCCAATAAAAATAAACTTGACAGCTGGCAAACAGTGAAAACTACCACAAGCAGTTTGTCACGACTTCTTGATCCAGGGCAAACACCAAGTAATATACACTATTTGAAGACTGCTTTACTGAATATGAAGATGTGGTTAAAACTGAAAAGCCTCACTCCAATCTGACTAGGACATACACACATTGCCAATTTGAAATGTCCATATGTGCCACTATTGCACGCAGACCCTGGAACATCTTGATCCATGCAGACAAAATGGTCTTGAGAATCAGAAAGACACTTTGTGATGCAAACACCAATGCAGGTTGTGGAATTCTTAAGAATCTCATAAATGACCACTTTGTGAACTATCTTTAAAAACACACTTCTTGACACAAAGCAGAAGTCTTAGCAACACCACATCTCTCCCGTGTGGCACCTGTGAATACACTTCACTGAGTTAGACCATAACTCATATCTTTAACAGCCACAACTCCTTTATGCAGTGGATACATCCATACGGCAGATACTAAAGGAAGTGGTAGGGTGAAAGTCAGTCTATTCATACCCTAACATACAGACCATACCTGTGGTCAAGTTCATGGAGTAAGATCAGGCAGGACACAGGTTGGGGCCGTCCGATGACAGGACACTGGTGGGGCTGGCTTGCCTTTTACTCCATTCTGCTTCATGTATTATTCTTTTTTTTTCTTTTTGTAGATGCGCTGGTTTCAATGGTTTCTTTGTAGTCTCTTGGTTACTGTTCAGTCCTTAAGCACACTTGGGTCCAGATCCCATCCTCGTCGCCAAAATTATGTTGTGCTCTGTACACGAAGACACTGGTAGCCATGTTGTAAGTTTCTAAGTCTTCTTTATTGGTTCCAGTTCCAAACAGTATCAGTCTTAGTTCAGCCATGTACCAGCTCCTACACCAGCCCCACCAGGAGCAGCCTGCCTAGCTGCTCAGCCCATCTCCAACTGTCACCACTCATCCACACAGGCACCCAGGCATTCCATTCATCACAGTCACACCAACATTCCGTTACCATCTCTCACTCTGGCTGAGCAGCTAGGAAGACCTAGGCTGATTACAATTAAATGTAATACTCAGGATATAACACATTACCTGTCCCAAGCTTGTTGCAAAACTTCGCCACCCAAAGTTAGTGTATGCTGCATGCGATCTGGCAGGGGGCATACATCTGGGCCTACACCGGGTGAAGTGGATTACCCAGGCTTCTATCTCCATTCTGTACCTGCTAAGGATTCTCATCCTCTTTCCCTTGTTTTCTCGGGCCCTCCCACAAGGCTCAGCACTCTCAGGTCTCCTCTCCCACTGGGGTTTCAAGGCTATCCACTAGCTCCTGCCAGAGGTCTGCCTTCGACCTCCTACGGAGTCCCCTGTAGTCCTTCATGCGTAATGCCCTCTCCTCCGCTCTTTCCTAAGTCACCACCTCTGCCTTCCACCGACTGTGCTATCGGCCCTCTGGTCGCCATCCAATGTCTAGCAATATCCCTATGGGTTACCTGAATTGCCAAATCCGGGAACTTGTTCCCACCCTTCGCACCCGGCTTTCGGCCATAAAGGCGCAGGAGGTAAACGTCAACCATGTCAAAGCCCGGCCTGCCTAGGGTACACTTTAGTTCTACTACCACTTTCTCCCCCAAGGGCTCATTCACTGGGCAGTTTCAAACCATGTACTAGAAGTCTGCATCCAGGTGAGAATACTGAGGGCAGCTCCTATCGCGCATATTATACATAATATTGATATGGTGAGACATGAGATAAGTTGAGTGCAGATATTTGAACTACATGTACTTAAAGTGCAGTTTCCACTATACTTTCTTTGAGTGTTCCAGAGTGTGTTCCCATTTATTTACCTGCAAACTGTATCCCCAGCACTTCCTCCCAGCAGGCTTGCTCACCTGAAAATCCATCCCGGTCATAGCCATCATCATGCGGTACAGTCAGTGTCGACCACTACCAAGAGTTAGGCCTGTATGGAGCAGGTTGTGCTAAGGTGGTTCCTAGTGTGCGTTTCTGTACAGCCTGCACAGCGCCTGAATGAGCATCCCATACACCAGGAATCACATTCTCAGGAGGTTTCAGTCCTCTACTGAGGATTCAAATTGGTGTATTGCGCCCTCCTTGTTGCAGACTGTCAGTGTCAGCAAATCAGCCCTTGTTCCATTCCACCATACAGCTTGCCGTAAAAAAGCCACATCTGGCTGTAGGCAGTCCAGCCACTACCACCACCAGAGCATACAATGTATTTACCCCATACGCTTAATCAGACGCTTCCAACAGCAGAGGGCCACAGTCAGCAGCCATGTCTTTTTCTTTGGACAAACCTTTGTTTCCATGAGTATTGCAACGAGGGCGCCATCTCTGCATGCCTCTCCAAATCCCTCCACCTCCATTATATCTATCCCCACAAGCCATCGGGCCAGCCACTAAAGTTATGCAGCAAAAAAGTACATCTCAATATCCAATACCTCCAGTCCTCCCTCCTGTGGGGGTCACTGAAGCGTCCTTGGGGAGACCCTATTTCAGTTCTCGCAATAGTACATTGAGAGAGTGGAACCATTTCCTCGGGAGATCCATGTCTGTGTGATATATCTCGAACCCAGGTATTGCAGAACCCGCACTCTCAGCAGAGTCCCCTATCAGTCACCACAGCTGGTGGGTCTCAGCATGTCGCAGAGGAAGGCACATGTCTTATTACAGTTCATGTGCAGCCTGGACACCTCTCCCAAGTCTGCCAGCAACTTCCTCACCCATGGGATCCGAGATCGGACCTCCGACAGATAAACCCACATATCATCTGCATAGAGTGGTATAACATGCTGCCATTCCTGCACTGGTATTCCTTTCCAAGTGCCCAGAGCTCTCAGCACACTCACAAATGGTTCCATTCCCAGTGCAAAGAGCATCGGAGATAGGGCCCTGTCTCGTGCCTCTGTGTACTGCTAATGGTTCCAAGATATGTTAGCCCACCCAAACCTTTGCGCTGTGCATCTCGTATAGGAGTGCACCTACTTGCACCATACTTTACCCAGTGCCATCCTGGTAATAATTTCCCTTAGGTAGTCCCACTGCAGGGCATCAGATGCCTTTCTAATATCAATAAAGAGCACCACCGTCTCAGGATGAGCAGTCAGCATGCCCCCCCATCACTCAATATATGCAACAAATATTGTCAGATGTACTGCACTGTGAGATAAAGCCATTCTGGTCAGCACTGACCAGCGAGTGCAGATCAGTCAATCAATCAGGAGTTTATATAGCACAACTACTCACCCGTGAGGGTCTTAAGGCACTGCGGTGGCTGCTGATCCGTCTGGGTGCAGGGGTTCAGTCGAAGAGCCAGGTCTTGAGATACTTCCTGAATTGAATTACAGGGATTGCCTGAGGTGGATAGGCAGGGGGTTCCAGGTCTTGGCGGTGAGGTGGGAGAAGGATGTAAATGCAGGCAGGCAGTCAACACTTTGTTAAGAATTTTATACTCCACATTCAGCATAACCAAGGGCCGATATGACCTACCTCGAGCGTCTCCCCAGTGGGCTTGGGAATGGACACCATCAGCACTTCCCTGGCCGTAGTCAGCAGTCTCCTGTAGGCAAATGCAGCCACGTATATTATCACCAACCGGGGCGCCAACAGTGAAGCATACCTCTGGTAGGACTCGGTCGGCAGTCTGTACGTGCCATAGGGTCTTGACTCGTGTTAGCTCCTTAAGCACACCCATGATTTGGGACTCCATAATGGGACCTACCAAAGCCTTTGCATCCTCTCTCATCAAGTGTGGTAGCATCAGGTAAGGAAGAAAGGCCTCTAGAACCGCCCTCTGGGTGGTGGCATGAAGACCTTTATAATAATATGCAAACACTATGTGTATGTCCTGCTGCGTATAGGCCAGGTCGCCGGTGGAATTCATGTCAGCATAATGGGCCACCCTCGTTCTTCAGTTGACAGCAGTTTCTCCACCCTGCCCACCTCTGCATATGCCACCACCAAATACTACCACCTGATTATGAGCTGCAGTTTATTCTGCAATTTAGCATCGGCCTTTCACTACTCTCCTAGGCGGCTGCACACCAGGGGGCGCTGCTGAGCTTAAAGCTGCAAACAGTGCAGATAGTTCTCAACCAACACGAGGCACGCAGTGAGCACATGCTGAACCCCCACAGCCTGTCCCAAGAAGTGACCCCTCACTACCACTTTGAATGCATCCCATTAAACATTACAGTGGGATGTGATCTGTGCATTGTTGTGGAAGTAGTTGCGAACTGTTTGTATGTCCAGTACTTCAGGCCTGAGTTTCCACATGGGGATAGGGGATGCCTGCCATCACCAAATCATACTAGAAGCAATGGGTTATGATCTAAGTACATACAACCCAGGTATTCCTGCCACACAATCTGTTCTGCCACCTCCGGAGAGCATAATATAGTGTCTAGTCGGAAATGCAGGCTGTGGAGTGGAGAGTAGAATGAATATTCCCTCTGTCCCAGGTGTTGCTGTCACCATGCGTCAATCAGCCTCCAATAAGCAGCCCAAGTCTTGAATTCTCCAGCTAGGTGAATGGCTGGGCAGTCTGCCAGTGGCATCACCAACCTGTCTATTTATGTGTCTGCCACACAGTTATCACCCCCCAGTATCACTAGCACCAAGTCATCCATGAACAAGAGCGGTGACAGCGTCGTAAGGAAGCCCACTTGGCCATTGTTCGGTACATACACGCAGCCTATCCCCACCCTCAGTCCATCCAACACACCAGCTAGTATGACATACCATCCCTCCCTATCTATTTTACAGTCTGTGACCACCAACAGGTTCCCCAATGCGCACCCACACAAGGACTCCTTGGGGAAAAACTGAATATTAAGTTCCGAAGATCTGACCTTGCCATCTGCATTGCAGCGACCAGGCACCATTCCCAGTCACATGCGTACTTTACAAGAGCCCAAATTCTATATCCCTGTGTGGAGTCTTCTCAATGGTAGAATGTAAGGCTTGTTGCTAGGATGGAATTTTTTTTGATTTTCTTTGAAGTAAGAGTAGTTGATGCTGTGAAGCTGGAAGAGTAAGCTGGAGGTACCTGTACCTACATACTACCAATAAAGACAACCAACTTTACTTCTGTGTTGGAGCTGATCTTTAGATTGGAGACGAGTGAACCAGTCTGCGCAGGGGGCAGACATCAAGTACCTCCACCCCTGGATGAAATATCAAGATCCCAATTTCCTGGTATGTAGTTTGTATTCTACAAGAATCCAGCATTTCTACATTTCACCATTCTGTTCTACTATTACTTTTGCCAGCGCTTTACCAACTTCTAACTGAAGCTTCCTTGCCCAACTGTCGCAGCTCTGGGTTGCCATCAGCAACTTCTGGCTCGGACTGCCCTACACTGCCTTCATTGCTGTGCTGTACTTTTGGCTTCTATGAGAATGACGGAATGTTGTTGTGCCTTCTGCATAGTATTTTACTATTACTTTCATTGAAATCCGTCACGGCACAGCGTTGCCATTCACAACTTCTAACTCGGGCTGCTTTGCACTCCCTTCGTTACCGTGCTGTACTGTACTCTTGGCTTCTGTGACAACCACGCAGTGCTGTTGCGCTTTTTGCATGGTATTTTGCTATTGCTTTCATTCACATTGTGCATTGCTGCATCGTGTTGTGCCAAGTTCAAGTAAAAAGGACAGTACCGTTGGGAGGAGGCACGTCACGCGAAGACCTGCTGTACACTACCGGCATCTTCCAAAACGCACTTAACATTCTCAGCTGACACGCAATACGCACATAATACAACAAAGTGGCAGCCATTTTGGGAAGTTGGGATAGTTTTCTACAAATAAAAATACCCAACTTCCCCTAGAAATCAACACATGACACGCACAGCTGCCATTTTAAGAGATTGGGAAAACCTCCAATGAGTGATTTAACTTCCTTCAAACGATTTGTTCATCTCGGACATCGGATTTTCATCCTTTCAAGTAACAGATTAATTTCCAAACTCCTCCAGCAACACAACTTGTTTCAAGGTTCTAACATTAATTTATTATTTTAATTCCTTACTTTCCTTAACATCGTTTTTTTTTAGGTGGACTTCAAATTACCAACAGTTATTCTTGTTGCGGATAGAAAGTTTTTTATTACTGGTTATTCCTCATCATATATTGCTTCTTATGGCTGATCAAGGGTTGGCTGCTCCTCCTTCCTTTCTCCCTACTCCTGGTGAGCCTTCCATTCCTTGGAAAAAGTGTAAAAAGCAGTTTTTAACCTATATATTAGCAATCGGTGCAAATAAATATGGTCCTGTACACAAGCACGATATCTTGCTCCACCATTTGGGTGTTGAGGGGTGTCGCCTGTATGAGAATCTTCCTGAAATTTCTCTAGGAATGGGGATGGACAACCAAGTAATGTATATGACATGAGCATGCAAATGTTAAGATGAGGTTTGTCACCAAGGTTAATGTTGTGCTAGAAAGGCATACATGTTTTTGTCGTGCACAAAAACCAGATGAAGATATCGCAATTTATGTTGCCGGACTTAGGGGACTTTCTTTAACTTGTTGTTTTGAAGGATTACGAGATTCACTCATACGTGATCAGATTGTGAGATGTACTAATAACAAGAGAGTGCGCGAAAAGTTACTTATTAAAGATTCTATGTTAGAGGAGGCAATACAAATAGCTGAGGGACTTGAACATACCGATTTATGGACAAAAGAAATGGACAAGTGTAGCAATTCAATGATACTAAAGGATGTGATGTTAAAGATTTGGGGTTAAAAGATTTAGCTTCTATGGGATCTGAAATTCATGCATGTGTTGATGAAACCAAAGCTGTAAAACAAGTGGGGAAATTGCAATCTAAGCCTCTTAATAAGTCCCCTGAAGTTCCCCATTCCGCTAATACTGTTCCACGGACCACTACACGTGTTTTCAAGTGTTATAGGTGTGGTGCTCCTGCTCATATTGCTTCTAGCACTAGGTGCATGGCTAGAAATGCTATCTGTAGAGCATGTGGCAAGAGGGGATACCTCGCTAAAGTGTGCAACACTAATACCCAGTATGTACAAGAGGTAGATTTTACTTGTGAGAACATTCATGAGTTGATGTGCGTGGATGGCTTCTCTATTCCTGAGGAAGCATGTGCAACACTATTGGTGATGGTAATATTGCTACAGAAAGCACTGATAAATTAGAAAAACCTCACTGCACCATGGATATGAACAACGTGAGAATGCTAGTTGATTACGGACGTTTGTACACATTACTATCTAAAAAGATGTATTTTAAGGTATGGGGTGACATGAGTAATATGGAGTCTTGAGACATGCCCAACATTAAGGCCGTGGGATATGGTGGTAAAACCATTGACATTTTAGGCCTTAAATGGATGGTAATAAGCTTTGCAGGGCAGAAAGTCTATGGTCGAGTGTATCTAAGAAAACAAGGCTCCAATTTATTAGATTGGCGTCATCAAAAGGACCTGGGGATTATGCTGAACCCTAATGCTAGTGAACCTGTTAAATCCACTGCTGTTCATAATGTTGATGATTACAAAACAAGTGTGATGGGGACATTTTCAAAAGTTTTCTCTGATAGATTGGGAAAACTTGTGAATTTCTCTCATAAAATTATCTTAAGGTTAGGAATGTGCCCCACTTAATGAGAGGTCCTCTTCAAGATGAACTTAAAAAATTATTGCAGCAAGGTATTATTGAACCTATCGAGGCCTCAGAATGGCTGGCACCCATTGTGGTTGTGCCCAGGATGGAAACAAAATTTGTTTGTGTGTTGACTTGTGCGATTTGAATAGAAATATATGGGTAGACAGGCAACCTCTGCCTAACATTTCCGAAATGCTGACTGCCATGGTTGTAGGAGTGATCATCAGTGTGATTGATATGTCTGCAGCCTATCATCAAATTGATCTTAGTGAGGAATCAAGACACCTTACCACATTTTTAACACCGCTGGGCGCATTTCGCTACCGCAGAATGCCATTTGGTTTGGCATCTCCCTCAACGGTGTTTCAAAGAGTTATGCAACAGATATTTGCCGGAATGAAAAATGTTCTGTGTTTCCAGGATGATGTGCTGATTGTAGGAAAGAATAGTGAACATCATGACGAAGTAATGAATGAGGTCTTAAAGCATATGGAGAGTCATGGATTGACTATAAAAAAGGAAAAATGTCAATTAAAGAAGAATTGTGTGACCTATTTAGGGCATGAGATATCCGAGGCTGGGATTAAACCAAAAAAGAGTATTGTTTCTGCTATTAATGATGCTCCTACTCCTCTCAATAAGAAACAGCTAAAATCCTTCCTAGGACTGGCAGAATACTGTTCTAAATTTGTGAATGGATTTACAGAGATAGTGGAACCGTTAAGGTTACTAATGAAGAATGGTGTTGCATTTCAATGGGACAACATCTGTGATAGGGTGTTCAAAAGTGTGAAAAGTTGTATCCTCCATGCACCCACTCCCGGACATTTCAATGTTAATGTTAATGCTAGAACGTTTATCACTACTGACGCTAGTGCTGTGGGGATTGGGGCTGTTTTGACCGAAGTATATGATGGAGTAGAAAGGATTATTAGATTTGCATCCAGAAGGCTCCAAGGAACAGAAGTGTCATATTCTGTGATCGAGAAAGAGGCTCTGGCATACTGTTGGGGCACTAAGGGCCTTATGTAGGTGGCCTGGCATTTACCACTTCATAAATACTGAATCATACCGATTCGGTATTTATGAAGTGGTAAATGCTATGTAGGTATTTATGCGGTAAAAATTACCGATTCGTAGAAATTCGGAAATTACCGAATCGGTATTTACCGATTCGGTAATGAGGCATACCTTCCCATTGATGGGAAGGTATGCCTCATTACCGATTCGGTAAATACCGATTCGGTAATGGGGGGAGCACATGCAAGGGTGGCAGGGTGTCACATTGACACCCTGTTGCACCCCTGATTCGGCCATGTGTGCACATGTGGCGCACATACATGCCCTAAGGGCATGTATGTCTGCCACATTGCACACTTAAACGTGCACAAAAATGCTTTTTTACACCTATTCGTCATTTACCACCAACCTTTAGTTGGTGGTAAATAACGAATCCCCACACCCACCACACACTCCCCCTACATCTCATTTCATGATTCGGTATTTACCGAATCGGTAAAATTACCGATTCGGTAAATACCGAATCATGAAATGATCCCCCTACATCTCAAAAGCCTAAATACCGGTCGGTAACGGTATATTTACCGAAAATCGGCCGTTACCGACCGGTATTAGGCTTCCTACATGAGGCCCTAAGCACTTTCGATATTTTGTTTGGGGGTTGCCGTTTAAGGTCCACACTGACCACAAACCTCTGGTGCATTTGTTTAAAGGGGGTAGAGGCCTGGAAGGAAATGTAACTCTCAGGATTTCCAGGTGGATACTATCAGTACTTGAGTATAACTTTGAAGTGGAGTACGTGAGGGGTTTGAAAAATGTGGTGGCTGATTATTTATCTAGGATGCTGGTGTATGTTATTGAGGAAGATTTGGAAGATGGAGTGGATGTGATCAGATGTAATGAAGAACAAGCTTTTGATAAGGAGGAGTGGGACACTGCCATGGTAAATGATGAGATATTGCAGTAAGTCATGATTTGTGTGTCGGGAGGATGGAGAGAAAGTCATTGCCAAGATATTCGTTTCAGAAGCTATTGCCATATTGAGACTGAATTGAGCTTAAGTGAAGGAAAGTTGTGGAGAAGGAACAAATTGGTGCCACCGGTTAGTCTCAGAAGTAAGATAATAAGTAAAGCTCATGAGGGGCATTTGGCAGAAACATGACTAAGAGGCGCGTCCACCAGTCATTTTGGTGGCCGGGTATGGACAATGATGTTGAGGAGGTTGTTACGGAGTGCTATGCGTGCGCTAGGAGTGATAAAACAAAGATTGTAAGGCAACCTCCCCTTGCATGTGTGGAATTTCCCAAGCGAATTTTCCAAGCGTTTCTTGGTCCCATTTCCAAACTTGGTTCGTGTAGTAAGTTTTTGATGGTTCTTGTGGACTACCACTCTAAGTAGTTTGTTGTTTAACTACTGACTGCATTGAAACTGGAAAAGTAATCGGGTTCATGGAGAGAGTATTCACGAATGAAGGAATACCTAAGACACTTGTGTCGGACAATGGAGTTCAACTAGTCTCCAAAAGAATGAGAGTTTCTCTGTAAATTGGGAATTAATCATGAGAGGGTCGCCATGTTCAGGCCTCAGGCTAATGGTTTGGTTGAAAGAATTAACCGCTTGATAATGGAAAATATTCAGCTCTCAATTTCTAATGGCTTATTGTGGTCTGAGGAACTTAAGAAATTGGTGTGGTCGTATAGAGTGACGCCACATTCAGTGACTGGAGTATCTCCATTCGTCTCTCTCAAGGGGCGTGAACCTGGTGTAAAAGAAGTCCCTGGATGGCTTAAAAACAAGGAGTGTGTGTGGGTTAATCGTGCTGCAGTGGAGGATGGTTTTGTGAAACAGCAAAAGGCTGCTGCAAACTATTACAATATTAAACAAGCATTGAAAATGCAATAGGTCTCACCTTTGATTACGTTAAAGCCATTTGCTTTGCTAATGGTATTGCATAGCAAAGCAAATGGCTTTAACTTAATGAAAGGCGAGACCTATTGCATTTTTAATGCTTGTTCCTATTGGTCACAGTTACAGTGTCCAGGTCCTGAACGCAGATTCTACACGCTATACGGGACACACAACTTAGTTTTCAAATATAAGTCAGGAACGTGAGACACGAACAACGCGGTCGAAAAGATAAGCAATTAATAAAAAAAGTTTAAGTGCATCAACTTGGGAAGGCTAAGTTGCGCGTTGATGATCTAACGCTGTGGCATGAAGGTCCCAAATTGAGGCAAGTCCCATGCTGTTCACGTCTGAGAATTAGAGGGGATTCCACTATCACGAAGAAGGTCTGGAGATGAGGCCTCCAAAGGAGTAAGGGGCAGCGCCATACATAAAAAAGAAAATACACAGTGCCAGCCTGCCTCCAGCACTCCTCCCGAGCAGCCCTGCCTGCCGATCACATAATCTCCCCGTGCCCGAATGTGCCCTTGTATAACATAACCGGAGCTTATGTAAAGTGTTCCAATAGAGTAGAGTTCGTGCTATAGAAATCTGCATTTAAAAAACACTGTGCCAGCCTGCCTCAAGCGTTCCTCCCGAGCAGCTCTGTCTGCCCATCACATAAGACACATTGCCCCTGTCTCGATAGTCCCTGCCGTGAAGTGCTGGGGGGAAATGCTGTTGACAAAGGCCCAGAGTAGGCCAGCAGTCACCACGTCCATATGGGCATCAGTGTCTTTTCATTCCATGTGTCCTGCCGCCTACACTGTCATAAATCTGCTGCAGTCTGTGGGGTGACCACTGGGCGCCACCACAGGGGTCCAGTCGTGCTATCTGAGTCCATCGCTCCAGGCGTCGTCTTCCTTGTCCTCCCTATCCATCCCATGCAAGCGAGCCTGGATAGAGGACTCCACATGTAGGGCTGCGGCTCTCTCCAGCGTATTCTGTGAATCTGTGGGCCTGACCCGCCGCAGCAATCTGTTCTTGTTCTACTATTTGGGCAATGGTGGCCTGGCCTGCGGTGCCGTGTCCTCTCCTGCTTTATGCTTCTCATGTCAGTCCCAGGCACTCATGGGGTCCTCACAATCCAGCGTTTGCTCCTCCAGCATGAGTTTAAGGCAAGCCAGAAAGAGAAATGCATAGCAAAGCTCAGCCTCACGAAGTTCTTTCTTAATGACGATGAATGAGGCCTTTTATTCTGCACCACCTTGGTACAGCCCGGAAATATGGCAACTAAGGCTCTATTCACATGGAGCAGACCCAAGGCCTGCGCCCTTTGCAACAGCAACTCTTTGTCCCTGTAATGCAGAAGTCTAACCACCACTGACCACCGCGGCGTCCCCGATGGGGGTCATCTCACCGGCACCCTATGGGCTCGGTCCAGAGCAAAGAATTTCTGCGACACCACTTCCTGTGCCAATCATTGCTTCAAATAGTCAACCATGTCTGTGCTCTCCGTACCCTTTGGGAGGCCTTCCCCTTTCCTGTCAAGTTGTTCACCCCGTCGGATAAGCATCAGACCTGGTTTTGGAGGTCCCGCAGCTGGGGGCAGACTTTCACCAGATCATCTGTGTTGCGCTTGTCTTTATCTGACAGCTTCCAATGTACATCCTTAAGGATGTTAATGCCTATGGCCATCTTGTCAATTTTGCTCTCCAGTACCTCCCTAGAGGTGTTGACAGCACTTAGGATCTAGTCCAGCTTGTCAGGAGTGCTTGAGTGCTGTTGGGTTCCCCAGGAAGTTTGCTCGTGCTGTTCATCCCACGGTAGGGATGCTCTTCCTGCTCCAGCCACCTCTGTCAATCAATCAATCAATCAGAAATTTGGGAAGCGTACAACTCACCCGTGAGTGTGTCAAGGTCCTGGGTGGAAGAGGGGATTCGAGCAGCTCCGTCTCATCCGAAGAGCCAGGTCTTGAGGCTCTTCCTGAATGCTTACAGTGTGGGGGTTCGTCTAATGCTGAGGGGTAGTTTGTTCCAGGTCTTGGCCGCGATGTAGGAGAAGGCTCTTCCTCCTGTTCTGGCTCTGCAGATGCGTGCGATTTCGGCCAGGGCAAAGTCGGTGGGTGCGTAGAAGGAGAGTCTTTCATTGAGGTATTAGGGTCTGGTGTTGTGGAGGTATTTGTAGGCGTGAGTGAGCAGCTTGAAGGTCCCTTTCTTTTTGACGGGGAGCCAGTGGAGGTCTTATAAGTGCTGGGTGATATGGTCTTGTGTTGGGATGCCGAGGATGAGTCTGGCTGCGTCGTTCTGGATAGGCTGGAATTTGAGGAGTAGAGATTTGTTGATTCCAGTGTAGAGGGCATTCCCATAGTCCAGTCTGCTGGTTATGAGTGCATCGGTGACGGTCTTTGTGGGTTCGGGGGGATCCATTTGAAGGTCTGACGTGGAATGCGGAGGGTGTTAAAGCACGTAGAAGATACGGCATTGACCTGTTGGTTCATGGTGTGGGAGGAGTTGAGTTTGATGCCGAGGTTGCGGGCGTGGTCTGTGAGTGTGGGAGTGTTGCCGAGGGCATTGGGCTACCAGGTGTTGTCCCATGCAGAGGGGGTGGATCTGAGGATGAGGACTTCCGTTTTCTCCGAGTTGAGCTACAGGCAGCTGCTGCTCATCCAGGATGCGACGTCTCTCATTCCTTCCTGGAAACTATCTGGTGATGTTGAGTTCCTTGGTTAGGGAGAGGATGGGCTGGTTGTTGTCTGCGTAGGATACTATGCTGAGTCTGTGTTTTCTGATGACGGTAGCGAGAGGGGCCATGTAAACGTTGAAGAGTATGGGGCTGAGTGAGGATTCTTTGGATACTCTGCATCTAATCTCTGTGGGTTCGGAGAGAAAGGGCAGGAGTCTGATTCTTTGAGTTTGGCCGGTGAGGAAGGACCGGATCCAGTCTAGGGTGGTTCCCTGTATGCCGACGCCATGGAGTCTGGCAGTTGGTGTGCGGTGGGAGACGGTGTTGAAGGCTACTGCGGGGTCTAGTAGGATGAGGGCAGCCATGTGGCCTTGGTCAAGGAGAGTGCGGATGTTGTCCATGGTGGCTAGGAGGGCTGTCTCAGTGCTGTGGTTTCTGCGGCATCCGGATTGGGAAGTGTCGAGGATCGAGTTGGATTCTATGAAGGTCGTGAGCTGGTTGTTGACAATCTTCTCAGTGACTTTGGCTGCGAAGGGGAGTAGAGAGAGTTTCTGTAGTTCTTGAGGTCCGTCGGGTCTGCGGAGGGCTTCTTGAGGAGGGGCTTGATATCTGCACGTTTCCAATAATTGGGGAAGGTACCTTTTTTGAAGGAGCAGTTGATTGTCCGTCAGTGTACTGGTGTGTCTTTGGCAGTGCGTGATCTTCCCATCGTGTCCCACAGGCAGCATGGAGATGTGGGAGTAGAGCTTTTATGCTGACATCCTACTCAGGCCCCGTTGTATGTCTTCTACCTCTCTCCTGCTCACAGGGCCAGCCCTGGTGTGATATTCTTGTATGTACTTTGTTTCCATGGCTTTATTCTGCCACTGCGGAATATTCCATTTAGAATCTATATAGTTGAGACTTCTGCTTAGTGGCAGTTGTTTCTGGATGTTGTCCTTGGATGTGGCTGGAGTTTTCTTTTTGGTAATAAATACCAATTTCAACAGAACCTCTTCCTACTGGATTTATTTCAATCTACAACTTTACATTGGCGACGATTGGGCAGAGAAAATTTCAACACCCAGGTGCAGACCCTGGTTTATCCATCTACTTTTGAGAAGTAAGTGTATTATTTCCCCATTGAGTGATTTATTCTTATTCTACTGACTTTGAAGGATTGTACCGAGCCAACAGGTACTGATCCAGCGTATTTTTTCTAATAGTGATTGGCTTAAACCATTTTTAGATCAATCTCCTTTGATCTGCAGACTTTTCGATTGTGGATTCTTTTCTCAATTTTTTGTTAACTTAATTTGTCAGTTTTACTAACCGTATCATCCTTGTTGTCTGCACGTACTTTGAGAGCAACTCACGTGCTGCCGCTTGAAAGCTTTCAACTGTTCTGTCTCGAGAGCTATTGACTGTTCTACGCGCTGCCGCTCAAGAGCCATTAATTTGCTCTGAGCGAGCCTCGTATCTTCACAAGCTTTTCACGCGCAGCTGCTCAACAGCAGTCATCGGCTTCCGGTCTACACCAGCCTCAAGCTTACAAGCTTTTCATACTGTGCCACTTGACATCTACAAACATTAATACTCACGTTATTGACACCCCTGGGAATTCTTTGCAGCATCATACCGACTTTTCTGTGAGCTTTTGGAATGTTTATGCTCCTTTCAGTGCCGCAGCTTCCTCTGTGATGCACTCACATTTCTACACGTGAAAGATTTCCGTTTGCCTCATCAGTTTTTGCGCAACTTCCTGCAGCTCATAGACAGAGGACTTACCTGTAGATCTACTTGTCTTCAATCAAAATATCAACATATTTATCCACATCTGCATTTGAACTAATCCTATATTGTACTTTTGGATGAACAAACTCTATTTTTTGTTAACTTCTTTACTGCTTGTTCTGTTTTTTAGTTTTTTTTCTCTTTTTGCTTTTCATTTCATTTATTTACAGATCATTTTCGGGTATCTCATCGGATATCGGTGTGCACTCCACTTTTCTATCTCGTTGTATACATCATGCAACATATTGCACCTCCTCCTTTCTGTCTCACTTTTCCTGGTGATCCAACCTTAATTTGGTCTAAATGGAAAAAAGTGTTTCTAAATTACGTTAAAGTTACTGGACCTAATTTATCTTCAGATAGGAAAACTTCCTTATTAGTTCATTGTTTAGGAGCAGACGGTCAAGATGTATACAAGAATTTACCTGATTTGGTGAATGAGGGAGAAGGTGAAGGTTTGAGTGAATTTGATATAGCTATAAAACAACTAGACAAACATTACTACCTAAGGTTTCAATAATCTTAGAGAGGTTCCATTTTGGTAAAAGAAAACAACATGAAAGGGAATCTGTTGAAGATTGCGTTACTGCATTGAGAAAATTAGCCTCTCTTTGCAGTTTTGGGGAGAATACAGAGGAAAGAATACGTGACCAATATATGTTAGAATGTTGCAGTGACAAAATTAGAGAAGAACTTTGGAGCAAGAGTGATCCCACATTGTCTGAAGTACTTATTATTGGCAAATAAGTTGAACATTCTAGTGAATGCATGAAGGAATTACAAAAAAACTAAAAGCATTATCAAGACAGAGTCCACAAGTGAAACGTCTGTTGTTAATGTTGTTTCTTCGACCAAAGGTAAAACTTATGTGTCTTCTAAACCTAAAGGTTTTTGTTTTAGATGTGGGAATCCTTACCATATGGCGAATTCTAAGGATTGTCCTGCTTTACATTTAGTTTGCAGGGTTTGTGGAAAGAGAGGCCATTTGGCTAAGTTTTGTAAGTCCAAAAATATGAAAAAGGAAAAAGTTAATACTGTTGGGGAACTGGAACATGATATTCTGTTGCAAGTAACAGACATTAATGTCAATAAGGTGCATGAAGTGAGTTGCTCACATCCTTCTGACGTGGTGTGTGTGTGAATGGCTGTGATGTTGTAATGATGATGGATTCTGGTGCCAAACTATCTCTAATCTCAGATATTGAGTTTGAAAAAACCTTTAAAGGAAAAGTTTCTCTCATTGCACCTGATGTTACACCACACAGTTATGGTGGTAAGCCTATTGAGTTGGTTGGGTACTTTCAGGCAGATTTTAAATTCCATGGGAACAAAGCTATGGGAAGATATATGTTCCTGTGAAGGGTGATTCAATTTTGAGTAGGCAACAACAAATATTGCTTGGAATTTTCTTGGATCCCAATCTTGATCCTCCTGTGCAGGTGAGGAAGGTTGACACGATGTCAGATTAATTTACTCAAGAGTTTCCCACAGTGTTTGCTGAGAAAATTGGTTGTGTAAAAGGGTATGTTCATCACATTAAGATTAAGGATGGTGCTACCCCCGTAATATGTAAGGTCAGGAATGTGCCTTTGAGTATTTAGGATGCGGTGCAGAAAGAATTGAAGAGACTTAAGGTCGAAGGAATTATTGAACCATTGGAATCTCCTGAGTGGTTGTCTCCGGTGGTCGTTGCTACTAAGAGTTCTGGAGAGGTTCGTCTTTGTGTTGATCTTCGTCATTTGAATAAGGAAGTTGTGGAAGATAAGTTTCCTCCTCCGAATATTCAAGAGATGGTGACTTTGATTGGTGGTGCAAAATATTTCACCAGTCTTGACTTGATGTCTGTGTATCATCAAGTTAGATTAAGTGATGATTCTAAAAATGTAATTGCATTTGTGACACCTTTGGGTTTCTTCCAATTTAACCGCATGCCATTTTGTCTTTGTTCTGCTGCATCTGTTTTTCAATGATTGATGGCGTCCTTGTTGAAAGGTATGGTTGGAGTTCAATAAAGTAAGAGAGGTATTACGGATTTTTGAGAGTAAGGGCATAACACTGAAATTGAACAAGTGCAAGTTTGGTTTGAGTCAGATAACATTTTTAGGTTATGTGATTTCAAGTGATGGTGTTCGTCCTAAGCCAGAGTTGGTGCAAGCTATTGCAAAGTTTCCTCAACCCACTAAAAAAGGGGACATACAAACCTTTCTAGGAATGGTTGAATTCTATGCACGTTTCGTTCCTAATCTTGCTAGCCGGTCTACAGCCATGCGTTGACTTTTGAGGCATGGAGAGCAATTTGTGTGGTCTGATGAATGCACTAAAGAGTTCGAAGATCTCAAGAGTTCACTTGTGTCGGTTCAAGCTTTGAGAAGTTTTGTTCCTGGGATGCCATGTGTTTTGTATACGGATGCCAGTTTCAAAGGTCTGGGTGCAATCTTGAAACAAAGACATGGATCTGATGAAGTCACTGTGTTATTTGCTTTCAGGTGTTTGAGGGGAGCTGAAGAGCGTAATTCGACCATTGGGAGGGAAACTCTGGCTATATTTTGGGCTGTTAGGAAATTCAAGCAATTTCTGTGGGGATTCATATTTACTGTGTGTTCGGACCATAAGCCTTTACAGGAAGTTTTTATGAAAAATGGTCTTGATTGCATATTTTCTAGAATATGCAAGTGGTTGTTTGCATTACAGGACTTCAATTTCTCTGTTATCTACTTACCTGGCATAGAAAATAAAGTGGCGGATTGTTTATCTAGGATGAGTGCAGATGTTTTGGTTTCTGTTGATGAATGTGATTGGTGGAAGGAGGAAGATATTAAAGTGTGTGTAGTGACTGGCAGTTGCTTTACTGAGGAAGAGTGGTGTTTAGAGGTTGAAAGAGGTGAGGTTCAAAAAGAGATTATCAAGAAATTGTTGTTAGATGAGATGCATTGGAAGAAATCTGAACGTTTTGCAGGTTTTGTTAAGGTGATGGATACATTATCTGTTTGCAATGGTGTTCTTTTTAGAGGGGTTCCTCCCTTGGGAATCAGAGAACGATTGATTTGTTTAGCACATGAGGGACATCAGGGCATTTGCAAGACCAAAGAGCATTTAAGGTCCAAGTGTTGGTGGCCAGGAATGGATATCATGATTGAAAGGATGGTTTGAGTTTGCTCTGAATGCAAGTTGTATGATAAAAGTCTTAAGGTGAGAAAATCTCCCATGGTGTGTAGAGAAATTCCTTCTGAGGGATGGGAGGAAATTGCTCTTGATATTTTGGGACATATCAATGTCAGAAGTATCTCTAAATATGTGATGTTAGTCATGGATATGCTTTCTCACTGGCCAGAAGTTGGAATTACAAATGAAGTTAATACCTATTCTGTTGTTAAATTTTTATCTGAGATATTTGCCAGAGAAGGTAATCCAAGATCGATACTCACTGACAATGGAGTTCAATTTGTCTCCAAAGAAATGATGGAATTTTTGACAAGTAGAGGTATCACTCATAAAACATGTGCATTATATCATCCAGAATCAAATGGTATGCTTGAGAGATTTAACAGGACATTGAAGGAAGCAATACAAATTTCAATACAATACATGATGTGAAAAGAAGAGTTGAGGAGTACAGGCTCACTCCTCATTCTACTACAGGTTTATGTCCTTTTGAGTTATTTAAAAAACGTAAACCACTTACCCTTGTTAAGCCACCATGGGTTAGTAATTATTCTGACAATGCAATTAGTAGTGATAAAATATTGAAGTCTTCATGTGAAAGAGATCTGACTGCTCAGGTTGAAAAGGAAAAAAAATATGATTTTCGTCATGCTGTGAAACCTTTCCAGGTTAATATTGGAAATATTGTTAAAGTTAAGTTGCCCAAAAGATCCAGGGGTATTTCCAAGTTCAGCAATGCATATACTGTGACCAAAGTGTTCAAAGGGGCAGCCAAGGAGAATGATGGATGCCTTTGGAATTTTAATAGTTTGGTTAAGATAGAACGTATCTAAATTTTCTATGGGGAGGAGATGTGTGATATTCTTTTTTGTACTTTGTTTGTTTCCATGGCTGGATGTTATCCTTGGATTTGGCTGGAGTTTTCTTTTTGGTAATAAATACCAATTTCAACAGAACCTGTTCCTACTGGATTTATTTCAATCTTCAACTTTACACCCGGCTCGTGTCTTTAGGCCTCTCTGGGTGCCGGTGCAGCCGTGCCCTCCTTTCGCAGGACACCACAAGTCTCTCCCAGAAAAAGCAGAATTGCACTTTTGCCTATTTAGCTCAGTGCTCCAAGAAGGGGATATTGTGCACAACCGGAGAGTCTGTTGGACTATTTATTTCCAAGACCTGTCTTCTCTAAACTTATGAATGTGGATGCCTCAGGGTGTGGCTTTAAAGGGCCGGCATAGCCCATGCTCTTTCCTGAACCAATATTTTAAAGTGAGCAGGCCTAAGTTTCTCTTGTAGTGTCCCGGGCCCGAGTGCAGCCCACCTTCTGCATCCCTAAGTCTGCCCCAGCCTCACCTGTTGCAGGCAGCGTCATCTACTCCTGCCGGGGCATGTTGAAGTGCGGGCCCTTCCAGGTGTCCGTTTTTGGGAGTGTGTCCCTGCTGGACTCCAAGGCTGCGCCTCCATCGGTGAAGGTGCTCTGGACTCAGCTAGGCACCCTAGTCCCATAGGTGCAGTCCTGTCGCCTGTCTATCTCAGGTTGCGCAAACCATTTTACCAAGACCAGGCATTGTCTCTTTCTGAGCCCCACACCATACGTGCCGGACTCCACAATGAGTGTCACTTCGGGGACCACATTTATGTGCGCTGTAGGCACAGCTGCCCGCCCCCAGGGTGCACAGGATTTCGAAGAACTCAGCAGGTGACACTGCCACTGCACGAACTATGCGGCCATCTTGTTGCATGACTGACCACGCCTCCCCAAGGTTGTACTTCTTTAGTCCTTTTATTCGAGCAGCAGACAGCAGGGCACTGTTAAATGGGCAATGGTGAAATCAGGTAGTCCAACTTGTAGGACTTTGCCACTATTAATTTGAGACTGGAACGTCACTTCTACAGTGGTTTTCATGTCCAAGTCAGGCATGTAGAAATGTATTCTGCATAGGTAGGAGAATTGTAACAGGGGTATCTGGGTGTTCTTAGAAATGTGAGCTTGAACGAAGGATAAGTATGAATGACTGCTTTTGAAGAGTTTAGATATAAATCCTTCCAATTAATGTTGGAGAGCCAGGTTTTTTTTACTTTTCCAAAAGCATTATCACTGTTCATACACTTGGTATTCGTTGGGTTCAGCTTTTTATTTTATACTCTTTATTGAAAAGATCAAATAAAACATATATACTGTACAACAATGACAGAAATCCAGCACCAATGAATTGGAAAAGGTTCAGAATTACATCAGTTATTCCATTACAACCGTTGTGCTTTTTGCAGCTTGAGCATTTTTAAAGATGGGTTGAAGACACAGGTAAGGCCAAACGTTGCAGTCATAAGTCAGGTGTCTAGTAAGCAAATAATAACGAAAAGCAAAAGAGAAAAGAGAAGGAGAACAAAAAGAGAGGCAAACAACAAATAGTCAGTGAAACAATAGTGTTTCCTACAAATAAAGAACATGTCCTTTTAGGTGACATATCATAACTGCAAGAAACTGGCAAGTGTTGTGGGGCACGCGTAACCAAAGGCCACGATGTGTAGGTGGTGTCACTATGTATGCACCAACACCTGATAAGTGTCAAGGGAACAGCTACAATGAGCTAAGACGAGCTAAGACGAGGAGGATGAAAGGAAGTCAACTCTATGCGGGTAAGATATTGAAGGAGAGAGCACCACACAGCTTGGAATTTAGTGTTGGTTCTAGTAAGGTTATGTGAGAGTTGCTCCATGGGTAGTGTGGGCTGGGCAGGCTGTTTGCAGTGCAAGGTGATAAACTGTCGGGTTGCATGCACCACTTAGCTGATAGGCGCAAATTCTGCCATTGCTTTAAGGGTCAAAGAACGGATTCCCAGAACCCCCTTCTGATAGGAAGTAGGGAGGGCTTATCCCACTGTGGCTTTAATATTGCTAAGGACCTCCTTCCAAAAGGTAGTGATCGAGGTGCGCTCCCACCAAATGTGATGAAAATCACCACGAGCTTTGCTGCATCGCCAACAGAGGTAAGAGTACCCAGTGTAGATGGTGGATAGTCAGGATGGTGTGTAATACCATCTCCCAAAGGGAGAGTCTACAATATGTTTTGGGGATGTTGCATCACAGAGTGTCCCATAGTTTAGCTGTTATCTCTTCTGTGTCAACCTCATCCTACCGGAACTTATTAGAATGGGCATAGGCTGGTGTGGAGTGTTGTTGTCAGGATCCTTAAGAGGATTCCTGACAAACACACAATACTGGCCAGTGTGTCCACCAGTAAACCAAGGAAGAGGTGGCCAAAGATATACCAGAGCAACAATTGGAGACTGAGCTGGCAGCGCTGGAAACTCAACATGTCCGCCAGCTCAGCCTTCCCTGCAGTGCACTAGTTGTTCCCCTTTCTTTTCCTTCCTCAACCCTGAATAGAATGTGGAGCGCGCGCTATCAAACAAATGCACACTTCACCTGAGGAGATTCCTGAAGCAGCACCATTTCCTAAGCTCTCCTTCGCGTTAGTTTAGTCTGGGTAGGTGCGTCTTGAATTTCCTCCTATAGTTAACTGGTGATCCCTGGAGTAGTGTCTCTCCATTGAGTCTTTTCTGAGAGCATAAAGGCACTGTGTTTCTGAACTCTATCAAGTTCAGTAGTGTCCCAGGGTCGGAGTCTTCGCTTCTTGAGATAGCGATTTTGACAGAAACCTCAGAGTTTCCCCATAGGTGTACTGACATTCCTAAGCCCGAAACAATATCAGAACACAAATGTTTTTTTAATATACTTAGCATTTTAAATGGGGCTTGTCTTTTTTCACTGAGAAAAAGTAACATTTTGAAAAGAAGATTTGGAGAAACATCAAGGGGAGTATAGAAGAAGAAAGAAAAAATACTTACCAGAGTGAGCAGTTCCCGCCAGTCGTCTTTGTGCAGAGTTGGTCACATAAGTACTTCCTCTGGAAGAAAGGGAATGATATATATATATATATATATATATATATATATATATATATATACATATATATATATATATGTATATATTTATATATATATATTATTGTGAATTATATTAATTTGGAAAATACATTTTACAAAATAAATATTCTATGTAAAGAGAAATAGGAAAATAAGAGAAGAATTTGTATTTACAACACAGAAGAGAAGCAATTACCTATACAGTTTTGGGTATGTTTACCAATGAATAGATAAATGATAATAGAGTAGCTTTTGATAGAATAGGGCAGAAATGCATGACTATTATATGTTTTCTTTTGCAGCTTCTTTCATAAAAGGAAGGTTACGCTATGGTATATACTAACGGCAGGAAGAGGAAACTTCTGAAGAGGAAACCATTGTCATGGGCTGTCTCTTCTTACTCCCCATCCCCTTTTCCCCCTTGGAATGCCTTTAGCTTGATGTAACTACTTGGAGCATGAGTTGTTCTTGGAGGGGCATTGGGAAAGGTCAGCATTCTACTCTTGTGTAAGTCTGTCAACTATTGACACCCTGACAGTTGTTTCATGGTTTATGTGATGGGGATGTGCCCACGTGAACAGTCATAGGTGCGCACTAACTTTTCAAAAGGTGTGTATGGCCGAATGGCCTCGGGGTAAACAGTGGGGTGGAGCTCCTAATGTCTCAGCTTAAGGTATTCTATCCTAGCCAGTTCTGGGAGGCAAAACTACTCTTTGCACTATTTGAAGGTTTTAATATATGTCCCTATAAATAGGTCTCGGAGTGTCCGACACTTGTTTGTCAGTCCAGTCCTTAAACGCAGATAATAGGACCATGTATTACATTGAATAAAGTCCCTCTTGCTGTAAATTATAAGGATGTTGCAAGTTTCATCAGAGTTCCATGAACTTATGAAAGAATTCATCCTTCAGCCTCATTCCTCTAATTGGTCATATAATTCCTTTGTCACTTTCAATATCCTTATACAGCGTGGCAGGGCGTACTTTATCCCTTATATAAGAGCGCTATAGCAACATTATTGATTGGTTAAAAAAAAATTACTATTTATAACACGACTAATTCGTACAATAAAAATGACAATGATGAGTATTAGAAACGGGGGGTTATAAATTACTAAAAATTAGAGAGATCATCATGAGCTAATAATGTTCTGCTGAAAGGCCTCACTCTGGTTTTCTGATATTGTTGTCTTTAATTCGATTGTTGAGCCCTTTAACTCGGCTGCCATACTAAGATGAGGAGGGTTTGGCTTCAGGAGTGGCTTCCAGTAGTTTTGACGCTTTGTGAACAAATTTCGTGATCCCAATGTTCAACTTGGTGTTGTCAGGATTTAGAGCAGCCATTATTGCCTGGCGGCAGGATCGAACTCCCAACCTGATCCATTGATCCCGCAATAATGACCATGAGCAGTGTGGGGCATACACAGACGATGTGTTCCATTACTTCAGAGTGATAGCCACACAACCTGCATTCAATACTGCTACCTGGACGGCGCCATTCGGGAAGGTTCTTTAAAAAGGGCCAGTCACCTATCCTCAGAGCTAAAAACTTTTGTTTCCAGTAAAGTGCAAATGTGCTTGATAGGTAGGGCAGCTGAACACCTAGTTTAAAATTGGAGATTACAGCCCAGGCGTGTTTCCTTTTTGACAGTATTGCCCTGTCTGAGTGAAAGGACCACAGTCTAACAGTCTTTTTAATGGAGATCTTTAACACCGGGCAGGTGGGATTTGTTTCCCAGAGATCCTTTACTCCTAATAGCCGTGAACTGCGATCCAGGAGTTGCCGATACATTTGGCTGGTCTGGTTTTTCTGTATTTGCTGCCATAGTCGGGCCTCTAGGAAACCCTCCTGAGCACGGCGCAGTCTATGACACAGTTTTATAAACGTGCCGGCCTCTACTCCATGGTGATCTTGTAGTCCCAGTTCAAGTCTAACTTGGGCTGACGAGGCAGATTTTGACAACCGGAAAGCTTGTTTATAGATTTTAGTTGTTAGTATGTTTATTAATGTGCTGGTTGTGCCCTTAGTGATCTTGTGCCCATACGTCAAAGAATTAATTACCTTAGCCTTCTTCACTTTCAGCATGGGAGTTAGGCTGGGGCCAAGGAGCTGTTTTGACAGTATTGCGGCAGCAGCTTCTAACGACAGGGCTTTGGTTTTTAACGCTTCTTTATGCTTGATGAATGTACATCTGGTGTTGAGAAAGATGCCAAATATTTATAACTGGAGGCTGGTTCTAGCTTTGTATCATTGAAATACCACCTTTCTGTTGACCCCTTTTGCTTCCCAAAAGATATTGTTTTGGTTTTTGACAAGTTCAGTTCTAAGCAATTTCTTGTCGTGTAGGGAAGCAGTTCGTCCAATAACCTCTGGAGACCCACTTTTGTGTGGCTTAACAACACCAAGTAATCGGCGTACGGCAAATTGCTGATGCGGGTTCCATCCAATTGAGCAGTATGGCAATTTATACTATCGAGTACTGGAGATAGGTCAGATGTAAACAAATTAAAAAGAAGTGGGGCCAACACGCAGCCTTGTTTGACACCAGTTTCAGTTCGTATCTTCCCGGAGACATGGGAGCCTTCACCAAGCTTGATTCTGATCCATGTTTCCGTATAGAGTTGTACTATAGCATGTAGAAGAGGCAGGGGTATGCCCCAGGATTTTAATTTCTGCCATAACAGACCCCTGGGCAAGCGGTCGAAGGCCGCTTTAAAGTCTACAAAGCAACAGTGCAGCTGGGTTTGTTGGACTGTCGCTTACTCCATCAGGACTGTTAATGTTAACAAATTTATTGTAGTACCAGAGCTAGTCACAAAGCCCATCTGATAAAAAGGAAGGCACGCGGTTGTTTCGGCCCAGACCTGCAGCTCTTCCAATAGAATGCTCGCATAATACTTAGACTCCACGTCGAGAAGTGCAATCATTCGATAATTTTTAGGCTTGTTTCTCTTCCCACTTTTGCAGATTGGGTGAATGATTGCACCTCTCCAAGACTCCGGGACGGTGTTAATTAGTGTACAGTAGAGAAACATGGGGGTCAGGTATTCTGACCATAGGTTGACATTGGATTTAAACATGGCCTGGGGGAGACCATTTGGGCCTGGGGCTCCTTCAGCTCTGGCTTTCGTTATGAAGCGCGAGATCTTTTTTTTAAGTCGTCTGGTGTCACCATGGCCTTTAACATTATGTTGTTCTTTTTCGCTGATTCCTTATGTGTTGGCTCTTCTGTCAGTTTTTTTGCGGGATGAGCTCATCTCAGGGTCTCCAGTCCCGGAGGTGAGATCATAAAGTTAAGCGGACTGAGGGATTTGGTGTAAGCAACTTTTATGTTGAAGTCCCCAAAGTGAAGTGATAAAAACTTACTCCATACGGCTCCGCTGATATTTGCACTACCGTAACCACTTGTACTTTGTAGGCTGCTGTTTACGAGGGACCAAAATTGCTTCGAGTTAGGATTTTTACTTTCATAAATGAGCTTCAGCCAGAATTGATCAGAGGCCGCTTGTTTTTCCCTTCGTATTGAGATCCTAAAAGCTGCTTGGGCTTGCTTATAGTTGTTAAAGTTGTTTTTATTACTGGGGTTCTTGCTTGACAATCGAAGTGCTCGGTTTCTGTGAGTTTTTAATTTGCTTGTGGCTTTTGAAATACGGAATTGAAAGATTTGTTTTCTCAAGCTCCTCCTAAGTGGCATTACTTTGAGTAGTTGGTTTATAAGGGAAGTCCAGCCACTGACAACGTAGGTATGTGACTCTAGGGATTGATGTAATAAGGCTTTACTTTTTTCAATAAAAAAAGGAGCCGTGGTGTCCGACCACTTTATCCACTTTAAGTCCTCTGTATAGCTGCCTGAGTGAGTATGGGCAAGTTCTTGATAGCGTGGGGTGGAGGTGGATAATGTTATTATTTGTGCCCGGTGATCACTCATACTTTGTGGTGTGATGTGATAACTCTCGATCAGAGGCAATGTTTCTCTACTCCCTAAAGTAGAGTCCAAAAATGAGTGGGTTTGACCATCTGACCGGGTCCAGGCAGGCGGACGTCAGTGGGGAGGCGCCCATTCAATACGATAAATCCTAAGCTGCTAAACTGCATTACCACGTATTCACCCAATGTCGAAGGCTTATTTCCTGCATCAGTCGACTGTGGAGCAAAGTGTGAAGGAACTCTTGGGGGATCCAGCCCTATGTTTCAGCAAAATTACAGTAGCGGTTGGTGTTAAAATCTTCTGAAATGATGCTGGGTGTACTGCCCTACTTGCTAAGTAAGTTACAAATTATATTAATCAAGCTGTCCATTTTAGATTTTTTCTTGGTGGTGCTGGGAGAAATATAGACATTGAGGAGGAGCAACTGAGTAAGCATAATTCCAGAGAGCCAGTCCTCCTCAAATTTAATCTGTTTGATGCGTTGGGATAAATTTGTTGAGGCATATATCGTGAGGTCGCCGCATGGTCTACCAAACTTGGACTGTCTTGCAGCGGGTGTCATAAACTCCAGGTAGCCTACTATTGAGATGCTTTCTACTGCCCATGTTTCCTGTAAAAGAAGGATGTTGTATCCTTTTAAAAAGTCCAGAGTGGCGGCAGATTGTTTTTCCTGCCTAAATCCGGTAATGTTCCGGGAGCACATAAGCCTCCAGATGTTATCAAAAAACTCTAAGTAGTTAATCAATTTATGCACTCCCATATTTTAGAATGAGACCTGGTATATTATTCATATCTTAGAAGAGAAGCTTGTCCCAAAATAAAAACTTTGGAAGTGATTTAAATAACACATTAATCTCACTATACCAGTAAATTGAATGAGCCCAGAGAGCTCTAGGCACATGAAACTATGTTAAAAGAGGTGACAGTCATACCAGAAGAGGGAGACTGTGCACCAAGGTGTGGTGTGTAGACCTCACACCTAATGAGAAACATTATCTTCCAAATGTGTAGACTTACATCCAGTGATTGAGACTATGCTCTAATGGTTGATACCCATAACGATATTACCTCATCACATATATTTATTAATTAATATGTAATAACACCTTTTTCAAAGGTTGTTGTTCATTCCAATCAGTAGAGCGAGCTACAGAAATAACTGCTTGTTTGTGCATGTGTTTATGTGTTTGTGTGTGTCTAGGTGTATAAATACAGTATCTACACATTACGTTTATTTTAAGGGGTGATGTGGTGCTGGCCCTAAAACAGAGTGTCAGAAAGTACAAGTCTTCAAGAGGAATTTTGAAGTAGCCTAATGAAGTTCTTCACAGAAAGGTTGTTAAATCAATTAAACTTCCTTGTAGCTGTTGTTGGGGAAATATCAAGTTTCAAGAAGGTCTAAGGCCAACTAAGGTGAGACAGACATAGGTAATGTTTTCATAAAATCAGACCATGGAAAAGCCTAGTGATATTGCACCCAATAAACAAACTCCATTTTGTAGTACGTAACGTAGACCTGTATCAGTACTGCTTGCATACAACAAAAAGCAATTCACAAACCTACATCTGCAGATGTCCACATTGGCTTCTCCTACTTTTTCTGTGTGGAGATCGTCACATATGTAAGTTTACTGCTTAGTAGAAAATGTGAGAGGGACTAGGAGGACTGGTGTCAAAATGGATAATGTCTGCTACTAAATGGGAGGCTATTGCGAGGGGTAAGACAGGGTTAAGGAAAGGACATGCTAATGCTCACACCCACCAACGAAAGAGTAAGACAACTACTATTCAAAACTGCACTTCTAAAGTTTCTACAACCCTGAATATAACAGAATAGGAATGAAGGTACTGCAGCACATTCCCATAGAAAATAATGGAGGCAGAGACTTACATATATATATCACATCTCCTTTGCAGTTTTGTGAAGGAAAACACACTTCAGAGCATAAATGTCAGTGACTGCATTGCATGAAATTCAGCATTAGACTGACAGGGGCCATCAAACTGTGGAGTTGTCTTTCATTTGAAGTACAGGATTTCATACCCAGCTACACACCACTGACACCAGGGCCTAGAGGATGAGTGATGACTTATTGTGGCTTGCTGTCTTATTATAGAGTTAGGACTTATTATGGATTGCTTTCAAATTACTCGGGATCTATCTATCTATCTATCTATCTATCTATCTATCTATCTATCTATCTATCTATCTATCTATCTATCTATCTATCTATCTATCTATCTATCTATTTATCTATTTATCTATCTATCTCTGTCTGTCTTTCTGACTATCTATCTATCTCGTTAGATAGATAGATAGATAGATAGATAGATAGATAGATAGATAGATAGATAGATAGATAGATAGATAGATAGATAGATAGATAGATAGATATTGATACACAGACACACACACATAGAATTTGTCTTAAAAATATGAAAAGTTTACCGTACATATTTGTTAGTTTAAAATTATTAGTTACGTTATTAAATATATCACATTTATTTTTCAAACTTCTAGCCACAATTATACATTTATATATATACACAACTCTATAATTACAATTACTAAATATTATCAAAAATAAATTTCTACTATGTGTGGGTTTATTCTAAAATTAACATTTATAAAATACATTAAATATATTTCAATTATTTAATACTTTTATAGATATTTATTTTGAAGATCTAATGGGCTCTAACATTTTAATATACTATTTCATGGGTAAAAGTAATGATTTTAATTTGTTTTACATTTATATTTAACAATAAAATATTTTTGTGTGTATATTTTCAACTTCAGAAACTTGAATAACTTTTTCTATACTTTCTCATAGGAACATAACTGCCACTGTGGCAAAGATCGCCATTACGGTGATGGAGATCTCCACCTATTTGTGACAAGTTACTAGTATAAACCTAATACTCATAAATTCAGACTTGAATGTCTTTACTCCCAAACTGAAAGGGTGGAGACATGTAAGTCTATACCTAGGACTAACTTTACAATATAGTGAAAAGGAAAAAGAAGTGAAGCTACTTTTACGTGTAGGAGTACATTTTAAAAGTGAGTAAATCTACAGGTGTAAATTTAACTTTATGAATAGGTCTTCACTTGTTACAGTAGGCATGGAAATGAGAACAGGCTGACAGAGACAGGTTAATTTAGAGCAGAGCTCAATATCAGAGCCCTTTAATACTAAATAATGTTGCTGGTGGTCTCTACTGCCCAATTTTGCATTTTATCAAGGAAAATGGGGAAAAATGTTCCATGCTATAGCTACTAATGTTTTGCAGATGGTAACGAGACATGGTTTTCCCATGTCATAATCCAGTTTTACCACATCACTGGAGCAATATAACACCTATCACACATGTGGTTTTATTGGAAAACGTGAATTTGTGCATACGTGAAAGAGTGCAAATGTTCCCAACCTTAGGTAGGTCTGAAAGTAAAAACGGTGGCAGCAAGTGTAAAATAAGAAACAAGCTCATAGGTATGGCATTCGCTGCCAGACTTTTGTCTTTGTCATTGCTTGTTTTGGTTTGTCATATGTTTTGTAAAATGATATTGTTGGGTGAGCAGCAGAGCCCTTGACAATAACACAAATATTGACTAAAAGCAAAACGATTTGTTGGTCTCCAAAAGCGCATATTGCCATTGTAGTCCCTGGCACTAATGCCTTACTTGAGGTGTGTATTTGCCCCTTGTGACAGAGCAGAATGCTGTCACTCACAGTCAAGTTAGCCAAAGGCTGAAATAGTCTGACACATTGTCCAGTGCTGGATACTGTGATGGGTGAAAGAAAATGTAAATGATACAACAACAGACCAATGAAAAAAGAGGGCAGAAAGCCTATATAATTAAGCATATATATAATTCTCTGTTTCTATAAGTATTACCCATCCTATCTTAACCTTGATGCATACCATAGAAAGTTAGGTATGTGTAAAGCCATTTTTTTCTGACTCATAGACCCTTACGTTACACATATGTATACACTGGTTTGTATTTGTTGATGATATTCCTGTATGCTTTCATTGTGTAATATAAAAAATCAATATATTTTTTTTTAAGTACTCTCAGAGTAACATATGGGGGTGGCTTATCGGTCCTATCTTCTCCGTAGCACTGCAGATGTTCCTAGGGGCCAGATACGGTGGGGGCTGTACCTATGATTGCCCCCCTCTGTGCGGTGTTTGTACCTTTCCAGATTGTTAGGTCTATTTTCCTCTCTTTAGTCTTTACATGGCCATGTATGTCCAAAATCAGCGGAAAGAGATGGCCCTGACTGCAGCCCTAACTGATGTTTTACTGAACATATACACACAAACAATATCACACACAGGAACACATACACACACGCAAACCCAGACACATACATGTACAGGCGCAGATAGACACCTAAATACACACCAAGACATGCATAGGCTCACAGAACCACACACACAAACAGAAAACACACAAACACACACACACACAGATAAACACTCCCTCACACACACATACACACACACATGCGTCTACCTTTCCTTTGCTCCCCTCTAGCCTTACCCTAGTTCTCAGGTTCCCAACAACATCTGAAAGTTACCACAGTGTGCAAACAGCAGTGCTTGCTCTGTGCTGTGCTCAGTTGATCCCTGGGTTAAAGTCTTAACAAGAGGGTCGAGAGGGCAAGACCAGAAATAAAAACAAAAGGAACTAAATGAAATGCCCTTTGTCCAGTTTTTAAAAACAGCAGTACTTTGCTTGTTCTCTGTTTTCCTCCCAGTCTGGGTCCTAACTATCAGGCCGGTATCTGAATAGGTGCTATTAAGTAAACCGAGGGATTGAAGTTGCTTATTGTTGTTGCAGGCCTTGGTCCCCTCTGCTGGCTGCACACTGGAGCAATGCTGAGTCAAGCACTTATGGTCTTAGCTGGGCGATTTATTTTCCTTACTCTTTTCCCACTGGGATGCCATCCTGGGTGGTCTTAGTTGTTTTCTTGTTCTCTTGCCATCTTCCTCCAGGCTCCGGCTCCTGCTCGCCAGTTGACCAACAAGTGCCTCTATTAAACCTTTTCTCTTTCATGCTGACATCCGATTACAACAGGACTTGAGCTCCACCACTCGGCAGCACAGCCTCGGTAATCAACAGCTGCCTTTACAGGCCCAGTTTTCATTGCTAAGATCATGTTTGAGTTAAGCACCTTTTGGCCTTTTTTTAAGGCCTGAAAACAAAAATGTTTTCAAAAACAGGAGCAGGAAGGGAACAGCTTCCATAAAGCGTAATGTTGTTAAATGATTGGCAATGATACATAACCCGGAGGGACGACCCAAAATTACTAAAGATAAGAAATATTGTAAGTAGTAGAACTGAAGAATCCAAAATGTGTATCCTTCACATATGTAAGCACCTACAATGACTATATGGATAAGATAAATGGAGTTAGAAACTTCACATTAAACAGAGGTATGTGAACTGAATTATTAAGACACTGTACTCCAGGCTATGAAGGGAACATTCCTCAAAAGGGCCATTCAGTTCAGGGAAAAAACACAGGGTCATATTTACAAGGAAATGGCACATTATGCAGCTCTGTGCTCTGCCATTTCCAAAATAAATGGATGCTCCATATTTACAACACTGCAACGCACCCCAGGGTTTCTTCTAGCACCAGCACAAAAAAAGCTGCCTAGCGCCAACACAGACACCCTTGTGCCGTAGTGCGAGGGTGCCTGAGTTACAGGGAATGATTGTTTATGTGCAGGAAGGTAGTCCTTCCTGCACATAAATAATCATTAAAGGCGTTTTGCTCTTTCTATGTGTGCTGCAGAATGCAACACACATAGAAAAAGAAAATTCAAAGAGAAATAAAAGTATTTCTTCTCGTTCGCCAATATAATGCCTGCTATTGCATGGTGTTAGTTTTTGTCGCTGCCCCAGATTCACACATCCTGGTAAATCCAGGGAGCGTCAACAATCAATGGGTATTGCACCCACAGCAATACCAATTGCATGCCCCTTTTACACAGAAAAATGTGTGAAAGGGTACCATATTTACAAAGCAGCGTTAAACCACGAAAAGTGGCTCAACGCCTCTTTGCAAATATGGTGCAGGGCATTACGCCACCGGAACATAGTAAGAAGTGAGGTTCTGGTGGTGCAAGCTCCAGTTCTCTTTGCCCAGTCCTTCAACTCTAATAACCACCAACAACAGGCATTTTAGAACGTTGCTTTGAATGATGATGTCAGCTCGGGTTCTAATATCTATTGTAAATCCATTCACTGCAAAGCCCATTTAAAGATAGGGGATAGGAAGGGATGGATGAGAAATTGATCAATTTGCCCGTATTGCTGAAGTGATGATATTTATTGGAAAAGCAAAGGGTTGTACCATGAAGAACAATCATTTAGGGCAACAAGCTGTTAGTAACTTGTAATAATGTAATGTGTTAACAGTAGTAGAACAAGCAATAACTAAAAATGTATTAAAAATGATAAAAATGAAAAAAGGTTACTCTTAACAGCTGAGGCTCCAATGTTTTCCTGCGGTGTCTGGCAGTGAGCCCCTCATTTAAAGTACAAATGTGTTACATTCATACACGTTTATCACATTCAACTGGTTCTGAGCTACATTTAACAAATTGTGGTAATCATTAAAAAAGCATTCGATTTACCACTCCACGCATGAATGTGGGAAACCGACAGTAAACATGCTTATCATGGATTTTCGCTATTCCTATATGAAAAGAAACTTCAGCCCAGATTCTGCAAATAGCTGGTAATTGCAGGTTTGAGCTAGTAATATTATTTCCAGCAGCCATTTTGACCATATTTACATGTTGACCAGTAAAACAATGGAATAAGCAGTAGAAACTTTGCTTATCTCAGTGTTTTCTGCATACCAACTATGATAGCACAAAACTGCCAGAACATTCTAAATCTTTCCAAAAGACGAGCGGTATTACTGGGTCATCTCTCAGTATTACCAAGCAGAGATGTTTCATAATGGTGCAGAACTGAAAATATGTCTGGTTGCCTGATAACAAGGCCCTTGAATACCTCTTTAATGCATTCCACCCTGTCCTTGTGTCCAGTTTGAGACTTTAGTGTACACTAAAGAAAGGGAAGGAGGGAGCCCCTACCAGAAGCACAGCCTCAATATTCATAAACCACACTAAAAGGCTGCTGGTAGGGCGTGGTATCGACAGCTTGTTGGGTGTTGATGCTGCATATGATGTTGGTGGATTCTTTGTGTGGAATGTGTTAGTATCTTGGTGATGTAGAATATTGGAATGTTTAGTTTTTAATAATACTTTTATTGAAGCAGGCTTTGATGTTGGAACAGTGCTTCAGTTTGAACCGTGTAGCCATGAATGAATAAACTACAAGAAGCTACTTACCGCCTCTGCGTAGTTACTACACAGGGTCAATCCGCTGGTTCCGCAGTGAATGAAAAGGGAAGTGGAGAAAAAGGCAAATGCACCAGGGAATCATCATTGAGAGTGTTATGCATCCTATGTTTAAAAAATAAAGGCCCTCACCCAAAACCAGAGATGGCATGGTTCATTCATCACAAGGCTCTTCCTCACTCCCCCGTCATGGGTAGATATGAGTGTGGTCTACTCCTTCCTGGGAGGGGAGCTCTTTAGAAGTAGGGGATCCTATTTTGACTAGGTGATGGTGTGTGGTGCGCTTGAAAGGAGGGGCAGAGGGAGAAGTGATATGAAAATACTTCCTGGTGGGCTTGCTAGACTTCATTGGTGTCCCCAGTGGATGTGGGTTAAAATGATTGATGGGGATTATTTCAGCCCATATTCAATGGCCAAAATGTTTCTGCCTTAGGTACACAGAACACGTGATGTCTAGGCTTTCATCGGGACCAATCAAAATAAATTCCGTCAACCGTCTGCTTTAAATGAGGATAAAAGGAATATATGATGTTACAACGCAAACAATTACAACACATGCCTTTACAATGCGGTTTTTACATCGCAACTACCATTACAACACATGATTTTACAACGTATGACATTACAACGCATTTTTGGAAACTACCATTACAAAGCATGCCATTACAACACATACAAACATTACAAAGCATACCATTACAACGCATAATACTTTTGGGGCAACAGTGGGGTAAGTGTTGGATAGTGCAGGGGTAAAAATTACTATTCCCACTCCAGTGAGTGCAACAGTAGGGTGAATATGTGATGTTACAACGCAATCAAAATGATTACGGTATGTAACATCGCAGTTTTTACAACGCAAGTCGTTACAACGACTTGCGCTGGAGGGCGCTGGATTTAGGAGTAGTAAGATTTACTATTCCAACACCAGTCTACGTACAGTAGGGAAGGTGTTGGAATAGTAAATCTTACTATTCCTTAGGTTATAGCGCCCTCCAGTGCAAGTCGATGTAACGCTTGCGTTGTAATGGCAGCGTTCTAAATGCATCGCGGTGTAATCACCGCGATGTAAAGGATGTTTCCACAGTAGGGTAAGTGTTGGAAAGTGTAGGGGTAAAAATACTATCCCCATGTACCCCAAAACCCATACCCACCCAAAAACTAAAAAATCCTCATTACCTACCTTATATTGAGTTGTAATGGCATGTGTTGTAATGCCATGCAATGTAGTGACATGTGTTGTAATGGCATGCATTGTAATGGCATGCGATGTAAAGGCAGTTGCATTGAAACGGCTGCGAATTCCCTGGCATCTGTCGGTAGGCCAACTCCCCACTCTTTAGCTGAAACTGACTCCCCAGTAATTCAAGGAACATGAGAGGCAACGGAAGATGTATCCTTGAGTCTTATATATAGAACAATTATGACCCAAAGGGAGGAAACACGAACCAAGAGCCTTAGGACACAGAATGTTTGTCGCAAACTGCAAAATACAGTACGCCGGATTGGTAAAACCTGCTCAGAGTTTACCATAAGAATTACTGAGGTAGAATCGCGCATATCGCAGTTGGAAGATGAATTAGCATCACAGAAGATACTGAATAAGACTCTGAGCGCCGGAAAGGACGATGTATTATGGAAACTTGGAGAACAGGGCTCGGCGGAACAATCGGAGAGTTCTTCAAATCCCTGAGGGAATTGAAGGCCAGGACCCTCGGAAGTTTATTATTGAGCTGTTCTCCGAAGCATTTCTAAATTTGACCCAATGGGACTGGCAGAGAGAGGTGCAGAGAGCACATCGATTTCCTTTCTCTATCCGGGCCCGGCCAGGGCAGGGGGTGGAGGCGGCTAAACCCAGGGCCATTCTTATATAATTTAGCAATTTTCTGGCATGGGAAGCTGTCTCTGAGCTGGCCCGCCCCGATAGGAAAAGTACTGGAAAGGAGGGGGGGGGGGGGGGGGTTGGGGGGGTGGTCGAATTTTTTTCTCGCCCTGATTATTCTCACCAGACTGTAGAGAAGCGGTGGCAATTACGACAACTTATTGCACCATTTCAGGTAAAGGGGGCTCAGGCATTCCTATTACAACCAGCTAAGATTAAAATTATTTACAAAGGGAATACTCAGTATTTCACCGCAGAAACTCAGGCAAAAGAATATCTGCACACACTTAAAGGAGATTAAGGGGGGGGGGATAATTCTTCAGTAGGGTCTCGCTTTGATGATTATTGCCTCAGCTACTTCAGTAGGCTGTCTGTTTGGTAAAGGGAATCTGATTCATCTGTCTTTTTGGTTAATTTATTAGCTATAAGATTCCCTTGGTTTTAGGATTTTGAGTGGGCTCACGAGTGTGGGGGGGCACAATTTGTGTAGGGAGCATGCCATCGCGAGGGCTCAAATCCCTAAAGCCTCGAGGTGGTGGGGGTGTTGGTGGGGGGTGGGGGTGAGGTGAGGGGAGGGGAGTTGGGGGGGTTCAGCCCTCATCACCAGGATAGCTTGACTCCAGTGGCATGGAGAGCACGGGACCCACGTCTGGGCATACCCGTCCCACTCGGGGTGACAAATGCAAAAACAACAGTTGATGGACAGAATGCAGAACAATGTCATAAATTCACCCCAGTACAGAGATCTGGGCCTAAAGCCATCGTTTGTTTGCTCACCATGCCAGCAGCTCTACCACATGTTTATTTTTATTTTGGTAAAAATGTTGGGGTGCCCGGAGTGTCAGTAAACATCTGGGAGTGCCTGCGGAAGTCTGGGGCTTCAGGCGAGCTCACCCTAGAGCCCAGGCAGAGCAGGACAGTGTGGGCGTGGCCATCGGAATGGTGTGGCGAACAAAGGAGCCACAGATCCCCCACCATGGCATCTTCACTCATATTTGTGAAAGGTAGAATATCGCTGTGTGTGCATGAGACCCAGGAATACATAAAAAAGTCACATTTTCCAAATTAAATAAAATACATAGAAAACCTGCCCACAAATGCACTCATTTACTGTCATTTTTATATCATTACAGACAATAAGCCAAAGTTCAAACTAGCAGTATAAGTGGCTGAAACACCGCTAGTGTATTGAGCAAAAGGAAAAGTAGGAAGTGATGTCCTGATGTAAGCCACTGTAAAAAACGACGCAAGGGCCCCTGCCCCTTTAAGAACTTTGAAAACCTGCACCACTCGTCATGCCCAGCAGGGAGTTGTTTTATTCGTTCGGAAGCACAGGGAATGTGGGGGCTCTGGATTTTAGGAATTTAGAGAGAATACCCATGGTGGTGAACTAGGGTTTTAAACAAAGACCAATTCCTTCTGCCAATATTCAGCTTGCTGCCTGCTGCTGAAAACAACCCTTAGGGGCAGATTTACAAGCCCTTTGCACCTTTTTGCACCGCCATTGCGTCACTTTTGAAAGACTTGAGGAGCCAATTGCAATGTGGGAATTAGAGCAGGCTATTAGCTCATTGGCCGTAGGGAAAGCCGCAGGACCTGACAGACTCCCTCTGGAAGTATTTAAAACCTTTTTCCCTGAAATTAAAAATGATATGTTGATAGTGTATCAAATGGCGCAAAAAGGAGAGATTCCATGTACCTGGTCTGAGGCTAATATTTGTGTGTTTAGGAAAAAGGGGAAACCATCAGAGCTACCTGGATCATACCGCCCAATCTCTCTCCTTAACGCCGATGGTAAAATCTATGCGAAAATATTGGCCACGCGTTTGGCAAAAATTATACCATCTATAGTCTTGCTTAAACAGCACGGTTTTATACCTGGGAGAGGGACGGTTGATCATGTACGTAGAGTAATAACCCTGTTTGACATTGCACAGGTTGAGGCCCGTGAATTTGGGCTGATATTACTTGACGCCGAAAAGGCGTTCGACCGGGTTTCGTGGAATTTCCTCTGGCGGGGAATGCAACAAATGGGCTTTGGACAAGGCTTTATAAGGGCATTAAAGACCCTATATTATCGCCCGTCAGCCAAAATCTGCTCAATGGGACATAATTCTCAGGCTATTACGATTTCTAGAGGCACACGGCAGGGATGTCCCTGCTCGCCACTTTTATTTGTGCTATATATCAATCCTTTTATTCTTATGTTACAACAACGTAGAAAAATTCTGCCTTTCGTGGTACAACAAGAATGTTATTCTGTACTGGCATACGCTGATGATATTGCCATTGTCACCTCTGATCCTAGGCTTGCAATTTCTGAAATAGAATCTTTTGCGCAGACGTTTGGGGCAGCCTTGGGTACAAACTTAATTCTGCAAAAACACAAGTGATTAGTACAAGTCAGGTAATGGACGGGGACGCCAGGTCTGTTAAGGAAGCCACATACTTGGGTATTAAGATTCATACCTCTGTTCAAGAGATTATTGAGGTTAACTGGGGGGACATCATTTATGGAGTGAAAAGGTTATTTGAAAGGTGGGAGAATATTCATTTGTCTTTAGTAGGTAGAGCGAATGTGTTGAAAATTAATGTGTTACCCCGTGTATTGTATTTCTTTAGGGCTGTCCCATTGGAGGTCCCCCAGAAACAAATCCAATTTTTACAGTTGCTCTGTTCGAGATATATGTGGGCCCCGGGACGACCTCGTAGGGCAGCCAGATACATGACTCTCTCTTGCGAAAAGGGTGGATGGTCTATAGCGGATTTTGCTATGTGTTATTATGCATGTATTTTGGTTAACGTTCAGTTATTACTTACTGGTGAAGATCTCAGGAACCTAGCCGAAGCTCCTTCTATATATCAAATGATATTAGGGCCAGAGGCAAAGCATTATCTTTTTAATCGGGTGGATGGCAGCTATTTCAAAAGAACACGATTTAAGGTTCTGAATGCCCTGATTAAAGTGTGGAATAACGTACGAAAGAATGCTGAGGTTTCAGCACTTTCTATTTATACTCCTATTAATTCTGTGGGAACACTTCCCTCGATATTTTGGGATCAGGTTGCATTTGGGTGGAGAAGGAGGGGGATCACCCGAATAGGCGAACTTTACCACGAAGAAGGGCGAGTTTATTCATTCGCTGAGCTGGTGGATAAATGTCATCTTCCCTCTAACCAATTTTTTAAGTATTTGCAAATTAGGGATTTTCTGGCAAAACATTCAATTTGTATCAAGAAGGTTGAAATTGTTGAATCTATTAGATGACATGCTAAGATTGGGGCCGTCTATAAAGTATTGCTAGAGGGCAGAGCAAATGACTTAGAACAGTACAACTTGAAATGGCGAACTTGGCTGGGGAACCCCGGAATCTCACTGGTAGAATCTATCGAGTTGGCGGGAAAGATCCTGGGTGCAGCCAATCTTCGCAGCCAACATTATAAAACGATATTCAATTTATATCAAACTCCGCTAAAAATGATGAAGTGCGGAGCGCAGTATGATGGTAGGTATGGAAGGTATGGAAGATAGTGCTGACATAGTTCATGTGTTTTTTTGCATGTCAGGTCTTGGATCCCTTGATAGATTCTATCGAGAGGTTTCTGACAGAAATAACTGGAGTTGGGGTAAAAATTTCTCAAACTATGATGCTACTTGGTATAGGGGAGGAGGTCGGGGATCGGCAGCCATTATACAGACACCGGTATTTAATGTTTATGGCTATGGCCGTTGCACGGCTGACAATTGCATCTTTGTGGCTACAACAAGAGGCCCCATCCTTTGAGCTTTGGCGGGCTAAGTTTTTTAGTGTTTATAATTTGGAATATAACCTATATGGCTTGAAGGGATATAGGAAAAGACAGCTCGGATTATTGATATGGGGGGCTGTGAGGGAGTATATGGCTGGTAATTTAGTTTATTATGTATAATACTGGGGGGATTATGTGTATGCTCATGTTCAATTGCAAACCTAGGATACCAGGGGTTTTTTCATATCTGTATTTACTTGGAACTTATGTGTTTGTTTATTTGTGCTGTTATTTTTTGTGCTGCTATGTAGCTTCAATAAAAAATTAAAAAATAAAGTAACAGCTGCGTTGTAAAGGTAGTGTGTTGTAATGACTGCATTGTAATGGTTGTTTTCCGATAAAAGGAAATAGTGGAACGAAAAAAATAAAACTTTGCTAACAAGACCAATCAGGTGTGTATAGTGTCCTGTACTGGTTGTCCTTAAACACCTGTAGATAGAACAAAAGACATGCTAATGGTTAAAACATTTCATAGAGTAAACAGTGCAGTCATGTGACTACACTCTGATGGAGTCATCAGTAAACACTGTTCACACAGCAGAACAGGACACTGCCCTCGCTGATGTTGCTCTTTTGTGTATCACAGGCATGTTTACAGTTTGCTCTTCATAAGTTCTAATGCCTTCCCTATAGACCTGCTAACTTTACTTATTCTGGTTGAAAACCTGTTTCTGTACAGGCCCCGATGAACTGCCCCGCGTTGTCTCCTAATGCCCTAACCTCTTCCTCCTGACCATGTGAGTCGAGTTGAGGCCAGCAGACCCAACAGAATGGGTAAGCGGTTTAGGAGCCTAAACCGAGAGCGATTATTTTAAACGTATTTTACAGTATTATACTATGTGCCACCAGGTTTATGATCCCACAACTCCTTCCTTCGAAAGTGTCGCCATGAGAGAGAAGCGATACAACTATACTGTTTAATATATGAAAAGGTTATACTATATGCATGCCTTTTTGTTCTTTCTAAAGGTGTTTAAGGACAACCAGTACAGGACACTGTACACCTCGGACTGGTCTTGATTGCAAAGTTGTATGTTTTCATTTTATTCTTTGATTTAAGCCAAAGGGTGACAGAGACGTTCTGATTGGTCCTGGTGAAAGCCTATATACCGCCTATGCTGGGTCATTAAGGCAGAAACATGTTGACCATTCCATAAGGCTCGAAATAATCCCCATTGATTGTTTTGATCTATGCTCACTGGGGACACCAATAAATATAGAAAGTTCAAAGAAGGCTTTGTCTTCTCGATTACTCTCAGACTTGAGCTTCAGAAACCAAGAGGGCTGGAAAGGAACAAGACTCTATATCTTAGAATAACCTGAGTACCATTTGTCTAGGTTGTACGTGGACTGTAAACAGCATAGACGAGAAACAGGAATCTTGAGAAGTTATGTGATGCATTCTAGGTAAGAAGTGAAGCCTCATACTGGCAAGAAATCCAGAGACAAATGCACCATTCAGTTTGACAAGAAAAACAAAAAACCACAAATCTTTGGCAGATACCTGCATCCCACCTACTTTGCCAGCCGAGAGAGTCAAATAAAGTAGTAAAGTGTGGACGGAACCAATTGATGGTCAGGCGAAAGTAGATGTTTCGTTTTGTCCTGATAAACAAGCTCATATAGACTGCAATAAACATCCTAAAACCTGTTATGACTTCCACTTTTTTGGCATAGCATTTTATGCTGTCCTTTCTCAAATGTTCAGCCAATTTGCTGAAAATTGTATTCTACTAGGATTACAAAATAAGTCCATGTCAACAGGAACATCGTTGGACATAAACATGATGAAAATCAAAAATATATCATAGTGACAATGTAATACTGTCTTATGTCAAATAAAAATAAATAACACGTGGCATTTATGCAACAATATATAAATGAAGATAACAAGTAGCAATCCCCAAAAACCACAACCTAAAGAATGAGGGTGTATGGACAAAATATTGAGTTAAAAATATCGGAAAACAGAAAAATTGGATGGGCGTGCCTGAGCTGGCGAACAAGGTGGCAGCAGGTTAATGGAGCTCCATTGTGGCCCGCACAATCCTGATGTTTCCTAGAAGAGCAGAGCCATCAGATCCTCCGGTAAACACCCAAAATATCGATTCCAAAATATCGACTGCCCAGAATATCGAAGTTAAAATATAGAGTGGACAGAATATCGACTTATCAAAATATAGATAGGTCAGAATATCGAAATTGGGGTACAAAATATCGATTTCCAAAATGTAGACTTTAAAAATATAGAATACCATAATATCGAATTTTAAAATATAGATTACCATAATATCGAATTTTTTGTGTGTGTCATGTATGGTAGTATATGTGTTAAAATGATGTATTATTTTTGTAATGTATGTTTAATTTATTTCAACAAATGAATGTTATGTAATTTAATTATTGCGTAATTTAATTCCGTAGCGGGTTGTTGGTTTATAGGGGAATAGGGTGGGAAGTAATTTAATTATGGTTAATTAAATGTTAATTATATTTATATGTTTTGATAATTAATTAATTGATAATTAATTATTAATTGGTAATTAATTTTTATTAATTGAGAAATGGTGGAGGGTAGTGCCTTCTTAGTTAGTCCACGTCAGTGGAGAATCAACTTCAAAAACTTAGTTCCAATTGAAGATGCTTGTAATGTTTTTATTGCTAGTAGACAATGCAAATATAAATTGCGAAAGAAAAAGCAAACAAGCCGACACGTGTTTCGCCCATGTTGCCCATTGGCCTTGGGCTTTTTCAAGGCTAAAATGGTTTACCAATCACAAAAAAAGTGAAGAAGCAAGAGAAAGACAAAATATGGTGGATTTACCAAAAAAGATCAAAATATTTCAAATAATTTCAAAGTGAGGGATAGAGAGAGAGATGGAGAGAAGAGGAACCCAGGGGTAAAGGGAAGTAAAAAGGAAAACATGTTGGGAAGGAAAGGAGAGACACGATAGGGGAGAGACGATAGTTCAAAGGGGGAGAGAAGAGATCAAAAGAGCTTATTAGCGTTTTCATATAAAACAGCATATAGCAGATAAATATGTACATAGATGACATGATATCAACACAAATGTGAGATTGGGTGTTTTGACACATTACTCTTATGATAGAATCATAACACTAGGAACACTTTCCTAGGTGCAACAATATGAACAGGGCAGAACCAACAATACTATTGTAGTTATATCTAAGATTAGTAGGGTCTTAGGCTGAAAAAGAAAAGAGTAAGTCATAAAAAGAAGAAATGTGTAATAGTTTCAGAAGGCAATTGGTAAGGTGAGATAAACATCGATGGGCGCATAGCCTGCAGATTCATCAAGAAAAAATATATAATATCACCAGGAGAAAATAAAACATTTAGTGCTGACACCAGAGACGAGAATTAAAGGAAAGGAAGATTTGCAGGCGAAATGAGGGGAAAATTCATAGGGACAATCAAATAAAGCAAGGTATCCCATTAGTTATTCAAGTGAAAAAAGAAGAAGAAAGGCTGCTTACCGGTTTTCAGTAAAGAGCAAGGTCTGCCTAAATGGAAGAGCAAATGGTTCAAAGGATCACTCACAAGATCGAGATTTTAATAGTTGTCTCTATTAAAGATGGGCCAGAAAAGCGCTTAGTATTAAGGGCGCAGGGACGCTTTAGAAGCAAGAACATCGTGTTATCCAAAGGGTATGTGAGCGTAAGAAAACAAAGGTGCTTTACCAGTGAAACAGTCACGAGAAATACAAATAACAGTGCGCGCTATATAAGGTGTTGCTAATTGAAGGTCAGTGGTATTAGAGTAATGGTTACTTAGTGCGGTGTTACTAGATCCAAATTCAGTGGCATTTTAATTAAGACAAGGGATTGAAGGCTGCGCGAAGTAATGGTAGCCGGTAAGGAAATGAAAGAAACTGACATGAGAAAACATATGCTAATTTGCCAGTAAAAAGTCACGAGAGATGCAAATAACAGTGCCCACTATGTGAGGCGTTACTAATTTAGTAAGTGGCGTTGTAAGTAATGCGTGATTATTACAGTGTTACTGAGACCCAAGTCAGTAGCATTGAGTAAGACAAGGGTGCCGATTACGATCCGGTAAAAAAATTCCCCGTACGACTCGTATCCGGTCTTTTTACCGTACGAATCGTACAAGTGCCGTACAAACTGCCAATTACGATTCGCATGGGAAAAAGACCATACGAATCGCATTGGGAAGAATTCCCCACACGTCCTCGGGTCGGAAAATGTGTCCGACACGTCCACGGACGATTTACCGTACAAACGTGAAAAGTGAAGTCCGACCGCGGAATCACGATCCATCCCGTGCGTCCGATGTTACAACCGTATGGAAAAAACACCGTCCGCACCGAACTCCCATAGCAACCATGGAGACATGTGCCCGCATACGCGCCGACACACCCCCCAGCCCCCGTACGTTCGAGTCGTACCCCCGTGTATGTACACCCCTGTACGTGTCGAACCCCCTGTGTATGTACACCCCTGTACGTTCGAGTCGTACCCCCACCCGTGTATGTACACCCCTGTACGTGTCGTACTCCCCCGTGTATGTACACCCCCGTACATTCGAGTCGTACCCCCACCCGTGTATGTACACCCCTGTACGTGTCGTACTCCCCGTGTATGTACAGCCCTGTACGTTCGAGTCGTACCCCCACCCGTGTATGTACACCCCTGTACGTTCGAGTCGTACCCCCACCCGTGTATGTACGGTGCGTACCCCCAGCGTGGGGGGTACGCACCGTACATACACAGGTGGGGGTACGACTCGAACGTACAGGGGTGTACATACACGGGGGGTTTGACACGTACAGGGGTGTACATACACGGGGGAGTACGACACGTACAGGGGTGTACATACACGGGTGGGGGTACGACTCGAACGTACAGGGGTGTACATACACGGGGGTTCGACACGTACAGGGGTGTACATACACAGGGGAGTACGACACGTACAGGGGTGTACATACACGGGTGGGGGTACGACTCGAACGTACAGGGGTGTACATACACGGGGGAGTACGACACGTACAGGGGTGTACATACACGGGTGGGGGTACGACTCGAACGTACAGGGGTGTACATACACGGGGGAGTACGACACGTACAGGGGTGTACATACACGGGGGAGTACGACATGTACAGGGGTGTACATACACGTGTGGGGGTACGACTCGAACGTACGGGGGTGTACATACACGGGGGAGTACGACATGTACAGGGGTGTACATACATGGGTGGGGGTACGACTCGTACGTACGGGGGCTGGGGGGGTCGGCGCGTACATACGGGGGCTGGGGGGGGTCGGCGCGTACATACGGGGGCTGGGGGGGTCAGCGCGTACATACGGGGGCTGGGGGGGTCGGCGCGTACATACGGGGGCTGGGGGGGGTTCGTCGCGTACCGGGCCACCTACTCTGGTCGTTTCGCGCCATACTTCGCTTTTCCGGCTTTTTGGGTGCCGTGAAAATATTGCCGCCCGGACTGCTGTCGGTTCGAATCGTACTTCCTGGGTCGTAAAACGCTGCCTGAAAAAGTCCCGACGTCACGTCGCAGCATTCCCGGATCACATTCGTATGTATATTTTCGTCAGTCGGTGTTTTTTACGATTCGTACGGAAATGGTGTTTCCGTGTGAATCGTAATTCCATGTTTGTAAAGTTTTATGACCGGGTACGAGTCGGACGGAGAAAACGCTCCGACCGACGGTTCGTACCCGGTTTTTACCGGATCGTAATCGGCACCAAGGTGTTTGAAAACTGTGCAGAATAATGTTAACCGGTGCAGTAAGAGACGAAAATGACGTGCTTAACATAAGATTAGCGTTACAACAAACAAATGATGGACGGAATGCTGACAATGCAGACATTCTCCCCCAGTCTAAACTGGGGTGGTGTAGTGGGCAAAAGAACGATGGATTTAACCCAGATGTCTTGACTGGGGGAGAATGTCTGCATTGTCAGCATCTGTCCATCATTTGTTTGTTGTAACGCTTTTCGCCCTAAGTGGGATGGGTATTCCCAGACGTGGGACCCGTGCTCACTACGCCACTGGAGTCAAGCTATCCTGGCTGATGCCGGCTGATAGCCAGAAACCGGTCCTAGGATGCTTGATTCTGGTCCAGGGAAGACATGGCTTGGCAGTTCGGGTTGGACTGTTCCCATGAGGCACAGGGTCAAGACTGATTTGCATATGGCCATGTCTAAACTGGGGTGGTGTAGTGGGCAAAAGAACGATGGATTTAACCCAGATCTCTTGACTGGGGGAGAATGTCTGCATTGTCAGCATTCCGTCCATCATTTGTTTGTTGTAACGCGTTTCGCCCTAAGTGGGATGGGTATTCCCAGACGTGGGACCCGTGCTCACTACGCCACTGGAGTCAAGCTATCCTGGCTGATGACGGCTGATAGCCAGAAACCGGTCCTAGGATGCTTGATTCCGGTCCAGGGAAGACATGGCTTGGCAGTTCGGGCTGGACTGTTCCCATGCGGCACAGGGTCAAGACTGATTTGCATATGGCCCTGTCTAAACTGGGGTGGTGTAGTGGGCAAAAGAACGATGGATTTAACGCAGATCTCTTGACTGGGGGAGAATGTCTGCATTGTCAGCATTCCGTCCATCATTTGTTTGTTGTAACGCTTTTCACCCTAAGTGGGATGGGTATTCCCAGACGTGGGACCCGTGCTCACTACGCCACTGGAGTCAAGCTATCCTGGCTGATGACGGCTGATAGCCAGAAACCGGTCCTAGGATGCTTGATTCCGGTCCAGGGAAGACATGGCTTGGCAGTTCAGGCTGGACTGTTCCCATGAGGCACAGGGTCAAGACTGATTTGCATATGGCCATGTCTAAACTGGGGTGGTGTAGTGGGCAAAAGAACGATGGATTTAACCCAGATCTCTTGACTGGGGGAGAATGTCTGCATTGTCAGCATTCCGTCCATCATTTGTTTGTTGTAACGCTTTTCGCCCTAAGTGGGATGGGTATTCCCAGACGTGGGACCCGTGCTCACTACGCCACTGGAGTCAAGCTATCCTGGCTGATGACGGCTGATAGCCAGAAACCGGCCCTAGGATGCTTGATTCCGGTCCAGGGAAGACATGGCTTGGCAGTTCGGGCTGGACTGTTCCCATGAGGCACAGGGTCAAGACTGATTTGCATATGGCCATGTCTAAACTGGGGTGGTGTAGTGGGCAAAAGAACGATGGATTTAACCCAGATCTCTTGACTGGGGGAGAATGTCTGCATTGTCAGCATTCCGTCCATCATTTGTTTGTTGTAACGCTTTTCGCCCTAAGTGGGATGGGTATTCCCAGACGTGGGACCCGTGCTCACTACGCCACTGGAGTCAAGCTATCCTGGCTGATGACGGCTGATAGCCAGAAACCGGTCCTAGGATGCTTGATTCCGGTCCAGGGTAGACATGGCTTGGCAGTTCGGGCTGGACTGTTCCCATGAGGCACAGGGTCAAGACTGATTTGCATATGGCCATGTCTAAACTGGGGTGGTGTAGTGGGCAAAAGAACGATGGATTTAACCCAGATCTCTTGACTGGGGGAGAATGTCTGCATTGTCAGCATTCCGTCCATCATTTGTTTGTTGTAACGCTTTTCGCCCTAAGTGGGATGGGTATTCCCAGACGTGGGACCCGTGCTCACTACGCCACTGGAGTCAAGCTATCCTGGCTGATGACGGCTGATAGCCAGAAACCGGTCCTAGGATGCTTGATTCCGGTCCAGGGAAGACATGGCTTGGCAGTTCGGGCTGGACTGTTCCCATGCGGCACAGGGTCAAGACTGATTTGCATATGGCCCTGTCTAAACTGGGGTGGTGTAGTGGGCAAAAGAACGATGGATTTAACGCAGATCTCTTGACTGGGGGAGAATGTCTGCATTGTCAGCATTCCGTCCATCATTTGTTTGTTGTAACGCTTTTCACCCTAAGTGGGATGGGTATTCCCAGACGTGGGACCCGTGCTCACTACGCCACTGGAGTCAAGCTATCCTGGCTGATGACGGCTGATAGCCAGAAACCGGTCCTAGGATGCTTGATTCCGGTCCAGGGAAGACATGGCTTGGCAGTTCAGGCTGGACTGTTCCCATGAGGCACAGGGTCAAGACTGATTTGCATATGGCCATGTCTAAACTGGGGTGGTGTAGTGGGCAAAAGAACGATGGATTTAACCCAGATCTCTTGACTGGGGGAGAATGTCTGCATTGTCAGCATTCCGTCCATCATTTGTTTGTTGTAACGCTTTTCGCCCTAAGTGGGATGGGTATTCCCAGACGTGGGACCCGTGCTCACTACGCCACTGGAGTCAAGCTATCCTGGCTGATGACGGCTGATAGCCAGAAACCGGCCCTAGGATGCTTGATTCCGGTCCAGGGAAGACATGGCTTGGCAGTTCGGGCTGGACTGTTCCCATGAGGCACAGGGTCAAGACTGATTTGCATATGGCCATGTCTAAACTGGGGTGGTGTAGTGGGCAAAAGAACGATGGATTTAACCCAGATCTCTTGACTGGGGGAGAATGTCTGCATTGTCAGCATTCCGTCCATCATTTGTTTGTTGTAACGCTTTTCGCCCTAAGTGGGATGGGTATTCCCAGACGTGGGACCCGTGCTCACTACGCCACTGGAGTCAAGCTATCCTGGCTGATGACGGCTGATAGCCAGAAACCGGTCCTAGGATGCTTGATTCCGGTCCAGGGTAGACATGGCTTGGCAGTTCGGGCTGGACTGTTCCCATGAGGCACAGGGTCAAGACTGATTTGCATATGGCCATGTCTAAACTGGGGTGGTGTAGTGGGCAAAAGAACGATGGATTTAACCCAGATCTCTTGACTGGGGGAGAATGTCTGCATTGTCAGCATTCCGTCCATCATTTGTTTGTTGTAACGCTTTTCGCCCTAAGTGGGATGGGTATTCCCAGACGTGGGACCCGTGCTCACTACGCCACTGGAGTCAAGCTATCCTGGCTGATGACGGCTGATAGCCAGAAACCGGTCCTAGGATGCTTGATTCCGGTCCAGGGAAGACATGGCTTGGCAGTTCGGGCTGGACTGTTCCCATGAGGCACAGGGTCAAGACTGATTTGCATATGGCCATGTCTAAACTGGGGTGGTGTAGTGGGCAAAAGAACGATGGATTTAACCCAGATCTCTTGACTGGGGGAGAATGTCTGCATTGTCAGCATTCCGTCCATCATTTGTTTGTTGTAACGCTTTTCGCCCTAAGTGGGATGGGTATTCCCAGACGTGGGACCCGTGCTCACTACGCCACTGGAGTCAAGCTATCCTGGCTGATGACGGCTGATAGCCAGAAACCGGTCCTAGGATGCTTGATTCCGGTCCAGGGAAGACATGGCTTGGCAGTTCGGGCTGGACTGTTCCCATGAGGCACAGGGTCAAGACTGATTTGCATATGGCCATGTCTAAACTGGGGTGGTGTAGTGGGCAAAAAAACGATGGATTTAACCCAAATCTCTTGACTGGGGGAGAATGTCTGCATTGTCAGCATTCCGTCCATCATTTGTTTGTTGTAACATAAGATTAGTTCAGAGTGTTATGAGCAGTGGCGCATAAGCCACATGAAAAAGGTTACTAGTTCAGAGTGAATCATTCTCGAGCACAAATCTAGTTCCATGTCCCATTATTAATTGGTAATTTGTTATTATTAGGAGGGGGTTGTGGGTTTGTAGGGGAATTGGGTGGGAAGTAAATTAATTGTAATAAAGTAAATAATAAATTTTTTATTTATGTGTGTTGATATTTAATTGATAATTAATTAATAATTGGTAGTTCATTTGTATTAATGGGTAAATAATTTGTATGAATTGCTAAATAATTGTTATTATTAGCAAAATTATTTTTATTAATTGATTAATTGATAACAATGTTAATTGTATTTTTTATTATTGGGAGTGGGTTGTGGGTTTATAGGGGAATTGGGTGGGAAGTAAATTAATTGTAATAAAGTAAATGTTATTGTTTTTATTTATGTGTATTGATAATTGATAATTAATTTTTAATTGGTAATTAATTATTATTAATTGGTGATACATTTTTATCAATTGATAATTATTATTTTTAAATGGTAATTAATTGTTATTAATTGGTAATTATTGTTTTTTTTTTTTTAAAAAACCTTTATTCGTGCATATTAAAAGAACAAATACGGGCCTACAACCTTCAGGCCGGCCACGATACGGTTAAGCACTGATACAAACATTACGGCCCCTGTGCTTCAACGGTCAAGATTAGCAACGATTTATGAATTATACACTGGAGAAATACTTGACCCCAGGGAAAGGAGAAGTGAAGGTTAATTTTAAAGTTTTTCAAAATAATTTTATCAGGGAAAAAGTCAGTGAAGAATAAGAACCAAGGAGATTCGAGTCCGCACGATATCTTCACCACACGGGAGAGCAGCAGCATCATTAAAACAGCAATGGAAGTAAAATCTCAGGCAGTGAGGCAATGCAGTTATACAACAGGATAGTCACATGAGCAATTACGCACCCCTCCAGTGCCGCCCCCACTCAGTCAACCCCACACCCGGACCCAGAATCGAAACAAGTATAGCGCAGAAACATAAAAAGAAAAAGGCCCATAGAACTAATTAGAAACAGTAAATTACCCCCCCACCCTACACCAATGCGGAGGCTACGGCCTGCCCCCCCCCCAGCATAGTGCCTGTCGCCCAATAAACCCGAAATATAGACAAGAAAGAGAGTAAGAATAGAGTAAAGAAAGATAAGAAAACAGTACACCTATGATAAAGGGGGTGAGAAAAGAATAGGACTATTCTAATCTAAACTCCCAAAAAGAAGAAGGTGGGGAGGAGCCTATGTATCGTCAGAGCGCCCTAAACCATCGGCCATCTATGGCTTCCACACACTGAGAACCCACTACACCAAAAGCGGTCGTGTGAAAATGAATTGTCACAACAATTTAAATGAAGGAAGACAGATCGCGACGAGTGCGCACAAAGTATACATACAGTTCCAGTCCCAGTCCAGCCCATCCGTGAAACCATGGCGATATAAATCAGTCTAGCCCTGGCCCGATCGCGGGCTTGAGATTAAGCCAGCCCCTACATGAAGGCCCCGCATCCCGTGCAGACAAAGACAATATGGCCGCTTGGGGGAAGATGGTGAAGTAGAATCACAAAATGGCCGCCGACCATCTGTAGAGGTCCCTTCGTGCACCACATAAAGTCCAGACATGGCATGTAGAGTACAGGAGTTCCACAGAAAAGAAGCAGTAGGCCACCGTGAACGATTCCTCGAGGATGGTAGGTGTTGCTCAGCTGGATACTCTTGCAGACGCGTTGTGGCAGGCAACAATGAAGCAGGCAGCAATGAACGGGGAAACAAAGTATCCGCTGTTGAGCTGGAGAGCAATTGATCCTGGGTGCCGGGAAAGCCAGATGCAGGCACCAGTGTAGCACGATCACACACAGCCGTTGCGTCCCCGCAAGAGGACAAAAGCACTGGCAGACCCACGCCGTGTTGATGACAAACGGAGCGCTCACGGCCCGCAGCCGACAGCATGGAGTCAAACTGCTCACTCAGCGCCTGAAAGCGAGCACACATTTGTAGACGAAAGTCCCGCAGGACGGCCAGAACGGAGCCGCATGTCAGCGGAAGCTGCACCCCCACATCGGCAGCAATCCGGGACGGCACTGTGGAGCTGGTGTCTGGTGGAGGGAGGGCGAAGCGGGCAGCGGGCAAGACCGGAGTATCACCCCCCAGCCGCGAGCAGGCAAACAACGCCATATTTTACCGCCGGACGGTACAATGGCCAGGGGGGGGGGTCGTAGCAAGGAGTCAGTTCCCCTCGGGTCTGCGCCGCAACTGGGAAAGCCAACAGTCGCCTCCCTTCCCTCGGGTTCTCTTTGCAGCCGACTAGGCAATAGAAGAAGGGGGTCGGCAGCCTCCCACAGCGCGGTCCACAGATCGGGGCAGGAGACCCGCCGCACCGGGGCTTACCTTACAGCCCCAGCCCTTCAGGCGCAGGGTGCAGGAGGTGTCTGGCCGTCCCTCCCCAGGCTCATCTGGCGACAGTCCGTGGTGTTAGGTGAGGTCGGGACCGCGGGGCTCGGGTTTGCGCTAGCGGGTCCGGTGACTGCGGAGCTTCCAGGGGGTCGGCAAAGGCCACAATGGAGCAGGGGTCCAGGGCGGAGAACAAAAGCACCAAGAACTCCGGCATCCGGGCGGGCTGAGACTTCGGGGAAGCGGCGGCGTGGACAGCGCGTCGTCGCACACGTTTCACCTCGAGAATCGGCAAGGATAGGAATCAGGATGATAGTCCGGGGCCAAGGGCCGACGGAGCCGGGCGCTCAAGCGTCTGCTCCGGTCGCCATCTTGGCTCCTCCCCGGTAATTATTTTTAATTAACTTTTTATCGGTATTGATAATTAATGTAATCTTATTTTAAATTTTAATCATTACTTTCTCTACTTTTGCACTCTCATGAGTGGTAATAGTATTTTTTACCCTCCGCTATCCAACTCTTTCCCTACTGTTGCACTCAATGGAGTGGGAATAGTCATTTTTACCCTCCTGCTATCCAATGCTTTCCCTACTGTTGCACTCTTTGGAGTGGGAATAGCAATTTTTACCCCTACGCTATCCAACGTTTTCCCTACTGTTGCACTCACTTGAGTGGGAATAGTAATTTTTACCCCTACGCTATCCAACGCTTTCCTTACTGTTGCACTCACTGGAGTGGGAATAGTAATTTTTCCATTTGCGCTATCCAACGCTTTCCCTACTGTTGCACTCTCTGGAGTGGGAATAGTTAATTTTATCCTCCCGCTATCCAACGCTTTCCATACTGTTGCACTCTTTGGAGTGGGAATAGTAATTTGTACCCCTACGCTATCCAACGCTTTCCCTACTGTTGCACTCACTGGAGTGGGAATAGTATTTTTTACCCCTACGCTATCCAATGCTTTCCCTACTGTTGCACTCTCTGGAGTGGGAATAGTAATTGTTACCCTCCCGCTATCCAACACTTTCCCTACTGTTGCACTCTCTGCAGTGGGAATAGTAATTTTTACCCCTACGCTATCCAACCCTTTCCCTGCTGTTTCACTCTCTGGAGTGGGAATAGTAATTGTTACCCTCCCGCTATCCAACGCTTTCCCTACTGTTGCGCTCACTGGAGTGGGAATAGTAATTTTTACCCCTGCGCTATCCAACACTTTCCCTAGTGTTGCACTCTCTGGAGTGGGAATAGTAATTGTTACCCTCCCGCTATCCAACGCTTTCCCTACTGTTGCACTCTCTGGAGTGGGAATAGTAATTTTTACCCCTACGCTATCCAACGCTTTCCCTACTGTTGCACTGTTTGGAGTTGGAATAGTAATTTTTACCCCTACGCTATCCAACGTTTTCCCTACTGTTGCACTCACTGGAGTGGGAATAGTAATTTTTACCTCTACGCTATCCAACGCTTTCCCTACTGTTGCACTCACTGGAGTGGGAATAGTAATTTTTACGCTCTCACTATCCAACAAAATCTCGACTTTTTTAAATTACTTATATTATGTTTACATTTTAAGCTTTTTTATATTATATTATGAATGTTTTATTTAATTGTTTTTAATATTTAATAAATGTTATATTATTTTTAATACATTTAAAAAATTCGATATTTTGGCTAACTATATTTTGACAGTCTATATTTTGGAATCGATATTTTAGTACTTACCTGTTTGTAGATAGGGAGTCGATATTCTGTCCCTCTATATTTTGGTGTCGATTTTCTATGTAGTCGATATTTTGTCCCTCGATATTTAGTCACTGAACCAGATCCTCCTGCTGGCATGGGCAGCCCCCAGGAGCATCCTTCAGGACCCAAGCAGCTTTTCTCCCCCCAACTTCTGCCTCTGGCATTTGTGCCGGCCCTGTGCCTGGTCCCGAGTGATGGGACCACGTTGTGCTGGTGAACCAGGTAGCTGCCTGGGACAGTGATCTTGCTGCCATTTGCACGTTCCTCTCAGTCTCTGCTTAAGCCCAGGTCTTACCCTCCTTCATATCCTTGAGGCCGGTGCAGAGGGGCTGCGAGGCACACCTGGGAGTGGCCCCTGCTACTCTCCCTTTCTGGTACTGAGCTGCAAGTCACGGCCTAGAGAGGTGCTCGTGGGCCCCCCCTCCACCCTTGTGAGGCTGCTTGCCTGCGGGTCCCTGGAGGGCCAGGGTCAAAAAAATAAAAAAAGGGAAAAAAGGCATTTAAGGGGTGAGTGACTCCTCCTCCCCCCTCGGCCACATAACTGCGGCCACAGTTCTCCCTTCTTCCCCTCCAGAGTTTGAAGATCTGGTGTGCCATGAGTTGCTTGTGCCCCCCTGCAACTGGTAGCCATGTTGCAGGCCCTTCAAGAGACTGAGGGCTCGCTCTTCTTCATGCTGCAACTGGACACCACAGCATCTTTTGGCGCTCCACTACACCAGTGGATCCATCACTGGGACATTGGTGCCAATTGGATCCAGCACTTGGTCAGCATCCTCCTACTGCCTGGACCTTCCCCCACTGATGTCTGCCCCCCAATGGCTCGGGCGCCCCACTATATCCTCCAGAACATTGTGGCAGAGCAAGGTGGGTCGAGTCAGGGATCAAACTCACTATCCAGTTCTCTCTGAGCAAAGACCTCGTTGTATCAAATTTTAGACACTGGAACCCCATTTTTTTAAGGGGAAAAACCTTGCATGTGTAGAATGCACTGCATGAGGAAGCACGCACAGCCACCTAAGCCCGCCTCACGCCGCTACACCGCTGGTGACCATTTCTTCACCAGATCCTGCACTCAAGATCCCTGTCCGGTTGCAACCAGTGACTTTGGACACTCACCAAGCTCTGATCACTGACTCTCGAGTTGTGCTGGAAGCCACAGTAGATGCTGTAACTATAGACTTTACTCTACTTCGTGAAAACGAGAAGAAGCTTACGGAGAGGTTGGATGAGAACACTGCAGATATTAACACCCTTAATCCTCGCACCCAAGATCTATCACAACGGGCTCAACATAAGCATAAGGAACATAGGTCATCTGTTCCTTGATCAACACATAGCTCTAATAAACATAGGTAATTTATAAGATTTTGTTGTTAGAGTTTGTGTGGAAGTTTGGGCTGTCTACGTTTCGACCCCTGTAGTGGAGGGTAAGTGAATCCTCACGTCGGGGTCTTCATCAGGACAAGGTCATTGATAGCACTTGGGATAGCAGCAGTGTGACTGTGCTGTATGTTCAAGGACAATGAATAGCTCGTACGTAGTTAAGACGAAAACGGCTGGGGATATATCATTCACAAAATAGGGATTGAATCCACTATGGATCTCTTGTGTGGCCTGTCGGGCCCTGACGTAGACAGCCCAAACTTCCACACAAACTCTAACGACAAAATCTTATAAATTACCTATGTTTATTGGAACTATGTGTTGATCAAGGAACAGATGACCTATGTTAGGCTGGAAAGGTCCTATACTATGTACAAATGATGTATATATGTCACAACATCATTTCCCTGTCCCTCACTCACTTATCCACCACCTACTACCCACCTCTCTTCCCTCTTTCTTAGAGCACTGTAAATATTTTTGCATCATAACGTATTGGAGCAACTGTGTTGCCATACATGAAATGCTTTGAATTAGAATTGCATTTGTATGCCATTTGTTAGAAATACTATTAAATTTGATTCAGGCATCTAACAACTGCATAGTGTGGATTGCGCTCTTTCTAATTATTGCTTAGACTGGAGTAGGCATAGTACATTTAACCCCTCTGAAGTCCAACACTTTCCCTACTGTTGCTTAAACTGAAGTAGGGATACTATATCTAATATTTTTGGAGTCAAACACTTTTCCTAATAATTGTGAAACAGAATTTATATTATTATTTCTTTATTTTTTCGTATTTAATCTGGTTTGTTTTTAATATGTTTTAATGTTTATAATATGTTTAGTAAGTGTGTATACATATATATGTGTATATTATTAGATATGTATTGAAAGTACTTAAAAGATTTTTTTTATTAATGTCTGTAATGTAACTAAATAATTATTAATAATTATGTCATACTATATATATATATATATACATATCTATTATATATGTACACACACACGTGTGTGCTTGTTAATGTAAATATGTTTTTATGTACAGTATTAAAAAATGTGTGTAATCTATTTACTTTACATTATCTCAATATTATGTATAAAAATAGTTAACATTTACTAATTTTAACCTTATGTATAGCAGAAAAAAATATTTTTGTGTTTTTTGACTATATTGTTATCCACAATATTTTTCTCTGATATTTTTGTCATTCCCTTTATAATTTTAGGATCACAATATTGTGGTAAACAATATTTTTGATGCAATATTTTCGTCAACTATATTGTTTACCATGATTTTGTGTCATTGACCCAAGAAGGAGGAGGAGGGGAGAATCCCCTGTTTCTGGTACAATCCACAACCTTATAGTAACTTTAAAAAACTTTGTAGAGAGTGGAGTTTCTCTTATACATTGATCTTTACAGTGCAGCTAGACAAATAATTCCATTAGTCAATTGTAGACTAAATCATAATTTTTCAGTAGCTGAAATTAAGTAGCATCTCAAGAGAAGGTTCTTCCTTTCTATGTAGTTTTGACTGAAACTCATCATATTCCAAAATTGTTAACATTACTATGCACAATAGGCCCTTCTTTATTTAATTGTTCAGTAACCCACAATTCGTTGGCATAACCAAAGTACCTCTACCTCAACATGCATCATCCCTCCTAAGTCTCAAAGTAGCCATTTTAGATGGATCCCAGTAGTAAGATGAATAACATTTTATTCTTATTAGAGACTGATTTTGGCACATGCATGACGTAGGACTTGATGACAGACATTTAAAACATATATCACTATTATCCAGGTCTTGCCAGCTCACATTATCCTAGAAGATCTATTATTCTCTAATTACTTTCTTCACATCATGCTACTCCACTGCCTTTTAGATATATATTATTCTACATCCTACTCATACTCTTCACCCTTCTGTTATGTATGGCTCTTGTTGAGAGCAACTAGCGTGAATAACTGCATTCAAATCCAGTGGTACACTGATATTATGCAGCAAAGATTGTTAACAAAAATCTGTTACCTACTGTTGCTACATCATAAAGGAACTACAGCCTGCTCTGGTAGGTCTCTCACAGAGCCTGTGAGAGCAGTGCTGGAGAGCAGGGAGCACAGCGTCTGTAATATGAGGCAAAGACAGTGGTGGGGCAGGTGGCAGGAGACCATGTACTTTTAGAAAAAAACATTTAGAACATGGTGGAGAGGCCAAGTTATGCATAGCTCCCCATTTCTCCTCTGCCCCTGTGTAGCAGGTGAAAACAGGGGCAGATGATTTTTGGGGCCAGACATAACATAAAATTATACATGGGTAAAAAGAGAATGATGGGGATCATTGTCAATTTGGTGTCACTCACAACCACTCTTTGAAATACATCCCTGTAATACATTTATAATTCTATGTATGAGGAACACTGGATCTACCCAATATCAGTATCTGATTTCTGTAGAGTTGTAGGCCCTGATTCACAAAAAGCCTGCACGCTTGTGGCGAAGACTCCACAATCGTGACAGACTATCTGCAATGAGAACTCTCGATGTGAAGATTTCAACACGACGGCTCTTTGTGAAGCGGGCCCATAATTTATTTTTTATGTAATCATATCTTTATCTTCATTGTGTAATGTATTTTATCTTTTGCTTGTTCAATCACAATGTTATGTTTTTACCTATGATGCCTTTTCTTATTTTACTAAGTGATTCTTTTATGCTTTTACTTTTTACATGGTAAAGCACTCAATGCCTATCGCCCATGTTCGCACTATATAGAAATAATTAAATATATACATCAAATCATAAAACACTCAATCAACATACTGCTGCTCTTACATTCCTGGCTGCCTTCCAGTGTTTTTCAGTTTGCAAGCTCTTTTGCTAGAAAGAATAGAATGTTTATCTCATCCCGGGTATACCTATCTCAGGCTGGTCCAGCAGGGCTCGATTGAGATCTCATTCTAGAACACTTGGCACAACATGTACTCAAACATCTGCATTCTTTCAGGGCAAGATTGAAAACCAAAATCAGCACTGGCAAAAATGTACAAAACAGCCCTATGCAGCAGGAGGCCTCAACTAGAATTTGGCCATGGGGCCTTTCACAGTGCATCCAGCTCTGAGTACAACCCCTAGCCCACAGCTCACCAGGAAAATACCACAGTGGGAGGATGACCAGTCCAGCTAGCATTCTCTTGACAGATATTCTCCTACTCTTGTAGGGTGAAGGCCCTACACTTGAAGGACATAAAAATGTGCATGTCTTATGTGCACTGTATAAAAACATACAGCTATAGCTGCTAGTGAGAAACCACAATATGCCTGCTATGTTGTCAAGGGCAGCCAATACATAATTCAAACTGCCCGTTTTAACTAATTTGGTTAGTACTATGGCCTTTGTGGAGACTCTATAGTCTTCACAATTTTTTTAAAGTTCAAGTAGATGTCAGCACACTGGTGGCAATCATCATATTTCCATCTCCATTCAATCAATCAATCAAACAGGATTTGTAAAGCGATGCATATCACCCCACAGGGTATCCAAGCACTGGTGGGTGGCGGGGGAGGGAGGGTTCTGCTGCTGAGAAAGATTAGTCGAAACGCCAGGTCTTCAGGTCCTGCTTGAACTCCTGCAGGGTGAGGGAAGTGCAGAGCTGGAGGAGGAGGCTGTTCCAGGATTTGGCCGCCAGGTGAGAAAAGGTGCGACCTCCTCTCCACCTTTTGTGAATGTTTGGGGTGTGGGTTAAAAAGAAGAATGATAATGGAGATTGTGGGTTAGTTGGTGGAAGTTCACCCTGTGATTGAGATAGGCTGGGCCATAGTTGTGAAGAGCTTTGTAGGCATGGGTAAGCAGTATGAACTGGCAGAGTTTGCTGATGGGGAGCCAGTGTAGAGCTTTGAGGTGGGGGGGTATGGCGTCCACCTTGGGAGGTCGAAGGTGAGTCTGGCTGCTGCTTTCTGGATGATCTTGAGTCTGTTAAGTAGTTGAGTGGTGATTCACACATAGAGGGAGTTGCCGTAGTCCAGGTGGCTGGTAATGAATGCCTGGGTGATGGTACGTCTGATGTTGAGGAGGAGCCATTTGAAGTTATGAGGAAAGATGCAACTATTATTGCATTAAGTGGGCTAAAAAATATCCAGCGTGAAACAAGGGCAAAGGGAAGATGGGAAAGAACCCAGTGGCCTGCAGCAATGTAGGTTGATTTTGCTTCTTCAGAGCAGTAATGTTCTATGTTCTGTGTCAGACCTTACTCTTAGAAGCATTGGTAAAGCCAATACATTTGGCCTTGGCAAGCTGGTGTGAGGGTAACTTTAATATGGCAGCTGCATGCTTGCAAAGTATCTTTTAAAAAAATATTATGAATAAAAATAAGAAACACTTTAAAAATTTTATGCACATCACAGTAAAATATAAATTCTATTAGTGCAAAGAAAAGGTAGTATTTAATTTGAAAAACTGTATCCTTAAGACACACTTTAACACACAAGGATGACTAAAAAGCAGACCATTGCCAAAGAAAAGCCCACAAGCAGTGATACTGAGGTGCACCTAAAAAAGTGGGAGTGCAGAAGTGACCACGGTAAATGCAGCCTCTTAGAGTAAAAGAGAGCCAGTGGCTTATGTGGGCAGCTCAGTGCCTCATGCTGTATGCTGTGGTGGGTGAAAGCAGAATGTGAATGACAGTTGAACAGACCAATGGATTAAGAGAGTTGACCCAAAGCCTACTGTTAACTCTTTTTACATTAAAAAGGCCCATTGATGAATCGGGCTATGTGTGAGCCTTAAATACAATTTATAGGAAACCTCAGAAGAAACCATGTTGGAATATCCACGCAAGAAAATCACTGGATAATTCGCACATGGAGCAAGATTTCAAGGTGCAAACCAAGAAGGTTTATTTAAAATTAAGAATCATTAAAGAAAGCAAATAGTTAAGGCTTGCCAGCCAATTCAAAATATTCCTAATGCAAATAAATGTAAAAATCATTGGTAGCAGAAACGAAGCCCTAATCTATTCAGTGTCCCAAATGTACTGATATCTGGGTCCCTAATGCTGGATTTTGTTGTCATAGGCAAACACGGATTATGCAATTGCGCCATGACATAAGCCTGTCTTATGGACTGTAATCTTTTTGGACTGGGAGGGTAGCCCAGAGTGCTACCCCCATAGTGGTGAAAGGCTTCTGCCTTTACCAGGAATTAGTCAGCACAAGTGTGGTGGTGGCAGCACGACGTGTAGTGATTAGCAGGAGTGAACAGGTCCTCTTTAACCTGTGTTACTGAAATGAGGCCTACGGGCTCACTCATTAAATGTTCTGCTGCTGTGTGCTTACCTCACCTCTTAGCCTACAGTGCGTTTATGTGGAGTGCTGCGCAGAGTATGAGTGGTGTAGCTGTGCTGGTTGTATGTGTACAATACAGGGATAATGCAGCACTGTGCAGTGTAGTGCATGCATATTGAATACATGCACTGGGTGTATATGTGCCCATTAGAGGTACAGTACATGAAGGGTATACTGCTGTGCAGGTTGTGCATGTTAAATGCATGTGCATGGTGTATGTGTGCCTGTAAGCTGTACAGTACATGAAGGATACAGTGCTGTGCAGTGGGTGTGAGTTAAATGCATGTGCTGGCTATATGTGGGCTTGTGAATAGTACAATACATGGCAGACTATGGATCACATTTTGGGAGACCCAAGGCTGCATGGGGAATCATGAAGAGAGGAGGTTGCAGAATCTCCCCAGACAGATGTGTGTATTGCTGCATTCCTGTAAGATAGGTGAGATACACTAGAGGGGGGAGCATGGCTCCCCCTCCCCTTACAATTCAAAGGGTGCTTTTTGATTCAGGGTGAGGTCACAAGGAAGAGGCCCGGGCACATCTCATGAAGGAGTTGGGGCTGAAAAGAGAATCATAAAGAGTAGGGCTGAGACTCTGGGTTAACCTTTTGATACCCATATCATGGTAACTGATATCCAGGTGTGAACTCTAGTCATCCCATGGCCTGTATTGTGGAGCTTTGAGCTTTGGAGTTGCTTCTGCCGTGAGACTGCTTTTAAGAGGAGGAGAGGGTAGAGGAGCTGGCACTTCAAAGAGAAGTAGACCCCAACCATAACCTTCAAAGACTCAGCCCCTAAATCACATTTGGTGCCTGGAAATGGACTACAAAAAATGTCAGCTGTCAAGCAGCCAGATGGGCTGTGTGATAAGGGGAAGCTCTGTAAGACTTCTGCCTGTGACTAGTACTGGGGGCCAAAGCCTTCTAGTCTGCCACCTGGGTGAGGGGACATCACCCAGGCAATCCAAAACCACCTACCTTGGAGCCTGGAGCACCAGCACCTTCCTGCTTGCTATGACCAGTCTGCTCTGTGAGGAAGAGGAGGGTTGGAGTGAGTGACATCCAGTGGGGAGCACTGTTGAGTAGATTCCCTTTGTAACGTGTGAGGAACCGGCTGCTGTACCAATCAGGGCATTGCCCATGTGCAGCGCCGGCTGCGACCGGTGCCACCGCACCTGGTGCCAAGTTCGGGAGAGTGTCATAAAAGCAAGGTTTCTGACTGTCAGGATGTTCAGATTGCACTGTCAAATTCTCCCAGCCACATTTAATATATGTTTTTTAACTGAGCTTTTATTTTATGGTTTGAAACGATGTGTATATTCTTGATGGGCAGAGAGTACCAGATCGACGGGTGCTGAAGGAAGGCAGCAAGGCCTGTGAACCACGTGGTTCTGGTTGTTTCCCTGTCCCAGGACTGGCCACCACACCCTCTCAACTTTCACCTCTTTTAATTGATAAGCCCCATGGGAGCCAAACATGCCAATTTAAGCTCCGGATTCGGCAGTGTGTAGGGTGGCAAGAGTAGGCAAAACATGGCACATCAGCATGCAGAAAGGTAAGGACTATCTGTGGTGGGGAAGGAATATGATCCTGGAGACAGTCGATGACCGAGAAAGAGCACCCACTATCAAGTAGAACAAGAGAACGCTATTTCCAAAGTAGATTTGTCAATCGTAGTGAGCTGTAAAATTGTGCAGTCTGAAACGCTGCTCTCTTTGCACGCTGACCCAAGATGGATCATTCTGAAGCAGGTAATGTGCTTCATGTTCGTATTACAAATCATGCACATTTGGGCAAACTCATCAGTGCTTTTACATGCCTAATATCCGATGCAGTAATTGGAATCCTTATACCAATGGTGTTTGTCCCCATCAACTTCAACTGCACAGTAAGCCTCAGCGAAGTTCGCAGAGTTCCTCTATGTGTTTTCAGTGCCGGGTGCTTGTCCTGTGCTGGAAAATCAACACGAACGGCACCATGCGCAGTGCAAGAGGGCACTGCTTCTTTTCTGACGCTCAAGTAGATTTTCTACTTGAGCGACAACTTTCTCAACATGAACCCAAGGTTTCTCAACACGTGCAGATGCGACTACCCGCATTAAGATATTCGACCGCCTGCATTGCGAAATCTCGCCAGGAGGTGCATTTTTCTTGCTTGGGCATGCCAATTTGACATTGGAGAGCGCAAGCGGAAAAAAATCTCACCAGGAAGTGGATTTTCCTCGCTCACGTTGACCAACTTGATGTTGTGGAGCCCAAGCGAGGAAAAGAACTCTGCTCCACAGAGTTTTTGGGAACCCCGTGGAGCGCGGAGTGTGGAAAACTCTGCAAACTCCGCGAACGGACTGGAATTCACCGTCAGGCTTACTACAGATGCACCTGTGAGAGCCCATCGCCAGTTTATGTCCCCTTTCACGTTCTGTACATGGATTTTCAATTTTATCTATTCATTTTATGCATCTGTGTTAATCTGCATAGCTTTAGCTAAACTGATACACCAGGCCAAACAACATGCCAATTTCCAATGAAAATTGGCTTTGGGGAATTAATACTGTTGTACTTTCTGGAGAAATCGGTGTTTTGTCTAGTACCTGTTTTGTATCATCTCAAAGTAGAACTGCCTGATGAAACGCACAATATCTAGCAAACACATCACAATTTTATTTGATATAAATAGCTCAGTGGGTTACTGCTTTTAGCACAGAGATCCTTTTGCTTTTTTGTAGTTCACAATCCTTTTACAATGGCACAGTGAGCTATGAACTGGCATAAAAGCACTGCAAGCAACCTGCAATCATACGTTCAGGTAATAGTTTTTTTCTCAAACTTCCATTATTTTAAAGTATCTTAAAGGATTCCTTGGGGAGTAATAAATTCATATTAGTATAGGCAACCCCAATTGTTGCATTAAGTTTAAATCCTGAGGTTGTGTTTCTCCAGAGCAAGCACTCAGAATATAATATCTACCAGTATGAATGGCATGTCACTCCTATGACTTGTAGCCCTATTGATTTATGCAACATTAAGTCTACATTGATTTACACAATTGTATGATTTGTTGTCTCTCTATAATATGTCTGTGTGATGTATAGCGCCATGTCACCCTGCATTCAGATGAGTAGAGCTATAAAGTAAATTAATTAAATGTGAGCAGGGGCATGAAGGATGGTAGTGAGGGGATCCGTGGCGAAGGAAGTTGTTCTGGGGGGCGCCAACAAAGAGCGTCACACAGGGAGTTACCGCACAAAAAGCCGGCCTTGCCTGTGGGCAGGACGAAGTTGGCGACTCTCATATGCTAAAGGAGGGCTGCTGTGACCAATGAGGCACCAATCAGGCCTGACCTCGTGCATAGTGAGGAGCCTCTGACCCCGTATGACACCACGAGAAGATTTCCGTGTTGTGAGGGCTGTAGCCCTTGTGCAGTGGTGAGCCGCCACTCCGTATGCCAAGAGGGGCTACCACCGAGCACACCAGGATCTTTGCATCACCACTCCCCAACGTGAGACGGACCAGAGACTTACTCTGCACGGTAGAGCTGCAAAGAACCTCCGTTTTCTGCGATATCATGACAGCATTTGAGGAACTCTACGACTGCTGAGTGGAACCTGCCTAGGCCGTGTGCAGCAAACTCACCTGGATCTGCAGGTGCTGCTCCATCCTCAGGAGCTCCCGTCACTGCAAGTCTGCAGTTGTGGGTAAGAGTGATTTTGGGCCTATTGGCCACGGGAGAGAAATACTAGAACCCTGACCTCAGGGGGACTGTTTAGGTATTTGTGACTATCATATTTCCCTTTTTCTAGGAGCAGTAAAATAAAATACTACTTTTAGCACAAAAGTAAGTATTTGGCTGGACAATCAATTATTGATGCATGCATGGTGAGTTGTGAGCCGTTATTCACCCCGTATCCACTTCCCCATGAGGAAGCCTTAGACTGCACAACCACTTTACTGCTGAGAGCTGTGGGGGCTCGCAGATGGAGTGCTGCGGGGCAGGGTGGGGGGTAGTGGAGTCAGACATACGACGGCCAGCAGTAAAGTAAGTAAATAAATAAATAAAACTATCTACCTTGCACTCGCTGCATCGCCGGGTTGGCGCTGCAGCGAGCGCAAGGTAAATAGTTTTATTTATCCGTATACTTATTTTACTCCTGGCCATCGTATGTCCGATTCCACTATCCCCCCACCCTGCCTCTCCCCCGCCTCACCGCCCCGCAGCACTCCCTCTGCGAGCCGCCACTGGCTGAGAGCCAAGTGCAGAAAGGGTACTCAGTTGCTCGGGATCCACAGTAGGCTGGGCTCCAGAAAAGTCCACAAAGCCAACGGTTGGACCCAGTAACCCAGGCTTGCCCGGTGGCCCCATCAACAGATGTGTTGCTGCCTACAGGAGACAGGAACCTCCCAAATGCAACAACAAATAGTTTTAAAGCCCACTTTGAACTCATTTGTTTTGCATTGTGTATTCATAAGCGCCGCAGGTAGAAGCGTGGCCAGCCCTCTGCAACAAACCAACCAGCCCCAACCAGCAGTCAAACGAGCCCCCACCCTGCTAGCCCAGAGGTAAAATGCCCTCTGCCCGGTAGCACCAGGACTTGGGGATTGGTGGTGGGGGAGGCACCACTTTTCTTCTCCAAATCCCCACCCTTACAGAGGTCCGGCTCACTCGCAAAGCGTGCCTCGTGAACTATGGGGCTGCCTTTAAATCGTATTTCAGGATTGAATTTTGTAAATATTCCCACAAATCCATTTTGGATCACTCTGCTCATTACTCATCAAGAATGAATGAGAAAACGCTGAACTATAATCCATGTTCTTCAGAAAGTGGTTAAAATTAAATTTTGAAATGAAAGTATTTTTCTCACAGTTCATGTTGGAGGCTGTTTACTTACCTCCTGCTGTTTTCTTAGCTCAGCAGTCGTATGCCATTCGTTATCCCTTTGTGTTTCTTTGACTCATGGACATGCAGTGTAATTGGTTCATGTTGTTCATCTTTCGTGCAGGGAGAAGCTTCAAGAGGGGCCGTGTCCCCTACGCAGCTCCAAAAGGCACAGATTAGGAGGCGCTGTGCGCAGCTCCCAGCAATACTGTAAACAGGGTATCATCAGCAACTCAATCAAGGAAACACCCAGGCCAGGGCCTGAGACAGGAAGATTTTCAGGAGGAGGTGATGTACACTTTTAGGAAAAAGGCAGGAGTACTACAAGTGCAAAGTCAGAGTAAAAAAGTATCTGCAAATTGTGCTCGAATAGTTCTTGACAACTTATTTTATTTTTTATTTAATTATTTATTTTAGGTTTTTATAGAGCGCGTAGTCACCCAAAAGTATCCCAGCGCTAAACCTCGTGGTCCTGATAGATGAAGGTACGGGGGTGAACGTAGTTTAAGGGAAAAGAAAGGTTTTAAGAGATTTCCTGAAGCGCAGGAGGTTAGGTTCTGATCTAAGTTTCAAGGGGAGCGCGTTCCATTGTTTCGCTGTGTGGACTGAGAAGCGGCGGCCTCCTGCGCGGGCCTTTTTTACCCTGGGAACCACAATAAGATTTTCATGGTCCGATCGAAGCTCTCTTGTCGGTCTGTAGGGTGTGATCCAGTTGTTAAGAATTGGTGGGCCCGCGTTGTGAAGCACTTTGTGAGCCAGGCATAGGGCCTTGAATCTCACTCTTTCCCTGATCGGAAGCCAGTGTAGTTTTTTCAGTGCGGGTTTGGCTGATGTTCTGGCTGGGGTATTCGTGAGCAGCCGGGCAGCGGCATTCTGGGTTTTCTGTAGTATTTGGAGAGTGGTTTCCGGGGCTCCTAAATAAATGGCGTTGCTGTAGTCCAACCTGGACACAACTAGGCCTTGGATCAGCAGTAGTCGGGACTGTAAAGGGAGTAGGGAGAGCACCTTTCTATAGGATCTTAATAGGCCATAACAGATGCCGGCCGTTTTCCTTGCCTGCGTTCTGAAGGTGAGGTCTTTCTCTAACCATACTCCCAAACTCTTAACTTCCGTCTTAGGGGCAGGGGGTTCAACCATACAGACGGGCCAGATGTTTGGGGGTAGAATCAGTGTTTTTTGACCTAGGAGAAGGATCTCCGTTTTTGACCCATTTAATTTCAGTGCTGAGTCGCTCATCCATTGATGTATATTGGAGAGGCAGTCATGGAGATTGGAAGGCTCTAGCTTGGGGTGAGATAGAGTTACCACCAGCTGAGTGTCGTCAGCATAACTGACGATGGTGACTCCAAATGGGGAGACCAACTCCTCCAGTGGGGCCATGTACACGTTAAATAACGTGGGGCTTAGTGATGAGCCCTGTGGCACACCACACCGGAGGGGGATGGCGGGGGAACGGCCTTCACATTCCCAGACTTGGAAAGAGCGTTGGTAGAGAAAGGACGAGAGCCATTTCAGCGCTGTATCTTTCACTCCGATGTTTTCTAGGCGTTGGGTTAAGACCTGGTGGCTGACAGTGTCGAATGCTGCGCTCAAATCCAGGAGGACCACTGCCACTGATCCTCCTGTATCGAGAATTTCTCTGGTCTTCTCCACTGCTGCGAGGAGAGCAGTGTCAGTGCCCTGACCTGGTCGAAAACCCGTCTGGGAGTTCTTGAGGAGATGGTTGGTTTCCAGGAATTGAGACAGTTTTTTATTTACGAGTTTCTCTGCGACCTTACCAATCCAAGGGAGGAGAGAGATTGGTCTGTAATTTGATAGATCCTCAGGGTCTAGTGATGGTTTCTTAAGAAGCCCTTTCACGACCGCCTCCTTCCAACTCGAAGGGACTTCACCTTGGACTAAAGAGGTGTTGATTAGGGCGGTCAGCGGGGGCACTACGGTTTGAGTTATATCTTTGAGAAATCTTATGGGTACTGGGTCACTGGGGGCGCCACTCTTGATTGAAGCAAATGTTGCTGCAACTTCCTCCATGGTGACCGGGCCGAGTAACGCCAGCTGGGGTGTATCGGGTTTCACAGAGGAATTCCTCTGTAAGTGAGGTAGGTCCTTAATTTTTCCAGTGGTGTCTGGTTTAGCAGCGGGAAGGGAGGCAAGGATTTTTTAAATTTTTTCGTCAAAAAAGGTAGCTAGATTGACACATTTTTTTTCCGCTGCTTTGGGGTCCATAGGTTTTTGTGGGGGGTCAGGGACATGGAGGAGCTCTTTAAGGATAAGGAAGGTCTCCTTGGCTGAGCAGGAGGAATTCTTTATTTTTTCCTCGTAAAAGGCACTTTTGGCGTTACGAAGTGCTAGTTTGTACGCTTTCATGGACAACTGAAAGGCATCTTTTTCCTTCACAGACTTATTTTTCCTCCAAGTGCGTTCAGTTCTTTTGCACTCCTTCCTTAATGCGTTCAGGGAAGGTGTGTACCATGGAGCTGGGTTGATCCTTTTGATATGTTTAAGGGTGCTGGTTAGTGGGACAAGGCTGTCTAGGGAGTGGGTGAGCCAACCGTTAAATTCTCTATCCGCCGTGTTGGGATCCGAGGAGAGAGGTGCGGTGGATTCTCTTAACTTAGCTTCCCATTCCTCTGGTATCAGCTTGTGCCACCGTCTCCCGAGTGTCCTGGTTTTCTGTGTTAGAGCCGGGGTAGTTTGGAGGTGCCAATACATGGGGACCAGTAAGTGGTCTGTCCATGGAAGGGGGGTTGGATCTTGGGTTTTGAGGTTCCTAATATTTGTAAAGATCGGGTCCAAAAGCTGGCCTTTCTCATGGGTAGCTTTTGAGTTCAGAAGATGTAGGTCAACTGATGCAAGATCTGCTAGTAGGTTAGCTGCGGTGTTATCCGCAGAATCCAAAAAATGCAGATTCAGATCTCCTAGGAGGAGAAAATTGGAGGCAGTAATTGTTTTTAGTGTGATGTGATCCATCAAAGTACCGGAGAATTCCCCTAGTGAGCCTGGCGGTCGGTACACTAGTAGTCCCGACAGTGAGATTGCTGGCGAGATCTGGAAAATGAAGTTGCAGTTTTCACAGTCTTTGACAGTTCCACTGTCGATTCTGCAAGTGAAGTAATCTTTGTGAAGTATTGCCAACCCGCCGCCTCTGCCGACTGGTCTATTCAAAGAGCAAATTAGATAACCTGGTGGGACTGCATTAACCATGTCAAAGTCACTGTTTGGTGTCATCCATGTCTCTGTCAGAAACAATATGTCCAGCATAGAATTCTGGACGAAGATATTTATCTCATGAGCATGTCTTACAAGAGACCTGCAGTTCAGAAGGCCGAGTCGAAGTGCTTGGCCGTGTTCCGTTTCCTCTGTCGGATTGCAGAGGGTGCAGCCCGTGAAAGCGGTGTCTTCCTTAAGGATGTACTTACACTGGGGATGTTTATTCGTGTTCCAAGCTCGAAGCGTATCTTGGGTGTAGGTTATGCGCCTTTGAGAGTCGGGCATAGTGTCTAGGCCTAAGGCCGTCTGGGCCCGGACGGGCCCAGACGGGCTTGCCTTTGGCGTGCCTTCGGCGCGCTGACGGCGCGCCCGCTGCGCCCGTCCGCTGCGCGTCCGGAAGTGGCACATACTTATAAGGGGAAAATGACGTCTGAAGAGGACGTGGCCTCGTCAAAGGGGGCGTGTCCCTGCTTGGTGCCGAGGACGGCGAGGAAAAGCCTAACACTGCTTTGTTTTGCCCGTGTCAGCGATAAAATCCGCTGCGCGGGAGTTACAGATGTCGTGGAGAGAGGTGAGCGAGTTTCAAGAATATTTTTAAAATCACAGGATGAAGTAACAATCAAGGTTAAAATTGCGCTAGCCTAGCTCCCGGCTTCCGCCTCAGGAGACACGAGTGTTGCTAGGGTCGCTTGCATTCAGCGGCGCCTAAATAGTGTGCTCTGGTGGGCGTGGCCTCGTCAAAGAGGGCGTGTCCCTGCTTGGTGCCGAGGACGGCGAGGAAAAGCCTAACACTGCTTTGTTTTGCCCGTGTCAGCGATAAAATCCGCTGCGCGGGAGTTACAGATGTCGTGGAGAGAGGTGAGCGAGTTTCAAGAATATTTTTAAAATCACAGGATGAAGTAACAATCAAGGTTAAAATTGCGCTAGCCTAGCTCCCGGCTTCCGCCTCAGGAGACACGAGTGTTGCTGACAACTTACATTTGCATGATGAGGGTTGGTCTTGTCTGTCTGTGATCATCTTCCGCAATTTACCTGATCACTTTCAACTGAGCACCTCACAGATACAGACATCCCTTTACTGCAGCTCAGAGGGGTGGACTGATATTTTGAAGTAAGATCTAGTGGAAATCCGGAAAACTGAAACATATGTTGGATAGGTTTGAGACCTACAGGACAATCTTTGCCTTCTTGACTGGTGAGCAAATTTAAAGCACGGGAATATGCCAAAAACCTCATGTTTGAACTCTTATATATGAAGGGGCAGATTTACAAGCCCCTTGCGCCACTTTTGCGTCACTTTTCCCATGTTAAAAGTGACGCAAAAGTGGTGCAAGGGGCTTGTAAATCTGCCCCGAAGTGCATAGGACTGACTACCCCAACATTGGATTGATTACCACAGCACTGGACAAATACATGGTAGACATAAGAAGTCAATAAACAAAGGAAACAACAAATTAAATAAAAGTCATGCTGCATGATATATTGAAAGCAGTCAACAAATTAATAGCACATGTACAATAATACAAAGACTTCAGATTTCTCCTGTATCCTGGCTAAAAACCCATCTTTAGCCCAGAGGAAGCCATCTCTACACTATTGAACAAAAACCTGTTGACGATGGAGAACCAACGCGAGGGGTCTGTGTTCAGGAGCAATATTGGTCTATAGGATTTTGCCCTTGGTGCATGGTCCCCTTCCTTGGAGAAGGCAACAATTGTCACACATTCCAAGACAGGGGAGCATAGCCCGACAATTATATGATACACATGTGGCCACCTCATTCCAGCTCAATAAGGACACTGTTTCCAGTCCTGAACATTAGTACCTTAATGCATGCCGGGTGTTGTAGCCTTTCTTCGTTTCCATTGAACTAATTAGACTAAAACACCTGAAAATATTGAATCCCATGTGAAAAGTTCAGGATTGCAGACAGTGCCTTTAATGTCCTGAGTGAGATGGTCACTGTGAAAGTGGCAATTATTTCAGTCAAACAAATTCTTACAAAAATCCAAGGGACGATCTTAATTGCGCAGTACAATTCCAATTGGGACTGTTGAACCGTGACAATTTCAGCCAGAAGCATTGGCCTCTCAATATCATCAACTATCCTATTGCTGGAGCATATAAAACCGGCTGTGGGCTCAGGCACCATCAGACAAACACCCCTGTCCCTGATGGGAGACGCAACCCCCCCCCCCGCAGCTCCTCTCTCCCCCGCCACAGACACCACAGTATACTAACAAGCAAACCAGAATCAGCCACATAACAGGCAGCTACCAAAATACAATCTGTAGGCTCTCTGACCCCTCCCTCCCCCCGATCTCCCCCACTCAGTTAACTGTTCTACGTTTTCCCCACCCCCCGACGCCCACGAAGTCGGCCTACCCGCATTGGGAACACACTCATGGACACTAGACAAGAAGGTTTACGGGGATAGTGCTGGAGACTGAACACCAACCCACACCTCTGGGAAACCCATGTATGCAGGCACCAAGGAACTTACCATTGCACATAATAGTCCAACTGAAGGGTAGTCCTCATTTCATTTCGCTGTTTCTTAACCCGTGATGTAAACTATATGATGGGATGGTTGTTCTGTGATGCAATGATACCATTCAGTTACCTGCACTCACCTGTCAACATGTGTTAATAATGACGTATAACTATGTACCATGAGATGTAAAACTCCCAATAAAGAAATTTAAACAAAAAAAAATACTATCTCATTTTTCTGGAGTGGAGGCACATTGACTAGTACAAGTATGAGAAGTCAAGAGGGGAAAGGGTGCATGAAGCTTCCAAAGCTGAATTTGCAGCTGCTCCGTGACTTCCCCAGAATCCTCCAAGGCCCTGTGGGTATCCAGAGAGTTCTCTTGTGTAAGTGGCAGGGGGGCCCCTGGCTGTCAGCTGCAACTCACATTGGGCTGCTAATAGTGACTGCTTTAGGCCACATACGTGTTTTGGTTTTAACATTTGCATTGGTTCCTGGAGGTCTTGGAGTATCCAGAGGGCTCGCTGCAGAAGTGGCGGGGTGCTTGTACCTGCCAGCCCCCACTACCAAAATCAAGGTTCTTAAAAGTTCCTTACAGTGGCTTTTAAGGGCTTCTGGACACCTCTGCAGGTATGTCGCTATTTCCGCCTTTAAACACCTGAAATCCTCCCCACTGCGACGCTCTTCATTCAGCGATCCTTGGTTCCCTGATGCTTCAGGGGGCAAAGACCATCGGTAAGCAGTGGTGTGCCGTGGGGTGGTGGGTGGCATAGACTGTGGTGTAGCAGAGCGAGTGGGTGGATCTCCTCTATCAGATAGTGAAGAGCATAATGCTAAAGTGTGGGAGGCAGCTGGCTTATTATCAAAGTTGGTGGGGGTGTGGCGGCCCCATGTGTACGTTGCAGGTCGTAAAAAAGGGCAAACCTACAGTCTCGCCCAAATGGCCAACCTGCTGATGTAGGGGATTCAGCCAACAAGAGCCCTTCAAACCTTCAGTCCTCCAACCCTTTAGCTGCTGTAATCTCTTTTAGGAAGTAAAGTTTGCAAACACAATTCCTCCTACAAAATTGAGGCTGCGGTGTCAAATGTGAGACACCAAAAGTCCCATACTTGTGAACTGGATGACACGGATGAGTCAGGACAGGACTTGGCCTGGATGTTATAACTGAACTTAGCCCTGTGACTGGCATGGAGGGTCTTCCACGGTCTGGATTAGGATAGTCGATGAGTCTCAAGAAAAGGCAAACTGTTCTTCCTTGTCATGTTCCTTGCTGAACTTTGACATCAAATATTTTAAAACCAGCAACAGCCCTAAACCACTGAAAAGTTCTGGTTCGTTTTCGGTCACGGGCCAAAATAATCTGAGCAATGCCAATATAGATGTGCCTTGTAGCGGCTCTTTGGTCATTTCCCCTTATAAGGCAAATTAGGTTTCATTGGTGGATTTGTGTACAACTTTGCAGAGAATACCCCTACACTCTGCACTTGAGATGGCTTGTGACTACTCTACCATTATGGTATCTGATGTACCTGTTGAATTTGATTTCAACCCGAGAAGTGATGTGATTCCTCGATCCGTTGATGGTGGAGAAAAGGATTTAGTGATTGTTGCCAAGTGGGTAGATAGGAAATGCAGTGAGAGAGCAAATATTCCAAGCTCCTGTCTCTCTTCCTCCCCCCAACTAGAGGCCCTCCTCACCCCTGCAAATATCTGCAAATTCAAAAGTTTTTTCTTCTAAACTTGCTTCTGAAACTGCTTGTATCCTTCTCCAATTTCACTTGAGTTTGGTTCCTCTTTTTTAAATTTGTTAGAGGGGGTCCCCAGATTCAAAATGCTGAACTTGTGGACAATAATGCAAACAACCTTTTACAGGTTGTTAGTATTATCCAAGTCCCAGCAGACTAAGCAGATATTGCTGTTAGAAAGCATTAAGACAGTGCTTGACCTAAAATCTAATGAGGGCCCAAAACAATGAGCTTGAGATGGTGGGGGGGTCTCACTCTATCAATCCCAAAGACAGCAGGCAGTATGCATGTATCCCAGTGCACTGGGCTGGTTTATCACGTGGAACAAAAATATGGGAAATCAGGGCCCTCTCTAGATTTAGTTTTGTCGATTGTGTGAGAAGGTCGAGAAGGGCCCCAAGCAAGTGCGCCCCGATAAAGTCTTTGAAATGACACAAGAATCCCGGCCATCTTTAGACCGTGGGTTTAGGCCTAGATAATTCCTCCATTGGGGCTGGTAAGAGCACTAAGTCATCCTGCAAGGATAAGAGGGTAGTTTCATTCACCCCAACTTTGCAAGCTCAGGCTAACCAGGCAGCACAGGAAAAACAGGGTAAACTGAAGAGGAATCCAGCCTGAAATCTGGCCTTCCCAGCCAAACAGAATGCAGCCCATGGGAAAGCAGTAAGTAACAAAACTCTTCAGCCTCCATTAATGGAGAGCGTGACCTTGCAAGTCGTTTACTTTACACCTCAAAGGGTGTGAAAGAAAGAGTGCAAAGCCAATCAAGACTCTTAGCTACATTCAAAATTATCCTCACTCTGAAAGAATTCCACTCAGGGTGGATCCACTGGTGGGTTTTAATATGGTCAAAGGGTGGGAGATGTTTACATTTCTATTAATCTATTTCTAACATACTGACTGAAAACTAAAAACTGTATATTTCTTTCAATTATAAAAAACACATGTCTATCTTTCATCTGTGCTGAATGTTTAATAGTGTGGTAGCTACATAGGAAATTATCATTTATGTTTTGTTCTTTATTTACCTTCAAAGTTCACTAAAAATTAAAATAGAAAACGTCACCATGATATTGAAAACATCTTCAAAATGACTAAACAACTCTTTTGTTTTACATACCATGCATTAGTCTGTAATATTATATTTTTAAAAGAAAGACAGTAATGTTTGAAAGTTTAGATTTTTATATGTAATTTAAGAAGTATTAGCTTTGGAAAAAATAGGATTGGGAAAACATATAAACTTCCTGGGAATGGGCAAAATGAAAAACAATTGAGTCTTATTTGAGGGTGAGGAGGGGATGGGCAAATAATAAAAACACTTCAGGAAATGGCAAGGTAGCAAGTCTATTCACAAAGAAGCTCAGTTTAAAGAAAAATCCACAAAAAGTCCAAATAAATCAATCCTTCAAAAAACGTCAAAGTTGAGAAACAATATCGACTGTCAAAACAATAATAAAGTCATACATCCAAGCCAGTGGGATTGTCAGATTGAAGTTCCTGGCTTGGAGACACATGTTCCTGGCCATTCTCTGTTTTACTCTTCACCACAGTGATTTTAAAGTCCTCCTTCAACACAGACATTAAATTGCTGGGCACGGCAGGAACCAGATGCCTTACAGGAGGAAGAGAGCAAAGGAGTTGTATGGGAAACAGGTATTGTAGATAAACTGTGATACAGGGCAACAGGAGGGGGGCGGGTTGCCAAGGTAGATGAGATGCTAGACCTGCTATCAAAGAGATCATGATAACAAATGAAGTTTAGTACTGTTCACCGAGCAACTTTTGGAGCATTCGAGCCTCTTCAACTAAGGGCCCGATTTCGATGTCAGACGGACCTGAGTCCATCCGACATCGATTCGGTACTGGGATTAACCGACCTCCTGTCGGCGGTCCCAACCCAGCAATTAGGATGCGATTTAACACTGTTCTGTCGCACTCCTATCCTTTACAATGGGAGCATGCATTCTGACCGGAATGCATGCTCTCATTGTAAAGAGAAGAGGCCGGCACAGATAGGCTGTCGGAATCCGACACTGTAATCCCTCGGGCGGAAAGAGATGCCCTTGCGGTTACTGGAGGCTTTCCGAATGGCAGACGGGCTATCCGAGCCTGTGGGAAGCCATTCGGAAAAACAGTTTGGATTCCTTTCTGACCGACTCCATCCAAATGGGTCGGTCAGAAAGGAATCAGAACAGCTGATTACGATGCCGTAGGAACGGCTCTGACCGAGTGTCTGAGCCGTTTACTATGGCATCGTAATCGGCCCCTAAGTCTGAGATATCCTGAGATGGATCCCTAAACCTCTATAATTGCCCCAGGATCGTCTTGAGGGTAGCCAATGATACATCATCTGGGGGGAGGAAGTGGGCTACACATGAGTGGCCTGGGATGTCAGGGGCTAAAGTGTGCCTCGAGTGCAAGTGTTGTTCTAAGCTTTCCTTTGGAGGAGGGAATGAAGGCTGTTCAGGGGTAGCAGTAGGATCTCCTGATAGTATGGGGACTTCTGGAGTTAAGGAGGGAGTAGGTGCAAGCTTAAATGGTTGTGGGGCCTACTCTTTGGACACCACTGATCCTTCTTCCTCAAGGCCAGAATGAGGTGGTGTGTCCACATACCTAACTTCCCAGTTAGTTCTACGGCCCCCTTCTGGAGGTTTTTAGTGACAGATCTTGTTTGTTTGTCAGGTGCATTTTCCCTGCTCGTGTTTGCTTCCTCGTCCATGCTGGTGGTGGAAAACTGTTGTTTCTGCCCTGCAGGTGCTAGAGCAGATTTTCTGTTTGAAAATCTATTGGGTTTTTAAGCTCTGGTTTGTCTATTTGTCAAAACTAATATTAATCATTAATTATTAATTACTTGTTTTGTGTAAGTGTTTTTTACTGATCAACATGTGTGTATTAACAAGAGAGGATTACACGTGGGGACGCGTATGTGTGCTAATTAATAATAACGTGTACGTTTACATGTTTAAATGTTGCTGAGTGCTGTTTATTTTAAAGCACAAAACGCTTTTGAATTAATGCTTTTCTGTGTTGCAAAGGTTAGATAATTACACACACATAAGGGTATTAGTGGGGTTAACACTGTTTAATCACTATGCTGTGGTAACGTTGTTTTTGTCTCTTTCAATTAAGATGGTCTATTGTGGCCTAACAAAACATGGCCGCCGTTTGCAGCCTGGCCTCGAGTGAGTGGCTTGTGATGAGAGGGCCTTGCTGAATATGGTCGAGTCATCTGACCACAGTCCTTGCCTGGTTAAAACTTTCCGTGAGGACAGCAGCAGTTCTGGGCGAGTTTCCAGATGCATCGGAACAGCCTTGACAGCCTTGGAAGACAAAGGAGCCTTAAAGAAAGACTCTAAGCTTATTGTGTCATCGCCGAGGAAATGTGGAAGCTAAAGGATACATTTTTATTTTTGGTTCCTGTTCTGTCTTTTTATTTTTGTGACTTTCCTGAGCGGAGATTTTCCAAATGTAGCGATGCTACATTCTTTCCTTCTCGCTTTGCTCAGAGGTTCGGCGGATGCGATGAATACTTTTTGTTTCTTTCCTTTGTTTAAAATACTATAAAAATTGTTAGCCTAGAGAGGGTTTTTGGCCACTTTGCCATTTTCTTCCCAAACCTGCGTTGGTGAGGATCGATGCTGAAAGGACGGTGATTCGAGAGACTTTACCAAGAGACCTGTCCTGACCCATTCTGACATTTAGCTAGAATAGGTAATTATGAGAATGATGATTTATTCTGATTGATTTACTTTGACTAATTTTAGATAAAGTACCATACTTTTGAATACGGTGTTGATTATTATTTCTTGTCAATTATTGAGTACTCTATTTTGATTATTGTTGTATAGATTGTTTAGATCATGTTTCGGGACAGTTACAATAACCAGGTCTTATCGACCTCAGTGCAGATGCAGGGTGTTTAGGAGTTTACTTTCCACAGGTTCAGTGCCGGTAGAGTATTTGAGCGTATGTTAGTAAAATGGGCCCTAGTGTGTGATGAGTGTATGTGCGTGTAACTGTGAAATTACTCTATCCGTGGTAGTAGAGATATTTTATGCACCCTGATCTGTATCACAGGCAAGGTTCCCTTTATTTGCCCCTAGTCCTGCTTCGATGAGCTTGGCTAGTCTGGTATGCTGAAAAAGACGACGAAGAAACAAAAGACATTTTGAGTTCAAATGTTCAATACCGTATTTTAAACCAACCTTATTTAAAAGGGATGTTTTAACCCTTCAAACAAGAAATGTCATTGTGCAGTCTTTAGCATGCTTTTAGTGAGTCACCATTTATTTACTAATGTTTACAAACTGTAAGAAATTTTACCACCCAAAAATTCTTTTGAATAAGGGATTGACGGGAGGAGAAATGTTAGGGCCAAGAGGCTTTTGTTTTTTGGTATAATTCTGTGATTAAATTTTTAAAAGATGTTGTACAACATCTTCAAGACAATGCCCACCTTAGATTTTAGTTTATTTTTGCAAGGCAAAAAAGGTTTCTGAAAGATTATGTATTACTCTCGATTTTTGTATAAACATTTGAAAAATACTTTACCAATTGTGAGGCTTTTTATATTTTTTAGGGAAATATGGCTGGGAAGACAAACAGAGAATGTCTTCTTCCTTAATCCGTACCCAGCGATCAAGGTTCTCCAAGCATTTCAAGAATTTCATTTGCCACCAGATGTAGACACCCCTTGCACAAAGAGCATGTGCCAATATCCCTCCAAATTTTGGCCTGTGCTGAGCTGGGTATCTAGACCACCATAAAGCAGAGAGGAACTTTTGGAGGATCCCCTCACAAATTCTTTCTAATTCTGCATCAGTGAATTGAAAACCCTCTCATCTTGTCCCTACTGTGGGTTTACATTTATATAAAGGAGTGCAGGTGGATGCTGCTATGGTGAAAGGTTAGCACATATGATCATCACCACAAAGTGACTGACTTCCTCTTCCTGCATGAATTATTCCGTCTGTTGCAGCAGATGAATGTCTCCACCCCAACTATGGAGATGTCTGCATGTGTTATAGAGAGTTAGCCTGCAGATGGTAGTGGCCCCCCCTACCCATATGTCGAGGAGAAACCTTTGCCTGCAGCAGGGATACCCAGCCTTGTAGAGAAATTTAAAACAAGCATTTGCGATGCAATAGGTCTCGCATTTACACAAGTTTAAGCTATTGGCATTGTAAACTACAATGCCAATAGCTTAAACTTGCGTAAATGTGAGATCTATTGCATTGCAAATGTTTGTTTAACTTTAAAACTGAGCGCGTTGCCGCTTCAAGGAAACCGCACTTGGTTTCTTTTTTTTTTGTAACTTTAACACTGAGCGTGGTGTCCTTGAAGCGGGCGCTGCTCTGAGTGTTAAAGTTAAAAAAGAAAGAAAGAAACCGAGCACGGTGTCCTTGAAGCGGCGCAGCGCTCAGTTTTAAAGTAAAAAAAATAAATAAACAGAGCGCGGTGTACCTGAAGCGGGCACCACTCTCACTATGAAAGTTAAAAAAAAATAATTAAATAGAGCGCGGTGTCCCAAAAGCGGGCGCCGCGAACATCATGCAAATTCCCCAAAAAGCAGCAGCCATTGTCGCCATCAGTGCCAATAATAACAAAAATAGTGCTCACCCCTAGATAAAGCAGGCCGTGTAACCAGCCAAGTACAAGGCCCAGTCGTTATGGGCCGTAACAAATGGAGACAAGGCGGTACCAAGGCAGGACTAACAAGCCCATTTACGAATCAGAAGCCACCATTTAAGAAGGACGATGACACAAAGCCAATGACAAATATGGGTGGAGAGTGGGAGATGCTTAAACAACATACCCTAATACAGCATGCCTCGCATAGCGAGCAGTGCATGCACGCTGCCGCCAGGCTCGACCTGAAAATAGAGGATACCAAAACTATAACAGAGTTTGCTTGTGCATATCATGTATGCGTCAAACTTTTTTGAAAATGTATATTCTGAAGCATGAATGTAAAAGCATGAATGTACTACCTTGTACTTAAGTGTTGTTAATGAGAATTGTTTTAATTTTGTTTGAAAATTAAACTAGTGCATAGCATATTTGTTGCTGACATTATGTAAATTAAACAGAGTTGCCTCAGGGTGGCGTATATATGGACAGTGTGGTGGCCCACCACAAGACACTGCCCAACAACATAAACGCATGAACCAAATTAGAAGCTCAATAAAAAATGTGTTAATTAGTTAATTCTGCACCAGTATACCCTGAGATCTATTCTGGGTCCCACTTGAGTACCTGGATGTGGGTGTAGATTAGAGTCAAGGTCTATGTGTAAGCCCTGTCATATGGCAAAGTTGTGCAACACACAGGGGGCTACAACAATCTTGAGGTGTACACAGCACCTCCCTGTTCAGTCAAGACATCTGATTCGTGTTTTAGGGAACCCAAACGTGTATGTATGTGTGCCCTATTGTACCTCTATTGAGGTACTGTGGTTTGTCGTCTGTAGGATGTGAGGATGTGAGGATTTGGGGAAAGAGAGCATACCCAGTATCAATTATTATTAATGAGGTATGCACAAACCAAAAGGTGATGTTGGACATTAAATGTCATTTGATGAATAGCAAGACTGCATGCTTGAGGTAAAGATCAAAACAATTTTAAGCAATAACTAGAATTGATAAACATTTAATACTATTAATCAATTTTCATCAATTCAACTTCTTATTTATTAAATTGTTAGGCTGAACAACTAATAACTCGGATTGATGACTATTGATGAATATCACTTGAAATTGTTTTGTTTTTTCTCTAATGTGCATTAAATGTTTATTGTTATATGTTACATGACAATTGATGTCTGTCATCCCCATTTATAGTCATTGATTCTTGTTAGGTAAAAGGTCTTTTCCTAGACTAGATGCACACTGAACTATGTCCAAGATTATATACAGTCGATGTCAGGGTAATAGGTGGAAATTGCTGTATAGTGATTAATGAGTATGTTTGAGATGCCAACATTGACAAAGTTAAAAGGTTTGCAGACAATTTCGGACTTATTGGCTTTGCCAGTGCCTAGTTTTTCTACTTTTTTAAACCACATGAACAACTTGCAACATCTGTCTGTGCTGTGGCAGCTGGATTTTTATTGTGAGAGATGTCTTAAAAAATGAGCTTTTGACACATCCCTCCCAGAGATTGACTGTGCACACTATTGTGCAATTAAAGAGCTTGGAAACTTTTCAAACCTCAGTTATTTTAGATCATGTGATTTATTTTGACAGTATTAACATTCAAAGTGGTGGAGCACATTATGGCCCTCATGTGGATGGAAGCAATTAAGCAATGCGTTTTAGCTGTTTGACCACTGGCGACACGTGGAGGCAAAATTTGTGGAGTCAAAAAAAATGTTCTTTCTGTTAATCCAGTAATTGTTTAAAGGTGATCTTTCAAGCAGAAATGACCGAGTGTTAGATTTATTCCACATTTGTTTAAAACGCAAAAACAGTTTCTGTTTCTGATGTAACCTTGGCCAGACATGGGGTTTTTAGTAGTAGGCAGAAGGGGGACAGTTCGATGCATATCTAATTTGCATATGCCATGCCACCACAGGAAGTGAAATCACTTGACCTTTCAACTTCTTTGGTAACATTGAAGGTGACTTTATAGTAACTTCCTTGCGCATCCGAAGAAGGATTATAGCCTTATAGCCATCTGCCAAGAGTTATATCGGTTGTTAAAGGTCTTGAACCCAAGCAGCTCAGGCCTATAGTGAGGGTGAGGGCTTTTAGCAACAGGTATAGCCCGGGGCGGAAGGGCTATAAGGCTATTAGCACATTCCACCACTAAGGGTAGAATGTTCTTAATTAAAAAAAGAGAGACAGAAGGACAAACAATGGAATGTTTGAGAAGAAGGCTTATACCAGCCAATTGAAGCACGGGCCTCTTTTGTCTTCAATGGAACTTTCAACAGTCATATATTCTAATATAACATAAATAAGCGGAAAGCCTATTAAAACAAAAACATGTATCCATTAGTTCTATTCACTGGCTATGCATTGCCTTAATCTCATGAGATATCCCTGGATATTTTTCCGACAGGACAGTGGGGTCAGGACACAGTTGTGTACAAGGCAGGTTCCTAAAAGGGAGGCTGTACTTAACTCATTTAAAAAAAAAAAAAAAAACATACCTACCATATTTCTAAACGCTGTGAATAACATATTTTACTGTTGTTGTTGCCCAGTTACTGGTGCTCAATTTACTTCAATCGGAAGAAAGTATGGCTAAGAAAATCATTAGCTCCACAACAACATATTTTGTCAACAGGAAGCTTTCAGCCATTCAGCCAGCAGTAAGCATGTGTCAGAAACAGACTGAGATTCTCACTACTCCACAGATTCTCTGGACATTTTCAGACACTGCCTGACATTCTCACTATTCCACAGGTTCTCTGGACAGTTTTAGGGACATGAACCTAAAAATAACCTGGTGGACTGGCCTGCCTCAGCTTCTGAATAATCAAAAGGAACTAGCCCGAAAAAAAGGAAGCATCTAAATGTGTGTTTCTCAAATGAAAACAATGTGTGTTTCTCAAATTAAAACAATATCAATTTCTTATGAAAGCCCTCACCCATGCTTCATCATCGGGCCCCACCCGGTGGCACCGAGTGTGCCCCGGCTGTGCTACAATGCCTGTTTACAGCGGAGCGGGTATTGGTAAGTGAGTGTGCAGTGAAAGTGTGAGAGTATGAGTTAAAAACTGTCCTGGGGTTCCACTACCCACAAGGGTTATTTTATTGATGGGCCCCTGGCAGTATTAAAAGCAAGGCGGCGGATGTGCGTGGAGGTAACTATGATCTCCCACAACCATTGTGGTCAACATGTTTCAGCCAGGCCTCGCAGTGATCTGACTTTCTTCAGGACCTGTATCTGTGAAAAGTGATTAAAGTGTGGTCATAAAATATATGTGACCAGGTATGTGACGCACTCGCTAAGGTGTGATATGGGTAAGAGGAGGATTCCCTCTATGGTTTTATACCTGTAGTGGGTTAAAAACACAAAGACAATACAGACAAACACACAAATATGAGAATTAGCTTCAGTAAATGCACATATACTGCCTCAGCTTCTGTCATCGTCTCTCCATCCAAATCGTTTTCAGCCCTCTTTCTTTTATAATTTCTTATCTCTTCTTTCGCCTTGTTTCCTTATGTCTTGCCCCCGAGTCACTACTTTCTCTCATATTTCTTAGTTTTTTTGTTCCCTTCTTGCTCTTTTGCCCCTCTTCTTATTTTCCTCCACTTGAACTTCTCTGCCCTCGCCTGCTCCCTCTCCTTTTTCTTTCCTCAGCAAGATCTTTTTTCGATTTTCTTTGCCTTTTTCCCCTCTCTTTGATCTCTGTCTTCTTCCCAGTTCTATTATTTTGCAGTTGTTCCTTCTCCTTTCCCTTAATTCTACTTCCACTGTGTTCTCCTTTCATTCTCTTTCCTTCTGTTTTTTTGCATTTCTCTCATTCTGTTCTCCTACACCTTGCCCCATCTATATAATTTTCTTTTCCTTTACCGACACATTTCCTCCATTTTATTTGATTTTTTTTACCTCTTCCTGTCCTCAACTTGCTCCAACTCGATGTCTCTCAATTCTATATCATTCCTTTCGGTGTCACCAATGCTCCTCTCTCCTCCTTATATTTCTACCTCTCCTTCTTTCCCTTCCGCTTCCCACCTCGTGCCTCTCTCTTGTCACCAGATCCATACTCTCCATCATCTTCCAGGAGTTGACTGCTCTTTACACCCCTTATGAGGAAAGAAGCTTCAGGCCTGTTAATGAAAGGGCAATGAGGATGGAAAAAAGTGGGTTACATGAATCAGAGCTTTATACAAAGCATGGCATATAAATGATGCTGTCCCAGCGCAGCACAGCTTTGAGTGACAAGTCTGTGCCTTTGGTGAGAGGTAGGAGATGTGACACATGTACAATGCGAGTCGGTTCTGGGCCTGCAGCTGAACAGCCTCCTCACCTAAGGCCCAGAGAGGCTGTGTCAATGCACACATAAATCCCTATTTAGATTTTGCTTGACACGCCTGCAGTGATTCATCTGACTGTACAGTACTGCTGCCTAAAGAACTGCAGGATGTACAGCGTGTAAAACTGTAATAGGCAGAGGCTGAGGTCGATTGACTAAACCCTTAATCCTGCATAAATAGTACCTGCATCCCAAGGGTGCCACCTGTACAAATTCTGATAACCTTATAAGGGCCTGTTTCACAAAAGCTCAGCAAACAAGCATGAGCAAATACCAATAGGTCAAACTATGCAAGATCTATTCTCTTTGTAAATGTCATAATCATAAATGTTCATTTTGGTTTTTAACACAAAAACCATAAAAGTACATCCATACAATTTCAAATGCAAAAGACAAAAAAAAAAAAAAAAGACAAAGCTAAAAAACATTAATTAAAAACTACACAAAGATTTTTTCCTAATTGCCCCGCCTATAAAGCAAGCAACGTTAAAACTAACAAAACCATATACAAGTAAAATAAGACAGGCCTAATTTGTGTAAAATGCAATCCTCTTAACCATGGAAAGATACATTTAGAATTCAAGTTATCATAAAAACTACAAACAAATCACAGTGCAAAGTGCTTTCATCTGTGTACGAATCACAATGGCAAGGTCCTATATCATTTACCAAGTGCCATCCAGCCAGAAGTCCTAAAATGCAGTGTAATCTATACAATCTAAACCTAGTTCGCAGATAGCGACGATAAACATTAGAAACAAAAGGTACATATGGTTCTAAAAAAGGACTGGTCCTCAAAAGGGATTGTGCATAGACCGTTGTTTACCCAGGTTATTCCTTTCTCTGCACTCCCGTGTGAGCAACATATAGTTTTGTTTTGTCCAGTTTAAATCATCTTTAACAATGTAATCCGAATTAAAAAAAAATTAAGGTCAGCCCATACCAATAAACACGTTTTTAATATATCTGAGAAGTTATATTCAAACAATACCTTAATATGATTCGCTTTAACTTTAGCTCCTTTCTTAACCAGATTTTAATCCACCTCAAGCAGGCCTCAATACAGCCTAGCCCAAGAAAAGGGAGTGAAGTAGCACACTTTGACCTAAGAGAAGCAAGGAAATGAAAGTGACGATGATGCCAGACAATGGTAAGCAATGGGCGGGCTCTAAGCCACATGCAAGGTAACAAAATGTTTTGCAAGTGACAGCGCATGCACTGTCTCGGGCAAGATTTAAAAAGGACATTTACTCCCGTAGGTTTATGAAAGTGGTAGATATACATGAGTAATAAATAAAACACAACTACAAGTGCAAATTGTCAAATGTGGAAATATAATGTAAAAGTGTGCTTCCTGATTGTAAGTTTTTTTCGTTTCTACTGAGGAAATTGATTTGCCCCTTGGGTGAAATATTTCTCCTGCAAAGTTTTCATTGATTTTGCTTTCTTTTAATTTTTTTAAACTCCTTTAATTGGTTTGAACACAAGCAAGTCACATTTCTTGGTTTGTATACAGTTCAGTACAGTTACATTCTTCGTACCTTTAATATGAATCATTAGTAAATCAGTCATTCACTCCCATAGTATTTCCAATATTTTCCCTCATCTCCATCTCCTTGGTAGGTGAGATACACAGTTCACCCCAATACAAATTCCACTTACTCTACTTTTTAGCCCATGTTTTAGGACAACCTCTGGATTTGAACATCTCTTTTTCTGCTATCATACATTTGTCTAATTCCTTAGTCCAACCCTTCGGCGATGGCTTCTCTTCCACCCCCCACTTCATTGCCATTGTGCATTTCACAAGTGTGAATCCCAAAGTGGTCATTTGTTGCTCCACTTCTGTAAGGTCTGTAGCCTCCCATATATTAAGGAGTCCCAGTTGGGGTGTTAATATAATCTCTTTTCCTAGTGCTCTCTGCATGTGTGTTGTAGCCTTCTCCCATAGAGATTGTACGTGGGGGCACTCCCATATTGTGTGGTAAAATATGGCCTCACGATTGCATTGGCGGAGACACTGAGCATCTTGTCTCTTCCCTATCTTTGCTAACGTAACCCCTGTAAAGTAGGTTCTATGTAGGATTTTCAATTGGATAAGGTGAAGCCTGAGGGGAATGGCTGCTTCTCTCGGGGATATCAGTGCTGTTTGCCAATCATCATCTTCAATTGATTTTGCTTTCTTCTATTTACTTTTAGCTTCATAAAGAGAAAGAGGTAGGTGCTGCATAAATCATCGCACCAATGTCGGCACAGACTTTTAGAACGAATGTGAAACAGTTCACAATCAATCAATCAGGGATTTATTAGCGCGGTAAATCACCCATGCGGGTCTCAAGGTGCAGGAGTTATTAGCTGCTTCATGATGATCCGATCGTTCAAACAGCCGTTGTGCAGGGCTTTGTATCTGTGGGTCAAAATCTTGAACTGGCATGTCATCTGGATCGGGAGCCAGTGTAATTTCTTGAGGTGCGTGTGATGTGATTCCATCTGGGGAGGTCGAGAATGAATCTTGCCAAAGAGTTTTGAATTGTCTGTAGTCTCTTCAGGAGGCATGCAGTGATTTCTATATAGAGATATTTCCTTAGTCCACCTGCTGGTCACGAGAGGCTGCATGACGGTCCTTCTGGTGTCGACTGTGAGCCAGCTGAAGATTTTGCAGATCATGTGAAGGGTGTGAAAGCAGGCAGATGAGACTGCGTCTACCTGTCTCTTCATAAATAGCTTACTGTCCAAGATAATGCCGAGGTTGCAGGCGTGGTCTGTCGGAGTGGGGGATGGGCTGAGTTCAGCAAGCCACCATGCGTCGTTCCATGTCGAAGTGTTGTTCTCAAAGATGTGGACTTCCGTTTTGTCCTTGTTGAGCTTGAAACAGTTGTCCTTCATCCAGTTGGCTATGTTCATCATACATCTGTGGAAGCTGGCTCTGGTGATGGAGGGATCTTGTGACAGCGAGAGGATGAGCTGGGTGTTGTCGGCGTAAGATATGATGTTGAGTCCATGCCATCTGGCGATGTTGGCCTGTGGAGACCAAGTGTAAGTATTGAAGAGGGTTGGGCTGAGAAACGATCCTTGGGGGACGCCGCAGATGATCTTCTTGGGTTCTGAGGTTGACATGGGAGACGGATTCTCTGGGTTTTTCAGATGAGGTATGAGCCGATTCTGATGTGGTGGAGTCTGTTGATCAAGATGTGATGGGAGACGGTGTTGAAAGCGGCTGACAGGTCCAGGAGGATGACAGCTGCCATTTTGCTGCGGTCCAGATGTCATCAGTGACTGCGATCAGGGCTGTCTTAGTTGTGGTTGGCTCGGAATCCGCATACAGAGGGGTCCAAGAGGTTGCTGTGAACCAGGTGTTCAGTGAGTTGTGGGATGTTTGCTTTCTCAAGAACCTTTGCTGGAAACGGGAACAGGGAGATGTGGAAGTAGTTCTTCGGTTCTGCTGGATTCTGCTGCTCCTCCTATTCCCACCTACCCACCAGCTGCTCTCAGTGGCATTCTTCTAAACTCCTTCTCTTCACCCAGTGACCCTTTGTAAGCAGGTGGGGGGCAGAAGATTGATGGTACCTTCCTGTCTCATTTATTTGGGCCTGTTAATACAAAAGGCCTTGGGACACTTTTCCTCCTCTGCTCACACCTGGGTGATTCCGATGGGTAGGTACCCTGTCACTCCTGGGTGGACAGTATATTGTGCTCCTTTGGTGGCTCAAAATGATATGCCAGTAACCTATGTGAATTTCATATAGTACTCCCAAGGTGGATAATAGTGCCTCTAATGACCTTCTCCTCTATTATTTATGAGTGGAATCTCTATAGTACTCCTTTAGTGGATTAAAAGTATCTCCAATTATAAAGTTTTCCTATGGTGGCTTAATAGTGCCTCAAGTTACCATCTCTATGTCCTTCCTTAAGGGACTCCATGAAGTACCCCTCTGATGGCTTAAAAGTGCCTATCAATGAATCTGTCTATCCCTATATATCACTCCCTGGATGTCTTAACGGAGTTCCCAAATGAACTGGTTCTCTTTTGTTCCAGGATGATCTCCATAAAGTCCTCCCCAGGTGGGATACCAGTGCCAGTAGTTGGACTTTTGACTCTACTGAGTGAACTTCACATACCAACTGATGCATAGTGATGGCCGCTTCTACATTGATATTGTCTACTCTACTGCCACGCATGCACCATTGCATCTGATTTCACTCCTTCCACAACATCACATAGTTATGCACAGCAACATTATGTGCACGTTTTTCCACCATGGTGTATCAAACTTTACATACTTTTACCAATTTGTTCCCACATACAATACCCTTTTAACCATGCACATTGAATTGCAGCCAAGAACTTGATACAAATCAGAGAGCTTCACAACCTGACCCAGGGTATTATTTCAGTATAAATAAGGCAATGTGGCCAACTAAGAAGTGTATAGGGGCTCACAAGGGCTATGTAACATATCACATAAATACTAATTCAATACAACACACATAATTGAATATGGAGTTGTTCCGTCCCCACCCAGACTCTGAAAGCACATTTAATTCTTCCATGGACAGAAGTAAATTTCCAAATGTTTTCCAGTAGTTAAACTTCCAAACATTTTGTTATCTGCCAGTTTATGAGTGTACACTTTATTGCAGAGGTGGATCCACCCTTGAAGAACCAAAAACTTGTAGTTGAGGAGTACATTTGCTCACCTGGAAAATCCACTTTAGTACGTGATGAACAAATAGCTTGTACATGGGTCCTAAATACATAGTACCCGGTATCTATAGGGATATTAATAATAATGCATTTTGGTGCAGAAATATGCCTACAGATTTGAAAACCTAACCGTGAGGTATACAAAATCTGCTCGATCTATAAGATAATGTGTACCAATTAAGGTCAATGCATTCCTTCTACAGATTAATATCTTTTTCTCAGGTAAAACTGAGGAATGTGCTTATATCATAGCTACTAAACAGCCACTGGAGAACAATGTATTGTGTTCCATGGTGAATCATTGCTCTTGCAACTTGTGATTCAAGCCATAGAGCTCACTAGGCTTGGGGCAGTGCAACAGTGATCACAGGGTGCTACTGCTTGTTACACAATGAACTGGATAGTTCTTAGGTGTCTAATGAAATGTGCTAATGATGAAATGAAGGCGCACTGAAGGATGGCTTCTAAGGGATAGGTTTAATTTAGGGCATTGTATCTCATATATCCGCTGGTCCCAATTTACTCTACCACACATTTGAATAATAATTGCTCCAGATTTGCAGCAAGTTATTTGCTAAATGGTTTATAAAGCAGTTCAACCAACACCAGTCCTTGAGACCTATGGTAAAAGGGAAGACCTGTGTGTCCCTCTTAGTCTACAGGAAGGAGATACATGGCTTTGCAAAGTCAAGGAATGGTGCTCGGTAACCAACAGCTACAGTTTTTCAATGACACCAGCACATTCGGGACTGTCAAGTGGTGCTGAAATGTTTAGTGTTGACAAAACTAGCTGGGATGCATATGCTCCTGTTTCATTGACAGACACTTGTGTCTGAGGCATCCTCCACACAGATCTGTCAAATGAGTCTTGTGTTTGTCTACAATTCATGGCTGGTTCCCTCACTTGGTCAGTCCAGAAGCTCAGTTATTCAAGCAAAACCCAGCAGCAACTTTTCTTAAGTGCATTAGGCGTATTCCTAGCCTTGGGGGGGTTCAGCAACACAACATCCTGAATAAATACCACCTGCTAGTTGACTGCCTGACAAACTCTTTCTAATGTTCAAAGCAAATACAAGTATCTAATTTTAGGTTGTTTATTTTTATCCAGTAATGGTTGACAATGGTGAGAAGCCAAGATCAGTCACAATGTATGTCATGTTCAAAATTCCAAACCCACTGATGTAGGGCATATCTTCCTTAGTGGAGAAAACAGCACTAAACGTTCAAAGGGGATGTCTATTGGAGGACTTATTGCAGGCTTCCCAAACATGGCCTCTATTCTTTCAATACAGTGCCACAAAGTAGTACAGATTGGGTACACTTGGAACAGTTTGTCTATCAGGACACAACAAAATGCTATAAAACATTTTTTAGGAAGCCTATCATCCTTCCGGGCCTTCCCTGTAGCCCTATCTTTGCTCCTTTGTAAGTTTATAGGCAATTCTAAGATTTCACCTACGTGTCCTATACAATACTTGAAGGAACTGTATAAACAACCGCCCACCGCGGGCGGTTGTTTATACGGTTCCTTCAAGTATTGTAGGTGCCCATAGGTTAAAGGCTGTTTCATCGCTTCCAGTTGTATATTTGTTGTTGTTGAAGAGTGGCAAAAGTGGAGATGAGTAGGATCTTATCTTTGGTTTTTTATTTATTTTAGACCAGGCTCTTAGCATCACTCTCATTATGATGTGGCCTACAACCTAGGAGGCCTGGACAGTTTGAAACAGGAGTGAGCAAAGTTTCTTTACGCTAGTATAGTCAGGTGAGGTCAGGAAATGTTTCCCTGACAAAGACAAATGAATTTTCGCTACTCACTTAGGCATAGTTAAAGCCACTGCTAAGCCACCCATGATAATATCCTGCTACAAGATGTCCCATGAATGGGACGTCGTGGTGCAGGAAACCACTGCAGCCTGCTGCTCTCCATGCATCACCATGTAAGAGGTTATGGGGAATTGGCATTGCTGAGGCTCTCGTGATGTGGGGAATGGGTAAAGCAAACTGCACTGACAATAAAGCATTGGACGCTGGGGAGGGGGGGCAGAGCAGGTACTCACACTTTACTCCAGATGGAGTGGGCTCACAACAAATCAGAGGGGTGGGTCTACATAACTTCCATCCCAATTGGCCCCCAGGAACAGCAGAAGCTTTTCCCGCTGACGTCATTCATTACTGAAGCCCGCCCATTTTTCTAAACTTTACATGTTTCATTCATACTTTGAAAGGTTTCCAGTTGTACACACCCCATGTTTTAAATTGCAGCAGACGCTCCCTAGATGACCCTCTGCAAATGTCCATTCCATTTTATACTAACGTTTGTTAAATTCCAGTTTGTGACATGCTTCGGCCGAAGACGCAGACTCGCTGAGAATCCAACTGCCCCAAAGTCCCTCTGGAGGCATCGAGTACTCAAATACATTACAAGAGACAGGAGTTGTAACAGTGGAGGATAGAGGAGAAGGAGGAGCGCTTGCTGTTGTAAACCCAGGATTGACTGGGGGCTGCTTCTGCTATGCTGATTCACTATCAGGTTGCTATGGAGTGAATGCTAGACAAGTACAAGAAATACCAAAAGGTCAGTGGGCTTGTAATTCAGATATATGTCAGGTTGACTAAGGCATTACCCACAAAGCGTTTAGAAAGCTTCCCCAAATCAAGGGAGGAGGAATTGGGAATAAGGTGAGACATCAACCAGGAAGCCAGCACTGATGCCCAGGACACCCAAGGGCAGGATGAATTAGTGATGGTAACAGAAAGCAGATTCACAAAAAATTAGATTAGAACATGCCAGAGCAAGGCCTAACCAAAAGGGTACAGAGAAGAGGAAACCCAATAAAGATGGGGTTGAGAGCACAAACAGTGAAAGTGGAGAGACATTAAAATTATAAACCGATTCCAGGCAAATAGGTCTGTGTGTAGCGTGATTGAATATGCTCTACTGATGATCCGGAAGTGAGCTCTTGCCCTACAAAGGTCACACTCACGTGGCAGGAAACAGTCTAGTCTACCTCAATTCTATTCCTCAGGCTTCCATATTTTCCAACCCCTTACCTGTCTAAACCGGGTAAATCTGAAATTGGTGCGTGGCTTGCAACATGCATGTTTATGAGGGTCCGAACTAAAACCCTGACATTTTTCTCCATTCTGTAATGTCATACAGATGGGCCACAAAATAAAAAGAACCGACACTTCAACTCGGACATAATGGAGGACACCTGGAAAGCACATATTGAACAAACATACAACGCTACTCCACCCTCAGGAGTCAGAAATTACGGAACCTCCACTGCAGGAATAGTCCACGATATATCGAAGTTAGAACCGCCAGAACCCCCTCCCCCACGGATTTCACAAGAGCAGGTCCTCAAAATCATAGAAAATTTAAGGCCTGAGGGAGCTCCAGGACCCAACGGTTTGCCAAACGCACTATTCCGGCATGACCCTTTATTTTGGTCTGATATCCTCACCCAGCTATTCACACACGTGCTATCATCAGGCACGGTTCCAGAATCCTGGCGAGGAAGCATCCTAAACCCCATATATAAATCAGGCTCACGTTCATACCCAGCTAACTACAGATTGATTGCACTTACTGAAGTTAAAGCCAAGATTTACACCTCAAACCTGCTGGTAGATTTAGAAGACTGGGTGAGCCGTACAAATCTGATGCCAATCACGCAAACTGGTTTCCGGGCTGGAATGGGCACCCTCACTAACATCTCCGCAGTCACACTCCAAGTCAATCAAGCCAATGCAAAATCCTGTTCCCTCTACGCATGCTTTATCGATCTTAAAGCAGCGTTTAACAAAGTACCGAGGGCAAAGCTATGGGTCAAAATGCAAAGCTTTGGGGCACCAACTAAACTCCTGGAGGCAATTATCAACCTTTACTCAGACATGTGGTTCCAAATAAGAAAAGGAGATAGGCGCAGCATAACAAGCAAGATCCGAAAAAAAAACGGACTAAAACAGGGGTGTGTTGGCCCCTTGCCTATTCAATATCTACACTGCCGACCTCGAGAAACACCTTCAACAAGTTCGAACTGACCCCCCAAAACTGGGCAAAACACTAATCACCAGCCTTCAATATGCAGACGATATTGTCCTTCTACCACAAACACCGATAGGTCTGCAGCAATCAATGACCTAACTAGGAGCCTATACCATCGCAGCCCAATTAACAATAAACCTCAAGGAAACCAAGGTGCTGTGTTTCTCTAAACATCCCAAAAAAGGGTCAAAAGGTAAATTCATCTGGAACCTAGATGATAAACCAATATCCCCGGTGGAGTCTTACAAATACCTAGGGTTTCAACTCGATCACAACCTCAACTTTAACCAACAGCTGAAACAGGGGAAAATGAAAGCAAAAAAAACAACTCCTCTACACCTTTCAAACTCTAGATAGGAAATTAAAAGGCTGTTCAACAGGGCACCTACTGAAGGTAATCGCAACAAAATTCATACCAACAATATCGTATGGGTCGGAAATAATGTACACAAAAGACGCTGCAGCCTTAAACCAAGCCCAATCGAGTTTTTTCAAGAGTTTGTTTTCAATACCCTGGCACATCTCTCAGGCCCAAATTCGACTGGAATACGGGCTTAAAAACCAGAAACCAGCCAGACAAGGGGTGGTTGTCAAATACTATTGCTGGATGAGGCAAGCAGAAGATAACACACTAGCCCACTCTTGCTGGGAAGAAATCAAAAAGCAAGCAAGGCTTAATAATTCCATCGCCACAGTTCTAAAAGAGTCACTCGCGGACCTACACCTCGAAGATACATGGTACACAAATAACTCCTATTCTGGCTTTAAAAATGCAGTGAACAGTGCAACTAAACAAATCTCGCTGTTAATGGGCAAATTTGCATTTTCTAAGAAAAATCATGCTTGGGCAGCGATTCAATCTTATCAGACGCTTAAATCACAACCGTAATTCTCAGAACACTTTTCACATCATAAAAAGCACTATCTGACGATGTTACTATTGAGGTCACTCCCCACGAAGGATCTAACCACAAAATGGAAGCACGTATGGCTGACAAAAGAATGCCGGTTGTGTGGACAGGGAGAAGAGAGACTATTACACCTCCTATGCATCTGCCCCTTGCTTTTAGAAATTCGAAACATTGTCCTCCGCGAGCTTTTGAGAAAAAAACAACTAAGGACATGCAGAGCTGCAGTCATACAATGCCTTGGAGGCCTGTCAATCAAACTATCTTGCAAAGTCATTACGTTTTGGAAAATGGCAGCCAAAGAATTAGTCAACAAAAATTAATGAATCTGAGTGGCTTCGACAAGACTGCTTGGACTTTCCTCATTTGCACTGATATTATTTCCCGATTTTTTGCTCACTGAACTGCCTTGTATCGCTTAAAATTGCACTGATTACAAATGTATATTTTGTGTATTACCTATTAATGATGATTGAGTACATGACTGCGTTATGTTTTAAGCTTTTGTACCTTTTAAACCCCCATTTTTTAACCATTTTGTATTAAGTGCTTTATCCACTCTTTTATGATTTTCAATAAAATCAAATAAATAAAAAGAAAAGGCTATGGTAACTCCGGGTCTTCCTCCTTGGGAAACATCATTTGATGAGCGCAATCCTCATATTTTTCTGACAAATAAATACACTAATTACCTCAGTATTGTCTTCAAGGTGTCATTACTGAACCACGAAAGGAGGGATTGGAAGAGATATAAGAGTCAGAGATTGAGATGCATTTCAAAACATTATTCTCCCTGGTTAGGTTTTCAAGAAATTTTCCTCATGTTCCTCCCAAGTTGATCAAAGAGCCTGGAGTAGTTGGCTCCAATGAGGGCAGCATGTTTTGGGCTCATGTATATAGATCCCAAGGTGTTTGATGTGTTCATTAGGCAATATGAACAGAAGTGTTGAGCCCAATCACTCCTTTTCTTGTTCAAATGATCAAGTTAAGAATTTCACATTTATATATATTTCATCCATGATAACCTCAGAATTAATTCAAACCTTCTTTCTTGTAGGAAATACCAAATGGCTCATCTCTTGAAAAAGCATATCCCTGTCTAATCTCCCATCACTTTGGATAATCTGCCTCCCCATGCCCTGTTTCAATGGTTGTATGATGGAACAATGCAGGGAAACACTCTGCATGCCTTTGCCACACATTTTGTACCCCGCATATGCGAGAACATATGATTGAAACGTGAAACAGCCTTTACAACGAGGTTTTTACCACGTGCCATTACCACACATTATTTAAAAAGCATTTTTGTAGACCGCATATGCTTTTACAATTTATGCCACTACCACGCATTGTTTACATATATAAACAATGTATTTGTGGGGGAGACCCCCCCACACCCTCGAACTTACTTTAAATATGTGATAAAGGCATACGCTGTAAAAGCATATGGGTTCTAAAAACATGCATGGTACAAAATGTGTGGTAAAGGTACAACGTGGTTAAAACCTCGTTGTAAACGCTGTTTCACGTTTCAATCGTATGTAACCCTCCTTTCCCAAGTCTCTTGTTAATTTATTTATTTTATTTGTATCTCAAATGTGTTCTCTATAAAGCGTTCCACTGACCTTGTGGCTTGGTCCACACTGTAGAGATATCCAAAATTAATGAATGAACGTTTATCTTGCAATGCAAAGTTTTAGAAGTGGACTAGTTGGGGTAGATGGTAGTCTACCACAACCAATAATGACACTATTTTTTATAAGATCCAGCATAGGATAAGCCCCTGTTAGTTATGGCACAAAACAAACAGGCTTAACTAATGAAAATGTGTAAAATATTTAGAAGTACCAAACGGTTAAAAAGTCCCTTCTTCCTGCAGTGAAGCCATTATCACTCTGATGCTGAAACCCAATAAAGATTCCCGGAAGACAGACACTCATAGACCAATATTGATTATAAAGTTTTCATGGGTATTAAAGGTAAATGATTGCTGGATATCATTCCTTCAATAATGCACCCCGACCAAAAATATTTGCTGTAGGGGAGACAACTAACCGATTTGACTCAGTTTTTGATTGGTTCGATAGAAGTAGCTGAAACCTGTGGCAAACCACTGGCAATGCCCCCCTCGGATGCAATGAAAGCGTTTGATAGGGTGAACTGGGTATATTTGGGTATATTTATGGGAAGCTTTGAAAGCTTTTGGATTTAGTCGAAACATAATTAACACCATTAAAACGTTATATAAAACACCTTCAGTGAAAATACTTATAAATGGAGCATTAGCAAGCTAATTGTACATTACAAGAGGAACATAGCAAGGGTGTCCACTCTTTCCCCTGTTGTTTAATCTACATATAGAACCATTTGTTCAGTGGAACCAAGCAGATAAGAACATTAATCCGTTTGAGGCTGTAGGGTTGACTGGGGAGATTGCATATACTGACAATATAATATTTCAAACAGCTGAAGCACTTAGTAGAAAAAATCGGGGTGACTTCTAGTTAACAAAATAATAAAGGGGAAACTGAGGTTATGATATGTGTAATTAGAGAACCCGTGCAGAATATTAAAATACAGCTTAGACACCTGGGTGTTTTAATCACACAAAATACAGCTACCCACAAAAAAATTAAGGAAAGCTGGTAAAGAGAAAGAGAATCTGCTAAGAAGATGGGAAAGCTTACCCCTAAAATTTACAGAAGCGTTAACTTAATTAAAATGACAGTTCTCCCAAATTATATTTTTTATTCAATGCCATTCCACTTTCATTCCCAAAGGATAACATAGCAAAAATACAAGACAAAACCAGTAGCTTTATCTAGTTATTAAAGGCTTTTAGAATCTCATGGAAAAACCCTACTAGAAGACTAATAAAGGGAGGCCTACCCGTCCTGATTTTCAGCTAGATTGTTATGCCTTCCAGTTCAAGACCTGTTGAATACAAATGACGCAATTGGATGATACACTCAGAGGCAGTATGTTTGTAGCAATGCTGAACTTCTACGGTCTGGATTTTTTTTCCATATGTTTGTGGCTCCATAACTTCTTAAAAGCTTCTTAAAAGTATGGTTCTATATGAGGATACACTTTGACACTCAGCTAGCTTTGATTTCGCCTGCAGCAGGGACACCAGCTTTTTTAAATGATAAACTTAGACTACTATTGAAGATGGCAGGAATTAACTACAGGCGAGATCAGATGAATGGGCTAGATACTGTTACCTAGTAAACAATATTGGACTTAACAGCAGGAACACTATCAAGGTTGAAATACACCCAGCTTCACACGTGGCAGTCCTCTCAAAAATGGACTGAAAAAGATAACTAGGAATTCGGAGAAAAGATTTGGAATGAACTAAAAATAAAGAAGGAAGTCTCATTCTAGTATTGAGAGTTTTATCAAAGTAGAGGAATATGAAGATACCATGAACTGTATGGGATGGATACTTGCAACACTGGAGCTTGAAGACTATGGCAAGTATCTCTAAGCATGCTTTACTCTAGAGTAAAACCTGCTGCTTTAAAGAAAAATCACTTTTTACCATTCATAGGATATACTGGACACCTGAAAAGTTCCCAAACTTATCTCAAGACGTTCCCCAATGTAAGAGATGCCATGAACTAAGTGCAAATAGTGAAAATACGTTTACAAGATATTAGGCACTCACGCAATATTGGAATGAAGTAGCAAATTCATTTCAGTAATTGCTGGGTGCGAGATCACAGTAAGTCAAACCTAAATTATATTTGGTTTGGACCTTAGTCTGGAGTCTTTTTGTTTGATAGAATGACATGGTCCAAGCTAACTTGTGAGTGCTCTTTTGGTAGACCAGTGAAGGTCACTATATTCAGTGATTTGTCTTCACCATTGCAGAGGTTTAATATCATATGTTTGGCATTCAGTGCTATAGGCAGTGATGCAGTATTAAGTGGTCAAGTTAATTGCTCACTGTAGGAAGGTGCTTCCTTTTGCTTGCTTGGATTGCTTTGATTGGAATTGCTGGTATATGTTGGTTCTGGCCAATGGGAGGATCCAAAACACCTCCCAGTGCATATGCTCTGGCGCCTTCATTCATAGGAAGTCGTTGTCTAAGCCAAAAAAGAATATCTGACGTTCATGTGTGTAGAAACTGCATTAGTCGCATAAAAGACAGATATCCCAAGACGGTATTGCACCAAGCACTTACAAGACTTAAAACAAGCATTGGCATAGCCAATAGGTCTCGCCTTTCGGACCTTATAAGTGTTTAGTTATCCAGCACAATATCCTTGGTGCAACAACATCAACTGTTGCATGGCCAAACACTTATAAGGTCCCAAAGGAGAGACCTATTGGCTATGCCAATGCTTGTCCTCTCTTGCTCTGGATTAAAGTTTGATGGCAAAATTAACTCTTGGCCCACAAAAATGATTGCTGGGGCCCACCACCTGCAACTATACGAACAGATTAAGCACTGTGGCTGTCCCTAATTGACAACTGTGCTTTTTCTCCACATATCACATATTTTGAATTACAATGCATAGAATTCATGTGAAAGATTTTTTCTTTTAATCGCAGAACAGTACTCTGCTGTGTACAGTAAAATAGTCCTTAACAGTATCAAACGCTGTTTCCAGGTTTAGGAATTTAAGATGACCTGTAAACCCCCCCCCCCACACACACACACACACCATTGTTTTGATCTGCATAACTGTAACCCCATCGATCAAACAACATCACGTGGCAAATTTAATGCTAGGGTGAGGTCAACAACTTGATCGATGGGCATCAAAGAAGATGCGGATATCACGAAAAGAGCAGCAGACTTATAACATTAAAGTTGATTTGCATATTCAATAAGAAACCAACTAATAGACATTACCAAATGCGCCTGGGCAGTGTCCCCCTGACCCGTGAGGCTGATAGCTGGTCACACAATACAAGCTCTGTTAAAACACAAACTAGTTGCAACCTTTTTGTTGTGATTTAATGACATTGTTAGCTAGGATACTACTTTGGCAAGTACAATAACACACACCTGTGCAAGCGTTTAGTCATAAAGACATGTGCCGTTCTCAGGTGTAGCCCCCCGAGGTGGAAACATATTTCTCGTTAACCACATACCTTGTCAGGTCTTTCTCATTACACACACATAATTTACTGTTTGGGTGAGGTTACAGCTGGCGCGGAGATGTTCGTTGGTGTACAGAAGCAAGACCCACAATATCTAGCGTCATCTTAAATGTGCGTGCAGTGTGAGAGGCAAGCGTTGACGCCGCATCCGAAGACGCACAGAGACGCAGCCAGGGATAAGTTTATCTAATTATCTGTAATAAACAAGAAAACATGTCTGACAACATCAGTCCTTATAGTCCCTGCTTCTGGCTCAATTTTATTACATTTGTCAAAAAGTAAGTGTTTTATTGTCTAGGTTGTTGAGATGTAGACGCACATCAACCGAGCAATTAACAGCCTTGAATGAGTTTCTCTCGCGCCCTCTGGATTTTTTTTTAATGTATAAAAGCTAGATCCTTCTTCCCGTCTTGTTTCTGTGCTAGTAAACACTTGCGCCAAACAGTAATATTTTAGCCTTTTAACAATGCGTGACACCCTAGTAAGACTGTGCTGCCTGCAGACGTTACTCTATGTACTTGATAGTAAGGCGGGGCTGGGGAGCACTCGCGTGGTGCTGGTGTAAATCCTTTGAGCACAACCCAAGGAAACCCTGACCCCCTCAGTAAGAGTTCTATAGAGACCAAGCCAGAAGCATGAGTGGGGGGGTGCCTGGCTCGAGCAGGCTTCGGTCAAAGGCTGTTCTTCGCGGGCGGCCTCTCAGGTTTGTTGTGGCAGAGCAACCTCTACAAGGGATTGTGGTGCAGAGTTGGGAAGCCCAATTGTATCTGATCATGAAGCTAGTAAATGCTGACAAACCACTGTCCGATTTGTAAATCGACTCCTTTCGGACATCGAAGTCCCTTGTTTCTGGAGTCTTTTTTAGAGGCGACAGGAGGGAGGAGCCATTGGCAGGACGATGCAAAGAGCCAGCAAGAAAGTGAAAGCACTCGTGCATGTACGGCATCTTGCTTGCAGCACCATCTGTTTCCAATTAACAAGTGCGATAATTCGAAACAGATGGCAAAGCTGTTCGCTCCCGTAAGGTGGATGCCTTACATACACGAGTACTCATTGGAAACAGTGCAGTACATGCACGAGTTTTCCAAAAAGTACAGACCGATTTCAAAAGGTCAGATCCTAATCAGCGCTTGGGCGCTGATTAGGCTCGACATAACCATAACATCAGGGCTGCACATATACCTCCTGAACAACTACAGGCCAACAGGCTGCAATAGGAAATTGTTTTTTGCATGTTAAACATATTACTTTTAATGTTAGACAACAGTACCCGGTGCCTAGGAGCCTACAAATTTAAAGTGCATAATATGTGGTAGTAAAACATGGTAAGGGAGTGACATACAATGTGTCTGCAGTAATGGAATACAAGGAATGCTACTTGCTGCACACGCTGGCTCAGCCTTTCTGTTTGCAGTTGCCTGTGTTCTGTGTAAAATCATATTCTTTTAATTTGGCTGAGGCATACTGACGAAAATACATTTTTGCAACTTTTGGTGAAATCAGATTTGTAGTACAAATGTCACAAAAATATTGTTTGGAAAATTATTAATTTCTGCATGAGCAATGGCAGCCCTCATGCTTTCTACAAATGCAATAACTGAAAATAGATGTATTTACTCCAGATTTGCCCAGGAGGTTGCTTTAAGAACAATCATCAGGGTCCTCAAAGAGAGCAAAGAGCCTCTTGGGGAAGCTGCCCTGTTGGAGGATTCCTTGCAGGAAGACAGGGAGTTTCATAATAGGAACAGCACCTGCACTTATCTGATGAATGTGAGGGGGGAGAAGATGATGCCAAAGGGCCGCAGAACACATTGGTAAGAACTCAGAAGTCTTCTTGTGTTTATATAGCGTTGACCAGCCTTTGATGCTGGTCTATTCCCAGCCATGCTTGTAGCTATCCCCTAAAGGGGGTGGCAGAAGAACAAAGTGACTTCATCAGCAAGAGGACTTTGATGCTCAAGTTTGTCCTGCTCTGAGCTTTTGCTGCCAAAACACAAGGCTTTGGCAGGACCCCAATTTCAAGATATTCAACCTCATGGAGCCATAGGAGGCTGCAGCAACCTGCCTTGGTTGGTGATAGGATTTTGACCTAGACAGAAGCAGTGGCAGCTCCGCGAGGGAGTGCTGCGGGCGGTGGGGCGGGGGAGGAGCAGGGTGGGGGGTAGAAAAAGCATATGGCTGAACGGAGTTATATAAATAAATAAATAAATAAAACGAATGACATTGCGTGCGCTGTATCGCCATTTGGTGTTGCTGCGCGCGCGATGTAATTAGTTTTATTCATTTATTTATTTACTTAACTCCGTTCAGCCGTATGCCAGAGTTTACTACCCCCCGCCCCACAGCCCTGCAGCACTTCCTCGAGGAGCCGCCACTGGACAGAAGATAGAACAGCTAGGCTTCACCCGCTCTATGCATCATAACAGTTGACCTGAAAGAATCCCATAGAATAACATTCACTTACATTTTTCCATTGTTTTCTCTGGATATTTTTGCTTTTCAGTTACAATTTCCTAACTCTTGATCCTCTTTACTACTTTTTGCATTTTGTCATCCTAGTTTAAACCCTTTCATGGTTCTTCTTTTTATAAAATTGGTTTGGGAATTTTATGTGTTTAATGTATTGACTTTAATGTGGTTTGGTGCTGCTAAAATAGTTTACCCACATTGTCTGTGAGAGAAGAATGTTGCATTACACCACATCAGCAAGGGGAAGGACCAGGAATCTGCAGTGAAACCTGCTTTTTACTTTTAGGGTACTAAGTTATGTATCTTTGTGGGATATCATGCACTGCTTTCACTCTTGTTAATAAGCTCATTTGTGACACTCACATATTTCTTTCTCTACATAGAAAGATCCACCTACTCCAACTGCGGTAGAAAATCATTACCATGAGTCTATATAGGCTTACAGCTCCTCTACAAAACAGTGGTCTGGATATCACCACTGTTATATCTGACATTCTTTACTTGTTATTCCCCCAAACGCTTGCCTTCACCCCCCATGTTTGCTGAATTTGTTTTTGTTGGCTTTAGGACTCGGTGCACTCTACCACTGCTAACCAGTGCTAAAGTGGCATTGCTCTCATCCTACAACATGGCAGAATTGGCCTGCACCTGATTAGCGCACTTACTTTTCTTGTTGGTCCCTGATTGGTGATATTACATGGACCCAGGGCCTGTAAATTAAATGCTACTAGTGGGCATGCAGCACTTATTGTGTCATCCACTAAAGTAGTACTTTAAAATATGTCTCAGGCCTGCCACTACAGTCATTTCGATCTGGCACAATAAACCTTTACCCAGGCCTAATTCGTCCCTTTTAATACTTAAAAGTCACCCCTAAAATAGGCTCTAATAGCTCCTACGACAAGTTAAACGGTGTTTAAAAAGTAGAACATGTATACTTAAGTTTTACATGTCATGGCAGTGAAAAACTCCTGAAGTCGTTTTTCACTGCTGTAATGCCTAGTTCTACCATTGGCTAACACTGGGCTACCTTATTACTTTTAATAAGTGCTAACTTTATTTTGGGAGCAAGTCAAAATTTCATGTTTATTCTAGTGAATTAAAAAAGCCTCTTTAATTGGAAGCCGGATTTTAAGTCACTTTTCTGAAAATGCCACTTTTAGAAAGTTGGGATTATCCTGTCCCAAACGTTTGCGTCAACTGCCAGTGTCCTCGGTCACATGACTGTGTTGAGGTTTGTGTATTCCTCCTAAACAGTGACACAAAGGGGTCTAAGTGTGCGCAGGATGGGCCAATCTTCCAGGATGGCTGGGGGCAGATCTGTACCCTGCCCCACTTTCAATTCAAAGAGCCCTGCCTCCAGCACACACAAAAGAACCTGACACCAGGCTTTTGTCAACCCAGATTTTCTGGAACCTTGACAGGGAAAGGGAAGACCTTTCCAGAACCAGATGTGGGAGTAGGTCAGGATGTCCCCCAACACACAATTGCTGGTGCCAGGTATTGATATTAGACCTCATAAGTTACTCTTCAGAACACTCCTGGACCAGTGAAAATTACACAAGAACTGCCCTGCTGCCAGAGGACTGCCCTGCTGCTTGAGGACTGCCTTGCAGTTGGAGAGGGAAGACTGGATCTGCTTACCTTAATCCCAGGCTAAGCTGAGTGTATCCAAGGGTCATATAGCTGACCTCCTGTTTGAGCTATAGGGACGCAACAAGCTCCATTGACCTCCCTGCAACTGCCCAGCTGACCTGTTACAACTGGCCCTGCCTGGACCTGAAGCTGTATCTGCCTTGTTGGCCTCTGCTGGAGTGGCCTCTTGATCCCCCAGAGGTCCCCCCAATTCCTGGACCCTTGGCTGATATCGGTTTGAGCTCTTCCAAAGAAGACAAGTGAAATCCTGAAGTTTGGTCTCTTTGTGACTGCAAACAGGCAAGTTCCGACTGAAATTCTGCTGCCCGTGGTGCCCATCAATGTGAAGCTCCAGAGAGACCCGCTCTTCGTACTACAGCGACTGCCAGTGCGAGAACTGCACTTTGCACCATAGCAACCACAGCCCGTGGTGACCACCAACAAGAAGCTTCAGCATTGACCGTCCGCATCACCAGGCCTGCTCATCGCTCTACAGCCTGCTCCACATGACCCCCTTCCCTGCAAACAGAACTCTTCGTGCCTGAACCATAAGGTAACTACTGTGTGGGACTAACCTAGTCCCTATATCTGACCCATGCTCCATCGTAGTCGCCTCGACTTGTGACTTTTTCCAATCTAGCATGACCACATTACTGTGCTTTTGTGCTTTTTGGTGCTATTTTTACCTAAAACGTTTATCTCTGGCTCTACTGATTGGATTTTTGTTGTTCTGGTATGCTTTTATTTATTTAAATGTACTATATTTTAATAAATTGTTTTGGGATTTATCTTGTATTGTGTTTTCACTTTATTAATGTTTGTGTGCTGCATAAATACTTTGCACATTGCCTCTTAGTTACTCCTGACTGCTTTTGTGCCAAGCTACCAATTTAGTGACTTTTGTGATTCACCCTGATCAGTATTGTGGTTGTTGCCTAAGTGGAGCTTCCACCCCCCCAACCAATAAATCAATTTCTTACAATCACATGCTGCTATATGTCTTTTGACTCACTGACAGTGCTTAATTTGAGCCGGTGCTTTTCGGTGCTCAGCACCGGCACTTAATCAGTTGTTTAGGAATAAAATATACATTAAAAAAAATTGCTAACACCTACCTCTCCAGCCATTCTTTTAGCTTTGGGGACCTGGAATAATCTGAACTGTCCCATTTACATGCGAGAGAGATGGTTCGTAGTTGTTTTGGCAGCGATGTCTAGGGCGATGGGTGGTGCAAGCTGCAGTGGCCTCCTGGTCAGAGCCCTGGCACTTAATATTTTACCAATTAAGCACTGCTCACTGAGCAGTATACTTTCACTTCTATTCAGAAACCAAGACAACACCTGTTGGCTCTGTGTCAATGAGGTTACATAAAAACTGTGGATCTCTAAACGTAACAACAGATACAATGCTTGCTCTAAATGACAGATGAAAACAACACATAGAAATCAAAGTGTTTTCTCCTTTATGCATTTTTTCTTTTTACCAAATGTAAATTTTCCTTCACACAGAGTAGAAGGTGATAGGATTCCTCTACTCTACAAAGGAAGTATATGTCTTGGTTGTACTATACGTACCAGAAGAAAAAACTAGTATTATGTGAAGGTACGCAATAAAAATTGGTGTGTCTAATATAAGCATCATCTTTGCAGATCCTCTGTTATGTTTCGTCTTCTAAACTAGTCAAATTATCTTACGTCTTCCGACACCAGCCAAAATTATTCAAAGTTATAGGGATATGATGCGTTTCGCTTTTCTTATATTGTTCTATATCTAATTACATTTGAGAATCCTGACATTATGCTATCATATAGTCAACAGGAAAGGAGAAAATAGTAATCTGTGTCTATGCCGTCCTGCCTATGTAGAAGATGGGTTGCGCTTTCTATGCGTCCCCTTTTTTACAAGTTTCAGAAAAGCTCGGTGAAATCTCTAATGTTGGGATACGAGATCAGCTACTGCAAAGAGGTACTATTGTTGTGTACCAATGGAGGAGTAGAGAACATTAATTATTGCAATGCAAATTCTATTATCAATGCCTAGAAGAAAATCAAATTTGTATTCTAAAACTGCTGTGCTAAGCTTCAACATTCATGTAGTGATCGTGGGAGGATCAATTCTTCACCCTAAAAATGTACAACTGGATATTTTACATTCATCTCTTCAGGTAACTAATGTTGCAAATGTCTGATTTAAGATAAGTTGTGTTATTTTAATGTAGATGTTTCAGAGTTTTGACTCTCAGATCAGGTGTTTTATGATTCATATTTTAAAAATGTAGGTATATAACAAATTATTTATCGTATACTGAATTGATTTTTGTATATTAATGTAATGTAATTTTCCAGATAAACATGAATAGTTATAAAATGAATGTTTAGTATACATGCCATATTCATTTGCATTTATTTCTGATATTCAAGGCTTCCATGTGGATTCCTCTACATAGTACTTTAGTGTCTAGGCAACAGCACATTGCACCTGGTACAAATTTACACAAGTAGATAAGTGTAATAATTTTGGGGGGGTTGTGAGAGATTGCTTATATTAATAAGGCACTTTTGATAAGTAAATGTCCTTTAACCACATACCTTAGAGTATATAGGCATCCTCAGAGTTCATATGTATGAGTGTTATACGGTTCCTACGAATTAAGTAGGACTGTGTATTTAGGACAACAAAACTTATCATATTGTGCCAGAAGTGCAGAACAACATTTTAATTAGTCTGAAGCAGAAGAGTCATCTCCTATAAGCACAGAAAATAAAACAAAGCATTCAGTTCTGAAATGTGCAACACTGGAACTAATTTTGCCTGTTGCAAGGCAACAATGTCTATTAGGAATTAATGCGTGCATAGCACATTCTTGCGTTAGGGAAAACATGTGTAAAGGTGCTAAGTTACAAACAAAAAGGAACAAGCATTGGCATAGCCAATAGGTCTCGCTTTTGGGACCTTATAAGTATTTAGTTATGCAGCACAATATCCTTGGTGCAACAACATCAACTGTTGCATGGCTAAACACTTATAAGAACCCAAAGGCGAGACCTATTGGCTATGCCAATGCTTGTTTTGTAATGTTAGTGTAACCAAACTTGTTTTAAGCAATTTACTTTGGCTCAGCTAAATGGGGCCATGTTGCTTTCACATTTCAGTTGTAGGCAGCACCATTTTTCATCTTTTGCTTGGCACACTAAAATCCATGCCTTGGAAAAGTACATCAGTAGGCTGCCCAGGTAATGTACAGATTCTAGTAAGGTCACAGCAAATTCCTCACTTTCCAGGAGACCACTGCAGCAAGACCTAATTTGTGTGTGAGAGAAGGTGGAGAAAGCAACAGATGCAGTTCTTAAATCAGGATGCCTTGGCTTTACTTCTTGCTTCACGGGTTGATCAAATCACATGGTCTTGGATACATAACGGTAACTCCCTGTGCCACAGTTCATCTGCTCAAATTCGGAACACTTAGAAACGGAGTAATTGCTGATATTAGCTGCTATGTCCAAACCACAACCTTCATAAAAGGAGCGGGAGAAATACTGAAAGTTGAAAGTAGGGAGAGCAGAGTAAGAAGGAGGAGGAAAGAGAGAGGATAGGGGTGAGAACAAAAATATAGTCAAATGGAGAGGACAGTAAACAAACAACGAACAGAGATAGAATCAGATGGGGTGAAGAAGAAATTACAGATGGAGGAAATGAGTGAGTGGGGGCTAGAAATAAAAAAGGAAAAGAATAAAGAAAGATAAATAAATGTAAATGGCAGAGAGGCCATGGAGCTTGTTTTACTATAGGTTCACAGATTCCATTTCCAAAACTTGAATTTAGAGCAAAGATATTATGTTCTAACCACCCCATAAGGCCATTATGTACAGGAAAAAGAGTAAAATGTCAGCTGAGAGGTCACTGATAACGAGAAAGCAGACTGAAAATACCACTTGATTTTACTAGAAAGAAAACTGATAAGTGTGACGCTCGAGCATTGACTGTCAAGAATCTCTGTTTAACAAACAAAGAACAATGCTGGACCACTTTCGTACTTCTTCTTTCTCTGAAGTGCATATGTGCAATTATGTGCCATCATACCTTTAAATACACACATTCAATGTAATATGTATTATTTGAACTACGAATTAATAAACCCATGCAATGCCTGGGACAGAACAATTCCTCTTAAACAGAGTATAACCATCTGCTTAGGAAAGGGCTGTAAACTACAGAGCTGAACCACAATAAATTTTTTAAAAATGGACACAGTGGATTCATGGAGACAGAGAGGTACTGTCTTGTCTAAATGTATGAAGTTTGTATAAAATGGCTTTAACTTAATTAAAGGCGAGACCTATTGCATTTTCAATGCTTGTTTATCTGGCGATCATCATACACAGAAGTATTGTCAAACCAGACCTAAAAGAGGAGAGTTGCACAACACACATAGAGCGTTAGTATTTCTGAGAAGCCGGCAAGGGGTTAATGTGTGTTAATCACTCGCTTTGTTTTACCCTGGTCGGTGTGAAGGAGGCTTCAGCAAAAAGAATGCTTACTGTTCATATGTTTTTCTGGTCTTTATATAAATGCGGATACTGCAACCATACGGAACCCTGGAGGGGGGGAATCTTGCTTTTCTACATATTCAGTTTGCCTAGCTGCTTAGATTACCTCTCACGCATTAATTATCAATCTAGAACTTGTAAAGGAGAGTGCCTTTGCGAGTTAGTGTATATAATATGTTGCATGAAATGAAGCTGCGAGAAGGAAGGTGCTTTGTGTCTATGAATGTCCCCCGTAGCGATCTCTCTCTCTCATCAGGGGAAGACGACCCAGGACAGCCTGGGACTGAAAAAGATCGCTGCTACGCTGCCCTCGTCTGCTCATCATACCCAGATTCTTACCCGTGAAGAGGATCCTATGAAAGGGGGTGCTGGGTAGCAAGAGGCGGTGGGGGCGGAATAGAAGCCGGAGACTTTTTTCTGCCCCGACATGGCGACCCACCCTGGACGGTAGCTGGCCGCAGGAATGTGGCACGGGAGACTGCACCGCCTAATGGCTGGTTGCCAAGAACTCTCTGTTGCTGAGGGTCACCTCGAATGCATTATTTAATAATGCGACCGCTTGTGACCTCACCTGGCACGGCGTGCGTGTGCCCTTTCAGAGACAGCACAATGACTTGCAGCAGTGCTTTTGCACGTACCCAATAAATGTATAGGTTGGCAGTAAGGCGAGTTTTCTACAGTATCCGCATAAGGACTGCATGCAACAAATATTTACAAGAATGTGCAATGTGCTAGCTCGACTCATAAATATATTCAGATCCAGTCTGCAGCTGCCCGTATCTAGGGCACACCGTGCCTTACCTTTGTTACAAAAACAAGCCCGCGAGTGGTGCGCGAGAGCGCGCGCGTGCTTGTGTTAGGGAGAAGCCCATCTGTTTCCAATTATCGCGCACGCGTCTGGGCACGATAATTGGAAACAGATGTCACCCGTGTGGGTAACCGCAAGCCTTAGGCCGTAGGCGGAGCAAAGGCGGGACATGCACCCACCTTTGCCAAATTGCGTGCTGTCTTTTTTGAAAGACAGCACGCAGAGCCCAATTAAAATAAGCACAAAAAAAACACACACGCACGAGCATGTGATAAATCCTGGTCAGCTGCTAGAGGCCGTATCCTTAGAGCAGCGAGGCTCGACCCAAAAATGGAGGCTAAATGTAAGCTCCACAATATTTACTAGTAAAGTGGAGCTCCTACCCTGTATCAGAATACACATAACATTATTTTGAGAACAAAGATGTTTCAATGGAAAGGAAATGTAAGCAAGACCACATAAGTTTCTTTCTTATACAGTAAGAAATAAATTCTTCAATTGTAATTACACCAGTAGAAAAGAAGTTAACCATGCTTTTACAGCCAGGGCTATAATCCGGGCCACTGGAATTATGAGATTCGGTGGCTATGGTTTTTGCCACATAATTATAGATTTGTTACAGTTGCCACATAATCCATTCATCAGGCTACATAAATTGCAGATTTTAACAAAAAAGTTTCTATCTCAAACTAATTAATAGTTATCAAAAGAGCTGCCACATATCGTACAGCAGTGCTGGGCCCTCTACAAGCGTTAATTGGTCACCTTTCAGTTGCTGATTGAGAATTTAGTTGTCAAACTGATACAACTGAGGTGCAATCTTTGTCCAGACAGTGTTAATATGTCAAAATAATATAAATAAAGAAGTAATACTGGCACAAAATGTATTACTTTAATTTTCAGCTTAAGTCATAGACCTTGCAACATAATTTGATTCTTCTCTGCTACATAATTTCAGGGGCCCTGGCTATAATATAATAAACATTTAAAAATATTTCCAGAAATGACAAAAAATAAATAATATAAATGATGCTTTGCTGCTTGCTATGTCAAATAAAGGTCACAAAAACAGACAGCAGAAGAACAGAGTGAGCACATGGTCATTGGTTGCTTTGGTCATCCCCAGTGCTTAATTTGAGCCTGTGGTTGGCGGTGGGGGCCACTGGCACTTATTCTTGGGAAGTGGCAATTATTTTTCTACATCAGACATTTACCAAGAGCAAGAGAGGGTTACGCGCACAAAGAGGAAAGACAGAGCAAGATAAAGACGGACAAAATGACATATAGGAGAAAGGAGGAACCTGCAAGTAAGAGCTGAAGGGGTAGAGAATGGCTGGTAGTGGACTTGGAAATATATACCTTCTATGGGGTTTCACTGATACACCTGGTCCTTTTAAACCAACAAAGAAGAGATTGGCACAGAAGCTGTAATATAAAAACAATGCATTTATTAAACCTCACATGAGAGAGATTGTGTCACACAGTACCCTCAAGTCACTGTAGGAGGCATTCTAAGGAGTACAGAGAACAGGGGCCTTATATACCCACACAGGGGCTCAAAAGAAGGTGGTACGAGTACACATGAGAAGAGTTACACACATAGATGGTCATGCAGAAAATGCACAGTCAACAAGTAGGAGGAGTAATGAGTTACTGACATCAGTTAGAACAGCCTGACCGTTCTCTACTAGGAGCAGGTGCATACTACTAACTAGCCCTTTCTGAGCATGTGCGAAGTTCTAGAAGAGGGAGAAAGCAAATGGCTAGCACATAGCTAACTAAAATGGCTGCCAAGTACAAAATGGCTTTCAGCTCATGCTAACAGATTCCTGGAATCTTTAACAGACTAAAGAGGAATGATGTGGATTCAAGATTACCCAGCATTGGTATTCGGCATGCCGACTTTTAATTGCACTGGCCACGCACTTCTGGGCACTGACACTCTTTCTTTTACGAACCAAGCACTGATCATCCTAACAAATTGTGTTATGCTTTTTTAATCCTTAAGTAGTGAGTCAGCATCTGTTGGCCTGACATCTTCTCTACTCAGGGAACCAAATGTGGCCTGGTGTCCCTAAGATCTAAATGTCACTCTACATGTCCAAAGATCTTTGGAAGTGCAATACACCCGCTAACCCATACACACACCTAACTACAGTGGCCTTCACACATTCAAGGTTAGCTGCGCGGCAGCCAATTCAAACACATCACCTTTCCTACCTAGCAACCAAGACTAAAATCCCTGCTGGATCTCCTCTGCATTAGCAAGCTCATCAGCCTGAGCAGGCCCGGTTCTAGAGGGTGGGCCAGGCTCATGCTTGGGTGGGCCTGGCCCACCCAAACATGAGCTTTGGCCCTAGAAGTGCCGGCACAAAGGCCAGTAGAAAATGGCCACTTTCATTGAAAACGTTTGTTCGAATGTTGTTTTCCTTCCTGTTCTGAGAGTTGAGTGATTGGGCCTGGGCTCTCTCACAAGCACCCCCGATCATGCATCTCCTTTTAGAAAGGTGGGCTGTGTCCCGACCCACTCGTGCAGGTAAAATAGGGACATGGGAAGGGGACAAATCCTTTCTTTGGCACCGGGTAACCTGCTGCGTGGATATTTCCTTTTCTATTCCATGCTGGAGAGAAAAAGTTTGATTATCCTGATTGACCTTTCCTGGCCCCTGCAGCTGCTTATCAGACTGGGGTGTGATGAGGGACCCAGCAGGTAAGAGAATGCGTGGCTTTTTGTTCTTCCTTTTAAAATCAGGGAAGGCCCAGCAAGACACATACTTTGTGTATGCTTCATTTACAATAAAAAATGACCCGATAACTCTGGTGATTTATGATCCTGGTAGAGAGCAATCATTTGTCTGTTGGCAGTTTGGAAATGCAGATAAACTGTATTTTATGTGGGTAACTGCCTTTGTCACAGAGATTCTTGTTTTGCTTGCGGTTGAGAAGTTACAATCCTATCATAGGACAGCGACCTGTGAACTGTCATCAAAGAGCTGCATGCAAACCTGAATGGTATAGTTAGAACATAGCTTTTTATTTTGTGTTGTTATATAGTAGAACTTCCCCAGTCTTTCATTATTCTAATGTTGCTAAAAAGAGTTTGTTTGGGCAGATAAACATTTAGGTGCCGATTCTGATCCGGGTCGGAAAGCATTCCGACCGAGCTGGATCTGGAGTGTTTTCTGACCGAGCCGGAGTCCTGCAGTCCGACCGAGCGAGTACGATGCGGCCGTATGCTGTCAGACTCGGTTCGGTCGGACTCCCATAGAAGTCAATGGGAGCCGGTCGTACGACGCGTACATGGGCTCCCATTGACTGAATGGGTATGTCGCGGGCAAGTACGCCCCCTACAGTGAGTACGCATCGGTGCCATCTGCACCATACATGCCTGTGTTGGAGGGACCCTTGGGTCTCCCCCTGTGTCCGAGTCGTAGGGCTGCGGGTGACAGGGGTCCAAGGCGGACCCCCACAGGCAACCACCCGGACGATTTGTGAGCCGGACATTCCGGCTTGCACAGGCTGTCCGACCTGTGCATCATACTGGCTCGGTCATGAATCGCATCCATTGCACGCCACGGTTAGCTTACGACCGAGACGTAGAGGAGCGGCTCGGAGCGGTTTGGACCCGGAAACGACTCGGTCGGTGAATTTCATGTAGCTCGCATCGTACTTGCTCGCTCGTACAGCTGTACGAGTCGGTCGGAAAACACGCGTACGGCTCGTAGTTTTTCCGGCCGGATCGCGTTCGGTGCCCTTCTGACCCGGATCGGAATCGGCCCCTTAATCAGTAAAGCCAACCCCTAACCACTGGGGTAGGCTTTAAATCCTGCGTTTGCCCTTCTCCAGAACAAACCCTCTTAAAATATACTGCCCACCAGTACGGATGATATGTGATTCCTTCACCTTGTAATCCTCATTGGCTTATGTGACATTCCCTGTAGACTGATTTACATACTTGCATTGTTGATTGTCTCTGTATAATGTGTGCGTGATGTAAAGTACTGTGACACCCTACACTGATATGAGAAGCGCTATCCAACAAATTAAATGCATATGAGAGAGTGGCTATGGAGAGATTAGGGGCGCTGGTGGAGGGTGGTAGTGAGAGTGTCTGAGAAGCAGGTAAATAGGTCAGGGGCTACAGAGAGATGATGGGCGCTGGTGGAGGGTGGAAGTGAGGGAATTCGAGGAGGAGGTCAATGGGGGAGCTACGGAGAGATGAGTGGCGCTGGTGGAGGGAGGCAGTGAGGGAATCCGAGTAGGAGGTCATGAGGGTGAGTCCGAGAAATGTCATTTGCCTGATACTACCACCTCAGATACCTCTTCCCATCAAAGGGACATTACATGGAAAAAAATACTTTTTTGAGAGTGATAACTTTTAGAAAGAGATTTGGAAGAAAAATAATGCGTTTTACTGTGCCCTTGTAAGACAAAGGAGAGATAAAGGAGGGCCCTGAAGCAGGCCTGGCTAGACATAAGTGACAAATAGGGCCCGTAGTGGCCCACCCAAATGCATCCTTGGCCCACCCAAATAAAAATTCCTGGAGCCGGGCCTGAGCCCAGTAAATGCAGGACAGAGCTTCTCCTGCTATGCACCCAGGATCTGGCAGTCCATCCCAGTCCACATCTAACTCTTTTTCTGGAACGAACAGAATGCCTATGACCAGAGCTTTAAGGGAAGCCAACTCTGTCAGCTGACGCCCCCTTCTTCCCAGTTCTACTGTTAGCCTCACTTTCCCACGTCTTATCCTCAACTCACCTCTTATGAACTTGCTGCGTTTGTGCTATACGACTATGCCTTCTCAGATATATCTATAATGTTGCCAGATGTGGCAGCAGCAACAAGTTTGCCACAACACAAACAAACCACGTGTCAGGACCTACAGTGCAACTACACACTTCTGAACAAACGTATAGGTCTGCCTGTTAATCTACGGTGCTACAATTGCTAGAGAGCTACAATAGTAGCCACAATAGTAGTAGTTGTGCACTGTACAAAAGTTATATTACATAACATAAGCTAACATTACGTAACATGCATAGACACTACAGTGGGATAGTAGAAGGCTCTGGTGATTTCTAGCGGCAGCCAACAACTACACATCTATCTAAATGTAATGTTTAATGTCTCTCTTCACAATAACTGCTTCGTGTCAAGGGAGCCTTCCTGGCAACGATCCGCTATCCCATATAACACTGGGAAGGTCAGTGCGTGGGGGAGGGGGAGATGTGCTGACACATGTGTGCAGTATCCAAGTACACTCCCTGCCCAGGAATCTCTGGTAGAGTCCCCTTGCCCTGCACGAGCTCGGGCCGTACGCAGTCAGTGTCCATGGACAGGCAGGCCCCGCCTGCCAGCGCAGCACGCGCCCACTCAGCAGCGCCCCGGGAGATTTAGGCAGGGAATGGACCAATGGTTCCGGGAATGACTGACTGTATGCCAGTAAAGCTGCGTGCGGTTTAAGAATGTTCCTCTTACTCCCTCAAATCAGTGCCAGCGAAATCTCGGGGGCCGGTAAAGGGCAGAGTGACTCCTATTAAAAGGAAATAAGAAATGTTTTTTTTTTTTTTTTTTACTGTTGCCACAATTCATTATCCCTGTAAACCTCGAACGACTAATGAGAAGCATGTGAGCGCGAGCTTGTGATCTCGCCTTTGCCCAAAACAGAAATCTTTTTATCCTTTTCCAAGAACTTGGGCCGACTAAGTGGGCAGCAACTCCTGTTGGCAAAGTCCCTGACCCCTCTCTTCCATCATGCGTGGTAGTTTGAGTTTCTGTTTGAAGTCTGTGTAGGTTTAGTCCATAGCAGCGCCACTCACTCAGAGACTCTTTTAATATGGCCTTCTGAAACCGGTTTTGAGATGCTTGTGTTCTGGCTCAGAGAGGACGTAGCTAGCAGTTCCGCCAGGACTGTTTCTACTGGAGCAGGACTTTGGACTTAGTCTAATTTGCATATGGTTCTGTCTGTCCGGAGATGGCATGGTGAGCAACAACACAATGGACTGGGAAGTGGCCCTGAGTAGTTACCAGTGGCTGTGACTAATTCAAGCATTCCACCCATCACTTTTTTTTCATTTTTTAGATTCACAAGGGGACCATTCTCACAAAGAGAGAAGTTATGGTTACAAGTTTTTTTTAACACATTCTCTGACGTAAGACCTAATTTGGCGCTACAAATGGGACCACCTAATTCTCTGCAAACAAAAACCCACCGACCTTAGCCAATAAAGAGCATGGCCAACTCACAGAGAACACGACCAGAACACAATACCCACAGTACACCATGCCATGTGAAATCAGACTTCGTCTGCCCTGGTAACCCCAAACCAATTGGCAAGTTATGAGACGGCCAAAGCGATATAAGCCAAGAAATGGCACAGGACCTGATTTACAGTTTGGCGGATGAGTAACTCCGTTATAAAAATGACATATATTCCATCTGCCATATTACAAGAGTATTATATACTGATGCACTTGTACTAAGGCAGACAGGCAGTGTTGTGACAATGTAGAATATGGCTGTCTGATTATCTAGTGCTTAATACCAGTATTTAACGCATTCATAAGTGCTCGCAATTGCAGAAGATATGCAGACTTGGGAATAATAGCATGAATTAGTTTGCCCAGGAGCACACCATGTAGTTAAATGAGTAAGCTAGGATTGGAACCCACGTCTCATATATCCACACTCTCACCCACTGGACCAAATCTGCTCCTCCTAAAAATGTATCCCCTAAAATGTGTATGCCATAGGACATAGGTTAAACGTAGTTGTGTACGTTTCGTTTCCAGTGGGTAAAACATTTGTTTTACTCCATGGAGTCACTTAGACATCTTTACCTCACTATGCCCTTGGGTTTTAGTTTGTAGAACTGGCATTTCTTATCTTGTCACATTATAGCTCTTGGGTATATCAGCCAGCATTTAAAGACGATGCAAAACTCCGGCGTATTTAATTGGAAATGCTCCATGCAACATACTCTTCGAAAGCACTAAGCCAACTACTTAAAAGTTGACATGCAACTTAACCAGAAGAACAGTTTTTTAACAATAATTATTAATTGAGTTTTACATCAACAGAACAGTATGCATGGCAATAGCAACACTTACATTATTGTGAGGGAAGTATGCCCATTGTATTCCAAGCAGCAATTGCAACAACAGAAAGCAGAGGAATCCTGCCACCGAAATTGAGTGTCAAACTTGACTCAAACAAAATCCAGAAGAGAGCTGGACTTAAGTGCAAAGCACGGGGAAAGGAATACAATAAAAGAAACCGTTCAAACCCTTGTTGGGCCTCATGTAGTGTAGGGGAAGCGACGTTGTTGCAAATACAGTGATGGGGGCTTCTATGAGGTCTTCCATGCTTCAAGCTCAGCCAGCAGGCAGAAGAGAGTTGTATGGAGCTATGTCCACAATGTGGAACTAGAAGGAGTTCTGTGAATATGCTGCACAGAGGATCAATCAGCTGTGGACTTAGCAGAACGGATAGGGTGTGTTCAGCACCAGGCCATGATGCAACATGGCTCATGTGAAATAGGGTAAATGCAGTGGGTCAACACAAAAGTGTATACTACAGAGGTTGCTTTGAGGGTGTTTAAATGACTTTAAAAGAAAGCAGACATTCTGGATAGCACACAAAAATCTAGCACGTGTTTAATGCAAAAATAGTCACCAAGCATTCGAAAATAAGCATGGCAAATAGCTAATCAATGGACCAGAGCTTCGTCTCGGATGACTGGGAGCATGTGATGCCAAAATCCAAACATTTTGGTGCTACAGTTATAGATTTTTTTCCACAATGCAAGTGAATGGAAGTGGGAACGCCTGATTAACAGAAACCTACAGACAGGCACAAATGAGCAGATGCCAGACTCTTCTCATGGGAAGAAGGCAAGAAGCCAGGAAGAGCTAAGTCTATTACTTTCTGAAATCCTCACTTCAGTGCTCCAGCTTCATAATGAGGCTATGCTTACTAGAAGGGCTTAGCTAAAACATGCAGTGTAAAAGACAGGATAACAGAAGGGCAACTTGTTGAAAATGTGTGTAAGTGTGCAATAATGCAAAAGCCTTTAGTGGGTACAAAAATAAATTTGCAATTGAATAATAAAATGCATCAGCACACGTTAGGGCACACTCATGGATTTGTATTGTCATAGGATAAAAGTAATCATTAAGGTGTATATGCAAATGTATCCCTGTCCTAAGCACCCCTTTTTCACTAGCAGGTTAAATCCCTACAACAAATTAATATGATACAGTTTATTCAGAACATATAGTGTTCTATGAAAAGAAACACTGCAATCGCAATTTAAAAAATCTTCTTCTTCAAAATCATAAATATCCTGGACAATCAAGACCAGATGCCACCCAGGTTAAATTCAGAGGCAATTTGATTCAACCCAGATCTGTGACAGGGGGTAAGTGTTTGAACAGTTTCAGCAGTCCGTCCGTCATCTCCTTGTGTTTGCTTTGTTCGCCTTAAGTTGGCAGGGTATGCCCAGACGTGGGTCCCTTGCTCACTTTGCCACTGGATTCAAGCAAGCCTGGCTGAAGAGGGCTGTTAGCCCAAAACCGGTCCCAGGATGCTTGTTTCCGGTCCAGGGAAGACATGGCTTGGCAGTTCGGGCTGGACTGTTCCCATGAGGCACAGGGTCAAGACTGATTTGCATATAGCTGTGTCTGAACTGGGGTGTCAAAGTGAGCTAAAGAATGATGATGGATTCAACCCAGATCTGTGACTGGGGTTAGTGTTTGAAAAGTTTCAGCAGTCCGTCCGTCATCTCCTTGTGTTTGCTTTGTTCGCCTTAAGTTGGCAGGGTATGCCCAGACGTGGGTCCCTTGCTCACTTTGCCACTGGATTCTAGCTAGCCTGGCTGAAGAGGGCTGTTAGCCCAAAACCGGTCCCAGGATGCTTTTTCCGGTCCAGGGAAGACATGGCTTGGCAGTTCGGGCTGGACTGTTCCCATGAGGCAAAGGGTCAAGACTGATTTGCATATAACTGTGTCTGAACTGGGGTGGCAAAGTGAGCTAAAGATTGATGATGGATTCAACCCAGATCTGTGACTGGGGGTGAGTGTTTAAAAAGTTTCAGCACTCCGTCCGTCATCTCCTTGTGTTTGCTTAACTTTAATCTTATGTAATTTCTTCAAACAATACTTAATTTTATTTATGCCCTCGTACATCGTAAGGGAAGTGTTCGAGAGATGAGCACCACACTCAAAACCTACTATGGCAAAGACCCCGCCTTTTGCTATGAGGATATAAGCTAGGCCCATTCCAGTCTGCCAGAGCACGCTCTACAAGCATCTAATCGATCTATTATCAAACTTAGGGAAATGGCAGTGGTATCTGAGCTAAGCAGATACTCTTTCAGAATCTGAGCATTGTGTCTAGTCTCTTGGATGGCGTGTCCTATGCCGTAGTTAGAGAATAGAATGGAGAAATATCGGTTTGTTTCGGAGACCTCATGGTGCCCCGCTGCTATTGGAGAGGGTGAATGATAGTTACTGATAGCGGGACAATGTAGCCAGTGTAACAGACCCCAGCCCATTCTCCAGGAAGTCAGTGATAGGCATTCTTGACAATAAATAGGGATTGGAGGTGTGGAGGAGGAAGTGGGGGGGGGGATTAGGAGGCTCGTGGAAATGGGAGTCAAATCAACTGTGATCTGCAGAATGTCTCTCCACTCCTCAGGTAAAGTGTATCTGAGCTTGTAAGGATAGTGTACATCTGTCAAGGGTCCAAGGGTCAGAGCATGTCTTGGGGGTCTTTATGGGCAATACACAGGTCCAGGAAATTAGTCTGAGTGGGTGTTAAGTGATAAGCACAAAAGAAGGTATGCCAAGGAAGTGTTGGGATCAAGGGATGCTCAATTGCGATGGACAAAGAGGAGACACCTTCCTAGCTCGCCCAGCTATTTGAGACACCCTGGGCCCCACCTAACCTCCAGCAGGAGGAAAGAGCCATCAGGGTGGCTCTGGAGGCAGCAATCAAGTTAATAGCAAGGAGACTAACTCTGGAAAACAGCAAACTTCAGAGACTCATCCCTGAAATCCATAAATTGGGAGTAGAATTCACAGTACATGTACATGCCTAAGGCCAAGCAGCATACATGCTCACATACAGGATGTATATCAAAGTCAAAGTCAAAAAAGCTTTATTTCGATAAAAGAATTATCATAAAAGCATGTACATACAAACATATAAAAACAAGCAGACAATTCATCAAGGGAGCAATATTTACAAGAAATCACAATATTTACGAGAATACTCTCCACCTTGGTAGCTTAATGACTAGTTGTATAAATTCATAAAAAAGTGTTAAAATCGATTAAAAAGGTTAAAAAAGGGGATAAAAGTGCTATAAACAGAAATCATCTACTAGGGCTAGTGAATTTACTTCTGATGATCCACGACCAGCCCAGAAATTTGGCCACTGCACAAACTAGCATCAATCTTGTATCAGATTGTAGAATGCGCAAAGCAACACGGTAGTTTGTAGTGCCCAGGAGGCGACAGGCAGGGCCTAGCCATTTCCTTCTTGGATTACTGTACGCTGGGCATTCAAACATAATGTGGGCAATGCTTTCGACCTTCTCCACACAAATCAGACAGGTATCGGGTGTCTGGTGGGGAGGCTTCCATTTGCTAGTGAACTCTCGTGTTGGAAGAATCTCTAGTCTGAACTGGAGATACAAAGATCTATCCCTTGGTTTTTGTACAAACTCGAGATAAGGCTCAAAGCAGATGGACTGCTTGTGGATGTAAAAAGCTTCAGTCAGCCTGCCAACATCAGGGTTGCTAAGGTCCTCATTATCAATCCTGGCCCAATATGCTCTTTTAAGGTCCACCTTACTCACGGGGACACCATGTTCCCAGGCATCATTTAGATCTAGTTGCTTTAAGGATTTTTTGATGTTGCGAAGCCAGCTTATTTTCTGGGAGCCTGGAGTGTTCATAATTTCTCTCAGGCCCTCAGAATATTTTTCTAGCTCCGGAGTGCGCCAAAGACGAGCCCAGAATAACAAAGGACGCAACCTAGCAATATCTTTGATGGAACGCCTACCCAGATCACTGAAGAGCGGTTTCAGAGGGGTTCCCCTAGGCATTGAGAGTAGATCTCTCATAAATTTGTTCTCGGACAAGGTGATGTCGTCAAGGTTGTCAAAACCCCAAAGTTCGGCACCGTATAGGGCTGTACCAACTGCTTTGGCCTGATAGATCTCTAATGCGGGTGCGATTGGCTTGCTCCTAGAGGATCGATGTTCTTTGGCAATCACTCCCGTGGCTCGTTTAAAATTTAATAGCATCTTGGTAATATGGGGTCTCCAGCTCAAGGTGTCGGAAACTCTAATTCCTAGATAGTCAAATAATTTGACATATTCTAGGGGCGTTCCGTCAGACATAATAGATACGCTGGGTGATTTATGTGTTTTGAAGGAGAGGAGCTTGGTTTTTGATGTGTTAATAGCTAAACCTCTCAATGAACAGAACAAATGAAACCTATCTAAGAGCTTCTGTAGGCCCTTTGGTGTCTTCGAAATCAAGAGGGTGCCGTCCGCAAAAAGAAGGGTGGGATCTTTTTCACCCGCCAGGGCGGGGGCGTCAGCTGGGATATCTTGTAAGAATTTCACCACTCCATTCACAAACAGGGAGAAGAGGGTGGGCGCCAATACACAGCCCTGGCGGAAGCCTCTTTTAACTGGGATCTTATCAGTTTTCTGTGCCTGAGTTCCCCACCGGACCCTTGCAAAGTTACCCTCGTGTAGACGGACCAAAAGGTCGAGAAGAGGGGACGGCAAACCCATTTCCTGGAGGACAGACCAAAGACGGGCACGGGGGACCAGGTCAAAAGCAGATCTCAGATCTATGAAGGCCAAATGGAGGCTGCCCCTACCAATCGAAACAACCTTCCAGTGTAGCAGGAGCAGCCTAAAGACCTGGTCGATCGTGCTCGTCCTTGGTCTGAACCCAGCCTGAAAGTGTGAGAGAACACTATGCTCGGTAGCCCATGATAATATACGTTCCAGCAGAACCCTGCCAACGACTTTCTGACCAACGTCAATAAGACTTATTGGTCGGTAGTTGGCAGGATCCTCCCTGGAGCCCTTCTTATATATTGGTACTACTTCCGCTCCTTTCCATGATTCAGGGATGGGTGACCCCCTAAGGATGGCATTAAGTAAGATGGTAAAATAAACAGCCCACGATTTAGGATCGGAGCGGAACAAATCACCAGGCAGGCCGTCAGGACCTGGAGCTTTAGCTGGAACTAATCTATTGATGGCAGTCACAACTTCTACCTCTGTGAACAGGTCATAGTTGGTCAGGATGGGATCTGTTGGAGCAATTTGAGAAAATGTACTCAAGGTTTCATTATCTGTGCCCGAGTAGAGGCTCGAAAAGTGAGCAAACCATTCATGGTTTGTGATGTGGTTAGAAATTACATCAGGGTCAGAGCCTATTGAGTGTCTGCACAGGTTCCAAAAAGTGACTCCATCCCTGGCTAAGCTAGCAGTTTTTAAAGCCTGCCAGTGAGATTCCTCCCAAGCAGACTTTGCTTTAATGACAGCCTTCCTATAGGCAGACCTGGCATATTTAATAAGGGAACAATCCTTAATTTTAATAGCAGATATAAGCTCCTTCTTACTTGACCTGCACTCAGAGTTAAACCAAGAGCCAGGTGACTTATATTTATTGGTTTTAATTGTAGAAGAGGATATAAAAAGTGCTCCAATCAGCTCGGTGGTGGCAACATGAATGGATGTGGCCCTTGAACACTGGTCAGATTCCTCATAAGCTTCCCTAAGTTCAGCGGTTTTAGATAACAATATGTCTTTTATAGAATGAATTTTTTGTTCATCTAAGGCGATTTTGGGCCATTTCAGGTACCTTTTGCAATTTGATGGAATAATATCTTTGGTGGACGATAGGGGACAAGGATCGGAAATTGCTTGGTCTGGTGGCCACAGATTCTTTAGCGTTAGGCAAAGTGGGTTGTGATCGCTGTCAATGGTTGAAGCTATGACCAAGTCCACCGCATGGCGCCACAGTCTACGATCGATTAGAATATAATCGATTCGGGATGGACTAGAGACTCTATTAAAAGTGTAGGCTGCGTGGAGGTCAGAGGGAAGTCGACCATTGGCAGCTCTCAGGCCAAATTCCAAAGCCAGAGCATTTAGCTGGATTATCACCGGTGTCCATCTCTTCACTGGGGGAATAGATAAAGAGGGTATCCCCCATCTGGCGTCTTCCTCATCAACCTCTAAGATGTCTTCAGAGGCAAGGGGCTCGTAGGTACAATTCAAGTCCCCTGCAACCAGAATGAGTGAGCTAGATGGACAAGAGGAAAGCTGTTCTTCCAGTGTAGTGACAATTGGTGATTTAGATCTTCCTTGGGTGCCTCTAACATATATGTTGAAAAGCTCAATGCAGAGCCCCCCTTTCAGACCATTCAAGGTTATATGCATCATGTCCGGTGATGAGCTTTGTACTTCACGGACACTACAGGGAAGAGCGATATTTATCCATATAATGAGGCCTCCAGAGGGGCGGCCACGGCCGATGGATCGGGCAGGAACACAATAACAGGTATAGCCATATAGTGGAAATAAAAGTGTTCCAATCCGGCAAAGTGAGTTTAGCTTTCAGGCCGGCAATATTCCATGAGATGATTTTATAATTCAATGGTGGAGCTAAGGGTGGAGAAAAGTCAGGATCCAGAGTGGATGAAGTTGGAGTTAAGAATTGTGTCCCACCTTCCCCCTGAGCCCCACTAAGAATAGGAGGAAGTCCTATTTGGGTAGACATCCTGCAATTGGCAGCCAAGATTACTTGAGGTACTCCACCAAAAGTTGATAGAGTATTTATTGCCGGGGTAAGTCAATCGTTTAATTCCAAATTAGATACACCCTCAGAGCCATGATTTGACAATCCACCCCACCTCCTCGTGTGGTCTTGGCTTGCTGTGAGGAAGCGTCTAAACTGAATAGCAGACGAATCAGGGGAGGAAGATCTGTATTCTAGTGCTATGAGGCCTTCAGCTAGGTGATGATTAGCTAGGGTCAACTCTATTGCATCCGTGTAATTGTTGTCAAGTCTGAGTCTGCGGACCCCCAACAGATCATCTCTTATGAGGGATCGGCAGCCTCTGACATGGCGAATCCAGTGTATGATCTTATTTTTCAAGGATTCTTCGTTCTCATGACCAACAGTCATGGGAACACCCACCATATAGACAGTAGGTTGTGAGCTGGCTCTCGGCCTTTGCACTGCAGGGGGTGGAAAAGACGGGGCGTAAGCTGGTTGTCTTTGGGCAGAAAAAGACTGGCTAGTGGCAACATAGGAATTTGCAATTAACTGAGATTTCGTGTTAGTATTAGAGTGGTTGGGCCGAGCTCTGTTGGGTGGTGGATGGTTTGATCTATCCTGTGTCAATAAAGATGTCGTCTGGGGCAATGTAGATAGACTGGGGTCAGGTGTTTGGAGAGAAAATGTTGTTGTCTTTAAGTTGTGCGCAATAGTAGATAAAGTCGGTGGTGGTTGTGATAATGGGCTAGGGAATTTTTTAACTATAAGCAATAATTCCGCGACTAGTGCTTTTAAATCGCTGATCTCAAGCTTCAGAGACATAATGGTTTCTGAAATTGAACCTGTAGCTGTTGTAGTACCTCCTAGTGGTTCTTGGCGCAGCTTATCCCCTTCTATCTGTAACCCAGATTCGGAACCCCGAGCTGAACACGAGTTAGATATTGCAGGTACATCAGAGCTAGCAGTACTGGTAATAGGCTCAACGTAATCATTATCAATATCGGCTAGAGGCTCAAAGCGATTTGAGCAAACAATGACAATAGGATCAAGGGGTACTGAATTAAGAAATGGGACGCAGGAGCTTGCATCTTCAGTGGTTTGTTCGGAATTGTCACTGTCACTCTGCGAAATGTCCCGTGTTGGAAGTTTTTTGCTAAACATTTGCGGGATGATGACAGGGCTTGGGCGGTGATTAGATGAAAGCAGCGACGGTGGAATAGTAAGAGGAATGTCAGAATCTAGGATGGTAGTGCAATCATCTACTAGCGAGTCAATTCGATCTAGTGTAGTAGCAGGCGTAGATTTTTTATTAAGCTTTCTGGCCTTATTCCTTTTGGTCACATTGCCAGATGAGCTGGCCGCTCCCCCATTCACATCAGATATTTTCCTTTTGCCCATTGTAGCCCTCGCCTGAACACTCACCCAAGAACACTATAATACGCAGGTTATACAATGTCCCCTGCTTAGCACCAAAGCAAGGACCCCTCAATGACAGCACAGTACCTTGTAGTAGAATGGGCAGGACGCTAGTCAATAACACACTCGACACGGGACCTTTGACGTTAGGGAGGGGGCCCAGCCCAGCCTCCTCCGGCCCCGGACGGCCACAGACGTTCCCGCCCTTGTCCCGGGCTTCTCCCGGCGCCGACCCACGCGCGATCCCGCGACGCGGAGGGAGCCTCTGAACAAGTAGCGCCTCCGGGCGCGTAGTCCTGCGTGAGTGGGCGGGGCAAAGGGGAATGCTGGGGCTTGTCGTTCAACCCTGCGGCAGCCTCAGGTGGTGCGAGGCGGCAGCGGCAGGGGAACCGGGCGTCCACACGATGCTGGAGATGGTAATGGATGCCCCAAGAGCCAGGTAGGTGCTGCGCTGGAACCACGCTTGCCTGCCTGAGCGTTATCCCCCAGGATGTATATTATCTTGGTAGAGCCTGCTTGAGTTTCAGGGATAGATCAATGGACCCTTTGAATTTCCAGGGACTTTGGAAATGTGATGCTAAAGAGTAGCAATATGAAGTTCACCATAAAGCCAGCATATCATCTTGTTCTGTCTTTTCAGGAATGCCTTGGAAACTAAAATTGCTGTTTTAAGAATGATCTTCCATGTCTGTTAGTTTGCACTTCAAGTGCCATATTTCGTCTCCCCAATCCAGCTATTCACTTCTTTCAGTCATTATTCTGATGTGTCTAACTGTATGAATGTACTTGCCCTCTTCAGACATTTCTGTGACTTTTGGTTCCCTTTTTTCCTATGGCCTCCGTACTACACGGAAACACTTTCATCCACATTTTGAGTGAAATGTCAGGAACCATGGCCATGGCAAGGGATGTGGGTGTTTCTGAGCTGCTATCACCTCTGAACAAGCATTAACAATGCAACGGTCTCGGCATTGTTAAAGTTAGAGCTATTGGCATTGCTCATGACAATGCCGTTTCTTTAAATGTTTTAAAAACAAAAACATAAATAAAAATAATGTCATGAGCAATGCCAATAGCTCTAACTTTACCAATGCCGAGACCATTGCATTGTAAATGCTTGTTCTTCTAGTGTAGGTGACTTCACGTGTTTGGATCCAGATAAATAGAGAGATCTTATTTGTAGAATTGTATGAATTAATTACTATCCTAAAGATTCCTCAAAGAATATTTAGACTACTTTAAATTATACTTCAGTGAAATATCACATTTCCTCTGGTTTTATTTAATTTTTGTTAAGGTTTGTTTACGGCAGCCAAGATAGAAGCGAACAAAACCACTGCGCACGCTCTAGTATGAATTCGGGTCTAAATTAATACGTTATTTATGTTTTTTAAGTATGTTACCTTTTGTACTCATATATATATTTTAATAAACGTGATAATGTTGCGTCCGTGCTTACTGCACCCTTTGCAAATAATACTGTAAATCTCAATGAGAAAAAAAACATTCAACCGATTCCCAAAAATTCCAGCCACCATCCAATCTTCCCGTCTTTCAAAAACAAATAAGACGAATCGTCAATGGCCATCGAATTGCCCCTTAACAGTGACATCAAAGACTCGGGTAATCTAACAATTCTATTTTGGGGAGAAAAACTGCCATCCAGAAACTAACCAGCGTCCGCCCTTTGTAGATAAATGTTCTGAGGATACACTTGCTGAGCATTTTTTTTTATTTTGCGTATAACAATACAATGATTATTTTTGACAAATTATAATGCGAATTGTTATTGATTCTAATGATGATAATAATGCAGGTATTACAAATATTCACCATTTATGTTGTGGTGTATGACGTACTGAACAAAAGTTATCTCATTTGCTCGTAAAGAGTAGTAAAGCATGTCTTTGTGCACGTGAAACAACATTAAACACGGGGGGTGGGGGCTAATTCCACAGAAAGTATTGCATTCCAGAGTCAGGTGTGAAATCTCTAGCGCCATGAGACCCTCACGGGTGATTTGCCGCGCTTTATAAATCCTTGATTGAATAATAAACTGTACAGAGTCGGAATTAGCGACTCTAATTCATGTGCATCGTATAGGTGGAATATACGAAATAACCAGTACTACGTCATAATTGCACGAAACCCTAAGAGAACTTTTTGCAAACGTCACTAGAACCGCGAGATGTAGTATGTATGAGCAGCAGGTTTCCCGAGCCATGAATGCCGTCGCACGTGTAAAATATAACACACGTATGGACATATAAGAAACAATGCAGTAACCGATGCATGTCTCTGGAGAGCTCAGTAGGTTGAGTGCCTGCTAGCACTGGTGGTCGGGCACGTGGGTGGGTAGATACATGCTCATGCTCAGTAGAGTGAGAGTCCTGAACAGAAGCAGCTCTGGCAGAGGCTTGTGGTCCCCACGAGTGGCAGTCTCCCTCGAGTCCCGCCCTAGCTCCTCGTTGTGACTGTCAGCATCGCTCCCTCCCGGGTTTCCGAATCTGACGCTTCCCTCCGGGAGGAGGGCCCGGGTTACGTCATGTGACTCTGCCTGCACCTCATGAAATGGGAAAGCAAAACATGCGAGCACCTCCGGCAGGGGGGAGCCGTACAATAGGATGTGGGAGACCTTTTTGAAGATTGGTAAGTGATTCAGTTCATGAATATACGAAAGAAATGCCAAGTTTTTGCCCCCCTGCAATATGGGAAGGGTAAGTAAGCCGTTCTCTGAAATCGTGATGCAAATGAGTACAGTAGCTAGCCCCTCAACATAACTAGGGTCCGCCCCCTCCGCCTTTCTACGAGTCAATCTATCTGCACACACCTAACTGCACCAACACGCCCACCAATAAGACACCAGCTCTGTGGACGTCAGACGATTGGTCGTTCTCAAAGCAGGCTGGAGATGCAGCTATACCCTGCTGAGTCTGGCCGCACGAACCCTGGCATCCGGGGGCGGGGGTACATACAGTGCTTGCCTTCTATGGGGAAATCTCACGTGACCCTTAAGTGCTTTCACCCATACCTATTCCTGGGGACTCTCATCTGGGATGACGGCAATGAGAAAACAAGCCGAGGGCACCGGAAGACACCACCGCCTTTCTCCGAGGCAAAATGCCTCGGAGAAAGGCAGCGTCCTTTTCAGATTCGGGGGCGTGTTTTGCTGTTGTCTCCTCTCTGAGACTTTTCGCAAAAAACACGCCCCCCGATTCGAAAAAGACGGGGCTTCAACGGAGTGACTGACCTGTTCTCCAGTGGCTGGCCAGCATTCAAGAGGCCAGCCAATGGAGAACAGGGCAGAAGAGGGGCGGGTTCAAGCCCCTCTTCTCCCAAGTCATTAAATCTCCGGACTTCCGGTCTGCCGACCGGATGGTCCCGAGACCTAAAAAAGCAGTTATCTTGCTGGCTTTATGGCAAACCTATCTATCATAGGAAAAGTGCAGTGGTGCAGTAGTAAGGTTTCATTATCTGCCCCATGAGCACGTGAAGGGCACTGTTGTTGTATATCACCCAGTGTCTACAGCTCCGGATGCCAGTCTCACTGGCTTAACCAGGCAATAAATGCCCCAAGGCAAGAGCACCTACTTGTGGCTCAGGTTATCAGCACAATGAAAGTGCCTAGTGGCGGTGAGTCAGGGTAAACACTCTAGGATGCAATACGGATTCCGGTTACACCTGCATCCTAATGTCGGGCAGGAGTGGGTCAGCAAAGGGTCATAGTAGGTCAGATCTTCCCCATCTTTACCTCTTGATGTGAATAACCATTCAACATGCTTCACAGCAGCTGAGATTGGACTGTGGGTGCCTGGTCCGCAAACTAAAAACAAAACCTACTCCATCTTGTTGGAGTCACGTAAACGCATTGCTATTACACTAATAGATGCACGAGCTTCAGCGACTAACAATGAAGGTTATTTTGCAGAGCTCTGCTCCAGATAGCATGGGATGGCAAGAGAGTAAGATATGATGTTCTAATTTTGGCATTTACAAGTAACCCTCAAGGTTGCAGCTGCAGTGGAAGGAGTGCACTGTTTATCACAATGTTATCAATATACCAGGAGGAAGATGTTACCGAATAATGAATGCCCATCTGTTTGCCCTGCTTGAGAACTGAACTGTTGAGTAAATTTCCACTGCTGGGCAAGGGCATAACTACTCATGATTAGAGTTTTTGGGCACTCATCGTGTTGGATGTCCAGGAGCTCTCATGTCAGTCAGCTGAATAAACCTCACTCTCACAGGAAAAATCCGTCTTATGAATTTTATTTAAGGTTCAGGCTTTGACAAGACTGTTTGAAGGTGGGGTTCCACACTCCAGTACAGTAATGCAGTGCAATACTTCCAAGTAAACTGCACTTCTCCCCACTGTGTATCAACAGACTATCCATGTGAACTGTTCTATTGTCTACCTATGGGTCCTTCTGCATGAAGCGGGTAGTGGTTTGATGTCAGCCCCAGGACTGATGAGTCTATAGAGTAGGGGATGGAATGCTGCAGTCTGGTACACCTAGTGCCCCTTATGGGGCGGATGTAACGTCCTGTGGTTACAAGGTCCTGTCTCCGCTGAGCATGGAATCCCAATGGTCCAAGTGGTCCTTGTTGGAATAAAGTGTGGTGCGACTCATACTCCCTTAACAGCAAGAATGCTTGCAGGTCTGAGGCATCTGCCTGTGGCGGAACTATTGATGGCTATCAGGGGGCCACTGCCTTATCAGCTTAAGGCCATCACCACTCACATTGCCAGTCTCCTTTGACTCTCTCCCCAAGGGGGTTCCTCTCTGTATGGGTTGTGTGCTGAGGTCCTAGAGCCAGTGGGGCATATTAGCAAGAACTTGCAGCTAAAACAGCGATAATGGGCTTGCTAATATGCGTTATAGAATTCCAATAGAATTCCAATAGAAGCCCAGGTTAGATGTCCTGCACATCTAACCTGAGCTTCTATTAGAATTCTATAACGCATATTAGCAAGCCCATTATCGCCGTTTTAGCGGCAGGAAACTGCCGCTAAAACGGCTATATTTTAACGAGGTTCTTGCTAATTTGCCCCAGTGTTGTGCATTTCGGAAGCATGGGTGTTGCTGGATCAGCTCACCTCACATGTCTGCTTGAGCAGGATGGGTGTAACCTCCTACTGCTCCGAGATCCACATCCTTCTTTATGGGAGCACTCCCTGGCCAGGTGCATTGGTATCAGGAATGCTGTGGTGTGATCCCAACTCTGGTCACAAGCCAGCTACAGGTGGGGTCACCACCTCTGGAGTCATAGGGGGGCACTGGCAGGTTGCAGCATGGTTTGTCTAAAATCTAGTCATTTAGGGGCATATTATCAAGGACGGTGTTAAAAATTATCGCCGGTTTAGCGGCAGAAAACTGCCACTAAAGCGGCGATAATGGGCTTGATAATATGCCCTGGCGAATTCCAATAGAAGTCCATGTTCACACCAGAACATAGACTTCTAATGGAATTCTCTAGGGCATATTATCAAGCCCATTATCGCCGCTTTAGCGTCAGTTTTCTGCCGCTAAACCGGCGATAATTTTTAACGCCGTCCTTGATAATATGCCCCAAAGAGAGCCGGTTTGAAACAGGGGTCTTGGGTGCAGAAAAGATAGGACAACCACTTAAGCCCTGCTTCCACAAAGAACATACTTGCCGGTGCTCTGTCCTCTGCTGCAACCATCACACTCTTTCGTATCTGCTAAGGGCCCGTGATGGTTGCGCGGTCACCCAGACTTCATCAGTGCCGCAGGAGCTTGAGTAGAGAGTGGCCATTTTTCACGTGGTCTAGCCTAGCCTCCTGGCAATCAAATTGAAATACACGTGGCAGATTTAACAACACTTTGGGCCACTGTAAAGTGACACAAAGTGTTGAGAAACTATTTACTTTCCAGTGTAAAACTTTTTTTGCACTCGTAAGTAGCCCTTAAAGTAATGCAAACAACACTGCCTTATGCTACTTTATGTAAAGGGGGCTTCCCAAGGATGGTACTTGGGCATTTTGATGTGAATCTCTGTTTACTAAAATTAGTTGACAGGGCTTTGTCGCAAAAATAACGACTCCTTAGTGCAGGTGCTAACAAGGAGAAATGCTTTTTATTTCTCCTAACGTTTCTCACAGTGCATGTGTGCTGCACAATTGTGTGAAAAGATGAGTGGAAAGTTTTAAAGTTAGTCTGAGCATAGAATTTTGTAAAGGAAGGGTATCTTTTCAGTAGAAAACTATACATCAAGTAAACATCTTTGCCCTACAGTGCAAAGATGTGTGCATGGTGCTAGGCAGCCTGTTTGTGCTCTAGTGCTTGGGAAGAGAGCAACAATGCCATATCATAGTAGGTATGACAGTGCGATGCTCTCTCTTCCAATGCATTTCAGTGCAGCAACTTTAGTTACAGCTCTGTGTTGCACTATTTTTTAGCGCACATGCTGTCCTATATTTTTACGTTATTTGTTGTGCTCCAACCTCAAATGATCAAACCAGCATGCCTGTAGTCAGGTAAATTGCTTTATTCATGACAGGAGTGAAGTTGCGTCTTCACTGGAGAAAATCCAAGGCCATCTGTCCCCAATGGAATCTCAGGATGAGATTTAGCAAGGTTTTGCGTCACCCTTGCACTCTGCAAGGAGGCGCAAAGGCGATCCAAAATCTAAGTGAAATTTCTCAAGCCATGCAAGGCCACCTCACGTGGTCCTGCATGACTTGATAAATCTAGAGTAACCTAAGGCAGCGCAAATCACTGCCTTGCGTCACTCTACGGTAGGGAGGCCTTCCATGGGTGGAGCATGGGTGTCCCAACCCATCCATCCATGCATTTTGGCGCATTCCCATATTTACCATTAGTGGTAGACCAGGGAATATATATATACACACATACATAAAACAGACAGGTGTTTTTAACCTGCTACAATTACTTGTACATATGGTCATCTTTACTCCATATACATAAAGCTAGCAGATGTTTGCAACCTGCAGAGATTACTTGTGCATATGGTAATATTTACTCCATTTAGGTGAATGCTTACAACGTTAAGATATAGAAACTTTACCTTGTGTATCATTCTTTGAGGATAGTGAAACATCTGACGAATCTTTGGACCACACACACCTTACTCATACTCCATACATTACCATCTGATAGTTCAACCAGTTGTTTACTGACTCTTACTATCTTCATGGGCCAAGAAAACTTTGACTAATCAGCTCTGACACAACCTTCCTTTCTTCCCCGGCACCCATTCTTCCACCTGTAAATCAATTGATTTGTTACAGGATATATCTCTGAACTTTTCCAATTTTAGCTTCTTAGAGAATCTCCCATCCAAACCACTCTCATCCTCTTTACATCCAGGATTATTTTTTAAATCCAACATCCACATTTGTTTGAAATGACTCACCGGTGCCCTACCACTCATGTTTCTAAAAGGAGACATTTCTCCAACTAATCTAGGTGTGGTACGATAACTTCAACGCATTTTTTTGGTAGTTGTCCTACAGTCCTCGCTATTTATGATAGCAACTGTACACCTTCCTTCAAGACCCTATTCCATCTCTCCACAATCCCATTGCTTTGTGGATAATGCACCGAAGTTCGAATGGTTTGACAAAAATGATTTCATCTCCCTCGATGTCTAGTGAACGCCATTGTCAGTAACTACACTTTCTAGAAATCCCTCTCTTTCAAAAGCTTCTTTCGTAAATCCAAAACATTCTTAAAATAAATTTGATCCACAATTTTCACTTCAGGCCAGTGCAACATTTAGTCAATAAATACTATGCGATACACTTGGCATTTTGATAAACACATGGGATCCACAATATCAAGAGATATACTCTCCCACACCCTATTCAGTCTAGACAAAGGACATTTTTCACATGTAACATATTTCTGCAATTTGTCACAGGCTGCACACTCCAAGAGAACAGCATACCCTTTCTTCCACACAGCTATCAATACTAGGCCACCAAAGTTCACTTTTAATCCAACTTTTCATTCTACCTATGCCCGGACCCTCATAAGTGATGTCTAATGCTACCTGTCTCAAACTTTCAGGAACAGCTATCTGTTCACCACGAAACAGCAGTCCTAGCAGTTCAGAAAGGTCCTACAAAATGAAAATAAAACAATAAATTCTCTTCCAACATTTTCTTGTTGGGCCACTTTGATCTGATAATCTCTAAAACATTTTGCATTTTTAAATCCTTCACACAAGGATCTCACCATTGTGTATCAGAGATATCCACTAGAAACTTCATCAGTCAAAATTACTTTATCCATGTCACAATAATTTAATTGAGACTGATCAGACTCACCAATAAGATGAAATCGGCAATCTGCCAGAACATTTCTGGCACCTTACAGATATTCCATGTAAAAAAGAAACTCTTGAAATTCATACTGCCATCTAGTAACGCTCAATGTTGCCCTCTTACTACCCTTAGTAGTAAATAAGCCTACCAGATGTCGATGATCTGTTCTTACTCTAAATTCTGTTACAGACACATACTTTCTGAAATATTCGATGCCCCACCAACATGCTAGAGTTTCTTTTTCCAGTGTTGAATATTTCAGTTCTGCCCGCTTAATGGCCTCAATGCAAATGCGATGGTTGCAAATGTATCCTTTCTATCTTGAAACAAAACTGCACCAATGCCCACATTGCTTACATCAGTCACAATAACAAAATCATGCAAGATATCAAATGATGCTAAAGCTGGAGCCATCACAACGGCTTTCTTCAAATCATTCAATTCTACTGCTCATTCTTTGATCCATACAAATTGCCGTTTTTTCCCTTCAATTCTCTCACACGCCTTTGTTTGAAAACGATTAAATAAACTTCATGTAACATTCTGCTAGAGCCAGAAATTACCTAATTTAAGCTTTATATCTAAGTTCAGGAGCATCTTCCATTGCCTTAACTAGACTACACTTTGCTAGACTACTATTTGGTATAATTCCCTGTATATTAATGTTGTGGCCTAGATAATCCACCACATTCAAATCTGCACTTATCTTTGGTCAAAGTTGAACCATTTTCTTCCAAAAGTGACAACACTTTAAACAATACCTCAGAATGTACCTTCTTTGTTTTACCAAAATGAAGAATATCATCTTGAAAGTATGGTACGTTTCTCTTATTCTTTAATTATGCTCAATTCTCTGGAACACTTTAATACTGTATGTAATTCACTGGCATTCAGCATGAACAAAATTTCTCCATGTATCCACTTTTACACATTGTTCAAGGAACAACACACTCAAGTGTTGCGAAAGGTAACCTGATTGGAAACCCACTATGGTCTTGACAACACTAAAACACATGCCACATAGGTCACACTGAAAATCCACACCCTTTAAATCAAGCACTATCTACAGTAGCATTCTAACTGTTCACCAAATCCACATTTAAAACAGGCATAATATTTCTTGTTAAAATCTGCTTTACCATGCACAATGGCTTGGGATTTAGTTGTAAATCCCCTCCTACGTTTCCCAGTATCTTTTTTCTTACTACATGCACTTCTTTACCAGAAAGTTGTTTCATACACAACTACTTTTGCTCAAACTGCTGTGCAATGTCTATTGCTTTTTCTAATGTTAGGTCATCCACTAATAACAATTTCTCTTGTAACTTGGGGCCAGATGTCTTGTGTACCATTTTATCATAAATCATTTGGTCACAAAATGCACCAAATAACATTTCGCAGCCAACAACCTTAAGATGCTAAAAATGCATATGTCGATTCATTGGGCAACTGACCCCCTACCCAAGAATGTATGCCTTGCTACTACATCATTGTTTATTTTTCTATAGAAAAATTCTGTTTTATTGCTGTCTCACATAAGTCTGGTTTTTCATCTCCATCTTCATCTTCTACAATTAATAGAGGTGGATGATTCAACACTAATTTTCCTTCTGGACCCAGAGAATGATTCACTATGGAAAATGTACGTTTCTCTGTATACACATCCCCAACAATATCCTTTAAATATGCCTCAAAACTCTTCTTCCATTGAGTCCACTCCAATGTTGGTTCTCCATGATCTCCTAATGCTGGTGGGGCTGCATTACCCTCCATTAAGAAGTCTATTATTACACTGTAGTACCACTTATCAGACATAAATCTGTCCCGGCTGGAGCAAAATGAGATCCTAGAGACAAAAAAAACCATGCACCAAACACAGTCAAAACAATTTTCCTCCAACCTATATGTCCTACATTGATGCTCATTGAGGTATATACATCACCCCTAAAAAAGTAAGTGCACAATAGGGTATGCAAATCCCCACTTTGTGTCTGCACTGTATTTTCAATTTAGCCAACCAGAATAAGGCCCACTAGGCAGGGACATTGTGAACCCTCCACTTTGGTAGCTACAGTGGGAGTGGGACTCTTTGGGGGCCTCTTCTGTCTCCAGATTGGTAGACAAAAGTTCCTAACTAACACTATGAACGAATACAGCATCAGTAGAAGCGCAAGCAGGAGCAAGGAAGAACGAAAGATGGGTAAACAGAGAAGAGAATGAAGGAATGAATATTGAATAGAAGAAAGGGTGGAAGGAATGAGGGAAGGGTGTATGGCTGAGTGGGTGGATCAATTTTTGGATAGATGGTTAAATGTTGAAAGAATGAGTGAAAGGATAGGTGGATAGGCAGGTAAAAGCATGGCAGAACGGATGGGTGGATGAGTTTTTTGGATGGATGGGCAAAAGAATGAGTAAATGGATAGGTGAACAGAAAAGTGAAAGAATGGATGGATGGATGGATGGATGGATGGATGGATGGGTGGGTATGGGTGGATGGATGAAAGAATGAGTGACTAGACGGATGGATAGATGGATGAGTAAGTGAGTGAATGGATAGACGGGTGGACAAGTGAAAGGATGTCAGAGTAAAGGGATGGATAGATGAATGGATGGGTGGGTGGATGAGTGTATGGATGGATAGATGGACAAGTGAGTGAATGGACGGATGGATAGATGGATGGATGGATAAGTAATGAGTAAATGGATAGGTGGATGAACAAGTAAAAGGATGGCAGAGTAAAGGGATGGCTGGATAGATGGAGGATGGATGGATGAGTGACTGTGTAGATGGGCAGAGATGTGAAAGGAAAGCAGAGTAAAGGGATGGATAGCTAGGTGGATGAACGGGTGAAAGGATGGCCAAGTAAAGGGATGGATGGATGGATGAATGGATGGATGAATGGATCAGTGGATGGACCGGTGAAAGGGCGACAGAATAAAGTTATGGATTGGTGGAGGGTCAATTGAAAGGATTTCAGAATAAAGCAATGGATGAATCGATAGATGGACAGTTGAAAGTTTGGCAGAGTAAAGAGTAAAGAGATGGATGGTTAGGCAGATGGAGAGGTGAAAGGATGGCAGAATAAAGGTGTGGGTGGATGGATGGATTGATGGATGGATGGATTGATGGATGGACAGATGGTTGGGTGGATGGATGGATGGATGGATCGATAGACCAATGGATTTGTAGATGAATGGATGGCACAATTAATGGATGGATGGCAGAGTGGATGGGTGTATCAATGGATTGCAAACTGGATGGATTGATGGAATGGGGAAAGATTGAACGATGGGTGAAAAAATTAATACATGTAAGAATGTAAAGGTGAAATAGTGGATATCAGCGGCTGGATAGATGGGTGAATGGATGAATGGATAGATGCTTGGATGGAAGAGACAGGGGAAGCTCTTCTAGGGAGGGGTCGGGTCACTTGCTTCGCTTGCTTTGTATCATTAGAGCCTTTATTTCAAAGTGGGGGTACTTTACTTTTCTGGCTACTCTCTTGCCGCTCGCTAGAATACATATGACACTTAACCACATGGTATTTAAAATATGGAGATACTACTTTAAAACCACCTTGAAGTCCACTCCATCCAATATGACCACCAGCCTGCACCACAAGCGCATGTGCAAGCGCTCTAGAGCTTTACGCCAACGCGAGCACACTAGGGGCAGATTTATGAGCCCCTTGCGCCACTTTTGCGTCACTTTTCCCATGTTAAAAGTGACGCAAAAGTGGCGCAAGGGGCTCATAAATCTGCCCCTATGTGCCGAAGGCGTGTCGCCCTCATGGACTCCACTGCGTGCCGGAAACTCCACAGCCCCCTCACACGTGAACACCACAGCTGATCCCTCGCATCAACTCCTCAGCTATTTCCTTGCGCGTCTTGCCAAATACTTTTACTTTTTATAAGTACTTGGCACTTCCAGGGATGATTCAGAGCAACACACTTCCAGAATGCCTTGTGTTCCACACCCTGCGAGTGGGTCCTGCTCGCACCTTGGCAAACTACGATCTCACAGGAGCAGACAGATCTCATCCACGCAAGGCTCCCGGCTTCTCTCCTTCGGGCATCCCGTCCTTGTCGCCAGTGTTGTGCTCCGATCACAAATGATCAAACCGGCTCGTCTGTAGTCAGGTCAATTGCTTTGTTTATGACAGAAGTGAAGTTGTGTGTTCGCAGGAGAAAAGCCTTGGCCAGCTGTCCTCACTCGAATCTCCGTGTTCACTCTACAATCTCATTCCGCGCCGAGATTCCTGCTGCCTGCGTTACCACAGTTACCTTAAAACGAGCTTAGCTAAAGAAAAAAAGACACATTTTGAAAGCACAGAGTTTTAAAGAAAATGTCCATAACAAGCGGTTGCTTCAACCACAACCCTGCTTTTCTTTCGGTTGGAAGCTTTGGCCACCTTTTACACCACAGAAGGTGGAAATTCAGCATGAACAAAATACTCCATTTATCCACTTTTGCACATTGTTCAGGAAACTACACAATCAAGCGTTGCGAAAGGTAACATGAATAGAACGCCAATATGGTCTTGGTAACACCAAAACACATCCCACATAGGTCACACTGCAAACACACACCCTTCCAACGAAGCACAACTGTAGAGAGTCAGCGGTATAGTTGTTGGGCTGGGAGGAGCTAGGTGGGCCAGAGGAAGAGGAAGAGCAAGGACAGGACGAGGACAGATAGTGCAGGGACAGGGAAGGTGATGGTAGCAGTATAATAAAGCTGGTATAACCTTGATGAACAGTGTCTATGATTACTGCGTGACGACATCACAGCTGGCGACGAGGATGGGATGGTACAGCCCAGTACCCCCACGATCCGAAGAAAACGTGCCCCTGTCCCTTGGTGTGGCCGGTAACGTAAAATAAAAGAAAAACGTGCCCTGAGTCGAGCGCTGAGCCGTGCTGTATCAAGTCCCACCAGAGGACGTGAGAGCAGGAGCGGAGCCCACCCCGACTGATGCTGGCGGCTCCTGTGGCGACCGACGGTTATACCGAAGCGGGAAACCACGTGGCTGAACGAGCGCTGCTACGCGCTAAATGACGATCTCACGCCCGATGCGTGAGCAACGGCACGTGTGCGGAAAAAGAACGTCGGGTGCTCACCCCGAGCTCGTTGTGCCAGGTAATAAATCCTGAAGTGCATGTGAAGCACTAGAAGAGTGTTGTGGCTGCGGGAGCACTGACAAATAGTGCAGCAAGCTGGCTGAGAGTGGCAGGCAAGACCTCGTGGGAGTGAGCAACCCTGTGCGGCAGCCATCTTGGAGTCAGGCAGTCCTTAGTGGGACATCCCCATAGAAGTATAGGGGCGGCCATCTTTAAGTCAGGCCAGAACTTAAACAAGCACCTGACAAGCCAAGAGAAAGAAGGAAAGTGACCGAGCACCGGCCAAAGGCAAGCTAAGAACAAGTGTGCACGTGGGAGGACTGGACGAGTTAGGCACGTGCTGTCAGGATGTCGATTCATAACTCGCCACAACGGGCTGAAACCACGCCGATCGTGACGAGCGTGTCGCACCTGCGCCCACCAGAGCCGCTACCGTTGAAGGTTGGGGAGAGTATGGGCCCCAGATGGCAAGAATGGCTCGAAGACTTTGAGGATTACATTAAAGGGTCGAAGGTGACCGAGGATGAGGACAAAGTGATTGCACTGCGCAATCTGGTCGGCAAAAAGATTAGCAAGATCATCAAAGAACTACCTCGTGCGGACACCGGAACTTATGATAAAGTGCGCGAGGCGCTCAAGAGGAAGTTTCTGCCTAAACGAAATGTGGATTATGAGAGGTACACCTTTCATCAAGCCCGTCAAGGGAAAGAAGAGGTAATGAGTTCGTTCATAACACGACTGCGTTGGTTGTCCCGATATTGCGAGTTTGATGTGTTTTCAACGGATGATGCCATCCGGTCGCAGATAATTGATGGGTGTCAGTCTGAGACACTGAGGAGGAGGCTGCTGAGGAAAAGTCACAACCTAGAAGAAATAGAAGAGATGACTCGAGTGTATGACCAGGCGGAGGAGCAAGCCAAGAGCATGGAAGCCGGGCGCCCCGAAAGACGTGAGCAAGCATGCCGGGTGCAAGACAGTCACCGACGCAGACACTCGAAGGAGCGCCGGTACCATGCTAGGCCTTCCTCGCGCCAGAGGTACACCGAGCACAGGCGACACGGATCGAGGAGAAAAGATAAGAGACAAGAAGGGGGAAAGAAGTGCTACAGATGTGGGTATGACTTCCCGCACCGAGAAGCGTGTCCAGCCATGGGGCAGCAATGCCGGAAGTGTGGACGAACTAACCATTTTGAGGCGACTTGTGGCGAATATCGCCGAGAGAGGAAGGATGACGCAATGAGGCTGACTCGCTCGGACACCAGGCGACACCACGTGAAAGCGGTGCAAGATCGGCCAAACTCGTCCTCCAGCTCATCTCATTCCAGCCGGGAATCGAGGAGATCTCGCTGGGCAAGAAGGTCACCATCCGCGGACTCTCGATCAGGGTCGTGCGAATCCGAGTGCACAGTTGAGTATGCCAGCATGGTTGCCGATCCAGATCAATTGAAGACCTACCCGAGACTGGACATCAGTGTGGGCAATCATGACACGCAGTTTGTCCTGGACAGTGGGGCATCACTGCATTACATCCCGGTGACGGAGTACAAAAAGATGAAGCCACCACCTCCGTTGTGCCCGGCCTACGTCCGAGTCTTCACCTGGATGTCCAAGAAACCACTCCCCTGTCTAGGGAAATTTCAAAACACTCTTCGACATCAGAAAAAATCGATAGCCGTTGTAGTACACGTAATTGATGGGCCGGAAGCTGACTGCCTTCTCAGCTTACCGACGGCCGAGAGACTTCGGCTGGTTGAGATCTTATACCATGTCAGTGGGGATCAGGACATACTGCACAAATTCCCCAAGCTATTCACAGGGTTGGGAAGGCTGAATAAATGTCAAGTCCGGCTCCACATCAATGAGCAGATCCGACCTGTCGCTCAACATCCCCGACGGGTACCATACCATCATCAGCAGGCTGTGGAGGATGAGCTGCAAGAACTGCTCGCTTCAGACATCATTGAAAGGACTGATGGCCCCACCCCATGGGTGTCACCTGTAGTCATCGTGCCCAAGAAGGGCACTTCTGGAAAAGTGCGACTGTGCGTGGACATGCAGCTTCCCAACACCGCGATTGAACGTGAACGACATCCTGGGCCTCACTTGAGTGATATGATTGCTGCGTTGAATGGGGCCAGAGTGTTCTCGAAACTGGATTTAAACAAAGGCTACCACCAGCTGGAACTACATGAACGGTCAATGTATACAACGACGTTCGCGACACACCTGGGTCTGTATCGTTATAAACGATTAAGCTTTGGCATCTCTTCTGCTGCGTAGATCTTTCAGGAAGCAATACGCCAAACCATATGCCACATACCTAACACGCTAAACTACAGCGATGATATCCTTGTGTATGGGTCCAACGTCCAAGAGCATGACAAAGCCCTCGATAGAGTATGCCACGCTCTTTTGGACGCCAACTTGACATTGAACAAAGAGAAGTGTGAGTTTCATCGATCCACACTCAAGTTCTTTGGGCATGTGTTTTCTGGAGCAGGGATGAAGCCCGACCCCGAGAAAGTGCTAGCTTTAAATAACACCAAGAGCCCTCAGGACGTTAGTGATGTCCGTTCCTTTCTGGGCATGGCCAGTTATTGTGCGAGGTACATCAAGGACTATGCCACCATCAGTCATCCACTTCGCACTCTCACCAAGCAGGGACAATCGTTCAACTGGACCCGTCAGTGTGAGCAGGCTTTTCAGGACATCAAACGGGCAGTCGAGGCAGCTGACAATTTGGCATACTTTGACCCCAAACGGAAGACGGAAATAACCGTGGATGCCAGCCCGGTGGGCCTGGGGGCGATCCTGGCTCAGTATGACCGAGAGGAGGACCAGCGCCACATTGTAGCGTATGCGAGTCGCAGTTTGTCTGACACTGAAAAGGCCTATTCGCAGCCGGAGAAAGAGAGTCTGGCGGTTGTCTGGGCCTGCGAACACTTCCATGTGTTCATCTATGGCAAGCACTTCACGATGGTGACAGATCACCAGGCGCTCGTCACCATATTTGGAAATCCACGATCGAAGATGCCACCTCGGATAGAGCAGTGGGGCCTGCGCTTGCAAGAGTACACCTACACCATACTGCACAAGCCGGGCAAGTCAGCCAACCCGGCCGATTACATGTCTCGCCACCCGAGACCTGCGCCGGCGCCAGAGGCATCAATTGCGGAGGAATATGTCCACTTTGTCGTGGGCCAGGCTCAACCGCCGGCGGTTCCCCTGGGGGCCATTCTGGAAGCGACGGCGCAAGACGTCATTCTTCAGAAAGTACTCAGGCGTCTGCAGACCAACAGGTGGAGATCTGATGATGATGAGGACCCGGAAGATCCAGCTAGCAATCAAGAGCTGCAGGCATTCAGAAACGTGAGTGAGGAGTTGTCTGCCACCTCGGAAGGGCTTCTGCTAAGGGATCACAGGATTGTTATCCCGACGCGACTACAAGGGATTGTCAATCTAGCTCACAAAGGTCATCGTGGTGTAATTGCGACGAAGCGAGCCCTGAGAGAGCGAGTGTGGTTCCCGCTATTAGATCAGATGGTGGAACGTACTCTCAAAGACTGTCTGCAGTGTCAGCTTGTCAGCCAAGGAAGTCCCCCGGCTCCCTTGCGAATGACTGAATTACCCGGTGGCGTGTGGCAGGAACTTGCTATGGACTTCTATGGGCCCCTTCCGTCAGGGAAATATGTCCTTGCAATTATGGACGAGTATTCGCGGTTCCCGATAGCCCAGTTTGTATCATCTACTAATGCGGCCAGCACCATCGCGGTACTGGATGAAGTGTTTGCGGGGTGGGGTATTCCAAAGGTGCTCAAAACGGACAATGGCCCTCCGTTCAACGGACATGAGTTTAGTGACTTTGCACGGCACATGAACTTCACGCATCGGAAAATAACGCCACTATGGCCACAGGCAAATGGCACCATTGAAAGATTCATGGCCACTCTGAAGAAAATGTTTCAACAAGCGACCAGTGAGAGAAGGGACCTCCACGTGGCTCTCAATGAGGTCCTCCGGGCCTATAGGACAACTCCCCATGCCAACACGGGTAAATGTCCTGCTACCCTAATGCTGGGAAGACCGATCCGGAACAGGATACCCACCTGGGAAGGCGCCCTACGAGCAGTCTCACCTGTTCGCATGCATCAAGAGGTTGTGTCCGCCGATCGTCGTGGGAAAGAGAGAATGAAATTGTATGCAGACGCCAGAAGGAGAGCACGATCACCTTCCTTCCATGAAGGAGACCGCGTCCTCGTCAAGCAGGAAGAACACCGGAAAACAGACTGCAGGTTCCGAGCTGAACCCTTTACAATCACTCAGACGAAGGGTACCATGGTGACGGCAGAATCGGACAGTCGAAGAGTTACCCGAAATGCGTCTTGTTTTCAGAAATGCACGCCTGGTATGACGGAGTCGTTTAAAAGACTGAGGGGGCAACCAGAGAGTGAAGTTCGAGAGAAACATGTTGGAGCTGCCGAGAGTCCGTGTCCTGGGCCTGAAGGAGACTCAGAGGTTGTGACAGGAACGATGTCACTGAGACCGAGACAGGACATTCGCAGGCCGCGACTTCTTATTGAAGAACTATAAACAAGTCAGTCATTTCTTTTCGTTTTGTTAAAAAGGGGGAAGATGTAGAGGGTCAGCGGTATAGTTGTTGGGCTGGGAGGAGCTAGGTGGGCCAGAGGAAGAGGAGGAGCAAGGACAGGACAAGGGCAGATAGTGCAGGGACAGGGTAGGTGATGGTAGCAGTATAATAAAGCTGGTATAACCTTGATGAACAGTGTCTATGATTACTGCGTGACGACATCACAACAACCTACAGAGAAGCATTCTAACTGTTCAATGAAAGTACTTAAGCACTTCGGCAGAGGGTTAAAGTGCTACGTAAAAGCAAGTACTATATAATACAGCTGGCAGAGTCTTTGAAGTGAGGAGAACCGCCGTGACCAGCATTTGGCATTCTGCACATAATGTGATTTGAGCATCAGTTGTTTCAGTACTAGCAAAACAAATAGTGTGATTTGCAAAGATGTTGCTGTGAGTAGATGCAACTTACTCTTGACCTACTTCTGGCTTATTCCTGGAATTCAGTAGTAAGTCAGGAGTAGTCCAAGTGTAAGCCACAGCAAATTCTTTGTGAATCTGGATAACATTGTTTTAAACACAGCTCTGCTGTCACTGATTACTTGTTCCAGGCTGCTTGGAAAGTGAAAGTGCGCATGGAGCACTGAATATTGCAGGAAAGCATGTCATGCCTGCAGTTGGAGAAACTAAATAACGAAAATAGCGCTCATGGATTAAACAAGACGCACCGTGCAACAACCGAAGTAAAATGGCCAGTCCTTATGAGAGGTTACAAATGAAAAGAAGGTGGTACTAAGGAGGGACTAACCAGCCAATTAACGAAGCAGAAGCCAGCATTTACGAAGGACGATGACACAAGCCAATGACAAATATGGGCGGAGAGTGGGCGGTGCTTCAAGGCCATACTTCAATACAGCATGCCTTGCAGAGTAGCGCATGCACTGCCCAAGCTCGACCTAAAAATGAAGGTCAACTCTGACTTAACACTGGCCCCAAATTGCAAGAGGATAAAAAATATATATACAGAATGAAAAATTATTTTAATGACAGGAGGTACATTTATAACAAAATCACGGATGCGACACATATAGTCTCAGCCCCTGCCCCACGAGCCAATGCTATACAACAACAAAAACTTCATCCTAATTCATAGTGCTAATTTTCAGGATTTGGATATCCATGCCAAAGTAGTGCTGAATTTAGCAAGGTCAGAATAAGACGCAACGCAGGATCCAATAAGAATCAAGCCACAAAAGGTCGAGGACAGAAGCAGGCTACCCGTGACCTGGTCAGATCGTCTTACGTAACATTCATCATCTTGACAGCATGGAATTGATTACTCTGCTTGCCTCCCGCATGCCTTGTCATTCCCCCGTGATCTGTTCTCTACAGCTTGCCAAGATCCACCAAGATGCCCCGGATGCCTCTGAATGTGCTGTAAAATGTATATGGACATCGTATCCTCAAGACATCCCTCTCCCACCTCACCTTCTCATCTAAAAAAGCAACCTGTCGATTCGGATTAGAGCATAGAATGAGTTCCTGGAGATATAATGTGAATGCCTTGATAAAAGTCTTGCATGCATACCTAGCTTCGCTTAAAAGCTAATAGAAATCGTATCAAAAGACAAACTCACCATCTTCATGCAGAGTGCGTGTTTCCTGATGCACCCCCTTTACTTCACTCTGCAGAATTTGATCCAGGAAAGTTAGGCATTATAAATCTATACTTACTCCAGATAACCACTCTACGTTACAATCTCTTTTTGATAAACAACAAAGAAATCCTTGGGTCTGGAATGCCAAGACAAGCAGGGAAGAGACACTAAAGATTGTCTCAAGGCGCTTATGGGGGAATCCCTTTTAGGACAAAATCCCTCACCCACCATAGGTGGCATGCTTCCTCATCTGGGATTCTCCTCTTGGCGGGAAAGCCTAGCCCCGCCAAGGGCTACGACTCCCTCTCTAGGAGGAAGGAGCTCAGGGATGTTTTATTCCTACTCTGTTAGGATATACTAAATCCTGCAGACAAGAAGAAAGATAACTGGTTGGGTCAAGGGCGCAGCGCAACAAAAATACAAACTGTGTGGGTTGTGATGTTAAAACTAGCTACCGAAAGCGACAAAGCTAACTTTATTAACTCGTTCTTGGTGCCAGGATTAACAGTGCAGCTGCAGTATGAATTTATAACTGCACGTGTCAGACAAAAACAGGTCTACATGTTTCAGCCTTGAAGGCCCAAAAAGGTGTGGCAGCTTTCGTCAGGACCTTGAGATGCTACTGCGAAATAGCACATGATGAGTGATAAATAATAAGAAAGTGAAATACAGCACCAGTAATCCTACTGATTATGTAGCTGATTTACTGGTCATACCTGTAGAGCAAAAATACAAGCAAGAAGAGAAATCAAACAAGCATTGGCATAGCCAATAGGTCTCGCCTTTGGGACCTTATAAGTGATTAGTCATGCAACAGTTGATGTTGTTGCACCAAGGATATAGTACTGCATAACTAAATACTTATAAGGTCCCAAAGGCGCGACCTATTGGCTATGCCAATGCTTGTTTTTGGTGTGCCCGTGCCGAATTTTTATCCCAATCCAATTCTGCCTATAACCAATAGAAGTGCACCGTGAAATGTAATAAAATAAGGAATTATCAATGTGTTCTTAAACAGCATGTCCTCTGTTGGAAGTTAATCAGCAGAGCGGTGCAGATGCCCTCTCTTGGTGACTTGTTTATTTGCAGAGTTATGTAGATGTAATATTTCAGCAGTAGCTCTGCAACAGAGGTGCACTGGATGGCGAGCACAGCCGCATTCTGGAGTGAAGTGCACTGTAATGGGAATCCACTGTTTAGAGATTTGCACGTGTAGTCTTCATTATAATTGTGGCTGGTGTTAGCAAACATTTTCATTGTGCTAAAATTTTATGGTAATAAAAGTACTTATAGGGGCTTTCAGCCAGCCCTCTTCATCCATGGGCCTGTTATTGTGTCATTCATATTTTCAACATACAGCATGGGGCAGCCCAGCTTCGGCCATTGGCTAACTTCACTCAATGCGTGCTTTTTGAAACCCCAAAAAGTATTTTTACTCTTAACCTATTTTTTTAAGATTGATGAGTGCCCGGCAACTTTCGTGACGTACAGTTTACAAAAAGCATGACAACACAACCACCGTTGACAAACTTTAAAGGCTCGTGGTCAACACTAGGCCTACTAGCTTTGCCAATGCTTGTTATTCATATTGTGACCGTTTTGTAACAGAGATATATCAGCTTGCTTTCGCCGCAGAGTAAAGGAGACTGTTTTAGGAGTAGGTATATACATTGGCGGAGCTTTGCAGATGGCGTCTGTAGAAGGCTGCTGCCTGATAGAAGTGCATCGGTTGACCTGTTTTGCAGATGCAACATTTGATTGGCAGCTCTTTGGTGGAAGAACAGGGGGAGGGGGCTGCGCCATAACTGTGTGAATTACCGAGATCCGCGAGGAAGGCGCATCAACAGAAGTGTCAGTGATGCATAATCGCTTCTGTGTGCATCTGTGGTCAAGGGATAGCCGTAGGCGTGGGGAACAAGACAAACATAACAAGCATTGGCCGCGCAGCCGTAAAAGTAACGGCCGCGCAGCCGTGAAAGCGAAAGTAATCGCGATCAAAGCGAAAGTGATCGCGAGGACGGGACGCGCTGTGTGGTAAGCACGTGAGTGGAGCGCGCTCAGCAGTGATTGGCGGCTGTGCGCGTGCACGCTCGCGTGAACGCAAGCGTTAGGCCAGCGAGGTCTGGTAGCACTTTGGAAACCCGTATACTAAATGTCTCTCCGAGCAGCGCATGCGCTGGCTCAGGCAAGACCTAAAAAGCATGTGACTCTAAACATGTTGTGAATACACTTAAAGGACCATGTGGGATACTGTTACCATCACAGGTTTACTGTATTTGACAGTTCTAATGACTTAAAGAGTTGCTTACCCGTAGAGTACGGGTAAGAAGCCTCACCTCAACCTGGCGACAGCTCAGGGAAAGGGCACCGCTCTGAAAAAACAGATGTTGTCAATGTCAAACATACCAAGGGTTAATTTGACACAACTCCTTAGTGACATAGGTAAGAGAAAACTGATCATGTAAAGACCATGTGCACGAACATGCTTGTCAGTTAGATGTCCAAATTTGACAAAGACTCACAAAGGTAAGTCGTGTAACCACCACCAGATAAGTTGGACATGTCCTAGGGTGGGTGTTATAAGTAGCGCCATTAGATTAGTCAGTTAGTCCGTATGAATATACCCAGACAGTGTTGGACCTACATGTTACATAGTGTTACATGTTACATAGTGAAGTCATCTTGATAAACATGTGGTAACCATAGTTGGTCCGTATGAATATACCCAGATAGGGTGGCCGTATATGTGACACAGTGAAGTCACCCTTATAAACATCTGGCACCCAAATGGTTAGCGCTGTGCTTTTGTGAAAAGCAATAGATGAAATGAGGCCCTCGATCATTGTTGCGGTGCAGAGTAAATATGTAGATGTGTAACACCTCTGCATAAACTCTTTGGCGAGATAGCTCTGAATATAAAGGACCAAGGGTCCGTGAGGCAGCGTCTATAACGCGCTCTGTTGGTGAAAATTAGGCCTAATTTTCACCAACATTATAGACGCTGCCTCACGGACCCTTGGTCCTTTATATTCAGACCCATCTCGTGAAAAGAGATTATGCAAAGGTGTTACACATCTCAATCTAACAGAGTAGGAATAAAACATCCCTGAGCTCCTTCCTCTCAGAGAGGGGGTCGTAGCCCTTGGCGGGGCTAGGCTTTCCCGCCAAGAGGAGAATCCCAGATGATGAAGCATACCACCTATGGTGGGTGAGGGATTTCATCCTAGAAGGAATTCCCCCACAAGCTCCTTGAGACAATCTTTAGTGTCTCTTCCCTGTTTGTCTTGGCATTCCGGACCCAAGGATTTCTTTGTTGTTTATCAGTAACTATTTGGGGATGTAAACCTTGCCGGTCTATAAACTTCCCTCGGACCCCCCTTCCCTCTTTTGTGTTAATACAATCTCTTTTTACCATCATCTGCACCATTTTGTTTACTTATCTCTCAGTCCAGCATGTTTTGTTTTTTCCTGCTCAGCCCTTTACGTCCTTGTTCAATTTAACGAAAAATAGTGTAACTTATAGGGAACATGAGAAGGAGGGTGTTACTGTCCTGTAGATAAATTGAGGGACAACCCAACAACGTGGGTTACTTTGGAAGGCTGGTATTGAAAAGGGGTGCTCTGGTCGCAGTTTTTGACATGTCGGACTGGCGAGGGGCCTTTAAAAGGCTGCTGCTGACATTAATACACCTGACTATGTCCCAACCCACCTGTCTTCCAGAAATGCGTGCCACGCCATGTTTTACCTGTAGACCAGTGAGCCTCTCTCGAGAACAGAAGCTACATACAACTCTGCATCCCCCGCGACTTGCCAGCAGGATGTGGCGAGGTCACACTAAGCCGACAGCTCACACTGGGAACCCCCTACCGAGAGCGGGCTGACACTGCCGCCCCAGTGCCATCACCTCGAGCCCGCGCATACAATTTGCTCATCTCTTTCCTAATCCCCGCCTAAGCCCTTGGAGGAGCGGGAGAGCATGTTCCCCCCGGCGCGGCTAGTCATGAGAACGCCAGAGACGCTAAGCTGGCGATGCGAGGCGCTGCCAAGGAAAACAAGGAGCGAGGATGCAAGCCCCGCACTCGGGGTAGCTGCGCGGGTCATGAAATACAGTCAGAGGCAGCCAGCGAGAGGAGAGCGTTCTTGGAACCGCGAGAGGCCCGCTCCCACCAGACGCTGCTCACACCCGCCGAGCTGGGTAAATAAGCAACGTTTGGCCTAATAAAATCGCGTGTAGCTCGCCAACAAAGTAACCGTCAAAACAGAGATTTGCATCAAAATGATGACTCGTCACAACTGAAGTGAACTGACAAGTGATATACTAGAATATACATTTCCCCTGATGCTATAGTTCCTTATTACGGGCGCTCATCCTGATTTTGCTCGTGAGCACAGGTGCAGGGAGGTAAATAATAATTGGGCCAGGGTCAGACAATTTGATCACGCGTAGAAGCCAGGATTAGAAGTGGAGCCTTCGGTCAGGTTTCATCGTCACCGTTAGCAACTTGACAACATTTCCTGACTAAAATACTTGATTTCAGGTGTCACATTGCAGACAATTTAGTCACGTTGGCCCTGAAGCTTGTCTCAATCGTGGGCAGATCACACGTGGAATCGTGACACGCGTAGGCCCAGAGCGGCCCCTCCACTGCTTCCAAGACGTCCCGCACGTGGAGAGCCTCCGCAGCGGTTCTGCCCACCCTTTGCATCCGTCTGGCCCTCCCTTCCATAGCTCAGCCTTAGGACGTTCATGGCCCCAACTTTTCACTGCTGGGATTCGGTGCATCATTTATTGGACATTATTCTCAACAGGCTGGTGCCCCCGAGAGGCTCCTAGGACTGTGGCTGCGTTAGTCCCAAGTCAAGATCACAACAGTCCGCACTATGCCTGGCTCTATGAAGCATGCCTGTCTTGGCTATTATTGCCTGCACCAAGAGGTTCAAGGTGAGAGTAAGTTAATGGGGAGGGTGTATGGGAAGAGACCAAACAGAGCAGCTCAAAATGAAAGTTAACCTATAGAGACATAGAAGCCGTGTTGTTGAAAGGCTGTCAGATCAGAGAAGTCATAAAAGATTGTAAAAAACACAGCCCTACCGTATCTCTCCCATGCTGATGTCCTATCTAACGCTTTTTCAGGAGAGGGGATGAAGAGTGTGAAGATGGAGCGAGGGGTGGCTTAACAGCCAGAGCTGCCGACTATGAAACTGGGAGAACCAGGCTGGAGTTTCAGCGTCCACTCAACTTTCTGTGATAGTGGGCAAATCATGTAATCTCCTCGTACCCAAACAAACCAACATGAATGTGTCCTCGTGCAATGAAAGCACTTCAGCTGTATAAAACTGCAAAACAGATAGAAAGAAAGCTTTTGAAGTGTCCTTTTCACCAACCACGTTTTATTATTTGCCCTGAGAGGTTAACCAGCAACTTACCACGTACTGGTGCCTTACTCTCACATGTGCATGGTGTCAGTTTAGCTAAGGTCTGAGTCACGTCCTAGCTAGGGTTCACCTGATTGGTGCTCATCTGCTTTTGGGAACATTCAGGGGCTTGAGAGGATTGGGGTGTGTACTCCTGCTCATAAATTCAGCCTAGCAGTAGGTGAAGTCTTGCAAATCTTGATTGCTCTTCCTAAGGGTTTATTTGTACATTAGGCACTATCTCTTCTATAACAGCTGTATGGCTCCTGCTCTCACCACCCACTTCCTTTGGTGCTTCAAAGCTTGTTCCTCGCGTTTGGCATTATTCTGCTCATTTGGTGTGATCGCTGCCTTGCATATTTTGTCCTTTCAGTTTCTCTGCCTTCTGTGATCATACACCTTTTTGGTGTAAATGCACATAGCGCCCGCTGCCCCGCTGTCTAGTATGGTGCGATGTAACTGTCTATATGTTTTAGCGCCCAAGGGTACCTCCTCCTCCACCTCCCCACAAGCTAGATAACCTATGCCATGGTTGCTTAACAGTCTCGTAGTGGTTGCCCACTTTTGGATGGACTCCACATGGTGTTTATACCCTAGTCTCTTCAAAAGTGCCTTGAGGGTCCAGCCAGTATAAATTCTGCATGCTCTATCCCTCACACCTTTTCCCACCACCACCAGTGCAGGTCTTTAGCATATGTGAGCTGTGTCCATGCCGGGGGCACCGACCTCTAGAAGGAGGGCTAGAGTTTACAGCAGTCTCTCTATGACGTAGGCCCAAAGAAACCTGTGTTTAAACACTTTTTCTGCAAGCTAGTTTACTTTTTGTTTGTTTTTTGTTTTGTTTTCGTGATGCTCCTTAAACTTGCCTACCTCACCTTCCTTCCACGCCTCCCATATTTTCAATACATAGACAATTAAAGAGGGTGAGTGAGGGGGGGCGCCAAATTTGGTTTCGCCTAGAGCACTCTCTGAGCAATGCTCTGACCACCACACTATTAAGTGTTGTGACTCAAGAGAAATAAAACTGTCTAGTCACTCAGAAGACACAAATATTTCCCATATAAGCTCATAAGACACAACACTGTTAGAGCCATACATCTGCACAGCGCTCCTTGCTACCTGTTTGGGCAAGCGCTTCAGCACTACACATGTAGTAGTAGGCGCTATATAAATGCTACAGCACAATACAAGAAAATAAAACACAATGATGAGATATCACTTATGGAAAACTGGCTCTTTGCAAGTCACCGAAAATGTGTGGGTGAAACCCAGCTATCAGCTCAAGGGATCTGGATACAGGACCAGAAATGGGATACACATCTCTTTGTGCACTCAAAATATGACAATCACTCATACTGTCAAATGTAAAACAGCGCTGTCATCTCTCTCATGTTCTCTGTGGGTGACAGGAGTGTGTTGGAGGCATGGCATTCCATTACCTTTATGCTGTGTCGCTGATTGCAATGCTGAGACATTATGCCACAGCATATGTTTTTATGGCTGTCTATACAACATGTCCACATTCTTGCTGCAGGAACTGGGGGTGGAGGCAGTCACCATCGAATGTAGCCAGTGAATAAAATACAATAGAATGCAAGTTGTCATAATAACATATGTACAAGCTCAAAAACATATGCAAGATGAATGAAAAGAATACAGTAGAAAAAAGAGAACATGATGCCATATAAATACAGTGGGCATATGCTAGCAATTACGAAACTAAACATAACAATGGGCATCCATCTTGCAGAGGGATTGTACACACGCTATCATTATTTAAAGTTTCGCACAACCACCACATTCAGAACCAACATGTTGGTCGTCTTGGAATGTTAAAATAATGCTACACTATAGACAACAGTATTCCACAGTGTTCTTATGTTTTGTAGGAAGTGGTCATGCGAGATACTGCGCACTATAAATTAAATGAGCGGCAAGTAAGTTAGCCGCTAGCACTGACGGTATAGTTGGGGTATCCTTTTAAATAAGAAAAGAAAAAGAGAGGCATAGAAATCAAAGGGAACTATAAACAGCAAAATTGAAAACTAAAGGAGTGGCCAACCGGCCCTGACCCTGAATTGCCAGTGGATGTGCACATGTGATCATAAAAATGCTGTAATTCACTGGGCAAGATAGCCAAGGACTAATGTCTACTGAAACATTGCTCCATGGAGTAAGTTCACTGTCATGGATGGAAGCAGAGTGAAAATGGCACTCAGACAGACCAGTGGCAGAAGCTCCTCTATGTATCTATATAGATATATATTTATACATAAGGATGTACGTAGTATTGTATCTTTTTTTTTTAGGACAAGATTCCGGCAGACAGCTAAAGTTGTCCGGCCTTCTGATGAGATTCTAGCAGGAATTATTACTTTGCAAATCTTCTACCCCCAGAGTTTGTTAGCGATAGGAATCAACACCAATTTCATGTAACAAAATGCCTAAACGCGGCTTTAATACTGAGAAATAACAATCCAGCATTAAATACATATTGACTTTAATAGATGCTTTTCACAACTACAATACGTCAGGCCTACTACCTTTATCATAACTTTTCAAACAGATCTACAGCATTCGAAAATAGCTTCAACTAGTGAATGAATCAGGCCTCTTACTGTTATCATTGTCACCATCATCTACTCAGGCCTCCTCTTTTGAGCTTAATCTTTTCCACAATGCAACCATCAGGCATACAATCACGAAATTACAAAAGTAAACAAAATTGCAGTTGGCAAAGCAAGATACTATCCCTCCTAAGAGGCCCTAACAAGAATTCTGACAATGCAAGTTGTCTATGCCCACTGTGTAAAAAAAAGGTGGAACCAGCACCAAAACCCTTGCCTATTACGGTAATCTGTGATGCATCAAAATACCTATTTGTAAGCTTTAATATATAACTTACATGCCTACTGACTTTAGCATATTTTTTCACAATCAATATGTCAGGCATGCTGCCTTTATCCCAATTTTCCTTATTAAACAATCAGGTCTGGAAACCTTATTATTGGCTTGACACCAAAACCAACTCAGAACTACTATGTTGGTCACAAGACAGCCGTCAGGTATACCATAATAAAATTACAAATATGCACACAATTAAAGTTGTCAAAAAATATTAAATTCCTAGAAGAGTGCCTAGTAAGGATTATCATAGTGTAAATCTCTCATACCTATGGTATATTCGGGTAGGTTACCAACACCAAAACCCTTGCCTACCATGGTATTCTATGAGATAACATACAACATAATGCCTCACAATACCCTGCTATCTCTCCAAAGAGACTTACAAAGGATTATTGTAGTGCATCTTCTACCCCAAAGGTTTGTTCGGGTGGGTCATCAACATCGAAACCCATGCCAACTATGTTTATCTGTGAGATTCCATGTAACAAAATTGCTACCTACAGGCTTAATCACAGTGTAATCCTTAAAAACATATTGCCTTTAGCACACGTTGTTCACAATTAGTCCTACAGGCCTACTGGCTTTGCCCAAAAAACATTTCATAATAAACAAATCTACCCTATGGAATCTGGCATGACTTTACCAACTGACTAATTTGGCCTACACGCTTTATCATTGTCTCTACACCGTAACCAACAAAGGCCTATTAAAGTGCACAAAAACTGGCAACCATCATGCACACACTTATCAAATTACAAATATGCAGAAAAGTACAGTTTACAAAAAATATACAACCCCTCTAAATAGAGCTTTACAAGAATCATGACTGTGAAAACCCCCAGGGTGTGTAAGGGTGGGTGGCCAACACCAAAATCCTTGCCTACCATGGTCATATAATGTACATGGCAGTCTTTACATTGGCTGTGGGTCTGTTTACCTTATGATGCGGTGCAGGCAAACCCATCCAAGGGTGAGCTCCTCTTCTGAAACTACCCACTCACAACTCCTTCATTCCACTGCCATGCCTCTTCTTCTCCATTCGAGTGGGCTTACAGAGTGATCCTCATCAGCCAGAGTGAAGTCATAGATCCAGCCGCCATGGTCACATACCCAAATGAACCCCCGTAGCCAAACAAAAGATGATTCCACCTGAATGTTAGCTGAGCAAGGGGGATTTTGCACAGGCCAGTGTATTAGAGACTCATGGGAGGGGCTAAAGTTGACCCCAGGAACCCGCCCTCCAGGACCTCCAGGCAACAGTGGTGAATGTGTTCAAAGGTCATGCCAGCACACTCAGAAGCGCCACACATTGTTCTTTAGGCCACATCAAAAATCACTGATTAAGGTTGCAGTGAATCAATCACTTTGCTCTTCAGGGAGTTGGGGAGGGGCCACTCTATTATGCAAGGGTCCCAGACTCACAGAGGTCCTTAGTAGGCTCATGATTAATCTCAGTTCAATGTGGCAACCTCACAAACTTTCCAAGGCAAAGGAGGAGGAATGCCCTCAAGACCCACTGGGGGCAGCAGTGCCATTCTCTCTCCCTGGTACTTTGCAATGCAGTGGTCACTTGTATTTTCTTGTGCAGTCTGCCGTCTCTCTGGGCAGCTCCTTGACCAGGCAGCCATGACTGGGTTCACCAATAAACAGACTCCTTATGCAGGGACACTTTCAGCATCTCTCTCACTGCAGCAAGGTAGGTTCCACATCTATGGTAGAACCTCAACTCCTCCAGGGCAAAGGTGTAGCATTCTCAGGTGGTGCTCCCTCTCCTGGCTAGGAACCAAGGTCAATTATGTGCTTCGTGCTTCAGGGGGATGGAATGGGCCCGTTCTGTTACACAAGGGTCCCAGACTAATCTAGCTCCTAAGTAGGCTAACGAATAGTATCAGATCAATCTAGTAACCCCACCAAATTCTCCAAAGCCTGGGAGTTGGGCGAATATGCTCTCAAGGCTCATCTTTGAATGTCAACATATACTCCTGTAGTGAGGAAATGGGGTTAACTGCACACATTGCTAAGTTAGCATAAGTAGTATATGCTTGTCTGCCATTCTGCCGCTTTCACACACAACACTACATGGCTCTGTTATCGTGAAATACTTTGCTGGCGCTGCTTCACATGAGAACTGTCTACCTTTCACATATTCAGCTGGGCACCGCGCTCTCTGTCTGCACAGCGTGTTCAAGGTTGAATAACAATGTATGCTGTTGATTCACTTTGGTCAGTCTCACGCACATAGACATAACATGAAGCACAGCAGCCCAACTGAAACTTGGGTGCTTTTAATATGGCATTACATGCATGAGGAGGCACTTGGAGAAAACCTTTCCAACATAGAAGAGCTTTGCTGATCCTGGGATGTAATTCATTGCATCTGATCTCGTAGGTATGGGGTCTCGCTGACAAAGCCCAGAGGTCTTCTATAATTATTCTAAACTAGCTCATGAGCACAGGGAGGGTGGTAGAGGGCGCTATAGTCCTGTTTCCACTGTCAATATAATATGTCCCCTTTTGTGCTTCATGGAAATGTAACAATGTTGATTATATTGCTCTTATGCATTATGCTGCTCGTATTGGCTAGAGTACTGCACCTTAGAGCACGTTAGTTAAAAATAAACACTTTAAACTATACAGTGTCTTTGATTACTCACGTTGTGGACAAGTATGAGTGTGAACGAAAGAGTGTTCTTGTTTCCCACGATTCCTGAGAGTTTACTAAGTTGCATGTTCTAGGTTGTCTAATCATTGGTAGCTTAGCTTTTGATACACAACAATACTCCGAGGTCCTGGTTTCCTGCGCATAGTTCTGTGCATGAGCAGAATCCCTGCAACATGTCGCCCTTAACGTTTGGTCTGGTACTTATTTACGAGACGCTTTAGTAGTGCTTCTACTTGTCCACAATACCCTCACACCTGTTTTCCGGTAAACAGTGGTGACGGCATAACCTACCTGCATTGATACTTTATAGGTCTTTTCAAGCTTGATATTATAAAATGGTTTTCTCATTCATATGAATTACGAACCTGTTGCGCTGCCACGCTTTTAAGTTGTTTTCCTTTACTTAGTCCTTATGGCTGAAGTCACTATTGCGGTGCATAGCCGCACGCCAGTCCGTCATCATTTGGCAGCATATGGAGTGCCAGACGCTGGTATCGCACTAATCTTTGTGGTTGGAGTCAATCCGGCTTTCCACTTTGTGATATTTTACTCTTGGGTAACGTTTCCGGCAGTGAACGGTGATGATAATTTGTTCCATACATACACTCCCACTGCAATACCTGTAGCGTATCGGCCATATACGACTCTTGAGGTTCCGATTTCAGCATGGCAATACCGTATTTGGTTTAAATGGCGCTCTCCCCCACACAGTGACTCAGGTCTTTTTAGGCCCTTTGTCGATTCCAGGGGCCACTTGGGCAGTTTTGACCGGGTACACACCACATCCATGTTATCTAGCAGCCACTGTAGACGAATTGCGTGTCTTGCACACTTCCTTGATTAATGTGCATAGGGCTCTAGTACAATACATTTACCGCAATCTCCAGTTGGGAGCACCTGGGGTTGCGGCGCAAGCAGCTGGTCCGGCCGGGATGTCTATTAGTCCCGTCATGGTTAATTCGGTTATGGGCAAGCGACCACAGAATAAGGATGATTTACCTTACTGGCTTGCTGAGAAATTTGACCAGCTGGAAGCAGTATTTCCTAATACCTCTCCTGTGGAGAAACACAGGATCTTAACAATAATTTTGCAGAAAGACTTAATACCAGAGGCAACCGATTGTGAGAATTGGGGTAAAGTTTTTGCAGCAGTGTATGCAAAGTGTTTTGGCAGTTGAGTTGCGCATTAGGCTTGTCGGAGTGTTTGATGTAGTTGCTGATTTCATACTTGCGAATGTCAAGGGGGATGCGGTTAACTTTCAGGTGTCTAATGCTTTGCGTCTTGTCTCAGAGGAAGACAAACCCCGAGTGTTACCAAAAATTTTTGCAGACGCCTATAAGACCATTGGACGCAATCGTTTGGGTTTTAAGCCCTTTTGCTAAAATACTGCCACAACAGCAAACTCAGATGGCGCAGTCTAATAAATACGACCGTCCTATTTTTCCTAAAAAGAATTGGAAGAATAAAAAGCAGGGGAAGCAACAACAGAAACAAGGGTCACGTGCCGCGTCACCGGCAACCGAGCCCTCTGAGCGCACTTATGATTTGCGCGACCGCGCGAGAATTAGGTCTCCTGACAGGATTCAGGTACCTGACCAGCATTCTCCTTGTTCTTCACAGGAAACATCAGGCTCACAAGCCGGTGGAGGAGATCACCAGGATCGCGGCAGAGGTCGAGGTGCCCCGCAGGGACGCTAGCAACCTCGTCAGACTGACGGTAAAGGAAAGCAGGACGATTTTCCTCGTCGGCGCCCTCCATTTCAGAAAAAGAAAGTTGCTGCTTTAACAGCAAGATATGCCACAGACGGTGAGAACCTGTCTTTAGAATCTAACTTGGGCAGTAACGCTGCTAGACAGCACAGCGGAGGTTACAATAGTGCGGCAAGCACTACGTCCATTTCTGGAGGCGACAGCAACTGACACTTTCATCACAGTAGAAACTGCTGACACCCGAGTGGCTCCTCCTGATAGATTATATGAAATTGTACTTTTAATTGAAGGTGATATACAACGTATCATTAAAGGGATTGTTTGGGAAAATCTGACTTCTTCGTTTGACATCTTGTTAGCTGAGGCAGACTGGCCCCCGCCTTTTGTTTTAGCCGCTCCACGGGGGGGGGGGGGAGGGGAAGAGGTAATCCTCCCTAGTTTTTCACACAACGTAGCCAAGGAGCAAACAATGGCTTTTGCGAAGGAGTGGGCTTTGGTGCTTGCACATGCTCTGTACCGTACTCAGGTGGGCTGGGATAAAACCTCTCCGCCTCATGAGATATCATTGCGGTCTATGACACAGCCACAACCCCAATATCCCCTCCGGCGGGAAGCAAAAGCACCCGTTTCTGAAATTCTTGAACAATTAGAGCATCTAGGAGTGATTGAGACGAGTGTCACTGATGAATAACCCTCTTTTTACAGTAACCAAACCAGATGTGTCGTACTGCTTAGTTTTGGATTACCGAAATTTGAACTCTCTTCGTCGTAACTGTGCGGTTCAGAATGCCCATAGCTCAGGACTTGTAGACAGTCTTGTGCGTAAAAAATGTAAAACTACACTTGACATTTCCAATGGCTTTTTTAGCCACAATCTGTCCTCTATAAGTAGTCAATGGACAGCATTCACCTTGGGCGGTAAACAAAAACAATTTACAAGATTGGCCATGGGCTACAAAAACAGCCCTGACGTTTTTGTCGCACATGTTGTCTCTCTGTTAGACGACATTGACCCTGATGCGTACTCGTACGTTGATGATATTTATCTCACGGACGACGAATTATGGCCGCATCTTTGTCGCGTGGACCGCATCATAGTTTTGTTTGTTTGCGGACTACGGTTACAAATTTAACTTTGCAAAGTCACACATTGCAGAGTACACAGTGTTGGTCCTCAGCTATGAGCTCAATAATGAAGGTAGAGGCCTGGCACCTCACTACTTGGAGAAATGAGCACATTTGCGCTCTCCTACAACCCTGAAAGAATTGCAATCTTTGCTGGGATTTCTAAACTTTGGACGAACTTACATTTCCGATGATGCCAAGCGTATCAAGCCGCTGTATGCCACATATTCTGTTGCAGCAGTTACAAGATCCATGACTAAGACTGATGATGACATCTTGGCAGCTATAGCTGCCACAGAGAAGAGAAGTAAGTACCCACAGGGTTTCCCTTCAAAATACAGGTTGATTCCCAACGAGGACCGCAGACTAGCATTGATAACAGCCATGCACGAAGGCATGGCCTCGGCTCATGCAGGCGTTTTGGCGACTGTCTCTATCTTGCAGCAACGTTACTGGTGGCGTTGGTTTATATAAAAAAAAAAGTAATTATGTGCTTTCTTGTGACATTTGTCAGCAGATTAAACCTTCAACAGCAGCACGCCCGCCACAAACACAGCTGTACATTTCTAATAAACCATTCAGTTGTGTTTATTTAGATTACTGTGGTCCGTTTTCTTCAGATACTGCGTATAAGTTTATCTTGGTTGCAGTTCATTCTTTCAAACATTTTCTTTGGGTTTGGCCACAACGCAGTGCTGACGCACAAACTGTCATCAGGGATTTGCGTGTCTTTGTGGGAATTTTTGCATGTGGCACCTTTCATTCTGACCAGGGTCCCGCATTCGCCTCTAAGGCGTACAAGGATGCCATGAGGTCTTTGGGGGTGCAAGTCAAATTTTCGTCTCCGTACAGGCCTGAGGGCAACTCAGTTTTGGAGCCAATGAACCGTGACTTAAAGCAATCCTTGACGGCTAGAGTTATAGGTACTGGCAGGAACTGGTTCGCCCATTTGTATAGCGTACACCATGCACTAAATAATCTCCCTAGAAGATCTCTGGGTGGGCGGACCCCATACGAAATGCTCTTTGGCATGAAAATGTTTGTTCCAGACCTTGATGGTCTAGACATGGCGGTGACAGCCGCATCCTTTGACGTAGATAATCATTCTGATGTGTTACAGAAACTACAAGAGACTCAAGACGGTTTTGCAAAGGAACATTTACTTTCCGCCACTGAAGCGACGCTGCAGATTCCGGTAGTCGGCTGGCTACACAAGATCGGAGACCTGGTCTGTGAGAAGGTGGAGAACAAGAAAGAGTTTGGCCCCTCTTATCGTGTACCTGTCCCAGTGCTTGGCGTGAAGGGTACTCGTACAGTCATTTTACCTTACTTCCTGGTCTCAAAGATAACAAATACATATCAGTGGACAATGTCAAACTACGGTGCCTGGCCGATTCTATTATTAATATTATTATTCAATTAAATTTATAAGGCACACAGCTACCCGGAGGTTTCTCGGCGCACGGACGGTATGTAGATAGAATGGACGGGCTGTTTTACTGGCTGAAAAAACAGGTTTTCAGGATTTTACGGAAGCTTTTATGGCAGATTTCATGGCGGAGTGGGGCAGGTAGTGAGTTCCATAGTTAATCAAAACAACAAGTATATAATAAGGTCTAAGGGAAAAGTTTAATGACCTGCCACAGTTCTATTCCCCTAATCCTACAATTTCAAAAACTAATGGAACTGGGGGTCTAACAAAAACCAGGTATATATGATGATATGTATAGTTGTATATGTCAAAAAAGGACAAGAAACAGGAGTGCAAAAAAAGGAGTAGCATAAGGAGAAAAAAGACAAAAAGGAACAAACAAGAGAGGACCCTAGAGCAGAGCTTGGATACCCATCAATTGTCTATGTGATCAATCCTATCATCTGGTCATCCAATCCAAAGAAAGATATATCTCTTGATCATAGAGATTATCTTATAAGGAGTGAGCCCACTCAATCAGGTCCAAGAACTTCAAAGGATCGGAGAGAGGAGATCATATATACCTAATTATAGATCAATTGAGAGATTAGTGCAGTGCTTTGAAAAGAATCATATGGTGTTTTAAAATAGATTTATGAGAAAAAACTACTAGTTTAATGTAAAGAAAAAAATCTCACACTCTAAATAAAAACAACAGTGCAACAATCAGTGTTAAAGAAATAACTGCTGTATAAGAAGGTCGACATGTTTCAGCTATGCGGGAACTATTTCTCCCTAAGACTTTCTTCAGGACCCCAGTTGTCAAATCTATGCTACTGCATTAGTGTATCAAAGAAAAAAAAAGTGTGCTTATATCACTACTATTAGGTTGGACTTAATACAACCTTAATGTGATCCTCCGCCTCAAAGGATGCAGTAGGCATCTGTGAAAAAAACACACACATAGACATTGTCTTAATCTCCAAATGATATCATCCAAATAACTTTACTCCAAGAGATTAGGGCAAATAACCATATAGCCCTAAATCAACACACCTATTGTATGTTAATACTTATCCATTTTGATCGAGGGATGGACCTCACCTCGCCTGGAACCTTACTCAGGACTAAGAGGCCCCGCTCTATATAGAGAAGACAAAAGTCGCTTACAGTAATCAAACTCTTTTAGTAACATAAGAAGACTGTTCGACTTATACAGGGTGCTCGCTAGGCAAAGTACTAGCACCTCTACATCTCGTATGTATATTCTCAGTTTTCACAAACATACAAATAAGTGTAAGAAAACTCACTCAGTCTTAGTGCAATCATCATTAACTAATAATGATTAAAAGTGTGGTAAGCTGGCCACATTTTGTTAAGGAAAATAATAAAAGTGGAATGCCGAATGTTGATGTAAGGACAAAGAGAAAAGCACTTGTACATTGTTTAATGTGCGCAAAAAACGGGACGATAAGCCCCACTATTATGTTTGTTATATGCGCTTTGTTCGTGAGTTATAAGACCAACAAAGAGCTAACTCTCCATAGCCTCTGTGCTCCAAATATCCAAGATAGCGTGTCTATGCTATACTTGATCGGTATGGATAATGGTTTGGTTAAAAATCGTGCAAAGTTACCATGGGACAGTCTCTATGGACATGGAAACATTAAGCATAGAGAGGGGTTCTTCACAGTAATCCGATATCTATAGTATTATGAGCTCAATCGGCACATACACATCACTCGGAAAGACTACAAACCCCAATCTCATGCCGAGTTGATAGTCTAAGCTCTATAAAGTAAGTGTAGCCAAAGTGAACCAAGGTGTCCTCACCTATCCGTCGTTGCCTCGAATCGGCATCTGAGTCAGGGAATGGAGGTGAATCAGACGAGCTCCAAGTACGTTTAAATGCAAGAAAGTGATCGAACGCACTCGCGAACACACCTGTTCCGCATTCGCGCACGACGCCAGTCTCATGGTGATCACGTCACCAGAACTACAAAGTGACGTCACAGAAATGGCGTTTGTAGTTCCCTCCGATTCTCAATAAATCAAAATTAACAGTGTATTTTGCCAGAATCCACTATATGAACATAAATGCTCTTACCCCCGCTATTTCTTGATGTGAAATGTCGAAACTACGGGGCAAATTGAACGATAGGGCGTCACGTTATTTTGACAATAATAGCTAATGAAGGCTATACATCGCCCCACATACAACACATGAAAAAAACCAAGTGGTAACAATATGTGTTGGTTGATGTCTCAAATGTCTCTTGTAGGAAGCAAAAGTAGAATTAGAAAAACTCTTGGGCCTCGTTATATTGAGTATGTCCATCTATATACTGCATCAATCCTCAACAAGAGAGGTACAGCAAAATAACTGCCGGTGTACAAGTCTGCAACCAACACCGCTCGATCATAATGCCGCTATTCGAGCTATTGATGCAGGCCATCAGATAGTCTGTATCTATTACTCCTAATATGGCTCTTATAGGGAGCAAGAATGTAAATAGGGCACCTCTTGGGCCTTGTGATGTTAGTATGTTCATCTCTATACAACACCACGGAACAACATAAGGGGTGAGCACAGCCGAATCCCTGCCTGTGTAAGAGTATACACCCAACCACGCTCAATCGTCATGCCACTATTTAAGCTATTGATACAGTACAGCTGTATTTCACCTATAAAAGGTGTCAAATAGAGAAATCCTGAAATGATTAAATCCAAAAATATAGCTATACTAGTAAGGATGACTTATATATCCCTCTTGATATAATATAAATCTCCACTGTTTAGGTGCTGAATGCACTGACGAAAGTCAAGCGTTCAAGAGCTGGTTTGTCAGTAGCTGGTTCCAAAAGCGCCTGGCGATGGTTATTTTTAGCCCGCTTAAGCGAACGTTTGACAAGTTGGCGGGGATAGTGCCTGGAGACCAATTGTTCGGTTAGGGCATCACCGGCAGTTATTTTGCTGTACCCCTCTTGTTGAGGATTGATGCAGTATATAGATGGACATACTCAATATAACGAGGCCCAAGAGTTTTTCTAATTCTACTTTTGCTTCCTACAAGAGACATTTGAGACATCAACCAACACATATTGTTACCACTTGGTTTTTATCATGTGTTGTATGTGGGGCGATGTATAGCCTTCATTAGCTATTATTGTCAAAATAACGTGACGCCCTATTGTTCAATTTGCCCCATAGTTTCGACATTTCACATCAAGAAATAGCGGTGGTAAGAGCATTTATATTCATATAGTGGATTCTGGCAAAATACACTGTTAATTTTGATTTATTGAGAATCTGAATCGGAGCGAACTACAGACGCCATTTCTGTGACGTCACTTTGTAGTTCTGGTGACGTGATCACCATGAGACTGGCGTCGTGCGCGAATGCGGAACAGGTGTGTTCGCGAGTGCGTTCGATCGCTTTCTTGCATTTAAACGTACTTGGAGCTCGTCTGATTCACCTCCATTCCCTGACTCAGATGCCGATTCGAGGCAACGACGGATGGGTGAGGACACCTTGGTTCACTTTGGCTACACTTACTTTATAGAGCTTAGACTATCAACTCGGCATGAGATTGGGGTTTGTAGTCTTTCTGAGTGATGTGTATGTGCCGATTGAGCTCATAATACTATGGATATCGGATCACTGTGAAGAACCCCTCTCTATGCTTAATGTTTTCCATGTCCATAGAGACTGTCCCATGGTAATTTTGCACGATTTTTAACCAAACCATTATCCATACCGATCAAGTATAGCATAGACACGCTATCTTGGATATTTGGAGCACAGAGGCTATGGAGAGTTAGCTGTTTGTTGGTCTTATAACTCACGAACAAAGCGCATATAACAAACATAATAGTGGGGCTTATCGTCCCGTTTTTTGCGCACATTAATCAATGTACAAGTGCTTTTCTCTTTGTCCTTACATCAACATTCGGCATTCCACTTTAATTATTTTCCTTAACAAAATGTGGCCAGCTTACCACACTTTAATCATTATTAGTTAATGATGATTGCACTAAGACTGAGTGAGTTTTCTTACACTTATTTGTATGTTTGTGAAAACTGAGAATATACATACGAGATGTAGAGGTGCTAGTACTTTGCCTAGCGAGCACCCTGTATAAGTCGAACAGTCTTCTTATGTTACTAAAAGAGTTTGATTACTGTAAGCGACTTTTGTCTTCTCTATATAGAGCGGGGCCTCTTAGTCCTGAGTAAGGTTCCAGGCGAGGTGAGGTCCATCCCTCGATCAAAATGGGTAAGCATTAACATACAATAGGTGTGTTGATTTAGGGCTATATGGTTATTTGCCCTAATCTCTTGGAGTAAAATTATTTGGATGATATCATTTGGAGATTAAGACAATGTCTATGTGTGTGTTTTTTTCACAGATGCCTACTGCATCCTTTGAGGCGGAGGATCACATTAAGGTTGTATTAAGTCCGACCTAATAGTAGTGATATAAGCACACTTTATTTTTCTTTGATACACTAATGCAGTAGCATAGATTTGACAACTGGGGTCCTGAAGAAAGCCTTAGGGAGAAATAGTTCCCGCATGGCTGAAACATGTCGACCTTCTTATACAGCAGTTATTTGTTTAACACTGCGTGTTGCACTGTTGTTTTTATTTAGAGTGTGAGATTTTTTCTTTACCTTAAACTACTAGTTTTTTTTTCATAACTCTATTTTAATACACCACATGATTCTTTTCAAAGCACTGCACTAATCTCTCAATTGATCTATAATTAGATATATATGATCTCCTCTCTCCGATCCTTTGATGTTCTTGGACCTGATTGAGTGGGCTCACTCCTTATAAGATAATCTCTATGATCAAAAGATATATCTTTCTTTGGATTGGATGACCAGATGATAGGATTGATCACATAGACAATTGATGGGTATCCAAGCTCTGCTCTAGGGTCCTCTCTTGTTTGTTCCTTTTTGTCTTTTTTCTCCTTATGCTACTCCTTTTTTGCACTCCTGTTTCTTGTCATTTTTTGACATATACAGCTATACATATCATCATATATACCTGGTTTTTGTTAGACCCCCAGTTCCATTCGTTTTTGAGAGTGAGTTCCATAGGACAGGGGCCACGTACGAGAAAGAGCGTCCACCCATGCGAGAAAGCTTGAATCTGGGAACAGTGAAGTTGACTTGGGACTATATAGTATGACACCTGCTGCTTCCTGTCCAACAATGTCCAGGAATACAGTCTTGGCCAGTTCCAACAACATCAGGCCTGACACTGCCATAGAGATGACCGCTGTTACTGACCCTTTGCTAAACCCTCCGGCTTGCAGTCTTAATGAGGAAACAGAATATGCGTATCCTGCTACAGAGTCATTGCCTGGTTAACAAGACAACACCCTTAACCAGTCTCGTTTTTCTTTTGACACTAACTCCACATCATTGAGTCCCCCGTCTAAATTTTCTATTTTGATCACCTGGTTTAAAAGAAATTTTTTGGTTCCTCCTTGGACATACATTTGGTTGGTGCTCATCGCCATTTTTTTGTTCATGTTGATTGGATTTGTGACATTTTTCTTTCTTTTAATAAATGGTCACTACATCACTGAACGCTTTGCAGTTAAAGTAATTGATGGAACTTTGGCACCACACTCCTCATCGCACATCATGAAAAGGAACCAGACTTTTGTCAACATCTTGGCTTGGTCAGTTACGGATGGAATAGTTTGGGATGCAGTACACTTCCAAATTCATGGCCCCACAGAGGTGGTTAATGTTCCAAATGTACTTCATGTTTCTATGGGGGATGTAGTGAAACATAACATACGCTCAGATGATTGGGACATACAAAACGTTCAAACTTTATTTTCTGATTTAAAGTATTATGCTGCATTTGATGCTGAGGATTTGTATTTAAATACTGCAAATTATGCTAATTGTTTTGATTAACAGCATTATGGCCACCATTACCTGCATAAAGCTAATACATTTAGAAATGTTTTTAATTTCACACAGTGGGAACATTGACCGGCTCCAATTGAAGGCAGTTCGAAAACTCTTTTGAAAAAATGTGTATATTTCACTGATTTCAATATTTCCAACCCGGATTGTTTTTATTTTAAATTGAATACTATGTCCAATTCTAAAGTCATGTTCACCCACACTAAATTAGTGTATTCCAAATTATTCATTGATCAAAAGGCAGTGGGTGGCTATGAGCTCTGGAAGAATACAGTAGATCTTAAGGCTGTTTGGGGTTCTAAATTTTGGCAGGTACAAGGCTCTGAAGCTTTGCATCGTACGTGACTTATCCAAATACAAATCCTATTTTTAAATAGTTCGACTTATCAAACAACCTGTTTAGGTTTAGCCACTGCAAAACAAATAAATGCACCTAAAATACCTACACTGGCTCCTTATGAGAATTGGATTAATCATACTCATTTGGCCATTGATGATTTGCAATTGTTGCTTACCAATAATACTTTTAATATCTCTAGCCTGGACCCCCAGGGTTGGTTGGTTTGGCAAACAAGTTCAGATTCTTGCCAACACCGTTTTCTAGGCAAGGCCCCAGAATACATTCAGGATAGACCTGATCCACGTTTTTCTGACTCCCATACGGTTACTACCTATTCAGTAGGAAATTATGTCAAAATTGGTTGCAACACTCGACCCTTACATCAGTTAAACGCCATTTGTCATTGTTGTCAAGTGACGTTGACTTGACAGATATTATAAAAGGGCCTGCTGGGCCTAGATCAAAAAGATTTATTTAGGGGAGGAGCCTAGCGCTTGACCAAGATGGCCGCGTGAGCTTTGAGCTCCCGAGACCCTCGTGCCCTCCGTCGACTATCCTGTCTCTAATCCTGTTTGTATGCATGGCATTGTGTAGATGACTTGTCAGGGAGGCGATTGATGCTACCCGAGGTCGGATCGCCCGCGGGGAACCGGTGTTATGCATGGCGGAAGATTGAGGCCTATCTCCGAGGGATGCCAGGGGCTAGAGTTGGCAGGATGCCCGACCTCTAATTGAACAACAGCGGCCAGGCGAGGTGCGAACTGCCGGACGGAGGTCCCCATCCTTTCACTTTCACTTTCTCGCCCTTTGTTTGCCCTGCCCAGGGAGTGCTCTTGGCTGCTTTATCATCATTTGGACGCTCTGCACGCTACTCTGGCGGCCCAGCGCAGGACTGAGCACTCCTGATTCCTCTCGCTGAGAGAGGGCCGTCCTGTTTGAACCGACTTGCTTGAGCCAACCATGTCGGGCAAAGCAGAGGTGGATCGGCTGAAGCCTAAGGCCACCAGGCGGGGAGCCTATACTCAAGCCAATAATATGGACCGCTATGCCCAGCAGAAGGGGTCACCGGGTGGACCGAGCCAGTCGCCGGATGCACAGAAGACTGCCTCACCCTTGGCCCCGGAGCTCTCGCTGCAGGATGTCATGGGCGCGCTCGAAGGGCTGCAGACTTCGATTGGGAGACAGTTTGATGCCCTGGCGCACAAAGTGGATACCATCTTGGTGGACGTTAATCTGATCCGCGCGGACTTGGGCAAAACAAATGAACGGGTTAAAACCCTGGACCTCAAGACCACGGGCCTCGCTGATGAGGTCTCGGAACTACAGACCGAGGTCCGTAAGTTGCGGACCGAGAGTGATCTCGCCGCCCGTCGGCTGGAGGACTTTGAGAGCCGGGCCAGGCACAACAACGTGCGCGTTATCGGGGTCCCGGAGTCCACGGACGAGACTTCTGTAGACCTGCTCGTGGAGGACTTGGTGCTCAACCATCTGCAGCCTAAGGGTCTTGGGAAGTTTTTCGCAGTTGAGAGGGCCCATAGAGTGCCGGGTGGGAGGCCCAAGGTGGGAGCCCCACCGAGGCGATTGTCGCCCGGCTCTTTCATTTTCGAGATCGGGACGCTATCCTGCAAGCATCGAGGGTGACGGGCCCGGTCCCCTTCCAGAACGCGTCGGTGAATTTCTATCCTGACTTCACCCAGCAGGTGCAAAGGCAGAGGCAGGGCTTCCTGGGGGTGAAGAGGCGGCTTCGGGAGAGAGAACTGAAATATGCCATGCTCTTCCCTGCCAGACTACGTGTGGTGTACGAAGACCGAACATTCTTCTTTGAGTCGCCTGTCATGGCCGATGAATGGCTGGACGCTCTGCCCCGACGACGGACGGGAGATGACTCTGCCGCAGACGGGGACAGTGGCCGGGATGAACAAGGTTGATGTCTTCGGCATCGGACTGACTCGATTTGACTCTAGCTAATGACTTGAACTGAATGCAGTAAATACGGAGGGTTGTGGGAGGACGAGGGGAGCTCTTTCCTCCCTTAGGGTACTTTTTGTAGACTTTGGGTTTGGTAGGGCGACAGGCAAACTGCAAGTTGGGGGGGCTTTGTAAGCTGCAGCAGGGGTGCAGGGTGGGGGGGATAGTTGGGATTTTGGGTTTGTTGTTGGGGGGTTCGTTTCTGCAAGGCGTAGTGATTATTTTCAGGACTGTTCCATGGTGGCTCTTCGGGTGTGGGGTGGGCCTCTTTACGTTTGGGGATGGGGGGTAGGGGTTTAAGTGTTATTAGCTGGAATGTTAATGGTTTGGGGGATCGCATTAAGCGCAGGATTGTTTTGCAATTCTTGAAATGGTCATTGCCGGATGTCGCCCTACTGCAGGAGACGCACCTTATAGGTAACACGTGCTATGCTCTTAATAGGAAGGGTTATAAATTCATAGCTCATTCGGGATTCTCCTCTGGGCCCAGGGGTGTGGGCATCCTAGTCAGAGCCTCGCTACCATTTGAGGTGGACTCCACCATTGTTGACGATAGGGGGAGGTTTGTGGCGGTGGCGGGGCGGTGGGAAGGCAGAACTTTGGTTTTAGTTTCGGTTTATGTCCCGCCGGCCCTGCAGGCCTCCACGTTTACAGATCTGGGTAGGGCCTTGCTGGATCTCCCGGGGGGTATGCTTGTGGTGGGGGGTGATTTCAATGCTGTCGGCTCCGGGCTGCTGGATAGATACCCGCCCAGAGACACAGGGGGGGCTCAGAAGTGGCTTCCAGACTTTCTAGACTCACTTGGCCTGATAGACTGCTGGAGGCTCCGGCACCCCACACAGAGCCAATACACCTTCCACTCCGGGGCGCATGGTAGCCTCTCTAGGATTGATTACCTGCTCACTCTGGCTGCGCATGCCTCATTGGTGTCCGAGGCCAGGCACATGGCGCGTGGTATATCGGACCATTCGCCAGTGTGGGTCAGGCTGGATGTCGGCCGTGAGGGAGGGGGAAGGGTGGCTCCTATTAACCCTTGGTACTTTCGAGACCCCAAGATGCGCAGCGCACTGGTGAAGACAGTTGATAATTTTTTCAAGGACAATCAGGGATCCGTGGACTCGGCAGTGTCGCTGTGGGAAGCATTTAAGACCGTGCTGCGAGGGGAAGCCCTCTCCCTTGTAGTGGCGGCCAAGCGGCGGAGAGATGGCGAGGTTTTGCAGGTTGAGGAGGAGATCGTGGCTTTGGAGGGAGCGCTAGAGGAGGAGGTTACAGAGGCCTCACTGCATGAGCTGAGCTTGAAGCAAGCTGAGTATAAGGACCTGGTGACGAATGCCGCTAAGACCCTCAGTAGGGAACAGCAGGGCCGCCTGTATGATGTTGGTGACAAGGCCGGGAAACTCCTAGCTTGGCTGGACAAAAAAGAACGGGTCAATAGAGTAGTGCCGGAGTTGACGGGAGAGGGGGGAGAGGTGATTGTGGAACCTGAGAGGATTGTACAGTGTTTCTCGGACTATTTCCGTATGGTTTATGCCTCAGTGTCGGATAGGCCGCCCGAGGACTCGCGTGACCTCTTGCGTGATATCGCTTTGCCCTGTCTCTCTGACGTAGATAGGGATGATCTTGATGGTGACATAACGGTCGATGAGGTGGCGGGAGCTATCCGCGCGCTGAACTCGGGCAAGGCCTTGGGCCCGAACGGCTTGCCGGTTGACCTGTATAAGCTGTTTCCGGATAGGGTCGCCCCTCACCTGCGCGCCATGTTCGTGGAGGCGCGGGGGAGTGGGACCCTCCCGTTGGATCAGCGACTGGCGACAATTGTTGTTATACATAAAGATGGTAAACCCCGAGAAAAGTGTGCCTCATATAGGCCTATCTCACTCCTTAACGCCGAGCCGAAGATTCTGGCTAAAATCCTGGCGGCCCGATTGATCAGGGTACTGGGAGACTTGATCCACCCGGATCAATCCGGTTTTATTCCGCATCGTAACACTGCGTTAAACCTTCGGCGCCTTCATGGTGTAATCGCCAGGGCGGGCACGCTGCGTGAACCAGCTATTGTGGCGTCTCTCGATGCCACGATGGCCTTTGATACGGTGGAATGGGCATATATGTGGGCTGTGCTGGCCAAGTTCGGCTTTGGCCATGGTTTTGTGAGCTGGGTGAGGTTGCTGTATGAGGGACCCCTTGCGAGTGTGGTGGTAAATGGCCGGGCGTCGACTCCGTTTCAGCTTGGGAGGGGCACTCGGCAAGGTTGCCCCCTGTCGCCATTGTTGTTCGCCCTCGCCCTTGAGCCACTGGCAGCGTGGATACGCTGGCACCCGGATATACGGGGACTTAGATGGTCGCCCGAACACGAGGACCGTATTTCGCTATATGCTGATGACATCCTGTTGTATCTTGCCTCACCCAAGAAATCACTTATAGTGGTCTGTGACGTACTCACATCTTTCGGTAGGAATTCGGGTCTCGTTATCAACTGGAGTAAATCGTATTTATATGTTCTGAGTGGCGAGGTTCCACCGATCCCGCGAACTTGTTCGATCCAGATCGCTCAGCAGGGCTTCGTGTATCTGGGGATCTTTATCTCCATGGACTCCGCTTTGCGGTATGAGAGGAACCTGCTCCCCCCCCTAGCGCGCCTGAGGCGGGATGTAGAGGGCTGGCGGAGGCTGCCGCTCTCCCTCGTTGGGCGCGCTGCCTTGTTCAAAATGATGTCTCTTCCCCGGTTCCTCTACGCATTGCAGAATACTCTGGATTGGGTACCGGCCAACTACTTTCGGGAGGTCGAAAGCCTCCAACGAACGTTGTTGTGGGATGGGCGGCCGCGAATAGCAATTGCTAAGTTGACGCTTCCATGGTATGATGGGGGTATTGCGCTTCCAGACATCCGACGTTACTATTGGGCCACCCAGCTGAGTGCGATTAATCATGGGTTTTATGGCCCTGCACTCAGCCCTGGTTATGCCATGGACAGGTGGTTGCTGCGTGGTGGTAACTATCACAGGGCGTTGTACTCGCGGTCCCTGGACTCGTCCCTCACGGGGCCCACTGGGGGGGCGGTGCGTGTGTGGAAGATGGCAACTGACTCGCTGGGCTGGAAGGATAGGCTCACCCTCGCTACCCCGCTGTTTGAATCTGAAAGACTGGGTAGGCTTTGGCACACAAAAGGTTTTGATAAATGGGACTTGATCGGCATCTCCAGGGTCGGAGATGTGTTGATTAAGGGGAGGGTGAAGTCCTTTGAAGAGTTGCAGAAGGAGTATGAGCTGGGGACATCCGAGATTTTCCGCTATGTTCAGGTGCGTCACGCCCTCCGGTCAGTCCTCGTAGAGGGTGAGAAGGTGCCTGAGTCCTCTCCTTTGGAGGACCGGATCCTTGATGGCCATATGCCTGAGAGCACGATCTCGCTCATCTACAAGAAATTGATCAACGTCCGGGCGGATATGCTTCTGGGGCTGCGGGACCAGTGGACTAGGGATGGACTCGAGTTGGATGACGAGGATTGGCAGTCTGCTGTTTCCTCTCCCAAGGAGGTTGCGATCCCGTCGCGTCTGAGGCTGGTGCAGCTTAAAATACTGCATCGAGTGTATGTGACGGGGCCAAGGCTGGTTCATATGGGATTCTCTGAGGAAGGCCTATGTAGGAGGGGATGTGGTATGGTGGGTACTTTCCTGCATATCATTTGGGAATGTGGTGTCATCACGGAATTCTGGAGGAGAGTCCATGCAGTGATGGGGGAGGTGACGGGCATTGCTATGCAGCCGGAAGCGCGGTGTTGTCTCCTGAATGTCTGGGGGCCCACTGATCACGATGAGGCACAGACCCAATGGGTGACTCTGGGTAACATGGTCGCTAAGAGAGATATCGCACGATTGTGGGGCTCCGCGGGGGCCCCCACATTGACCGCGTGGAAAGAAAATATGGACTGGAGTATGCTCAGGGAAAAGACAGTATATTGCGCTAGAGGCCGCCCTCGGAAGTGGCACGCCATCTGGGGGCGGTGGAATCAATACAGGGGGGGAATATGTCTTGCCCCTGATTTGGATCCCCCCGAGGAACAGCTTTCTTCTTAACATTCTTTCCAGCTCAGTATATAAGATGTGATGGTTAATTGACTTCTTGGGCCTCTGCTGTCCCCCTTCTTCCTCTTATCACAGTACTGTGACTGTTAGATTATTGGGGTCCTGCCTCCCCTGGGGGGCTATCACCATGGGCATTCAGTGTTCTTGCCTTGCTGGGGTTTGTTGTGTGTTTGTGTTTATTTAAAAATGGAATCTTTTCACTGCTCCTTTAATGCAATGTGGACGCTTCTCTGTTCTTCTCTACCGAAGCTGCCGAACCTCCGGGTTGTCGGCTGAATAGCTGTGTCCAGACTCTTGAAGCAATAAAGGTTTTTAAAAAAAAAAAAAAAAAAAAAAAGATTTATTTATGCTACTTATAATGAAATTGCGATTCTCCTATTAACATGACCAGAGAATCTGGATTTCATTAAAGACTTGGAGGCTGACATTATGCATGCATAATCTTTTAATGCAGTCACAAGAAGCCGCACTACATCATAAATAAAACAGTTCTAGAATGGAATGAACAGATGGTATGAAAGGCATGTGCACCAAACAGACAGCCTCTTTTAAATGCGGACAAATAACGAAAGTTCCAAAAGGTTCAGTAACAGCTTGTTCTTGAGAATGAGGAATCCAAGGAATCCAGAAGGGAGTAACTAAGAGAGGTGAGGAGAAACCAGAAGAATCCATTAAGACAAAATGTTTTAAAGGAAGGAGGAAAATGTTAAGGATTGGAGGTAGTATAGCTTAGAAATATTAAATATTAGAGCATGGTAGAACAAGCAATAATCAAACAAAACATTAAATAATAAACTATGCAAAGAGAACACCGTCCAAGGGAGGGACGGGTGGGATAATGTTAGCCTCCGAGTCTTTAATGAAATCCAGATTCTCTGGTCATGTTAATAGGAGAATCGCAATTTCATTACAAGACCGGAGGCTACATTATGCATGTTGGTAGCCGTGTAGGACAACATCAGACATGTGCTCGATAGGTTTGCAGTAATGCTGAGCAAATGTGGATGCGTTGGACCAGTCTGCTGCCCTGAGAATATCATCCACCTTACCACCAGACCAGAAGGACTTACTGATTGCTGGGCCTAGATCAAAAAGATTTATTTATGCTACTTATAATGAAATCTGGAAGCTGTCCCAAATTGAAGCTGCTCCGCGTCTAAGGGCAATAGACCAAGCTAATTTAGAAAAATTGCTTGCTGTGGTTGATAATAGTATTAACACTCTTTCTTCCCGTGTTTACACATTAGAAAATATTGTTTCATCTGTTGTGGATATTGTTCATGATGAGGTATCTGTTTTGTTTCATGGTCAAAATCAATTGTATTCCATTATGCAGTTTGCATGGGCATTGCAAACTTTGAAGATGGGAAAAGTTCCATGGGATTACATGAACACGTCATCGTTATTTACGCCATTTAACTTGGCAGATAGACAACAGTTTATGTCCATGTAGGATTCCACATACACTTTGTTACATATTGAAAAATTAGAACCTTTGCCTTTTTCTGTTACTGAAACTAATTCAGCAGTGGGGCTCATCCATGGGGTAATAACTCTGCCATTTTCCTTATTTAAATTTAGTTCATGTATGAAACATTATCCCTTGGGCCGCTATAAACCTTTAGGTAGTGCATTTGTTCACGAGGTGTGGTCTTTAAAATTCACATACAGATGCTTATGGGATGACAAAGAGGTGTACCTCTCTAGGGAGTCATGTGACTCCTCACCTGATCATTCTCTTATGTGTAAAAATATAAAATTGCACAGCGCTTATAATTTAACAGCCACAAATTTGGCGTGTGTTTTAAAGGGTCATCCAGTACCAGCTATCACATCTACGTTTACCCTGCTAGCTAACAGTAGCTATTTGCTTTTAAATAATGAAGATTGCTGCGGCATGCTTGCTGGCACACCTTACATTGTAACAGTCTCACAGCGTTTAGTTTGCTGTAAAAATGTGCTTTTTCCACCCCCACATGGGAGGCTCGACATCTCGATTTGGCCTTCCATTCCGACCTTGAAGGCAGAGTTCAACAAATTGAGCAGAATAAGAGCATTATTGTCCCAAAAAGAAGTTGCTCTCACATCTGCCCGTGAGACATTCGTCCTTCACGTGGCTAACACCCATACAGAGGTACATGGGCTTCTTAATACCGATCTCCCACTACATTTTGGTGCGTTGATTCACACTATCTACAATGCTTCTAACACTACAGGCATTGCCCATTTTTTTAAAGCTGTGGGCTCTGGCCTTGTGACCTCTTTTCAAACTATATTTGGTGTGATACCGGCATTTATCCATTCTATTTTTTCCAGCGTCTTCCGGGGCTTGCCACTATTACTTGCCCTAGCCGCTGGGATTCTGCTGTTAATTTGCTTGCTTCGAAATGGATGCTTTTCCTGTGGCACCAAACAGCCGAGACTGGCTGCTGCTGCTTCGTAGTCGTATGCTTGAATGCTTCAGTACTTTACCACTGGCCACTCTGAGCGTGGTTTATGGATTATCCTTTTGTTTTTTCACTGGCGTGCAACCAGTCTTCCACTGCCTGGAATGTTCGTTTGAATGGGCATTGGATCTTTGCCTCCCCAATACGGTGTCCCCTGCCCCGGATTATGACGTGCTAATGGGTCCTCTAGTGGCGCATGAGCTGGAATGTTCTGGTGTTGGGATTATGGCCTGCACGGCTGCGCTTGGAGTTTTAGCGGAATGGTATGTCTGTGCGGCTGCACATGATTTCCTACAACAAAGTTTTCTTAAGGAACACGCAAGTTGTCCACTGATGGTGCTAGAAGCTCTCATTGTTGATGAACGTGTATGTTCATTCTCTTTGCTGGAATGGATGGCTACTCTCTTTTCTGACGATATCAATGACTTCCTCTTTGAGGCTGTTGCAACATACTGCTTATACATCTTAATGGATTAACCTGGATGACTTTCATCATCTGCCGGATATTTTTTGTAATGGTTTTTCTTTTTCACTTTTTTCTCTCTAATCGAGTTTTTACACACAAATTAGTGCACCATTTGACTCTTTGTCCAAATATGACTGCTGCTCTTAATTCTTGCTCACTCTGACTTGAACTCTGTGGGCCCGATTCACAGAACAAACTTAAGACAAAATCCTAAACTTAGTACCATTTTGGTATTCACAGAATGCACTTTCTACTTCTGGTATTCACAGAATGAATTTACTACTTTTGCGATTCACAGAATAAACTTACTACTTTTGCTATTCACAGAATGGATTTCAGACTACTAACTTTACGTCCGCACTCGGGCCGGAAATTCCAGCCCGGAGGCGGAGCTTCCGGCCCAGAGGCGGGGCTTCCGGCCCGAAGGCGGAGCTTCCGGCCCAGAGGTGGAGATTTTAAATCTCCGCCACTGGCCGGAATCCCCACCTCTGGGCCGGAAGCTCCGCCTCCGGCCCGGAAGCCCCGCCTCCGGGCTGGAAGCTCCGCCTCCGGGCCGGAATTTCCGGCCCGAGTGCGGACGTAAAGTTAGTAGTCTTAAATCCATTCTGTGAATAGCAAAAGTAGTAAGTTTATTCTGTGAATCGCAAAAGTAGTAAGTTCATTCTGTGAATACCAGAAGTAGTAAGTGCATTCTGTGAATACCAAAATGGTACTAAGTTTAGGATTTTGTCTTAAGTTTGTTCTGTGAATCGGGCCCTGTGTTTTATTGTGTCCACTGTCCGTTGGCCTGACCAAGGGGAGGGTGTAGTGAGGAAATGGGGTTAGCTGCAGATATTAATAAGTTAGCATGAGTAGTATATGCTTGGCTGCTATTCTGCCGCTTTTGCACACAACACTACATGGCTCTGTTCTCGTGAACTACTTTGCTGGCGCTGCTTCACATGAGAACTGTCTACCTTTCACATATTCAGCTGGGCACTGCGCTCTCTGTCTGCACAGCGTGTTCAAGGTCGAATAACAATGTATGCTGTTGATTCACTTTGGTCAGTCCCACGCACATAGACATAACATGAAGCACAGCAGCCCAACTGAAACTCGGGTGCTTTTAATATGGCATTACATGCATGAGGTGGCACTTGGAGAAAACCTTTCCAACATAGAAGAGCTTTGCTGATCCTGGGATGTAATTCATTGCATCTAATCTCGTAGGTATGGGGTCTCGCTGACAAAGCCCAGAGGTCTTCTATAATTATTCTAAACTAGCTCATGAGCACGGGGAGGGTGATAGAAGGCGCTATAGTCCTGTTTCCACTGTCATTATAATATGATGTCCCCTTTTGTGTTTTATGGAACTTTAACAATGTTGATTATATTGTTCTTATGCATTATGCTGCTCGTATTGGCTAGAGTACTGCACCTTAGAGCACGTTTGTTAAAAATAAACATTTTAAACTATACAGTGTCTCTGATTACTCACGTTGTGGACAAGTATGAGTGCGAACAAAAGAGTGTTCTTGTTTCCCACTATTCCTGAGAGTTTACTAAGTCGCATGTTCTAGGTTGTCTAATCATTGGTAGCTTCTCTGTAGTACAGAGAACGAATGAGACACTATTGCTAGTCGGATTGGGTTCTGGGCACCGAGGTGGCTTTTTTGGTACACAACAATACACAGAGGTCCTGGTTTCCTGCGCATAGTTCTGTGCATGAGCAGAATCCCTGCAACACTCCATTACACCACAAGGTGCCATCTACAATGGTCTGAAAGAAATTGTGGCATACTGATTGTTTCAGTTCCATACTTATAAAATATATGCTGAGTTTGTGTATTCTACAGGATCAGCTCTGGGACTGATTTGAGGTTGTTGTGCCTCTTGGTGTATCCATCCCCAGACAGACAAGTTGTGATTTTTACCTTCAAGTGGCTGAAGGAAAGAGAGGTCAAGTTACTAATATCTTGCCTAAAGAGGTCCAAACCATGGGCACAAAATGGAAAGAATTCTACACACCTTACACTCATCAACCTTTTGGGAGCAGCACTCCAGGGTGAATATAAAGAAAGGTCAGGGTCAAAGACTAACTCTCTACTTCTAAAGGCACCTCTATCTCCTGTCCTACAGCACTGCCTATCAACCTGATGGGGGATACAACTGAAGGGAACAAAATTATATTCCTGAATTTCTAAATAGCCGCTGTTCCTATTCATCCCACGGTGTATAGTTTGAGGATTCACCCAAGCTTCACAAATGTCAGCAATAGACATTGCTAGTTAGCAGGCAACCTTCAATCTCCATTTTATATATCTTGCTTACAGTGGGTATCCAAAATAGACTCCACTGCATCCAAAGGCACCGTCATCCATGACTCAGTCACTCATGTCCATCCTCCTTCACACTTATAGACACATACATGTCGAGCCATGCACACTAGATGCAGTGAATGACAAGATTGCAGAAGACTGGAGACTAGACAGGTGGTTCGTTCACAAGGTTAATGGGTCAACTCTCCCCATGAAGGGAGCAGGTAAAAAGGGCTTGCCTGCCAGTGTAAATTAATACGCTGCCCCAGCTGTCCAGGAGGGGCAATCTGTTTCAGCTAACAGTTGTTATGTTTATTCTGAAGGGCATGCATAGTACCCCCTTGTTAGACCTGTCAGCCCTTTGGGTGGTCCCTCCTCATCATTATTTATTTTGTCCCACTTTTGCCTCAAACCCTGTTTGAATTTTTCCTTTTTGGGAACCACCAGACTTTTTCGTGTTGCTGCAGATTCAGGGAGCCATTTTAGCTACCCCTGAAACTTCTGTCTGAGGGCCTGGAGCACAAGATGGTGGCCACCTGTGACATCACCAGCATCCACTGGAACCTACCAGCACCTTCCAGAACATTCCAGGAGATTCCAGAACTCTGTGACAGTTGGAGACCGTTTAGAATGTTGGGAGGATAAGAGAGGCAGTTGACAGTTGGAGCTGGCAGTTGGCACCTGACTGGTGAAGAGAGAGCAGCACAAGAGTGAAGGAGGAAGGAGTGAAGCAGCAGGGGTGGAAACTTGTGCCTGGAGTGGGGTCCATAAACCCACCCTTGATACTTGTCCCTACTGATGGATCCCAGCCTATAGCCCTGTGTGGGAAGAAGACAGAAAAACTCAACCTAAGGACCTGGACAGCAGGAACAGGCCTTAGAAGCAGAAAGCAGCAAGATCCTGACCTGGAAACTGGTTTCCCTGGAGTCCGGCGTCGAGTAGCCTGAAGACCTGGAGCCCGAGGTGGAGAAGCGGCGCTGACTGAAGTAGCAGACGTCGTACCCGGAGCCGCCTGAGGTCGTGAGAGGGCGCCGACGGAGGTCGTGAGGAATACCAGAGGTCGAGGAGGAAGTGAACCGAGGTCGAGCGAGCGGCGTCATCGGAGGAGTGAAGTCCGCCCTCCGGAGTCGTCGGAGACCGAGGTAGAGGAGCACCGGAGGTCGGGAGTGAGGATCGCACTCCGGAGTCGCCCGGAGCCTGTGAGGAGGAGCACCGGAGGTCGGGGGTGAGGATCGCACCCCGGAGTCGCCGGAAGTCGACATCGAGGCCAGGCCGGCCGACGTCATCGGAGCCGAGAGCGCCATCGGACCGGAGCCGCCCGAAGTCGACATCGTGAAGAGACTGCCCGACGCCGTCGAATCGGAGGTCGAGATCGAACCGAGGCCACCGACATCGGACCGGAACCGCCTGCCGGCGTCGTCAAAGAACTGACATTGTGCCGAGGCCGCCGAGACCGAACCGGAACCGCCTCACGGCGTCGACACGACTCCAGCGGCGTCGGAACATCAGAAAAAGGGCAGTAAGTGGAGTAGAGGGCGCCTAAGGCCCTGTGGAGACCTGAGAGACTGCTCTAAGGGGCTAGGGAGGTGCTGAAACCCACCTGACTGTGCCTGGGGTGAACTGGGACTAACCTAGAGAGGTTGTTTGGAGAGAGAAAGCCAGGGCACTGGTATACCCCCCTTGGATCTACCTCAGATTAGGCCTCAGCCTTGTCCCAGCCAGGGAGTAGCCCCCCTCAAGCCTTCCACAACCCTACAAGCTGTGCCTGGGCCAAATCAGCCCTTAAGAATTGAAGTGTCATCTGATTATATGAGGGTTGCGGTATACTTTTAATTATTTATTGGGGGTACTGTATTTATTGAATTTTTACCTATTTATTGCTGCACTATATTTATAGGTCCACAGGACTTGTTGGTGTACAATATTTATTGGTACAGTATTTATTGCCTCAAAGTATTTAATTGTCTGTATATATTGCACTTGTATTTATGCCCTGTTATTTATGATCACCCCTATTTATTTCATCAAACAGCCAATATTTATTTGACCTGCACTAATTGAAACTTGTATATTGTGATTGTCTTATTTATTTTTCCAATCAGCAACTAAGAGAAAAAGATAAAGAAAGAATATTTTCATAATTTTTACGGTGTAGAGTCGTTTTTGGAACGGATGCACGCATGGTTATTGTATGGGTATATTGTATGCTTAGCACTGCGCCTGTTTCCTGACCACTCGAGCCAAGCTACCACAGTGTGTTCGGGGAGTCCACCACCACCCTGCGGAGTGGGAGTGGGCTGTTTCCAACATAAATTGGTGTTCAGTGGTGGGATAGAGCTGTGCCTACATATACTCAACAATAACTGTGGGTAGTCCATAGGCCTACACCGGGAGTTTTCTCACAGCGGCCTTCCTAATTGTGGGTTTTTGTTTTTTCCAAATTTACTCTGGTGGTGGGAGGAGGTATTACTAAAGGTACCACCCTACATTGTTACTGCACAAAACCTGTCCTCTAACCTGAGTGGGCAAGATGGAGTTTGTACTAGAGAATCTAGAAACGTACACTGTGGCCCAACTCAGGGAGTTTTGCCAGCGGGAGGGGGTGTACTGTCCCCCAGGAGCAAAGAAGGGTGCACTCCAAACCAGCTTAAGGGCTTGGGGGGAGGCACGCCGAGAAAGCAAGGCTGAGGAGGAAGACAGGGATGGAGAGCCTGACCCCGAGGGGGCTGAGATGTACCAACCTGAGGTGGGGAACCTGTCAGCAGGGCCCAGGACACTTTCTAGGAAGGGCAGCACTGTCTCTAGCGGGGGCTTATCCAGCGTGGAGTTAGCAGATCGGAGAGAGAAAAGACAGCTCACATGGGATTTAGCAAAGCTGGAGAAGGAGAAGGAGGAACAGAGGTTGGCTCATGAGACGGAGAAAGAGAGGATGGCTCATGAGATAAGACTGAAAGAGATAGAGCTTCAGATCCTAAGAATTGGGGCACCAACTGTTCCTAATGGTGGCAGCAAAGACCAAGAAATCACCAGGGAATCCAAACCTTACCTGCCAAAGGACATAGTAGCTAGCTATGGGGCGGGTGACGACATCGCCAAGTGGCTAGCAGCCTATGAGGTCTCGTTGAGGGCCCATGGGGTTCCAGTGAAGTATTGGGGAGGAGGATTGTATAGGTACATGCCTCCAGCTGGTAGGGATGCTTTATTGGCCCTCGAAGAGGATGAGCAGACCCACTACCCCACCATGAAACTGGCGCTCATCAGAAAGTTTGGACTAACACCTGAAAAGTACAGACAGAAGTTCAGGGGTAGTCACAAACTGGGCACACAGAATTGGGTGGACTTCCTGGACTATGCAAAGAAGGCACTGGAAGGTTGGATTCAGGGCAGTGAAGTAAGGAACTACGAGGAGCTGTTTGACCTAGTACTGAAGGAACACCTACTCGAGAAATGTTTCCCTGAACTGCGGCAACACCTGGTGGATAGCAAGCTGACCAGCCCCCGGAAGCTTGCTGAGGAGGCGGACAATTGGGCTAGTACCCGGGTGTCCACAAGGGGGACTGGAGGGGATACTCAAAAGGCCGGACAGGGCGCCCCCCAGAAGAAAGAAGGAGGGGAAAAGAAAAAGGAGTTCTCCAAAGGCCCCCAAAATAACTTCCAAGGGAAGGGAACAGGATTCACCTCTAAGGCTAACCCACCCAGAAACCCTAATCCTGGCCAGAGTCAGCAGCCAAGGGTTGTCCATTGCTATGAGTGCGGTGGCGTTGGACACTATAAAGGAGATCCGAAGTGTCAGAAACGATCACCCCCTCCCACTGGAGGAAAGCCCCCCGGAGTAGCTAGTGTAGTGCTCGGGGAGGAGATGCCCTTAACTAAGGGAAGGGAGTGGGCGGGTGTCACTCTAGTGTCCCTGGGAGAACGGGAGATGGTTCCTAAGATCCAGGTGCCCGCAAATACCGCAAAGTATGGGCAGTGGATCACCATCAACGGCCAAAGAGGGGAGGCTCTGAGAGACACAGGAGCCAGTATGACTATGGTGCGTAGCCAGCTGGTGTCTCCAGAGCAGGTAATTCCCGATGTACTCCACCCAGCCGCGATGGCTGACGGCAGAACAGGTCACTATCCAGTGGCCGAGGTTCCCTTTGAATGGGGGGGGGTTGCAGGTTCACTTCGAGTTGCCGTAAGCCCTGCCGTGCCAGTCGATTGTCTGCTGGGCAATGACATGGAGCACAACGCTTGGAAGGAGGTGGAATACCGGACTCACACCGAGATGCTGGGTACACCTGACTGGGCCTGTGTTAGCACAAGGTCCGCGACTACCCGAAGAGGGAGTTCATTCCGGCTGGAGCCTGGAACAAAGGCCCAGCCAGCTGCCAGTCAAGGGAAGAACCGAGGACAGGAGGAGCCTGCCTCGGCGTCTCCACCCCGTAGGACGGATAGGCCACCGGAGGTGGTGGACCAGGAGTCTGCGGAGGGGGACGTTACCAACCTGGAGGACCTACCCATCCCGGCCGAGTGGCACGTGGAGGGAGGCCCGTCCAGGGAGGAATTCTGCCAGGGCCAGAGGGAGTGCCCTACCCTTGAGGGGCTGAGGCGACAGGCCGAAGCCCAGGCAGCAGGGAACGTTGAAGGGAACTACAGTGTTTACTGGGAGGATGGCCTCCTCTACAGTGAACCCAAGGCACCCCTACATGGATCGTCACGAGCCTTGGTAGTTCCTCAACGTTATCGAGCCTTCCTTTTGGAGTTGGCTCACGAGATACCATTGGCAGGACACCTGGGGCAAGACAAGACCTTCGCCCGTCTTGTCCCACACTTTTATTGGCCTCAGATGAAAGTGTCGTCCGATACCTACTGCCGGACATGTGTGTCTTGCCAAGCCAGTGGGAAAACAGGGGTGAAGCTGAAAGCTCCCCTGGAACCACTTCCTGTCGTTAGCACCCCCTTTGAAAGGGTGGGCATCGACATTGTGGGTCCATTAGATCCGCCAACTACAGCTGGTCACAGGTTTATCCTGGTTCTGGTGGATCATGCCACACGGTACCCAGAGGCAATACCTCTGAGGACCATAACAGCACCTGTTGTGGCAAGGGCCCTGATGGGAATCTTTACCCGAGTGGGTTTTCCCAAGGAAGTTGTGTCCGACAGGGGGACCAACTTCATGTCAGCGTATATGCGGGCAATGTGGAAGGAGTGTGGAGTGACATACCGGTTCACCACTCCTTACCACCCCCAGACAAATGGTCTGGTGGAAAGGTTTAACAAAACCTTGAAGGGCATGATCAGAAGCCTGCCTGAAAGCCTGCGGAGGAAATGGGACGTCCTCCTACCCTGTTTACTTTTTTCCTACAGGGAAGTGCCACAGAAGGGAGTGGGCTTCAGCCCCTTCGAGCTTCTGTATGGGCACCCTGTACGTGGACCTCTTAACCTGGTGAGAGACGGATGGGAAAGAACTCCCAGAAAGCTCCCCCAGGATGTGGTGAGCTACATGCTGGCCTTCCGGAGCCAAATGGCTAAGTTGTGGAAGCAAGCTTCTGACAACTTGGAAGCCAGCCAAGCAGTGATGAAGGCGTGGTATGACCACAACGCTCACCCGGTGGAGTTGGAGCCTGGCCAGAAGGTGTGGGTGATCGAACCAGGAGAGCTTAGTGCCCTTCAGGATCGCTGGTCAGGACCCTTTGAGGTGTTGGAGAAGAAGGGTAAGGCTACCTACTTGGTGGACCTGAAGACCCCTCGTCAGCCCCTGCGGGTGCTGCATGCCAACCGCCTCAAACCCCACCACGAGAGGCCCGAAGTCATCTTGATGATGGTGACTGATGGAGGAGAGGACGTGGAAAGCGAGCCTCTCCCTGATCTGTTTGCGTCTCAGGAAAAGGATGGGTCGGTGGAGGGAGTGATTCTCTCCCCATCTCTAACTCCTGAACAGCAGGAGGACTGTCGCCAGGCCCTGGGGCAGTACTCTACGTTGTTCTCCCTTGTCCCGGGTAGGACTCACCTGTGCGTCCATGACGTGGACACAGGAGACAGCCCACCTGTGAAGTCCAAGATCTACCGGATGTCAGACAAGGTGAAGGCCAGCATTCATAGTGAAGTCACTAAGATGCTGGAGCTAGGAGTGATTGAACCTTCTAGCAGCCCCTGGTCCAGTCCGGTGGTGTTAGTACCGAAAGCCGCACCACCGGGTGCCCAACCAGAACTGAGGTTCTGTGTGGACTACCGGGGACTGAATTCAGTGACAAAGACTGATGCACATCCGATCCCTAGGGCGGATGAATTAATTGACCGGCTGGGAGCTGCCCAATATCTAAGTACCTTTGACCTTACTTCGGGGTACTGGCAGATCTCTTTGACTGATGGAGCAAGGGAAAGGTCAGCCTTCTCCACGCCCAATGGCCACTACCAGTTCTGTGTGATGCCCTTTGGGCTCAAGAACGCACCTGCCACGTTTCAGCGCCTGGTAAACCAGATCCTCACCGGGATGGAGAGTTTCTCTGCTGCTTATCTGGATGACATAGCCGTCTTCAGTAACAGCTGGGAGGATCACTTGCGTCACCTGCAAGCTGTTCTCCAGGCCCTGAGACAAGCTGGATTGACGATCAAGGCCAGCAAGTGCCAGATCGGGCAGGGGTCGGTAGTGTACCTTGGACACTTGGTGGGTAGGGGAACGGTGCAACCCCTCCAGGCGAAGATCGAGGCCATCATGGCCTGGGAACCCCCCAAGACACAGACTGAGGTCCGAGCATTTTTGGGCCTCACGGGATACTACCGCCGCTTCGTGAAGGGGTACGGTACCATCGTAGCCCCCCTCACGGAGCTCACGTCCAAGAAACAACCTCGACGGGTAGTCTGGACGGAGGCTTGTCAGCAAGCCTTTGAGAAATTGAAGAAAGCCATGTGCGAGGCCCCGGTCTTAAGGGCCCCAGACTTTTCCAAGAAGTTCATTGTCCAGACAGATGCATCAGAACATGGCATTGGGGCAGTGTTATCGCAACTCAACGAAGAGGGTCTGGATCAACCCGTGGTCTTCCTATCCAGGAGACTACTTCCCAGGGAACAGAAGTGGAGTGCAATAGAGCGTGAAGCCTTTGCAGTGGTATGGGCTCTGAAGAAGTTGCGGCCATACCTGTTTGGCTCGCACTTCCTAGTTCAGACCGACCACCGACCCCTTCGTTGGCTGATGCAAATGAAGGGGGAGAATCCCAAGTTGTTGAGGTGGTCTATTTCCCTACAGGGGATGGACTTTCAGGTGGAACATCGGCCTGGAGTGGACCACGCCAATGCAGACGGTCTCTCAAGGTATTTCCGCCTTAGTGATGAGAACTCCCAAGGGGTTGGGTAGCTCTCCCCACTTTCAGCTGGGGGGGACGCGTGTTAGACCTGTCAGCCCTTTGGGTGGTCCCTCCTCATCATTATTTATTTTGTCCCACTTTTGCCTCAAACCCTGTTTGAATTTTTCCTTTTTGGGAACCACCAGACTTTTTCGTGTTGCTGCAGATTCAGGGAGCCATTTTAGCTACCCCTGAAACTTCTGTCTGAGGGCCTGGAGCACAAGATGGTGGCCACCTGTGACATCACCAGCATCCACTGGAACCTACCAGCACCTTCCAGAACATTCCAGGAGATTCCAGAACTCTGTGACAGTTGGAGACCGTTTAGAATGTTGGGAGGATAAGAGAGGCAGTTGACAGTTGGAGCTGGCAGTTGGCACCTGACTGGTGAAGAGAGAGCAGCACAAGAGTGAAGGAGGAAGGAGTGAAGCAGCAGGGGTGGAAACTTGTGCCTGGAGTGGGGTCCATAAACCCACCCTTGATACTTGTCCCTACTGATGGATCCCAGCCTATAGCCCTGTGTGGGAAGAAGACAGAAAAACTCAACCTAAGGACCTGGACAGCAGGAACAGGCCTTAGAAGCAGAAAGCAGCAAGATCCTGACCTGGAAACTGGTTTCCCTGGAGTCCAGCGTCGAGTAGCCTGAAGACCTGGAGCCCGAGGTGGAGAAGCGGCGCTGACTGAAGTAGCAGACGTCGTACCCGGAGCCGCCTGAGGTCGTGAGAGGGCGCCGACGGAGGTCGTGAGGAATACCAGAGGTCGAGGAGGAAGTGAACCGAGGTCGAGCGAGCGGCGTCATCGGAGGAGTGAAGTCCGCCCTCCGGAGTCGTCGGAGACCGAGGTAGAGGAGCACCGGAGGTCGGGAGTGAGGATCGCACTCCGGAGTCGCCCGGAGCCTGTGAGGAGGAGCACCGGAGGTCGGGGGTGAGGATCGCACCCCGGAGTCGCCGGAAGTCGACATCGAGGCCAGGCCGGCCGACGTCATCGGAGCCGAGAGCGCCATCGGACCGGAGCCGCCCGAAGTCGACATCGTGAAGAGACTGCCCGACGCCGTCGAATCGGAGGTCGAGATCGAACCGAGGCCACCGACATCGGACCGGAACCGCCTGCCGGCGTCGTCAAAGAACTGACATTGTGCCGAGGCCGCCGAGACCGAACCGGAACCGCCTCACGGCGTCGACACGACTCCAGCGGCGTCGGAACATCAGAAAAAGGGCAGTAAGTGGAGTAGAGGGCGCCTAAGGCCCTGTGGAGACCTGAGAGACTGCTCTAAGGGGCTAGGGAGGTGCTGAAACCCACCTGACTGTGCCTGGGGTGAACTGGGACTAACCTAGAGAGGTTGTTTGGAGAGAGAAAGCCAGGGCACTGGTATACCCCCCTTGGATCTACCTCAGATTAGGCCTCAGCCTTGTCCCAGCCAGGGAGTAGCCCCCCTCAAGCCTTCCACAACCCTACAAGCTGTGCCTGGGCCAAATCAGCCCTTAAGAATTGAAGTGTCATCTGATTATATGAGGGTTGCGGTATACTTTTAATTATTTATTGGGGGTACTGTATTTATTGAATTTTTACCTATTTATTGCTGCACTATATTTATAGGTCCACAGGACTTGTTGGTGTACAATATTTATTGGTACAGTATTTATTGCCTCAAAGTATTTAATTGTCTGTATATATTGCACTTGTATTTATGCCCTGTTATTTATGATCACCCCTATTTATTTCATCAAACAGCCAATATTTATTTGACCTGCACTAATTGAAACTTGTATATTGTGATTGTCTTATTTATTTTTCCAATCAGCAACTAAGAGAAAAAGATAAAGAAAGAATATTTTCATAATTTTTACGGTGTAGAGTCGTTTTTGGAACGGATGCACGCATGGTTATTGTATGGGTATATTGTATGCTTAGCACTGCGCCTGTTTCCTGACCACTCGAGCCAAGCTACCACAGTGTGTTCGGGGAGTCCACCACCACCCTGCGGAGTGGGAGTGGGCTGTTTCCAACACCCCTACAGAGCACTCACTATAGGTCTAAATCCATGAATAAGTAGTCTTCAGCGTGCACATAAATGCTGTGTGCACTGAGGCAAAAAAATGTCAAAACACCAGACATTTACTTCATGGGACGCTCAAGTCAGAGATGCATGGTCGAAAGGTCATGCAGAGGGATATTTATATCTTCTGGTCTTTCCTCAGTTGGAGATGGTTTTGGGAAATTTTGATGGTTACGGGAATGTCGTTTTAGATCCAGGTTGCATTGAAATAAAAGGATTGCTTCCTGTTTATTTCTTTCTTGCATTTTATCTCCAGTCTGGCAATGTTGTGATTGTGGGTATGTTGACATTGTCCAGCTAGTCTGTCAGCCAGAAAGTAAGGAATGTAATTCATGGTGGCCTTATAGAGGATGCAGCTGGTATTGCAGTCAATGCAGTAATGCAAGGGGAGCCATTACAGTTCTATCAGGATGGGGTGATGTGGTTCAATTATCACAGGGGTGCTACTGTGTGTAGGATACCTTTAAGGAGGTCCAGTGGCGTGCATTGCCACCATCCAGTTGCCAAAGTACAAAGGTTTAGACAGACGTTTTAAAATGGCGTGCGGGGAGGGATGGTTTTACGTATTTCATGAGGGAGAGATGGTATCATGCATTGTTGGTCTTCTTGGCCTTTGGCACCATCGCGGAGATGAGGAACCAGGAGTTCTAATTCTCAACTTTCTCATGTCCCTTGGCATGCTTTGAAGCAGGCTTGACCCCAATCGCTGTATCAAAAACCTGGGCCTTTGCAACTAATGTGTAGTGCATGGTAACACACCTTTTGTCTGTTTCATGTACCGCCCTTAGTGGTATGGGTAGGCCCAGACTTGGGTCCTGGGCTCACCGTGTCACTGGATTCAAGCCAGCAGGTAATACTCTAAAACTGGTCCTAGGATGGTTGTTTCAGGTTCAGGGATGACCTGGCCTCGCAGTTCGGGTTAGACTGTTCCCAAAAGGAGCTGGGTCAAGACATATGCATATTGCATATAATGTATGATAAGACATTTGCATATTGCATATGGCTGGATCCGAAATGAGGTGGCATGGTCAGCAAAAGAACGATGGGTTGGGATGCTACCACGAGCGACAAATTGCAAGCATTCCTCCTATCAACTTTTGTGTGTTTCAAGTAGTGCATGGTAAGACAACAGTACTATGCAGAGTATACACAACGAGTGTGCTGCTGTTCATAATATGATCTACACAGAGCTGTACTCTACATCTACCCTTTACATGACCTCGGGTCAGGGGTGAGTGTGCTTACTGAGACTGAGCTGGCTTTTCATCTCTCTTGAAACACAAATTCATCACTTATGCAACTGGTCTGACCTCCAGCAGCCCAGACAGCTATGAGCAGTAATCACCTCCCGTGCATTGCATTGTTCCGGCCAAGCTAATAAACCAGACAAAACAATCCCGGTTCTCCCTGGATTCTTCGTCAGCTCGTCTAGACACCAACAGGAAATTTCACTCTGAAGGCAGAGAGAAAGTGCTCACTTCTCGGTGTGACTCTGAGGGCAGATTCAAGCAGGGCACTCCCTTCCCAAGTCAGCGAGGATGCCAGCACTGAGTGGGGTTGAGGTGCCGTGTCCAGCTTGATGTAAAATGTTCTACGTCCCCTTAATAGTCAGCTCTGGGCATTTGAAGAATGGCTGTTGTTTTCATCGAAGGAGAGACTGCCAACAAAAGGAACCATAGCCTGAAATATGGACACAGAAGGACAGCAAATGGAAAGCAATGGAAAAGGAGGAAAACAGTATAAACAAAATAACAGTGACAAAGACAATAGTTTTGCCTCTCGCATAGTGACAAGCTTTTCAGCGTGTTTACACGGATGTACAAATGCACAAACACACAAGATAGTGCAAGGAATTGAATATTAGAGGAAGGGCAGGCAGGGGTGGGAGAGTGTGTATTTGAATGTATATTCTTCCACGTCATAATAAGGGTCGGCTCTGTAAGCACCAGGTTAAAATCTGATTATTGATTAGTGGAGTGAGGGGGGACGTCTGTGCAGAAGGTGAATGGAAAGGATGAGGGAGAAGAGAATGCAGACTAAGTGTGAAAAAAGCACCGTGCAGTGAGCGAGGGAGCGAGGGAGAAACACTTTTAAATTTCGAGTGAGGCTGGGCATAGGGCGGTCAATGATGGGGGAACAAGCACTTGTGAGGGGAGATAAGTGCTGTGCACTCAACGATTCAGGGACAAGCAATGTGCAGACTGTGCGTGTGGTGAGCGTGGAAAGGCACTCTTCACTAGTGAGTGAGGATCAGCGCCTTGCCGTCAGTGTTTACAGGAGAAGCGCTGTGCAAACAGTGCATGTGGTGAGTGAGGGAAACGCACTGTTCACACAGGGAGTGGGGAGACGTGTTGTACCGTTGATCATTTGAGGACAAGCCTTGTGCAGACAGTGAGTAAGGAAGACGCACTGTTCACCGATGAGCAGGGAAAGCGTTGTACGTTTAATGATCGGGAGGAGAAAGGACTGTGAGGACCGTGAGTGGGGTGTGAGAGGGAAGCGTTGTGCACCTACTGGTAAGGGGGAAGCACTGTGTTTAGAGTGAGTGGCAGAGGCCCACCGTGCAGAATGTGAGTGTGATGGTTGAACAGCGAAGGCAGTAATAAGGGAGGAACTAGTGCGTAAGGCACCTGGACTGCGTCTCACGACAAAGCACCAGCACGCTGTGTGGGTAGATTTCAGAAGAAGGATGAACCCTATCTGGTTTAGGTACCCAGCCTTGTAAGATTTCTGTGACACCACTGTAGTGGGACTGCCGTCCTATTTCTTTACATTTGATATAGCCGTAACTCACTATTCGTGTAATGTCCCGATTACCTATTGGTAATCTTCAATACTCTAAATACGCTATCTTGTGCCAGTACTTACCTTATTGTTTGTTGTCAGTCCTCCACAACATCACGTTTTCTATCCCAACACTCACTTGACTCTGTGACCCTGCTTTGGCCTTTTGAAACTCTCTGGGGTCTAGCACCACCACTCCCATGTATGCACATCATCTTGGCCCCTAATGCAGTGGGTTGAACATAACCTGGAGTGAGGGCCTTGCCCACTGGCACCATCCCAGTGGCAACCCACCCCATTATCTCAACAAGCATTTAAAATGGGCACCCTTGCCATGGTGACACATTACCCTGACTGAGCATCTCATACTGACCATACAGTATACACCTCTGCATCTTAGGGGCTAACAGTCTGGGCTTTTCTTCATCTAACGCAGCAGCAAGAAAACATGTTTAGGCATCACTTAAAATAGCAGCCCTTATCATAGCTGATAACAGTTATAATGCATTGCAGTTAAAGCCCCTAAAAGGCATCACAGTTATAACCACAGGATTAAGCACACACAGTCAGACACCCTAGTAAGAATGTCCAGCAACATAACCCCACTTTGCTCATGACTTCACATTACACATTGCGACTTTCAGTCCCTCAAAAGTAATAACATAATGTAAATGTACTTGTCGTGCAATTGAACCTCTTCACCGCCAGGAGATTTTCTTCTCCAGACATCCCCAGCTCAGCCTTTCACCCTTTGGTGCAGTATCTAACACAACCCCAGGTGCAGAACATAAGTTCCAACCACAGGATGCTTTTGATGCCGGGCTGAGCCCTTGAGGGGTTGTTTCTTTCAAGTCCCCAGAGACTTAGAGGGGGGACTTCACCTTTTTGTGCTGGGGAGACTGCGCAGATCCTGCAGCTTCCCCTTTGCAGGCATTTGGCAGTGACCCCGTCCTCCTGGAGCCACCACAAGCCGAAATACACAGATTTCCTGGCAGGCTTCCATATGCCTGGCAAGGCATTATGGGGCGCTTCCTCCCTGGTCCATGCATATTATAGGAGCGGCTCTCCCGCTGCTCCGGGGAGTACCGCGACGCACTGCTAGCGCCTCACGCTGTGTTATGACATCGTTGGGGGCCCGGTCCCACCCGGACCCCTTATCTCTTGGGATTGATGAGCGGCGCGGGGACCTCACCCCCGGCCGCTCCTGCCGCTTCCCCTGCTGCGGTTGGGGGCCCGGTCCCACCCAAACCCCATCTGCTAAGGTACGTGGAAGGCTTGGCAGCTCGGGGAGCCCACCCCTGGCTGCTCTGGCTGGATCCCCATCCGGCCCGCACCCTCTGGTGCGGCCGCCGGAGCCAGCGTTTCAATTCTGGTTTTCCCGCTCCTGCGGGCAGACCTAGAGGCTGCTCTTCGTTGGCAGGTCCTCAAGGGAGTGCGACAGCACTGTCGGTGCCTTCCCGCTGCTGTGGGGGAGTGCGGCAGCACTCTCCCCTCCTCCTTCCGCACACCGCGGCCCGGGTTGGGGTCTCGGGCCTCCAGGGACATCTTCATGGTGAGCACTACGGCGCTCCCCGACTGGTCTTCCTGGCTTTGGGGCCCAGAGTTGGGGTCCTGGGCCCCCGGACATTCTTCACGGCCCGGCTCGTCTTCTGCAGGAAGGGGGGACAGGTGCCGGAACGCCCCCTCTTCCTCACCACTGTCACCGGGGCCCTGAGTTGGGGGTCTCGGGCCCCAGAGGTCTGCACGGGGAGTGCGATGGCGCTCACTGGCTTCATTTTTGACAGGGCTCGGAATTGGGGATCCCAGGCCCCTGAGCTATCTTCGAGGGGAGCGGGACGGCGCTCCCCTCCCTCCGGTGTGTTCGGGGGGCCAGGGTGGGCTCCCGGCACCCCCCTTGGGTATTATTTCACGGGGAGCGTGACGGAGCTCCCCGACTTTCTGTTCTTCTGGGGGCAGCCCCGGGACCTGACCCACCCCGGGGGCACATCTATGAACGGTGGCGGAGATCCACACGCTTCGTCATTGATCTCTTTAGAGGTCAAAGGTTGCCTACCTTCGGGGGGCGTAGCTCGCCCCCAGGCAGCCGATTTTCATCATTGTGGCCTCCTCTTGCTCCTGATGACCAGCGCTAGCCATCGGGAGCACTTTCCTTCACTCTCCTGGTCTCCAAGAGGGTGCACTCAGCCGGGAGCTATCTTCACTGGCTCCCTGCGCTAGCCTTTCACCTGGCTCTACTCCTGGTTCTCTCTTCTTCTTGCGCAGAGGCCCCGGCTTCTGCTCACTGGTCCTGGACTCCCCTTTTGGCGCAATCCAGGGTCCTGGGACATTCAGGGGGTTCTTCCTTCAAACTGCCCATGGTGCCAGGCTCCAGCACCAGTCTTCCTCAGCAGACCACAGCCCAGAGAGAGCTCCTCTTCCTGTCCAAGACCTTTTAAAAGAATTTGGAGGGGGCTGGCAGGAAGGCTCTGCTGCCCTATCCTGCAGCGACACATCACCCTTCTGCCCCTGCTCCCTCCTAACTGCACAGGCCTCTGGGATAATTCAAAATGGCGTCGTCCAGGTGTCTCATGCCATATGGTCTCTGAAAAGCCCCCTTCCCCACTTGCTGCCTTCTCTTCAGAGCAGCTTGGTGCCTGGTACCAGGTGACAGCTGCTGATGGATTACCTGCAGCTCCACCCACCATCTCTCCCTCTTGGAGAGAAGACCTTCGCGCTTCGAATACTTGCAGGGTCATGATTATGAGTTGAGCCAGAGGAATGTGACATTTCTGGATGACCCATAAGCAGTACAGCTATGGCTTTGGACTCCGCAGAATACTTCTTTCCACACAACGTAAAGTGTACTCTGGTGCATGTCTGGAATTTGTAGGCCCTAGGGAAGTGAAACTATCCCATGTGGTCCCCGTCTTCATCGGAGAATAATGGAGTGTTCCTTCAGTGAAAACAGTAAAGCACACTGATTTCCCTTACATGTGTCTTCCCAAAGTATAAAGCCTATTCCATGTCACCACCCAACTCTGCATAAATCCTGCCACACCATTCTATCTGTACCTGCTCCGGTGCTGCGCACGCCAGGAATCTCCCACACGCAGCCCCTACATGTGTGCACCCGCATGTACACACGTGTCTGCTTGTAACCAGCCTGGTGCTCCTTACTCTGTCTGCAGGGCAGCAGCCTACTCTCACCAGGGGGACACCGGTAAAATCTACGTACAGTTTCTTTCATCATGAGTTCACTGTGGGTGAGTCCCAACTTGTGAGGCTCTCCCACAGTAAAAGCTCAACAATTAGGTGTTCAAAAAGTGAAAAATCCGGGTGGCCCAGATGGTCAGAACCACCTTCTAACATAAAGTACTTTAACACACACAAGAAAAGTATAGTACACATAAAACTAGGATAAACAGTGAAAACCAGATGTTTCTACAACCCTCTGGGCCAGAGCTCTGACCCCAAAGAGTATTATAGCGCCTAGATGCTAAGCACTATAAAAACACAGTTAACATGAAGACACACAATTAGCATTGCAGATTACAGGCCATGTTGCACAGGGTTGCATTCATTCACTAGAGACATGATACCAATCCTTGCTTTGAAATGATATAGTTTCAGCATTTGATATGAAGTTAAATGTTCTTTATAAGCCCTTAACCCACCACTCAAATAACCGGAAGTGCCCTCCCGTCCTGAGTGAGGAAACCTCTCTAATGGCATCAGGGATCGGATCACAGGTGCCAATGTCTTGGAACAGTTTATTGGAGTGCCCCATGTCCAGTAGCCCCTGGCTAGCTGTAGGAGGGTAGTGGCTGGTCAGAGTGCCAGCACACCCTGATACCCCAGATGCCACAAAAAAGAAGGTGGGGGGTCTGTACCAAGGGACACTCTTGCCGATTGTAACTGGAAGTACCACACAGGCTCCCACAATACAGGGAAGGGGTCAGGGCAAAGTGATCTCACCTTCAAGGACTGGGATCAAGCTTCCCCGTTTCCCTCTCATCTGTTGGTGTGCTTTAAACTTCCTTATCCTGAGCAGCTGTCTGCAATTTCCTTGTTCAAAGAGCCAACTCCACAAACCTCACAGGAATAGCTGGTTCTCTGACTGATGCTGCTGATGCCCTTGTTCCTTGTCAAACTGGCACATTTGGCTGTAGCATAATCCATCAGTGAAAACTTCCTCAAGTTTCAGATGCAGTGAGCAAGCTTCTTATCTTGCCTGCACACTGCGGGATGCAAATGGCTTCCTTAGATGGATCCTGTGTAGAGTCGTCTCTTCAGAATCGTAGACCAGTTGTGAGCAACCACTGACTGCTACGGTCAGACTTTTATCCCCTCTGATTAATAGGCTGATCCAGTCAGAGAAATTATAATTAACTCAAGACTAGGGGGCCCTGACCATCACCCAGCAGAAAGGGTCCCTCCTAGCAGTGTTAGTGCAGCTAAACACAGATTAGAGCTAGTACCTACCCCCAGCCCACCAGGCTTCTCCAAGGAACAGAGAGGGGCACGGGGGAATTGGAATGTCCAGCAGAACAGCTCACATGAAAGACAGTGTCTCAACTCCCCCTCCTTCCCAGTACACCCACGGGCTCTCAAACACACATGAGGTAGACAAGACAACAGGACTAGAGACATGGAACACTGCACAGACTTTAACAGAAGGGTGGCTAGTCATCCATACTTGTTGAATACTAGCATACAGGTATCCCTGACTATAGATTTATTGCTGCCACCACTGTCAGTCTATCAAAGCCTGTGTAGAGGTCAGGTGCCAATCTCTCTGGGAAACAGGGGTGCACTATGCATGCCTCCCCTTGACCTCAGATCCAAGCTCTAGGGTCTCAATGCATGTAAACAGGGAGACCCCAAGTACATGTATGATTTGCCATGCTCACTGAGGTAGGGATTCAGAAACCATACAGTAACCTCTAAGTGAATTGCCTGGAGATCAGCATAAGGCAGGGAAAGCACGCTTTCCAGAGACATGCAGAAGACTCCCTCCATCCCACAGTACCAAAATGCTGTGCTGGAAGGTTGGGGCAGGACATGAATGATGATGTGTCACCATAGGATTGGACAGGGGTGCCTACCTTCTGGAACTTTCACCCCCACTTAAACACATCTGCACAGAGGAGAGAGGGAGAGAGAAGATGGAATTCACAGAGCCCCGACGCTGACCGGACCCCTGTCTCGGTTGCTGAAGTACCCTTGGCACAACCTGGATGGGACTCTGTGGGTTCTCCTCTCCCGGGCTAGAGGGCCCACTTAGTCCCTCTAAGGGACAGTAGAGGTATGGACCTGCTATGGGTAACTGGAGGAGAAGGGTGCCTATGGAACTTCCATCCCCTTCTACTGAATAGGACATTTTGTGGCATTCTCTGAAACTTCATAGAGTCCTTTCATGGTATCTTCAAAGTACGGTCTCTTTTATGAAAGTGATTCTTTATTTGTCACCTTTGGCCTAGCTAACAAGGGTCATTGACCTTCTAACTCGAACTTAAGTAGATGGGTTAAAATGATCATTGCTCTCCCTCACAGATACTTTGGCCTCACATTACACCTTTATTTCTCATTGAAGATTACAAATGAGGGAGGCGATTTCTTTCTCACATGGACAAGCAGTTTTGTCTGCAGCCCAATGGTAATTTTGTGTTGATCACTTTTAAATTAATAAACCTACTCTTGGTATCGCAAGGTATAGTGCACTCTGGTTCCTAATAGCATTTTTTTATTTGCTTGGGTATACGCTCATTATGTGCAGTGGCGTAACAATAGCCCACACAGCCCCCACGATGAGGTGGGCCCTGAGCTCCAGGCCCTCCCTCTCCCGTCCAGTACTGTGCACGGGCTGCAGGCCCTAGGCCTGAGAGTTCCTGACTGGGTCCGGTGCGTTGGGGGCCCCTGCATATACTTTGCAGGGGGGGGGGCCCTCAAGTTTCGTTCTGCCACTGATTATGTGAGGACAGGCACGAGTGAGATGGACGCAAAAGGAAATGCTTCAATTATTTACCAGTAATCTTCATTACTCCGAATCATAGTCTTCCTCGTCGCAGTGCTCATTTTACCTCCCTTTCTCCCGCCTTAGAGAAGGAGTATATGATTGATGAGGAAGAGGGGAATATTGCTGCTATGAGTGAAAGCTTGTGTGATCAGGAAGTAGTCATGCCAAGGCACCTCCTTTAAAGATCACGTGACTGGAACATTTTTGTGTCACCCATATCAGCAGGGACATTCTTTTTTTAGGTCTTGCCTAGCTATTGCGTTTACGCAATTGCTATGCGAGACTCTAGTAAGGGGCATTCAAAAGTGCTCCTAAAAGTGGATTGCAAGGCGAGCACGCGCACAATCACGTGCATCGTGCCGCCATGCAATCCGTTTGGCATCGTACTTCAAAGGGTCTGCTCCCCCGCCTGAAATGCGCTCCCCCGCCCCCGCCAAGCGCGCGCGCCACGCTCCGCCGGGCTTCTTTTGTTCATTGTTTTCACGATAGCGTGCACACCGCGCTAAATATTTAAAGTGGTGGCCGAGCTTTTGTTTTGAACTTTACAAAGATTGATTTAATGCTGTTTAACAGCGCGGCATACAGCGCTTTTACTTTCATTGTATCGGACATGCTCTGTGCGGCATACAGCGCTTTTACTTTAATTGTATCAGACGCGCTCTGTGCCCTTTGATACTGCTGTGTCCCCAGACTCACATGACACCGCCTGACCCCACCCCCACTACTCAGAAACAGCGGTGCCACCGGTCTGATATTCTTCACCTTTAATACAGGAAGACGACTGCAACCCACAAGCGGGTGTTTACCTATAAACAGCGGTAGAACGCAATTATCGGCCAGCTTTCAAAATAGGCACTTTTGTAAGGTCCAATCAATCAGTGTTTTTGTGACCATGAGTGCCCTCAGTATATCACGCCTCTGAAAGCACGATGACGTGTTCAAGCACTTCTATACAGGAAAACTAGATATCCGCACCGGATGACGTCTGAGATGAGTTGTTGCCTAGGAGGCAGGGAGTGCATGCGCTCTGTACAGAATCTCCTCTGCGCTGTTTACAAATCTTTGAAACACTTGGCATAAACCTTTACAGTGCTTAACATGATTTGTTCAAAATTAAGTCCCGTTTGTTGTTGCAGTACTACCAGGATATGAGTAAAGGATTCTAAGACCTGTTCCCGTCACTTCTTTTTGGCTCGTCGTCCACGATCTTTAAAGTGTCCGTTATTGGCCTCCTGTGTTGACAGTGAGCACAGCGTGAAAGAAAATGCAGCAAAATTACAGCATAATTAACTTACCTTTTGTAGAGCTGTCTGACCAGATGTGAAATCTAATTAACTTATTTAAGTGGCGAGAAAATTATACTTCACCTCCACGTTTCTACAGTTGTAGTGTTATTTTTTAATTTTAAAATTTCATTTTTCTGATTGCGCTGCATTGTTTACTTGCCGTGCAGATGCAGATATAACTGTCCATTTGCTCTTCTGACTTCATGCTAATGGACCTTTTACATCCGCCGACTAGCCGTGCAGCGCAGGATAATGGAGTTATATTTGTTAACAGGCAACAGGTCTCGCATTTGCGAGAGTTTGAGCTATTGGCATTGACAATGCCTTTTATTTGTGTGTTGTTTTTTGAAACAGCTAATTACAAGGCATTGTCATTTACAATGCCAATAGCTTAAACTCTCGCAAATGCGAGACCTATTGCATTGCAAATGCTTGTTTGTTTTGTTTTGCATATGTAGGTGAAATCTGTACAAGGGTTGCTCACGATGTGAGGACTGGGACGAAGAAGACAGACAAGGAGGGTGATGGGGTCTGTTTTTAAGCAACGGAAGAAGGCGGAGCCCCCTTTAGCGAGGCCCTAATCCGCATAGGTATGCTGCACCAGCAGTGCGCGTTATGAGCCGCTTAGACTCAGGAGGCGTCGTCCTCACATGCCGCGGTGGAGATGCAAGTGCGGTACTAGCTTTCTGCCAGCGTGGAGCTGGCGACCCACAAAGGGAGGCGCTGGAAGACTCGTTAGCAGAAGGCGCTAGAGAAGCCAACGCGTGCGTGTGCCTTCACCGCTCCCATCCGCCCGAGCCGCCCTCACAGTAGAGGGGCTACTCGAAGAAAGCAAGCAAAGGAGGAAATTCCATCGACATGTGGGCTTGGATGCTGTCCAGCTCCAGACTTCGCCCTGCCCCGCCGCTCAGTGTTACAATTATGTCATGGCGCGAGATCATACACATTACCCTGGGTCTTTTATTATAATCACCGTAGCCAGAACTCTGGCCCTGGATACGTTACAGCATTCCCCCTGGGACTTTTTTTCTACTCTTGATCCTTTTGTTTTCATAATAAGAGCAATTTTTATTTAGAGAGAGATGAATGTTCTCATAATCCAGAATCAGTTGGGGGGAGGCTGGGGCGGGGGGGAGTTGTTATGAGCGGCTTTCTACTGTTTTGCGGCACAAAAAGGGATTTCTTACAGCGCAACTATTGAAGGGCAGATAATCTTCTAGGCGCTACACAGAGGTGAGGTACAGCGGCTTAAAGCTGTCTGCACATGTTCTACCCCAGATCGGGTGGATCGACCAGGCTTTTGCTTTGTCTACAGGTAATTAATGTTTCGAGGGTGGTCTACCTTCAGAGGTGCTTGGTGATCAAAGGTCACGAATGTTGATACTGAAAGGATTTTATTGTGAATTCTTAGGGGTCAAAGATCACACATGGACCTAGACTATACCAATTATTTAAAGGCGCTGTCAAATAACACCGCACAATGCAACATAGCGATGGCCTTCCAGCAAGTGATTTCACAGGTGCAGATTTTGATCTATGAGCAGCTGGATAAGCTGCTGACTTCAGCTACGAGCAGGTGAATGGAGGGGGCCACACTCAGACTGGATTATTTAAACATTTGGTATTGAACTCTTAACTCCACACTTTAGTTTAACTCATTGATAGCATATCCAAACCGTCCACCAATCACTAGATTCCTGTGTATAGAGTGCTACTTACTAGTACTGAGTACTTTGTGTAGTGCCTAATACCTGGAGTGTTCGCCAGGGCACTAGGCACTGACAGAGTTTCACTGCGCTTCCTTTCTCTGTGAACGAGGAGGACCAGTTGTTATGCTTGTCGCCCATCTCGGCGCGGTGGGTAAAGTCATGAGGTTATATTATTAGGCACAGCGCTCCATCTTAGAATTTGTGCTGGACTGATCCCATGAGCAGCAGGGACTAGAGTGATTTGCATATGGCTGGGTATAAACTGGGGTGGCGTAGTGAGCAAAAGAACGATGGATTTAACCCAGATCTCTTGACGGGGGGAGGGAGGGGGCTGAGGGGGTGAATGTTTGATTCATTCAGCATTCCGTCCATCATTTGTTGCTCCAGCACATCTTAGAATCAGCCAGAACCTCGGGTGTGTCCAAATGATAATTTCTTCTTACCTCCAGGGGCCCTAGTTTCAGTGGTCCACACAAAAGTGGCACACAGTTCTTGATGCTCTTTTGCCAGTGATTGGCATTCATGGGAAACATGTGGATGTTCTTGTAATTCTTTTAATTTGGGCAGCAATTGCTATCCAGAGCCTTAACAAGTTTAGCTGTTTCCCACAGGACAGAGATGCTGGACATTCACTCATGTGACGCTAGAGAAACCAGGGCCCCTATTACATATGGGGCCCCGAGGGCGCAACAGACGTTTGCGCCTGCTTTGCACCCACCCCGGGGTACTTTGGTATTATAGAAGGGGACGCAGATGCTTGTGCGTCCCCTTCTATAATATCGATAGCGCTGGCGCACTTAAGCGCCAGAGCTGTCAACGCAGGGTGTTCCCTCATTTGCATAGCGACGTGAACTATGCAAATGAGGGAATTGCTTTGACTCTGCACCCGCATCATATCACAGATGCGAGCGCAGAGTCAAAGAAGCTGTCAGGAGGCGCACTGACAGTGCACCATTTAAAAGGTGGCGCACTGTCAGTACCCTCCTGACAACAGTCCTCTGCAGGTGGTAAAGGGTGTCCCATGGACCCCCAGACAACCCCTTGCAGGCGGATGCTGTCACTGACTGCACCTGCATGCAAGGGGGTCTCTAAACCCCTTTGAAAGTACAGGCGGGTGCCGCCTGCACTGTGAAAACATGGAGCTGCTGCTCTGTGTTTTCACATGAATGTGCTGCCCTGGGGGCAGCACGAGTTCATGACTGCCCTGAGGGCAGCGCATATACCATAATGGTGCACATTATCACTGTTTGTGCCCGGCGCACCTTTTGAAAGGTGCGCCGGGCGCAAACAGTGGTAATGTATAATAAGGCCCCAGGTGCTCAACCGTGGGGAAAGGATATAATGTTGTGAATTGCATAAATTTGAAAAGAGGGTTTATTTTGCAGTAGTGGTCTCATGGCCATGAATGAGCAACCCCTGGATAAGGAGCATTAAGAATGGATGTGACTTTGTGGTAGCAGAATTTTATTAGCTTAATGGGGAGGAGCAAATATAAAATGTAAGGAATTACGCCTGCTTGACGTGTTGTCCCTCATTGTTTTCTTCTGGGGCATTGGATTTTTTCACTCGACTATGAGCTTGAACCTGCTAAACAAGTCCCTGGCAAGCGTGTTTTGCAACAATGTTGTGAGTTTCCCAGCCATTGCCAATCCCTGTTAAATGGAACTGGTCTAACATGTGCTGGCCAAAAGGTTATGGGCTACCAAATTTATTAATAACTCCCTGCCACCTGGGCCCAGCAGTATTATGCTACATGAGATCAGTTCGAGGGGTGCCCATGTGTGCGATATAGTGGTGTGGACAGTTGTCCCCATTTATAATTGCAATGTTTTCTGTGGTTGACGTCATAACAAGGCTGTCAGCTGTGTTACAGTCTGCATATCTCTCACTGTGTTTTTAAATAAACCACAAATTAGGATCTAGGAACTAATGCCAGCTTTCAGTGTCAAAATCACTGCACACCATCCTACACTATGCTGGTTTTTAATCTGTAGACAAGGAGAGGCTAAATTATTTTATTAAAAAGTTAAACAAGATGTTAGATTTGGTACTCTGCAAGCCAGTTAAAAATTAAAGCAGTTGTTGTCAACTCTGAGCTGGGGAAAAATCCAGTGACTCCAGGCAAATTGACATAATTTGCCATCTGCTGACGTGCCAAGTTTCAACAGCCCTTTTCCCAAAAGGCTGGAACTGGGAGCAGGTCTTTGCTTGACCTGGCTGGGATTGATGAGTAGGTGTGGAGTTCCAGCCATCATCTTGGGACGAATGGGTTTCTAGGAGCGCCGGATTCCCAGTCCCCAGCTCTTATTTATTAATGAAAAACACACTCAAGAACAATAGAAAATGAGGGATACATTTTAAAGATTTTTTTAAAAATCCGAACCCTAGTCTAGTAAACACAGTATAAATTGTAACCACAGTGAAGACACATAAAATGGCAACGTTTATTAAACCATGGCTGCTGTTACACATTTATAGCAATTCTAGCACCATTCTACTGCTTCTAAGCACTAAGCTAATGCCAGCAGAACAGAAAACCTATTTCAAGATTCAGATGGTTCACACATGCACACCTGCTTGAAAAATAGGGCCTATGTTTAATATAATTGCAAAGCCAGATAAGTTCAGCGAGTGAATAGTATCCTCCTCAGTAGTCAAAAGACTGCTTGTTGTTTTGAACAACAATAAACGAGACACATAGCTGTCAACATTCTAGAACATCATCAGAAATCAATAAGAAGTAATGTAAAACAGAACAGTTAGCACTGGGATAAAATACTGTGAATATATTCAAGCATATGGAGAACATAATTATAGGAAATAAAGGACATTTTACTAATCACACATATTCACTTTTTAATGATTGATTTGTACATATAACTCAAGAAGGGAAATACCTAGGTGAGAAAAGACAACATATTCCTAACACTCTCTTACATGATGTGCTGCAAGTTAATTCCCTATAAAAAAAGTCTTTACCTAAATGTAGGTAGAGTTAAAAAAAGACCATGAAAATTAAGGATGAGGCCCTCCAAAGAAGATGCGGGTAATTGGCAGCACGTCTTAGGAAGTTCTCAATTATGTGAGGCCAATTCACGTGGCACAAAACAATTTAGGAAAGCATGTCTAGTTTGAAGTTTGTGGGACGCCAATCGGACAGAGGATTAATTTGATTTGATGATAAGTAGCAATGACATGCTCCAGGCCCTCAGTTTCCACTTACAGTTTATTTCCCAGGTGGCTTCTGCCATATCCACGGCACATGGGCTCATAGTTCTTCAGATTGAATAGACACCGAAGTTGTCAGTGTTTGTGGCTGTATGGTGGACCCTCATGCAAGCTGCCCAGCAACTTTACAGCAGCTATGTCAGTGGAACCAGCGGTACCCGACTGATAACTAGGACAAAACCGTTGCTTGTGTTCTGGTTCAGGGAGGATCTGGCTAGGCAGTTCTGGCTTGACTGTTTCGAATGGAGCAAGGTCAAGACTGATTTCCATATAGCTGGGTCCTAAATGAGGTAACATGGTGTGCAAAATAACGATGGAGTGGAGTGCGCCCAAAGTGATTATCAGTGGCTGAGATTAATTCAAGCCTTCCATCCATCACTGTTTTGTATACTTTAGTGCACAGCTTTCCAAACTTTTCAAGTTGGTGACACACCTTTTAGAGAATCTTCAAGTAGGGACACGGTAATGCGAGCGAGCGCAGCGAGCGAGCCCAAACCACATCAGGGGGGTCCGGGGGGGTTCTCCCCCCGCGAAAATTTTGACAAAATAGTGGCCAAATGGTGCATTTCCAAGCAAATTTGAGAAAGCAGGAAGGTTAATAAAGCAATTGTGAAGCTGTTCTAACAAAGACAGTGACTGGCAAAACTGGGTGTAAGCAAGATTAGGTTTGTGCCTGAAACAAGAATATAATCATGCACACATTGACACATTCCCCAGTGATTTACGGCACAAAAAGGTGGGGGGGGGGGGGCACGCACTGCCAACCCTTTCAACCATGCACAAAGTCCACCTGTTGCCTTGCTGAATATGAGTTATACAAAAATCCGTTCAGGAAGGGGATATTGCGAGTGGTAAAACTATCATTCAACCTATCAGCCGGTCTCGGCGCATTGAACTCAGGTGGGACCGCTTTCCTCATTGCAGCGTGCCAAAAGGCAACAGAAAATAAGACAAGTGATATGTTTTTCCATTCAGTACTTTCAGGTAAAAATAACCGGATATAAGACAGAAGGATAAATACTTACATGCCATATAAATTGCAACTATATCAAAATGTATGGGGACACAACATATCTCACGAAAACCTTTCATTGATTTTTAAACTGAACTGAACTGATTTTTAAAAGAAAAAAATAAGATTTGTAATATAACACACATATATTCCCAAAACATGTTGTCCTTTATGAGTAACAATATAAATATGTGCAAGAATGAAAAACTTTGAATAAAAACAACAGCACTTACTATTTTATTGAGATGAATGAGGTGGATAGGATGAACACAGCTGGTCAATATTTCGCATTTCGGCATTAAGCATTTTCATGGGTTTCAACATTTGGTAAGTAATGATGAAGGTTCTCTCCGAGCAATGTTAAATGGTCAACAATCAGGGGGCTGATATCACATTTCAGCAGGCACTTAGCAGTTTTGGAAAACCTTTCAAAATTTCCTCCTTGCGCTTTGCTTTTCCAAATTGCTCTTTTGTCTCTCATAGCACAAGAATTACAAAATTTGAATAAAAACCAACAGCACTTGTCTTACTATTTTAATGAGAAATATGAGGCTGATAGGATGAACACAGCTGGTCAATATTTGGTTGAATATTTGATAAAGACACTCGCATTTCATCATCAAGCATTTTCAAGCACCCACGTTTCAGTGTCTTTAAGTTTGTCATCGTTGAAAAGGATACTTCACAAATGTATGTAGTAGAAAACTGCAAGAGAATATGTAACGCTTTTTTACCTATGTTTGGATGCATTTTTGTAACACGAATCCAAAAGCTGTCTAAATCACCCTCTGCATGCATCATGAACATACTTCGATCATTTTTTATTTCAGCTAATTCTTCTTCTTCAATTAGTGAAAAGTTCCCAGTTGCAAGAAATGGATTTCTGATCCAATCATAGTCTTGGATTTCAACATTTGGAAAGTAATGAGAAACTTTCTCTCCGAGCAATGTTAAATGGTCAACAATCAGCGGGCTGATCTCATTTTTCAGCTGGCACTCATCAGTTTTGGAAAACATTTCAAAACTGCCTTCTTTCACTTTCCTTTCCCAAATTTTTATTTTGTCTCTGAAAGCACAAATTTTATCTACTGCTGTTAAGATATTTTCTCCTATTCCTTGCATACTGGTGTTAATTTTATTCAAATGTTCAAATATGTCAGCAAGATATGCCAATTTTGTGCACCAAAGTTTGTCTTGAATTAGATCGCAGAATTCGTGTTGCTGATTTTCCTCAAAAAGCTTCAGCATCATTTCCCGTAATTCGTATACACGACAAAGCACGCGACCTCTTGAGAGCCAACGAACGTCTGTGTGCAGTAGGAGCTTTTTAAACCTTGCCCCCATTTGTTCACAAATATGAGCAAATATTCGTGATTTAAGAGGTCTGCTTTTAATGTAATTGACCATTTGAATCACTTTGTCCATAACTTTTCTTAATTCATTTCCAATGGTTTGCGCGACTAGTGCCTCACGATGTAAAAAGCAATGAGTAAATATGATATTTGCATTTTCTGTCTTTGCTAAAGCTATAAAACCTTTTGTTGAGCCGACCATTGAGGGTGCACCATCCGTGCATATCCCAACACAATTTAACCAGCGCAAATTATTTTCCTTCATGAAGCAATCTAAAGATGTAAATATATCCTCACCTCTAGTTCTCAAGGGAAGTTCTAGGCAACACAGGAATTGCTCAATAATTCTGTCACTATGAATGAAACGTATAAAAACCAGTAATTGAGCTAACCCACTGACATCCATAGATTCGTCTAATTGCAATGTAAAGACCATATTATCGTCTTGGAAAATATCCTTCATTTGTAACTTAACGTTAGCAGACATATCTTGAATACGTCTTCCAATTGTGTTATCTGCCAAAGGGATTTTATTAACTTCCATCTCAAATTCTGGCCCAAACATTGTTCGAACAATAGCACAGCAAGATTGCCTTATGGTGGTTTCGGCAACAGTGTGTGGTTCCTTGTTTTTGGCAATTATTTGAGCAACCAAGTAACTTGCCTTTTGAGCTTTCTCTGATGTCTTCATTCTCTTTGTGAATGATGCAGACTGCTTCCTTGTAGATTTAGAAAGCTCAATAAAGTATTCTTCTGTTTTTTCTGACAAATGGCTGTGTTTTGTGGTAAAATGTCGTTTTAACTTATTTGGTACCATACTTTCATTTGCAAGTATTTCCCCACAAACTAAACACTGGGGGCAAGGATGGTTTTCATTACCAGAAAATGTGAACCCCAGTTTCATATAAGCTTTGTTATATAAACGAGGATTGGAGATTTTCCCCTTACACTTCTTACGTGCTGAGACAGACCGCTCAGTTGATTCTTGGGTACTTTGTTCAATAGCTGCTACATGTTGTTCTTCGCAAACGCCATCTTCACCAGCTTTTCGCTTCCTAATTATAAACTTATCCATTTGGAGTTTGTTTGCCTTCCGGGAATATGAAGAAATGTGGAAATCTAGAGATAGGAAGAACATGAGACACGGAGTTTAACATTCTTACGCCTTGCTTACAGTCCTCATTCTCTCTAGTATCCTTGAGTAGTAGACAATCATGTGAAATCAGAGCTCACAGCATAGGGGTGACAGAAGTAATAACTGCATTGACGCTGGCTTTGAGAGACTCAGGATGCCAAGTGAGCTGTCCCGAACCCACAATTGTATTCCATCCTTTATCAGAAGGCCCTTACATTTCCATGCCATGGTCTTCCCCGCCAAACTAGATTGCTTACTTTCCTAAAAAACAATTTGTCTCATTTTTAAACTACCTATTTGAACAGGAAGCAATCAAGAGATAATCACATAAACAACCACATATTCTTCCGCTATGATCCTGAAGCCTTTTTGACTGGATCAGAGACAGGCAAACTAAATGAGGTAGCAGTGCGGCACGCGGAAAACATGACATTGAAGGTGGAAGAGCCACGCCAACATTGCCCACGGGAAATTGTAATTAAGTTGGAGAACCATGTTTCTGAAACCTCAAAAATGGTTAGGAAATCAAAGTGTTGCCCGAGCTGTGTTGTCATCTTTCAATAATCTAGTTCTAATCTAGTCAATAATATCAAAGGACTTAAGATTGGTCTAGAAAACAACGAAGCAAACACAAGGAGATGATGGACGGAGCGCTGAAACTTTACAGACACTGACCCCCAGTCACAGATCTGGGTTTAATCCATAATCATTCTTTAGCTCACTGTGCCACCTCAGTTCAGACCCAGCTATATGACAATGAATTTACACTGGAAGAGCAAGCAGTAAACACAAAGCTGGAATCTCAACCAATTTTGAAAGTCAGAAATATAAACAAAGCATTTACTTAACAGCAAAAAAAAAAAAAAACAGCTAGCTTGAAACGTGACTTTCGGAATGTACAAACAACCAGAGTGCAACACTACCTTGATGGCTAACTGACCAACTCTAGTTTTACAGTTATATACACAAACATCAGAGAAGAAAAGTGATGTGAGCTGGCAGGTTGCTCAGTGATTGTTGCCATTGTGCCCAGGATTTTGATTAGTGATTGCAATCCTGCATTCAACTATGGTGGCAGCTCTCCAGGCAAGGGAGCTTCATGTATGTGGTTGGTTGTGAATAAACTCTATTTCCCCTGTTGCAGTTGCATGAAGTTTACTTCAGTAGCACAGAAAATTAAATTAAACTGATCCACTGAATTAAATTCGAAATGCTCCTCGTTTTCCATTCTGGGCTCCAGGAAGCACACGCAGAAGTGATTTCGCTACAGCAAAGTGCCACGCAGAAGAGTGTATTTCTTGGCAGTGGGGCATGTCTCCCACTGCGCGACGCAAGGACTTTATTTTCTGAAAGGTGCCTAATTACTTACTGCTGGGTTACAGTGGCTTCAGGGCAGCCATGGTTTTAGACCAGAGGCTCCACTGACCCATATTCATTCGTGCTCATGGAGGGGGGCTGTTAATTTCGTGCAATATCAGCAAACCACCTACATTTAAACCAAGTACACAAGGAAAGGGCACGTGTTAAGGGAATAAAGTTCATGTGTTAAACATCTGTTTTGGGGGGGGAAAAAGACTATGAAGTTGCAAATAAAATACAGTGCTTTGTCAGGAGCTGTTCAGAAATGAAACACACCACGAGCGGCTCAGGAAACAAATATAATTACAGTGTTTGTTTTTAGCATTCAAAATATGCTCATTACGTATGCTACCAAACACTTAGGAATACTAAGCATTAGCTACTCTGAGTCAAACTCATGGTCCATTTCTTTAAATTTGACCTGTACTAAGGTGCTGCCAGCACGAATGTGAAGAAAGACCACGTTACTGTAATATGCAAGGTTCTGTTGTTAAAAGTGATATTGCCGCTTTGCATAGTAAGAGTCTTGGTTTTGTTTATCAAATCAAATATAAATGCTGCAATTTAAAAACAATGGCAATGATCTCATTCATCTCACAGCCCTAAACTCCAATGGCAAGTAACTTTACATCCCTGCACAATTACCGCCGTGATTAGTCTCTCTCGTTGACTTTATCAGAACACCCTGCCAGGCTCCATCCTTTGATTACGGAGAGAGGGTTGAAACACTTTTCTGGGAAAAACGTCGACCATGCACAAAATGTAACTTTCTGGACAGACCAGATTATGGCACTTATAAATATTTTATGTCAAGTCTTCTGGGCTCCAGGGCCGGCTTTAGTGCTGGTGGCGCCCTGTGCAACAATGTTTGTTTGCGCCCCCCCAATGACCACCTCCACCACGGATTCTCTCACTAGCACCCTTTAACAGTGATCAAGCCTCCATAACCACACTCTCTCAGATGCATTGAATTAGTTATATAGCGCCACTCATACCAGTGTAGGGTGTCCGAGCACTTTGCATCACACACACATAACACAGAGACACTCAATCAAACGTGTGTAAATCAGTGCATAGGAAATGTTACATAAGCCAAAGGACTAAAAGTGTAGGAGTCACATGTCATCCATACTGGTAGGCAGTATAGTTTAAGAGTGCTTGGTGTGGAGAAGCACAAACGCACAGTCGAAAAAGAAACAGCATAGTTAGGAGTTTTTGTTTAATAATATGAAATCGATTTCTCACCAAATCAACCCTTTTTGCTACATTAATCAATGTTCTAATAATGTATACTTTGCAGTGTGTATGCAGTTCTAGGATGAAAGTTAATAGCTCACTATTCTATATTAGGACTTTATGTTATAAATTGCAAGTAACAAAAGGATGCCTCTTTTGAAAGCAGTAACCTGCTGATCTGTTTACATCACACGCACTCTGTAATCTACTTGGTACACGTTCTTTGCAGCAGGCATATTAACCCTCTGCACTAACTTCACATAGGTCAAAACCTCAACTATACAAAATGCTGATCTCTCTCCAGGAAGATAATTAATCACGAGTTTTCTTGACATTTATGTGAGGCCTGGTAATTGCCGGTGGAAAGAAACGCTGCAACAGGTGCTTCAAAAGCATAATAAACTTTCCAATACGGCGCCCCTAGGAAGCCAGCACCCGGTACGGTGGCACCTGTCGCACCGCCCTAAAGCCGGCCCTGCTGGGTTCCCTTTCCACACTTCAAGTTAAAATCGGAAGAATGTAGAAAATTCCCGGAGACTCGTTATGTATTTTATTTGTGGCTTTACAATTACATTTCAAAGGCTAAAAAAAGCTGGATTTGCATCGTTAGCTCGAGAATGATAAAATACCCAGGAGCCAAGCAGCTTTGACCTGCATAAATCTACGCTGGAGGGGGTGGGGGTCGTTCGGTCTTTAAATCAACTATAATTACAGGGTGTTCTGAAATCCGACCCACTTGCAATCCCGGGAGGCCTAAATGGAGTTTCAAAATAACAAAGATTTCACTTACCGAGTGCCTGGGGAACAGAGGCAGCTCCGTGGTGTCTCTGTGAAAAAGGGAACAAGGCCTCACGCTCGCCTAACGCTTCTTCTTCCTCTCCGTACGTCGTCGCTGTACTGTACTGCGTCACTGCATGCAAGCTGGATTAGCCTGAATATGCCGGCCGACGTCATCGCAGCGCGACACACCCACACACTAGAGGCGATACAGCACTGTGTCGGGACACACACTTTGGAAAGCACTGCTTTAGTGTGTCGCCCTAAGTGGGACAGGTATTCTCAGAGGTGGGTCCCATGCACATTGTGTCACTGGAACCAAGCTGTACCCGGCTGATGAGCTCTGAACTAAGGTGAAACAATCTAAGGTAACTTGAGTTAAGGTTCAGGGAGGACCTGGCTAGGCAGTTCGAGCTGAACTGTTCCAACTGGAGCAGGGTCAAGACTGATTTGCATATAGCTGCAGACGCGCCCGGCATGACTCGCGGGTGGGGGTTCAGGGGTATGGCACAAAGTGTTGAAGGATAACTGGATCAACTGGAGTAGCAAAGTGTCCCAATACTGGGAGCCTACCACAACCGGTGATATGTCCAAACAAGGCATATTCGTTGTGCCTTAATGTGTGAGGGTGAGGCTAGTTGCCAGTGTGTAGCAATGTAGCGATAGTGGCCTTCGAAGGTCAGATAATGGATTAGGCCGGTGTGAACGGGGGCTCATGGCAATGCCCTCGAGGGAAGATAAAGGCAGAGGGCTAAAAGAGGCGGGGCCCACAATGGAGGCGAGCACCAGAAGACCCTGTCAGTGTGTGGCCAGGGCCCCCCTTAGTTTTACTGGCCACTGCCCCCTTCATGCTCCTCGATTATAGAGCCGACGTGGGGCAAAGCGGGGAGGCCCTGCCCACTGGATGCCATTGTTCATCGGTGCCGCCTCTCACCTGCTGCCTCAGCGGGGTTCCCAGCACAGCCACAGATTGGCAACCTCCCATTTCAGAGTGCTGTCAGGTACATGTCCGAAGCTCCATGTCGTCGCAACAAGTCCACCGAGGTTCAGTGAATTCCAGCACGCCTCGATGATGGCAGAACCTGGGTGCAGTGAGCTCCCGGGCGACCACTCAGCATAGCGGTCCCACACCACTTCTCCAGCAATAACATGTTCCAATGCCCAGGTAGGGACATGAGACCTCGGCTGCTGGTTCCCCGCGGTCGGCCTGTCACCTTGATGCAGCCTGCGCTAAGGGTCGCCGACAACTCCCATGTTATCAGCTGTCTTGAGGCACATGGGTCTCCCGCCTCCAGGCACCACTTGGATCGTCCCTAACGCCCTGATCAGCAGTGATTAGAGTGCAGGGGGTCATCCATGCACTTCAGTGGCTTCCCCGTCACACCATTGGCCTGGAGGAAGTGAGGTTGTTGGGCAAGCTGCTGGATCACTAGGGAGTTGCAGCCATCTTGGCTGCCTCAGCCACACCTCCGATGGGTATGCCCAGCTGTGGGTCCTGTCCACACTGTGTCACTAGAACCAAGTTGTACCCGTCTAATGAGCCCATAACTAGGGTTAAACCTGGGTTGCCTGTGTTCTGGTTCAGAGAGGACCTGGCTTGGCAGTTCAGTATAGACTGGTTTGATTGGAGGAGGGTCAAGACTGATTTGCATATATCTGGGTCCAAACTGAGATCACATGGTGTTCAAAATAACGATGGATTAGGAGGAGCCCTGAGTGATTACTAGTGGCAGAGATTAATTCAAGCTTTCCATCCATTACTTTTTTGTATACTTTAGAGTGTCACCCTAAATTGGACGGGCATTCCCAGGCGTGGGTCCCGTGCATACTGTGTCACTAGAGCCAAGTGGTACCCGACTGATGAGCTCATAACTATAGTGAAACTAGTCCTGGTTAGCTTGTGTTCAAGTTCAGAGAGGATCTGGCTTGGCAGTCCGGGCTGAACTGTCCGATTGGAGCAAGGCAAGATTGATTTGCATATAGCTGGGTCCAAACTGAGGTGACAGGGTGTGCAAAATAACAATTGATTGGGATGTGCCCTGAGTGATTACCAGTGGCTGAGATTAATTTAAGCATTCCATCAGTCGCTTTTTTGTATACTTCAGCATCTTTACAGATGCTGTTAGCCAGGCCTCCAGAACAGAAAGATTGTGAAAGATTTAGCCAGCAACTCAGTACAAGACATCTGTGAGCCGGGAGGCTACCACCAGTAATGTAGGTCTCCAAGGCATCAGACATCTTCTGGACTATTACCCAGAATTCAGATTTCAATTTATACCAGCTGGTAAGAGCTTATGATGCCTCTCAAGTGGCGTTTATAGGGGAATTTTAGGCTAACAGGGCCAAGTCTTACTGCACCCTGTGTATCATGCAGGCACACATGCTGCTTGCGTTAAAGGCTCTCTCGGCCCCAGCTCCACAGCCCCACTCTATCACTGCAGCATTTGCTGCATAGTGGCCAAACAGGGTGTCTAGGCTGACATGCATTCAATCACTTGGACTCACTATGTCTACCTGCTGCTGAAGGATAGTTTGAGACAATTGCTGATTATTTAGAGAGTCATAATGGCCAAGATGGCATTTCCAGTGGGCAATATAGCTCCAAAGCCTGTAAAAGCATAGGGAAAGATTGGGGCGGCTCCTCGGTTATGGCAGAGGAACGCCACCTCACTGCCAAATTAAACGATAATAAAACCATTTTGTTATCATTTTATTTTCATTAATGCCAGCCAAGGTTAGGGCAGGGGGCGGGGCCATCCTGCCAAGCGTCATGCTTTAGGGAGTAGTGTTGGGCACTTGTAGGTGTGCATGTATGTTTGGTCGGCCATCTGAATTTATGTTTCTCCAACCCAGCGGTGTTGCAACAGCTTTTTGGAGAAAAGCTCGGGCTCCCTGGGCCTGAGCGTGTGTCAAGTCAGCCCGCTCAGGCCAATCACATCGCTGTTTCATGCTAGTATTACCAGCATGAGAGCATCACTATGATTTACCCCTGGGAGCCTGTGCAGCGTGACCAGCACCAGGAGAGGAGCATAGAGGCCGCAGGCGCAGGGGCAGGTAAGTATATGTTGTTGCATTATTATCCTCTCACCCCTGACCCCCTCCCGCGTTGGCCTACCACACCAAAATTGGAGCAGCCACAACTGGGAAAATGACACTGACAAGGTCTAATAATGCTGCAAAACATACATGAAACCTACCCTCCCTTCCCTGTCATTAGTACTGCAGAGAAATGGTTAACACACAGCGGGCTCAAGAGGCGATTTAGGAAGGGAGCAGATCAAGAGAGAAATAGACAGAAAGAGAACTCAGCTACTCTAAAGTCTCGATTAATGACATGGTGTTAACAGGTGACCTTTCATGTGGCAAATGGCTTTCAAGGGATACATTTGTATTGGATTGAGCCCACACCTTAAACCCAAATGGTTTTAACCACAGTTATATGCAAACAGCATGAAGAAATAAAATAGTAAGGCAATTTCCCAATTGGTTGCAATGTTACCAGTACTTCCAACAATGAAGCTGTGAGGATTGCCATGGAAGACCAGGAGACGTTCCCAACATACAGATGAAAGCAGAGGGTATGAGAGTGTCAGCACCTCCAGATGGAAGAAGATGAGACAACACAATGGAAACAAATCCTTCCTTACCAAGGCAGAAAAAACAAGGAACCAAGAAGAGGAAATAGAAAAGCACAATAATCATAAGGAAAAGGAAGTCCAGGTGATGACCTTTAGCAATGGTGGAAAGACACCGCAAAGTGCACAGTAGCCAAGCAGTCAGTAATTGAACTATCCACTTTCTTGTGCAGGATGGACCAGCACTAACCAGGAAACTGGAATTAAAGAGACATAAAACTCTTCCTGAATTATTGGAAGACTAGACTGCTAACCTATCCAACTAGCTGCCATTTTCCTATTCTCCATAATATCCATTTTCTTTCTGGGCCTGATTCACAGCGATAACTTACATTTTTAAGTAATTTACACTTTTGTGTAAGTTTAGTAATTTTTGATTATTCACAAAAACCTTAGTGTAAGTTACTACTAAAAAAAGAAACAGTAGTAGGTCCAGCACCACAAATGGCCATCTATTGGTAGTGCAACACCTTCCCATAAAACATAATGGAGATATGAAATGAAAATTAAACTCCATAGGAATTAATGCTAAATTATATTACATTATTTAAAATAGATAATAGATAAGCCTTTCTGGCTCAGCCTTTTTTGCTGTGATTCATTCTACTGATTTGTAAACTAATTTCAACCCCTTATAGATAAGACCTGGTGAGCACATAATCAGAAAAATATATTCATACATCTCTCCCCTCCCAAGACCTACTCAGAAGTTTTCAAATTGCTGTGCGAGTTATAAAAATGATATATTTCGTTCTTCATGGCTCATCTTGATGTAAGATTTCTAGTATTACGCAAGATGAACTGTCCTCTTTCCCAGGGCTGTAGATGTACTGCCAATCTCTAATCCTGTGTTCAGGATACCATTTTAACAAGGTGAAATGAGGCTCTGGACATGGCGGTAAGGACCATGTACTTTATTCTGCTATCGGCTCCAGCGCCTGGCATCAACTGCCAAAAGAACCCCACATGGAGTTCCATGCAGGGAACTCAGGACAACCTACATTCCACACCAGCCACCATTCCAATCTGCCCGCAGCCCAGCACATAAGCCAACACAAGGCTAAGCTGATGTGATGTTTTTGGGGCCGATTAGGATGGCGGGCAGACTTGCGTCCGCCCGCCACCCTAGCGGTGCTGGGACAGACCGCCAGTGGTGCGGCGGTCCCACACCTGCAATTAGGATTCGACCGCCACCGTGGTGGTGGCATCCTCTATTCCCAGCATTGTGGTGGGCGGTGCTCACAGCACCGCCCGCCACAATGGTGGGAATGCACTGTGTGTATTGTTATGCACAAGGTGACAGGCACCGCATGGTGCCTGCCACCTTGTCCGTGACAATGTAGGGGGTACCATAGGTACCCCCATGCTATGGTACCCCCCATGTGCACCCCCCACCCCCTCAATACCCTGGGGGCCCGCATCGGGCCCCCGACAGCAAAATCTGCGTGCCTTTCCATGATGGCATCGCCACCACGGAAAGGCTGCTTCCCGCATCCATGCTAATATGGATGGTGGTGTCTAGCAGACACCGCCACCACATCCAGACCATTTTCCGCCCGGTCACCTGTGTGACCGGCGGAAAACCGGCGGATGTTCTTTCCGTCCGCCGGGGTACCCACTGCCATACTAATATGGCGGGGGGGAAATGGGTGGCAGGCGGGGTATGATGTGGGGCGGATCGCCACTGACCTACATCGTAATCAGCCCCTTAGTGTTTAGGAACTTGTGCACATTTAGGGGAATTTTCTAAGTTTAAGAGGGCGGTGGGTGTGTACCCCTGCTGGGAAATGACTTATTTTGGTTTTGCAAAATTCTGGTGTTAATTTATGGAAATCCACTATATGAAAAATGAGAAGCAGCAAAGAACACATGGCACTAGGGAGAACGGGGCACGTGCATCAAGGTAGGTAATTGCGATTCCATAATTGCGGTTATTAAGAAATCGCAATTATGGGATCGCAATAGCCTATGCATGTAGGTTTCGCAATTAAGGAATAGCTTCCCATTCTAGGAATGAATGGAAATTGCATGCGCAATTTGCGAGTACCAAATAGGTACTCGAAAATTGCATATGCAATTTCAAGGGTGCAAGGGGGCCAAAAGGCCACTCTGATGCACCCTCCGAAATTGGCATGTGTGCACATGTGGCGCACACACATACCCTAAGGGCATGTGTGTGAGCCGCATGGCACTTTGAAAAATGCACTTTTGTGCATTTTTCTAAGTTTTTGCAAATGACCAGAAAGGTAATTTGCGTTTCCTAAATGTGAAGTCGCATTTAGGAAATGCTTGTTGCATTCCAAATAGGGAATCGCAATTTGCGATTCCCAAAATGAAGTTGCAATTTAGGTAATCACAAAATTTGCGATTACCTAAATTGCGAATTTGCATTTGGGTTGATGCATCCCAAATGCAAAAATACCGGTCACATAGGGGCCGATTCTGTGAATCGGCCCGTTTGCGATCGGTATTTTCGTTGATGCATGTGCTCCAAAATGTCTTGTGTTGTTCTCTGTGACAAGATGGTGAAGGAAGATATATATATAGCCTCCTCTTCTGCTTATTTTTAGTGAAAGAAAAATAGTTTATTGAGGTTTAAAATGAATATCAATGTTTCTAATAAAAACAATAAAAACGTAATGCAACAAACCACATTTATCTACACAAATTATTGAACATACATAGAATAACAGATAATCAACAAACATCATTAAGTACAATTAAAAACGCAATCACCAATTTTCGATTCGATCTTCGATTCCACTGAATGCATATTTAGCCACATGCTTTCTCCTAGGTTTCTACAATCCACTCAATAAAACAATCCGTGTTGCAGTCATTCTGGTAGCAATTCATAAATACTGTATCATAAGTGTGAATATAACTAAAGTGCATACACATAAACATTTTACAACTGGTCAAGAAAGCAATCCTAGATACATACTGAAAGTCCTAATTTATATCTTATTGTTGAGTGCACAAGAAGGATTTGATGCTCCAGCATTTAGGGCCAGATGTATGACGGATATTTGCATGCGCAAAAGGGCCTTAGACCCATTTACGCAGGCAAAAATCCTTTTGGCCATGTACAAACCCTATTTTGCAAGTCGCAAAAATTTGCGACTGGCAAAATAGTGTTTTGCAACTCGCTATTAGGAATGGGCGTTCAGTTCCTAATAGCAACCCCAAATGCCATGTATAACTGTTTTGCGACCACAATTGCGGTTGCAAAACATTCGCAGTTTACCACCCTTCACAGAAGGGTGGTAAACCACTCGCAAAGGTGAAGGGGTCCCATCCCTTTTGTGACTGGCTCTAAAAATATTTTTTAAGGACAGGCAGTGGTCCCAGGGACCACCACCTGCCCTTAAAAAAAATAAAACAAAAACGTTATTTTTTTAAATGCATCCCGTTTTCCTTTAAGGAAAACGGGCAGCATTAAAAAAAAACCTGCTTTTTTGAAAAGCAGTCCCAGACATGGAGGTCTGATGAGCCCAGCAGGCCACCATACCTGGGAGGGCCAGCCATTCCCGATGGGGTCGCAAATTGTGTGTGCCTCTTGAATATGCATGAGGCATGAAATTTTCGACCCCATTGGGAACGCAATCAGTGTCCCAGACACTGTAGTACTTACCAATTTGTGAGTCGCAAATTCGCTATCGCGACGCAATTTGCGAGTCGCAAATTCCTTGGTCGTACATTTGGCCCTTAGATTGCTGAGCAGCGGCCATGCATTGATCCATTTTTTTACAGTGAGTTTGAAAAACGAAAATTATATTGTGGAATCGGGGATCAACCATTCCACATCTTACGTTTATAACCAGTTTCACAGAATCTTACATACTTACCACATGACTCACTTTGCTTTTAATCAAAGCCATGCTGCAATACTATCATCCAGACCAATCCACATTGTAAAAAGATTAAAACATATTGAAGATCTCTTGCCCAGCTTGATGCTAATATCAATTCTAGACGAATACATTGGTCAATTTGCTCTCAATCCTAAAATATGGGGCCAGAATTTCACTTCTATTATTTCTAATCTCTCTGAATTCCCATGGGAATGCGAGCCAATAAAAGGAGCTTGCCAGTGTAGAATAGTACTGGAAAGCACCCTGTTCTCATATGTGTGGAATTTAAGGATGTTGTTGAATTTTGACAGAAATTACTTGAGAAATGTTTAAATTGATAGGGCACAAAACTATAGCCTGTGTGCTCTGGTTTAACAACAGACCCGAAAGCAAGTTCTGCTACAAGGGTCTACTTTCGTGGTTGCTTAAGTATTGATATGTAATTGGGATACTATACACACATTTTGAAGGGGCTCTCATGAAGAGCATTTTATGGCACAATCATGTTATAAGTACTGTATGAAAGACCATCTAGAAATAGATAAATGCACAGTACCACTCCTCGGTGGTAGCATGGGCCAGTGAAATCAACAAATCTGCCTATGGAGCAAACCATTGCTAATAGGTATTCCTTTATTATATATTGCTTGACCATAATATTGTGACTATATTGCGGAAATAAATTTGGAAAGGAGAATATTATTTTTAATTTTGTTACAATAATATCAGTTTCAAATACTGGACATGTTAGTAGTGTTTATTTTGTAGACAAAATAAGTGCTGGTGCCCGAAATGTTAACTCTCCATCTCAATTGTTGACTCTCTCTTGTCCACTGTGCAGCTCCCCTGCTTTCACTGGGGGTGGGAGGAGGGGCGGTGGTGCAGTTCCACTGGTGCTGGCAGTTGAGTGACTATGTTGGAGAGCTGCACGTGTGCCAGTACTGTCGCCACAGGAGGAGGTGGGTGGCTTCAGAGTTGGGCATCTCATTACCACACAGGTTAGGACAGCCACAAGCTCACACTCACTAGCAGATATGATGCACTTTGGTCACTGTGCAACTCCAGTGTGACCTGTCAATCCCCATTACATTCGGGTGGGAGTTGGACAGATGGTGCAATGGTTTTTTTCCTATGCCTGGACAGAGCCATATGAGATTTGGATTTTTTCTGTTTCATAAGGAGTACTGCCAGAAAAGTCTCAATGTGCAGAAATAAGTGCCAGTGGTGCTCACCAGCGATGACCGACACCAATTAAGTACTGTGTGTCGGAGAGTGTGTCAAGTGAGACATGATGTTGCAATGATTGTATCTACTCAAACTCTTATGCATGTTTGATTCAGCGATGGTTGCTCGGTGCTTTCCATTGTGCCCTACATCAACAGTTTCACTCCAAAATGGCCGCTAGCACAAGGTTGGAAAGTGAAGAAGGATTACCAGGGAAGGCAGCCAAAAATAAGTCCTGTCCGAATATGGCCGACACTTCCAGTAGTACTGCATGGGTTCCCTGTGTGCTGCTGCTTCTGTCATCGCTTTTTCGGGCATGGCAAAGGAAGCTATCACCTTAGCTACATTACATATGACCTATTTCTCGGCAGAGCTAGTCGCTGGCCATGCTTCTCCCCATTGCCGGACGGAAGTTATCTCCTCGCGCCCAGTTCTTGCTGCTAATGCTGGTCCATTCATGTTCCCACCATGACATGGATGAACTGCCTCCGGATATGAGGATATCACTTTGCTGGGGATGTGACAAGGGGGCAGCCACGTTAAGGTGGTTTACTCCTTGATGCCGTTCACTTCTCTGATGACATTTTCAGAATTGTATGTTTTTAAACTATTTTGGTAAGTGGGCAGTCTCTTGAACGCTTAGAAGCGGCCAAAAGCCAACATGTTGGTGATGCATAAAATAATCATACTAACAAAACAAAATAGCACAATGAAGACAACATCAGTTACTAGTGGTAATGTTCTAGTGGTAATGTAGTCATTTGGAATTCATGAACGCGAAGCACTAAAAACCAATAGATTCACACACGTTCAGATATAGCAAGTAAATATTAGCCTGCACTGTGGAAAAGACTCATGCCTAAATGACAGTGACAAATACTATTCAAAGTCCAAGCAGTGCTCGTCTCTTTGTGGAGGATGAGAGTAGTTTGAGGTGTTTAGAAAAGGAGGTCCATAAAGCTTGATAAATATTGAGTGTTTCACCACAGGATCTGCTTGTGTGTGCCTCGGGGTGTGTCTGTTTGCAGGCAGAGTTATTTAAAGCATGCAGCTGACTTATCAACAAACACTAGTTACTAAATGCTGGGCTGAGACTTGTAAAAACACCAAAGTACAAAAAGAACTCTTTCCACAGGTTCTCCAAGGCTTGCAAAATCGCTTTGTAGCAGGAAGCAGGTGGAAGTGTAGCAAGAGCTAGGTTCAGGGTGGGCACAAGGGGGGGATAAAATCAGAGTCTAAAGCAGGGACCTTCTGGTCTCAAGTTATGTTTTGATCATAACAATTAACATTACTCTAACAGATGAATTGTGCATTATTACTTATTTCTACCATGCATTGGGTCAAGACGTAAGGCTAGGGTACATCTCAAAAGTCGAGTTTGGAGATGGAGATTAGAAAGCTAGGGGTTGATGCGGATGCACTCCCAGTGGAGGGTGGAGGAGTTGTTATATGGCTAAAGGTAATAACTGAGACTTGCCTTGCGTTTTCAGTCTCAGACTTGTATGAGTAAGGCAGTTTTCTGATGACGGGTGGTTTTGTAAGCTGGGCCATGTGGATTCCCGTTTCGTGGGCCTTATCGCCTAGAGACATTCCCCCGTGTTTCACCTACTTGATCACCAGGTAATCTATAGTGGTCTCAGATAATATGTTTGGATGTGTAGCCAGGTGTGCCAGTTCTGAAGGTATCCTGGACTCCCAGACGTCATTGTGTATTGTGCTGAAAATCGTGGGCCCTAAGCCTCAGATGACAAACCTTAAAACCTGAGGCCTCAAACAATGTCTCACAATGACCAGGGCCGGACTGCCCTTAGCGGGCACCGGGCATTTACCCCTTGGACCGGAGGGGTGGGGGCCGGTTTTCTGGCCGTGGGGGCCGATTTTGTCACTCGGGCCAGTTTTGCAGTGGTGCTGCAATATCGGCCCCCAGTAACAAAAGCGGGATCAGTGCTTTTTACTAGCACGACCCCCCAACTCACAGGGCCGTTCGAGCAGCAATCTGCCAGGGCTGGTTGCTGTTCCCAGTCTGGCACTGACAATGACTCACTGGGGGAATAGAAAATACTTATAAGTAGACCCTGAAATACAGTTTTGGGATTTTGGACAGCACCCCTGTCTTGGACCTTTCGCAATGATCCAAGTTCTCCTATGTAGTAGACAAATATACGAACATTTATACTGTCAATGTTCCTCCATCTTGTTCAGAGAGTTTGCAATGGTTTAGTGACTTTGTCTGCTTCGGTCTCGCCACACGCTAATAAAACGTCTGCAAAGTGTACATAATCCGGTGGGTAGATTGTATCATTGCATAAAAAACAATAGCACATGCAGCCCACCTTCTCAAACGTCCTACGGTTTGGATGATCCAGGGGGTTGGTACAGAATTCTAAGTGCTGTACACAGGTAAGTATCTTCCAATGCTCGTATGGAGGATTTTCAGAGACCTAAAGTGCAAAAGTAAACCGTCTGGAATCCCGTCAACATAACCAAAACAACCCATCACAGATAAGTATGTGTCTGTTAGACTTGTAAAAAGTGATGGTCTTCCCTGTTAAAATTAACTCCCTTGAGGTGCCTGCCACGGGGTGCAGGGATGAACAGCTCCTTCGATTTCCCAATGGGAACATGTATTATGGCCGGTTTACGGCCGTAATGCATGCTCTCTTAGGGAAATGTAGGAGGTCGGTCAGTCCCAGGACCGAGACAGTGTAGCTGTAGCTAAAGACACGTTTTCAAACATTCAAATTAAGATAACAGTAAAATGTTCCTTTCTTGTACACATTCTTGCAACAGATATTCTGTCAAGCTTAATTGACTGTTATGCAATCACTACATAAACCCTGTCCTAGATATTAGGAAAGTGGGTTCCTGTAAAGCTTACATAAACAGCATCAATAAGGATCTAAGTAGCAAGTCTGCTTTCAGTTTTGAGTGTGCCAAGATCAGACAGATTTTCTCTTGACATTGGCGACAAAATGTATTTTAGTGCTGATAAACATCTTTCACATTATGCACTCAATGGTGTACCTAGAAATGAGGGGGCCCCTCTGCAGAATAGGATGATGGAGCCCTTTGTCTAACAGATATTCATTGGCCTTCTGCTGAATAGGGGGCTGCCTGATGGGTTGAGAGTCCCCTGGAGGGTTTTGGGCCCCCCTGCATCACAGGGGCTGCAGGAGCCCTGCTTTACTCCCCTAGATGCACTGCTGAATGGTTAAGGAGTACGACATGCGTTTATATGAAGCTTTTACAGTTCACGGAATGAATCAATGTAATGTTAAAGAAAGCATGTAAACTGTTGAATACAGGGCCGGACTGGACATAGTGGGCACCGGGCGTTTCCCCGGTAGGCCGCTAGGGTGGGGGTCGGTTTTGGGCCCCTGGGGGCCGTTTTTGTTACCGGGGGTCGGCAATATCGGCCTCCGGTAACAAAATCAGCCGAAACAGGCCCTCGCACACTGCTCAGCTGCACTCCCCCTCACCGCAGGGGGGGGGGGTGGCTGAGAAGTTTGCCAGGGCCGGTTTCTTTTCCCAGTCCGACTTGAATAGCATTCAATTCATAGGTATTGGATTGCCTGGTGTGCTTGCTTAATTTCAACTGTTATATTATGAAAATTAAAATGATAATAAGTAGCCATCGGTAACAACTTTTCAACAATGCAAACAATTTGTGATTTGGGAGTTAGAGCTTGTATAGTTTCCACAATCTGCAAAGAATCCACTGAAAAGTGCAATTTAATGACGCGTCTATTTTGTCCAGCAGTACATGCGCACAGCAGGCCCAATTAACAAACTGCCTTGTGTAGTAGGCAAAGTAGAACTATAGTAGTGCTACTCGTGTACTACAAAATGCAATTCACAAACCTATGGCAGAGATCTCTGCCACTCCTATCTTTTCTGTGATGAGATCTCAGCTGTGGTAGTGGAGATCTCCCCAAAGGTAATTATTCTACTTTGTGGTAAACATGGGAGGGAACAAGGGAGTGATCAGAAAATGGGGAATTGTTATTAAAAAATGGGTGGGGTTAAGGAGAAATTCAAGGAATGTCTTTAGAGGAAAATGTTAACAAAAACACCGATCCACAAAATAGTAAGACTGTTTAAATTCACAAGACACACTTACTACAGCCCTAAAAGTGTCAAAGCAAGTATAAATATACTCCCGCCAGCCTTGGAGTATGTCGAGGCCATACATGGACAACCACTGGTACTGCACCCCAGTCCCATAGAAAACGATAGAGGCAGGTAATTGAATATAATAACCCATCAGAATTAATGTTAAAGTAATTAAATCATTTTAAATTATGTATCATTTTTGTGACAGAAATTATGAAATTTACAAAAAATCTAATAAAATATTTGAATACAAAAATTATTTCACTTTTTAAATTTTAATTAATTAATTAAATGCATAACATTTAGCTACGCTTGCTGCAAACTAAATAAGAATAAAAATGTTAGCGAGGATGGCTATTTTTCAAACTATTGTTTAAACATTATTTTGTCATGCATTTAAATTGTTTTATTATTTAATGTGCATTTTATTTGATGATTTAATGTGCTGTATCATTTTATTTTATAAGTTCAGGTTAATGATAAATATTTTAAATTCAATTACATTTTTATTGCACACTAAGGGGCTGATTAAGATATTGTGCGGAAACTTTCCGCCCGACACCGTCTCGGATTCGGGACCGACCGACTTGCAGTCGGCGAGCCCGCCTGCCCGGTTACGATGCAACTGAACACTGTTCAGTCAGAGTCCCATTCTTCCCTTTGGGAGCTCGTGTTTTGCCCGACAACTGGCCGTAACACAGGCTCTTATGGAGAAGTGGGGTGCACGCCTGCTTCCAGGCCGCCCCGAAGCACACCAAAGGACCCTTCTCCTGTCGGAACTGCAGCTTCACCAGTCTCCGAGCCGCCAACCCGCCCACCAGGACAGGTAGCAACCACCTCAGATGCATACTACTGAACACCCGCTCTGCACGCAAACACGCCATCGAACTCTGGGACCTGCTCGACACATCCTCTCTGGACGTCGCCTTCCTGACAGAGACCTGGATGAATGACTCCTCGGCACCCGACATCGCCATAGCCATCCCTGACGGCTACAAGATTTCCCACAGAGACCGCACCAATGGAGTAGGAGGTGGAATCGCTATCATCCACAAGACCACCCTCAAGGTCTCGACCAACTCCAACGACACCCTCCGCACCGCCGAACACCTGCACTTCCAGATCCACACTGATCCCAACACCACCCTCAGAGGAACTCTGATTTACAGACCCCCCGGACCCCGGCCTCAGTTCAACAAACCCATCGCCGACTTTGTCAGCACGCACACCCTTGCCTCCATGGACTACATCCTCCTCGGAGACCTAAACTTCCACCTCAAGAACAACAACGACACCAACACCACCACCCTGATCGCCAACCTCGCCAACCTCGCCAACCTCGCACTCAGACAGCTCGTCACTGCGCCCACCCACTCTGCCGGCCACACGCTTGACCCCATCTTCTCTGCAAGCCCCTACGTCTCCTTCAGCCACACCACCGAACTCCACTGGACTGACCATCGTTGCATCCACTTCACCTTCCAAAAACCCACCACGCACCACCGCACCCAACAGGTCCCCCACCGCAGCTGGAGCAAAATCACCGAAGACCAGCTAAACACCACCCGAAGCCCAAAGCCCACCCGCCGACCCCACCGACCCCGACACTGCCGCCAGCAACCTCAGGCGTTGGATAGACAACTGCGCCAACACTCTCGCCCCGATCAAGAAACCCTCCAACAGATGCACCAACAAGAATGCCAGCTAGTTCTCCGCGGACCTCCAGACCTCCAAACAAACCTGCCGAAAACTAGAGAAGAAATGGCACCGCGAACAGACACCGGGAGAATCAGGAAGCCCACAAGAACGCCATGCGCCAACACCATCACCTCATCAGAGCAGCCAAAAGGACCTCCTTCAAGGACCGCCTCGACAACAACGCATGCAACAGCAAAGAGCTCTTCAACATCGTGAAGGAACTCTCCAACCCCATCTCCAATGCCAATGAGATCCCACCATCGCAAAACCTTTGCAACTCCCTTGCCACCTTCTTCCATCGCAAGATCGCCAACATCCACGACAGCTTCACCAACCTGACCACCCCAACAGCCAACGACACCTCAGACCCCACGGCCACCACCCACAGCGATCCCCTGCTCACCTGGACTCACATCAACGACAACGACACCATCAAAATCATGAACACCATCCACTCCGGCTCCCAGTCAGACCCATGCCCACACCACATCTTCAACAAAGCCAGCGCCACCATCGCACCCCATCTCCGCAAGACCATCAACATCTCCTTCGAGACCGCAGCCTTCCCGGAGAGCTGGAAGCACGCCGAGATCAACGCCCTGCTCAAGAAACCCAAGGCGGACCCGAGCGACCTCAAGAACTTTCGGCCCATTTCTCTGCTCCCGTTCCCGGCAAAGGTCACCGAGAAAACAGTCACCAAACAGCTGACCCGCTACCTCGAGGAGAACAACATCCTGGACCCGTCCCAGTCCGGATTCCGCAGCAACCATAGCACCGAAACCGCCCTCATCTCTGCCACCTATGACATCAGGGCCCTGCTGGACAAAGGCGCAATCGTGGCCCTCATCCTCCTGGACCTATTAGCTGCATCCGACACTGTCTGCCACCTCACCCTACGCACACGCCTCCACAACGCAGGGATCCGAGACAAGGCTCTGGAATGGACCACCTCCTTCCTCTTTACTCCCTATTCATTAAATCAGCCGACAAGGGAGGGGGCATTGTCCTTCAAGAAAGATAAACGTACAAGGAAGAAATCCTACGCCAATTATCAAACACAGATCATTATTGTAGACTTCCCACGAACCCTACCAAAGAACTACAAATGGTTATCTTGAAAATCACTACAGAAGCCAAACAGGATGGTTTTCTTAGCCAGAAAGAATTTTCATTCCTCAATGTAAAATTACCTCGCACACTAGTCATTTATACCTTACCTAAGGTCCACAAAAATCAGACCAATCCACCGGGACGGCCCATAGTTTCCGGTTGTGGTTCTATCTTAGAACCCCTAGGTCAATACATTGACCACTTTATTAAGGATTTCGTACCACTCACCCAATGTTATATCAGAGACAGTATGGCTATGATAAACCTCATTGAACATCACCCCTTTGATCCTTCCTCCGATATTCTTTGTACCATGGATGTAGAATCACTCTACACTAACATTCCCCAAATCCCAGCACTTCTCGTGATCCAAGAGGTCTTGGATTCCAGACCACGCCCCCACCCTGTCCCCACACTTTTCATTATTCAGCTACTCGAACTCTGCCTGACCCGAAACTTCTTTACCTTTGATAATGAATATTACCAGCAAGTCAAAGGTACGTCGATGGGCGCAGTTTTTGCACCAAATCTAGCGATCCTCTATATGGACCATCTAGAAATGACGACCATCCTTGATTCCACCAACCCATTCCTTCCGGGCATAACTATATGGCGTTGTTACATAGATGACATTTTCCTGATATGGCATCAAGATGAGGATACACTTTCCCAATTCAATCATTGGCTCAATAATAATTGTTCTGGCCTCAACTTCACCAACACTTATGATAGATCACAAATCCCATTTCTTGATCTAACCATATATCATTCTGACGGCGAATTATTGACCAAACTATACAGAAAAAGCACGGAGAGAAATACATTACTCAGATACGAAAGTCACCACCCCCGTGCACTCAGAGATTCTCTGCCATACTCCCAATTTCTCCGCATTAGACGGAACTGTTTTTCCAAAGATGATTATTTTTCTGAAGCCCTCATTCTCACCAACAAACTGAGAGCCCGTGGTTACCCCAAAAGACTGGTAAAAAACGCTCAAAAACGCGCTTGGTATTGTCCAAGGGAAATCCTGTTTTCACCAAAGGACAAAACCAATGCAAACCGCTTAGTTTGCGTGACCACATTTTCCCCAGCGTCTAACCAAATACGCAAATCCATCCTACAACACTGGCCAGTAGTCAATGCAGGTAATCTCTCAATAGAGCGACCCATTTTTGCATTCCGTAAGAACCGGAACCTAAAAGATCATCTGGTAAGAGCCGCTTTACCTTCCCCCAGCCCATTCGTCACCCTTGATGCACACTGGGGGTTAGGCCCCCTCATTGGACATGCCAAATGTGGCAACTGTAATGTGTGTAGCACTACTATGGAAGGTAAAGACTTTGTATTTAATAATGTGTCTATCTCTCTGAATTCCTTTTCGAACTGTAATACTTGCAATGTTATTTATCTTATTTCTTGTCCATGCAACAAGATTTATATCGGACAGACAACGCAAAAGGTGAAATTACGTATTGGCCAACACAAAAGCAGAGTGCGTTGCAAAACCCCAAATGCCCCCCTTGTTGAACATTTTACCGAAATGGGGCACAAAGATGTTGACATTAAGTGGACAGTTCTGAAATGCATCAAACAGCCGCCAAGAGGTGGAGACATTGCCAAAATCTTGAATAAAGAAGAACTTAGAATGATCATCCGCACTGACAGCATCAGGAAAGGCCTGAATCGGAGTGAGGATTGGACTAACCTCCTCTGACATCATGTTCTCTCACCCTAATGTTACATCTTGCTTGTTTTCACAGCGACTGTCAAGGAACAGCTGGTTTCCTTGTTGTTTTCCTTATTGAATGTCACATTGTCATCTGGCTTCCCCTATGTATACATCGCGTGCACCTGTGTATCTCTCTCCCTGGTTCTACCTCTTCTTGACCATGACACTGAGCTACAATTTCCCACATCAGCTCTCTTTATAAATAATTTTCCGATTGCTCGTGTTCCAAATACTTGCTGTATTTCATTTTATTCAACCTTTTACAACTGTGATGCAACCAGTGTCTTTTCAAAGTAATATATGAAGTTTTTGGTCTGTCTACAACTGTCTTAAAGAACTTCCGCTATCTTTTCTTTCTTTCTATTATTCTACTCCAAGATGGCGCCGCTTTTCACCCGCTCTAGTTTTAACACACCTTCCGGTATTTATTGTTTTCCGACGCGCGCAACGCTATCACTCGGTTCACTGTAACCCGCAGGAGCAGGCTGGATCACGGTAAGCGTCCAATCTCACCACCTTCCCCTCCCTCTCGTATCCGGGGCACCTGCTATGTGCTCACACCTTGTTTTCCTTTGTAGTGCATTGTCACGCCGCCTCGATTATCGACAGTTTTCACTTGGACGGTTAGTCGTACTGGCATTAACCTCCCTTCATCCAGGTAATTATTATCCCAGTTTTGCCTACATACTCACGACACTCCCTTCCTAGTAATGCAACCTCTCCGGTTTTTTCAGTGGTCGCTCACCGACAGGAATTACTTCGCGTGACTTCGACCTGGTTTTATTATTAATTCTGCCCGGCTCAGACTCTCGAGCCTCCGCAGCTGCCCCCGTCATTGTACGGTTCTCGTTCTCCAACGAGTACAGGTCAGACCCTTCCCTCTATGGATTCACCACCCACCATTGACCTTTTCACTTCCACATTCAGTTTAATCCTTCAACACCCACCTGTCGTCCGGTCCACCATCGGTCTCTGATTCCGCATGCTCCCGTAACACACGGCTCCCTTCCGCATCCACCTCGTAATTTTCCACCATCTCGTAATTATACCACCCATTTAGACCCTTCCTTAAAGCCACTGGCGCTTATATGGCATGTCCACAATCGGACCGTTCACTACTCCTTACCGCTGTTTGCCTACACATTCGCGCATTTTCCATATGCATGGCATTGATACCCCGAACCATTCTCTATTCACCTTCGCGTTGTACCACCGCGCATATCACGTTCAACCCGTGTTCCGTATTATTTCACGCATGCCCACAAAGTCGCATGCACTTATGGAAACATACTTGCTTTTTTGATTCCACCACTAGCGGCTAGCCAAATCTTCCTTGTTATATATTTCCCTCTCTATTTTCTCTACATCTACTGCTTTTTGTTTCCCCACAGGCAATTTCGTTCACAATCAGGCATGTACACATCTAAGTCCTGATGATGATCCTGTTATTCCTTTAAAAGGATCGAAACGTCGTCGACCCCTTTAAATAGCATGCATGTTATCCCATTGTGTTAAGAAAGTGCATTTGCTGTTTTGAAAAAGCTTTTCACACTGAATAATCTAAAAAAGCTCCATTTTTTGTCTTGCCTGAAATGCCTTGTTTGTTTTGTTAATGTCAATGTTTACTCTGGACACAGGACTGTGTCCCACACATATTGTAAATTGTATATGTATTTTCAATTTGAATAATTAAATCGGTTGTCCGGCTGGACTTCCAGAATATAGTATCGATTCTGAACTATATTTATCTGTACATCATTCTATCCATTTGAGGATCATTGTTGCTTGTATTGTACGATTACCAAAGGTCCTCAATTACCTTTTTGGGTTCCCTTGTTCTATAAAAATACCTCCTTCCTCTCCGGCAGAACCCAGAGTGTCCGCCTCCTCCCTTTCCGTTCCAAAGCCTCCAAGATCATCTGCGGCACACCCCAAGGATCATCCCTCAGCCCGACATTGTTTAACATCTACATAGCCCCGCTCACCCACATTGCCAGACTGCACGACCTCAACATCATCTCCTACGCCGACGACACACAGCTGATCCTCTCCCTCACCAAGGACCCCCTTACTGCCAAAACCAACCTCCATGAAGGAATGAAAGCCATCGCCGAATGGATGAAGAACAGCCGTCTGAAGCTGAACTCGGACAAGACGGAGGTTCTCATCCTCGGCTCCACCTTCTCAGCCTGGGACGACCCCTAGTGGCTGACCGCCCAGGGAGCAGCACCAACACCCACCGACCACGCGCGCAACCTGGGGTTCATCCTCGACTAAACGCTCTCCATGACCAAGCAAGTCAACACCGTCACATCCTCCTGCTTCAACACCCTCCACATGCTCCGGAAGATCTACAGGTGGATCCCCACCGACACAAGAAGAACGGTCACCCAGGCCCTCGTCAGCAGCAGGCTGGACTACGGAAACACCCTATACGCGGGAGCCCCGGCCAAACTGCTGAAGCGACTGCAACGCATACAGAACGCCTCTGCCCGCCTGATCCTCGACATCCCTTGACACAGCCACATCACACCCCACCTGAGAGACCTGCACTGGCTTCCCGTCAACAAGAGGATCACCTTCAAGCTCCTCACCCACGCTCACAAGGCACTCCACGACACCGGACCAGCATACATCAACAGACGACTCACCTTCTACACCCCGAACCGCCAGCTTCGCTTCGCCAACCACGCCCTCGCTACCGTCCCCCGCATCCGACAAGCAACCTCAGGCAGCAGATCGTTCTCCCACCTCGTCGCCAAGACCTGGAACACCCTCCTCATCCTCCTATGACAGACCCGGGACCTACTAACCTTCAGGAGACTACTCAAGACCTGGCTGTTCGAGCAGAAGCAGCACCCAATCCCCCCCCCAGCACCTTGAGACCCTCACGGGTGAGTAGTCCGCTTTACAAATTTCATGATTGATTGATTGATTGTGTTAAATCCTGCAACCTGTCACGGGCACCCCATTGTGCCAGCCACACAATGTAGGGTTTTACAGGGGGGTCCCTTAGGTATCCCCTCGGCCCCCAACCGGAGGCCTCAGGATGAAGGGGGGCCTGCTAGGGGCCACCAAAGTTACTTTCCGACAGCCTTTCAGTGTAGGGCAGGCCGACTTGGAATGGTTGTTGGAAATCAGCATAATAATCGTGAGGTCGGAAACGCTGTCCATAGAGGTGTATGATGCGGTTCCGACTGGCACGAATTCTCCAAGAGACAGTCGGAAACAATTCGGAATGACCGTGCGGTTTACATTCCGACTGCAAACATCGTAATCGGTAGGGCGGATTGTAAACTGACCGAGTTGGTCAAAAGCGTTCCGACATGGTCGAGGAGATTCCGACTGTTGGGAGGAGGCTTTCCGCCCAACATCGTATTCGACCCCATAATATTTTAAAATATTTACAAATACAATACATTTCATATTTCTCTTTATTTTCACATAAAGAGATCTCCACCCCGGTACCTGAGACCTCCACCAACAGGTGAAAAGTTACTAATTCTAACATTACATTAATAAATTCTGTTTTAGGAGGCTCCACCCTCTCTCTCTTTATGGGATGTAGACATCTCCACTCTGAAATAATGAATTGCAAAAACACTCCAAGTTACATATGGATATAGAATTAGATGTCAACAAGGTGATGGACAGAGTGCTGAAACTTTTCAACCACTCACCCCCAGTCACAGATCTGGGTTTAATCCATTGCTCTTTTGCTCACTATGCCTCCCCAGTTTGGACCCAGCCACATGCAAATCAGTCTTGACCCTGTTCCTCACGGGAACAGTCCAGCCTGAACTGCCAGGCCAAGTCCTCCCTGGATCGGAAACAAGCATGCTGGGACTGGTTTCGGGGTATTACCCCTTGTCAGCGGGGCTAGCTTGAATCCAGTGGCACAGTGAGCAAAGATCCCATGTCCGGGCATGCCCTTGGCCACTTAGGGCAAATATAGCAAACACAACAAGATGATGGACGGAGTACTGAAACTTTTCAACCACCCGCCACGCTGCTGGAGTCAAGCTAGGCTGACTGATGAAGGGTGAAACCCCAAAACCGGTCCTAGGATGCTTATTTTCCAGTCCAGGGAGAACCTGGCCTGGCAGTATGGGCTGGACTGTTCCCATGGGGAACAGGGTCACGACTGATTTGCATATGGCTGGGTTTAAACTGGAATTGCATGGGGAGAAACAAAGTGATGGAGTTAGGCCCGGATCTCTATTCTTGGGTGAATGTTTGACATTGTTCAACATTCTGTCCATCAATTGTTCTTTTTGCATTTGTCACCCCAAGTGGGACAGGTATGCCCAGACGTGGGTCCCCGTGCTCTCCATGCTGCTGGAGTCAAGCTAGCCTGGCTGATGAGGGATTAGACCCTGAAACTAGTCCTAGGATGCTTGTTTTCCATAGGTGCCTGGCCTGGCAGTTCAGGCTGGACAGTTCCCATGGGGAACAGGGTCAAGACTGATTTGAATATGGCTGGGTTTAAACTGGAATTGCATGGGGAGCAAAAACAACGATGGATTTAGGCCCATATCTCTGTACAGGGTTGAATGTTTGACATTGTTCAACATTCTTTCCATCAATTGTTTTTGTGTATTTGTCCCTCCGAGTGGGACAGGTATGCCCAGAAGTGGGTCCTGTGCTCTCCATGCTGCTGGAGTCAAGCTAGCCTGGCTGATGATGGATGAGACAGGGTCAAGACTGATTTGCATACAGCTTGGTTTAAACTGGAGTGGCATGAGGCGCAAAAATGAATGTTTGACATTGTTCAACATTCTGTTAATCAATTGTTCTTTTTGCATACAATTAGACCTATCGATGAGTAAATATACACAAATATATTTACCTTTGTAAATTGGTCATCTTGTGCAGGGGATTTCTCCTGTTGCAGGGTTGTAGTTTCTGTCCAATAGTTTTAATTTCAATACAGTACATACATTAAAATTCAGAAGGACGTCACATATCTTGAGAGTAGTCTGTCATCTCCCTCACTGAGTGCTGCTATACCACACTAAGGGTCTGATTACGACTTCGTTGGTGCGGCTCCGGCCCCACCTGCTGCTGCAACGCCAAAGCTGTGGTCGGGCCCAGATTAGGAGTTTCCTTCTATCTGGCGGGCATTTTTTAGTGTTGCCGCTAAAAACGGGCACCACAATCGGAATGCCAAAAGCAGTTCCCGCACTGCATGGACTGAAAAGTTCATGTTGTACAGGAACTGGTGTGCATGCACACAGGGGGGCACATGTTGTGCCTCCCTGTGTGCATCCACAGAGTGCAGAGGCATCAGGGGGCCTTTTGGGGCATCCTTTGTTTCCTCTTCGCCAGGGTTTACATGGAGGAGGAACGCCATGTAAACTCTGGCTGAAATGTACTCCTAATCTGCTTGGCGGGACCGCGGTGGTCCCTCCAAGCACATAGATGCCTCTACACTGCTGCGATACCGCCAGGGAACGGTGGTTCCCTGGCAGCTGCGGCTGGGATGTAGCAGTCCCACCGCCCATCTAGTAAAGGGCGGTGGAGAGACCGCCACTGCCGCGTCCCCACGAGTCTGGAGATCCATGGACCTCCAAACTCGTAATTGGGGCCTGAGTGCCCAACGTAAGGTTTTCTCAAATCTTATGTGTATCTCTTAAATGTGGTGAAGATTCAAGACCCCAGGTCTCGCTGCATAATGTCACAAGGTCATTGATCATTGTCTTCACGAGAGTGATAGCAACAGTAGATTTCAAGTCAAGATCTCTGGCTTGTAACATATTTAATGTGGTGTCCTGTTCCATACGTTCTCATGCACCAAGCAGGCCAAAACGAAGTTGATGTCAGTGGACTGGTGAATTACATTTGCTTCAAGTGCCTGGTTTACATTCCTCCCTCCAGGCAATAAATAAATGGGTTCCAAAAGAGGCCCAGGAAGTAGGAGCATAGTTGTGCATCCCACACATCCTCCTCATAGCGCTCAGGTGTTTTAACTGAATTATTTGATTGTTGGACACTTTGCAGATGAGTAAATAGAGAATAAATTAAATAGCTATTGCAAAACACATATAGCTTCTACAGTTTAACTCAAAACTTAGCTGCATTCTTCGCATTGTCAACAATTAGGGGTGAGCTGTGATTTATGCCATGAACATAATGTGCAGAGGACAATTCCTTCAGACACCATGAAGCAGACCACTCATCACTGAGGTACCATCGTCCCATTGACTAACATGTTATTTTTGTCAATACCTAGAAGCGAACAGTGAACATATAATTAGTGATTCAGCATCAAGACAATTAGCTTTATAAAACATCTAAAATCTTTCATTAACTGTTTTATTGTGCAAGTATCTGACAAAGGACGTATTGTTCTGTGTTCTTTTAATCATTTGTCTCATCTTCAAGACTGCTTTTAAGGCTGTCTGCAATGATGTCTGTCACTAGAGTAGTCAGAATTAAGAGTAACTCATTTTGAATGAACAGGTACATTGAGCCCTTGAATTTCTTTTCAATAATGCTGGTGTTTCTCTATAACTAAATATAAGATATGAACTCATCGAAATCGCAGTGATCTTCTCATTCAATTTTTGTTTTACATGTTAAACATAAGGTTTTGGCAATAATTTTGACGTAATTACTAATCTCTGACAGTAAGTGGTTTTCCTCCCCACTTTTGACACATTCATGCACACCACAAACCACTTATCATTTCATCCTCTGTTTATTAGGTATCTCTCTCTGGGCATCTACGCCCTCCACTCTACATGCGACTGATTGGTTCGTCTACTCCAAGACGTGTAGAGTAAGTAATCACCTAACATTCTAGGCACAAACTTGGGGGTGCCTTGGCATGATTCATCTCCCCTCGCCACTCACCACATATTCACTAACTGTAACCACTTTGCTAGGCAGCGTCCGCATCGAGCTGCCTGCAATAATGTCTGTCACTAGAGTAGTCAGAATTAAGAGTAACTCATTTTGAATGAACAGGTACATTGAGCCCTTGAATTTCTTTTCAATAATGCTGGTGTTTCTCTACAACTAAATATAAGATATGAACTCATCGAAATCACAGTGATGCTCTCATTCAATTTTTGTTTTACATGCTAAGCATAAGGTGTTGGCAATAATGTTGACGTAATTTATTTTATTGACTTCTTTGGCTTCACTACTGTCTTTTATGACTTATGGGCCCTTTTATTAATTCATTTAAAATCTTCACACATCACTTTTTGTGTAATATAGAACTTTCATGTGGTGACATTTCCTTTTAATATTTCAAAACATGTTTTCAAATGGTGACAAAAGTGTTTTTGTGCTTTTTAATTCTTCGCTACGAGAGCAAACGGGAGAGGCTAGGAAAACAGACAGAAACAACATAGGAAACAGTAATCAAACTATATATATGTTTAAATCATAATGGTAGGAATGATCTAAAATGGATGCCATTTTTGGTGAGAATGCCCCTTTAGTTCAGGCTGTTTTGGCCTTTATTTCGGACAGTGACTGAAATCAGTGACTGACAAACATCAGTTTGGAAGAAAAAAAGGGTCTATGGGAACTTAGATCCTTCGATGACGTAGTGATAAAACCCTGTTACAAAGGAGGGGGAATAGTGATCCAAGACAAGTCCAACTATGACAATGAAATCTTTCGGCAACTGAGCAATGTCCTACACTATAAACTTCTAACACACAATCCCTTAAATGAGATTAGGATTCTAATTCAAACTATCACCAAAGAGGCAGAGGAAACAGGATTCATCAGTCATAATGAATACCTCTTTCTTAACAACAAGAACCCCCGCACTCCGGTGTTATGTGCTCTGCCTAAAATTTAAAAAACCAAGAAGCACCCCAGGTAGACCCATCCTATCTGGCTGTGGGTCCATTCTGGAACCCATAGGGAGATATGTTGATTTCTTTATCCGTGACCTTGTCAATTCCACTGTTGCCTATATTAAAGACACCACGCTTTTCATAAATCTGGTAGAGTTGAAAGAGTTTGATCCTAATTGTGAACTCCTTGTCACGTTGGATATAGAATCTTTATACACCAACATACCACAGGACAAAGGGATTGAGGTTATAAAAAGACACCTTAACTCACGACCCTCTCCCCATCAAGTTCCCATGGATTTCCCTCTCCCCATCAAGTTCCCACAGATTTCTTTATCTCCCTCCTATAATTCGCTTTGACAAAAAACAACTTTTAATTCAATTACAAATTTTACAGACAGTGTAAGGACACGTCAATGGGTGCAGTTTTTGCTCCCAATTTTGCTATTCTTTTTGTGGATGACATAGAACAGACTCCTATCTTCCATGAGCAAGACCCATTTTTCTCTCAAATCTGGCTTTGGAAAAGATACATCGCCAATGTTTTTATGATTTGGTCCAGTGATAACAATGAACTTCTGAGATTCTGCAAATGGCTGAATTCCTGTCATCCAGACTTAAAACTTACTCGCCAATTTGGCAACGAACAAATTGACTACTTGGATGTCACAGTTAAAACCTTATAAGGTGAATTATACACTCCATTGTTCCGAAAACCTACGGAACACAACACCTTGCTCCAATATACCAGCTCACACCTGAGCTCTAAGAGATGGCCTCCCTTATGGTCAATTCCTAAGGATCTGCTGTAACTGCAAATTCAAGGAGGATTTCCTTAGAGAATGGGAAGTCCTCTCCAAAACACTCTTAGATTGGGGCTACCCAAGACGCCTAGTCAAACGCTCACTTAAGCGAGCATGGTATTCCCACAGAGAGTTTCTCCTTTTGACCAATCAGTAATAAATTGACCAAATGCATAAAAAAACATTGGCCGGTCCTCACAGCTGCAAACATCACCAGTGAAGCGTCCCTATTCTCGTTCAGAAAAGGCCGCAACATTAAGGACAACTTAGTAAGAGCACACAATCCCAAACGTACTGAGAACACTATTTATTCATCTCTAGACCTTCCCCCCATCTATGGCCATTAAAATTGCAGCAAATGTTTGACTTGTTCATACACAACTAACATGAAAACCTTTGAGTATAATAATACCACAAACAGACTTGGTTTCTTTTCCAATTGCAACTCATGTAATGTGATCTACTGTATTTGCTGTCCTTCAATTAATCAATCAAGCATTTGTAGAGCGCACTACTCACCCGCGAGGGTTTCAAGGCGCTGGGGGGGGAGCTGCTTACTGCTCGAACAGCCAGGTCTTGAGAAGTCTCCTGAAGGTCAGCAGGACCTGGGTCTGTTGCAGGTGGATGGGGAGGGTGTTCCATGTATTGGCGGCGAGGTGGGAGAAAGATCTGCCACCGGTGGTCGTTCGGTGGATGCGTGGAACGGTGGTGAGGGCGAGGTCAGCGGAGCAAAGCTGGCGGTTGGGAGTGTTGAAGGTGAGTCGTTTGTTAAGGTATGTTGGTCCGGCGTCGTGGAGTGCTTTGTGAGAATGGGTGAGGAACTTAAAGGTGATCCTCTTGTTGACGGGGAGCCAGTGTGGGTCTCTCAGGTGGGCAGTGATGTGGCTGTGGCGGGGGATGTCGAGGATGAGGCGTGCGGAGGCGTCCTTGTAATCTATTATACATAGGCCAAACAACACAGAAGATCAAGACAAAAATCTCTCAACATAAGAGCAGGATCCGGTGTAAAGTCACTTCAGCCCCACTGGTGGAACACTTTTTGGAGAAAGAACACTCAGAAAATGACTTTACCTGGGAAATTATTCACATTGTGTGTCCACACCAAGAGGCGGCAACAGCCAACTGATTCTAAACAAACTGGAGTGCAAATGGATGTTTACATACCAAACCATCACCCATGGACTAAATACTCAGGAGGAATGGAACTTGATCCCATGATTAAGCGCAGGCACTCCTGCGATAAACCTGTAAACGTACACACTCCGGAATATACCACTGGTTGGTCTTATCTAGGACGTAATGTACTTGCTTCATTTGTTCCATATGTTTCTAGTTTTTATCTGTTAGTGAATTATTTTGCAATGATTTCATTTCTCTCTCTGTCATTTTAACTTCTCCCTGTTGGACTAAACTATTTACAGTCTAACTCTTTACGAAATAACTGGATATCACTCGGTCTATTTTTCCCTTTGTTTACTTTTTCCTTAATTGTTTCTTTCGCTTCACTTCTGACAACCAAACGTAATCACGAGCACCTTATATATAATTTACAACTGTGACCAGCCAACTCTATGCATACACTTGACCGAGCATGCACACCCGAGCCTCCATGTTAGCGGTCTAGTTGCTGGCCCGGTTCACCTCTTGATTTAAGTGGCCTCATTTCCGCCACTGGAACAGTCAGTTTCCGCACACCGACGGAGTGTCCGCCCGTCCCATCTACCGACTCCTGCGGCATTTGTTAAAGTAAGTTTCACTGGCTTAACTCGTTTCCTGATCACATAACCTTGGGCTTACTACCGATCTGACACTATCTTACTTTCCTTAGATAATCATGGCCGCCCACTGACTCCGCAATGGTGCCTGCGTATTCAGACGCAATGGGGCTTCAAACCCCTTGGACCCTTTGTTAAGGCTCCCTACTTCTGTGCCTTGACCTTCCTTGGAAACGAGGTCCATTACTAATCTCTGACAGTAAGTGGTTTTCCTCCCCACTTTTGACACATTCATGCACACCACAAACCACTTATCATTTCATCCTCTGTTTATTAGGTATCTCTCTCTGGGCATCTACGCCCTCCACTCTACATGCGACTGATTGGTTCGTCTACTCCAAGACGTGTAGAGTAAGTAATCACCTAACATTCTAGGCACAAACTTGGGGGTGCCTTGGCATGATTCATCTCCCCTCGCCACTCACCACATATTCACTAACTGTAACCACTTTGCTAGGCAGCGTCCGCATCGAGCTGCCTGCAATAATGTCTGTCACTAGAGTAGTCAGAATTAAGAGTAACTCATTTTGAATGAACAGGTACATTGAGCCCTTGAATTTCTTTTCAATAATGCTGGTGTTTCTCTACAACTAAATATAAGATATGAACTCATCGAAATCACAGTGATGCTCTCATTCAATTTTTGTTTTACATGCTAAGCATAAGGTGTTGGCAATAATGTTGACGTAATTTATTTTATTGACTTCTTTGGCTTCACTACTGTCTTTTATGACTTATGGGCCCTTTTATTAATTCATTTAAAATCTTCACACATCACTTTTTGTGTAATATAGAACTTTCATGTGGTGACATTTCCTTTTAATATTTCAAAACATGTTTTCAAATGGTGACAAAAGTGTTTTTGTGCTTTTTAATTCTTCGCTACGAGAGCAAACGGGAGAGGCTAGGAAAACAGACAGAAACAACATAGGAAACAGTAATCAAACTATATATATGTTTAAATCATAATGGTAGGAATGATCTAAAATGGATGCCATTTTTGGTGAGAATGCCCCTTTAGTTCAGGCTGTTTTGGCCTTTATTTAGGACAGTGACTGAAATCAGTGACTGACAAACATCAGTTTGGAAGAAAAAAAGGGTCTATGGGAACTTAGATCCTTGGATGACGTAGTGATAAAACCCTGTTACAAAGGAGGGGGAATAGTGATCCAAGACAAGTCCAACTATGACAATGAAATCTTTCGGCAACTGAGCAATGTCCTACACTATAAACTTCTAACACACAATCCCTTAAATGAGATTAGGATTCTAATTCAAACTATCACCAAAGAGGCAGAGGAAACAGGATTCATCAGTCATAATGAATACCTCTTTCTTAACAACAAGAACACTCACACTCCGGTGTTATGTACTCTGCCTAAAATTCACAAAAACCAAGAAGCACCCCAGGTAGACCCATCCTATCTGGCTGTGGGTCCATTCTGGAACCCATAGGGAGACATGTTGATATCTTTATCCGTGACCTTGTCAATTCCACTATTGCCTATGCTAAAGACACCACGCTTTTCATAAATCTGGTAGAGTTGGAAGAGTTTGATCCTAATTGTGAACTCCTTGTCACGTTGGATATAGAATCTTTATACACCAACATACCACAGAACAAAGGGATTGAGGTTATAAAAAGACACCTTAACTCACGACCCTCTCCCCATCAAGTTCCCATGGATTTCCCTCTCCCCATCAAGTTCCCACGGATTTCTTTATCTCCCTCCTATAATTGGCTTTGACAAAAAACTACTTTTAATTCAATTACAAATTTTACAGACAGTGTAAGGACACGTCAATGGGTGCAGTTTTTGCTCCCAATTTTGCTATTCTTTTTGTGGATGACATAGAACAGACTCATATCTTCCATGAGCAAGACCCATTTTTCTCTAAAATCTGGCTTTGGAAAAGATACATCGACAATGTTTTTATGATTTGGTCCAGTGATAACAATGAACTTCTGAGATTCTGCAAATGACTGAATTCCTGTCATCCAGACTTAAAACTTACTCGCCAATTTGGCAACGAACAAATTGACTACTTGGATGTCACAGTTAAAACCTTATAAGGTGAATTATACACTCCATTGTTCCGAAAACCTACGGAACACAACTCCTTGCTCCAATATACCAGCTCACACCCGAGTTCTAAGAGATGGCCTCCCTTATGGTCAATTCCTAAGGATCTGCTGTAACTGCAAATTCAAGGAGGATTTCCTTAGAGAATGGGAAGTCCTCTCCAAAACACTCTTAGAGTGGGGCTACCCAAGACGCCTAGTCAAACGCTCACTTAAGCGAACATGGTATTCCCACAGAGAGTTTCTCCTACAATCCAAACAAAGCACACCAATGTCCAGAATCACATGTGTGACTACCTTTTGACCAATCAGTAATAAATTGACCAAATGCATAAAAAAACATTGGCCGGTCCTCAAAGCTGCAAACATCACCAGTGAAGCGTCCCTATTCTCGTTCAGAAAAGGCCGCAACATTAAGGACAACTTAGTAAGAGCACACAATCCCAAACGTACTGAGAACACTATTTATTCATCTCTAGACCTTCCCCCCATCTATGGCCATTAAAAATGCAGCAAATGTTTGACTTGTTCATACACAACTAACATGAAAACGTTTGAGTATAATAATACTACACACAAACTTGGTTTCTTTTCAAATTGCAACTCATGTAATGTGATCTACTGTATTTGCTGTCCTTCAATTAATCAATCAAGCATTTGTAGAGCGCACTACTCACCTGCGAGGGTCTCAAGGCGCTGTTCGAGCTGCTTACTGCTCGAACAGCCAGGTCTTGAGAAGTCTCCTGAAGGTCAGCAGGACCTGGGTCTGTTGCAGGTGCATGGGGAGGGTGTTCCATGTCTTGGCGGCGAGGTGGGAGAAAGATCTGCCACCGGTGGTCGTTCGGTGGATGCGTGGAACGGTAGCGAGGGCGAGGTCAGCGGAGCGAAGCTGGCGGTTGGGAGTGTTGAAGGTGAGTCGTTTGTTAAGGTATGTTGGTCCGGCGTCGTGGAGTGCTTTGTGAGCATGGGTGAGGAACCTAAAGGTGATCCTCTTGTTGACGGGGAGCCAGTGTGGGTCTCTCAGGTGGGCAGTGATGTGGCTGTGGCGGGGGATATCGAGGATGAGGCGTGCGGCGGCGTCCTTGTAATCTATTATACATAGGCCAAACTACACAGAAGATCAAGACAAAAATCTCTCAACATAAGAGCAGGATCCGGTGTAAAGTCACTTCAGCCCCACTGGTGAAACACTTTTTGGAGAAAGAACACTCAGAAAATGACTTTACCTGGGAAATTATTCACATTGTGTGTCCACACCAAGAGGCGGCAACAGCCAACTGATTCTAAACAAACTGGAGTGCAAATGGATGTTTACATGCCAAACCATCACCCATGGACTAAATACTCAGGAGGAATGGAACTTGATCCTATGATTAAGCGCAGGCACTCCTGCGATAAACCTGTAAACGTACACACTCCGGAATATACCACTGGTTGGTCTTATCTAGGACGTAATGTACTTGCTTCATTTGTTCCATATGTTTCTAGTTTTTATCTGTTAGTGAATTATTTTGCAATTATTTAATTTCTCTCTCTGTCATTTTAACTTCTCCCTGTTGGACTAAACTATTTACAGTCTAACTCTTTACGAAATAACTGGATATCACTCGGTCTATTTTTCCCTTTGTTTACTTTTTCCTTAATTGTTTCTTTCGCTTAACTTCTGACAACCAAACGTAATCACGAGCACCTTATATATAATTTACAACTGTGACCAGCCAACTCTATGCATACACTTGACCGAGCATGCACACCCGAGCTTCCATGTTAGCGGTCTAGTTGCTGGCCCGGTTCACCTCTTGATTCAAGTGGCCTCACTTCCGCCACTGGAACAGTCAGTTTCCGCACACCGACGGAGTGTCCGCCCGTCCCATCTACCGACTCCTGCGGCATTTGTTAAAGTAAGTTTCACTGGCATAACTTGTTTCCTGATCACATAACCTTAGGCTTACTACCGATCTGACACTATCTTACTTTCCTTAGATAATCATTGCCGCCCACTGACTCCGCAATGGTGCCTGCGTATTCAGACGCAATGGGGCTTCAAACCCCTTGGACCCTTTGTTAAGGCTCCCTACTTCCGCGCCTTGACCTTCCTTGGAAACGAGGTCCATTACTAATCCCTGACAGTAAGTGGTTTTCCTCCCCACTTTTGACACATTCACGCACACCACGAACCAATTATCATTTCATCCTCTGTTTATTAGGTATCTCTCTCTGGGCATCTACGCCCTCCACTCTACATGCGACTGATTGGTTCGTCTACTCTAAGACGTGTAGAGTAAGTAATCACCTAACATTCTAGGCACCAACTTGGGGGTGCCTTGGCATGATTCACCTCCCCCCGCCACTCGCCACATATTTATTAACTGTAACCACTTTGCTAGGCAGCGTCCGCATCGAGCGTTCAATTTATTCCGCAATTCCTCATTAATTCTTTGGAAGCGACTTGGCATGATTCACTCACCTCTACTGGCCTTAGCAGAATCCACTGCAATTACTTCTTTAGGTATCTTACGCATTGCGCTGGTTGTCTTATTTCTTTTTCTGCTGCTTCACTCCCTAAATTACTCTGACAATTCGTTGTGCTTCTAATACACTATCTTCCGTTGATTCATTCATCCAGAAATGTAACTTTCTCAACCTCCTCTTGTGTCTGAGCTCTATGGCTTTCCTCAAATTGATCCACAGAATAAATGTATTAGTTACTCGATCACAATATGTTATGGCAATCCCTCTGGAGACCTCATTTTGAATCATTCCTTATCCTTACCTTTTAGATACCAGGTAATTACACCAGTCCTGATGATGATCGTAAATAAGTGAGATGGAAACGCCTTCGACCACCTTACAAGAAAACTCCTACATTTTTGTAAAATGTGTATAAGGAGCTTTCTTATGTTGTCAATACGATGTATGTTTTTATAAATCCTTCCTTCACTTATCACAGCACGCTTCCTTTTTCACTTATCTGTGAGCACCGTATCTATAATTTTTGGAATAGATGCTTTTGAATTCTGTAAAATAAATTAATTAACCTGTTGTCACGAAACCGCTAATCGACACATGCAAGAAAAGGGAGATAACGATCACATTCCATCTTATATTTCCCCCCTCCTTTACTTGCAGCCCAATTGGAATGCTATGTCTGCTGCCGATTCGAAAGAAGAAGAAGACTGTGGGCCCTTTAAAACCGGCTTAAACACAATCTACGTGGGAGGTCACGTGGGAGCGCTGTCATCGGTGGAGAGTACAAGAGAGAAGGCACAGGAGGCGGGGAAAGAGACGCTGACGAGCCGGGAAGACGGCGTAGAAACGTTTCCCGAACCAGAGGAGTTCCGGACAGAAAAGAAAGACGACGAAAAAAGAACGAGCGCTTCCGTGGGTGAAACGGAGAGAGGAGTCAAGCCGTCCCAGAGCAGCACTGAAGAACCCCGCCACGGCCCAGGGTGGTCGTAGCTCTCACAGGTGCATGGGCGCCTTTGGGGTTATTTAAAGGGAGAAATAGACAAGGGTCGGGAGGGACGAGAGAGCAGAAGGGAGGATGCACGATATAAGTAAAGACACTGGTGAAAGGAGTGCCTATCGTTTATGTGTGCTGACACCCTCTAGTCTAGATACGTTCACTACTCCCACCCTTGTCACTGTGGCCTGATTCGTTATTTTGTTTTTGGTTTGACATTGATGGTCCCTCACACCCTCCCCTATTAGCTGATAAGAATAAATTCAGAATCACTTACCTGGATCTTTCTTTCTTTGAGGGAGACTATTGACCAGGAAGACATCAACCAGGAGACTATCACGAGAAGATCCTGAAAAGGAAGGAGATAACAATCAATACGTGCGAGAGACTGTTAGATACATATTTTGTTGTAACCATTAATAAAAGAACATAATACTTAATTCACGCTGTATAAGTACTTTCTGGGTCCCTGCCCATTGCAATATATTACATTTGGTGGAGAATGCGGACAAATCTCCATTAGGTATACATAGTGGAGAATCTTATACAGCAGTTGATACGGGGGCAAGAAAAATTAGAATGGGCAATTGAGAGACAAAGGACGTCCGCCCAAGCTGATAGGGACATGTTCAAGGCCTCTATGACCCAACAAGTGGAGTGCCTACAGAAGGTTGCTGATGGACAGGCGCTCTCGTCCCCCGTCCAGCAGAATCGACAAGGAGTACATGCAGGTTATCCGGCTATCTCACTGCAAAAATATCAGCCAGGCGAAGACCCGGACGCATTCCTCCTGAATTTTGAAAGGGCCGCCCACAGGTCAGATTTGCAGTGGACATTTTTTTGGGCGCCTCTGTTGACGGGGGAGACACAAGCCGCCTACCAAGTGGCAACCCCCACGGGAAATACAACGTACAAAGAAATAAAGAAAGTCATATTGGACCACCCAGGGATGGATCCAGAGGCGTTCCGGGTGCGGTTTAGAAAGGAACCGGGTCATCCTGGAGAGACCCAAAAGACGTTGTTTTTGAGGTTGAAAACCTCTGCTGATTAAGAAAACAGCAAGGAAGATATAATGGCGCAGATCTACTTAGAACAATTTCTAGAGGCCTTACCAACACCTACTCAGAGATGGCAACCTCCTTTACCCGAGCCCAACCGAAGCCCTTATCGTATGAACTCGAGAAAAATACACGCTTCCCTACGGGGCGCGGGCATTCTGAAAAGAAAATCAAATCCGTTGGAGAAACCTCCGCAACCCTAAAAATGACGCCGTCCCGTTCAAGGGCCCCCAGTGTTATGATTGCGGAGAGTGGGGCCATATAGCTACGTTTTGCCTCCAAAAGAAAACCCACGATGAACCAATGGATATTAGTTGTGTCCCACGAAGTATCCTGTATACAGAGGAATGTGGTTCCTGCTTTTTTGTAAGTCTCACACTTAATGGACATCCTGTCAAGGCCCTTTTGGACTCAGGGTGTTGACAATCTGTTGTGCGCAGCATGCTAGTGAAGGAATCACATCTCTGTCCAAACGAACAAATACCCATACGCTGTGTACATGGAGATGTCCGCATTTATCCCATAGCCAATTTTCCTATTACACTACCCAACGGCATTTCTGTACAGGCAAGAGTAGGAGTAATGGAAACCCTCCCAGAACAACTGTTCTTTGGAACAGACAACCCTGTGTTTTACATTCTACTTAAAAAATCTTTAAAGGACGCTCCAGTCAACCCTTCCGTCCTTCTCACACAAGCCCCATTGTTATCCGACAAATCCTTCCGATATGCACAAAACCAAGATCCCACTCTCCAAAGCGCTTGGCAACAAGCCAGGAATATCACATCACCACTCTCTTACCCTCTTTTCTAGATTAAAAATGGTTTGTGATACCGGGTAGGAACATCCGAAGAACCCTCACAATTAGTAGTTCCCCAAGGATTTCGGGAACACATTATGTTTTTTGCTCATTCCCATCTCTTAGCCAGTCATAGCGGTACAGCAAAAACAAGCCAGAGAGTATTAAGATAGTTTTATTGGCCTGGTATATACGCCAATATAAATCGATACTGTAAGAAATGCGAGATATGTCAAAGAAAGAATCCATATACACCACCATCCGTTCCATTACAACCACTGCCAATTATTAACAAACTCTTTGAAAGAATCGGTATGGACCTGGTGGGACCCCTCCCTAAATCGAAAAAGGGGTATCTGTATATACTAGTTGTCATTGACTACGCGACCAGGTATCCAGAAGCCTTTCCGTTGAGAAGCCCAAACACCAAAACCATCAATGACAAATTGTTAGAGTTATTTTCCAGGGTGGGGTTTCCAAAAGAAATATTAACAGACCAGGGTACTCCTTTTGTGTCTCGCCTTATGTAACAGGTTTGTAGAACATTAAACATCTCCCAAATAAGGACATCAGCATACCATCCCCAAACAGATGGATTATGCGAGCGATATAATGCTACCCTAGAACTTACCCTTAAAAGAATGTTATCAACAGACGGAAGGGAGTGGGACCTGCTGTTACCCCTCGCTCTCTTTGTCATCCGTAGTCAAACTCAGAGCAGTCTGGGATGCACCCCGTTTGAACTCCTTTATGGAAGACAGCCCAGAACCCTATTGGAGATAACACGGGAGGCATGGAAGTAGGAGACACAGGAGAATGCCCAAAGCCTTCTCAAATATACTCAGGCACTAAAACCACGCCTTCAAAAATTACGAGATTTTGCTTCCACTAATCTGGAACAAGCCCAAGGAAAGCAACAGACATATTATAATAAAGGGAAGAAATGTAGGCAGCTTAACATTCATGATTGGGCTCTTGTACTTCTACCCTCTTCCATACCTCATAAACAGGCAGAATGGAAGGGACCCTATGAGGTTATTGATAAAATAGGCCTTACGACCTATCGGTTGCAGTTATCACCAAAAAGAACCCAAATTTACCATATAAATCTTTTTTTTAAATGGTTGGGTCCCCTTCCCAAAACTGCCCAAGAGGCCTTTATGGAGACTAACTCTTTTCCCTCTTCCGTGAACCAGATAAACATTAACGAAAACCTGACTCACAATCAAAAAGAGTCCCTCCTCCATCTCTTAGATGCCTTTTCCTCCATTTTCTCTGATTTCCCTGGTAGAACATCCCTAGTCGAACATGCTATTACTACCCCTCCGGGAAAAGTAGTAAAATAACGCCCTTATCGACTTCCCGCAGCCAGGAGTGATGCGGTTACCACCGAGATAGAGAACATGCTAAAACTAGGTGTTATAAAACCATCTCATATTGTAACTGGTCTTCCCCTATTGTCATAGTACCAAAACCCGATGGCTCCATCCGCTTCTGCATAGACTTCAGAGCGCTTAATGCTATATCAAAATTCGATGCCTATCCCCTACCCAGAGTTGATGAATTAATCGAGAAACTAGGTGAAGCTCAATATATAACCACCCTCGACCTCACCAAGGGATATTGGCAGGTTCCATTAAGACAGGAAGATCAGGAGAAAACAGCCTTTAGGACCCCCAACGGCTTACATGAATTTACAGTGTTGTCTTTCGGGTTACATGGGGCCCCCAATACTTTTCAACGCCTCATGAATAAAGTACTTCATCAACACCAGGCCTATTCATCAGCATATATTGATGACATCATCATATTTAGTCCCAACTGGGAACAACATCTTTCCCACTGTAGAAAGGTGTTCCATGCGCTCGAAATGGCAGGTCTACACGTCAATTCAAAAAAATGGAAAGCCGGCTTCACTAAAGTGAAATACTCGGGATACCTCCTAGGGGATGGGGTCATTGCACCCCAACAGGAAAAAGTCACGGCAATTCAGGACGTCCCCTTTCCTTCTACAAAAAAAGATATTAGATCTTTTTTGGGCCTAATAGGCTACTATCCTCGGTTTATACCTAACTATTCTGAGATAGCAGCACCTTTAACGACATGCTAAAGAAAGACGTGAAAAACAAGGAGCTAATGTACCCCCCCCCCCCAAACCGCCAAAAGGGCATTTTCAGCTCTCAAAGAGGCCCTGACCAGCAGCTCTGTCCTCATTTCGCCTAATCTCAAGAAACCTTTCTTATTGCAGACTGATGCATCAGAGACAGGTTTAGGAGCTGTTCTCTCCCAATGTACTGAGAACAATATAGAGAGCCCTGTACTGTTTATTAGTTGTAAGTTATTCCAAAGGGAAAAGAAATATTACACAATTGAAAAAAAATGCCTGGCCATCAAATGGGCGATAGAGAAGTTACGTTATTATTTAGAAGGAACCCATTTCACCCTCTATACAGATCATGCTCCCCTGTTGTGGATGAGTCGTAATAAAGGTAACAATCCATATGTTCTACGGTGGTTCTTGTCCCTACAACCCTATTCTTTTGACATACGACATCGAAAAGGAGCGGAAAATGGGAATGCTGATTTCCTATCACGTAATCCAATTTTCCCCGATTGGGAAAAGACTGGGGTTGGGGGGTGTCACGAAGCCGCTAATCGACACATGCAAGAAACGGGAGATAACGATCACATTCCATCTTACATTTCCCCCCTCCTTTACTTGCAGCCCAATTGAAATGCTATGTCTGCTGCCGATTCGAATGAAGAAGAAGACTGTGGGCCCTTTAAAACCGGCTTAAACACAATCTACGTGCGAGGTCACGTGGGAACGCCGTCATTAGTGGAGAGAACAAGAGAGAAGGCACAGGAGGCGGGGAAAGAGACGTCGACGAGCCGGGAAGACGGCGTAGAAGTGTTTCCCGAACCAGAGGAGTTCCGGACAGAAATGAAAGACGACAAAAAGAGAATGAGCGCTTCCGTGGGTGAAACGGAGAGAGGAGTTCAACCGTCCCAGAGCAGCACTGAAGAACCCCGCCACGGCCCAGGAAAGTCGTGGCTCTCACAGGTGCGCGGGCACCTTCGGGGTTGTTTAAAGGGAGAAATAGACAAGAGTCGGGAGGGACGAGAGAGCAGAAGGGAGGATGCATGATATAAGTAAAGACACTGGTGAAAGGAGTACCTATCGTTTATGTGTGCTGACACCCTCCAGTCTAGATACGTTCACTACTCCCACCTTTGTCACTGTGGCCTGATTCGTTATTTTTGTTTTGGTTTGACATTGGTGGTCCCTCACACCCTCCCCTATTAGCTGATAAGAATACATTTGGAATCACTTACCTGGATCTTTCTTTCTTTGAGGGTGACTATTGACCAGGAAGGCATCAACCAGGAGACTATCACTAGAAGATCCTGAAAAAGAAGGAGATAACAATCAATACGTGCGAGAGACTGTTAGATACATATTTTGTTGTACCATTAATAAAAGAACACAATACTTAATTCACGCTGTATAAGTCCTTTCTGGGTCCCTGCCCATTGTAATATATCACACTTGTAATGTTCATATGTGTCCCGCCCCATGATTGCCCTCCCTATTTAAAAAACAAACAAAAAACAACCCTGTTTCACCATATGACACAGGAGTTAAGATTGGTGTTCAATTGAAGTTAATTTAATACCTTTTGGACAGATTGGCCTATTACGAATCATTGTTTCTCTTAATCTGAAATCACACTTAAGGCAACTACCTGATGCTTCATCTATAACGTCTTGTTCCAGACCTGCCTTACTGGGATGGCTCCAGAATGCTGGCCCCCAGGGTACGTGAGGGTCGCAGGCCAGTCTTCTCCCGGGGTACTTCGTGCAACACCGGGAGGACAAGGTGGAGGGTTAGGGTTAGTTAGGGGAAGAGGCGGGAGTAGGCAGGGCTATAAAGGTGACAGGAGAGGAGGATCCGGACTCTTCCTGAGACCAAGCACCACCTGGACGGTGGGGTTAATAAAAGTTATTAGTAATTAATTTGCTGTATAGGGAGGTATAACAGGCCTACCCATCTCTGTTGATGGCGACACGAGATGCTGGCATAGCAGGACAGCGAGGCGGTCCGGGCCACGCTGATAGTGCTAGGCAGGGCGGGCCAGTCAGACCTGCTATGGCCCGGCGTTCTTGGTCAAGCGTGGGTGGGAATATGTCGCCTGACGTCTCCGTGTCGGGCAGGGTTGCTGCAGTGGTGGCGGCCTGCATGCCTGACCTGTCACCTACTGGGAAATCATCCAGAGGCCGGGGGCAGGCCGGAAAGAAGGAACCGACTGGAGCTAAACACGGGGGCAGTAAGAAGAGCCTACTCGTGCAGCTTCATGACCAGAATGAGCCATGTGAGGAGGAGGGTGGGTTCTTCCAACGCGGAGCCAGCGTTGCCGCATGCAGGCGCTGACCCTGCATGCTGCTGAATGAGCTCCCAGGGGGATAAGGGCCACTAGACCTCTCTAGGATCACCCCACCCCCCTCCTGGGAGCAGGGAGGAACTTGGAGCTGGAGCACTGGGCCCAATAATTTAAAAAATCTAGTTGAGCTGGTGCTCTAGGTGAGACCAGCCATGCAGAGGCCCCAGTTAGGAGGGATGGCCTGGGGACAGAGGGCCCCAGTGTGTGTTTGGGGGGGTGCAGATATGCCCCCACTGCTTAGCAGATGGGAAGGGTTGGATTAAGAGGTGCAAATAAAACAGCAACGCCGCAATAAACAAGAAGCGGAGGAGAAGTGGGCCAGGATATGCGAGGCAAGGGGGCGGACTGAGGCCGACTCACATGGGTTTGGAGGATCCCCAAGCAAGAGAGTATGGGTCAGGGAGGAGAGATAGGTGGGCAAGCAGGTGGGAGCCAGTGGGTCTTGGTTTCAGATAGTCAGACCCCTGAGAAGGTGAAAGGGACAGCCAGCATGGCTGTGATGCCCGGTGGTGTGCAGGACCCCCTAGGTTGGAGCAACCTGGTAGGAGGGGAGAGAGCGAGACCAGCATGTGAGGCCAGTAGAAAGGTGACAATGCCAGGGGGACACAAGACAGCCCTGGGATGTTGACCCGCAGAAGCAGAGGGGTCTGCGGCGGCCTACCCTCCGGCGAGGGCTCGCGCGGTTGGACCGGCAGCAAAGGACTGCCCAAGGCAGAAGGAAACAACTGTACAGGGAAAGAAGAGAGTGGTGGAGGAGTCTGTGTGTGGTGCATTTGAGGGTGAGATTGAGCTGGTGCTGGATTACGAGGATGGGAGCGATGAATGGGAAGAGGGAGAATTACGCGATGATAATGAAGATGTTGCGGCGTGATCTGGGACAGTGGTGCAGGCAACCAAGAAAGTTGGTGTTTTACAGTTGGCAAGTGTGGCCAAGGAGAAGGTGAAGCCCACAGGACAGCAGAGCAGCAGCAGCCGGTGCAAGGACAAAGTGGTTAATAGCAGGCTATCCAGTAATAGGGAGTGGTGGATGGCATGGGATGGAGGAGATACGGGTTCCAAGGGGAAGGCTTGCCGGTCTCTGGATGTGGGAGACAGGGTGGTAAGGGAATTGGAGGCAGCAAAGACAGGTGCAGCTGCTGCGCATGCGACAGACAACGGGAAAAACGTCGACAAGTGCTTAGTGAGTACTGGTGTTCAGGCGGACGGTACGGGTGGGGCGTAGAGGAAAGAAGAAAAATCAGACAACAAACATCACAAAAAAGTACCGTACATGGGCCTGGAGATGCATTAGTGTCACGTCTGTCTGACAAAATAAAAAATTTAATTTGGAGCCACAAATATGTTGACGTGTTCAAACTCCTCAATAGGGAGATACAGGCGAAGGAGGGCTCTAAAGAGGAGGAGTGGGAGTTGACGAGGAGGCCGAGGGTGCCCATTAACATGGAGAACTGGACCGCCACTTTCTTAATTTATGCTAGCATTTCCTGTGAGCTACATTTGGATAGGGCAATCGCCTTACTGAAATACATGGTTATTATACGTAAGGCACAGATGCATTTTGGGGGGTATGCCTGGTTGAGCTATGATGTGGAATTTAGGGTCACGATCAGCATTAACCCTGATAAACCATGGGTCGAGGTGGATTTGGAGCTCTGGATGCAGGGGATGTCATCCACCCAATTCTAGGCAGCTACTCATACTGCCAGCGGCTTGCCAGTGACCTATCGGTCCTTTCAGTCACGTCCCGCTCCACAAGGAGAGGGGGTTCTGGTTTCTCACCAAAACCGGCAGAACCCACCACGGGGCATGCTGAAATTTTAACAAGGGGTTTTGCTGCAGACACCCATGTAAATTCAAACACGAAAGCTCCAAGTGCGGGGGACGGCATCCCATCACACAGTGCTTAACTTTGGCCACACTGGTGGAACAGTGGAAGGCCTCTAGAGGACGTGGGCAGTCTGGCCGAAGGGAACCTACCCCCATTAGAGTTGAGGCAATGGGCTCATGGCTCTCAATTTACCCCAATAAGGAGGGGCATTACGATTACAATGGGACTTTTTAGAGGGGTTTTGGTTGGGATACCAGGATCCAAGGGGGCGCAGATGGGTGGACAACCTGGAGTCATTTAAAGAACTGTCTCAAGTGGTGGCAACTAAGCTAGTGAAGGAAGTTGAAGAGGGTAGAATTGCTGGTCCGTTCGCAGATTAGCCACTGGAGAACTTGATCATTTCACATTTGGGTGTGGTGCCAAAAAAGGAGCCGGGAGAGTTCAAGAAGTATCACCACCGATCTTGGCCAGAAAAGTGGTCAGTCAATGATTTCATCGCAGTGGAAGATTGCAGGGTGCTGTACGCCTCGGTGGATGATGCTATTCGCCTAGCGGGGGTGTGTGGTAGGGGAGCCAAAATGGCAAAATGTGATATCAAATCTGCCTTTCGCTTACTGCCCATCCACTCAGTAGATTTTCCGCTGCTAGGTATGCAATTTGGGGGTGCCATCTATGTGGATAAAGTCCTGCCAATGGGCTGCGCCATTTCCTGTGCACTATTTGAGATGTTCAGTACACACATGCAGTGGGTATTCACAAAAAGCTTTGGTCACCGCGGGGTGTTTCATTATCAGGACAGCTTTTTGTTCATAGGGAAAGGAGCCTCCAGTGATTGTGCTCGGGTGTAACACCATTTTGAAGGCCTAACACAGGCCTCTGGAGTGCCACTGGTGCCGGAGAAGACGACTGGGCCCAGTTGCAGATTGACTTTTTGGGGAATCTTGCTGGACTTGTTGCACTGGGTGGCTCAGCTGCCCAGGGAAAAAGTGGAGGACATCCAGGCTTTTCTGCTGCAGGTGGTGGGAGAGACGAAGATTGAGTTGAGAGCTGTGCAGAAGTTGCTGGGCTTTCTGAATTTTGTATGCAGGGTGGTGAGAGCAGGGAGAACATTCTGCAGGCGCCTTGGTATGGCCATGTCAGGGGCAGTGATTCCGCGCCACAGGGTAAGGATTTCTTTGGGGATCAGAGCAGATTTGGGAGTGTGGCAGAGGTTCTTGGTTGATGTCAATGGCGTGTCGTCGGATTTTTTGGAGGAGAACACAGTCTGGTAGGTTCTGATCTTCTCAGATGCACCAAGATCTCTGGGCTTCAGGATGGGAGATGGTGTGCATAGAGGTGGCCACAACACTGGCTGAGTCAGGGATGGAGTATTGTATTTTTGGAATTCTTTCCACTATTGGTGGGGTGGGGTGGGGTGAAGAGCTAAAAAATCAGACAGTGCTTTTTCATGTGGACAACATGGCGGTAGTTGAACTGTTGAACAGGCAAAAGGCAAGGGAACTGAGGGTGTTGCGGTTGTTGCGGAGGTTCATGCTGGTGTGTTTGCGGCTTAAAGTTGTTTTCAGAGCACAGCATGTACTAGGGGCCAGCAATGACATCGCTGATGAATTTATCTCGTTCACAGTGGCAGCAATTCCACAGACTGGAGGACTGCAAGAGCGAACTGGCGGACGACATCTGGGCCTGGGGGCAATGAGAGTGATAGGCCTGGTTGAGAAATCCTTGGCGGAATTCACAAGGAGGAGCTACAGACTGGCGTGGTCTGAATGTGGGGAATTTGTGGGTCGATTCACAGACGCAATGAGCTTTAAGTGACAGTACACTGAGCAGGGAGTTTTGAGTTTTGTTTTAAGGTGCATGAATAAGGGTTTATCACATACGATCATTTCAGGCAAGTTAGCCGGAATTTCTTTTTACGGCAAGCTATATTTGGGTTTTGATCCAGCAAAGGACGACATTTTGAGCAAAAATGTTGAAAGGTTGGGGAAGGGAATGAGGGGGGAGGGGAGTTCCCAGGGAGGCCATTACGTTTGAGTTGTTGTTGTTGTTGGAGGTTGTTGGTTTTTTTTTCGTTGTGCTGTTATGACCCATTTGATGTGTCAGTTTTTAGATTATGCATGATTTGGATGTTTTTTGGGGTGTTTCAAAGTTGTTGGGGACAGCACAGCAAGTGGGGGTGTCGTATGGGGATGTGCACCTGGACCTGGAGGCTGGGGATTCGATTGAGTTGATCCAAGACTGATCAGGTGGGCAGGGGGAGTTGGGTGTGGCTGACGGAGAGTGGTTGCAGCGACGTGCGCCCTGTACGGGAATGGCAACATTTTATGTCAATAGCGGGTAGGTCCGTATGAGGGATTTTCTGTCATGCATCAGGCGGATGGATGAGTGGCAGCCTTCCAGTTATTGGCAGTACTGCGCATGGCGCTATGTAAGGTAGGCAGGGAACCAGCTAGTTTTTGCACTCTTATTTCTGAATTGTCACCTAAACGGTCAGTGGCGCGTCTAGGGTGGTCCTGGGACAGAATTTTCAAGATAGGGAGATGGAGGTCAAGGTGTTGTGGGAGATATGTACGCAAATAGGGGGTCCACTAAGAGGGATTGGGGGGAGGTGGAAGTTAAAGGGGATTGGGGTTTTCCCGAGCTAATTGTTTTCTTTTATATACTGCAGGATGTGTGATCAGGGCAGAAACAAAGATGGTTACCTGGATCATAGGACATAACTTTGTACATTGGACAGCCAAGTATTTGGACCAACAGGTGTATGGACTTAATCTGGGCTTGAGGAGGAGCCACTAAGAGGTGTTTTGGTGGGGAAAAGGGGGATGTGATGGGGGTGCTACTACCATGGTTGACGAAGTTGGTGCCACAGAGGGGCTGCCAAGACATGCTCTTGATACATCTTAGAGAGAATGGCCTAGTGCGTCTGTCAGGACTGACATTGCTGCAGCACATGCAGAGAGATCTTGAAGCGATCAAGAGGAATTTCTCAGAAACGTGTGATTTGGACTATATTCGTGCCTCGCAGGGCCTGGAGGGGGGCTGTCAAACACGCAGCTATTGAAAAGGCTTACAGGAAATTGAATAGGGCCATGAGGATTTTTTTGCCAAACAAGAGACATCAAGGTGATTGCGCATGTGGGACTTAAGGAGGAAGAGTCGGTCTTGTTCAGGGATGATGGGGTCCACCTTTCGCAGCTAGGGAACGTGTATTATATAATGGAACTGCGGTATGCGGTTAGCAAATTATGGAATGAACCCATCTAGTGCCACAGAGCGGATTGAGGAATGGTGAAAGGTGCATATGATCCTCTGATGGGGCAGGTAAACGCCCTGTGGGGGTTACCTGGTTGGCTGTACTATGGAGCGGTGGCGAGTCACATACGGGAGGCTCCACCCCTCGGGGGAAGGGTGCACAGGTGACTAGTGACAGTACGCGGGATGCGATAAGTAACAAAGGAAATTCAAGGGGGCATGTTTGGAGGGCAAGTGGAGGAGCGAATGGGGATTTGAAAGGAGGTCAGAGAATGGAAGGGTAGGAGTGAAGCAGATGAGATGGTGTTTGAAAATGGCAAAGGGAAAATGAAACTGTATCGTTTTTGTTAAGAAGTTAGAGTTGCATTTATGTAATGTTTAATAAAGTTTTAAATGTTGCAACCTTATCCTAAAAAATGGCCTTTTACGCTTCAAGTAACAGCGTGGAGTATGGTTATTGCGCGAGAGTGAATAGATAGCTGGTTTCTTGTTACACCAGTTTACTGAAAGGGCGTAAAGGTTTATTCTCCTACGGTAACTCTACTTACCTACTATTTGAAGTGACAACATTTTCCACAATGTATTCCCCATGAAAAATACCCCTATCCGAAGATTGAGTTGGCAGACGATAGTGGTTGTCTTTCTTTGCAGTGTCTTCATGGGGACGGTTTTTAGGGAATGGAATAACAGGGTCTTATAACCATTTTCTGTCGTTTTGTCTCACCAACTATAGTCACAAGGAAAATACATTAATTAGGCAATAAACTCTTTGAAATTAATAATGAATCCTCTCAGCAGAATGAATAAAGGGCATATTAGACAGCATTTTGTTGTATGTCCATTTCATCCTATTTCCCAACAAGTGTAGGCACATCCGGTGCAACATTCCCATGTCATCACGCAATTTTAGTAAAGGATCTCAAAGACGGCCCAAATACCGGGAGTGTAAGCCACTCATATGGTGTGAAGAAAATGTATGTACTTTGTTGTTATATCAAAATATACATGTATAGCAGCACTAAGGTTTTTTTTCAATAATCACACTTCCAGTAATAGCCTTCTGGGGGAAAGGCATAGTGTCATTCAAGACCGTTTCGAGGACTGCTTCTCCAACACCAGCACCTATAGGGCATGCGCTATAATAATGCTAAAATGAAATCAACCATTATAGCACCAAGTGGAACCACCTTAAAACAGGAGCATGGAAGTCTTACTTGCATTAGCACCTGCACTAGCAGCAGGAGAAACACTTTTCTAAACCTCAGAAGACACGCTCGGGGACAGGTGTACAAATACACACTTTGCACCTCACTGTCTGTAATTGAATCAGCAGACACATCTTCTAGCGACTTTTAGAGGATAGCTCCCATAACAGCACTTGGAGACACGTCCACGTGATATCCAGCACTCCGAAAGAGTGCTAATTACTGTATCAAATGAGCTTTGGTGGATTTCGGATGAAAATGGATGCACTGCACTGAATCTGCCGGATTTGTCTGCACCTTTGACACTGTGTCCCAGTCTGTTTTCGCACAATGCCTTAAAGGGTGTCAAGGACCAGATTTTAAATTGTCTCTTCTCTTATCAGAGCCCCATCAAGCGTGTCACTGGCAGCTTTTACCTCGGAACTCAAAAATAGAGCTTGCGGAGTCTCACAGGGCTCGACCTGGTTGAATATTTACATTGGACCTCTAGTGAATGTAATACACTTTCTGGAGTAAATTTTTACTCGTATTCAGACTTGACTGGGTTAATTTACTCGTATTAAGACTTGACTACATTAATTACCATCATTATTAGATTCAAAACCTGCCTTCGTGGATGGTCGAGAATTCCCTACGACTTAATGTAGATCAGACGGAGAAAGTCATCCTGTTGGTTCCCCAAATGGTGGCCAGAGGAATTGGGACCTCCCCCTGTACCTCTTAACTCCACCAGAAATTTAGGGATTATGGGGCATATCAGCAACGAGGCGATAGAAAATTATCGCCGCTTTTGTGGCCGTTTTCGGCCGAAAAGCGGCAAAAATTTTATTGCCTAATTAGCAAGGTCACGCTAGCGCGTGAAACCTTGTTTTAGCACATGAAATCTGAACGCCCAGCTTTGCATCTCTAATGAGATGCAAAGTGGGCGTTCCTGACCTAACATGACATGCTATGTTACTATTACTGGCTCATGAAATGAGAAAAAAGGAGCTGGACCTAAAAGCCATACAACTCTCAGAGTCTTTCAGCAATGGTGGCAACGACAATCCAGTGTCCAATAGAGACAAGAGGGTCCACAAACTCCTAAAGCTGTTTTTCACCGTTGAAAGGCTATCTCTCTCTTCCATAGACTAACACTGGGTTACCTTATTCCACTTAATAAGTGATAAAATCAGCTTGGGAACAGATAGAGAAATGCTTCTTCCACTTAACTGAATCTTTAATGGTAGACTTGAATTTTACATTACTATTCTGGAAATGCAACTTTTAGTTGCCGTTTTTCTGCCTAAAACAAATGTGCCTGTCTGCCAGTGTCCAAGGTCACCTGACTGCGAATGGCTCTCCAATACTGTTTTGCGTATTCCTTCCTGATATAGGGACAAAAGGACTTGGGTGTAGAGGAGGGAGTTCCTCCCCACAGCAGGATGTCCTGGGGGTTATACTCAGCCTTCCTGAGCTTCAAAGGGAAGCCTCTGAGCTATGTCCACTGCATTCATGACTACTAAGGGCTGCCTGCCCTGCCACTGACAAATGAAGTTCACACCTAGGCTTGCTAGCCCTTTGTGACCCTAGACAGTCTGGAACCAAACTCAGGAAAGGGGGAAGGTTAGACAAGGGAGGAATCCCCCAAACACAGACTGTCAATGGGGATAAAAGTGGCACCTTCAGAATCTCTCATCAAAATGCTCCTGGACCCCTGGTAGATTGGGAAGAAGGTTTGCCCCACTGTCAGACGATGGAAAACTGGATCTGCTTGCCTTGAACCCAGGATCCTCTGAAGTGACTCTAAGGGTCAGTTGGCTAAACTCCTGTTTGAGCCATGGGGACACAATGAGCTTCAAGAGGCCTTCACGCAACTTCCAAGCTCACCAGCACCAACTGAACCTGCCTAGACTTGCCTGAGCCCTGCTGCTGTCTCTGTTGGAGTGAGGCTTGATTCCTAAGAGGTGCCCCCAGGTCCTGGAACATACTGGTACCAGCAAAAAACCACCTGCCTACATAGTACAGATATAAATAAGCCCAAAAGCTTGGGTCAGGATTCAAAAAGAGGACACACACCGGGACTAACAGAAAGAAGATAATACAACAAAGGAATGAAATACAAAATATCAATTTATTAGAATACAAAAAATCAAAGAAATAATCAATAAGATACAGTATTTCATCAGCTAAAACTACAAAGGTCCCATACTAACTCAACATTCATACTAGCACTCATTCCCACAACATACTCAGAGAATCCAACAAAGCAATAACCAGCATAAGTCAATTTATAAATGATTTAGGATAATTAGATCTCCAGAAATAATGATTCCAAGGGGTAATGGTTCCAACAATGGTGTGCTCCCAGTCTTTAGGGGAAGGCTGGGTGTCCGGATAAATACAGGACAGAGAGGCCAACGCACGTTTCGGTGTTGGGCCCACAAGGGGCTACACCTTCGTCAGGGCCGATGATGGTATTGTAGTAAGGGACACAAAGAAGTACCAAATAAGAGAAACTTGGTCTGGCTTTCACCCTCTAGAGATGGAAGGGGTCAGGATGTCTGGATACATTCGAAGGCAATACTAAAAGTGTGAATTGCACGATGGAATAACAGGGCTCATTCAGCATATAGCAATCCAGGCTGTACGTCGAGATAAAGGGGGGGTGAGGGAAGACCCAGTCAGGATTACGGACCGAAGTTCCAAAGGACGTATCACAAACGTCGAAGGATGCAAGTATTGGTAAATTCCGTTAGCGGTACAGGCCCGGTGGGCAGGATACAGCCAGTCGGGCGTCCGGATGGGGCCAGATAATGGCCGGATAGATCAATAGGTCCTGGACCCTTGGCTGGCATTAGAGAGTCATTCTCCTGAACTAAAGGTAAAAACCCAGACGTTTTGGGCTCCTTGTGACCATGAAGCAGACTCTTCTGACTGAACTGCAACTGTCCACGATGCTCACCAATGTGAATCTAAAGTGGTGATTGCACTTTGTGTTAGCCACAACAGTCGATGTCAGCAGCCAAAGTCCGCATCAACCACCAACGCGAAGCTCCAGTGACAAGCACTGCAACAACAGCGACCATCCACAATGCCTGACTTGCTCCTCGCGCCAATAAGGACTTCATTGCAACCCCCAATTCAAACCTGCAGCTTCCCTCGTGGACTTGGATTTGAGAAGGTAAACTAGTCAGCAGGACAAACTTGGTCCCTGTATCCAAACTGCACCCCACCGGGCCGGCTTAAACTTGTGACTTTACTCAGATCCAGTGCAACCAGTTTTCTGCGGGTGGCGCTGTGTTCTTTTTTGTGCTATTTTCACCTGAAACATTTCAAAACTCCGGTTCTCCTAATTGGACTATTGTCATTTTTATGTCACTTTATTTATTAAAATGAACTCTATTTTTCTGAATTAGTTATGGAATTTTCTTATGTTGTCTTCACTTTATTACTTTTTACGTGTTTCATGAATATTTAACACATTGCCTTCAAGTTAAGCCTTTTTATGCCAAGCTACCAGAGGGTTATGCACAGGTTTATTCAGTGACTTTTGCGGCTCACCCTGACAAGGATTGTGTTTATTATTTGATCTGGGCTTCCACTCCTTTCTACTAATAAACCAATTTCTTACAGTCATCTATTACAATACTGAATTAGCACACTGGTTAACCTTGATACTATAACGACTCATGCCTTGCTTTCTGGAATAAGCCGTGCATGGCATGAGTGCCTGCTTGACTACAGAAATTATGGCTGGCATGATAGCATGACAACTTGCATGCGCAGTTCGTGCAAGATGTCCGGCAAGAAGGAGGAGGGCAGCCCGGGGACGCCGCAATACAGGTAAGTGACTTTATTTTTTTTTAAATTAAGTTGTCACTATTATTTTATTATGGGGGGTGGAGGTGGGGGGCCAATTTAGCAGGGGGGGGCTAACTCTGCTCCGCTGCGGAGTCGGAGATTTTTTCCCTACTCTGCGTTCTCAGAGGAGAATGGAGTAGGGAAATCTCCGCACACTCCGCCGGCGGAGCAGAGGTCGCCACCTGCGCCTAATCACCACCCCTGCGTGGCTGTAAGGCACTGATGCATCACCTTCCCTGGGCGTGAGCATCCAATGGATCATCTTCCCTGTGGCAGGTTTTGTTTGTGACCGTAACGCATCCAAGGTACTTTGTGTTGAAAGTGTCGCAAATATAATTTGCTATGGACAGAACAGTTTCTACCTTTTTAAAGCCATATTTTGATTACTGTATTTCTGGATTTTTTGTCATTTTGGTCTTGTTTGATTTAAATAAAGATTATGCAATTTTCTAAACTGGTGTGGTGTCCATTTGTAGTGTTTACACTGTATCACTGTGTGTGCACACAAATGCTTAACACACCGCATCTGAGATAAGCCTGTCTGCTTGTGCCAAGCTACCAAGGGAGTGAGCAGGGGTTATTTTAGAAGGGTTTCCCCCTTAGCCTGACTAGGAAGAAGGGTCCCTACTTAGACAAAGGTGCAAACTGTTGCCAACTAGAGACTCCCATTTCTAACAGACACCATATGCCCTACTGTGCCAGGAACATCACTGGGATCAAAAATAAAGTTTTCAGTAAGTATATTGTCTCACTAAAAGACAGAGTCTACTAGTATTCCTTCTACTTATTACTCAGTTTTGTATTTTCTTCATTCATTATTAAAAAACAATTCTGGCTACACAGGTAGGTTCCGTGACACATGGCACTCAGTCACATACTTTGTCTGTCGATATTCATCCCAAAGTACCTTGCTGGCTGGCACAGGTCTTAATATCACATCAAATTTGCGCCTTCTGTTTTTTGCTGCTTATTTATGCTTCTCAAAGTTTATACTTAGTTCTTGCTTCTTTGAATAAAAGATTCCACACTCATTTCTACCAAATCCTTTGATATGTTTTGATTTCAAGTTTTAATCATAATGTTATTTTGTTCATCCAAATTTATTAATTTAGTCATTCATTTCTACATATAAAACATCCAAATGAATTTCACACACTCACTGTAATTCACCGGGGGATCATAGAGCTTGCAGTAACAATTTTGAGACCCAAATGATTAACACATCCTCAGTACACATATTAAAATCAAAATCAAGCAAACAGTATAGAATGTATGCATTAGATAATGATAAATATTGAAAACACCTTGTGCCTTCATGGCACATATACCTATTTGGTCAACTTCGAGCTTAACAATGCAATTTAAATAATTCAACTTCTACAAAAACAAAAAAAAACAGTATTTCCTATACTTCTTCATCTACGCAGAGTGCTCAGTGCTCAACCCACTAAGACCACATCACCAGGGAGACCCATAGGTGCCTTCTCTCATGCAATTAGAATATTTATGGGTCTCGCCTAAGACAGCGCATGCACTGTCTCTTCAAGACATTTAGTAAGTGGCATTTAAAAGTGCCACCAGAGGCTTTTGTTGTCCTCCAGCTTGAGTTCACGAGCGCGCGCACGCGCACAGCCGCCATCTGCCTTTCTTATCTCTTCCCGCATTGCTCGCCATTACTTTCACTTTCCCTCCCTCCCCCCCTCCCCCACCACAGATCGCCTCGCTCAAGCACATCTAGGGGCACCCTTAAATGCGTGTTTTTGTTGCGTTTCCCGCCCCCTCCCATTGTCGCGTTACTTTTACGTCTTTACTTTTGCTTCAATCGCGGCACCGGCGCTTTACCTTTAAGTAAAGCGTCGGTGCCGCGATTGTAGCAAAAGTAAAGAAATAGATGTTTTTTTCTATTTCTTTACTTTTGCTATAATCGCTCCACCCGCGCTTTACATTTAACATTAAAAGTAAAGCGCGGGTGCCGCGATTATAGCAAAAGTAAAGAAATAGATGTTTTTTTCTATTTCTTTACTTTTGCTATAATCGCGCCACCCGCGCTTTAACATTAAAAGTAAAGCGCGGGTGCCGCGATTATAGCAAAAGTATTGAAATAGATGTTTTTTATATTTCTTTACTTTTGCAGCAATCGCGGCACTGGCGCTTTACCTTAACCATGAGTAAAGCGCCGGTGCCGCGATTGCTGCAAAAGTAAAGAAATAGAAAAAACATCTATTTCCTTACATTTGCTATAATCGCGGCACCCACCCTTTTAATGGCGAGGAGTAGCAGGCATCACATGGTGCTCCTGAGCTGGGAAAAAATCTGCATTTGAAATCCCATCTTACATAGGGCTGGCCTTCCGAACTACTGATCTGGCAGCTCTGTAGTGTTCGCCAGGTCAAAATTTTCCAAATGCAGAGCCAGCAGAGGCTCCAACAATAGGAAACCTAGTAGTTCAACAAACTGTAAATAAGGCGTGGAAACAGCAGGTCTAGAGAACCAGGATCCATACTGTTTTTCTGCAGGGCTCCTGCTCCACCACACCGCAATACACCCTCAGATGTGGTTACTGACTTACCAACATACATCGCCCAAGCTTTAACCAGAATCTCACAGACCCACATCTGAAACCACCATATACCATACGATACAGTCACAATGCAGTGAGAATGCTACAGGCCTCAAAGAATGTCACACAGACGACTAATGACAGCTGTCATGTGAGTGAACATGACTATATGAAGAGAGACAAAAAAAAAGAAAACCCTGGGTCACATGCCTGCAAAAGGTCTCCATGCAGAACTATGATCGATGTGTAACACAGACAAAGTGATCCAATGCTAAGTACCAAAACAAGCATTGGCATAGCCAATAGGTCTTGTTTTTGGGACCTTAAAAGTATTTAGTTATGCAGCACAATATCCTTGGTGCAACAACATCAACCGTTGCATGGCTAAACACTTATAAGGTACCAAAGGGCGAGACCTATTGGCTATGCCAATGCTTGTTCTATAATGTTGCAATTTTGTCTGCACGTACACCAAAGAGCCACAAAGCATTCTCACTGTGTGCTCCGCACCAATAGAATTCAAGAGATGCCACAACCTACATTAAAATGTTTTCAGAATTCATGTGGCATACTTGGAACAATTTCTTATCTAACCACGAAAAAAAGACAGAGGACCGTGCTGTGGGTTGAAAACACCAACTTACCACCCATAATCAACCTTATTTCACACTTGGAGCAGCCCTGCTCGATCACTGACATTGATTTAAGCTTCGCTGCAAGTAACGAACACTGAATAAATCTCCCCACAGAACGCCAATGTTTGATGCCATGTGGTAAGAGGCACAGAACAGGCACTCATAGACGGACAAGGCCAATAGGCGTCGATATAAACCAATCGGGGCACTGAGGTCAGGTGGGACGACTATTTCCACTGCATTTGTCTTCGCCACCACTGTGCCACAACATAATGGCGGTCTCTTTGTTAAATGGCGAATGTGCCATCATGAGCACATGGGGTGGAGTCACGCTCGCTGGCCGTCCAGAAACGCTCTCAGTATGCCTGGTAAAAGCTAGTCTCAGGCACTTGACTTTGCTATTGTCGGGAGACGCACACCAAGTAGGTGTGGCAACGGGGCAGGACCTCTGAGGAAGTGAGTATAGGGCTAGAATGAGCTTGGATTTGAATAGTACTACTGACACGATACAGGGCAAAAAACGATAATGCGCTAACTTTTAGTGCTGTGAATGTTTTTTCAATTTTATCTCCCCCTTTACTCCGGACTCGATATTTAGAGTCTGACTACAAGGCTACCCCCCACAGTTCTGCAGTCTCTTCAGACAATTTATTACCCCCACATTGGGGTAAAATGGTCATTGTGGTATGAATGAAATTGAGACATTAATAATGTTGGGCAGTATGGAAGTAGCAATATGGTATGGATGGTACGGCGTGTGGTTGTTTTGACACAGTGGTGTATAATTACACTTCATTCTTGGGTCGAGTGGCAGTATGCAATCGACATCGCCAGTACATGCGAGTTTATGCTTTAACTGAATGAGTACTTTGAAGCACAGTTATGAGTACGATAACCTCGGAATCCAATCGCACTATCACACCCATCCCGAATGGCAAGTATGGGTGATGAGAGTGCAGCGCGGAAGGGGAAATGAAGCGCATAAACAAATTCCCAGATATGTTTCTCTTACAGATGGAGTAAAAACATTACGCAACAGGAGAAAAGATAAGTGGTCAGTTTTCCTTTTTTTCGTATAGGTGCAACTTTGTGCCCTCTACAACTTAAAACATAGGACATTCCTAAACTAACTTAACCAGGGAGGACATCTTTTTTGCCCTGAAGAAAGTCCAGGACCAGAATGGGCCATTTTCACAGGACTGAAACAGGTTGGCACTAGGGTCATAGGACCATCACCTCCTGACGACCCCATATATACTTTTTCTAATTTTAATATCCCCTACAGTTCCGCTAATAAAGGGATACCAGGAACTGCAGAAGGAGTTTTAATCTTTAAACCCCCTGGACATATTCTTCTAAGTGCTCCCTGAAATATGGTTGAGCCCACCCTGACCTTTAGGAGTCAGGGTGAACCCGATGATGAAGCATGACACTAATAGAGTGTGTGAGGGTTATTTAACAAAAAGGAATTGCTTCCTTTCCCACACTTGAGTGTTGACACCTGGTGAGCTTCATTTCCCAACCCTTTTTTTATTTAAGTGGGGTACTTCTAGTGACATTGGAAAAGGTTTATTGTGCTAGGTAGAAATCAACGTTTAAAACTGCACTACAGGCTGCAGAGGCAGGCCTAAGACATGCTTTACATTGCTACTTTAGTCAGTATCATGAGAATTGCAGCACCTCACTAGTAGCATTTAATTTACAGGCCCTGGGTACATGTAGTACCATAGACTGTAGACTTACAAGTAAATTAAATGTATCAACCATGTGTAGGGCAATTGTACTATGTTTAGAAGGGAGAGCACAATAACCTAACCACTATCTATCAGAAGAGTCCAGGGTCCTAAAAGCTAACAAAAATGGTTTCAGCAAAAGGAGTCAAACATCTCGAGTGACCCTGCAAAGAGGGCCCGGTCCAACAAAGGTACTGATTGTGATTATTAGATGCATTTACTTTCTCATTATAATGTCTGCTTTTAAGAAATGAACACCATACGTTGTAAAAGTGTTTAGAACCAGGCTGTTCTCCAAATAACACTTTGAGGGAGCTATACCTAGTCCTATTTCTGGTGATTTATTATCAGCAGCAAGAAATTATTTTGATGAAGAATGTGACTCCCTGTAAATGAGCATACACTACTATACCACATTTATATCACATGTGCAAACATTGTCTTGGAGGGCCACCTTATCCTTTGTCCTTCCACCCAAATACACAAGCACCTCCTTTAAAGTTTGTGCTTGCTTACTCCCCTTTGGTAAAGTAAAACTAGGATTCTTAGAGCTCCCAGAGAGCCAGCACCACAGTCAGAAAACGGTTCCAGCAACACTGTAGTGCCATTTATTATTAAACCAATATGTTTGCCTGCAAAGTGCCCTATTGCCCAGTATTAAACAATGTCAATGTTTCGGTTGTAAATAAGATGCCCAAAGATCATCAGCATCCACAGTACCATCTTTTGTTCCTTACAAATCATTGATTCATAGGCCTAGGATGGGACTTCTTTTCTTTATGCAAACACAGTAAAGGGTCATAAAGGAGGTCTAGAATTACATAATTCAGATTATCTTGGAATTCATAGATGTAGTTAGAATTTATGAAATAACTAATTATATATGTTTTATTCCATTTCTATAAGCAATGCATTGTTTAAAACGGTAATAAGTGATGCAAAGTTGGTACATAAAGCAACTGAAATTATACATTAAGTGTTTAATAATTTTTTATGCAATGATAAGTGGTGTTCGTCAATTAGGGTTCCAAGCTCCATAATGAGGCCGTGACAACTTTAAAAGAACGTTACTTACATTTTGCGCAATTTCACGTTTCCCTCTCTACATATTTCAGGGCGCTGTGGTCACAACTGTGCCAGGGACTTACTCGCCTGGCAGAGTCAGTCCATAAAACGGGAAACCAGAGACTGCAGTAAAGAGAGTGAATCATTCTCAGAAAATGTGCTGGCTTCCAAATGGGAAGTTATTGGGTTCAAAATAGTTTCTGAACACTTTGGGATACATTATACCAGAGAGAGGTGAAGGGCCAAGCACGTATGAGATCAAAATGACAGCGAAGAATCTAAGATGGAGGACTTTTAGAATTTATGGCATGTCCCAGAGTAGCAATGACAGGTCTAGTTACTGTAGGTGTTAACGAGAGTCCGCCGCTGCTGTAATATGTGCACATGCTGATGTGTTAGGGAAGGCAAATCAGGTCTCCATGACAACTGTTCATGGCCATATGTGTAGCCCTGTTGTGTACTTGTCATTGGAAGACTGCCAGACTTGCACCTTTTTTCAATTATTTGAGGTCTCAGGGCAGCAGATGTACTTTTCAAACTAGTGGCAAACAATGGCCACACGTGGCCACGACTTTCGCATAAGACTCGTTATTGTGTTGTCTCCAGTATCCATTACCCGATTCCATTGAATACACCCCATACTCTAGCAGGATTTGGAGCATTGCTTGTATCCCTCCAGTGACGAAATAAATAGGGCGCATGCTGAGTGATTGATTTATAGGGTGCATGTATATAGCACACCTTACAATAAGCAGAAGACCTTTAAATGCTAATCATTTGCTACTCCCTGAGCTGTAAGACATCAGAAGTTGTCCAAAGGTAAGGAAGAAAAGATTGGATCAAACGGCACGGGGGATATACTTCCAAGTTTTTTGCCATTAAGTCTAATGGGGAAACGATTTTCTTATTTTATCTGTCAAATCCAATGGGAAGACAAAATCAATATTTTGGCCATTTTCTCAGAAAAATGTGCAGCCACCTGGTAACTATAAACTGAAACTGGGTACTTGAAACAGGTGTCAGTGATCCAACAGCAACACCCCCTAGAGTGTTATACCAGTTAACCTTACTTTGCAAGTATGCTGGAGCCATCATATTCTGACATCTATGTCGTAGCATCCATGAGACCCCTCTGCGAACTTTACTGGCAAACAATGCAAACCTGCTCTTGAACATGAGGAATGGCCTGGTCATCTCAGAAACCAATGTGCCCTCTTTTTCACCATGGCATCGTAGAATTCGTATTTAAATTTCCTTGTAGGTTGCTACACAAAGCCTGACACTACATTGCGTGTGAGTTCAGAGCAAAACTTAAAAATATCTCCCTGTTAATACATCATCAGTTTCCAAAGTGTACACTGGAAAAGGCATTATGCAGCAACAGCTGAGATCCATATTCAGCTTCATTCAGACATATAAAATCGCCCCTAACTGTATAAACCTTTCAAAATGTGGGAAGCTCTCCCCTTCAATAGAGGGTTTTTTAATATAATTTGGGCTAAATGTGTCTTTCGATCATTGAACCAAGTGGCGTCAGACTTCATTAAATTCTGCAGATATTCACTTGGACTACATGTGCCTGATTGAATCTTAGATAGAACAAGTTTCGTATGGGTGTCAAATAGACAAAATCACTACCAGAAACAGAGCTGGGTGACTCCTGAGTGACTCTGTACTCTGAATGGCTAAGAGAAAAGAATCCCTTTTCGCTCTCTGAGATCTTGCTATCAGGAAGTCCTTCAAACGATGTGAGCGTGAAGTCCACTTTTTTTTCCTCCAGGATAACACTGTCCATATGCAAAAGCAACTTGCGCTGTCAAAGAACTTTGCAGCATTCCCTCCTTCCACCATCCTCTGCACAACCTCCCAGATTCCAACCATTTCCAGAATGGCTTGAAATTGTCTGACCTCCATATTTCAACCAGTTTATATAGACCAGGAGATTTCTCAACTGTCTGAGGTAAAGTCACTGGGAACAGCATTCATAGATCGTGTTACGGTGGCACTGTGGAGAGCTACAACAGTTCACAATAAAGTATCTAAGTAAGTTTCTGCTTCTCAGGATCTCCGAAATTTTACTGAAAATCATGCTCGAGGCAGCCTACCTCTGGGAGTGTTCATGAGAGTTATACAATTGAGTGCTGTACTCAGCGCTTGATTTGTAAGCAAAAACAGGGACAACAATTTTACTCAGAAGCCCGCAGACGCCTCTTTGGAAGGGTGGGGTGCCAAATTCCAGGATTGCATAGTCTTGGTTCTGCCTCATGCCTCTTTAATCCACCACCAGACTCTCTCTGTCTCTTTGCCTAACACTTGCAGGTTCTTTTTCTTTTTTTTCAGTTTGAAATGCTTTATTGAAAGAAAAGTAGAGAGAACAACGAAATACAGATCATACAAAGAACATTGTCCATGTAGAATCAAAAAAAGAAAAAACAGTGAATCATCATGTGTTAACATAAGAAACCTAAAGGAAGCTTAAAAAGCATTTTGTAAAAGTTTTAAAGGCAACCAGGAAAAAAGGAGGAAAAAGAGAAAAAAGGAGGAGAAAGGAAGGAAGGGAAAGAAGAAAGAAAGAGGTAAAAGGCGTTAGAAGGAGAATAGAAAGTGAGATCATACAAAGACTAGGTAGAATAGAAAAAGCAAGGAAGCCGAGGATAGGGAATAGTTAAAGGCAGGAAAGACAAATGTAAATGTAAAAAATATAAGAAGGGTAAAAGAAGAAGAAGAAGAAGGACAGAGAAAGAGTCGCTCATGGGGGTTTAAAATTCTCAGAGGATAAAGGAGAGATAGGTTTCAGAGCCATGCGGTCAAGATAGGCTGTGAGAGGCAACCAGAATAAATCTCTATTAAGGGTAGGGGTGGAAGCAGCGGCAAAACGCACATCGAGCCTATGATAATGACAGAGAGAGTTCCACCAACATTGTATAGAGAGCTTAGAAAGATCCTTCCAGTTAGAAGAAATGTGTTGAAAAGCCAGAGCCAGCATAAGATCTAATAGACCAGAGGAGTGTGAAGGAATATCTAGAGTGTCAGAAATACTACCTAAAAAAAGAAGAGGGATAGAGTATGGAGTAGAGTTAGAAAATAGACGAGAGACATAAGACCACACCTGATCCCAGAGCACGAGAACAGAAGGGCAAAGAAAGAATAGATGAAAAAGATCAGCATTAGGGGCAGCGCAGGTCCAACAGTTAGAGTCCTTATCAGGAGAAAAGCGAGAAATAGAAACTGGAGAGAGATATAGTCTGTGATATAGAAAAAACATAGATTGAGTGAGTGAAGCAGAACGGGAAATTTTTAAGGACCTGGACCAAACTTTGTCCCAAACAGCTATAGGCCAGTCACAGCCCAGATCCAACTCACAAGCACATTCCAATTTAGATTTCGGGCGGGTCGGATTGGGGGAGGAGAAGAATTTATAAATAAGAGAGGCTTTAGGGAGAGTAGACAAGATCTGAAGAAGTGGGGAATGAGATACGGGAGAGGATGACAAGGGAAGGGAATAATAAACATCAAGTATGATGGCCATGAGGACAGTGAATCTGCGGAAAAAGGATTGCGGGCATTGAAACAAAAGTCGGAATCGAGGAAAAGAACATGGAAGAAGACCATCAAAAAGTTGGTTAACCCACATCAGACCCTTTGATCTCCACACATTCCAACAAATAGGACGATTATTGAGGAGAATAAGCGAATTGTACCAGATAGGGGAAGCCAAAAAGGATTCACGAGAAACAGGACCAGGACGGACCAGAGTATATAAAAGAGAGGAAGTGTGCTTGAACAGGGGTAGAGGAGTGGTTAAGTTCTTAGCAGAGAAATGTACAACCTCAGATAAAGAGAAAGGAGAGAGGAGTGAGCGTTCAATAGAAAGCCAAAGAGGAGCAAGAGGGGAGGGTGCGAGAACAAGCCAATTAGAAGCCTGACGGAGAGAAAAAGATTTATGATAGAGACGGAAGTCCGGAAAATTGACTCCGCCATTGGATTTCGGTTTACGAAGAGCAACTAGAGCAACTCTCGATTTTTTATGATTCCATAGAAACTTAGAGAGACAGGAGTCGATGCGTTTGAAGTAGATATCAGGGATATGTATGGGGAGCATGGAAAAGATGTATATAAGAATGGGAGATATCATCATTTTGATCGAATCCAGCCGACCCCACCATGAAAGAAAGAGAGGATTCCAAGAAGAGAACAATTTATCAATACGGGATAATACAGCAGACATGTTCAACCGAATAGATGAAGAGATGGAGTTAGAGAACCATATTCCAAGATACTTAATTTTAGAGGAATTCCATGCGAAGCCAGTGGTCGAGAACTGATGAGGGAGACAAAATTTGGTAAGAGGGAGGATCTCAGTTTTATCAGAGTTGATCTTGTATCCAGAAACTTGGGAAAAGGAGTTAAACTCAAGCAGTAAGGCCGGAATGGATTGGTCAGGGTCAGAAATAAACAAAAGAATGTCATCTGCATACGCAGAGAGTTTCAAATGAGTCTTGTCATAAGGGAAACCAGAAATAGATATGTTATTTCTAATAGACGTAAGAAATGGTTCTAAGGCCAGAACAAAAAGTAGAGGGGACAAAGGGCAACCTTGACGGACACCGCGCTGTAGGGGAAAATAAGGGGATAGATGACCATTGACTAAAACAGACGCCTTAGGGGCAGAATAAAGTAAAGAAACAAGAGAGATAAAATTAGGGCCAAAACCGTGCCAGCGCAAGGAGGCAAACAGGAAGGACCAATCCACTCTATCAAAAGCTTTCTCAGCATCAACCGAGATGGCGGCTAAAGAGATGTTGAGAGAAGGTACTTTATTTAGGACGTTGAGGAAAAGGCGGGAATTATCCGAGGTAAGCCTGCCCTTTACAAAACCACACTGCTCCTTGCCAATGAGATGCGGGAGAAGAGGATCCAAGCGTAAGGCGAGAAATTTAGCAAATAATTTGTAGTCTACATTAACTAGGGATATTGGTCGGTAGTTTTTACAGAATTGGGGGTCGCGACCCTCCTTAGGTATAAGGCAAATCGTAGCCTCGTGAAAAGTACCAGCAGCTGTGCCAGAGGTAAAAAAAGGACTGGAAAAGTGAGAGAAGTTTAGGAAGTAGAAGATCTGAAAAATGCAGATAAAATTCCACAGAGAAACCATCAGGACCCGGAGATTTACCTTTAGTTAAAGACTTTAAGGCGCTATCCAGTTCGGTAATAGAGAGATCAAGTTCAAGACCAGGGAGGTTAAGATGAGAAGTAGAGGGGGCAGGAATATTATCTAAGTAGGATTGAATAAGAGAAGCAGAGGGAGGCGACTCAGGAGTATAAAGAGATTGGTAGAAACGTTGAAATTGGGCGAGTATATCCTGCTCCTTATGCAAGAGAAGATTATCGGTGGAATAAATCGAATCAATAGAATTACGCTCCCTACGAGACTTAAGGTAATTGGCCAAAAGTTTACCTGATTTGTTGCGACCTCCGTAGTAGCGCACACTGCTCCGTAGTAAAATTGAAGAAGCATTGTCAGTAGTAGTTTTGTTAAAATCGAGTTTGGCGCCTATAAGGTCTGGTAAAATAGTTTTAGTAGAGGAAGTGTAGAATTTATGCTCCAGGGATTTAATATGAGCTAGCAGGTCTTTCTGTTTCTTAAGGTAACATTTCTTTTTCTTTGAGACAAAATCAATCACAAAACCGCGAGCGGTAGCCTTAAAAGAGTCCCAGATAACATGAGGGGCTAAAGAGGGATCAGAATTGAATAAAAAGAATTCTGTAGCAAAAGAAAGAAAAGAAGAGGAAAAGAGAGGATCCAGAAGAAGAGAATTATTGAAACGCCAACGAGAAGATTTGGGATGAGGAGGGAGAAGATCAAGAACTGTGACAATGGGAGCATGGTCTGAGATAACTATCGGCTCTATAGACGAGGACAGAAGATTTTGAGAAAGAGACTGAGAAAGGAAGATGTAGTCAATCCGAGAGAAAGAGGCATGAGGAGGTGAAAAAAAGGAATAGTCTAGAGTGTCAGGATGGGACAGCATCCATGAGTCAAGAAGGTGTGATTTAGAAATAGTGTCAAGAAATTGCGTATGTGATTTGTGAGGGGTAAAGCGGGCAGAGGATTTGCGATCAAGAAACGGGTCAACAATTTGATTACAATCCCCCCCCAAAATGAACATGGAATCACTGTATTGAAAACATTTAGAAGTAATTAGAGGCCAAAAATTACAATCGGGATGAGTAGGACCATAAATATTAAAAACAGTCAAGGATACAGAATTGATTAACAGCTTAACTAAGACCCAACGACCATCAGCATCATTCTCTTGAGAAAGAACTTTACACTTGAGTTTCTTGTGACACAAAATGGCCACACCATTCTTTTTATTAGATGTAGGAGAGAATAAGACCGTTCCCACCCAGCCTCTCTTCAACTTAAGAGACTCCGCCTCAGAAAGATGAGTTTCCTGTAAAAGAACTAAATCAGGAGTATAAGAGGCTAGATGGGAAAGCACTCTCTGTCGTTTAATAGGGTTAACGAAACCTTTCACATTCCATGAAATAACTTTGAATTAAAAACAATAAAATGTGCAGGGAACACAGAAAAGGCATAGAAACAAGAACGCCATAAAGGACAACAGCAAATGAATGAAAGAAAAGAGCAAGACAAAAGAAATTCAAGAGATACAGTAAGAGAAGAGTAGAAAAGAGGGAAAGAGGGGAAAAGGGAAGAAAAAAGAAGTACAAGAAGAGACAGTACATATCCAAAACGGATGACTGAGGAAAACATACCTGAAGGGGAAAAATGAGGTGACAAGATGACGATGGGGTATGGGAGGATTCGACAAGAACGGCCTCTTAAGCCGGAGAACAACACACCGCACCAGGACGGAGATGAGAAAGACGAATCGTATGAGATGAAGAGGAACACAAAAGAGCGGATCGAGCAATCTAAGGGAGGGAAAAAGAGACACGTTATACAAAAATCATGTCAAGGAAAACAACACAAAAGCAGACGTTATATGAAAAACAGAGAACCCAAACCAACAACCACTGTAGAATCACATCAAAAGGAGAAAAAGCAAACCAAGATAAGAATATATCAGCAAAACCTGCAAGGAGAGAGACAAAAAAGTTAAATAATCAACCAGTAGCAGGATTGGATGTATCCATGCCAGCATTGGTCTGAATGTGAATAAAATTCTTGAGTTCAGCTGGATCTTGGAAGGTCCAAGTATTGTTTTGGTGAGTTACTTTGAAGGTACAGGGGTGAAAGAGACCATATCTAGCTCCAATAGAGCGCAGAGGAGCTCGAAGAGACAAGAATTCCTTTCTTCTGGCAGCAGTGGCATTAGAGACATCTTGAGAGAGAAAAACTCTCTGACCCATCCAGGACACTTGGCGCTTTGCTCGAGCTGTAGAGAGGACCAGAAGAAGATCAGTAAACTTGAGGAAGAGGATGATGACCCCTCGCGGTTTGGTTGAGGAGGAGGAGCGAGGGCCAAGTCTATGAGCTCTTTGGATACTTAGAGAGGTAGTAGCAGGAAGGTCCAGAAGTTTCAGAAGAAAAGAGGAGAAGAACGTAACAGGATCATCTCCTTCCAAGGACTCCGGCAGGCCATAAACACGTAGGTTGTTCCTCCTATTCCTGTTTTCCAAATCCTCAGTGTGCTGTTGGAGGGCGAGAAGAGATTTTTCCAGAGAGGGGATGCGCTGAGAATTTGACTGAATCTCTGTAACCTGCTGCTCCACGGAAGAAACACGAACTTCCATAGTTGACCACTTAGCCTCAAAAAGCTGCATCTTGGTATTGGTCTCCTCCACAAACTGACGCAAAGCGCGAATCTCCTCTAGTATCAGCTCCATTGATATAGGGGATGGAGGTGATTCAGGTGGAGGAGGAGAAGAGTCTTGCTTCAAGCGCTTAGGTAAGGAAGCAGAAGGAGAAGACTTGTTAGAGGTAGGCTGTGATGGAGAAGAACGGATGGAGGATGCCGTCGCCATTTGATCTGTGGGAGAAGGATGAGAAGAGTGACCTGCCGTTGAAGAAGAGGCGGAGGAAGGTGGGGTCTTCGAGGGCACAAAGACAAACTTTGGGTTGCGTAACTTGCCCATAGAAGCTTGAACGTGCCAGTGACAGGATGAAAAAGAAGCAATCCAACGCAACGTCTTGTACTCAAAAAGCAAAGAATGTCAATATGCTTGGTTGGAAAACACAGCGGTCAACAGGAGCAATAAGGGGCAACAACAAAAACCATGAAGAATCCCAAGACTCAGAGGTGTTGCAAACAGGAGTTAAAGATTGCTTCCAGTAGTAACAGGGAGATCACCAGTGGGCGCGAATGCCATATGCGCTGAGACTTGGTGAAAGAATTGCAGCAAAAATCCAGCACGTAGACGTAATGGGGATGCAGTGAGTTTTACGCCTTGAGTCTGAAGTAAATCATCAAAAAAGAGCACAGCAGACGTAACAGCCTGCGAGGGGAACATGAACGCAGGTGTCTCTCAGGAAGCAGCATCGACATGAGGAATAACTTGCAGGCATAGCGCAATGACAGAGCACAAAACACAAAGGAGAGGCCCTTAGTTGCTAATAATAAAGTCCAGTGTCTGGAGGAAGAACAAGGAGAGCATATCTGCGGTCACCTCAGCGTCGCGCACACATCGCGAATATTTCAAAATGGCGGCCGCGCTGAGGGACTTACATCGAGAGGCAAGAAACGGGCCAAAAACTGCTGAGAGACGAAGTCTGGCGGTCACATCTTCAGCGCGAAGTCATCCGCTTAAAGGAGCCGCAAGGAATCAGCCGAAACGGTCGCAGATAGCGGCGAAGAGATGAAGAGTCCGCCGCGGCGTAGGAGAGCTCCGGTCTCAGGCGGCCATCTTGTTCGGCGTCCAAGCCACGCCCCTGCAGGTTCTTTTTCACCCTTGTTTTCTCCCTTTTTAACTGTTTTTTTCCCGCCTTCCTTTCCCATCTTTTATCCCTTCTGTGTTTTTCTCTCTCTTGCTCTTGATTAAAGTCGGTTGCAGAAAAATAAGTACCAGTCAGCCCCACCTGAAACCACCAGCTCAAATTAAGCACTGATTGTACTCTATTATGTGATGTATTGTAGAATGTATTGCTTGCCACTCTAGAGAGTCATCATGCCAATGCTTTGCAGTACAGTAAGGGGAAAGGTGCCTTTCCAAGTAACCCACATATTTCTAGTTCGACTTCTTCGATTGTTTTTTCAAAGTTTGATGTTGTTATCAGCAAACATATCTAGCTTGAGATAGAGTCAATTAACCAACCAGTGACAGTCACAGCCCAGAACACAACACCCAGAAGATGCAACAAGACAACTCAGATTCTGGTCTAGGAAAGACATCCCTTAATTCTGCTGAGGTACCCTCAGGCAGCTGGCAGTGCCAAGACTGTATTCTACCAGCATGCTGTGCATTCTACCAGCATACCATGCGCTATTCAAACACCTACAACTTGCTATAAGCAGTGCTTAATTTGAGCTGGTGGTTGCAGGTGGATCCCACTAGCACTCGTTTTTGGGACCACTACTTATTCTTCTTCCTCATACTTTAACCAGGAGCAAGAGAGAGAAAACCCCAAATGAGGGAAAGCAGGAGGAAGAGAAAAATGGAAAAACAGAGACAATGAAAAAAACGTAGGGATGAAAAAGAACCTGGCTGAGTGAAATAAAGGAGCAGGGAAAGTCTGGTTGTGGTTAAAAGAATCCTGAGATGGAATCAAGACCATTCAGCCTTGGTATTCCGCACAACTGATGTTCGGTAGCACCGGCTGTGGGCTTCTGAGCAAAACTTTGGGCACCAACTCTTCTTCCTTTACAAATTAAGCATTGGACATAACCCATTTCACCACACCTAGGGGCCCATTAGGATGTAGGGCGGATCGCCACCGCCCGCATGGTGGTGGTGATCCGTCCTACATTCGTCCCCGCCTGCCACCCATTTCCCCCCCACCATATTGGTATGGCGGGGGACCCCGGCGGACAGAAAGACCGTCCGCCGGTTTTCCGCCGGTCACACACGAAAGGGGCCTGCTATGGTGGGGTTGTCTGTTAGACACCGCCAACCATATTAGGACAGCAGCAGAAAGCTGCCTTTCGCCACGGAAAAGCATGCGGTCCTTGCCATTGGGGGCCCGTAGTGGGCCCCCAGGAATTCTGGGGGGTTGCGGGTGCACATGGGGGGTAACTATGGTACTCCCCTGCATATGCATGCACAACATGGCAGGCACCGTGCGGTGGCTGTCACGTTGTGCATGCAAATGCACAACATGCATTTTTGGCATTGCGGCACCACCCGCCACAATGTCAGGAATGCGGGATGCGCCCGCCAGTATGGCAGGGGCATCCTGATGCCTAATGCGGGATCGCCGCATACATAGCGGGCGGTCCCATTTCCCGTGTCCTATGTCCGCCCACCATACTAATGAGCCCCTTAGTTACTAGGCACAGACTTCACCACTTTCAGTTTAACTCTTCAAACCGAAAGCGCTGCAGCAGATGTTATGGGACACATCACATGTAGGTACAAGAAGGCGTCCTTTTCATTTGTCCATTTCCCCCGGGCAAGACATGAATAGCTGTGAGACCCAACACAGGCCCGTTTAAGGGTCAGACACGAGCCCGCAGGCCCTTCTGCAACCAGCTTTCCCTTCCAAGTGCTTCATGGCCAATCCACTGGGAAAGGCTGAGAGCATGCATGTTAAAACACTCTATCATGAGTATGTGCGAGGGTTGCTATGGTGATTATGCTAACAGGCTACTGTTGACTTTAGGAAAATGGTATCAGTTACACTCATTTGTTTCAGCTTCCCTCGCTGCATAAAACGTGCTTGGAACCGAGAGTGGCTCCGGGAGGGTGGGGGGACTGAGGTACCTAAACACGCGCTGTGGCTCAGTCACACCTTGGGCACGGTTCCTCGCGGACAGGCCTTGGCGCTTAACATCTTTGTCTTGAGAAATGCACTGGGGGAATGATTACGGAGCGAGCGGCTCCCCGGTGAGGCACAGATTAGACGTTGCTACGCATCTACAACGCCAAATTAAGTGGGGTCTCAGTCCTGCCTCCTGACCCCAAGGAGCAGGAGCCCGCTTCAGCGCAAAGTTACCAGATCTAATGACTGTAGTGGGCCACACGGTAAGCTGCTAAAGCAGCAGGCCCATGGTGTCAAAAGGGATTGAGTCTGGCTTAATTTGTCGCCCACCAGAGAGGGCTTCGCAGTTGTGAGACTGTATACCTTCCGTGGCATACCGCAATGTTACGTCTTTAGAACATTGCCATTCGTTTCATTCGTGCCATTTCACCTATGTAGCAGACTTCCCTTTTATATACTCAGGTGTGACTACGTTAGTTACTCCACCCCTTCATACTGCCATGTCACCTTTTAGTATACTGTCATGTCACGCTTTCAGTATACTGCCATGTCACCTTTTAGTATACTAGCATGTCACCCTTTCAGTATTCTGTCATGTCACTGTTTTAGTATACTGCCATGTCACCCTTTTAGTATACTGTCTTGTCACCCTTTCAGTATACTGTCATGTCACTCTTTAAGTATACTGCCATGTCACCCTTTTAGTATACTGTCATGTCACCCTTTCAATATACTGCCATGTCACCTTATAGTATACTGTCATGTCACCCTTTCAGTATACTGTCATGTCACCCTTTCAGTATACTGTCATGTCACTCTTTTATTATACTGCCATGTCACCCTTTTAGTATACTGTCATGTCACCCTTTTAGTATAGTGCCATGTCAACCTTTTAATATATTGTAATGTCACCCTTTTAGCATACTGCCATGTCGCCCTTTTGTATACCATCATGCCACCCTTTTAATATACTGCCAGGTCACCCTTTTATTATACTGTCATGCACCCTTTTAGTATAGTGCCATGTCACCCTTTTAGTATACTGTAATGTCACCATTTTAGTATACTGCCATGTCACCCTTTTAGTATACTGCCATGTGTGAGAAGTTGGCCTGGCATATGCTGTCCACTAGTTATAGTGGGCACCTTGCACCAGTCGAAACAATCCTTATTGATGATAGGTTTAAAGACAACCTTTATTGAAAGCTATCCTAGTGGTAGCTATGGAGAGCAGCCTTGAGGCTAAGCCTTGAAGGAGTGTAAAGCAGCTTGGTTTACCAGATTATAACCTCTTGAATTACTAAATGAAAGGAGATCCACACAAAGTATATATAAAATATATGTATTTATTTCTAAACACTCACTACTAATCTCTTTATGAGATTAGAGTCCAAGATACACAATAATACAGTTCTAAAACGACAGTAAATAGCACAACATACAATGGGCCTTAGGGGCGGACCAAACCATATATTAAGAAATTAGTATAAGAACCACGACTTGACTAGACACAGTGCCTAGAGCACGTAGAATCGCTGGGACCCCAAGGAACCACCCAAGGTAGTGACATAAGAGACCCACGGGGGACGCGTGCAGTGTGAGAACACCGGCGCGAGCCCAGTACTATTCTATGGGAAAGTCGCGGTTGGAATTTTCGTAGTTAAGGACACTTAGGAGAGGACTTTGAGCAAACCCCTTTAGACTTAGGGGGTTCCAGGGCCCACACCCATGGGAGCACTGGAGTACTCGAGTTACCTCACCCAGGGAAGCTGGGTGCATAGGTGTCAAATGGTGTCAGGAATCATCGTTGATTTCAATGGCGATCTGCTGCAAAGTGCTGCTGCTGGGAAGAAGAAAAGTGTCCGGTGTGATCCAAGCCTGGGTTGAAGATCAGAAGAACCTGAAAGCAGAGGGGACAGAGTCTGGGTCACTTGCCAGTGACCAGGGGCACGATAGACGAATGCCCACCGATGTTGGGTGTTTCAGGTGCGAAGAGGTGAAGCTTGACTCTGCAGCCACGAGGACCAGGACGCGTCGACGACAACCTGGATTCGAGCTGTTCCACAAAGGATGTCGAGTGCTGCGGTGTCGGAGCCCGGATTGGACCCAACAAGCCTTGGCAACAGCAACCCATGCAGGAAGAGAAAAGATGCTTCGGTGCAGACCAGCAAGGTCCTGGGGACTCCCCAAGCAATGGAGAGTCAGGGCACATCTGGAGCAACCATGTAAGCCCAATTAAAGTTAAAGTTGCCTTCACAGGGACCCACCAGTCAACGGAGCACGGATCGCAAAGGGACCTCGAGAGAAAACACAAAGGGCCAGCTCACAGAACACTCGTGGAGTGTAAAGCGATACCAAAGGGGATGATGGATGGAGCATTAGAGCAAATCAAACACTCAACCCCAGTCAACTGATCTGGGTTTAATCCATCATCATTCTTTAGCTCACTCCACCACCCCAGTTCAGACATGGCCATATGCAAATCAGTCTGACCCTGTACCTCTAGGGAACAGTCCAGCCCGAACTGCCAAGCCATGTCTTCCCTGGACCGGAAACAAGCATCCTGAGACCGGTTTCTCATGGAGTGTAGGCAGGCAATCTTCGGTGCAAATGCTGCTCGGAGTCAGGGCTACAAGTAACGCAAAGCTCAGCTGCAGGAGTCATTGGAAAGCTGATGCTTCTGCAAAGTGACGCAGTGTCCAGGGGTTCCGGTTGCACGGTCGCCACGAGGGACACGGGTCTCAGACTTGCTGTGGGCACTGATCAACCTTTAAGATCACTGAAACCCACCTCCTGTGTTGCAAAATTCTTTGGAGTCCGGTGGGAGCTTTGGAGATGCAAACCGGTCAGAGGCGTCTTTGGTGCCTGCCTTGCAGGGGAGTAACTCCTTTACTCCAAGGGAGATTCTTCAGTAATCTAGTTCAATGTAGATTGTCGAAGTTCCAGGATTCAGTATCAGAGTTTCGTCCAGGTGTAATCTAAAGTCCTGTAGCCAGGGGTCCCTATCTCATACTCAAGGTAGGGGTTGGACAACTCTAGGGACCCACCTATGGGAGGGTCAGGAAAGGGGGTGGCTACACCCATTTCCTTTGCCCAGTTTTGCGCCAGAGCAGGGGCTGGTAGCCCCTGCAACCGGTTTGAGCTGGACTATGCACAGGAACACCAAATGTGCCCCCAGCGCTGACTTCAAAGCACTCTTGGAGTGCACCCACCCAGCCCCAATACACTAAAGCCTTTCTGGGAGGTGGTGACACCTCCCTGTGACAGGAAACCTATTGTCCAGGCCTCCCCTGCCGGAGTTTCGTCCAACAGGACTCGTGTCTGTGGCTGGCAGCTTCCATTTTGTGATGCCAGGGCTCTGTTAGCTGGTACCGGGTATTTCAGTGCTGTCATGTCTCTCCCTCTAGAAGGGTGGGATCATACCCCCCACACCAGTTACTGGTGTGGGGGTAGGATTCCAAGGTGTTTGATACCAAACATGTTTCCGTGCAGCCATCCCAAAGTTATCATTTACCGTTTGGTTATAATGCACTTAAGAGTATATGGTTCAGCTGCATCAGAAACAACCCCAGAATAAAGGTTCTGATGGCTGCAGAGGGGCTCTGCCCATGCATGGGCACCCTCTCCCATAAAACCCAACACCCTGCCTTCAGGATTGGTAAGGGCTGCCATAGGGGTGACTGATAGGTTTATATGTGCAGTGATATGGAGAGATAAAGTGAACCTATATCCCAGTAAGGGGTGCATGCACCACCTTACCCAGATTGCAGTAGCAGTCCTGTGGTGTCATTTTGGAAGGGGTCCCACTGGAGGCATAATACATGCTGCAGCCCCTGGTAGGCCTCTGGGGTACCTATAGCCCTGGGTACATAGTATACCATATACTAAGGACTTGTAAGGGTACCCCAGAATCCAATCTGGAGTGTACCTAAAGTACTTGTAATCAATTTAAGGGAGAAAGCAGATAGGCTGGGGTCCTGAATAGCAGGATACCAGCCAGACTAAGTCGAAAAACAGTGAAACATCAGCAAAAAGTGGGAATAACTATAAGAAGCAGATCTACTCTCCTACGCCATGTCACCCTTCTAGTATACTGCCATGTCACCTTTTTAGTATACTGCAATGTCACCATTTTAGTATACTGTCATGTCACCCTTTTAGTATACTGTCATGTCACTCTTTTAGTATACTGTCATGTCACACTTTTAGCATACTAACATGTCACCCTTTTAATATGCTGTCATGTCACCCTTTTAATGTATTGCCATGTCACCCTTTTAGTATACTGCCATGTTGCCTTTTAGTATACTGTCATGTCACCCTTTTAGTATACTGCCATGTTGCCTTTTAATATACTGTCATGTCACCCTTATAGTATACTGCCATGTTGCCTTTTAATATACTGTCATGTCACCCTTTTAGTATACTGTCATGTCACCCTTTTACTATGCTGCCATGTTGCCTTTTAATATACTGTCATGTCACCCTTTTAGTATACTGCCATGTTGCCTTTTAATATACTGCCTTGACATCCTTTTAGTATACTGTCATGTCACCCTTTTAGTGTACTCTGTACCACTTCTTTAGTACACGTAAAGCCCCTTCTCTTTTGGTAGATCACGTAGTGTATTACCTTGGTGTACCCCTCTGTGATCTCTTGGGGACATGTAATTAGTGTTACTACTAGTAGAGCACAAACATATCCAGGGATCAGTGGAGCACGGTCGTATACTGCACTGAAACCTCTGCCATACCGTCATCCTCCACTTTGGTGCACTGCCATGTCAATACTTTGGTACATTTCCATGCTAACTCCTTGGCATACTGCCGTATTTGGTATACTGCTGTTTGACTTTTGCACATTCTCATGTTATGTCTTGATAGACCCGCAGTACAAACCTTGGTAACCTACCATGCCACCATTGCAGCTATGTCAACGCTTATATAAAACGTTGCCACCACTTTGGTATAGTGCCAGACACTACTTGCATAACATTGCATGACCACTTCTGTATTCTGCAGTATCATGGTCTTGGCTCCCCTACAGTGGCTCACATTAGGTATACTGATGGTGATGGTGGCCTCTATGGTGCACATCCCTTTCACGTATGGTATTCACGTCAACGTCAGAAGGATGGAGGATGAACAGTCAGTGGTGACAAACAGCGCAAGTCAACCTTAGGGTTTGTGAAGGTGGTCTCTCCATCAAGCACCACAACACCCACCGAAAGACAACCCAGGTCAGTGACAGTCAAGTGTGACCTGCACCAAATGGCTTTAAAAGACAATGGAGCTGATATGGATCCCGTGGGCGAAGTCATATCCCCAGTGGTTGACAGAGGCAGGCCCTTGGCATCACTGGTCATCTGCAGGGTCCAGTGCCAGCCTCTCACTCTGAAGGCTGGGGCACACAGCTAGGCCTTGGCTGCAGACCAGGCACAGGAGAGCCACTTAGGGTTTCAGCATGGAGGTGACGTGACGATAGCAGACCGTGCACTGGCCCTCTGGTGAGCAGGCACAAAAATCATACTCTGGGGACTTGCACGAGTTCTAAAAACAGCCGCCCCCCCCCTCTTTTGCAGTGGACGCATGCGAGGGAGGTTGTGGGAAGAAATAGATTGCTGTGAATCAGCGAGCCAGGAGGAAGACTGCATACATAAAAGTCAGGCTATTGGTGGCCAGTGTTTATGGCCCCATAACTCATAATCTGGTTGGGAGCTCAGATTGTATGACTTGCCTCCCTGGGCTGTCTGCTACCTCCAGGCATTGTCAGGCAGTATTGTGCCCTTCATAGGGCATCAGACTCCCCTTCCTCTGATACATCTTTCAGTACCTCACAGGTATCATTCCCTGCCACTAAGCCCTACTGATCTCTGCGGCTCCAAGAGGGAACCACGAATGCCACGCGCAGGGAGGGTGGGCTTTGAAGAGGATCTCTCAGGGCTAAAGCCCTCGGCCTCAGGGCCAGCAAGCATCCTTTGTCCGCTCGGCTTTCATCTCATTTCAACAGCAGCTAATTGTTATTCCTGGAAGCACCTAGCCTTGAAGTGAAGACTTTTATGGGCTTAACAACGACATTGACAAAGTAAGGGGAGCTTTATTTCTAGATGTATGAACATTATTACAGTGGATTCTGGTCACGGGAATGAACCGGCAGTCTAGGATGAATGTTCCCGCTGCAGCCCGAACAAATGCAACGCATGCCCGGGCGCTGGCGTTTGCCACAGTGAGGATTTGTGTATACTGTTTGTATTTATATAGCACTTGCTACCGCTGACAATGCACAGAAGCGCGTCACTGCGAGTAGCCTGCTACCCCAGCACCCAAAGCCAGTGGTTACTCCAGAGGTTATTAATGATTAATTATTGTTGGTTACTGGGATTAGCCTTGTGCTCTCAAGGAAAGCACACCATGCCTTTACCGCAGTTTTCTATGGTAGATATTAATAGGAGTTAGATGTGGTTCTTAATGGAGGTTGTGTGAGGTCTTGCAAATGGCTGATGGGATGAATAGATAGTCTCTCTGAGATTAGGTATTCTTACCTAGCAGAAATATAATTTCAAACAAGGAGAGGCTGTGATCTATGAAATGAAGTGTGCGTAATTTGTATTTGCTGAAATATAATAAAATAGAATAAGGCAGACAGGCATTCAGCTGAGAGTAGGCTATATTCATAGAGAGGAGGTGTGCAGAGGATGGAGGCATGGTGAGGGTCATTCGAAAGATAGAAAGGAGAGGAAACATTATAAACTTTTAAGTCAATTTCAGTTTTTCATTCAGGGTGTTAGGCATACTCAGGCATATGCATCATAGCTTTTTGCGATCGCAAACAGTGCGAATCGTAAAAATCGGCCGTATGCGATCGCAAAATTAGCTTTTGCGATGCATGAAACAACTTGCCACTCGCAATTTAAAAAATCGCAATTATTTGCAATTTCTTAAATTGCGATTGCATTTAAGTATTCGCATATTACGATTTCTTAAATGCAATGCAAGATGTCTTTTAAAATAGCGATTTTGCTATTTGGGCCCGCTATTTACCGCGAAATCATACCAGATGGTAAATAGCGGAAACTTTAAAAAATGCACTAAAGTTCATTTTTCAAAGTTGTAGGTTACACACACTTGTGCAACAAATGTGCACAGATAGATTTCAGGGGTGCAACAGGGTGCACCCTTGAAATTGCATGCGCAATTTGCGAGGACATATTGGTACTCGCAAATTGCGCATGCATTTTCCCATTCATTCCCCTGGGCCTGTAGGCCTATAGGAATGAATGGTAAACCATTCCTTATTTGCGACTCGTAATTTGCGAGTCGCAAATAAGGAATGTGTAGGAATCGTTATTTTTATAGCGATTCCTACATGCATAGGCTTTTGCGAGTCCTTCTGTGCTGTGCAATTCCTTAATAATCGCATTTAAGGACACGCAAAATCCTACCTTGATGCATGTGCCTGACAGTGAGTGTCGGCTTTCTTCTGTAGAATGCAATCTGAGGATGTAAAACTGCAGGGAGAAACATTATTTACTTGGGAGATAGTGCTGTATTAAGCATGTTTGATAGGCGCTAGAATCAGACGGTCTTTCTGCCGCTAGAATTGATTGCATTGTCTCATGGGCCGTTGTTAAGTTGACTGAGCTTCTGTCAAGTGGACAAAGCAGCCAAGTGTCTTGTTCTATATCCAGTCTTAGGAGAATGGCACAAAGTGCTGTATATTGGGGTCAGTTTGGAAATACCAGTTCTTAACCCTTTCTCTGAAGTTTCAATGGTTTTCAGTGGATCTTAGATTTGCTGGGAAATAGTTCGATAATTTGGCATCCAATACAGACAAAGCAGCTTCACCTATGGAACATTGCATATCATGAACCTGCGGCCTCGCTGGCTGACCCCTCTCCTATGGGATATGATTTCAGTGCTGATAATCATCACAGCACCAACATATATATATATTTTGTTTTTATAGAACATATCATGCAGCCTCACATGTAGCAATGGCAATCAATTCTTTCACTTTGGTGAGGGTTTCTGAACTATCACCCAGGACTTGTTTATTTTTTGTCTTGTTTGCCTAATGGCTATCCTGTGTGTTTGGTGTGTAACACGTGTGTGTCAACTCTCAACATGTATGTACTCTCTGGAGTTCTCTGTCAGTTCCCATCGTTTTCTTTCTATTCTCTTTTCAGGACATCAGTATAAACTCATCAACTTTAAAGCCCTATATTTGTCATCTTGGTCTTTTCACAGCACTCAGATGACCTAACTGGGTTTCATTGGTGCTACACAAAAACAGGATGAAAATACAAGTCGTGCTAATGGAAACTGTTAAAACAAGAGAACTTGAAATGGAGCCGTCCTATATTCCTATAACCGATATCGTACTGGCTCTCAATTTATGCCCCCAATCTAAATTAGTAAATTACAAAACCTTATAAAGTGGTCCACGAGACCTGCCAATATTTACCCCTCAATGGCAACTCCACCTCGGCCCAGCCACTCAGAAAGTACCCCACATCACCTGGTCTCCTTCTCATTGCCCGCTGCACGCGTTGAGCAGGAGCATTTGCTGCGATGCTGCGCTGCTGGTTTCTCGCAGTGTATGACGCGCCCTGGGTGCCTGTGCCCTCATGCCCTAGACCCTCTCCCATTATGCCTAGTTGGAAATCCTGCACTGCTGTTAGCTATGCACAGACAGCACAAAGCTCCGCGACAGGGAAACTGATTGGCAGCTAGTTGGGATAACTGCAAAAAGTGCATCCAAGGGACGCTAACTATCGTTTTAAGCACAGAAGAATGTAAGGCCCGAATCTGAGCTCTGTAAATATCCATAGCAAAGCCACATCTGGAAAAGCAGAAGCTGGAAAACCTCAGCTATGCACTGACATCACTGCTGTTACTTGATCACTCTATCATCGGGCGCACGGGAGAAGCCTGGAGAGCCAGCTCTGCTTTACTTCGTCAAGCTACAGACCCCACTGTCGTCGAGAGCCGTCTCCAGGCCTCTCTCCAGAGACCCACCGCTCCCCAGGAATGGCTTCGTCTGTGGCCAGCAGTCAGAAGAGTCCCTCTGCGTTCCGGTCACTGCTTCTGCGCCTGTTTGCTCCAGCAAGAATCTTCACTTCGCGCTTTAGATGCAAGATATTCTAGGGGCCATATTTATGTACATTTATGTAAAAGTAATGTAGTGCAGCAAGTCACTTTGCTGCGCTGCACTGTGTTACAGGGAAAGGACAGGAAGGCACCGTATTTATTACAATATGGTGCATTCCTGTCCTTTCCCCAGCGTAGGAGCACAATGCGCTGCCTAGCACCAATTCAGGCACCCTTGCACTATGGTGCATTCCTGTCCTTTCCCCAGCGTAGGAGCACAATGCGCTGCCTAGCACCAATGCAGGCACCCTTGCACTATGGTGCATTCCTGTCCTTTCCCCAGCGTAGGAGCACAAGGCGCTGCCTAGCACCAATGCAGGCACCCTTGCACCATGGTGCATTCCTGCCCTTTCCCCAGCGTAGGAGCACAATGCGCTGCCTAGCACACATGCAGGCAGCCTTGCACTATGGTGCATTCCTGTCCTTTCCCCAGCGTAGGAGCACAATGCGCTGCCTAGCACACATGCAGGCAGCCTTGCACTATGGTACATTTCTGTCCTTTTCCCAGTGTAGGAGCCCAATGCACTGCCTAGCACCATTGCAGGCACCCTTGCACTATGGTGCATTCCCGTCCTTTCCCCAGCGTAGGAGCAAAAGGCGCTGCCTAGCACCAATGCAGGCACCCTTGCACTATGGTACATTTCTGTCCTTTCCCCAGTGTAGGAGCCCAATGCACTGCCTAGCACCAATGCAGGCACCCTTGCACCATGGTGCATTCCTGCCCTTTCCCCAGCGTAGGAGCACAATGCGCTGCCTAGCACACATGCAGGCAGCCTTGCACTATGGTGCATTCCTGTCCTTTCCCAAGCGTAGGAGCACAATGCGCTGCCTAGCACCAATGCAGGCACCCTTGCACTATGGTGCATTCCTGTCCTTTCCCCAGCGTAGGAGCACAAGGTGCTGCCTAGCACCAATGCAGGCACCCTTGCACCATGGTGCCTTCCTGTCCTTTCCCCAGCGTAGGAGCACAAGGCGCTGCCTAGCACCAATGCAGGCACCCTTGCACCATGGTGCATTCCTGTCCTTTCCCCAGCGTAGGAGCACAATGCGCCGCCTAGCACCAATGCAGGCACCCTTGCACCATGGTGCATTCCTGTCCTTTCCCCAGCGTAGGAGCACAATGCGCCGCCTAGCACCAATGCAGGCACCCTTGCACCATGGTGCATTCCTGTCCTTTCCCCAGCGTAGGAGCACAAGGCGCTGCCTAGCACCAATGCAGGCACCCTTGCACTATGGTGCCTTCCTGTCCTTTCCCCAGCGTAGGAGCACAAGGCGCTGCCTAGCACCAATGCAGGCACCCTTGCACCATGGTGCATTCCTGTCCTTTCCCCAGCGTAGGAGCACAAGGAGCTGCCTAGCACCAATGCAGGCACCCTTGCACTATGGTGCATTCCCGTCCTTTGCAGTCCTACAGGCATTCTAAGAAAGATGTTGTTACAGTAAACTTTAATCATGTGAGTAAAATTCACACTTTCTACAAAAGCCTATGTCAGAGTCCAGCCGTTTAGAAGTGGGTTAAATAGTTCATTCAGTGGCCTCGGTGCTATTCACTGGTAACATACTTTGGCCCTTATTATGAGTTGGGCGGTTTTGTACCTGATTTTCCTATTTGCAGGAACACCCGGCCGGATGCTACTGGCTGCAAAAAAACGCTGGTGAGATTGCTTTAGGTTTTGGCTACAACACAGCAGTCAGGCCTCGTCCCCAGCACTACTCTACCTCCTTCTCTGGCCAGGACATTTTTCCCCTTTTACCTCTCTCCCATCCTCACCCCTGACCCTCCACGCTTCTCTCGCACAGAAGACCCTGATATCATCTGCCACCTGCCTAGTGAAGGAGGTGATTGGAAACCTTAAACTCCACAGAATTGTGAATTTGTTTGGCATTACGGCCAGTTAAACCAGGGCTGCACAGTTATTCCCCATTCCATTGGGGTTTAATTCATAATTGCATGTTTCTGCCGTAGTTTAACCACAAGGTGGGGTAAAAACGGGTATGGAGTTTGGGCCTTGCCAGTACCGTGCAATTCGTAATGAGGGCCCAAATATTGTTACAAATTGGGCTTGTTCGTTAACTAGTCAAACCAAACTTTTAAACATTTTTATGAAAGAATGGCAACATTTTGAAAGCTCCTAAAACTTCTTAACAAAGTCACACCTAACATAACGTGTATTTGTAAAGTGTACGTTTACCCATAGGCCTCTTGGTGCTGTATAACAGATGTTTATTGTTACCCAACTCAATGGTACTCATTATATCAACCGCAGAAGGATGAAAGGCTGGGTGGACCCACCAGGATTTGAACTTGAGACCATGAGGTTGAACACAGGCCCCTGCAGTGGATGTATTAGTCCATCAAGCCACCAGACCCAACATCACAGATTACTAACACTCTTAGATAACTTTTCTTTTCAATACCTTTATACGCTCTTTTTTGTTTTAATATGATTTGATTGAGAGATATGCAAACTATGCAATAATAGACATTGAGGAATGCAGCTTACATCGTGTCCATTCAGGGTCCTACATAGCGCATAGTACACAAAGTAGAGATCTTACATTGTATTCCAGACGTACCTTGCATAGGATGACAATGATATGGAAAACAGGAAAACCATGAAAAACTGAAACACAATTAACTGGGAGTTCAACTTCATTATAATGAAAGAAGCAAGGAGTACATATCGGCGGCGCGGCAGCCAAGAAACAGTCAGAAAAGAGCCAGGAACCAGCATGCGCAGGTCCCTGGAAAGGTCTGCTACCCCTTAAGGCTGCCTGTCACGTAATGTGGGTTGTGGGAGAGTGTACGGGGGTAGAGAAGGGCCAGTAAGTGATGTAGGGGGGCTGCGTTGGGGGCTGCGTTGAGGCCCTAGTGGGAGAGGTGGTAGTGGGAGATATCCAGGCAGTTACATAGAATGTGGGTGATGCTACAATCCAGTTGTGCACATCTCCAGCATGGTGAGTGGTGGAGAAGACCGGGCGTCAAATGTTTCTGGGCGGTCCAGTACCAATTGTGCATTGTTTTGAAGAGGCAGTATTTCATTCATGCTTCCTGTGCCCCTTTGTTCAGGCTTGCATCACTTCCTGTCAGTCCTCGTCTGTACATTGAAGGTGCAATGTGCTTTGCCAGTGTGTGTGGAGATGGGACAGTAGGGGCGGGAGTAGAGATGCTGGGCTAGTAAATTGAAGAGTCCCGACTACACCCCTTTGTATGTACCCCAGGTCACAGGTAACACTGTATGGGAGAAATGTTAATATTCTATGGCCTGGGCCCTAGGATATCATTTAGACAGTTCTGTAGTTGGTTATGCGCCATAATTGTGAGGGGGGGGGGGGGTCGCTAAAACTCCATTCTCAGGGAAGCGAAAGGCTTCAGCTCACTGTCTTGGATGATATCCTTTAGGGTTCGGATTCCTTCCTGCTCCCAGTCTTTCCAGAGCAATGGGTGACCAACCACCTGAATGTCTGCAATATTCCACAGGGGGGCTGTACGGTGTAAACAAGCCAGGCTACGTCTATGAGAGTGAGTCCAGATTTTCACCATTGTTTTTACTATATGATTGGAGGTCAATGACGCCCGTGTTTGATGTCGGTAGAGGATGTCTAAGGCAGGGCCGGCATGGGTCTTGGCGCATTCTAGTCTGACCCAGGATGGTGGGTCAGGGGACCTTTGGTCCATGTCCTCGAGAGGTGAGCCAGATGCAAAGCCTGATAATAGTGTTCCATACTAGACACCCCAATCAGCCGTATTTCCTATGCGCTATCAGTTTAGTGAACGACAAATGAGACCTCATGTCCCCCCATATAAAGGATTTGATGCCTTTTTTTTTAGCTCTAAGGGTGGAGGTACAGACAAGAAGAGGAGCACGCTCAGAACATAGGTGAAGCGGGGGCTATGACCATCTGAACCGCTTGCGTTCTCCCCCGAAGCGAGAGATGAAGATGGTTCCATTTCTGGTACTCAGCATTAGTCCTGGCTATAAAGGAGTCCATGTTATCAGATACCATGTCTTACAAACCTCTATTGATAAGAAAAACAAGGTATTGTGAATACAGCTATAGCTATGTCGTGGTAACACACAACATAGGCAATGTCTTACTCTTGTCCCAACTGATCCTGTAGCCCGAAACTGTGGAGAAGGAGGCGATGACATAAGGGCTGGCAGAGATCTGTCCAGGTCCGTGAGTATAAGCAGAATATCATCTGCATATAGGAATGTCTTTGCAGTACCTGCAACAGTGGAGATGCCCTTTATTATGGGGAATTGGCGGATAGCAGCCGCCAGGGGTTCCATGGCTGGCAAAAACAGTAAGGGAGAAAGGGGGCGACCCTTCCTGGTTCCCTTCTGAACCGTGAAGGCGTCCGAAGGGAGCCCCCACAGTTGATCTGAGCCATTGGATCAGCATACAGTCAGTGCATTTCTGTGATGAAATTATTTCCCAAGCAGTGTAAGACTTTGACAAAGTATTCCCACTCTATGTGCTCAAATGCCTTTTCGTGTCAAGTGAGAGAGCAATTGTAGCTTCTGGGGAGTCTTTAGAGAGACAGAGTAGGTGGGCTAGGGCACGAAGATGATTGCGTGAGGTCCTAATTGGGACAAATCCCACTTGGCTGTCATTGATCAAGCTCGGAATGACCCGATTTAATCAAGTCACCAAGATACTCACCAGAATTTTTGTGTCAGTATTTAGGAGAGATATTGGTCAGTAGTTGCCGCACAGCAGAGGACCCTTGCCCGAGTTAGGTAGGACCATGATCACCACCGTGATGGCCCTGAGAGGTAGAGGGCCGGTCAGTTCAGCTTCTCAGAACGTGGCATGGAGCAAATCTATTGCATCATCTTTAATCCACTAGTAAAATTGCCCCAGAAACCCATCCTCTCCAGGGGCTTTGTCAAAAGGCAGGTTAGATATGGCCTGCGCTACTTCCTCCTTGGTGATCTCACTTTCGAGGAAACTCCTGCTGTTTTCAGTGAGGCTGGGAAGATGTAGATTGGCTAGGAACGTTTCTGTCCTATCCATGTAGTCCAGGAGTTCAAGAGCTGTATACGTTGAAGTTGAAGGCTCCAAAGGTGTCCGCAATGTCTTTTAGGTCACAAATTGTATGACCGGTGCTGTCCTTGGTAGCCAGAATGGCCATGATGGCCACCCTTTGCCACAGTTGTGCCACCAATACTTTCCCTGTCTTTTCTCCATGTTCGTAATGGCGGGCTTTGGGCTTAGTAGGGCCTATTCTGCTTTGGACGTATAAAGTGGGGTGAACTCCATTTGGCCTTCTCCAGGGCACATCTGTTCGCTACCGATGGTCACAATGTGTATGCCCTGGTGCGAGACTTAATCTCCTGCTCCAAGGATAGTTGGCATTGGGGTCTCAGTTTGTTGGCTTATGCTGCATTCCTCATCAGTTGGCTGGTCAGTGCAGTGCTGGCCATGCCCCAAAGGATCTGGGGGAGATGAAACAGTCCCCTGGTTATCGGAGAGATAGGATGCCACATGGCATCATAATTGCTTTTTCTCTTGGGGTAACCTATAGCATACCAAATTAAAATGTCAGGGCTTACATATTGAAGTCTGCACTTTACAGTCAACAGTCAGTCGACTGGAGCATGGTCAGATAGGGAGCTATCTAGGATGGTACAGTCTTGTATGGTAGGTGAGGCAGGATGGGAGATAAAGATATAACCCAAGTGAGATTGTGTACCGTGGAATGCAGAAAAAAAAGAATATTTCTTGTCTATCGGATGTAGAAGTGGCAGATATCGTGAAGGCTGTGGTCATCGCAGATGTCGTGTAGGGGACCTCTGTCTACCTCGTTAGTATTGTCAACAGGACCCGTCCGGTCTAGAATTGTATCTGGTGCCAAATTCCAGTCCCCTCCCAACAAAATATCGGAGGCAGCATGTTCAGTTCACAGCCTGTGAAGGCGGGGGAGGAAGGAATAAAAGTTTAGGGCCCATCGAAGCATAAACAGAGCTGATCCCTAGGATCTTAGAGCCAATTTTAAGCTTTGGTAGGGCATAACGTCATCCAAGTGTGAAGCAACACACAGAACAAAACCTTATTTATGAGAATGGCCATGCCACTTTTCCTGTGTACCTGCAATAGTGTATGAGAGGACAATGCAGAAGGGGCATCTAATAATTTGAAGCTAAAGATGATCTTCCCTACCCTATCCCTCTTGAGTTTTTTAGCCTCTTTAGGAGGAAGATGAGTTTCTTGTAGGAGTGCAATGTCCACTCATTGTGACGCCAGCTAGGACAGTACTTTTTTACGCCTCACATAGTTGGTCAGCTCACTCACATTAAGTGAAACAATAGTGAGAGAACAAGATATCATGGAAGGTATTGTAGATAGATGAGGTGTATTGTGCCTGAGAGCTGCACTGATGGTGGACAGGGGTGGTCAATCACTATCACATGAGTGGCAGGTGTAGGTTGGAGCCTCTGACAGGAAGAAGTAGTAGTCAGAAGGAGAAGCAGTCGGAGAGGGATTAGGGGATAGATGGGAAAAAGCAATGGGATAATGCTACGGGTTAGTGGTGGTGGTGGTGTCTCTAGGAGAAGGCAATAGCCAGGTAAGGAGTGGTGCCTATGTATATCGACTTTAGGACACTTAACATAGGTGCAGTGGGAAAAGCAGAAGCTGCCTGCTGTACTGACTACTGTGGGTCTAGACTCTGATGAGCCCGAAGCTGCCAGGTGGAGGAGTGGAGCGTGCCAATACAAATTATTTCAGCACTGATAGGCAGCCGCCTAAGCCTATCGGGGACAGGGGGAGAAACTAGCGACATATGTGTGGTAGCCCTGGAGGGTGGTCAGAGGGGGTTGTGAAAAAATGAGAAGGCAATCAGTCCCATCCACAATGGGTGTTAGTAGAGTAAAGCTGTGAGGACTGTAGAAGAGAGGCTGCCAAAGGGGGAATCCTCATCAGACCGCTTGTCTTTTCACCGGCGGCATCGGCGCTCTGGGCAAAGCGGTTGTCATTTATTTATTTATTTATTTATTTATTCATTTATAAAGCGCATGGTTATACCTATCGGTGTGTCCCTGCGCTGAGACATCAAAAGAGCAGACCAGATAGAGATCTATCAGAGATCTTTTTTAAGAAATAGCCATGTCTTCAGTGATCTGCGAAAGATATATTCGCTGGGTTCTGTTCTCATGGCCAGTGGTATAGTATTCCATTATTTGGCCGCCAAGTACCTCATGGACAGTGGTGTGACTCCGTCCCACACTTTATACACTCTTGATTAAAAGAACACAGTTGATAATGGAGAAACAATGGAAAACCAGGGAGGTCCACTAAGTGGGTAGAGTTTCCCATGTCTGGGGATTCATTTTTCTTGCATGAAGGGGGGAGCAGGCATGTGTGAGTAGGTAAAAGAAATACTCCATCACCCAGTGCTACAGCCGTAGTTGTGATACTGAAAACTACTATTGTTCACACTTTGAGTGAGCAAGATCTCCTTTAAGTCTTGAGCTCACCAATTATGGATGGTAACTCCTATAAAGATTACTAGCATTGTTCAGAAAATTATCCACTCAGACCATCCACACTACCTTGCAAATAAGCTGAAAGACTTAGGAGGCATTGTCAGCTTCACAGCTCGGACTTTCTTCTAGTGGAAACATCAGCCTTTAAAAACAGACTTCTAGCCAACCTTTTTCTTGATGTGCATAGAAAGACAGAAACACCCGTTCTCATGACATTTACACTATTACATCTCTACCTACTTTCAAAAAGCCCTAAAACCTTTTTTACTCAACCCCCTATTCTGTCGTACACCTTGTACTTTCTCAAGTAAAACTGTGCGTTTGTTGGACAACATAAACGTTGGATTGGTGCGAGACTGATTCTGAGTACCCCTCAGGATATGTTGACCTTTAGTCCTGCTAGCTCACAGTGCACCATCTATAGCCCTATCCTTGCAGGGTAACAAATGGATGTGCAGCCTCAAAACATGACAACCCTGATCCCCCAAGGAAATTGTGGTAACAGATCTAGAACACTTTCGCTCAGCCACTTATGCATACCCAAAGAGATGCACAAGAAATAAACAGTATGCGGTTTCAATATTTATTGAAGTGTGATTCTTGAGTAAAATACTTGCGCTACAATGATGAATAGAAGGAAACAGAATGTGATAAGCATTACGAAAATGGTGAAAAAGATGAAATTTCAACCTTTTTGCTGATTACAGAAAACTATATGCTTGTATACAATTACTGTAATACAGTGTACTCCTACCTAGCGCATTCTACCCTATGGTGTCTAAGGTGAGTGGATCTGCCAAATCTCTGTTGGGTGATATACCTCCCCATTGCCTGTGGGTAAGCGCCAGAAAGCTGACCGCCGCCGATACGATACTAGGAACTTCCACAGTGCTTGATCTTTGATGAAAGTGTGACTAAAAGACTGCACCACTCTCCAGACCCGCATGACTTTTGGGAAAACCAAAATAAGGGAAATCCTCAAGGACAGAAGACTGAGACAGGTGAGAGCCTTAGGCCTCATTTATCAGCATGGTATGCATGCGTAGAAAGACATGGATACATTCAACTAGCCCTGACAAAGGCCCCAGACACGAATGGGCTGATAGCACGGGCTGAAACATGTTGGCAAGTATATAGGAGATTTAATTGAACAAGTACATTCAATAAGAAACCCCACTTTTTGTTTTATCCATACCTCAGGTACCCTATGAATAAAGGAATCCTTTGGGTATAACTGTAGGAGGTTTGCAGCCTAGGACCCCAGACCTGGAGCTGAAAGGTTGCCCATGTGTACTGCCCTTATGGGTACATGTATCCTGGCACTAAGTCAGCAAGGGGCATATTATCAAGATAAAATTATCGCCGCTTTGGCGGCAGAAAACTGCCGCTAAAACGGCGATGATGGGCTTGATAATATGCTCTATGGAATTCCAATTGAAGCTCAGGTTAGAAGTTCTTCACTTCTAACATGGGCTTCAATTGGAATTCCATTGAGCATATTATCAAGCCCATTATCGCCGTTTTAGCGGCAGTTTCCTGCCGCTAAAGCGGCGATAATTTTATCGCCTGTCTTGATAATATGCCCCCCAGTTCATTCCCACTACTTATACCTTGCTAACAGAACAAAATGTGGATTCCAGTACCTTGTTCTGTTTCTGTTTAGGTTTAAGGGTGATGAGCAGCTGTAAACTTTGATCTGCACCTCATTCTTGCTCGGCCACGTATCATAGAATATATCCATTTTCAGCATTGTTGCAAAGATTTTCCGAATCATATCATTTCTCTTCAGTCTCCTGCACACTGCAGCATGTTTCTGGCGACAATCACCCTACACCTGTATTTCTCTGGGCTTTCATCAAGTGGGTACAGTAGAAATGTGTAGCTTTTCAATGAGTTTGGGAGCCAAGAGGAGATAAACATGGCTCAGGGCAGCATGGTGATTTCAGAAAAAAGTGAAGCAGAAATTCTGGTTTGAGACTCATGTCCTTTTATAATATGTACGGTTCTTTTGATATTATATACGGCTCATCTAAGTAAAGGGAAACATATTAAAACAAATATTTTCAATCTCTGGGCCCCATATGGAATCCAACAAAGGTAGCAGACATTTCTCTCCCAGCTTAGGTATCCAGGAGACTGGAGAACATAACAGATTTCTGAATGTTTATACTGTCTGCCCAAAGGTCACAATCCTCTTCAGTTCCCCTCATGCAGAAAATTCTTAAGGTGTTTGCCAAAGATTGTCAGAGTATGAGGACACCGGTCATGCATAGTCTTTAAATGGTTCGGGTGGGGGGGGGAGGAGTAGGGGGGCGCACAGGTTTTAAACCAAACACAGTGTAGTTGAACATTAATAGAACGAAATAAAGTAGGAATACTGATTTGGGGATGATGACGTTTAACAAAAGATAGATAACTCAGGTTTTTCGGGTGACATAGCGACACTGCTTATTTTCACATTCTGCACACAAATGAATCGCTGTGTGGATGTTAGACCTCCGTATTTTGTTCTCTTCTGACTGGTTTAGAGACACAGCATTGCTGATATCTATAAGCCAAATTGACACATATTTTGCAGTTTCATGATGCCCAAATTCCACATTAACACTTTTATCATAAAAGTAAATACTTTGTTGTTGGTTCCCAGCAAGGGCACGTCATTGCCAGTTGTGAGTAGGCACACCCTGTTGTTAGTTCCCATAGTTGACATCAGTGCCAATTCTCTGTAAGCCTGTTCATAATATCTGCTGGGTCAGTAAGCATACTCTATTGGCAGTTACTAACCAGCCCACATCATTGCCTGCATCCACTTGGCAGTGGCACACAGAAGGCATGCCCATAACTACTAGCTCCTAGTAAGCATGCATCATTGACTCTTCTTGTTAGCTCCCCATCATTAGGGGGGAGAGGATGGGGCGCAGCGTGCAGAGCGGCCCACTCGGGAGCTGGGGATCCTGGCACGAGTCTCAGCGTCGGCCCAACAGCCTGTTGATTAAGCTGGATTCTCTCTTGAAATCTAATAAAGAATCCTTGGTCGACTGTACCTTTGTTACCTGCTGAAAAGTGTAAAGGGGAGAAACCACACATTCATAGCTAATTAAAAGGGCGCCAAGGAAGTCAACTCAAAATAGATCACTGCCTCTGAAGTCAAATTTAAGGGGTTTTATTGCAAAGCCAAAAATAACTGAACATACAAGCACCTCATGACGAGGTTGAAGAAATACATAGGCACTAATACAAAGTTCATCCTACACACCAATCTAATCCAGTGCAGCATAAAAAGAATGAGCATTTCCAAAAATACTAAACAGGCAATAACTGCTGCAACATCTAAGTTAGTCTTCATTAGTGGCTGCAAAAGAAATCCGTTAATCTATCCCTACACTGTCACTAAAGTGACATCCCTATTTAACATTTCCCAGGCAAGATCAAGAAAAGGTGTCAGCTCGTGAAGACTTCCTAGGAAGTACACTACGTTGTAAGGGTCAGTAGCCAAAGCTACAAGTTCGTTCTAAGTCTTCCTTCTCAGAATCGATCCCTTCCTTCTGCCCTCTAACGCCTCTCTACTCACTCTTATAACTCATCCCTTGGGGCACTGTCCCTAATACAAAATGCACATTTGATAGAACACGCCCCTGGAACACCTCTTCTGGCCAGGCACCTCTCGTAGGTAATTTTCCACCAAAACTTGTACTCCGTCCAGCAACGGTTGGTGTGTCCATGGGTCTCAGACTTCTTCAGCGAGAAAGAGTGTCGGCTCCCAATTATCGGCATTCCAGTATGCTTTGTAGCAAGCCTCCTCCATACCTAACTCCTAAAACAAAAGGCGTCAGTCTAACTAACGAGAAAGGGAAAATACATTTCAAGCCTACACAATTTAGCTAATATAAGAAAACGAATAGGCCTTTCATAACACGAAAAGAGCAAATATTTCAACTAGGCCTTTGGCATCAAATTAAACTCACACTTATAAATGTTGCATCTGCAAGCACTACATTTCATCACATTTCAGAACACAATTAAATCACTCCTACGTGTGCAAACTTTAATACGGTGCAAGTTTAAATCTAATACATTACATTACACATAAGCTACTTCATTAAGCATTTGCAATAAACATTGAGGATTACATAATTCCATTCAAATGTCATTTTACTTTCTGAATGGCACGGAATAATTTTCTATCATTTCACTTACACATTTCCTTATAACCACGTTTCTAATGATCACATTTTAATACCACACAAGAATGTATGCGGGTGGGGGCGTAGCTTCGCCGGCTTGCGAAATGGCCGCGCACTAGCGAGGCTCCACCGGTTGAGCTGAATAAATCCTGCATAATCCGGCAATATCACCCAAAGAAGAAAAACGGTGCTCACCGCTGTCACAGAGCCCCTGTGCTGAGGCGACGCCGCTGAACCCCGACCAGGCACCCGTTGGTGGCGGCTGGGACCGGGGCTGTGAATCCGGACGGGCGGCCCCGGCGAAGCCGGGACCTAGAGTGGTGAAATCGCGTTGCGGCTGGTAGAGGCGCGCGGCCTGGTGCTGAGGCGGCTGACCTGAGGAGCGGGAAACCCCGCGAAATGACACACGGGCACTGAGGGCTGCCGCATAGGAGCTGTGGACTGTTGATGGCCGACGCGGAGCAGACGGTGGGAGACCTACCGCGGAGGCCTACGGGAGAAGGTACGCAGTGCGGCCCGGAGAGAACGGTGTGATGCGGTGAGTCTGCTGAGCCGGCGGGAGCTGGGGTGAACTTTCTGGCAGCACTTGGGGGCCCAGAGGGACAATACTGACACAGACGAGGAGATCTCCCCTCCCCCCCGCCGAGGCCATAACGTGGGTCGAAATACCTGGGCGCTAGGCCTTGTGAAAGTCAGCGCGTTTGAACGCGGGCCCGGGGGACACAGAGCACATATGTAAAGCATGTCAACGAGGGCAAGTCGACTGGATATATGCACGGCGGGGGTAAGCAGCGCGCCTCATAGAAAATGACTGCTGACATCTACGCAAACTGATGTGCAGAGGTGGCGGTGGGGCATCAGGCACTGTGAAAGTGCGCAGAGGGCGCTGTGACGAACTGTAGAGACATAGCGTGCTGCAGATATCATCTGGTGGAGGCCGCGCCGCGGGACTGCGCTGCTGCCATTGCCTTTCAGCGGGGCGGCTGCGTGGTCTGGCGACACCGGGTACCGCCAAAGAGTTACGTTTGGGGGACTGAAGGCACAGGAGAACTAGCCCCTGCTACATATAAAGTGCACTACATGTGTGATACTTCGGCCCGGAGGTGCGGGTGAAGATTGTGCCAGGACTAAGCTGAATGCGCAGGTCATCAGAACTAGAAATTGCTGGAACGTGCCGGGCGGGGCTGGAGTGCGAGGGCCCCACAGAGGGGCGGAAAAGGTAAGATGGCTGACTTTCTTGCTCAGCTGCAGAAAGTGGGGAAAATAGCGCTGCTGCCCGTGTGTTTGCTGTTCATCTTCAAAGGTGTCCGGCCACGGCACAGTGGGAATAGTGCCAGACGGTAGGTGACTTGTGTCGGATACAATGGGGAAACCAGATACGAGACAACCTAGGCTCAACTTCGACAAAAAAGCAACCAAAGCGGCAGAAGCTGAGGCTGGGCAGCAGAGTCAGGTGGAAGATGGGGCTACTTCGATGCCACCGGAAGAAGACATCCGCGCCATGTTTAAAGATCTTAAGACGAGGTCTTGATTCCAAAATGGACTCCTTGGTGGTCTGAATGGATCGGATTACACAGAGAATGGACAAACATGAAGGTCGTATGGGGGTACTGGAAACTAGAGTCACGGAGGCGGAAGAAGGGCAGAAGGAAATGGATAAAAAAATGCGGGAGATGGACGGGGTGCTCCAGGTAATCCGGGCAAAAAATGAGGACTTGGAAGCGCGCTCGAGAAGAAATAACGTACGAATCACGGGAGTATCTGAAACCACAGACATTCTAAACATGGAGAGATACATAGAGACCATGATGAAAGAACTATTTGGCCCTGCTTTGTCCCCTCTGTTCCTCATAGAACATTGGGCCCTAAACCGCGGCCTGACGCTCCGCTGAGACCTATCCTGGCAAGAGTTCTCAACTACAGAGACCGGGATGCAATACTTTGCTCGGCGCGGGAGAAAGGAAATGTCCAATATGACGGCAACACCATCGCCATTTACCCTGATTTTACGCTGCAGGTACAGGCGGCCCGCAGGGAGTTCCTGCCAGCCAAAAAGATCTTCCAACAGATCGGAACTAAATACTCGCTCATCTACCCCGCTAAGCTGCGAATACAGAGCCCTGGCAGGCCCACCTTCTTCACAGATGCGAAAGCCGCTTTGATGTACGCCATGCAGCTAGCCAAGGAGCAGAGACTAAAGCCGAGGTCAGAGGATGCGCCTGCAGAAAACAATCTGAGTGATAATGACTGAAAACTGGGAAGTGCCGCACTGGATGAACAGCTAAATTCCAGATATAGAGGTATTGTTATGTGTTGGTTTAGTGGTGGGCGCCGTTTACAGGTGTAGCATAATTTATGAGAATGACTTGTCTAGATACACGGAGATGTTGGGAATACTCGGCATGTAATAGAATACAGAGGAGTCGACCTGATGATTTCCGGACATGGGGTGATTAATACACAGCTCGGCCACCCTGCCAGGAGTGCAGGGGTGTTAGGCCGGTGGACTCATGTTCCCCGCGGGATGATTCCCTCAGAGTTTTTACTACGGGGTATTTGTTTATTAATGTTGGGCAATGGGCGGGAATTCACAACCTGTTTGGGGTTGGTGTGGGAGGGAGGGGGGGAATAAAGTTAATTGGTTCTGGGACATCTGCCACAAGTATAAGGTGCGATCAGAACTAGATGGGGAAGAACGCAGGAAGATATGCTCCCGTAGTACTGCCAATCAGTGGTCACAGCAGATAGTATTAGGCTCCAGGATTTTTACATGGCAGCAAAGGGAGAACACAGATCCCTCGAGGGTTGTCGTGATACACGCTTCAGGTTGCTAGGATGTCATCTCTAAAATGCATTACTTGGAATGTTCGGGGCCTGAATGATCGCCGTAAGGCGAGACTGATACACTCATACCTCACTAGGCATGGAGTGGATATATGTTTGCTGCAAGAGACTCACCTGATAGCTAACACAGCGGCAATGCTTAGAAATAAACACTGGGGGGAGGTGGTTGCTGGCGGATACTCTAACTATTTACGGGGGGTTGCTGTGATGTTGAGAAAAAGACTACAGTGGCGCACACACCGCACAGTGATAGACAGCGAAGGCCGCTACATTTTGTTGCAGGGTACGCTATACAATACACCGATGACCATTATAAATAATTATGGCCCAAAAATGGATGACCCCAGTTTTTTCAGTGACTTAGGGCAGCTGCTGCAAGCATTAAATCACACCTCGATCATATGAGGGGAGACTTCAATGTGGTCCTCTCTGACGCTGCTGATAGTCAGGGTACATCACGTGAACACCACCCGAAAGCAGCTGCAGGACATCATGTCAGACATGCAACTTGTAGACTCGTTGAGATTGCTACACCCGACACTACGCAAGGGCACATGTGTGACGCGACATTGTGGTGCATGGTCGAGGTTCCATTTCTGGTTACTATCTAGGGACATGCATACCTGGATGACGTCGGTTGATCACCACTCGCGTACATTCTCGGACCATGCACCGGTACTGCTGACGCTGAAGGTGCCGGGGCCATACATTGCCCCGTTTCATTGGAGATTTCCTTTGGGAGCACTGCAAGACCAAGTATTTAGGGAGGAACGTCGGGGGAAAATAGAAGACTACTTTGCACTCAATGAAGGTTCGGTAGATTCCCCCGGTGCTTTGTGGGAGGCGTTAAAGGCTGTTACGCGCGGAAATTGTATCGCACTCAAGTCAGGGGTTCTTAGAGACATCCGCAACACTTTAAAAAGACTGGAGCTAGAGATAGGGAAACTAGAGGAAATGCAGATTCACTCCCCAACACAGGCTAATATAGCACAGATTCGGGCCAAGCTAACAGAATATCAGGCAGAGACGGAAAGAGAGGCGGTGTATTTATACAAAAATGCACAGGCAAGGAGGTACGGAGAAGGAGATAGGGCCGGGAAAACTCTGGCGGGATTGCTCAGATCGCCCAGGGGATCTGAGTACCTAACTGAGATTAGCACGGAAGATGGACAGTTGGTCAGATCACCGCCAGATATCCTAGCCACAATGGCCCGGTATTACGGCAAACTATACACATCCAGGACTGCTCCTTCTACATCTGACGTAACTGACTACCTTGATACCATAGCATTGGCATGGTTCAGCAATAGTGCGCGGCAGTACATGGAACTTCCGATCACGGTAGAATACGTGCCGCAAGTCATTGGAAGTATGCCGGCTGGAAAAGCTCCCGGGGCTGACGGGTTGACAGCGACCTTCTATAAGGAATATTCCGATATATTGGCGCCTCGTCTGCTACAGGTATACTACGAGGCGATGGAGATGGGCATCCTTCCCCCCACACTGAGGGAGGCCATCATTATAGTCTTGTTGAAACCCGGCAAAGATTCCACAGCCCCGGAATCGTATCTCCCCCTCTCTTTGATAAATCTCGATGCTAAAATCTATGCCAAATTAATAGCAAACAGGCTCCAACCCATGCAACCGCAAATCGCATTGCCAGACCAATCCGGTTTCATACCGGGTAGATCTACTGCACATAATTTACGTACGCTGTTAGGCGTCTTGCACTATTTGGCTCCGCATGTTCAGGCCTCTGCTGCGCTACTGGACGCTACCAAAGTGTTTGACTCGCTAGAGTGGCGATTTCTCTTTGCTCTGCTGCCCCGCATGGGGTTTAGTCCCTTGTTTATAAAAAAATACAGTTGCTGTACATGAAACCTATGGCTAGGGTGCGTATAAATGGGCAAATGTCGGAACCTTTTGACATAACCAGGGGAACGAGACAGGGCTGCCCGTTATCGCCGCTGCTATTCGCTATTGCAACGGAGCCATTGGCGGCCCGTCTCCGCCAACACCACACACAGAGAAGCATAGGGTTCACGTCCCATGGTCTGCTGATCTCCATGTACGAGGACAATATGATAGTGTACCTAACAAACCCCAGGGAGAATTTTGAGCCAGTAATGCGAGAGATTGTTAGTTAAGGCGGCCTTGCGGGGGTGCAGGTGAACTGGTCCATTATATTCCCGCTCACTGACACTACGCATCCATTTGATACAGAATACCCCATCCAGTGGCCGACGGATGAGGTTAAATATCTGGGAATATAATAATAATAATAAACTTTATTGCTTGGTTAAAAAAAAACCTTTGCAATCACTACATTATGAGATGACATATGTCCAAGTAGATAAGCAGCACATTTTGTGTAAAAGAAAGATTTGATTAAATACGTTAAAACGTTACAGTATTACCATAAGACTGTATAGGTTCTAAAAATGGCATTCAGATCAATCAGTAAAGTGCATTGAGTCCGTTCTCCATTCAATATTACTAAAACAAATATAAATTTCTATAAAGTTGATTTTAAAAAGTCTTGGTATAGGCTGATTTCAGGTTCATTTAACCTCACCACTCAGGGGCAGCATCCCAACTAGGTCTCTGATCAAGTATACAGTTTTTTGTCACTTTCGTTATTCTTTTGCCGGCCTGATCCAAGGCGGCATTGTTGCTGAGTTTGGTCTCTTTTCCACTTCGGCAGGTGACAAAGCAGGTTGGACACTCCCAGTCTTAATTTTAAAAAACTGAGTTTTGTATGTGCAGAGAATGGTAAAGTTAGGTACCCCTGGGAAGACAGATTGGAGTACGTGTTGAGAGTTAGCCAACCGTGTGACCTTTTTGTGAGGCATGATTTGTCCTCTACTACAGAGAGTTTTTTCATACTTATTTTTGCTAGTCTTTTAAATTCGCCTTGGCTGATTTGCAAATCCCATGCTTCTTTTAAGTTCAAAGTTGCCAGGTCTTTGGCCCAGTATGCGTGCCCCGAATGCCTTTGGTTTGTAAATATATTAGACCAAAGATATTGTGCCAGGCTTCCGACTTTTGATGACCTTAGTTTGTGGCAGTTTATTAAAAAACTCATTAGTCTCGCCAGAGATTGATTGCTGATGCCCAATTCAAGCCTGATCTGTGCTGATGAGGTGTTTTTTGGAAGCTTAAGCACTGTTCTAAAGATATTTGCAATAATTGTATTTAAGTTGCCGCTGTCCCGCTCTTTTAGAACCTCGCTTCCGTATGATAGGGTGGGAATAACTTTCGCCTGGGCTGTCCGCAGAATAGGGGTAAATGTTGGTCCGAACAGTTTCTTATAGATGGAGCTAAGAGCAAAAGAGAGTGCTAATCCCTTCTTTTTTTGCTCTTCTAACTGAGTTTTGAAGCCGCCGTTGTTATTAAAAAAGACACCTAAATATTTTTGACAAGGTGCTTCTTCAATTCTCTCCATGTTTAAAAACCAAACCGTTTTCCGGGACCTACCAGGACGTACCGCCAAGATTTTTGTTTTTTTGTTATTTATCAGAAGCTCGTTCCGTATAGAGTACTCAGCAGTTGCATCCATTAATCTTTGCAGACCTATTTTTGTGTTGCTTAAAAGGACCACATCGTCTGCATATAAGAGGCTTGACAGCCGGAAACTGGCAAGTTTAGGAGCATAGGAATTTATTTTATTAAGTGCCTCAGGAAGATCGGATAGAAAAAGATTAAAAAGGGTAGGGGCCAAGACACATCCTTGTTTTAGACCTCTAGATGTTGTTATTCTACGCGATAGTCTCGAGCCGTCCCCAATTTTAATCCTGACTCAGGTGTCTTGATGCAGCATCTGTATGGCTCTTAATAGGTCATGTGGTATGCCCAGACTGTGGAGTTTCTGCCAGAGCTTTGCCCTGTTGACATTGTCGAATGCGGCTTTATAGTCAATAAATCCCATATAAAGAGATCCTTTTCTTGAATCCGCCTGATCTATCAGACAGGACAGTGACATGAGGTTGACTGATGTTCCTGTATCTCTCATAAAGCCAGTTTGGTTTGGCGGAATAACTTGGTTTTCCTCCGCCCAAGCCCGTAGTGAGTTCAGCAAAATCCCAATCAATGAGTGCAACCAGTCTGTAGTTCTCAGGGGCTTGCTTGTTTCCTCCTTTGAAGATTGGCACCAGGATAGATCCATTCCATAAGGGCGGAATAATGTTCTTTTGTAGGATGAAAGAGAACAAGGGAGCTAGCTTTGATGCCCAAAAAACTGGGTCCTCCTTGTACAAAGCCGGGGGAATGCCTCTTGGGCCAGGAGCACCGTCTTGCCTGCCCTTTTTAATCAATTTTTCTATGTCCTCCACCTGGATTGTTAGTGTTTCAGTGCTGATTAAATGGCTGAGTCTTGATGTTGTCTTGTTGGTTGATTTAGCGGGATATGAGTCGGTAAGAGGAGCGACTGTTATGTTGTTATTGGCCTGCCCAAAGGACAAGAGTACATCCTTTCTAGATGCGCCCACCACATTTCCTCGTCGCTGGTCAAAAGGGACTGCTGGTTGGGCACCAAAATGAATATGCAGAAAAGAGCTCCACTCCGACTCCAAGATGTTTCAAGATGCTACTTTTGTGGCCTTCAAGCCAATGCCATTGATAGTACGCCAGAACCTTGCCGAGTTATTCGACTTAATGTCTTCGTATAGTTTGGTATGAGGAATGAGCAGTTCCTGGGAATTACTGACTAAGGAGGGGGGAACAGGGGAAGAACAGGTCTTTCTTCGAAATGCCCTCACACACCCCAAGGGATGTCATGCTTCATCATTTGGGCATTTGCCCCTCGTCGAACGGCGCTGCAATGCCCGACGGGCTCCCGAAACCGGGGCTCTTTATCGGGGATCTTTTGAAGAAGCCGTATGGGTGCGTGTGGGTGTGAGGGCTGGGTAGTGCACAAGGAGTGAGGTATAAAAAAGGTTTAGAGCCGTCCTACTTAATTCAAGTTTTTAATACTAAGGTAGCTCCAGCCTTATTAAAATTATGTAGAAGCCCTATTTAGGAGTAATGTTCCGTGGGGGCTAATCAAGCGTGGATGTGGTCAACATGTTTCGTGCCCCAGCTGCCCCAGAAGGGGTCAATGGCACTTCGTCAGGACCAAATAGAAAGTGTAAGGTGGGTGCACTACCGTTTAGCACTAGTTGCCAGAAACGGTAGGGGGTGATTAGATTGGGAACTGGTACTGGGATAAAGATAGACCTGTGGGAGAAGGGAAATAACAAAAAAAGGGGGGGGAGAGAGAAGAGAGAGACACACATAACCAGCGATTAGACCAGCCTGAGGCAAACGATACATGCACTGGACGGTGGTGCGTACAGGTAAAACTGTGTACTCTTAGGGTCCAGCCAGTGGGTAAAGGGTGGACGGGGTCGGTACGTCGTGACAAATTTAACGACAGAGTGTCAGGGGTAGTTACTTGACCGACGCCCCTGTGCAGAGTGATCGGACTAATTTCGATCTCGAGTGACTAAGTAGAAGAGCAATTGTATGTTCTAATCAGTCGTGGTAGTTTGTGCAGTTCTCCACAATTATCCGTCACTGTGCACATACGTGTGGACCAATAAAGTGAAAAAAGGGTTTTTTTTAATGTGTTTTTTTGTGTGAAATCATTAAAAACAACCGAAACGCTACAAAACGTGAGGCGGAGAAACTGCATGTTCGTGCAAGTACAGCCAGCCTAAAGTAGAGGAACGGGGAGACTAATGGTGAAATATTTGCGAATGACATAGAGGCATGCAAATAGGCGCGCTGGTGTCAGAGATGTAGCGCGGGGCACACGGTAAAAGACTCACCCCTCGTGACCTAGTTCTGGCTTATGGGGATGAGAACAGAGCACATTAGTTGCTCCGATATCTATGAGAACACATACGAGAGGGAAAAAGGGGAAAGGAAGGTTAAAATTAAAATTACACCAACACGATCGCCACACCTGAATGGCGAGTAGGCTTACCGTCGGGATCCAGTCTTACGATAAAGTACTCACGGAGGTAGACGAGCAACTTGCTGGTGTCCTACCCTCGCTCTGGGCCCCATATGGAGAACTTCCTGGAGGATCCTTTAGTAGCGTAGTCGAAGGGCGTCCCTGAACGTGGTGGCCATTTTGGATAGGGCTACCTTTGCGCTACTATCAGGTGATATCCGGGAAGGGGTAGTGACCAAGGGGATTAGTCGTGGCGGCCATATTGTAACGGGGAGAGCTGGAAATATTGAAGTTAGTCATCCCAAGGCACTCAAAGACAATCTCCCTTACGGGCAGTTCTTACGTATCCGTAGGAACTGTAGCCAGATAGAAGACTACAAAAAACAAGCAGCTGAACTTAGCAGTAATCTAGTTCTGAGACAATATCCTGCTCGCATCATTAATAACGCACAAAAACGAGTCCCTCCTTGGTTAAAAAAATTCGTATAGTTTGGCCCAGAACGAGTTCCAGTTGTCCCTTTGAAGTTCTTTTTTGATTTTCTTGAGATGATTTCGTGCTGTTCTCAAATTTATTAATGTATCTGAGTCCAATGGCCTTTTTTTGAGTTTCCTCCATAATTGGTTCACAGTTTTCTTTGCTGATCGAAGAGCTGTACTAGAGAATTTTACATTTTCCTTTTCGTGTGATTTTCTTTGCCTAGTTTGTTTAGCATACTTTGCTGTCAGTGCTGTTACAAACGTCGTCCAGTTTGCTATTTGATCCTTTGAGTCCCTACATCCATGCTCATAAGCTTGTTTGGCTTCGGTGGAGACCTCCTGTAAGTTTTGAACCATGCACTTTATACGTTTTAAATTGACTGTGTGGCTCTCATGAGCTTGTGCCCTTTCTACTTCGTGTTGTTGTAAACTAGTGTTAATCAGTATTTCTTGGGGTCTATGATCGCTCCCCTCGATGTTGCTAAATCCAAAGGTTGATATTTGTTGTAAGAGACAGAGGTTAACAAAAGTGTAATCAATCAAAGATGCCCCAGTTTTTGATATGTATGAAGGGCTTGGTGGTTTGTCGGGATAGAATCGCCCATTAAGAGCCCTTAATCCAAGATTTTCCAAGTTGGTTTGTAAGGTGCGGCCCTTTGGATCCTCTTTTTGCCATGTAGGAGGGGCTTGTGATGGAATGGACCACCCATTTTCTTGAGCTAGGGTTACCTCATTGGCCTGTAAATCTGACATAAGCCACATGTTAAAGTCACCCGATAAGATAATGTCCGTGTTCACCAGGCTCAAATTCATTCTTGCTAAGGTCTCGATCAGTTCCTCCGAAAAGGCTTGTCTATTAGCCGAGTTTGGTCGAACATAGACATTTATTAGAGTCAGTGCCCTAGACTGCCCTTTGTTTGTTCTATATGTAATTCCTACCAGCTGAAAAGAGTGAGCATCATTTGCAAGGTCCCATGATGTAATTGCATTTTTGATTGATATAAATATTGCTAAACCACCGCTGCCTCTTCCAGGGGATTTCGTTTTCTGGGCTGGGATATGATGGGTTTTGTAACCTTCAATTTCCTGCGGATCCAATAGCCATGTTTCCTGAAGGAATATGATTTCAAAAGTTTGTAAATAAGCAATTATAGCTGGGTCCTCCAGTTTCCTTGCTAACCCGTTTATATTCCACGAACAGATCCTCAACGGGCTGGTATCTTTTCCCCACTGGCAATTGTCATGTCAACGAAGTAGCCTAGTGGAGTTCAGAGCACCCGCTAGCCAAGACCATGAATCAGCATCGCTTGAATCCCATTTGAGTTTGGTCTCACTCCCTTTGTGTTTTGTGTTGTTTGCGTCGGGCGGGGGAGTTTGGTTGCGGGCGCCCCTCAGGACGGAATAGACCGCACTTTTTCCTATGTTTGGGTTCCCAAGGCCATGATGCTCCCACAAAGGATGTGGATAGCCTGGATCCCTTCCGGGTTGGATAAGAATGCCCCATAATTTGAAGGCATCCGATTGTTGCAGGATTTTATCTGCCAACTCTTGCGTTCTCCAAGTGACCTTTGTACTTTCATTCAATTGGCCTGAGCTGGGTGCGATAAATTCTATGGAAATTATGTCCTGCGACGTTATTGGATTTAACGGATCTAGACCTTCCATCAGTCGAATAATGTTCCCTCGATTTAATGTGTCCCAGCTACCCTTTGATTTGTACTCCGGATAGAGGAGCGTGACTGTGGTATCGCTGTAAGCAAAACCTACTTGACTTTCTGCTTGTCTCCCCTGACCGACAGCCGCATAGTGCGGGACAGCTCCTATTGATTTTTGAAGTGGGCAACCCAATAATTCTTTCTGAGCCGGCAAGAGAGGTAAACTAGTTTGTACACTGGGGCTTCGTAAGTTCTTTTCACTGGTTATTGTAAGCTCTTCGTTCTTACACGGCCACTCCAACTGGGAAGGGCCTATATGGCCTTTACTTGGATTGGTTTGGGGAGCCTGATTATCCAAAGTCTTTAAACAGGACAGGTCCTTAGGGACGCTGAGACTTGGGGCTAGTGTCCTTTTTTTTTCCTTTAAATTTAGAGAAAACGAGCCTTTCAAGGTGGTTGAGTCCTTTTGCTTTTTTCCCTCTATTTGGCCTTTGTTGACCTCATCGATCATGGCTAGCTCCTTGCTTTCAGCTCCACCCCATGAGTCCGATTTGTTTTGTTGTTGGTCACTTCCTGAGATGAATGATTGGACCTCTTGTTTGTCGCCGGGATCAGCGCTTCCCAATCGGTCGTTAAGGTCTGTGCTTGCTGGCCGTCTACAATTGTTAAACAATGGATAAAGACTCAGGCCCTTTCTCGCCCTGCTAGTCTTGTTACGGCCCTTCCGCTTCCTTTGTCTTTTCCCTTTGCTGGATTGATCTTCCGTTCCCTGTTGTTGGTAGGAAGGAGAAGTGTTAGAAACTTTATCCTCCACTAGACATTGGTGTTGTTTGTTCTTTGAACTCGCAATTGTTACAGTAACCTTGGGTGAGAGTGGCCTATTTGTCGCATCCTTACTCCCTCCTTGGCTATGTATTTCCATTTCTTTAATTCCTTGAGACAAGTCTTGTCTTTTGCCGCTAGGAGATGGTGCCTTAAGGTGTGCGATTCCTTTTAGGTCTGCTAGTAAGTTCCCCATCGTTTCCAGAAGTGATCCGAGTTTCTCTATTATTGGTGAGCAGCCACAGCCTTTTTGTTGGTACTCCCCACCTTCCTGTGCCCGTTTGATCAAGTTGTTCAAATTCAAGATTCTCTCATCAATTTTGACTATATACGTAGCAAGTGTATCCAGAAGGCTGATTTGTATGTCCATTTTGTCGGCTTGATAATTCATTGCATCCGCTGATCTTTGCAAGATTACCAAAGCTGTTGCCCATGCGTTCTCTTGCCCAGAACCTCTTTTAACTCCTCTCTAGGGGGTGACGGTGGTTGAGAATGAATAGGAAATTCCCTTGTGTATGAAGACAATAGGTTATCCCATTCGTTTGTGTTGATAAAAGAAAGATTACGCTCCACCGCGCTTGCACTCTCCATGGCTTGGCTGCTATGCAAGGAAGTTTGCTCACTTACGTTTTGAGGAGAGCTATTGTCTGAGACGGTTTTTCTTTCCACCTCCAAAGCAACTAGTGCTTGTAATGCTGTAGATGTAGGAGTAGGAATGATTGTAAGTTTGCTCCCCTCCAACCTACCACCTGGAGTAGGACTTCAGACAAATTCTGGTGCTGGTTCAGAATAGTTGCAGCCTAAAGAAGGCTTAGAGTGGGAAGGGGTTTTACTTAATGCATTGGTTCTTGAGGAGGAGCCTTTTGTACTGCTGACAAGTGCGTCGGTGTACTTCTTTGTAAGCTCTGACTGAGCTGATTGTGCTGATTGTACTGCTAATGGTACTGTGGACTTGAAAAAAACTTTTCCCTGGATTGGTCCGGCAAGTGCCTCCAAATTTGACAACGAGGGATGGATAAGGCCTCCCTCTTCTAATGAGGGCAATGCTCGAGTGTTGGTGAATGCTCCTTGAGTTAGAGTTTCACCGCCGTCGTAACATCCTCCCGCGGAACCCTTTATGATAGATACTATCGGGCTTAGCGGGGCAGGAAGCCCCTTAAGTTTCATATTGCTTGAGAAGACAGCTGACCCTGCGTTCTTCAAAAAGGCGAATTTAGACGTTATTTTAGGTTGTAAATTTTTTGGAAAAGCTGCATCTAGTCCTTCGTCGCCCAGAGCCGCCATGCCTGAGTTCCTGCAAAGGGCACTTGACGGTGAAATTAGAGAGCTTATTGATTCCTGACTCGCTGACTCCAAGTTTTCTCTCCGTGTCCTTTTCTTTTGCGGAACTAAAGATCTCTGTCTGCCTGATCTCATCGTTTACTTCTGACCAGCGGTCCTATGGCCAGTTGCCTCGTTCCTGTTATTTTGTGTTAAAGCCTTAAGTCCGGACCGCAGTCAGAGGAGAGGTTGTATATCTGAGAGTCAGTAGCTGTTTTGGTCGTAAGCTGAGGGCTCCGGCCTCCCAACCTTTCCCCCAACCTATCTCCGTATCCTTGGCTCCTTGGCTCCCTGCCGTTACCCAGAGGTCTTTTGCTTCTGGTAAAGGTGAAGGTGAGGGAAGAGATGATGATAGTGGCGGTGGTGGCAGCGTAGGGATTTTATTTTAAGATTGTAAATGAGACAGTCTTTTGTGTACCCCACTATTGGGTTCAGTGTTACAATCCGCAGCCTGCAATCTGCAATCAGACTGACAACCGGCTTTAGCGGCTTTAGCGGAGTTAAACCGAGTTCCCCGCTTGCCGCTTGCCTCTTGCCTCTCTCACCTTCCCCCAGGCTGCTCCTCACCTCTGCTCTCTGCTCGTCGTCCTAGTGCTCGGAGATCCCACAGTTCCCAGCAGCTCCCCGCGCTTGTGAATACTCGCAGCTCCGCTCCTGCTTCGTCACTACCCGGGGCCAGGCACACAGGCTCCTCTGCAGGGAAGTGAGAGGCGAGCGAGCACAGCTCTAGCTCCAGCCCCCTCCTCTGGTCCGGTCGCGGCTCTTTCCCTGAGGAGGATAAGGAGATAAGGTGACAAACTCTGGTCACGAAGCTCCTCTCCTCCTCCTCCTCCTCCTCCGGGCAGTATCGTGGTCGCTGTCCCCCGGTGATTTTCCTCGGCAGCCTCTCTCTCTCTCTCACACGGCCGTGCCTCTCGGCGTTCTCGACCGTTCTGCTCTGCGCTGCTCTGCTGGACAGAAAACACGGATCTGGGAATATGGGTTAGCAGGTCGGTACAAGACATATGGTTGACAAACTATGGTAGGGTAATAGACTGGGTGGCAAGCAAGGTTCAAAAATGGAAGAAGCTGCCGTTGTCATTAATGGGGCGCATAGCTATATTAAAAATGGTGGTGCTTCCAAAGCTTCTATACTTGTTCGTTACCATACCAATGCCATTAAACACACATTTTTTCAGACAGTTGCGATCACAAGCACTCGAACTAGTGTGGGCGGATAAACAGCCGAGAGTATCCTGGAAGCTGTTGACACTGCCCTTCGCACAGGGGGGCTTGGGTGCGCCTGATTTTGAGCTTTACGCGTACAGTGCGCAGGCACAGTTTTTGCATTATTGGCAACATCCTATACCCTTCCAGCCCCATGTAGCGATAGAAATAGATAGAGTAGCTCCTACCCCGCTGGGAACGGCATTATACAAGCCTTACAAACGGCCCCATTTAGAAATCGACACGGTAGAAACAATGAGATGGGCATGGCAAGGGATAGTTAAAAGGGCTAATATAGAGGAATACTGTGCACCATCCATGCCACTAAGAGGTAACCCGCTACTAACCCCACTGGTGGACAAGGCGATAGCGATAGCGCTAAGGACGGCGGCACATGCCCTGGTGAAGGGCGGGGATCTTTTCCCCGACAATACCTTCCTAACACTACAGCAAATGTGCAAAGATCAAACGCCCACGGTATCAGATACACTACTATACTACCAACTACGGGCTGCGTGCCGTGCTCGATACAAGTCCTTATCGCAGGCACCACCGGTTTTACCTGCGTTAGAAAACGTACTTGCAAGTCCGTCTCCTCGCAAGTTGATCATGCGAATATACAACATAACGCAGAAATAATCACCTATAATAAAATGCACATGTGCATTTAGGTGTGTGGAAATGGAGTGGGAGATGGACTCAGGTATCACCATAACAGACAAACAGTGGCACTACTGCTGCTTGCAGCTAGAACAGCTCTCGCCTAACTATAGACTGAGGCTAACTCAATTCAACTACCTGCACAGACTATATTGAACGCCATCGCAATTACATCGTATGGGCATATACCCAGATACAAACTGTTGGAGGTGCGGAGCTCCCAGCGCCACATTTCCCACTTAGCATGGGATTGTGATCCAATAAGAAGGTACTGGGAGGCAGTGTTCCGACATATCCGGCAAATTACAAGACATCAGTTGTCGATCACTCCGTTAACGGCGCTTTTGGGTTTCGTAGCTGAAGTCCCAAAGAAACTCGTAAGCTTACGGCCATGTTGTTATTGCAGGCGAAGAGACAGGTTGCGATCCATTGGAAATAAAAACACCCCCCTACCATTGCGGAATGGCTGAACGCAGTGGTATATTGTAAAGATCAACTGTCCCACTATTGGGAGTTAATGGCCAACAGATCCAGACCGAAAGACATCTGGGCGCCGTTGGTGGCCTGGCTGGCCGAGGGGGGCTCCGACCTTATGAAGCATTAGGCAGATAGACAATGAAGGGAGAGACACGAAATGGGTGCCAGAACTAGTCCATGAAATATGTGCAATCCATCTCAGGCAGCGCAGAGAGAGACTCTTTGAAACTTTTGGAGACACTTTGGGAATCCTGGAGCTAGTCGGACAGCGACAACCAAGATACCGGCGGGACATGCTGTACAGCGTCACAATATACTAGAAGTAGGCAGAAGGGGAGGGGTGGCCAGGATGTTGGGTTGTTTAGTTTTTAAATATACACATTTGCGTAACCAGCTGTTATAAGAACACATAGGGAATAAGTGGATATTTTACAACAGATCTGATATAACGATGCCGGCCCGCTGGGTTGTAGGCACACAAGCTGTGTTATGCCGTCAAGACTGATGTTAGTAATACGCTGCTGGCCTCCGGGATGTCGGCAAAAAAAGCTGTGTTATCAAGTTGAGGTCTGTCTATCTCTTGAGAAATCAAAAAAAAAAAAGAATGTATGCAGGTGTGGACTATCCATGGTTATGATGCACCCCTACGAATTTCAGAATATCATGACGCTCATCAGAGTGACTCTGAGGAAATCACTCCATTTCCCCGTGCCCATGGTAAGCGCCTGGATACCCACACAGGTGATAAACTGCGCTATATATATATTCATTGGTAATTCTCTGCTCCCAATACGAATACAAATGTTCCAGTTCCTACAAGCATGCCAGTACAGTTTTCAGTAAGTACAGTAGGCATTGACACTTCCTACTTATCACACGTCGTTGTCAGTTCCCAGTTAGCACAAATAATTTATAGTTCCAACTAAACACACATCATTTCCAGCTTATTGTGTGAACACACCTGCCAGTTCCTTCGACGGATATCCATTGGCATTTCTAAGCAACACACATCATTACCTGTTTACAATAAGCGTTCATCACAGCCATTGTTTTTTAAGGCTCGCGCATCAAGAGACCTTTTTTATGGGGTTTCAAAACGGAGCCTGGAATCGCACACGCTCGTGCGTGTACTTTTCCTTTTGGCTTCAGCGATTGGCCTTTGCGTGCGTGTTTTTCACAAAGACGGCACGCAATAGGCCAAAGGCGGGCGCATTGCTCCGCCCACGGCCTATTGGTGTCTGTTACGAGCACCGGCCATCATGTGCTTTCAATTATCGTGCCCAGACACGGGCGCGATGATTGAAAGCACGTCTCGCTGTGGCGCGCGCACCACTCACAGGATTGTTCTGTTTTTGGATCCATTTCCCAGGGAAGCAACTAAATGAAAGAACCACTGACATCTTGTTACACCTGAAGTGGGTGGTGCGGTCCGTTTTCTTGCCTCGAGTCGCACAACAACCCGTGGCACACTTGCCAGGCTGCTACTGGAGACAGTCAATAACACTAGTTATTGCCCTTCACGTCATGAACCCAGGCTGGAGCCTAGTTTTGACAAGCGGTTGTGCTCGTTTAGTGAAATAGGCTGACGTCACGCATTTGGCGGAAATTGTCAGAGGTGAAAGTGCATGGTTCACCGTGAGAACACCACGTGTTTAGTGAAGGCTCAGAAATAACAGCATGGAGCACACTAGTTCGGGTGATGGGCGGACGCGACCGACAAAGGCTTGCTGAGTAGCTGGATCGAAGCTGCTTGTTCTTGATCTCCGTTATACTAAACGTTGGTGGGAAGACCGTGTTGAGGACAACACGGTCTTCCCACCAACGTTTAGTATAACGGAGATCAAGAACAAGCAGCGGCCGTATTTCATGTTCATAAAGCCCAAGCAAGAGAAGCGAAAGGTATTGGAGCGTACGGAGATTACAGGCTGGACGAAAACATGCTAGTCAGGCTCACAGTGACGTTGGTGGGGCCTGAGTCACATGACACAAATTTCAGTTTGAGCTGAATTGCAGATAGAATGGCAGTGCAGACGGCTTATATTTTTTTAAAATTTTGAAATTAGCCAGTGCAGTTACTTTACTTGCGAAATCACTGCTGTTGCCTTTTCTGCTCATACAGTACACTCTGTGCCCTTGTCCCCTCTGCCCACTAGTTGCTGCTGGTGAGCTTCGTAAGAAGTGGGACATTCCCTCACAAATTCCAGCGATCATGCCAAGCTTTAACTTCGACAGTTTCAGGGGGCAATATTACTTTAAAGAATGAGGGTAAATAGTGCATTTGAAAACACAACTTTTCTGAATTATCTCCAGGGTGACCAGACTAGAACATTTTGCCGTGGGTACCCCCATATGCTAAGAATTACCTTCACTTTAATTGGATCTGCATTTAACTAGGGTAACCCCCCTACATAAGCTGTGGATTCCCTCCTTCATACAGTAAGAATTACCTCGCATTTGTTTGGGTAGCAGAATATTTTCAGTGAGAACAAACACTTGCACATACATTCACTCGCATCATGTGTACTCTCCTTACGCTCATGTTCTCACTACCCTTTTAGGTTTCGCCTGCAGGCAGCAAACTTGTGGTACCACTTGGAGACAATCTATTGTGTTTTTTTTTTTAAAAAAAAGCCTTTAAAAAGTTGTTTTTAGCCCATTCATTACTTCCAATTCATTGGCATCTTTATCACTCTTCTTTGAGAGGATGCATTTTAACTTTTCTATTGGTAAAATAAATTTTCAATATGGTCATCAGAACATCCAACACAAATCCATTGTGTCTTGATAATCATTTCTTTTTGTACATTAACCAAAACATGTTTCAAATGTCGCAGGAGTTGGTATTTGTTGAATAATCGCAGTTCAGATGAGTGTTTGGTGTTGATATATGGAAACTTGCACAGCTTCTACTTTTTTTACTTTGGGTATATGGAACTGGTTTGTAATGTATTGCCTTTTCATGTGCCCGGAATTCACAGGACCAGCTATATAACTCTCTTAATACCTTTATACCCTTATTTGTTTTTAGTGCAAGGGGGGCTTTTTCCAGTAGGCGTTATATTTCTAAATTTGTACTCCTATCTGCTAAGAAAAGAATTCACTTGTTGGATTTTGTTTAAATGTTTTTGAGTTACAGTTCCAGAATAAAACTTAAACTAAGGGAAAAAGTGTTCATTAACAGAACATGCAATGCACAGAGGAAATATTAGAAACCAAGCCTAAAATCGTTCCTCCCCTACAACCCTATAGAAGGCTAAAAGGTAAGTTGTTAGTTTTCTTTTATAAATCGATACAGATATGATTCATTCCCCTGCAAGGAACCAACACGCCTTTTGTGGATGTTACATTACATATTGGCCTAGGTTTGAACAATGTGGGTTTGTGGCGTTTCCAATGTGCAAAGTGTGTTGGTTTGGGCATAATGGTCAAATTTGTGTTAGTCTTATGATACGCCTCTGCAAAGTCCAACATGTAAAGCAATGAAAGGGATTGAAAGCAAATACATCTAATATAACAATTTTAGTGCTGATTGAAGCTTGATGCCAATGGCAAAGACCAACAGGCATTGACTAAGCGAATAGTTCTCGCATGTTCGAGATCGGTTGGCTTTGTCAATGTTCTGTTACCCATATTGCAGTGTTGCTGTTGTGCAACGTGCCTGAAAGTAAAGAAAACAAGCATTTGCAATGCAATAGATCTAGCATTTACGCGAGTTTGAGCTATTGACATTGCAAATAACAATGCCTTTTATTTTTGTTCTATTTTAAAACATAAATAAAAGGCATTGTCATTTACAAAGCCAATAGCTTAAACTTGTTATTTATTGATGTAGTCAGGAAAGCTCCTCTGAGCTTTACCCTGTCAATAAAATGAACAGTAACATAAAGGCAGGAAGAAAGGGGAAGTAAGGGAATAAAAAAGGACTAAGCTAAAGAAGGGGTAAAGGCAATGGAGATAATGAAAGCAAATACAATCAAAACATGTTTTTTCGTAAGCACCGCACCACAGCAAATGTTCCTTGCAAAATCTCAGCAGGTCGAACATGTCAACATTTCTCATGGAAAAAGAGGAGGTAAACTTCTGATACCTGTAGATTTCAGTGTGATGACTTCTCACACAATTCCCCATGTTGTGAGTGAAAATTTGAAAAACTAGATATTTACCAAACCCGGTACATACCAGGTATAGTTCATCTCTCACCCTTCCTTGCTCACTCACAATCAGGGCATTTATGTGAAAGTGTTCACCAGTAAACTAACAGAATGCTGACCGCCTACACCTCACCACAGGTGCAATGAGCCATCTGGGACTGCGACTCTTGTGCGTTTAGCTAATCTCTATGTGCTTACATTCAGTCAGATTCACGAAGAAAATGAGAAAACGTTTACCAGCAGTTTTACTCTTACGTTTGGAATAAATTTGCGTTTTTTCGAAGTTCGCAAAATAATTATAAAAGTGCTCCCTGTGAAACTGTGACGGTTACAGGTTTCTGGGAGTACTCACGTTTGCAAGTATTTACACACACCTAAATGCACATGAAGTATATTTACGCAGACCCATAAATGTCTTGGAAAAAGTGCATTTGCTTTTTCTCTCCACCGAGAAAATATTTTTCTCCCTGGTAAATTCCCATTCCTTACACTCCCAGCAGTCTTGGGAGTGTTCTCTCCCATTACCATCCTCAAGACAGATTTTCTTCTGCCTCTGCAAGGCGTACTTTTTGGCCATATGCAGGGTCGGAATGTACCTTCCAAGAGCTTTTTAATATCCACAAACTGATGTTTGTTGCTGATCACTAACTTTCCAAGGCATCCCCACCCTGGAATGCAGACTCCCACTCCCTAACAGTTGATTTGTTCACACACGCTTGTACAACACAAGTTTGTAATTGTGTGTGAATAAATCAATTTTCAGTTTAAATTCGCATTTTATGAAAACACAGCATAGTAATAGTCTCATAAAACAATGCATTTGCTCTTTAAAGCTCAATATAGGTGAGAAAATTGACTCATAAATGTGGCCCACTGCCCTAAAGAGCTCGGTCATTGCCAGAAGGCAGCACATTGACCCTAAATAAAATGACTGTATAATAACTAAATAAATAAAGCACTTGAGGTGTTTGAATAATTAAATAAAGACATCCAAGGGGCATATAAGCAACGCTTTGCGATAAATATCGCAAAACGCACTTTGCGGTCATTTTTTTACCGCCGGCTATCGCTGGTTTTCATCGCGGAGATAGCGCGTTATTAGCAACGCATATCTCCAAGGCGATAAAAAATCCAGCGATTGCGGCGAAATGCCTGACTATCGCTGGAAATCCAGCGACGAAATGTCAGCGATAGTGAAATCCTTGGTAATAAGCCGAGGTGGTCTCAGCCTGTCAATCCACCTCCCATTGGAAGGGGTGGCTAAGTCAGGTTTCAAGCAGGCGTTAGGAACCAGCAATAATCGCGGCTAGCGCGACTTTTATTATTGCAACGCGGGTTTGCGGCCGCATTGATAATAGGAGGTAGCCGTGTGAGCGACTGTTTTCATGGTGTTTAAAGATGGCACCGCCTTCTTTGCATCTCATCAGCGATGTATATCGCTGAGATGCTTTGCGTTAGTACTTCGGCTGCTAACATGCGCTAATGAATGTTAGCGCTGCCTTGGTGATAGGGCAATAATAATATCACCGTTTTAGCTGGTAAAAGGGCCGGTAAAGCGGCGATACTGCCATTGGTAATATGCCCCCAAATTCGCAGGTCCACAATCTCAGAATTAACACTTTGCTCGGCTGAAAGCTCAGAAACCTTCACTAGCTTGATTTGTATACATTAATCCAGAATCTTTAGACCTGCATCACAACAGGATACTTTTCAGCTAAGGCATACTTACAGGACTGCAATAGCACTTTTCAACTACAGGAAAGTGGGTTTCGCACTAGTAAATGGACTTGTTCACCTGGTGGTTCCCGCGGGAGTAAATCTACTAATGGGGGTGAGGAGTGGATTTCCAAGAGTGTTGATGGGTATTCACAAATCATTTTCTGGTGCATCTCTGCGTAGGAAATAGTCAGCGTCACTCCTGTCAAGAGCAGGAGTAAATCACTTGTTTGCAGTAAAAAGGTAAATTAAAGAAAGAAGACAACACAATATTGAGTACAAAATGTAAGTTAGAAAACCTAATGAGAAAAAAATACAATACAGCAAATCTAAATACAATGCAAGGGGAACAAAAGGTGATGGGAAGAAAAAGAATAAAAAGTGAGCAAATACACTGGAGGACTGGGTTCCCAGACGAGAAGAGGAGACCCGAAGATAAAGAGAGTGGCGGTGAAAAGAAAGGTAGAAAGGGGTGCAGGATTAGCAAGGAGGTAGTTCTGTGGATAAAAAACTTGTCAAATCAGGTGAGTAAATTGGGAGGTACGGGTTATAAAGTTGAAGCCTGGGGGGCGGGTGGAGGGTGCGAAGGGGGCTGGAAGATTTGGAATGGAGGTTAGGCATCTGGGAAAGGTAAAGTGATAGTGTATAGGGATGTCCCAACATTTACAGAAACAAAAAAGTGAAAATTGTATGTCACAGGTCAGACGGGGTTTGACCGTCTGGAAATATGAAAATAAAAATATTTTTACTGTAACTTTTCTGTCATTTGTATAGAAACATATGAGTTTCACTTCATTTTTACCTCAACATTTTTGCCTTGGCATTCCTGCATTCAACATTGTAAAACACACCGTTATTACATACAATGAAATCCCTTTTTCAGGGTGTGACGGGGAAGGGATCACCAACCAAAATAGTGACAGTGCAGGGGAATGGTCTTGTTGATGGGAAAAATATTTTCCTTGTGTTGAAAATGAAGATAGAAAAAAGGTTTTTTGTGTGTTGAAATATATATAAATCCATATTTTATCATGCAATTTGAAGAATTTAAAAAAAAAACGTGTTCAGGGGTATGTCTGATAAGGACAACTTTTGCAGGTTTCCAGGAGCAACCTGAAAAGATTTTGTGAATTAAAAAAAAAAAGTCATAAACATTCTACCATCACAGGTATTAAACCTGTGGGCGGAGATGCGTAGGGAAGACTTTACACCCCTCATTACAAATTTCTCACTCCCATGAGGGATTTGAAAAGAAGCACCCTTTGACTGTTTTTTATCACCCTGATGAGTGAATCCACAGGACTTCTCATCTGAGGGCTGCTAAGAATCCCACTGATAAAAATAGGATTACAATTCAGGCACAAATCGTGCGGATTCCTTCCTGTGTTACAGGCTTCATCATAGCAAATAGCTCACATTCCCTGTTTGACCGCCTGAGAACGGGAAATAGCATACACTACTGAAGTGTCAAACTAGGAATCTGGTGCAAATTGCACACCCACTAATTTGTGCATGTTGCACTAATGAAAATGAGTGCTTGTGTAACGTGCACCCACATTTTGCAGTCGCAGCAGAATCGGAGCCCTGACGTTTGCATGAAACATGATTCCCAGGTCGATCAAAATGACGTGATCCCCAGAGTAGGTTTGAGCTTCCAGGCTTGGATCTTTAAATCACCCCAAAAAGTTAATTTCTCTACAGCCACGGCATAATGTGCATGTTTAGTGCCAGGAATTGCAAGTGCCTCACATGGTTTGTTTTGTAGATTTGCACTTTGAAAGAAATGTTTCTGGCCATGGGTAAAATGGGATCCTGTGTAAATTTCAGAATCCTTGCATTTTTACGTGGGTGTGGACATGTGGGTGGCAGGTTTAAATACCCTTTTTAAAACATCAGCCTGATACCTCGGACCACGTGCACTTATTTGCAGGCCCTGCTCATGTTTGGAAGAACAAGCTGGTAAGCATAGAAGGTGGTGCTTTTCCGACATAACCCATGTGAGAAAATGGGCATCACCCACAGGGGTTTGTTTTCGTTTTCTTGATGATGTGGCCTGCATGTGGTAGATGCCTGGTATACACCAACTACACAAATTCAAAGTAAATGATAAAATAATTGAGACAATTAAAGAAAACATACTGAGAAGAACATTAGGTTTAGTAGCTTATCAGAACTCTTGTACTTTCTTATCTCCCCCAAAACAGACTATGCATCTCAGGAGGTTAAGATTGCAAAGCAAAAATTTTAAAAAGTGCAAATCAACTCATTTTGGCAGCTAGCTACGCCACCAATTTACTACTATTGATATTTACGCTTCCTGCTCTTGACATCAGAAAGTACACCATGGAGAGCTTCACTGATGTCATCGCATAGGTCCTCACCAAAACCATCTTTCATGACATTACCGTTAGCACCATCAATGGCACTGCGGATAAATCAAACTACCAATTTAAGCGCGTTGTCCCTTCATTTCTAAAAGTACCTACTCATTAATCCTCTCAAATAATTTCCACCAGCTTGACACAGTTTTTCTTTCAGCAGTGTGGTACTAGTGGGGAAACACCTACATATGGTCCTAGTACACTTATCAATACATTTATACTTTAATTGCTTGCAGTGGCAACAATCTGGTACCCACTAGTTTCTAGTCTCTACCACTCTTTCACTGTGTTCTTTGAGAATTTACCACACCGAAATAAAACATGGTGGTGCTGTTTCCAGATTGATGTGCACGAGAATCTCACATACAGGGCAAAACTATGCAGTTCGGAAGCCAGGTTAGACAAAGGCCTGGTTGTAGCGGTAAATTATGAGGAAGACTAGATGATGAGATTGCATTGGTGACAAAATCTTATTTTTAAGCCCTTAGGGGTTCATGCACATTAATAGGTCCATGGATGAAACACAGGTATGTAAGCATGTGTATTGATATAGCACAAACCTAGCTAGAAGGTGGAGGCGCGCTACCTAACGGTAATGGGGAGACAATGCACTGTTGAAAGATACGGGGTGGGCACTGGAAGATTATGCAGGGTTTGGAGGTAAACTTAGTGGGTGAGTATGAGTAATGCCACAATGCAATTCAGGGGAGGGCATGGTACAATGGGCGAGCTCTGTTGAGCGGCATCATGCTGCCACAGAGGTAAGGGATAAGAGTGAGCTACTGGGTGAGTGACAGTGGTCTGGGGGCTGGCAGCATGAAAGGTGTTCTGTCATTGAAAGGGAAGGACAGAGATGGTGAGCCAAGGCGGGCAGGATGGATGTTGGTGTATTTGGGGACAGGGTAGGCAGAAGAGAGGAGAAGGTCTGCGTGATGGAGGCTGGAATCTACAAGGACTCCTTCAATAGGTGCAGTCACACTCGCAGACAGGTATCAGATTGTCGTGTCTGTGGAAGGCACCTACCTGTGAACCTGTGATCGCCTGAGGAAAGTATGTGGGCAATAAGGTGTGGAGAGCATGATTGTGGTATAGGTGTATGCAGATATGCAAATGAGTCGTAGATGTTTGCGCAAAGGTTATGAGGATGCCCGATGCGAATGTGGTTGGCACAAATGTAGGTAGGAGTGCTGCCTCAGGACATAACGTAAGTACTATAACTGTGAGGAAAAGGCACTGTTGGCAGTAATACAGTAGAAAGATGTATGCATCCCAGAGATACGTATAGAAAGCACTGTAATAATGTGCTGCGTATTAAGGACTTTCTCTACACTTTTAGAGTGCTCTCTTGGGTTTCTCCCCCTCACGTGTGTTATTTTTTATTTGAGCTGGTCTAGGGTTTTCATTTGCCTGTGACTTGTAGTTTTGCGTGTACCTGTAGTATTGCTGTCCTAATCATGAAAAGAGGAGCACTCCCACAAAAAATAAAGGGTCTCCTTTGAAGTATGACGGATTTATGGCAATGAGATATAGGGGACGAAAATATTGATTCAGGCTGGTATCTCGCCATCACAATCCAGCCATTGCAGCCTAATCTGTCCGGAATGGGGAATAACCACGCAACCCCAGAACTATCGGGTCCTTTTAGCTGGTTATCCCCCATTCCTGGGATATTGCAACACAGATCTACTGTCTGCTCTAAGTAGGTGGTGAATGTCAATATGGGGGTCACAATGGCTCATGTGAAAGAGGGTGGCATGGTGGGTGTGACCAGGGCAAACTCAGATGTGACCTGGTAAGCACTAAATTCGCTACCCATTCTGCAGCGGTGATTGGGTTGGGGTTCGGGCAGAGGTACAGCTCCCTAACTCATTCCCCTGGTCCTGATGGTTTGACTGAGAGCGGTAAGACTTGGTATAGGTATTCCTTCGCCTCTAATCCTGGGTGCCAGCATACCAGGCCCCTGGCCATCAAGTAGGGTGGTATACTCACCGCCCAAGAGATGTCACTCCGCCGGCCTCATGCAGGTGGCCGAAATGAGCGCGTGACATCTTTTTGGAGAACTTGGGCCTTTAATACGTCGTTGGGATATCATTTGATGCTTGAGTTCTTTGTTTTACATCACTTCATTGCATATCTGCACGCTTTTAGCCGCACAGAGGGGCAGATTTATGAGCCCCTTGCGCCACTTTTGCGTCACTTTTAACATGGGAAAAGTGACGCAAAAGTGGCGCAAGGGGCTCATAAATCTGCCCCAGAATGTTTAAGCTATTTACGTCTCACGTATTGCGGGCAGGCATATTATAGGAAAATCAAGCCTGCTGTTACAAAATCCTTAGACTTAAGTTTAAAAACTAAGCGCTTGGATGGAATTTAATAGCTTACTTATTATAAGCCATCGATAGCTCCCTCGATGGCAAATGCCCGGATGACAAGGTTTAAAATATGTTTGTGCATTTTGCGCACGTCGCAGTCTCCAGATTGAGTTTCCTGTGCCACCCCAGCCCTCCCTCTCCACCAAACAAGTCGGCAGCTAAGCTTATCCAAGTGAGCGGGCCGCGGGGTGAAACGATTACTCCCCTGTATCTGCCTCTCCGGGGGCCTGCTGCTCATCTCCCGGCCACAAGGCTATCAAATGACCTTGAAGAATTGCCAGTCTCCACCGGAGGCAGACTCCACACTTGCATCCCGCCCCGCCCCCTCCTGTCATGGGATGTTGACCGCGTGCCAGTGTTCAAGAAAACCTGCGCTCACACCACGACGAATCGGGGGCGCGAGTCTAACCCGGACTATAAAGGCGAGATTTGACCTTCAAAGAGCCCAGGCACTGTCAATAACAGTTCACCCTGCAGACGTGGAAATCCACCCATCCCTTTGAGGAATTTATTTTAACCGTCCGGCGGCTTCAGAGGCTGAAAAGGTTGTGGTACTGAACCCTCCCGGAGCCAGAATTGAGGGTATAACTTTTATCGTGGAGGGGAAGTACGTCACCCGCAACAGTTGTTTTTAGTTTTAGCCTAGAGCTAGGGTTTGTGAAACCATTTGCTATTATTTTTTAAATCGGAACACTTTATTTTGCCAACATGAAGCCAGAGTCCAACTAGGAAAAGGGCTTAGCCAAATAATTAACAGCATTATGAGGCTATTCTAATGGCAGACTGTGCGTTATTCAAAAAACAATAACATGACATTATAAAACATAATATAATTGTAAGAATGCTAAAACAGCTTTGACTAGTATCTCCAGAGATTAGACAGGGTTCAAGATCCATATTTTTCGTGGTCTCACCACAGACAGCATTAGCATTGCATACAATACTACATAAAGTGGTCATACATAGGTTGGATGGCTTTCTTGTCTACCTCAGTTCCTTGCTCTTGATTGGATGAATTTCTTCCTTATTTTGTCTTTTTTCCTCCCCTGAAGCATTTCTTTTCTTCTCTTGCTTTGGATGAGTTGCATACTTTCACTGCTGTGTTCACAGAACTATTTTTTTCTTTTTTTAGGTCGAGCCTGAGCAGCGCATGCGCTGATGTGCGAGGCATGCTCTATTGGAGTATGAACTTGAAGCTCCGCCCACTCTCCGCCCATATTTTAAATGTTCTTGTGTCATTGTTCTTTGTAAATTCCGGCTTCTGGCTTGTTAATCCGTCCTTAGTACTGCCTTGTCTTCATTTGTAACCTCCCATGAAGACTGGTCCTTTACTTTGGTTTTTACAAGGCATGCCTTATTTAGTCAGTAAGCACTATTTTCTCTAATGCGTTTCTCCTACTGCAGGCACTACATGCTTTCCATCGACTTTCAGCGCATTGAGTGCACCATGCGCCCTTTCACGGGCGCTATTACAAAAAAAAGGATTTGTTTGTCAACTTGACAAACAAATGCTTTTTTTGGTAAAAGCGCCCAATACCGCGCTTCCACTTTAAAAGCGGCCTCAGACCTTTCTTTACACACAGCGTGTCTAAAGAAAGGGCCGTGGCCTCTATTAACGTAAACACGCAGCATGGGGCGCTTGTAAACAAAACAGCATTTACAATACAATAGGTCTCGCATTTTGGAAACTTTGACCTATTGGTATTGTAAATGACAATGCCTTTTATTGCTGCAGGGTTTTTAAACACATAAATAAAAGGCATTGTCATTTACAATGCCAATCGCTCAAAATCTCGCAATGGCAAGACCTATTGCATTACAAATGCTTGTTTCTTTAATTTCTCATTCTGCACTCTATGAGACTACATTTCCTGCTCCTCTGTTACATTGAGAGCATTTGTTCACTTCACCTCATACATTCAGCCTCCTCCCACCCTCCTGCCATGTATCCAACACCAAACACTACTGTGGTTCGGTTTTATGCTCATTCTCCCCTTCTCCATCCCTGTCACCACTCCTCAGCCTCTTTTCCCCTGCCCTTCTTGTCTTCCCTCTCATGCTGGATGCATACTATTGGCTCTGCCAATGTCGGATGCTTATAATATTGAGCCACATTGGTAAATTCAATAGCTCTAACTGGCCATCTTCAAAGTGTATTTGCTATATACTTTATAGATGGCTGCCAAGTGGGATGGAACGTGGTGTGATTCAACATGGCAGCCATCTTGAAAGTTTAAATGTTGTTTTCGATACTGGCAAAATGGCTGACAATTGGAGTGATGCAGCGTTGCCTGACTCAATGTGGCTGCCTCCTTGACAATATAAAAACATTATTTCCCATATTTTCAAGATGTCCATCACAATGCATCATGTTAGGTTGCGTTACATCAATGACTGTGCAATTATAAAAGCATCCAACATTGGCAAAGTGAATAGTGACCACTGAAAAGCATTGACTAAGGGAGAATGAGTGGCTTTGCCAATGCTTTCTACTACTGTTAGCGGGCTACAGAAGGTATAACAAGTTAATGTGCCGCCCTCAAAGAACAGCTCAATGAGTTAGCTCCCCTTCCATAATCAGTTATGAAGTTGCATGGGGATCAATTACGGGGCATATGTACGAGTTAACGCTACATTAGCAGCATTTTGCTGCGGCTAATGCGGAGATTATCTTATCGCCCTATCAACAAGCTGTCGTTAACAGCCATTAGCGACAGCTTTCTGGCGATACCTGCCGCTTTCAGCATCGCCACCCGTGTTAGCAATAACTATCGCTAATGACATGCAAGGTAGGCGTTCCCATGCAAAAACGCACGCTAACCCCACTTCGCAATATTTACAACGATCGCCCGGACCCGTGACACGTTAAAAAAACAGGCGCTAAAGGCCGTTAGCGGCTGGGACATAAGACCAGAAAAAAGCTGGTCTTAATAATAATAATCTGGCATTTGTAAAGCACGCAGCTACCTACCAACGGAGGTGTCCCGGCGCTGTACTTATACCGCAGAGGAACCCATCCTGGCTTTCCCTGTGAAGTGTCCACTCCTGGGCACCCCCAAGGTGCAGCCAGGCATCCCCTGCACTGTTGGGGCCGTTGTGGAGATTAAGCAAGCTATTGCCCAGAGTTGCAGAGTGGGACCCATGATTAGAATAAGCACCGAGGCGATAAATATCGGTCCGAGGAAATTAAGCCTAAGACCCGCCGAAGTGGGAATTGAACCCTGGTCCTGGGCCGGACCTCTGCATCAGGGTCTGCCGCTCTAACCATTGAGCCACACTTCTCCACTTAGAAATGGAGATCACCCTTGGGGCCTCATTTCAGCAGGTTTTGCTGCTGGACTGCGCTGCAAGCAATGTTGCTGCTCTGCCCTGCGACAAAACTACAGAGCAGGACTGCACACCATAAATAAGATAGTACACATTCCTGGGCCTCACTCATGGAAAGTGTTGCAGCGCTGTGACAAGACAGCATTGCAACACTTTTCACTACCCCCTTCTTGCGACACCACGGATGCGCTGTATTTACTGGACAGCGCTCCATGACGCAAGTAATGACAGATACGTCTGGAATTCTGACGTATCTGTCTAAGCTAAATTCACCCATTGCTCCAGTTGCGTCATAACCATGACGCAGCTCCATCAATGCATGGGGCCAGCCTATCCCAGTGGCACTGTGTCACCATAAGGTATTTAGTAGTAGTAAAGTTAGGAGTCCTAACTTTACTACTACTAAATGCCTTCTGCGAATACCAAAAGTAGTAAGTTAAGGATTTTATTCCAGTTTAGTAGTAGTAAACTTAGGAGTCCTAGCTTTACTACTACTAATTGCCTTCTGTGAATACCAAAAGTAGTATGTTTAGGATTCCATCTCAGATTAGTTCTGTGAATCGGGCCCTTCATCTCTAATAAAGATCTATGATCCAAACATAGTTTTTTCAGTATGTTTCTGTTTTCCAGTGAATAATATAAGTATGCAGTATGCAAACATGTTTAGCCAAACAAAAACCCAAATCTATGACTTGTCACCCTGCTCCCAGTCTCCAATAAACAAGGGCAACATTTTGAAAAAAATGAAATGTAGCACAAGCCACCTAGTTAAAAATTTTAAGACTGAAAGGACGTGTTATGTTTTAATGTTGAAGCCAAAGCCCAATTTCAATAGCTAACACGCTTGTGTTTTTGCGATCACCATGTTTGGTCAGTGATCCAGGCTGAATCCTAGGGGTGCTCTCAGGCGTACACAGTTTGTATACTTTTTAGCTGAAATTCCTTAGAGTGGGAGTTGTGCCCCTTTTGGAAAGAGTCCAATAGCAAGATTAATTAGGATCCATGTTTTTCCAATTTAATGCCTCTAACCTGTGCGTTTTATACATGTACCAATTTGTGCACACTGGTTATCAATGCCTAGATCTTCAACCCCTATTTTAATGATTACACTTTCACTACCTATCAGTCAATCAGTGATCTTATAAAGCGCAAGTACTCACCCGTGAGGGTCTCAAGACGCTGAGTGGGGGGGGGTATGGGTCTGCGGTTCAGTCGAAGAGCGAGGCCTTAAGCTGTTTCCTGAATTGCGGTAGTGCTGGTGATTGCCTGAGGTGCAGAGAGAGGGAGTTCCAGGTCTTTGCAGCAAGGGAGTAGCAGGATTTCCTTCAGCCATGGTTTAGCGGATTCGTGGTGGCCAGGCAGTTACGGCCGGTATGACTCGCGGGTGGGGGGGAGGGGTTCGCGTGGGGGAGTCGGAGGGAAGATTTAATTAATTAAAAAAGAAGTGAAATTAACTTACCTTTGGCAGCCCGTCCCGCATTGTCGGTCTGAGTGGAGCTACAACAGTAAGCAGTCGCAGGCAGCCTCCCTCCCCTTCCCTAAGTCAATCACAACGCTGCAATGGCAGTGTTGTGATTGGCTGGGATGGCGACCCCACAGGCGTCAATGAGGAGGCCATTTTCTCTAAGTAGGCTGCATGCAGCCTACATAGAGAAAATGCAGAGTGCGTATGATTGGTTTGGTTGGCCCTGGGGCCGACCAAACAGTCAGTGCTCACAACAGTGGGCAAGCCACTCTCCCTCTGGCCTCCAGCAGACACGCCCACCTGCCCGCCCCCAACCAATTTAAAATACTATTTTATGTTTCTGCTTCTCACACTGCAAGAAAGCGGAGATGTCTGCTGGGAGTGTAGAAGGAGAGGCAGTAAATGAGGTATGCAGGTTCAGCAATGTGGAGGACTTTGTAGGGGTGGGTGAGAAGCTTTTGTTGAAAGGCAGCCTTTAAGGTCTCTCAGGTGGCCGGTGTTGTGGTTGCGGCGTGGTATTTTCAGGATGAGTCTGGTGGAAGCAATCTAGACGGTCTGCAGTTTTTTTCCCAGTTTCAGGGTGGGGCCAGCATAGAGTGCATTGCCGTAGTCAAGTCTGCTGCTGACGAGCGCACGGGTGACCGTTTTCCTGGACTTGGTGGGTATACACTTGAAGATCTTACAAAGGAGGCTGAGAGTGTGGAAGCAGGAGGACGAAACTGCATTGATTTGGCGGTTCATTGAGCACAAGCAGTCCAGGATGATGTTGAGGTTTCTTGCATGGTCCATTGGTGTGGGGGGGATTCTGAGTGCTGCGGGCCACCAAGCGCCGTCCCAGGCAGAGCTGGAGGAGCCCAGGATGAGGACTTCGGTCTTGTCTGAGCTAAGCTTGAGGCAGCTGTCCTTCATCCAGGTGGTGACTGCCTTCATCCCGTTCTGGAAGTTGCACTTGGTGGCTAGGTGTTCATCTATGAGGAAGAGAATCAGCTGGTTGTCGTCGGCGTAGGAGACGATGTTGAGTCCGTGGCTTCTGAAGATGGCTGCAAACGGGGTCATGTAGATGGAGCAGTTCATGGTGTGACAGAGTTCTGGTACGATGGAGGTGAAGATGTGGTGAGGGCAGGGATCCGAGGGGGCTCTGGAGTGGATGCTCTTCATAATCCTGAGGGTGTCGTCAGATGTGAGGGTAGTCTACTGGGGGCTGGATCCATTGGGTGCGGTAGTTGTGGGTGGAGTGGGTGAGTCTTGAGTTGCGAAGTCGTAGATCTCCTTAAACATTGCGGTGGAAGAAGGGGGCGAGGTTGTCGCAGAGGTCTCAAGATATCTGCTGTCTCTGTGCTGGATTTAGCAAATTCTTTGACCATGGCGAAGAGTTTTTTGCTGTTCTATTTCACATGCACGCTGCATGCCCCACACTCTTTGTAGATGTTATGGGGATGGCTTCAGTTTACAGTGGGAACACAGAAGGCTTCTTGCCATAGTTCCCAGTGTTAAGGACATGACAATAATCTCAAGGCAAATGCATTCCTCTTTTTGTTTGCAATCATTAATCTCCCTTATGTCACAATTTAGGAGCTGTTGTATTTTTAAGGAACTTGGGGAAGTTGTTCAGGCCATGGTCGTCCTGGCAATGGTAAAGGTCACAAACATATTGTATGTGTTACTTGTGGCAGCCTCCCTTGAAATGATGTCATGTGTTCTATGCATGGTAATTAGGGGTAGGTGGAACTTGAAGAGTTTCACTCTGTGGAATTCTATAGAGTTACATAAACTCTGCGAAATTCCGTGAAGTTACCCAAACGGGCAGAATAAGGCATGTTGTGCTGCTAGTGTTGATTTTTAGCACCAAGAGCTCGTTCCACGGTGAAAAATCAGCGCAAACAGCATCACCCGTTGCACTAGTGGGTGCTGATACTCTAGTTGATTTTGCTGCCACCTGAGTAGAAATCCCACCGGGTGCCCTTCTAGTGTCTGAAAATCATGCTAGGGGCAACTAAATCTGACTCATGCTTGCCAACCTTTCGCTGACAATCCGCGCATGAGAAAAAAATCCATAACCTGTCGGTTAGTCGAATTTGGCTGGACCTCTGTCAAAACTTCGCCAACTCCCCTGGAGGAGTGGAATTTATCACCCGCCCCTAATGGTAATAGAACCTCTTACGGGTAAAAGAGGAAACATTGTCCAGCACTGAATGCTCTTCACATCAGTTACCCCATTAATAAGTTAGATTTATATATAATTATATTTAATTGAACGCACAAAACCAAGTACTTGGAAAACCAAAGGCAATTTCCTTTCTCTTCTTATAACTAAGCAACACAGAAAACAATATATAAATAAAAAGGTTTATTATTTAAACAGTTAAGGTTACTTAATCTTCAGAACATCATTCAGGACACAGGGATCAATGTGTACCACAAGTTTATACGTGGTCATATAGAGTCTGTTAAGGCTTGAGACAAAAGCTAACCTGCAAAACATGTGTTAGCTGTTCAAAGAAGAATGTGTTCTGGTAAATAAAGTCAATTCTTGGAAGAATTAGTGATAGATGTTTTATTTTGAGGAAAAAGAGAACATAAATTTTGAATGAAATCTATCTATCTAAAGAAGTCAGATTAATTGATTGGACCTGTTTATGTACCAGGGGTGACACAAGTGAATTACTTTTGTGACAACAGAAAACATAAATTACTCTTTTACAATTTACAAGAATAAGTTGTTTTGCATAAAATTTCTAAAGACGATAGCCTTTGCTTATTCAAGTTGTTGGTCTGTGCCTCCAATTGTATGTGTTTCTTGTAAAATATTAAGGGTGGGCGTAATGTGTGTAAGGGACCTACGCAGAGAGGCACGGAGATGGAACCAATCTCCGCACTCTCTGGATAGTTCCGTTACACACATCCTGTCTCCCGTCTGCCTCCCGCCCGCAGTATAAAATACATTAAAAAAGCAATTTTTAAATAACCTTACATTATCGGCGGCGTCCCCGGGCTTCCATCCTTCTCCAGCGCGTCTTCTTCTGGGAACTGCGCATGCGCGGGAGCCCACGCATGCGCATTCCTGCCGAGGAAGCCCGGGGACGCCGCCGATAAGGTAAGGTTATTTAAAAATTGCTTTTTTAATGTATTTAATACTGTGGGCGGGAGGCGGGCGGGAGGCGGGCGGCCAACTTCCGTTATGCCCGAGTGTGCGGAGATTTGCCCTGTTTCTCCGCCTATTATCGCGGAAGGCGGAAGGGCAAATCTCCACACATTCTGTGGGCGGAACGGAGTTGTCCGCCCACCCTTATAAAGTATGTTCTATGAATCTTAAATGCACTTCGTTGAATCTGTATGGGTCACAACATGTTAGAAGCTCTATTATCACTTATTTTGTGAACAGCCCTACTGCATCGGCAGGCTCCATGCATTGAGTACCTCAATGGTATATACTGAGTCATTTTCAGCCACAATGATTTCACTGCTATACCCCAAAATCAGTATAAACATTCTAGAATTGGTATTTCACTATTGGCCCATTCACAAACTGCACTTTGTAGTATGTAAAGAAGTACTATAGCAGTAGCACTTATTTCAAAATGCAATTTAGCAACCTACAAGTGTAAATATCGACTTCCCTCCACCTTTCTTGTCTATGTCGAGATCCTCACACATGTAAGTTTACTACTTAGTAATACATTTGGTAAGGACCTGGGAGCGTGGCTTGAAAAAGGGGACTACTTAATACTAAATGTAGGAGAAAAGAGGTTTTAAACAGGTCAATTGAGGGTGTTAGGTAGGGAAAGACACCCACCCACAAAAGAGTAAGCAAATTGCTATTCACAGGTTACTACAGCCATTTGAAATCCTGAACAGTAGTAAATGTACTCTAGCTCAGACCTCGAACAAATCGAGCATCACACATAGCCAGTTACTAGCACTGCAACACCCTTCCACAGAAAATAGTAGACTTAAAAGAGAACCTCATTAAAATAATTTATTTAGTTTGATTTTTTAAAGTTATATCTGAATTTAATGTAATGTTAAAATATTGTATAGAAATAAAAACACATATTATTGTATGATCAAATATTGTAAAACCCTTTTTTAAATTTATTCCAGGTCTGAGCTGCAGTAAATTTACTACTGTTTTAGGTCCTTTTCAGATGTAACAACTTTAGACTTGTAAATTTGACTCCACCCCTTATTTCAAAGGTGGAGATAGGTACGTTTACATTTTAAAGTATATTTACATTTGGAAATGGTGAATTGCCATAAGTAGTACATTTTCTGCAAAACTTTACTCACATGTAAATTTACATTTGTGAATAGGCCCAACAGTGATTATTTACTATACACTATTTGCCTAACAATCATGTGCATTAGAATGATTGTAAATATTATAAACAAATACACAGATATTATACAAAATAGGGCAAAGGTTAGATACACCTCAACCATATTTCTTCACACATCCCCATGCTATTAATCTAACAGCCTACCTAATATAGTCAGTTATCTTCGTGGTTGTATTAGTTTCCCATAATCTTCCAAGTCATGTAAGCCCCAGCACGTACCATATTGTAGCTTACTGTCAGGCCTAAAGTCATACCTCAATATTTCAGCATCCCTTCCAGCAACTGGTTCCTTTGTCCAACCCCATCCCAGCTCTGATATCTTATATACCTTTTTCATACATGATGCTCTATGGAGCACAGGGTGAGTGGGTCATTGTCGGCTCAAGTATCGCTAACCAGGCTACTGAACAGGGCTTCTTGTCTAAATATAGTTATAATCTCATTTTAATGCCACATTTCTTCCTACTTCTTAACCCCTTCGATGCGCATGACGGAGCGGTTCCGTCATGCGCATCGGTTGCGCTGTGCGTATGACGGAACCGCTCCTTCATGGCCCCGCCCGCTCAATAGAACCTTCAGCACAGCGCGGTAATCCGCACCACGCTGAAGGGGTTAAAAGATGGGACGAACAAGGTCACAAGGTTGCTATATCATAGCTGCCATGTTTCTTAACAGCACAAGCAGCTATGAAAGGACATTTTCCTCCTCTGCTTTGTTCGTGTGAGATTGAGAAAAATATTACAAACATTTATTTATAGCACCATTCAGAAAAGTTATCCTTCTTTCTAGGCCCTGCACTTGCACCACGCATTTCAGCATTCTGAATGCATGAACATTGACCATGTTAGCAAACCAACAGCCTTGTGCCACACATCAATCTGTAACCTATACTTTTATGGCCTAGTTGCTCTTGGTTCTTGGATGCTCTTCCATCCCTGTTTTACTCCTTCTGGCACTGGCATTTTATTATTTACAACTTCTCCCACTTAACTAACTTTTTAACAACCCACTCTCCCATTTCTTGTCCCCATTTACATACTGTTTTCCAATTCCACTTCCAAAAACTTTATTTCGGTCATTACAGACCATAAAAAGTAAACGATACACGTGGTGAAAAAGACAATTTTAGAAATTTTTGGGAATTATATCAATTAACTGTCTATACCACCAATGGAAAAGGAGTAATACAATGATATATTGTTATTAATTTAAAACAGTAAGAACAGCCAAAAACATTATAAAGAACTTTTTATAACAAGATAATAGTAAAATACGAATCAATGCTCAGTGGAGGAGATTACTCTCTACAATGATAAGCTTAAGAATCCCCTTTGACTCTGCCACATTGAATTAAAAAAACGGGACATTGCAAACACAATAGGTGGGTGTGTGTCAGTTCGTAAAATTCTGAATGCCTCTAAACATTGATTACACCCTAGATTTTTACAAAGCAGTGTGAGCCAACGCTGTCTAGCCTTAGTATAGCCTGGGCAATGAAAGAAAACATGGATAACCGTCTCATCTAAACAGGTACAAGCAGGGCATCCAAGAGGAGGCACTTTCTGCCATTTGTTAGTGAAAGCATGCAGTTGCAAGGTTCCTGTTCTAAACTGAATATATTGCTTCCTTGCCACGTTGGGGTAATGACATCTAAGAATGGCTCTATAAAATAGTCAGTTTTAAAATTCAGAAAATCAATTGTTAAGTGACCAAGATTGGGATTCCCCTGGATGTCAGCAAACTTAGCAGATCGGTAGGCTCTTACCAATCCTAGATGTGAGATTGTCATACACGCCACCTCGGGATTGCTCCACAAATCGGGAATACCAATCCTAAATGATGCATTTTTTATGTATGAAAACAATGGTAGGTTAGCTACCCCCGGAGACCCATTATCCCCTTTAGCTCTGACTGGTAATCTGCTAGCTCCGGGGTCACCCACAGTCTAAGCCAAAAAGTTAGTGGCCTCAACCCGACCTCAACTGCGATAGGTCTAATGCCCACATCTAGATGTAGTGGTATAAGGGGTGAACTCCACGGTAAGCCCATTAACTGTCTGAGAAATCTGTTCTCTATCTTTGACAAACCAGCATTGGGAAAATGACCCCAAAGTTCAGATCCATACATTACGGCAGTCCTAAGTTGTACTTGGTAAATCTCAACCACAGGACTAGGCGGTACATGAGAGGAGTTCCTATAGGTTGTTATAAGTCCCCCCACTGTTTTCCTTTTATTGAACCATAACTCAGGCATTGTCTTTGAACCTTCTTCCACTATTTTATCCAATGCTTGTCTAAGAACATTCTGCCTTGTACTCTAAAATATTCTCAACATCTCCACATCCTTTGATTTTTCTGGTTTTGAACTCCTAATTTATCTCTATTCTACCTACATTGTGATTACTGCTGCTTTATTAATTTGTGTCATCCTCTTTATTCTAATTTATGTGTAATTTATCATAAGCATTGTAGTCAATAGTGTTGTTCATTTCTCATTCAACTTGTTACTCTTGTTTTCTTTTTTTAATTCCTTTCTATTCTGATTTCGGAATGACTAAACAATCGTCGTAGACATTTACATCATAGATCATCTGACATCTGCTCCTTTCTAACTTCCAATTGACCATCACATTTAGGGCCGTATTCTCAAGGAAGTGGCGGAGAGAGGCGTTAGCCTTCTTGGCTTAACGCCTCTCTCCGCCACTCCGGAAACGCGAGGCTGCACCCTGTTCTCAAGGATATGGTGCAGCCTCGTGATTTCCCCTGCGATAGCACTAAGTTTCTTACCGCCAACGCAGGCACCCTTGCACCAGAGTGCAAGGGTGTCTGCAAGCCGGGAGGTTTGTTTATGTACAGGATGATGTCACTTCCTGCACATAAACAAACCTTAAATGCCAGTTTGTAACTTACATGTGTGCTGCTTCGTGCAGCACACATGTAAATTACAAAACGGCATTTAAAAAAAAGGTTTGTTTATGTACAGGAAGGGACACCTTCCTGTACATAAACAAACCATGGCATTTTGCTTTTTCCATGTGTGCTGCACAATGCAGCACACATGGAAAAAGCAAAAACAAGGAGAAATAAAGCATTTCTCCTTGTTCACCTTAAGACCAGATTTTTTCTGGTCTTAAGTTTGGCGCTACCTCCTATTTATGCTGCCCTTGTGAATAGGAGGTAGCGTCAAACTCAATGAGTGTTGCGGTAGAACGCCCACCGCAACACCCACTGCACGCCCCTTTCACGCTAAAAACAGGGTGATGGGGGCCTTATTCACAAGGCAGCATTAAGCCGCATTAAGCCACTTAACGTGGCTTAACGCTGCCTTGTGAATAGGGCTAAGCCCTTATCGCCACAACAACGTCACTGAAAGTGACGTTGTGGTGGCGATGGGGGTTTGAGAATATGCCCCTTAGTGTGAACAACAATTTACATTAGTCGATTTACCTGTATGTATCCACCTTCCTTTCCCCATTAAGGTGGATACGTTCTCTATAATAGAACTCTAATTTTTATAGTTCAGTATCCAAGTCTGTAAAGATGGTTGTTTCCTTCACGCTCCATATTCCTACACATATTTCAGTAGGATAAGTGCACAACTCTCTTTTTGGGTGGGATATGATTTCTCTGCAGTTTTCACATATGTATTCCAGTACTATTACAAAAGCCATCTTTTTTTTTTATAGAAAGTTATCGCATTGCTATGAATGCCCCAAACATTAATGTAGAACATGGTGAGTGTTGGAGTTAACTTTTGTCCCCAGTGTTTTGCATGCGCCATTTCTGTTGCTACCAACATAATTCTTATGTAGTCTCAGGCAATTATCAAAAATTCCAATCAATCCCCTCTTCAAAAAGCCCAGCTAAAATGGTAATGAATTGTGAGGCTAAAGCTGATTGGTTAGTTGTTTCTCCTCCCCCAACAACATGAAATATCTTTGGATAATTGGTTGCACTATGTTAAAACATTTTTCTTTTTTATTTGCATTTTTTCATTCAAATTTGTTTCTGGGTTACATCGCATGCTTCCATTTGGTGAGACTGTAAATCAGCAATCAGCTACTGAGTGCACTGAGTATTTGAGGTTCTTGCATAACGCCAGAGCCCCTTATACACCTAAACATAATCTTTCTGGTTTGAGGTAAATTTTTGCCCTTCTTTTATTTTTTTTCCCACTTTTGTTGACGTGACAAAGCTTTGATGCAGACACATATATATATAATTTATTTTTTCTCTTTCAATTGTATCATAGGTTTCTGTGAATCACTGTCTAATTGGAGTTCCACCCTTTGTGCTTCAACTCTTCCAGCTGATTATCAGATTGGCCCTGTGGAGACTGCATACAAATTATGGATTATAATTTAGTATTTCATTGTTACTTCTATTTTAGCTTGACAATCGCTTTTAATTGGATTATGGAGAACATATGGTCCTCAGCCTGAATAATAACTGTCTAAATATGTTCCCCTTATAAGATCTATGACTTTGAGATTTTGTTTTTTACTGATGAACTGTGACAATTAAGTATATTGACAATTAAATGGCGTTTAGCTAAATAAAGCCATGGAACAATCTCTAGCTAACCAAATGGATGAATTAATTGAAAATGGAAATCTGCTATGTCTGCTCCAATATGGCTTTCAAACAGGACACAACATGGAACCAGCTTCACTGAAAGTTCTGGATGCCATCCATCGCATCCTAGGTGGTGGTGAATCCTGCCTTCTCATACGATCGCGGTATTGTTGGATTTCAGCACGGTAGTCAATGGAAGACTTCTCAATAAATTAGAATGCTTCATGGTCTTCCAGGGCCATGTGCTCAACTGCTTTGTCTCTTCCTTTTCAAACTGGCATCAAAGAGTAAGTATCGGACACTTCACTTTCAAAGAAATGAAGATGACAAATAGATTCCTCAAGGCTCAATCCCTACACCTACTCTCATCAACCTTTACCTGGAGTCACTGAATGAGATCCATTCCTTAGCCAGTCAGGCATCTCTTTCCACCAGTGTGTGGACGGCACACAAGTATAGCTAAAAACCTTCACCATCATGGATATCAGCCTACTGAGAAAACACCTCATCATTTGTACTTTAGCAAGTCTATTCTGGCATAGGTTGCACATTCAAACCTGCCCCTACTAAAAGCCATACTCCAGTCCATGGCCCGATTATTGACTTCTTCAAGGAAATTTGACATATTTTGCCCACTGTGTTCGAACTTCATCGGCTTCCCCTTACAGCCAGGACATGCTTCAAACTGTCTTGCCTCTCTTATAAGATATTGCATACTAACAGCCCATCAAATCTCTCTGTTCTTCTACCCATCTCAGGAAGTCTAAGTAACTTTCAAAGTAGGAATTACCCCAGAATAGATGTTCCTAGATTCAAGACTGACTTCACTCAGAACAAATTCTTCTCTGAAGCTGCAATAGCAGCTTGGAACACTCTGCCAACAAACATCAGAATGGGAAACATCCATTACAATGCATTCATTACATCGCACTGCTTTTACAACACAACTGTTACAAGGCAACTGCCTTTACATCGCATGCCATTACAACGCATGCCATTACATGCATGTCACTACAACGCATGCCATTACAACGCACACCATTACAACGCATGTCATTGCAATGCATTATAAGGTAAGTAATCGAGATTTTTTTTTAGGTTTAGGGTGGGTATGGGCTTTGAGGTGGATGGGAATAGTAATTTTAACCCCTACACTATCTAACACTTACCCTACTGTTGCACTCACTGGAGTGGGAATATTAATTTTTACCCCTACACTATCCAACACTTTCCCCACTGTTGCACTTACTGGAGTGGGAATAGTAAGTTTTACCCATACACTATCCAACACTTTCCCTACTGTTGCACTCACTGGAGTGGGAATAGTAATTTTTACCCCTACACTATCCAACACTTACCCTACTGTTGCACTCACTGGAGTGGGATTAGTAATTTTTACCCCTACACTATCCAACACTTACCCTACTGTTGCCCTAAAAATATTATGCGTTGAAACGGTATGCGTTGTAATGGTATGCGTTGTAATGGAATGCGTTGTAATGGTAGTTTTTAAAAATGCGTTGTAATGGCATGCGTTGTAAAATCATGCGATGTAATGGTAGTTGCGATGTAAAAACCACGTTGTAAAAGCATGCCTTGTAATTGTTTGCGTTGTAACGTCATATATTCCCCTTAGGTCGTCTAAACTATCACCCCAGACTTGAATAATGATCTTTATTTCCTCCTGCTGTCCTTCTTAGCAGTTATTAGAACACCTCTCTTAACGTCCATTACTATAACCCATTCTCCCCCTCTATTCCCTTGTCCATTCCCTTCCACTAGCTGTGAAGGTATAGCCAACAACGGTATTTCTACAGCAGTTATCTAGTTCTGGGTTGTTGCTAACATGTTCAATGTGTTTTTTCTTTTGTTAAAAGTGCCTTAATACTTACAGGTACAAGTATGCTGTAGAAGTGTATTAAATAATAATCCAAATTAATCCTAATCAAGTACTTTTCTACCCAGCCTCTACACAGGTTCCTGCTTTCCGAACTAGAGCAAAACGTTGTGTTAAATAATGAAATATTGGTGAGTTGTTACTGATTGCATCCTCCTATTTCATACTGTTTTAATTCACTTATGTGAAACTATGGTTTCGGCTTAATGCAGTGCTTTTTAAGGCAATCTTGTTGACGGTAGGCTGAAGTTTAATGCTTCATCGTACTTTTCAGTGGCGACTCCTTTGCTGAGGTGGCAGTGTAAAAGGAAAAATAAAATGATAATAACACAAGTTATTATCATTTTATTTTTAGTATCCTGCAGTCCGGTTAGGGCGGGGTGGTGCTGGGCTCCCATGACGTCTAAGGAGGAGGAGTGCGCATGGCGGTTTAGCTGGCCGTCTTGTGCCGGACAAACAGTCATGCGCACTTTGCATGTTCTCCACCAGGCTGTAATGCACAGCCTGGGTGGAGAACATGCACAGGCTGTCAGTCCCCGTCTGAGCGCCGAACCATGGCGCTCAGACCAATCACGAGGCTGCCGTCATGGTGACAGCAGCATCGTGATTGACTTAGGAGAGTTTGGGAGCCTGGGTGCTGCCGGGAGCCAGCAGAACAGCGAGGACGAAGAAGAGGCTGCAGCTAGTGAGTGGCGAGGAGCAGGTAAGTCTTTTTTTTTTTACCCCCTTCCCTCCCCTGTCTCCTCCACCACCATTACCTACCAGCCGCTACTGACTTTCATATGTATGTTGAAAGTGTCCATTCCCCCACTGGTACACAATAACGTTCATCGGATGATAATATTGCTATTTCGTGAGTGAGGATTTATTTAGATGAACTGAGTCTTGAAGGAGAAAATCTGTAGCTTGCTGGTGATATATTATTCATGCAATGCTGAAAGGTCCCCAAGGTGCTGCACTTACCAATAGAATAGATGAGAGATTCAAAATGTTTAAAATAAAATGCTAAGCTATAATTGTGGTATGATACCTGTATGTGATTGATTGCATCAGTATTAAAAATGTATTTATTTGTAATAACAAATAATAGTGTGCTAATGTGCTAGACTGAAATGCTAGAGTTTTTGTTTTTTTCTTTGTACTATTTGGGAAGCTTGAGGAAGGTGGATCTGTCTTGTGAAACACCTGGAGGCTCTTTGTATATATTAGAATTTCATTTTTTTACTTTGATATATAAACTATAAAATGTGCTCCAAATTTGAATCTGGAAAATGTTTGAGGGTTAAAACAGGAAATAAGAAATACATTTGGAGGAAATTAGTGATTTTGTGATATTTTTGATACTACATATGCAAAAAAAGTGAGATGATCCATCACGAGCAATGTTTGTGTTCAATGCAATTGCCTCTTTCCTTGCTTGGCATTGCCTCCAGTGTGGAGAAAAGAGAAATGCACAGACGGACCAATTGTGACCTTGGTCTGCTGTCAGTATTCCTTGCACCAAGCCTCATGGGCTTCGTGTCTTTGCCCTTGGAATAGTATTGTTCACTCTTGCAGCCACGTTGTGGCGAGATCCAGTGCACAAGGAACAGGGAACGAGTCGGGGGTACACACGGGTGGACGGCGTCCACCCACTTATTTCACAGGAGGGACACCGTCCACCCTGCCAAGAAGTTGGGCCCCACTGATAAATGTGCTGAACTCGCCTGGTGTAATTTCCAAACACCAGGACACTTTCAGCAAGCAGCGCCTGTACGTTGTTATCTGCTTTCGATCGGCAACAACGTTCAGGCGGAGACGGGGCTCTCTTATTTCGAACTCCTGCTGGCTCTTAACAAAGGCCCAGTCTGAGGGGTCATCAGGCCTCCTTTTGTTCGAGACTCCTGGTTGGCAGCAGTCCGGAGCCTCACAATCAGAAACAAATGCAGCAGAGGCCAAAAGTATGGCGGTTGTGTCGGCTCCCTTTCGACCACGGAGGCAAGCCTGTCACGCACCTTGGTGACGCGAAAGGCGCACCTCACAAGCAATTGGTCTCGGGTCCTGGGTGTGACCCGGAAGTGATTGGAATCACTTCCGGGTCACGCAATGGGCTAACGCCAGGCCGGTTAGAACCGGCTTGGCATGGAACTCCGTTAAAAGGCTGGGGAGCGCAGGAGTCTGCCTCTTCGCTCCTCTTCGCGCCTCGCTAGGAGGCTGTAATTCGATTTTGTTTTATTTTTCAGGTTTCGCTGGTGTCCGGTTTGCAACGGCGGAGGTTGGCCCCAAGTGGTGTTGCGGGTTTGCGGATTGCGACGGCGGAGTTTCTGGCGGGATTATCCTCGGACAAGCGGCACCGGAGGAGCTCAGCTCATCAAAGGAGCAGCGTCTTGGTCTCAGGGGGAGCGCGAAGGCTTTCCTGTAGGGCGGCGTCCCTGTTTCTTCAGGCACCCGGTTGAGGTGGCGCTTGATTTAGAAGAGCGCTCAACCTTACGGTATTCGTGCATTGTAGATCAGCTGTAGTTTCCCCGCATTGCCGAGCGATACTGCCGATAGCGGCATACGCTCCCATTTGAGCATACAGGATCTAAAGAGTGCAGCAATTTTAGCGCAATAGGCAGCGCTGCAAAGTAGTCTGAAGGTACCAAGTTCGGTCCTCAGAATGGGCATTTATTTCTTGGTAATACTGTAGTGCTGCATCGCTAACGTGCCTCGGTTGGGGAGAAGGCACGCTGGGGTACTGTTTCAGCTGTGTTTTTTCTGTCTGCTCGGTCTGGGCGCGGGGTGTGCGCTAGGGGCTCTGCCATTTCTGTAGTACTACTGATACTTGGGAAGGTTAAGTGTACAATTCCTGCTGTTTCAAGCATATGTGTCCTGCAACTATAGAACGTATAGTCAGTAGTAATTTCTTGTCTTGACTGCAATTAATGGTCAGTTTTCTGGCACCAATTAAATTAAGTGGCACAGTAAGGTGTACAGTGTGAGGGCCAGATAAATACTGTCTGGGCGATTGTGGCCAATGTTTCTTGCCAGGGAGCTGCTCAGCCTCATCGGAGGCCACCCTTGATTTGTTCTTGGTATATTTTCAGTCGCAAGCAGCAGGTGATGCAAAATTCACATGATTGGCAAGAGGCACCCACGGTTTTTTGCTGGATTGTAAGCGGCGGACGGTTGCAATTCACGGGGTCTTTAGGGGACACAGGCAGGCCTGCATTCCAGTTCTTGCGGGAGCCGCACGGGTTGAGATACTCACCTGACCCACTGGATTAGCTGGTGGTGGGCTCTGGTTGCGCTGGTGCTTACGGCCGGTTTGTATACCTCCAATGTGGTAAGGTAAGGGCTTGGATAATCGTCCAGGTCATTGAAGCGTGGGGGAGTGTTCAATTTAGGCTATTACACAGGGCCCCTTTTTGCTTAGTATAAGAGGGCATTGTGTGTACTGGGGTAATAGCCAGCGCACCACCAGCAGCTACTGCATTTGGTTTAAAGTCATGGCCGGCAAGGCAAAGATGGGTGATCAGCGTCCTCGTATGGAGCGTCTGATGGAGGCAATGATGAAGAAGGTGGATGAGTTAGGGCAGGGTATTGCTGACCTCAGGGAGAAGGTGGATGGGCAAGAAGGGACAGAGGAGAGGGCTAGGCGCGGCATGGTGCCCCCAAGGTCGGCTTTTCCTCCCCTCCCAAAAAGGGTTAGGACAAAGAAGGGGGGGGGCATAGTGATCCGGTTACACAAGTGGCCCTGGATCCTTTAGGGGATGTCCCACCCGTGGCACCTGTACCAGTCCCACCTGTTGCCCCTGTGCCAGTTCCCCAGCCCAGGGAGGAACCTGTGCCCGTGGAGGTGGTCCCTGTAGGGGGTGCCCTGCAGGTTACACCAGTGGTCCCTGTGTCAGTCCCCCAGCCTAAGGAGGAGCCCGGGCCGTCAGGAGTGGTCCCCGTAGGAGAGAGCCCACAGCTCCCGGTGGTCCCTTCGGCCGGAGGGAATGCGATTCCTCAGGATATAGTTTCCCATTTGGCAGCAATCCTTCCATGGTTGGGGAAGGCGGGTATCCTGTCATCAACAGTGGGGGCTAAAGACATCGGTAATGATGCACTCGCAGAGGCAAAGCGAATAGTTGCTCAGTTTCATGGTGCACCAGTGGAAAAAACGGGCGAGGGCCTGGGTGCACCTTCCCCTGTCATTCCAGCGGGTGATGTCAACCCACTTGAAACCAGCAAGGGATTACCGGGGAGCAACCTGACAAAGGAGACGCCGACAGAGTCAGCTGGGGCCGCTCCAGTAGGTAAGCAGCTGACATTGCCAATGTTTGATGTAGGGGAGACCCGCACAGAGTGGTAGCATTTGGAGAGGCATGTCACACAAGAAGTAAAGGACAGGATTTGGTCTGGGGCTTATGTTAATATGTTCTCCTTGCTTATTTGTGAAAAGGATAGGGATGATGCCAGGAAGAACACAGACTGGATGCTCCCTAGGGAATGGGAAAACAAACTTCTGAAGTACAGGGTGGAAGAAAACTTGATTAATTGGATCAGAGGTTTTTCCATATTCATGGCAGTTATGGCTGAGCGTTTCCCTAATATACAGGCAGAGATGGCGTGTTATCAGAACAGGATTGTTCGGGCACATGATAAATATGGGTGGGGGGGATGGAAGGAATATGACAAAAGTTTCAGGAGAACTAAAGCATCTGACCCATCCCTATCTTGGGACCGCATTGACACGATTGCATGGTTAGATCAATTGGCGGGGGATCCCAAGACAGCACCAAGAACCAGTCCCCTCAGTCCTTTCAGTCTTTTCGGTCACAGTCAACTACAGGTTCCTCCAATAATACAAATGGCGGTGGAGGAAGGAAAGGGTCACACCTTGTTAGCACTTCACACATAATTAAGGGTGGCAGCATTTCACTTTGCTCAGGCTCTGTTTAGGAGATATGCATGCACTGTAAGAACTGCAGATGTGTTTGTCTTTCCCAGTATTTGCACACAATAAATAGCATTTATATAGCGCTTACTACCCCTTAGGAGGCGTTGTAATAATTTAAATATCACTATTTTTTATTTTAAAGGACTATGGCTAGAGGAATCTTAACGCTGACAAAAGGCAACATTGTTTTATGTGTAGCGTATAAAAGTGTGAATCTTCTGCCTGATTCAGGAGAGTTTGCAAGTATACTCGAAATGTGCTCCAATGTACTCATGATATACCTGCTAAATGTGTATGTGAGGGCTTAAGATCTGATGTCACTTCTTGTGATGCCACTCCCTGTGATGACACGCGCGTCACACGCCGTGATGTCACGTGCTATGATGCCACTTGTTTACTGATTAACTAGGTTAGTCCCCCCACTTCTGTTTTTAGGTCTCTCCTGACCCAGCGCATGCGCTGGTCTGGCGAGACTTATTGAGAGGGTTCCAAAAAGTGCTACCAGGCCAGCCTAGAGCTACAGTGCATGTGCGCGGGCGCGCGCGCCGCGCTTTACCGCGATTACTTTCACTTTCGGCGGCTTTGATGTTTGATCTTGATCGATCGATCGTAATCACTTTCACTTTCACGGCCGCAGGGCCGCTTTGCATAGCCAATAGGTCTCCCTTTTCTGGACCTTATGCTATTTAGTTATGCAACTGTTGCATGGCTAAACACTTATAAGGTCACAAAGGCGAGACCTATTGGCTATGCTCCAATGCTTACTATTGCATGGCACACCTCACAGCAACCGCTGTGTGCATCTCGCGCTCCCAGGAGAAGTGTGTCTCGTTTCTGAATACACCACCTCCATCTTGTACCACAATGGTCACAGTTCCGCAGTGCTCTTATAGTGCTGCTTCTGAATTGCCACCAGGGCTTCTAGACGCTGAAAACAATTTCAATGTCGTTGCGAATTAATATATGGAAAAACACATCCACTGCATGGTGTATGCTAGTGCCTTTTGCAAACGTTCCCCGCTTCTTAAAACAGCTTCTGGAAAAAGAAAGGACAGACACGACTCGTAGCCATTCCTGCAGAACTACAACTTGAGTTGCTGAACCTAAGGGCAGTCAAGAAAATAAAAATTCGAGATCAGATGGAGGCGCTTTGGGGATCTGATCTCATTTTTTCTGGTGAAAAAGTATAAATGAGAGAGTGATTGCCAAATTTAGGTACGCCACTTTTCCATATAGCGTTGGCAGCCTTTTCAAATTTCGTAATACACAGAAGTCCGCGCGCATTCTCATATAACCAGCTTTGAGATGTCACTCGCACCTCTCATCCATGGAATTAATCTCTGCGGCTACAGATCTCTTGCGGAAAATCGGCAGATGTGGGTCCTGTTACTTGTATTGTTTGATCGCAGAGCACTTGTAACCTTTTGAACCGATTACATGAATACAAAACTCTCATCTTCCAGAACATCGCCTGCCCCACAAGAGATAACAAAAACAGATGGACCTGCTGCCCATTGTCTTCTGACCTTTGACCACAGTCACGTGGATGATCCTGCTCATGTAAGACTCCAAGATTGATGATTTATTTAATTCTTTTGATGCACAAAAGTCTTCAAAAACGGACCCGCATATCTCAATCTCAGTAATGTGTTGCTAGTTGAGTCCGGCCATTGCTGTGCTGTGGCTTGCTGTATACTGAAGAGGGCTCTATGAATGTGTGGTGCGGTCCTCCTAATGAAGTGGAAAATCCACCCAGAATTGTAACCTAAAGTCCCAATTCTGGTGTGTTCTGACTGGTATCAAGGTCGGCACCAAACACTCCAGCTGAAGCTAAGAAATAAACCAAGAAAGCAAGCAAAAGAAGCAATGGCAAGGACAATCATCAAGCCAATACATTATCTGGCAGAGAGAGGATGTGGCCTAAAAGACAGAGCTGCCGACTTTGGAGCTGGGGTCCAGGTTCGAGTCTCAGCGTCAGGTCAACATCCTGTGATTCTAGGCAAATCACTTAATCTCTCTGTGCCTATGGACAACGCCTGGATACCTTCGCCGATGATAATCGGAGTATTTATTTATTTAAGGGGTTAAGTAGGCAGTGCGTGGTAGAAGTGTCAAAAACGATCAATGACTCTCCCTGCAGTGAGTCAAACAAAGGAAAAAGAAGAGGAAAATGGACTAAGTAGAATGAGAACGATGGCGATGTAAGAAGCAGATGGAGCATAGAGAAAGCAAAGAATGAATAAAGAGATGGTGATTCATAGGGGCAAGGGAGCAAAGCAAAAAAAGCAACAAAAAAAAGTATATCAACCCCACAATTCCCTGTCTGTAAATGCCAATACCTCATGCATCAAAGTCTTGGCTGCTGACACACAATTTCTGATTGTTTGGGTATTTTAAACATTGGAGACATTTTATGATAAGCTTTTAGGTTTCACCTACACAGCACTTGCACTGTGATTGTAAAATCTCTTGTATTTACTATATCTTAAAAAGGGCTCTCATCAGTTCCCCTCTGCTGTATTAATGCGCTTTTGTGCTGAAGTGTTTTTGGCATTACTGCCGTCTCCATCTGCCGACTCAGGAACTATTTTCAATTTTTAAATTCCCACACAGAAATACCAATAAAATAAAATATGCTGTTTTATGCAACAGAGCCCAACCGTGTTGCACATCAGTACTTACATTTCACTTGCTACCCTTGTTATTTATCTTACACTTTTATTACTTAGTCCAGCATTTAGTTAAATTTCCCAGACTGCACACAAAGCGTACTTGTTTACTTTTACAGCAATTATTTACATATTAGCTTTTTGAGTGAGCACACATTTATTTTAGGCCTTCCATTCACGTACTCTGCCAACACGCATTTGTTCCCATATTGGCAATGTAGTCTTTACAATTCATCCTTGTGTGCCTTTGATATCGTAGTCTTTAAAATTAATCTTTGTGTGCCTTTGGCATCGTAGTTTGTAAAATTCATCTTTGCGTGCCTTTGGAACGTAGAGTAGACAAAGGTATGCTTAATTTATTTATTTTCTGTGCGCATCCATTGCTGTTTTTAAGGTGAACCTAGGGGCGTCAGTTAACATTTTAAACAAGAGGAAATGCAAAAGTTTTTACAAATGAAAGAGCAGGATCACACATATACTAAAAGCTATTGTCTAGATTATATAAGAGTTGCATGGTTGCATGTCCCAAGCTGTCAAATTTAAAATCGGAAACCAGGTTAAAGTTTAGCGCAGACTCAACAGCCTGTCTTTTTGGTCAAATGACTTAATCTCACTGTGCCAACAATTAAAAATGAGCATTTGTGTAACGCAACTGGGGCACATGTAAAAGCGCTCCTGTACTTTCGTGTGGAGTTCACTCTATATAACAAGCATTGGCATAGCCAATAGGTCTCGCCTTTGGGGAGTTATAAGTATTTAGCCAGAGCTATTGACTTTGCCAATGTCTTCAAGCTGTGCTGTAGAGAAGTGTGTCTGCTGTGCAGCATGCTGAAAAGCTATAATAAAAGTGTCAGAAGCATTTTTGTTACCTTATATATGATCAAGAAGGCATTATGTACAACTGAACGACCATATTAAAAAAAGTATTTACAAGAATACATTTCCTCAGTTTTCTTTTGTTCTTGCAATGCTGGAAACTTGTTCTGCCTATTTCAATGGTTCTTTGTTGAAGCTTTTTTTTGAGGGTGGCATAAACAATCGGAGGGTGAAGGTTGGGAACTAGTACCTGTATTATAACACTAGCAGCGGCCAGACGCTAGGGGAGAATCAACAGATGCCAGATTCCGAGAGCAGGCTGAGGTGGTGCTGAGTGATGCTGAAGTGGTAGTGGTGGTGGTGACTGGTACGGAGATGATGCTGAGGTGATGCTGAATGATACTCAGGTCTTGCTGAGTGATGATGATGTGGTGGTGTACCAGTGCAAAGGCAATGGTGAGTGATACTGATGTTGTGCTGAGTGATGCTGTGGTGGTGCTGAGCGATATTTTTGTGGCACTGAGTGATGCTGTGGTGGTGCTGAGTGATGCTGTGGTGGTGTTGAGTGATACTGTGGTGGCACTGAGTGATGCTGTGGTGGCGCTGAGTGATGCTGTCATAGTGCTGAGTGATGCTGTGGTGGCGCTGAGTGATGCTGTGGTGGCACTGAGTGATGCTGTGGTGGTGCTGAGTGATGCTGTGGTGGCACTGAGTGATGCTGTGGTGGCGCTGAGTGATGCTGTGGTGGTGCTGAGTGATGGTGTGGTGGTGCTGAGTGATGGTGTTGTGGCACTGAGGGATGCTGTGGTGGCCCTGAGTGATGCTGTGGTGGTGCTGAGTGATGTTGTGGTGGTCCTGCATGATGCTGTGGTGGTCCTGCGTGATGCTGTGGTGGTGCTGAGTGATGCTGTGGTGGTGCTGAGTGATGCTGTGGTGACGCTGAGTGATGCTGTGGTGGCGCTGAGTGATGCTGTTGTGGCCCTGAGTGATGCTGTGGTGGCGCTGAGTGATGCTGCTGTTGCGCTGAGTGATGCTGTGGTGGTGCTGAGTGATGCCGCCGTGATACCGTGTCTTTGCTAGTTACAGTGGTAAAGAGCTCCCTCCAAATGTGCACAAGTGAATAACTAATGCTGTTATTTTGAAGCACACAGCTAATGTTACCTTGTCCTGTGGGATAATAAAAAAAAAAATAATAATTAACAGAGTGCGCAAACCACAATGTGAATGACCCAATTTTCAATGTTTTATTTGTTCTGGGAAACAATAAACCAGAAAAAGGAGCCGTAAATCAACTGTCTGTTTAGTGTGCGAAGAAGTTTGGCAAGCGCAGTAGTTTGTTGTTGGGTAGCTTTGTGTGCGTATTTAAAATGTCTAGGAAGCATTCAAAACAAGGATTAGCTTTGTGTGCGTGTTTGAAATGTCCAGGAAGCATTCAAAACAAAGAGGCACGTCTGGCGAGTGGTGTGCGATGTGCACGCGCTTCAAGGGTGCCCGCGAGCAATGCGCTTAATGAGCCATGATGAGAGAGGAAAGCCAGATGGCGCCTGTGCACGTAACCGTGCGCGTAACCACACGCTTTAGGCCACACAAGCAAAAGCGTGTGGTCAGCTTTTTGAAGCCCCCTTACTAAAAGTCTCGCCAGGGCAGCACATGCGCGCTGCCTCAGGCGAGACCTAAAAAATGCAACTACATCAAAACACAAAAAACATGTAGCTTTAACAGGTGCACCTTTTTGGGAACTGTGCTTCTAATGTCTATGCTTTTATATGCTGATTTCTTTCAAATAAAATAGAGTTTTTTAAAGCATGCTGGCAAGCTGCTTACATTTGTTAGGAAACCTCATGCTTGATGGATTTGCTTTCTGAAAGCATACATTAAAAGCATGCATTATAATGTTATTATGTAAAAGAAAAATCACACATACATTAAAGGCTAGCGCTTACATTTACTAAAGTTTGCAGCGCAATGGACTAGAAGGTATTGGAGCACTTTATTTGAGCACCAGTTAAATTACATAATAACACATTATTTTTTTGGGTAGGCATGGGGAAATTAAGTAACTTGCCCAGAAACACAGGATGTTGAGCCGATGCTAAGACTCGAACCTGGTTGCCTGACTCCAAAGCTGGCAGCTCTGCCTGTTACGCAATGTCCGAGCCATTGCACTCTTACTCCGAGACTTGTTTTCTTCAGCTGTCTGATGGAGGGCGCTTTAAGCACATCATGCAGAAGTGTAGCAAGGATGCATATGCCTGCTGTGGGAGGTGTCCATCTCTAAACAAGTGCTGACCTCCAGCACTTATTACTCTTGCTAGCACTGTGTGGGGATAGGCAGCAGCTCATTAGTACCGGTTCAATCAATACCCAAATATAGCAATAAGCAACAGAAAGGTGACCAGTCAACCCTTGCAAAGGGCATTCCACTGTGCATCACTGCATTTTCAGTAACTTTTGAACCGTTAGGGCTAGAAAGATTTTTTTTTTAAATCTTCAGATTATGCATTTGATGATGGATTATGTGGCAAATGGGGCAAATCCATAATTGTGTGAAACATGCTGTTACTGCACATATTACCTATTGCAATAAACAAGCCATAACACTTCTACGAAGATTCAGTAACTTGTATTGCACAACTACTCAGCAAGCTAAAATTTACAGCCAAAGAAAACTTATTAATCACATAGGCGAAACCTAATGCATTTGTCATTGCTTGTTTTTAATGAGATTACCATTTGCATATTAATGCTAGTGTTCCCTCTTCTCCTCAAGACTGGGAATCATGCTGCCAAGCATTGCTGTATGTCGCTAACACTGAAGGAAGAAGGTAAATATTATTTTACTTTATTTGTAGTTTTTGTAAAGCGCTTCTAAACACGTTCTGATCACCTCAGAAAACCTTCAAGAGTGTGTATAAATGAGCGTGGAGGATTTCAGTATGGTACATTTGCAGGAACCTTATGATGGGGGAATAACATGAGGTGAGTGTTTGAAGAAAGCGACAGTCCTTAGAGCATGGCTGAAGAAGGCAGAGCCAGTCTTAGATGTGTGACCAGGCAGGATTAGGGATCAGCAAAAAATCAAAGAGGGGAGTGAAGAGGGTGAGAGTAGAATCGTCCTCCTCAAAAGACCTTAATTCAACAAAGTGATTCTACCACTTTTCAATATATCATTCCCTGCTTAGAAAGCTATAATGAAGGTGGCGGGAAAAATGTGTTAATCCCTAAGAATTGTCCTGGGAAACACTATGGGCCCCATTAGTATGGCCATACCCTCGGGAAACGGGACCGCCCGCTGAGGGTGCGGCAGTCCTGCACTCCCGATTAGCATGCACCCGCCACACTGGCGGGCGCATGGCGCATCTGCAACATTGCGGCGGGCGGTGCAGAGAGCCCCGCCCGCCGCAATGCCACACAGGCAGCCTGTGCCTTTCAATGCACAACGTGATAGGCACCGCGCGGTGCCTGCCACGTTGTACATTGAAATGCAGAGGGGTACCATAGGTACCCCCCATGTGCACCCCCAACTCCCCAGAATTCCTGGGGGCCTGCTTTGGGCCCCCAATGTCAAACACCGCCTGCCTTTCCGTAGCGGCATTGCCGCCACGGAAAGGCAGGTCCCCGCCTGCATAGTAATATGGATGGCAGTGTCTGCCAGACACCGCCATCCATATAAGCTGCTTTTCCACCCGGTAGGCAATCGGGCGGATTGCCTACTGGCGGAAAACCGGCGGACGGTCTTCCCGTCCGTCGGGGTCCGCCCCGCCATGGTAATGTGGCGGGGGAAATTTGCAGCGGGTGGATCACCACCGCCATACGGGTGGTGGCGATCCGCCCGCTATACTAATGACCCGCTATGTGTTTTAAAATACCCCTCACACACTAAGAATCCCTTGGTGTCATGCTTCATACTGTTACAAGTTGCCTCCTACTTGGTCAACATGTTTCAAAAGCCATCCCCTTGGCTTTCTCTTCGGGACCATGCGTGATCCCTACTACACTCACACATTATTTATATGTAATACATGTGCCTAATGTTGTTCAGCCACAAAACATACCAAAAAATTAAAGCATGCTAAAAAACATACCCATTTGTTATCTTTTATAACACTATTTTAAAGAAACTTTAGGCTTCATGAGCTGTCACGGAAGGGCGCCTGTAGTCAAACAGTCATCAAGGCTGCACACTCTCCTGTAAATACCTTCTCGTGGGTTTCCACTGAGCTTTTGAAACATGTTGACCAAGTAGGAGGCAACTAATAACAGTATACCCCCTACGTCTCCCCATTTTTAATGTTTCCAGCTAGGGAAGCGAATAAAGTTTATTTTTTCCACTAGCCAGGCAAGTTTTAATTTTAATTTTGCACCACTATCTCTCCTGACCCTACCACTCCTGCCTTTGCACTACACATAGCTTTTTTCACTGAAATCAAGCGCTCCCGTGTCCACATAGGTTGCAGCACGCCCCGCCCCGTAGAGGGTCGGGAAGACCCCCATGATGAAGCATGGGATTCTTATTGTGTGAGGGGTATTTTAAAAACACATAGTGTTTCCCATGACAATTCTTTGGGATTAACACAATTTTCCCGCCACCTTCATTATATCTTTCTAAACAGGGAATGATATATTGAAAAGTGATAGAATCTCTTTGTTGAATTAAGGATTAGGGATTAGCAAGAGGTGTTGCAATAGTCCAAGTAAGGCTGGACCAGAGCAAGAACTATGCAGATTTTCTGTGAGCAATGGTGCAATGGAAGGTCTCCTTTAGAAGATTTAACAGATGCATTGCTGTCTTGAATACTACATTGATTTGAAGGTAAAAGAGTGATCAATATCGAAGGGTACTTCCAAAATATGCACTTTTTCCTTTGGGATTGGGGGAGAGGCCAATTCCTCGGGCACGGGCAGAGGGCTGCATTGACATAGTCCAGGACCAGGATTTTAGTTTTATTCCCATTTACTCTGAGTTTGTTTTGACTGCATGCAACAATGCACCTGTTAAACTCAGTGAGACAAATAGAGACATCTGGCAGGCTCATCTTCATGCTTGAGAAGGAACTGAGTGTCATCCACATGAATAGGACATCACGTCTTGCAGAATTGTTTGCAGAAGGGCATGTAACCAATAAAGAGCATAGGTGACAAACATGATCCCCCGAGACACACCGCATTTGATGTTAGCTATGTTCAATAAAAATCTGTGCTGCGTGACGAGATGAATGTGAATATGTAGAAATGGGACAAATATGGACAGAGGTGTTCGTCTTACGACAGCCACTTCAGATGTGTTGTCTATCAATATTATAAAATGCCCCAAAAAGTCTAAATTGAGCAATGAGCAGAGCAGCCCTAGTCCCAGGAGTTCAGTTCTTTTATCTGATGTTCAATAACTTTGTGTCTTTATTAGATGGTCCCTCTAAAGCCTGACTTTACGCCATTCAGGAAACTGCTAGTCTCTAGGTTTAAGGTCTGCTGGTGGGTGACAACTGTTTTAAGAGCATTAGGCAAACACTGAAGGCCAGAGATGGGTCGGTAATCGGATAGACTGTTAAGGTCAGAAGTTAATTTCTTTACGATGCATGTGAAGAGCAAGGGTTTTGCTTCGTGATGGACAACACTGCTGGAGAGAGAGGCACTTGTATTGTCCTGCTGCACTAACACCCACCCCACACCCATCCATCACAGGTGTCACCACTCAGGTGACCCTGCCTATAAAAGGGGGTAGGTGCATGTGCCCTGTCAGTAATACCCACACAATAATGGTGTCTGTGTCAATTCTTCACAAAGCATGCAGGCCTAGGGCCTGTAGTGGCCTGGGTGGAGGGCACTAGGACCCTGCACTGGGAAGAAGGGCAGGGAGGCAACTGGACACCACTTCCGGTCAGGGAGTGGACGGGCAGGCTGGGATGAGCAAGGCACGAGGATGGATGTGCATGTGGGCAGGGAACAAGATATAATAAACACACATCAAACAAGCCTACCTGGTCTCCTGCGTGGTCACTAGGGAACAACAACTCAACAAGGCCCACAACTTTACATCAGCATTGAGGCAAACCAACCCCGCATGCCCTCTCAGGCAGCCAATATTGAGCATTAAGTGTAGCGCTGCTCCCCTTCTATTGAGGTTGGTGAGGCTCTTCTCCCACGTTGGAGGGAGAGGAGTTGCAACGAGTAAAGGCCTGTGCATATGGGGCAAAGTCGAGGAGACCATGATATGAGTGCTGGCTCGAGTTCACTCCTTTTCTGGGGGTAAGTAGGCTGCTGCGGCATTGAGACACCCCATAATAAACCAGAAGAGCTCCCCGCAACCATCGATCAGGCAAGGAGATGCTGCTTCCATGACAAGATCACCATCCCAGTGAGCTCAGGTGGATGGACCCTTGCTGCTGTACTGCCATTGCACTGAACCCCAGGTAATTGCCTCCAAGAGCACGAGGTAGGCCAGGCACGCAGCAGCACTGCCACGAGGTAGAAGTGTCCGGTGCCACCAGACACTGGGGTGAGAGAGCGCACATGCCCTCCAGCACAATAGTGAAGAATTGGGGAGACCTGCAATGGCCTGCGGCCTCTGAATTTAGAGGAAACTAAGGATCTTATGAACAATATCAAATCAGGTGCGCCCAGCGATCCCTGCCCCACCTGGATTATCAAACAGGTGGCTGATATCTCTTGCAGGGCCCTCACACCCCTCTTCAATAACATATTTCAAACGGCCACTTTTCCTACCCTATGGAAAAAGGCCTCAGTACTTCCTCTTTTAAAGAAACAATCCCTGGACTCTAAAGATCCCTCTAATTATCGCCCCATTTCCAGACTCCCTCTACCAGCGAAAATGCTTGAAAGAGCTATGAACAGACAACTCAGCAATTTTCTTCAGTTGAATGATTCTCTGGATCACTCGCAATATGGTTTCAGACCATATCATAGCACAGAGCTGGCGCTTATTAAAACGACAGAGGAGATTAGAGAAACCTTGGACAAAGGAGGAAGTGCTATGCTAATCCTTTTAGATTTATCCGCGGCCTTTGACACCGTGCATCACGAAATTTTGTTAAATCGGTTGTCAAAGACCGGGATAACAGGACAAGCCTGGAAGCTCCTGGAGTCCTTCCTAAAAGACAGGCTTCAAACAGTCGAATTAAATGACACTACATCTGAAGCTTTCTCTTTGCCATGTGGGGTGCCGCAAGGCTTCTCACTAAGCCCCACCCTCTTTAATGTTTATGTGGCCCCCCTAGCTGGTATCATCAGGTCATTCGGGTTCCAGCTTACCTCCTACGCCGATGACACGCAAATTGTGCTATCGGTAAGGGAGGGGGCTGAGAACGAAACAGGCAATCGCTTTTCGAATTGTATGCTATCCATTTCCAGGTGGATGTCAGCTAACTGTCTTAAGCTGAACTCGGCCAAAACAGAAGTGGTGAGGTTTGGCAACAACCTCCGGATGTGGACTCCTGACTGGTGGCCTGACTCACTAGGTCTCTGCCCCACTCCCTGTAGGAAGGCAAAAAACCTGGGAGTGGTAATTGACGATAAACTCAACATGGGCGACCAGGTGAGCAGTGTCACTTCAGGCTGTTCCTTTGTACTTAGAATGATTAGGAAAATCAGGCCCTATCTGACTGAGGGATGCCTTCGTACTGTAGTGACCGCACTCATACTATCCCGACTTGACTATTGTAATAGTCTTTATATGAATATGCAGTTACAATATCAAAACAGGCTGCAGGTCATCCAAAACGCTGCAGCCAGACTCTTGACTCGAACCCCTAGATGGGTATCAGTTAAAGACGAGTTGAAAAAACTGCACTGGCTCCCCATCCATCTTAGAGCTAGGTTCAAGGCCTCGTGTATTGTGTTCAGAGCCTTGAACGGGACAGCTCCCGAATTTCTCAAAAATAAGTTCTCCTGGTATACACCAGGTAGAACGCTCAGATCATCTGGAGCCAAGCGGGTAAAAGTTCCTTACATAAAAAAGGTAAATTGGGGAGGAAGGAGCTTTACCTATGCAGCCGCTAAAGTCTGGAATGGACTTCCGTTCACACTGAGAAATGCATCAGATCTCACTTCCTTTAGGAAGACTCTCAAAACCTGGTTCTTTTCCGAGTTCTAATTCTTCACGTTCAGCGCAGGCTTTTCAGTGTTTAGCGCCAGGACACCGCAAGGTAATCGTGCGCTCTATAAACTATTATAACATAACATAACATAACATCTGCAGAGGAAATAAAAATGAACAAGCATTTGCAATGCAATCAGGCTCACATTTGTCAAAGTTAGAGCTATTAGTAGACCAGTTGCCCACTTTTCAGCTACACTAGATCCTGTAGCTTCAGCGTTGCCCGGATGTCTCAGATCTGTTGCTGCAATAGGTGTCAGCATTGAAAGGTGTGAAAGTATTGTGATGGGTCATCCTCTTACTGTATACCTTCCACACTCAGTTGAGCTCCTGATGACGAGAATCAAAACATAGCATTTGATGAATAACCGGCTCACACACTATGAGCAGGTAATTCTTGCATCGGAGAATGTGACTCTGAAAAGGAAGGTGCTCTGTATTGAATCCTGCTACTTTGATGCCCATTCCAAACATTGAAGATGAAGATTGTGAGGACCATGACTGTCTTAATGTGCCTGAACTTTGCACCAAACCGAGACCCGACATTGTTGATGAGCCTCTGCCTGAATCAGATGAAATCCTTTTTGGAGATGGTTCATGCTTAAGAGACGATGTGGGTTATCTAAGAGCAGCGTTTGCTGTCTGTACCATTTCTGGAGTTGTGGAGGCTTCTTTTTTATAGGGAGTACATTCAGCACAGGTAGCTGAAATCATTGCCTTGACACGTGCATGCCTGGTTTATGATCAAATCCGAGCACCTTCTACATCGATAGCCAATATGGGTTTGGTGTGGTTCATGACTTCGGACAGCTATGGTCACAGAGGGGCTTCCTAATGTCATCAGGATCTCCCATCCGAAATGGGGAATATGTGAGGCAATTGTTGGAAGTTTTGCAATGACCAAAGGAAATAGCTGTGGTTAAATGTATTGCACATGGGAAAGGGGATGACTTTGTGACGCTAGGCAATAGGTACGCATATGAAGTTGTTTCTGTGCTGAACAAGGGTGCATTTTCGATAGAGAGTATACTGGAGAGAGCACAGAAAGAATCAAGCTCAACATGATACTAGCCATAGTGGACACTTCGGATGAGGTCAAGCATCTGCAGGAAGAAGTGTCAGATTAAGAAGGAGCTAATTGGATTAAAGCAGGTTGTGAAAAAAAGAGATGATGGCATTTGGGCTTCATGTGATGGTCAAGCAGTGTTGCCGGATTGCTTACTGAGCCCTATGGCGAGGCAGGTTTATGGAGCAGTTCACATTGGGAGAGATGCCATGGTGCGAGTGTTCAGACAGACGTGGTTAAATCCATGGTTCCATGCATTTGCTGAAGCAGTGTGTCACAGGTTTGTTGCATGTCAACAGATAAATGCTGGAAAGAAAACTGTGGTTACACTGAGTCATATTGGAAGGTCTGGGGGGTCCCTTCAACAGGATCCAACTTGATATTATCAGATGCCTAGGTACAATGGATTGAGATACATTCTGGTGGTGTGTGTGTTTTTTCACGGTGGGTGGGAGCATATCCAACAAGGAGGTGTGATAGTCTCACAGTGGCAAAATTGATACTTAGGGAGCTCATACCACGCTTCGGATTTCCAACTTCAATGGAATTGGATAGAGGGACACACTTCCACAGTGAGATTATGAAGCTGCTGTGTACTGCCTTACAAGCTGACCAGAGATTACATTGTTACAGACCAGAGGCATCAGGTCTTATGGAACAGAACAATGGGACTCCCAAAATGTGAATGGCAAAGGTCTCTTCGTCCACGTCTCTGAAATGGTCTGATGCATTACCTTTGGTGTTGATGAGTGTGCGTACCATCCCTGATAGGAGAACAGGACTTTCGTCGCACGAGATCCTAATGGGGAGGGTGATGCGCTTGCCAGCAGTGCCGTCTACAGCGTTGATAAACATCACTGATGATTTGATCCTTGATTATTTCAAGGGACTGGCTGATGTAGTGCGTTTCAGGCCCAGGTATTGACTCTGAGGTAGACGGTAATGTTGCGAGTGGTACAGAGTCAGACTCAGCTGAAGGAACTGGTGTGGAAGGTGACCAGGTGCAGGGAAGGAGAGCACAATTTGCAAAAGAATCGTGGCAAAACTCGAGACTGGCATCTGAAAGAGATCTTGCTCCTGTATCTGAGATGTCTGAATCAGAACTAAGTGATACAGGAAAGGTGCAGGAAGGCTTGAGGAGATTGAGAAGAATGAGGGTACCCTACCACAGGTACGCTGCTCCAGAGTGGACTTATCTGATCACAGATGCCGAGAACAGTGGGGACCGGGAGACTAAGATCTTCACGAGTGGGCAGCCGAGTTCCAGAACTGAAAATTGAAATTGAACTATTAGTTCCTGGAATAGAATCCAATGGAGTGTTGACAGTGACTGTACCAAATCCCCCAATATTGAGTGGTGTGAGGGCTTTGATTCTGCGAGATCTGTCTTTTCCAACCTTTGGAATCAGACACCAGCTCAGGGGATCACAGCAGTTCGTCTTGAAATTCTACAGCGTGTCATTGATGAAATTGGCTCTGTACTTGTGAGAGATTGTTGATCGAACTGTTAACTGTAAATAAACGCTTGCTCTAAAGAAGATAACCTAGGTCTGAGTGGAAGAAGAATGCAATTAGGGATTTTTCCGTAGAAGAAGAAAGACGGCTAAGGAAGTCTTTTGAACTGTGTAAATAATTGTGCAACGAACTGTGAAATTGGTTTCAAAGACTCCGATGAGCTCTGTGTGAACTCTGTGGAGCAGCAATAAGTGGCAGAGAAAGAGACTTTGCGTTGATCCTCTTGCTGCATTGAACCAAATTCAGGTAAAAATGGAGTCTGGAAATTCGAACCGTAGAGCAAGGTGTATAATAGGTACAATTATAGTGGGAGTAATAGTAGTGATAGCAGTAGTTATATCATATCATTGAAAATTTCACATGAAGCAGAAGCACAAAAGAGGGTACATTAGAAGCTGATAAAGCTATGCTAGATCAAACTAGTTATATGTTGCATGTAGATTTGTCAAACGGTGATTACACATTGAATGCTTATGCGAAGTTGTTGTATGAGTATGTGAACATGATGGATGTGAGAGACAGTTATGTGTGTATGCAGTTGCCTTCATCAGTGGAGGAGGGAATTTGTTACCATCACCTGCCTCTGACGTATGGTATCGCATGTAGTTTATTGCTTAGTATGTTTTACGGTAAGGGTCACTATGAATATTATTTCTCTCACTATGACGTGGTGCTTTCAGAAGTCCCAGCTGACAAGCACCTGAATAAGTATGATTATTATAAGCAGGAAGATTGGATAGGGAAGTACTTTATACCTAACATTACATTAGATACAGCTTGTGCTCATCACCATAATTTGACATGTATGCTGACTGATGTTGAGAAGAAATGTATAGCTCAAGTAGAAGACAGACATAGGTAATTAACAGTTAAGCTTAACAGCAGAGAAGGAAAATTTGAGTGGACCAAGGAGGAGTTAGCACATAAAGCAAAAGGGAGCTATGGTCCAATAGCTTTAGATTTTGAACAACGAGGGAAACTTTGAATTATACAGTTTCAGACCTATTATTATAAGATCTTTGTTGGACAGAGCAGGTGTGATCACATTTTCACAATTAAAGCCACTACGAAAAAGCTTTTGCAAGAAGCGGTGTAAGTGGTAACAATTGTGTATTTTGTGTGTGGGAAGAATGCGTACGTGCGATTGCCACTGAATTGGTATGGCACGTGTTATGTGGCTGTTGTGTTTGCTAAAATATATCACGTTGAAGATTTGGAACCGTTGGAAGGAGGACTACACCATAGACGGAAATGAGGTAGAAGTGCAGGAGAGATTGTTGGAGATGTATTTGGAGCAATGATACCAAGTTTGGGATTGGTTCTGAATGATATACAGATCAGAAGATTGTCAACTATTGTGGATAAGTGGTCAGCAAATATAGCTCAGTCTTTGTTACTTGTAGATGGAGAGATGGTGTTGATAAGAGCTATGGTGATGCAGAACCGTCTAGCGTTGGATGTGTTGCTAGCAAAAAAGGGCAGAGTCTGTAAAATGTTGAGGGTTCAACAGTGTTGTACCTATATCCCAGACCATAGCAAGGATCTGATGAGATATATAAGCAACATCACTGAGATTCACCATGAAGTACATGACTTGGCAACAGAAGGAGTTTGGGACAAGGTTGGGAAAGGATTTGGAAAGATTGGGAGTTGGTTTGCCAACCTTGGTAAGGGAATTCTTGGTTACATTCTGAAGCCCATCATCATAGTAGTGGTTTGTATGAATCTTTTGATTGGAGTGATAGGAGCTTATAAGTGGATAAGGCACAACAGGCTGAGAATTCTCTTAGGCAACGTGAGAGGAGAATGGAGAGACTGCAGGACAGTCACTATGAGAATCTCAAAGCCTAGAAAGGTTTTGACAGGTAAGACTGGATCCAACTTCTGTTTAGGTCGGTTCTTTCTACAGGGAACGGTGATTGGTTTTGATGACATATCATCAGGGGGGGGACTGATAGAGCATGATTGTGCGCTTTCATTTGTAGGGGTGCATTATAATGATAAGTAGTTTGCACCTGCATTTATTCTTTTGTCGTGTTAACGTTTGGATACTAGAATGTGAAATGTAATAACGTGTACAATTAGGTGATAGAGATACTCCGTATAAAGTGGGGAAATTTATAGTGTAATTTGATAGAGTTTTTTAAAAAAAACTTGCCTGTCCAACTTGAAACAGCGTATAGGAATATCCTCAATTTGGAGAATGATGAACTGCTTTTACGAGTTTGCATTTTCCTGAAAACTGCTGTCCATGCCCGCAACACGATGTGCACTTTATGAATAATGATTTTACTGAATTTGTTTTTATATTGCTATTATGATTATTGTGAATTTGTGTATTGTAATGTGCTGCTGCGGGAATCACTCTCTTATGGATGTTTTTTATCCGAATAAAGGAATTGAATTGAATTGATATTGTAATTGTGAGGAAAAGTGTCCTTCTTGTCGGCATCTATTTTGTGTCAGACTCCATTATTTTAGTGTTGCCGTTTCGTGTCAAACACCTATGCATGACCCACCTGGTTGTTTCTACTGATACTTGCCAAAGTTCTAACTGTTACGACCGCCCTGCCCTGCCTTTGGTTAAGCCAATTCCAAAAAGGGGAACAGAGAATTGGCATCTCACCGCCCTCGGACTGGACTCCTGCACGCACCCATCCTGTTTCGCAAGACTTGGTCATGATGCTGTCCCAGAACTTGTTTCTTTCACATATCCTGTTTGTCAAGATCTGTTTGATTCTTTCACGTACATATCCTGTTTGGCAAAATCTGTCTTAATCGATTGCACCATCTGTTGCAGCACCAGTCCTACCTGAACGAAGAATGGCGTAACTACAGCCCCATCCGAACTGGTTCCTTAGGGTGGGGAAATATGTATATAAGGCCTGTAAGCTGCGGAGTAAAGCAGCAGCCTCCTCCGTCTTGTCACCAACGAGCTTGGGACTCTGTTCCATAGCCCGGCTATTTGAATAAAACCTTGTTCTTCCTGCAGACGAAGGCTCCTGTGTCTCCTTTTTTGAGCCACCGAGACCCAGTAAGTGGGTATTATGGTGCTACAAAATGGCACCCGAACAGGGACCCCATGAGCACGAAGGTCAGGCCCGGTGGATGTGAGGAGGTGCACGGAGAGACTCCTACGGAGGTACCCTACCCGAGGGATTCTTGCAGTCCGGTAGCCGAATGACTCGCCCGCTGTGCCTCCCCGCCCGATCTGGGCCACATGACCGCGTCCTCGCTGGGGTCCCCTAACAGTGATTCCTGGAACAGGACACGGCCCTACGTCTGCAGAAGAGAACTACCCCAGTCAGGAAAGGGTGGGCTGATCACCCACCGAGTCTGTATGATTGCGCTCTTATTGACTTTTGCAAAAGCCAAGCCAGCGAGGTGAGTTTTTAAGGCCCGCTGTTGTTTGCATTATCTGTTTTCGGTCCTTTTCAATATGCCGGCGAATAGTAAGTTTAAGAAATTGTGTTGTTGTATGTTTACGCAGGACTCCCAGCTGGAGGCGGCTTGCCCGCTTCCTCCAGAAGGGACGCCTGGTCACACTATGTACGCAAAACATGGCCCATCTGCCATAACGTTTTCCTCCCTTTGGACTAAGTATACCAAGCGAGCTGTTTCCGATTTACAATGGCCCCCTTATGGGTCCTTTGATCCACAGGTTCTTGAAGGTTCGTCCCTCGATGTTTGAGTCTGTCAGGCTGTGGAGGAAGGAAATTGAGCAGAGAGCAAAGAAGGAAAAGGCACTAGAAAGGAAACGAGAGCGGATGTCAATGGCTGACCATGCTAGGGAGCACTTACAGGACCGAATGGAAAAATCTGTAGAGATAGCTGAAAGGGAACATAGGGCGCGGGTGCAGAAGTGCTACCCGGCTCGTGAAGAGAAAGGAAAAGGCTTTATGGAAGGGGGAGAAGAGGGCGATTCCCTGCTCGATACCATGTTGGAAAGTCCTCCTGCTTATGCCCCCATGTACCCTGCACTGACCCCCCTGCCCCGCATGCAGCTGCACCAGCCATGCTACACACTCCTGCCTCCACTGCCCCTCCTACTGTTCCCCCGTCACACCAACCCCCCCTATTTTGACGCCTATAACACCGACTGCGCACGCTACCCCTGTCCTCACCGCGTAAATGACAACGAGTCCCCATCCACCCAATACCTGCAGCTTTACACCTGCCCGCCCCCTCCCTTCTTCCCCGTGGTCTACGGTTAAGCAGGATTTATATAGATTATTGAATTCCCCCCGACTGGCTTAGTTGCGCTCTGCAGTCAGCTTTTCGTCCCTTCGAGATGACCTGCAAAGGCAACAGTGTGAATGCTGGATAAATAGCGGGAATATATATCCATTTAAAGAAATATGGTCCACCTTTTCCCAGTGGACGATTATGGAACAGACCACCTTGGCTGAATACATGTGTACCTTGGTTGTGCAGAGATTCGAGAATTCATTTATGCGGATACCCGCCGGATTGGTGGACCTCAGGTCACAAATAAAAAGAGGCGATGTGCAGGGAGAGGGGATGTTTGGCGCTATGTCTGCTTTGATAGCTTACCGTGATATGACTGCTTTCCCCAGCCCCACTCTAGAGACAGCTATGCCAATGAGAGAGGCGGCCCCTGTCTTTGTTAACGCACTCACCGATGCCCAAAATAATTGCTGAGGGGCTGTCAAAGCACACTGGTGCAGGCTTTGGGTTCATGTTTCTTGGAAAAGGTCAGAAGTGATACAGTTAAAGGGACAATTGACGGATCCTCGGAAGAATCCGGCTGCCTTCTATAAAGAATTAAGCCAGATAATATCTGCCGGTACCCTTATTTTTGAAGACATAGATTTACTATTTGGTACGGTAGTCCCTACTGAGGTCTGGGATAAAATACGACATACCGACCATGAAGTAGAATTGGGAGGTAAATGGGCTGATCTAGAGGCCATGGAAGGTAATAGAGTGGGAGGGACGAAACCGAACGCCGCCATCACAGCCTTGCCTGGAAAAATCATAACATTCATGAAGACGCTGTTGCCAGAAACGGTCATCAATTGGGATAACATTAACGCCTGTAGACAGCGTAGGGATGAGAGTGTGGCGGATTTCTTCACCCGTTTTGAAACTGAATACAAGGGACACAGCGGCCTGGACTCTCGGGTCCCAGGAGCCGGCCCGGTATTCGTTGACAAATTTGTCAGCAATTTGCTCCCTGACATTTCTGCCAGACTCGAGAAGGTTGAGAGTACATGGTCTGCTCAGACTATGACAGGTATCTTGGCCATGGCCCAATACCATGAGAATAGGGAAAACGATGATAAGGAGAAAGAGGTCAAGAGAAATAAAGACCTTAAAACGAAAGTACTTCTGCAACAGGCCTAGCCTCCCAAAGGCCCTGACGCCCATGGCAATTTCCGGCCGTCCCCTCAGCGGCCGCCAAGAGCACGCTAGTCGACTCCCTTCAGCCCCTCCGGGCCTCTCCAGACAGATCACTGTGCCTATTGTAAGGGTTACGGCCACTGGGTGGATGAGTGTCCTGTTTTGACAGAAAACATACGGACAGGTAAAACACGGCCCCGTGTTCACAGGGATGGGGTGATTGCTAAAGACCAAAGGCAACACCGCCTTAGTGACCGAGAGGGGAGACATAGGGATGACAACACCATACGATAACGCCCTGTTAACAAATTTGATGGGTATGAAGCCACACGTACTTATTACAATGACGATTATGAAGAGGTAGATGAGACACGGTTTTATCAAGCATAGGATAGCCATGGAAGGGGTATTTCGAAAGTGCATATTCCGGTCGACCAGAAGGGCCCGTATGTTCAAGTGTCAGTTGCAGGGGATTCTTGGTCTTTCCTTCTGGACACAGGGGCGACTAGGTCTTTGATTGCACGTGTATCGGTCCCGGAGGCACCTCTTTCTGGCAATTTGAATGTCTCCGTGGGTTTTGAGGGAACACCCGTGACCAGCCCTGTTTCTGAACCCCTCCCTCTCGATATCGGCCCGCCCATGTTGACGCTCCCTTGGTCCTTACTACAGGTTGCAGTGAAAACTTATTAGGCATGGATTTACTGAAAGCTCTGTATGCCACTATATCATGTAGTCCCCAAGGCGTGTCTCTAACAATTTCCCCCACCCCAGACTCCTAAATGTATCTGTCCGGGCCTCTCCCACCAGAGTTGCAGTCATTACCTTCCTCCCTCTGGGCATCATCAGACACTGATGTGGGGTGTCTCAACATACCCCCTCATGTGGTACGCATTCAGCCAGGCACCCTTCTCCCCCGCCTCCGGCAGTATCGACTACCCGCGGAAGGAGAAGTCACCCTTTTAACAATAATATCTGAATTGATGGACAAGGGCGTAGTGGAGGAGACACATGGTAATATCTGTAACAGTCCCATTATTCCGGTTCTTAAGAAGACCAATGGATATGCTCTCTCCCCTAAAATATACAGATTTGTGATTGACCTGAGAGCCCTTAACAAAATAACGATCTCCCAATACCCTGTTGTCCCTGACATTACAGCCCTCTTGACGATGGTCCCTTCTGACGCCACACACTTTTCTGTCATAGACCTGAAGAATGCTTTTTTCAGTATTCCTATACATCCTGACAGCAGACATTTTTTTGGTGTCTCCCTTGGTGGTCGGAGCTTTAGATTTTACGGTGCCCCTCAAGGCTTCACCGAGAGCCCCAGTATCTATAGTCAAGCTCTCAAAAGTCAACAAGATCCCTTGGAATTCCCTGATAATTCCACACTGCTGCTGTATGTTGATGACATCCTCATTGCTGCAAATTCTGCCCCGACATGTAAAGAGGCTACCCTCTGTTTGTTACGCCACCTTGCCCTCCATAACAACAAGGTCTCTTTAAAAAAGCTTCCGTTTTGTCAAGAGAAGGTGACCTATTTAGGTCATCTCCTCTCGAAGGAAGGAAGGCAGCTCACCGCTGATCGTGTAGCCGTTATCAATACAATGGTGGCCCCACGAACACAAAAGCAGGTATGAGCCTTCACAGGCCTAACCTCATACTGCAGACAGTGGATTTCCATTTTTTCGGCCATGGTCAAACCTCTTCTTGCCCTCACCACTAAACACATATCTCCAGCTCCTTTCCATGGACTAGAGAGCATACGCAGGCCTTCTAGGATTTAAAAAGAGCTCTGTGTACTGCTCCAGTCCTCGGTACTCCTGATTATAACAAACAATTTTTTCTTTTTGTACATGAGACAGACGGTTGTGCATGCGCTGTCTTGACCCAGACATTCGGAGATCACCATCAGCCATGTGCCTATTTTTCAGCTACCTTAGACCCTGTTGCGAGGGCTCACCCAGGATGCCTAGGGGCGACAGCTGCGGCCGCACTCATGGTCCGTCAGAGTGCGGGGATCGTCATGAACTCCCCCTTAACTCTGATGGTTCCCAATTCTGTAGATACCCTCCTTAATAACACCAAGACACAGTACCTCACTAGCGCACGACTCACAGGATATGAATTGACACTCTTTTCCAGCCACATTAACATCAAGAGATGCACTGTAGTGAATCCCGCCACATTACTCCCACTGGATACTCAGGATGCCCGTTTAGATCCACATGACTGTATATTGAGGACAGAGGAGGAGACGAAGGGACGGGTTGACTTACAGGATACCCCGATAACAGATCCAGAAGGTACACTGTATGTGGACGGATCATGTCTCAGAGGGCCAGATGGTAACACATCAGCCGCCTACGCTCTCATGACATTGGAGCAAGTAGTAGAAACAGCTCAGATTCCACAGTGCTCTGCTCAGGCTGCAGAATTAGTGGCCCTCACTAGAGCCTGTGAGTTAAGCAAAGGAATAACGGTTAATATCTACACTGACAGTCAGTATGCTTTTGGGGTGGCTCACAACTTTGGAAGACTGTGGAGAGAAAGGAATTTCCTTACTTCACATGGGACGAAAATTCAACATGGCCCCCTAATTCACCGATTATTAGACCTCCTGACATTTCCCAGAAAGGTAGCCATTATAAAATGTAAAGCGCATAAGAAAGTGATGGATGATGTTGGAAAAGGCAATGCCTTGGCTGACCAGACAGCCAGACAGACAGCTCTTCAGAAAAAGGAAGGAATGGGAGCCAGGTGGGTGGCAGAAGGGGGCATGGTTGAAGACACAGTACAGAGTGTGATTGATATTCAGTCCCATGCTACCCCTGAGGAGCTGAGGATGTGGATGGAGCATTTGGCGGTAAAGGAAATAGATGGTTGTAGGGCCCGTATCACTATGGAGAGACAATGGATGTTGCCTGACAGTCATGTGCTACCGGTAGTTACAATGGCCCACGGCCCTGGTCACATTAGTACAAAAGGGATATGTAAGCTGTTGGAACCTAACTGGTATAACTCAAAGATACAAGCGTATACTGAGAAGTTGGTCAAAACATGCATGATTTACCTTATGTACAACCCGGGTAAAGGTACAGTAACTCCCCTCCTACCTTTCCTTTTGAAGCCCTCCAGATGGATTATATCCAGATGGACAGATGTAACAATTTAAAATATGTCCTGGTGATGGTCTGTACCTTCAGCCGATGGGTAGAGGCTTACTATTGAAAGAATACTTCCCATGATTTCGTTTGTCCCGTTTGATCTGGAGTGACAACGGGACACACTTTACGGCTCAAATAATGGAGTATGTCTGTTCAGCACTGAGTGTGAAACAAAAATTTCATGCAGCTAACCACCCCCAGTCAGCAGGTCTAGTGGAGGTGTACAATGGCATCCTAAAGACTAAAATGGCCAAAATTGTAGCCGAGACGGGTGTCACTTGGGTTGATGCTCTGCCCCTGGCTCTACTGTCTGTCAGGACAACGGCCCATACCAGGATCGGATTATCTCCCCATGAGATTGTGTTCGGGAGGCCTGCCAATGCGTGGGGTGTCCTACGCCCTAAGAAACTGTCTGATGTTGAATACCCTGTATTGACTGATTATCTGTAGAGTTTGACTAACACCTTTCGTACCCTTTACCACCAGGTGCATGAGGCCATACCTGATAAAAGCGAGGGCCCAGGACTCATTATCCAACCTGGCGACTGGGTTCTGATTTTCAACTTTCAACATACTAAGAGCCTCGAACCCCGCTGGACGCAGCCCCGCCAGATGTTACTGGCCACCCGCACTGCCGTGAAAGTTGAAGGTTGGAAGAACTGGATACATGCAACGCACTGTAAACGAGTGCCTCTGCCTCTCCCCTATGATCAGTGGGTGAGAGAAGGACAAGGAGACTCAGAGACAGAAATAGTCCCAACGTTTGTTCCATTCAGCGATGCAAGATTGCATTCTACATCTACAGAAGCAGAGAATGACAGTATTCTGAAGAGAAAGGTAGAACTCTCCCCTAACTCTGCTCAGCATCAGGAACAATAATTCCCCGACCATACTGTCCCGCCATCTACCCGATATAACTTGCATTCCAGAAAGAAGGCTTGTCCTTGACTTCGCCCGGGTACCTACAGGCTGTAGAGCTGTGATCTCCCGGCTGAGACCGGTGCTGGTGTGTCAGACTAAGGTACGTCCCTAGAGCTCTTGGCACCTGCATCCAGTGAAGCAACTACCAATCACAGACAGCCGCTAGTGGTCCCTGGCTTAGTACAATGTCAGCCGTTCAATACACCCAAGTCCAGTAACGATATGTCAGTCTCCTACATAGCAAGTGCTTCCTGGCCACCGTGGTGACACTGTTTGTCTCCCTCATCTTGTCTATCATCGGTTGGATGTTACTGATCTACTATCCTGTTAGCCCACCAACTCCTACCCCGACTCCTGCGGAGCATCAGTATTTCACGTTACCTGCCCACGAATTACCCCGCCGTGCAGAATTTTTCAATAACACCTTCGTCCAAATGTTACATCATCGTCAGCTGATCATAAATACTTCCAACTGTTGGGTATGTGGACTGATGCCGCATGCTATGACACAACCTGTCCCATTCTTTCCTTATCCTTTTTTCATCTCTGGGTCCTGTCTTGCATGGTGGATGTTGATACAGGAGGCCTATACTGTCAATGGTACTGCCAATTCTGCACTTGGAACATTTCGATATGACTTCTGGCGGAACAGGTCTGGCAATACCAATACCCCTTTTTGCCCAACCAACTCATCAACATTGCTATTATCAACGGATGAACTCGGTGAGATGGTGGTATTTAACTCAACTTCTCGACAAACATTTACCAAATTTCATGCCAGAAGACTACTACCTGATGTACGAAAGACTCTGAATGTTATAAATGTGCGGGCCGTGTCTGTATCCATGGCATGGGAACTAAGAAAGTTGGTACTAGTATCTGTGACATCATTAAAAATTTAAAGTCTACTCCAAAGTTGGTGGCGCCCCCCAACACTTATTTTATATGTGGCACAGCAGCCTACACTTGGCTCCCACGCAACTGGTCTGGCAAATGCTATCTGGCCTTCCTCCTTCCACCAACGTATTCTACCCATGGAGATTACCACCTGTTGATTAAGGGTTCTTTACGCCGCTCACGTAGGGGTGTCATATTGGCTGAGGATACAGTAGGCCAGGAAGCCGGGGACTTCTTTAAGGGTTTCGTCCCATTTTGGGGTCCCATGGCAAACAGTCGGGCTATACGAGGACTGACCAGGGTCCTTGAGGCCACTATCACAGAAACAGCTGGTGCCCTCTCCAACATCACTGCAGAGCTACAGGCGAACCACCTTGTAACACTTCAAAATCGTATGGTCCTTGACATCATCCTCGCTGATCGTGGTGGTGTGTGTAAATTGATTGGCCCCAGCTGCTGTGTGTATATTCCAGATAACGCACTTACAGTATATGATGCCATCCAACGTCTGCATCACCTTTCCCCTGAAATTCATAAAGATAAAGGCAACTGGTCCCTCACAGGCTGGATCTGGGGCTTCCATTCCCAATGGGGATGGAGGGTCCTCGTCTTCCTTACCTTGGGAGTGGCTGTCCTAGTCTCCTGTTGTTTGTGTGTTCAGTGCCTGCCAATGCTCTGTGCAAGGTGTGTCCAGGCTCTTAAGCTTCCACCCTCAAACATTCACGACACCAATATGATGATGCTCCAACAAGAAACAGATGATCTCATGAATATAGAAATTTCGTAATGGTTTTGCCACTCAATAGCAAAAGGAGGGTCTGAGGAAAAGTGTCCTTCTTGTCGGCATACATTTTGTGTCAGACTCCATTATTTTAGCGTTGCCATTTCGTGTCAAACACCTCTGCATGACCCTCCTGGTCGTTTCTACTGATGCTTGCCAAAGTTCTAACTGTCACGACCGCCCTGCCCTTCCTGCTCCTTGCGGTTAAGCCAATTCCGAAAAGGGGAACAGAGAATTGGCCTCTCACCGCCCTCGGACTGGACTCCTGCACGCACCATCCTGTTTCGCAAGACTTGGTCACGAAGCTGTCCCAGAACTTGTTTCTTTCACATATCCTGTTTGTCAAGATCTGTTTGATTCTTTCACGTACATATCCCGTTTGGCAAGATCTGTCCTAATCGATTGCGCCATCTGTTGCAGCACCAATCCTGCCTGAACGAAGAATGGCGTAACTACAGCCCCATCCAAACTGGTTCCTTAGGGTGGGGAAATATGCATATAAGGCCTGTAAGCTGCGGAGTAAAGCAGCAGCCTTCTCTGTCTTGTAAAAAAAAAATAATCACCGTTGAGCTTTGGACTCTGTTCCATAGCCCGGGCTATTTGAATGAAACCTTGTTCCTCCTGCAGACGAAGGCTCCTGTGTCTCCTTTTTCGATATAAGGAGGGTATGATAGACTTGGGCGGTGGGTATTAGTGTTGTAATGTAATGGTTCTAATGTTCATTTATAAATGACTAATGAGGATTAACCTATTGTCATATAAAGGATTAATTTAATTGTGCACAATATTAATGTTTGTGTTCATGCATGTTTAATGAAGTTCCGTGGTGACTCTTATGTTAGCCGATTTTCAGCAGGCCTCATGTGCATTTCCCTGGTGCTCAGAAATGGGTTGTCCGTAATGTTCATGTGTTGGTGAAATCTTTTTCTTTCTCATGTTTCTGTTTCAGGTGGAGAAATTAATCTTTGTTAGCAAGAATAATGCTTTTGTTTTAGGAGTTAGGCATTGGGAGGAGAGGATACATTTGAGCAAGGAGTGGTGATAATGTGTGATGGTGTTCTTTCTCACAGGAGAAGGCCTGGGACTCAAGGTCATCGAGCCAGATGCTGAGAGTATTGAAACTAAATGGAAAATCACCTACGAGGAGGTGTCCAGCTGGAAAAGGCAATCGGATGATGTGAAATGGGTGTGTCCTAGGATTTTGGTGTTGGAATTAGGGACAGTACCCAGGAGTTAGTTAGGAGAGGAAAGAGGCGATTTGAAGGAGAGAGAAGGAGTCTCTTAGAATGAGCTCTGTAGCTTTATGCTACTTGACCCATTCAACGTGAGTGCACTTCTTAGGAAGTCTTCATGTGCTGACTCCTTTTCCTGAACTTGCCTGGGAAATGCTAAGTGGAGATGTCACGTTACTAGTAGTGAAGGGACAGACTAATGCTTTTTACTTACGAATCTCTGATGAAGACTAATCTGGACGTAGGGACAATCATTGCTGTGTTCTAATCTTAGAACTTGTCATTCTTTGTATGTTTCAGAAATTGAACTTTGCTCATAGGTTTGGCTTTGTATTATTTCGGATGTATTTCTACAACCTCATCTTGAGGTATCTGTATGTCCAGTTATTTTTGGCTTTGTAATAAATTAACTAACCTAGAACCAGGAGTCTGTGATTCGTCAGAGTCATGAATTATTGGGACTGTGAAATCTGATGGAACAAGTTACTTCTCCCCTCTACACTTCTAAGCAGGTACCAACGGTCTATTGACCAAGGGTTCCAGAGTATATTTAGGAGAGGGAACCCGGCCCCATCAGTGTCGTTCTTCATCTCTGTTAGGGTGTCTGTCTCCATCTCCAGCTTTTCTCTTCATTGATGGTAAGTTAATGACGAGGCTTGCGGTCACTTTAAGAAGGATCGTCATCACCTGCAAATCTGGGAACTGTCCTGAAGGAATAATAAACAATACTCCTGGGCTTGGCAGTCCTAGAAAAGGCCTGCTGTATTAAATATTTTGTGGTTTCAGCACCTTTTTGTACTCGTAGCAACACTTTCTTTACTGAGAGCTCTCCCTCACATTACACCTAGTGCCAAATTACTATAGGCCTCAGATGCCAGGGACCATAAAGGCAGTTCCTTAACCATACACAGATAATGGTACAACACCACCACCCTCCATTTCAAAGGCAAGAGTTTCAGAAATACATCTAGTCCACTGGTATCCTGAATAGCAGATTAAAGCCATGGTGTCTGCAGTTCAGAGGTGGAATGGGAGTGGTTCTGCATCTCACCAAGAAGACAAGAAGGGTCAAGACAAAGCAAGAGATCCCCCTACCTTTTGTGTCCTGAAGACTGAACTTCCTGCTTGTGGTTATTTAAATAAGATGGAGAGAAATGTGACGTTGATGACCAGTAGAGTGCAGCTCCTTTTAGAATCAGCAAGCATCTGTGGGACATGCCACTGCCAGGTGTGATCTCATGCTTGCTCTTCACAGAATTTCAAATATATACCTTCATGGATATTACGTGAGGCATTTCAGTATAAATTTAATGTTGCGCGTCCTCAATAAAGAAATGGCTCGTCTGTACGAAGGCGGGCAGGTCGGATTTTGCCTTCTGCGCATATTCCACGAGGTGCCCGGCCCCCATCAAGGTTCTACCTTAGGCCCCTCTCTGTCACTTTGCTTTCTCTCTTGCACTTATATGCTTTCCCTCTCCTAGTTACCATGTCTTATTTTATTTATTTAATATAGGGCAGCTTTATATGATGCGAACCCGAGAGGTACTGTAGCTCCTCACCTACAGCAACAAATAGGGCGTTTTCTGTTAAGCAGCATTTTAGCTTTATTAATCTAACACAATCCCTACAATCAGAATGAAACCCTTCCTGTAGTGGCAAGAAAGAGGGGCGCGAGATGTAGCTGCTTGCTGAAATAACTTTATTTCTTTAGTGTTCAATACAAAGGCCCACGAGGAGCAGGCGGGGAGACAACCGCCCGTCAGGATTGTCGCGCTCTTCTTCTCCCGATCCGCCGCCCCCTGACGTCACGGACGGTGGACACGATGTCCGATTGGCCATGACATCAGGAGGCTGGGCAAACAGGGAGGAAAGACTACGTGCTTCTCTGCAGCGCTAGTATGCTAACCTCACGTACGACATCTCCCTTCTTAACAAAAAGAACAAGAAAACACATTTTCATCTCATAACAAAATCATCAAATCTCTTGGGTGCTCTGATATGCCGTGTCGGCCTGCTAGGTGTAACATACGGGGTTTGTCCCATCCCGCCAGCACCAGTACCACTTTGGCCCGGGCTCCCCATGCTGCGACTGTCACACCTCACTTGTTTGGAGCTGGTACCGATCCGCCCCTCAGCACCTCCCGTGCCATGCCCTGTGCTCCCACTCGTGTCTGCACTTCCGCGTCCGGTCCAACCTTGTGCGCGGGAATTACCCCCATCCTCATCATCGCACACACTTCCGCCAGTGACTTCATTATCCTGCCATTCAAGCACACTGCCCTCGCTCTCGGACTCACGCATGTGACTACCTCTCATGATGATTTCCTCTTGCCCAGCTTTGAGCTTGACTATGTCGTCCTTGCTACGCCATCCCCCACCTTCCAGACACACTGCCCCTCTAGTCGCTCCGTGTACACGTACAGGGGTTTGAAATACAGATTCTCCCTTCATCACTTTGTTAGGCTTCTTCACCAGTACCCAATCTCCCTGCGCAATTTCCTTCGTTTTGGCTCTGTTAACCATGTCAGCATACAGTTTATTGCTCTCTTGCTTAGCAACTATTCGCTCCTTGACTCTCAACCCCTCTTCCTGTATATCCTCAGTTCCGTCCCTCATGTCATACCACTTGTTGAATTTGGGGGTAAGCTCGCTCATGCACCTTCTCCCTCTCATCAAATAGAACGGCGTGTGTCCTGTGACTTCATTAGACGTGTTATGAAATGTGTGCACCTTATCTGCCAAAAACGCCTTCACGTCCATGTGAGACGCGACAGCCTGTTGGACACCCTCTTTGAGGAACCTGTTCATCCGCTCGACCTGCCCATTTCTCTTCGGACTGTACAGTGGAGTCTTCTCCTGCTTGATCCCCAGCTTGGCCAGGAATTCCGTCATCTGCCGGGACTCCAACTGGGTACCATTGTCGGAAACCATGATCTTCGGCTGCCCCTCCATCGCGAAGATTTTCTTCAGCACCTTGATCACCCGTTCAGTGGTAACCTCCCTAACAAACTTGTAGTGGATCCACTTGGAGAAGTAGTCCGTGAGAACAATCAGATGTCTGCAGTCGTCCGGTAGTATGGTGAACGGGCCTGCGAAATCTATGGCAATCTTGCACCACGGGCCGACCGGAATGTCCACCATCTGCAGCTCCCCTTTCGCCGTTTTCCAATGTTTGTCGGGTCTCAAGCACGGCCCGCATCTATCAATGAAGCTGCAGATGTCGCTGCACATCCCCAGCCACCAGTAGTATTGTTTGAGGAGATTTTTGGTGGCAGTACTCCCCGGGTGGCCCCTGTGAACTATCCTGATTAGCTTGTCCCTCAGACCTTCCGGGGGCACAAACAGTTCATGCCTCTTCAAGAAACCATCTTCAATCGTAAGTTCAGCGCTTATCTGCTGGAAACATCTGAGTGCTCCGTGCAAGTTCCGGACCGGAGGCCAATGAGTCGTCATGTGGTCCACCACCCTTCGAATGGTCATGTCCTTCTCCTGGGCAGCCAGCCATTCTCCCTCAGAGATAGATCCCTCGCAAATGGCCGTCGCGTCCACCATTGCCACCACACACTCCGTGTCGTCCAGGGAACCATCTTCCTCGCCGGCCATTGGCAAGCGTGATAGGCAATCCGCCCTGCTGTTGAGGCCACCCTTGATGTGTCTGATGATAAAGTGGTACTCTTGCAGTTTGGACAGTAAGCGCAGGAGTCTCGAGCTGGCTTTTCCATTACCGCGGCCTTCACCGTCCATCATGTAAATCAACGGTTTGTGATCCGTGACTAGCTCGAACTCCTTGCCCCACAGATAGTTCTTCCGTTTTTCCACTGCCCAGACGCACGCGAGCGTTTCCCGCTCGATGGTGCTGTAATGTTTCTCGGCGTCGCTCAGCGACCGGGATATGAACGCGATGGTGCTCTCCTTCTTCCCTTGGAATTGGCAAAACACCGCGCCGATACCCTTGGCGCTGGCATCGACCGTGATGACGTTCCGGTGGTCCTTGTTGTAGGGTTGTAACACAGGAGCCGCAACAATGGCCTGCTTGACAGATTTGAAGGCAGCGCGTTGTTCCTGCGCCCATACGTACTTTTCGTTCTTCCGCAGCAGTTTCCTAAGAGGCTCCACCGTGGTTGCATAACCCTGCATGAACTTCGAGTAATACTCGCTGAGCCCCAGGAACGACCGTAAGGCGTCTTTATCTCCGGGACTGGGGGCATCTCGTATGGCCTTCACTAGGTCCTCCTTGGGCGCAATACCACCCGGGGTCAGAACGTGCCCCAGGTAGTCTATCCTGCTCTCCATGAACTTGCACTTGTCTTTGGAGACCGTCATCCCTTTCTCCGGCAGAATCTCCAGCACCGTGCCCAGCAGCTCCACGTGCCCCTTCTCATCCTCCGTGTGGATCAGGATGTCATCCTGGAATGCCTCGACGCCCTCCATATCGCAGAAGAGCAAGTCCATCAACTTCTGGAAGACACCCGACGCCGATGCAAGGCCGAAAGGGAGACGGACGTACCTGTACGCTCCGAACGGGGTGATGAAGGTGGTCAGTTTCTTGGACTCCTCCGTGAGACACACCTGGTGGTATGCCGATTTCAAATCTATCAGAGTGAAGAACCTGGACCCTGACGTGGACGACAGAATTTCTTGGATGTTGGGTAGCGGATGGCAGTTCACCAGGATATTTTTGTTCAAGGACCGCAGGTCCACACATAGCCGAATGTCTCCTGTCCTCTTCTTCTTGGACACCACAATCGCGGACACCCATTCTGATGCGCCTGCTTCCTCTATCACTCCTTCCTGTTTCAACTTATCGAGGACAACCTTCAGCTCCCCTCTGACGGAGAGAGGGACTGTTCTGACCTTATGCTTTATCGGCACTGCCCCTTCTTTCAACTGTATGGTGTGTACAAATCCTCTCACACGCCCAACCTCATTTTTAAAAACGGACTCAAAATTGCCAATGACCTCAGCCAATCCCCCATGCACTTCGCCTGGCTGGATGTAGTTGACCCAGTCATCCCGCAGAACAATGGGATCGTCAGCCCCAGGGACTAGCATCACACCTAGCTTCGCCAGGTCCTTCCACCTCACAAGGCTTCTCCCTTTCTCAGCCACATAGATCTTCGTCATCACAGTGCGCCCTCGAAAGGTGAGTGTATCGCAGAAGAACCCTTTCATCACTATATCCTGTTCCCCAAAGGCCTTGGGATTCACATCCGTCTCACGCAATCGCACACCCTGCCATTTCACATCAAACGTGGTGTCAGATATCAGGGTTATCGGGGAACCGGAATCAGCCGTAAACTGCAGCTCTACGGCACCAATCATAACGGAGCCAATAGGCCCCTTCACTCTGCCGTCCTCGGCATCAATGGACAACACTATGTCCGCACTCGCCTCCGCATCGCTATCGCTCACCGAGCTCACTTTCATACCCCCCCCCGGGCTCCTTGTTTTGCACACAGCTGCAAAGTAGCCCACCTTCCTGCACTTTGTGCAGCTCTTGGTCAGAGCCGGGCAAGTCCTGCTGTCCCCCAAGTGGTCCCGTGCCCCACATCTAAAGCAAGCGAACGGCTTCCTGCCTCCCCCTCTATCACTCGCTGCTTTGTCAGGAGTCTTAGACGCACTTTTAAGTTTGTCCTGCACGTAGCACACTGTCGAAGCCTGACTCGTGCAGGCAAGCTCCCTAGTGGACACCATGGATCGTTCAATGGCCTTCGCAATGGCCACCACATCCTTCAGGGAAGGGTTTACAGGACAGCAACCTCTCCTGCACCTTCTTAGAATGGCAGTAGAAAACCACCTGATCTCTGATGTAAGTATCGGTCATCTCCGCAAATTCACAGTCTTGAGCCAAGACGCGTAAACAGGCAATGTACTCCTCAATAGTCTCTCCTTCCTCCTGTCTCCGCAATGCAAACTTATGGCGCCCCACCATGATGTTACCTTCCTCGGAATACTGCAGTTCAAGCCGCTTAACCGCCTCCTGATACACATTTAAAGGAGCAGGAGCCCCAGGGGGGTCCACGAACACTGGCAAGCTGTCGAAAACTTCTTGGCCGGCCTTCCCCAGCAGTCCGAATAAGAGCGCCTTCCTGCGCTCGGGGCTATACCCCTCACTGTCTATGGAAACAATATAGTTCTCAAACACGCGTAGCCACCCCTTCCATTTCGTGCACGGCTTACCAGGAGACTCGAGGAACAGGGGAGGCATACAGATGTTGATAGGTTGCGCCATCGTTGGAGAACAGGCACCGCAGCAGGGGGGCTACGACGGCAAGGTCAGCCACTGTCCAGGCGCGTCCAGACTGCACAACCGGGAACGCCAGCACGAAGAACCGGGCCACGCCAGCAGATGCACCTGCAGGTAGGGCCCTGCAGCCACCGGAGCACACTCGTTGGGACAGGGATGTCCGGTCCTCACAGCACACCGCCTGGGTTCACGTGGCAGCAGGGTCCAGACACTCCAGCCCACTCAGCAGGCAGCAGACAGTAACGCCGGGGCTCAACGGTAACTCACAGCACCCAGCATGCAGCAGGACAGGAGAACACTTCAGCAGGAGTCCCACGGGAGTGCAAGGGGACCAGTAGGAGGTTGCACCGCAGCGACATAGGAGCGCGAGGCGCTCAGCACACCGGAACACACTCGTGGGCCGCACCGCAATGATTAACCCTCGTCCCCATTTGTAGTGGCAAGAAAGAGGGGCGCGAGACGTAGCTGCTTGCTGAAATAACTTTATTTCTTTAGTGTTCAATACAAAGGCCCACGAGGAGCAGGCGGGGAGACAACCGCCCGTCAGGATTGTCGCGCTCTTCTTCTCCCGATCCGCCGCCCCCTGACGTCACGGCAGACACGATGTCCGATTGGCCATGACATCAGGAGGCTGGGCAAACAGGGAGGAAAGACTACGTGCTTCTCTGCAGCGCTAGTACGCTAACCTCACGTTCGACACTTCCGTGCATCGACTCCCTTCAGCGCCATAGCAAAGATTACATTTTTAGCACCTAAAATAGAGTTGAAATTGTCTCTCGTGCAAACGCGCAGTATCTGCTTTGAACCCATGCCATCAACACCTGGAGGGGTCTTCACCATGCAGATGTTGGTGCCATTGTCAAGAAATTACACGTCCCGTAGGACAATGGCGGCATCGTTATTGTGAACGTTTCCTGACCTGGTAACTCGGCCCTTAAAGAGGATGTCAGTTTCTAAATACGCATGTTCGCTAGTAAAATAGAAAAAGTTTGAGCTATTGGCATTGCTAATAATAATGTAACGCCAATAGCTCAAACTTTTAGTATCGTGAGACCTATTGCACTGCAAATACGCAGCCGTTCACCTAAAACCGGCAATAGAAATAGTTGTAGGCCCTACCTACCTCGCCCCTTGCATATTGTGGCAACGCCTGCAGAAACGGTATAGCTAGCGAGCCGCTTTGCATCTTGGGGTTAGAATTTCACCCTCGAAGTTCCTGTATAGGGTGTTGCTGCTTATGGACCACAAGTCACACAATTCTGTGGGAAGGCAGCTTAGAGTCTGGGGAGGGAGAATAGAAACCGAACCTGTCACGTGACCTACGCATGTCTGTCATTGCTGCTTCATATAATTAGCTGCGGAGCTTGTTGTCTGATACCGAGATCTAAGGGAAATCTCCCAGGAGGCCTCATGTCCGTGCATAAATAAAGAAAGACTCTGGCCATGCTGTGTGATAAAGCGAGGCAGAGCTCCACTGTATGTACAAAAGAAAGCGTCCGCAAACTGTAAGTTTTACGACGTGCATAAATAAAAAAAAGACGCTCGGCTATATTTTATGTACAAAATGAAGCATTGAAAAAATGAAACTGGGCACACTCGTTCCGTCAGGGCTGAAATTTTAAGTGAAAGCACCCATGCTGTGTGTTGAAGCGCTGCCAAATAAAGCTTTTCGAGCCAAAGTAAATGGAACCACAAGGGTTGCAGAAGTGGGAGAGCATCTCCTGCCTGCAACAGCAGGCAGGAGAAAGCCATGTAATAAAATAGTGCTCTGAGGCTGTAATTGAAACACACTGATTAACAACACATGTAACAGGGGATGTCCTCATGGGAGGTTACAAGAAGAGAAAAGGCGGTACTAAGGAGGGACTACTAAGCCTACTGACCAATGAAAAGCCATCATCTACAAAGGACAGTGACACAAGCCAATTAAAAAGATGGGCGGAAAGTGGGCGGAGCCTCATGCCCATATCCTGAATATAGCAGGTCTCAAAGAGACAGCACAAGTGCTGCCTAGGTGAGACCGAAAAATTGGCAGAGGAGTGAGAAGGGAATGGAAAGTCGAAACGGGAATGCAAAGCCGAGACGGGTGCTGAGGGGCACCGTCCACCCCCTCGTGGTCACTTACTGCCACTGTATGCTGCCTGGTAACTGCCTGTCAGTGCATCAGAGAAAGGAAAAGAGGTGATAAAGCCGGATTCTTATCTGTCTTACCATCACCAAGAATCCTCTCAGGTCGCCAGGATCTTTTTATCTGCTAAATAGTGTAGAGGGGAGGAAATCCAAATTTTAGCACATAATCAACAAAATCGGAATTTGAACTGTAAAGGACCACTGACTCCTAATCTCAAAATTTAGGGATTTATTACAAAGCCAAAAATAATTGCACATACAAGCACCTCAGCACGAGGTTAAGAAAATAAATGGGCACTAATACAAAGAAAAGTCTACGCAGGAGTCTCATCCGACTCAGGATAAGTAGAATAGTCAGTTCCAGAACCATTAGACAAGCAATAACGGCTCCAATTTCTATATTAGAAGTCCTTAACCTAAAAGAAAATCAGTTAGTCTATCCCTACTCTATCTGGAAGGCGACACCCCTACTTAGCATTTTCCCAGGCAAGAAGATAAAAAGGTGTCAGAAGTGAAGACTTCCTTAGAAGTACACTCACCTTGTTGAGAGCTTGTTCCAAGATGCTCCTTCTAGCTTACCATCTAAACCTCAACTGCCCATCCCACGGGGCACTGTCCCTAATTCAAAATCCCAACAACGTAGAACACGCCCTCCGGCACACCTCTTCAGCCAGGTCTTCTCCCAGTAGTTTTCCACTGAAACTTGTCTCCCATCCAACAACGGTTAGCTTGTCCTTGGGTCCCAGGCACCTTATCCGCCGAAAGCATCATCCCTGCATTCCAGTATACTCCCGTAATGGCTTCTCATGCCATCCTAACTCCTAAAACAAAAGGTTAATTCTCTAACAAGCTAGGTGTCCTTGCACCTGCAACAGAAACATGGGAACGAGAAACTTTCCATTTCTCTGAGATTTTCTAACATCCCTGAAACCCAGAGCTTTACCAAGGGAAACCATTTTCGGCCTACAATATTTAGCTAACATAAGAAACAAACAGACCTTTCTCTTAAAACGTATCTGCGATCAGGCCTTTGCACAATTTAAACACACATTTCTAAAATCACACTATAAGCATTAATGTCATTTTACTCATATATGAGTAAGCAAAACTACTCATGCAGACTTTAGTATGGTGCACGTTTAAACCTAATGCATCACATTACACAAAAACCAATCATTATGCATTTGACTAAAATACATTTTCAATTAACTACGTCATTGCTCTTCATAAAGGACATGGTTACATTTCTAATTCGTTCTAATAGGTGCTGCTTTAGTACCACAATTCTAAGTCACATGTTAATAAAGTTCCACTAAATATGTGGGTGCCGACTAACAGTGATTATGATGCACCCCTACAAATTTCAGAAATACATGGCGCCCTATCAGTTGCCCCCTTTGATGACTAGTGTCATCACACCATTTCACAATTCCCTTGGAGAAAGAACCGACCTAAACAGTACTTGTTGCCATCCTCCCCCGTCGGAGTCTCTCCATATTCTTAAGGTTCTGATATTGACTGTCCTGCAGTCTGGCCATTCGCATTTCACTCGCTCTAAGAGCTCTCTCAACTTTGTTTCCTTTATACCACTTATAGGCTCTGATAAATCCCCACAAGCAAACCACACAAACCACAACGATGATGAGTGGTCTTAACACAAAGCCAAGGAACCCTTTCCCCAAATCGGCAAACCACCTTCCCACCTGACTAAATCCTTTACCAACCTTTACCCAAATACCCTCTTCAGTCAAATCCTCTATCTCATGGTGAATCATAGTAATGTTGCTTATATAATTCTCCAGATCCTTGCTGTTATCTGGAATATACATACAACATTCCTGAACCTTCAATAATTTACAGACCCCGCCCTCTTTTGCTAATAATACATCTAAAGCAAGGCGGTTCTGCAAAACTATCATACTTATCGATAACATCTCTCCATCCACAAGTAACAGTGATTTCGCTGTATTCATCGGCAACTCATCAACCACAGTCGCCAATCGTCTGATCTTCACATCATTCAAAAACCACACCCAAACTTGGTATCATTGCTCCAAAGACATCTCCAATCACTGCTCCTGCACTCTCAGCTCTCTTCAGTCTCGAATGCTGTCCATCCTCCAAAAGCTCCAAATCCTCAGCATGGTAAATCTTTGGAAGAATAATTCCCAAATAGCACGTACCATACCAATTCGCAGGTAACCTGACATAGGCATTCTTTCCACACACATAATACACAGTTGGAATCACTTGCACAGAGCCTTGCAAGAAGTTATTAGCAGAATCTTACATGGTGAAAATATGATCACATGTACTCTGACCCACCAGGACTTTTTCATAGTAGGTCTGGTAACGTCTCACACACAACTTTCCTCTCTGCTCCTTGTCCAATGCTATAGGACCATAACTTCCTCTAGCTCTGTGAGATCTCTCTTCTTCAGTCCAATCTACTGCACTGTCCCCTGTATCTCGTGCTTGTGTTAGTCTTCTATATCTATCTTCTATCTGATCTACAAACTTCTTCTCTACATCTGACAATGAACAGGTCAAGTTATGCAGATGAGCATAAGCTGTATCCAGTTCCAAATACGGTATGAAGTACTTCCTAAGTCTGTCCTCTGACATGTAATAGTCGTACTTGTTCAGCTGCGTGTAAGCTGGATCCTCAGGAAGCACTGCATCGTAATTGGAAAAGAAATACTCAAACTGACCTCTTTCATAAAAAATACTAAGCAATAAACTACATGTAATTTCATACGTCAGTGGAAGATGGTGATGTCTAATACCCTCGTCCACTGAGGCAGGTAACTGCATACATACATAGCAGTCCTTCGCATCCATCACATCCACGTACTCATATAGCAGCCTTGCATATGCATTAAGCTTAAAATCACCTTTAGAGAAATCTACGACTCTCTTCGATTAGTACAGCTCTTTCAGCTCCAATGGTGCCCTCCTTTTGGCTAGAAGTGGTAGGTGTAGGTGTCCCCTGTACCTCCGCTCCCTGCTCATGTGGAACAATATATGAAACTACAACAGTTATGATTATAGAGACTATCACTCCACCTACAAGTGTACCTACTACTAACTTGGATCTACGGTGGGTATATCCAGCATCCATGATCTCGCAAATTTCTTGGTTTCAGCAGCAGACAATTAAGAGTCTCTTTCCTCCTCTAAAGGTCACTTGCTAGCCAGTTCGAACAATACTCCAAGAGCTGGAAATCCCCTTTGCAAATTCAGTTCCTTATTCACACAGTCCACAAAAAGACTTCCCTAGCCCTCTTTCGTCATCTCTGAGGAAAGTCCCTAAATTTATTCTTCTTCCACTCGAACCTAGGTTATCTTCTTTATAGACTATTATTTACAACAAAGTCCACCTTCAGTCCAAAATAAGATCAGCTCCCAGAATCTCTAAAACATGTTGCAAAAGTTCAAGACGGAGAATGATCACTTCATGGGTCGGTGTCTCAAACACAAACGTTGGAAAGACCAATCTTTGCAGTATCAGTTCACAGACCTTACTCAGAAGTGGGGGATTCGGAACTGTTAGGGTCAGTACTCCTTCGATTTCGAGACCTGGGACCACCAATCCCACGTCGATTTTCACGTTCCGGATCTTGCTGACCACAGTCACGAACCTCAACCTCCCCGAACTCACCACTCCTGGCATCAGTCACAGCGTACGTCCACTCTGGTGTGGCGTACCTCTGACACGGCACTCTTGCTCTCCTGGACCTCCTCAGGCCTCCCCGAGCTTGTTCTTCGTCACTCTGTTCAAAATCAGATGTTTCAGAGACTGGGGCAAGATCTCTCTCAGGTGCCAACCTCAGGTTCAGCCGTATCTGGCTCGCGGGCCAAACCTCTTCTGCTCTTATCGCAGTTCTGCTCTCTCACTTAGTACCCTGTGCACTACTTCGTTCTTTGGCTGAATTTGACTCTACTCCACTCTTTCTCCGTCCAAGTCAAATTCAGGGCTCTGATTGTCGCAACGCCCTTCAGCTCGATCCAGTGCACAACCAGCTGCGTCAGCAACCCTCACAGCTTGACTTGCCCTCTCAGATGGCCCTGCCACCTCAGCTGGATTTTCATTCACAAGAGGGGCTGTGTTTTCCAAGGGTGCTGGAACTCTGCAGGTATGGAGGCATGCACCCAGTTCGGCAACCCTCCACACTTCACTGCTGTGTTCGTGACCAGTATCACCTGGTACGGGCCGCACCCCCAAACATCCAGGAAACTCTTCCTCACGTGTTTACAAACAAGCACCCAATCTCCCGGACACAGGTCGTGGCACAGGTCATTCAAGGCTGGAACAGTTGCTGCTTGCACCTGCTGAGACACAGAATGGACCACATCAGCCAGTCCTTTGCAGTAATCAAGAATCAAGTCATCAGTGATGCTAATTAGAGCGGTAGCTGGTATTGCTGGCAGTCGCATTGCCCTCCCCATCAAAACTTCGTGTGGTGATAATCCAGTTCTCCTGTCAGGAACACTGCGAAGACTCTTAAGGACCAAAGGCAATACATCAGGCCATTTAAGGGACGTCGAGGTACACACTTTTGCCATCCGTGCTTTCAAAGTTCCATTAACCTGCTCCACAATCCCAGAAGCCTCAGGTCTATAGCTGCAATGTAATCCCTGATCTACATTCAATGCAGCACAAATCAACTTCATGATTTCGCTGTGGAAATGTGTTCCTTTATCTGATTCCAAAGAGGTCGGGAAACCGAACCTCGGGAAAAGCTCCCTTAACAATGATGTAGCGTTTAAAGGTTTGAAAATTGTAGGGGTGCATCATATTCATCGTTAGTTGGCACCCGCATATAATCAATGCATATTCAGATGTATCGTATCCAATGTATTAAGTAAATGTATTAGTCATATGGTAACATAGAAGTGTTAGAAATGCGAAACCACATCGTGAAAATAGTCGATGAAATGCATAATGATTTGTTTCGTGTTCAATGTAATGTATTAGGCTAACGTGTAACCTGATTGAAGTAACTCATGTAGGCCGTTTATTCATGTATGAGAAAGTAAAAGTACTAATGTTAGAATGTGATCTAATAGTGTGTTTAACCTAGTAGAGGCCCGAAGTCACATATATCGTCAAGGAGAAAGGCCTGGTATTTCTTATGTTAGCTGAGTGCGGTAGGCCGCAAGTGATTTATTCTAGTAGAGGTTTTGGGCTGCAGTAAATTGTAGAGTTAAAAGATGCGAAGTATTTCTCCATCCTATGATCTCACCGCAGGTGCAAGGACAGTTGGTTCGTTAGTAAAAATGTTTTTGTCTAACAGTTGAATTATGGAGGAAGCCAGACATGGGAGTGCATTGGAATGGGCCAATCGCAACTCCTAGTGCTGACGGTGTCTGGAACTCAAGGCCAAGCTGATGGACGATGGAAGATGGACGGAGCCGAATGGAAAATTACTGGAAGAAGACCTGGTTGAGGAGGTGTGCCGGAGGGCGTGTTCTGTGTTTTGGGGTTTCGTATTAGGGACAGCGCCCGAGGGTTGAGCAGTCAAGAGTAGGACAGCAGAGCAGAACAGAGTAGCCCAGAGCAGAGAAGAGTTAGGCGAGGAGCTAGAAGGAGCGGTTTAGATCAAGCTCTCCAAGTGAAGACTTCTTAGGAAGTTCACTTCTGACACCTTTTCACGATTTCTTGGGTCTTAAGGGAATGGTAAGCAGGGATGTCATCCAGCATAGAGTAGGGACAGAAATGCTTTGGTTTAATGATTCCTAATATCGACATTAGCTTGGTAGTTATCTACCTCATGCTTTTAGAAGCTGTACTTTTGTTCATATTCAGCCGTATGCGGATTCTTCGTAGAGTGGCATTTGTATTAGTACCCATTTACCTGTTGAGCCTTGTGCTAAGGTGCTTGTATCTGCAGATGTTTTTCCTGATAATAAAATCCCGATAGAAATAGAAATTGACTTCCGAGTCTTCAATTATGTCAAATTGCGGAAGGTATTCTTTGATAATTGTGTTTACTCCCTCCACGCTATTGGGCAGGTAAAAAGGTCCAGTCGACCAGAGTGGGTTCTTGAGATAAATGGATACAAGAAAATTGGGCCCCAGCAGTTGGTAGCAGAGACGGATGGTTACTTCCGATAGCGAGGGACGATTAGATAAGATAAGTGATCCTCGAGACCCATATAAGATAAGTGATGGTGAATCATCAGTGGTGAGCAGCAGACGACGGCATACGGTGAACATTGACGGCGAGTAGCAGTGCGGCAGGAAGCAGCAGTTTGTGGAGTGAGTATGAAAAGGATGAGATGTTGTAGATTGCGGTGTTGTGTGATGTCTTGCGGAGTTAGAGTGAATGTTGAGTACTTGTGAGATCAGGCTGTGAGCGCGCGCAGCCCGGGAATTGTGGTGTAGAAGACACCCGTGGTAGATTTTGTTGACAACCCAAAGGAGATCGTGAGGTACCATCGATCACCTAGACCGAGATAGGGGGAGCGAATGTGTGAGTGCATGACAACTCGACGTTGGTCGCGGGTTGCTGTATGTGGATTTGAGTATTTGTAACCTATCAGAGGCGCTGCCAACCGAGGTCAACAATTTCGAGAGACTTTGGACGAACAGTCAGAGGCTGTGGACGGACAGCCAGAGAAGTAACTTGTTTGGGACAAACGGTTATTTCAGTGTATGAATGGGACGAATGCAGGCGTGAGACGTAAGCATAAGGAAAGGGAACTGCTGCGAACGAAGGAAGGTGACGTCAGAGAGTGTCGCGCTGTGATAGGTTGGTTGGTGTTAGTCACGCTGTTATTGGAGGGTTTGACATCAAGAGGTAAACAGTGTGTGAGATAGAATTTGTCAATCATGAAGTGTTTTAAGGTTTTCCGAGAAATGTGTAGAGGCGATAAACATGTGGTTACTCGAGAGGGAGAAGAAGCCCCTCCCGAGGATACTCCAGCACATTATATGGCAAAGAATGTGGGGTTGCATACGATCATTTGGCTTGAGAATTGGCATAAAATGACCCAAAGTGAAGGGGAATTAGCATTCCTGAGGTATGGCTCGTTCAGGCTAGCAGTGTTGTACCAGTTGAAATCTGTAATGGCGGGGTTACGACCTTTGCCAAGGCCAACACAGTTTGAAGCCCTACAGGCGTGGATTAGAGCAGCGCATGATAGAGATAGAGGGAGGAATCAGGAAAGAGTGAAAAAGTCGATCAGGGCTTACCAGGATGCTAGATGGGACGCAGCGGAGAAAAGATGGAGAGTGCAGGCGATAGAGGGAGAGAGACTTTATCCCTTATTAATCACATCAGAGGGGGTAACGAATGTAAAGTCAGAAGAAGAGGATGAGAGTGAGATAGAGGATGATTTATTGGAAAGATTGTTGGCAGAGAGACCACCTCCGTATAACCCAGAGGTCCCAGAAGGGACATTGGTTCAAATAGAAGATACTAGAGGAGTAACAGGCCATCCAGAAATGAGAGTAGAAGGAAGACTCTCAATAGGAACAGAGAGTACGAGGAGCCCGTCTGAGGCAAGCGTAAAGGTTGAGAGAGAGGGGAGGTTACCTGATGCTTTTAAGGTACCGGTTACCATTGGACCCATTGTTTCGATTTACCACCCAGATACAGAGGAGGGTGAAAACCCAGAGCAGACAGCCGAGGGGGTTAGGAGAGAGGTCACAGAAAGTGGCCTGGCGGGTGCAATGACCCGGAATCCGAACCCTATAGAATGGAGTACACCCTTGCCAGCCATGTTAGATTCCTCAGGGGAACAAAGAGAGCAGAGACCAGAGAGGTCTAGGTCCCTGATGGAGTCGAGATCAGATTTACGATCATGGGTACCGCCCCTGAGGGTCCAGGACCCAAGGATAAGAATGGCAGAGAGAGAGCAGGTCGGCTTCGGAGATCGGTCCGCTCCAAGGGAAATGCTCCGAGAAGGGAGGTCGCAGGATCAGGAATGTGAGGAAGACAGTAGAGGAAGGGTGGTCTGCCGAGAGGTGCTGAAAGGAGCCCTGGGAGCTGGGATGATAGATGTAGTAAGGTTAAAAGCAGAAGTGGATGAGATAATAAGCGGAAGCTTATCCCTTGAAAGATTGGTAACATATGGACCGGATGAAATACTCTTTGTGGCGAAGGATGTGACTCGGAAAGCACGAGTTGCACATGAAAAGTTGTCAGAATTGGCTAGGCGATACGAGGTAGATTTGTCTAAAACTAAAGCTTTGCAAGGAAGCCATAGGTTGCAGTACAGTGATCAGGAATTGGAGGAGAAAAGGGTCGTCGGATTGAGGGCCCATAGCAGAGATTTGATCCTAGCCATACGAATATGGATGACGCTTGATAAATGGGAAGAAAAATTGGTCCAGGAAGAAAAGCTCTAGAGGAATGATAGGAGGGACCCCACCTCCGGGTGGAGGGCAGGTAAAGATAGGGAATTTCCCTTTAAGGGAAGTGCAGAATGGAGGATACATGCACGTACCGTGGAGCAGGGGCGATTTGGAGGCGTTTACCAATGATTTTCCCCGGCTTAGGGAAAAGCCGGTAGAGTGGTATAAGCAAGTTGATCGTTTTGTTAAGATCTCAAAGGTACTGTGGACCGATCTGAATACTTTGTTCGACATTGTGATCCTGGGAGATTTGTGGGCGGCATGTAAGACTGACAGCCTAATGGGGGAGCATTGGTAAGGAGACAGGGGAATTATCAGGCAGGAAACCAGAGTGTTCAGGGGCAGGGAAGGCCAAGACCAATAGACCCTAGGACAGGGATGGATGTGGCGATATTGAAAAAGACTACAGCATGTCACCAGTGTCACCAGATTGGACACTGGAGACGCGAGTGTCCCCTGAACCCGTGGAATCAGACGCAGCCGGAAGGAGAGGTAGTTCAGGTCCCTGGGACGGAGGCGGTACAGACAGTAACCAGACCGAGGACAATGAAAGGGGGGACTGGTGTCCCGCAGATGCAGGATCCCCAGCCACCCAAAATACAGACTGTTCAGCAGGGAGCTCGCACTTATTTGCAGATGCCAATGTTTGAAGTGAATGAGGCAAATGAGATAAGCTTGTTGGCCCGATTAGGGTCTAACAGAGATGCGGATTGTATGCTTAGGGCCATTTTAGAGGTAGATCAAGCAGGACCCTTTGTGGAAACAGATCTTGATGGACATCCTACGACCTTTTTGGTTGATACGGGGGCTACTAGATCGACTATAGGGTCGATAGTGGGTCCACGGTTGGCCCTTTCTGGACAAAGAATCCAGGTCGTTGGAGTGGCAAATAAGAAGCTGGTTAGTCCATTGACGGAGCCAATTCCAATCAGGATAGGAAATTTCAGTGACCGACACCAGTTCGTGGTGTGTGACTCTAGTCCAGTTTGCTTGTTAGGAAGAGATCTACTGTGCAAGCTCAACTGTACGATCTACTGTACCCCGAAAGGAGTGGAGGTACAGACGAGAGACGATGATGCGACCTTTAAGGTTGCAAATCAGCATGTGTGCGTGGAAATGTACCCAGCATTAACGGTGGAGGAACTTCCACTCGATCTGAGAGACTCAGTGTCTATTGATGTATGGGACCTTAGTGATGAGGAGATTGGTTTAGTCAAGGGAATAGAACAGTGAACAGTGAATATCCAGATTAAACCAAATGTAGAATTTCCGAGGACACCCCAGTATAAGTTATCCCCGGAAACCATTGCAGGGATTAAACCTGTGATTGAGTCTATGATTAGGCAGGGAATACTGATGGAGATTATGGGTAGTCCATGTAATTCGCCTATCATGGGACTGCAGAAGCCCAGTGGGAAATTTAGGATTGTGCAAGACTTGCGAAAGATAAATTAAATAGTTGTTCCATGTTGTCCAGTGGTACCGAATCCATCTGTGATCCTATTTCAGATCCCATGTGAAGCTGAATGGTTCACAGTGATTGACTTATGTCAAGCATTTTTCTCGATTCCTTTACATGAGGACAGCCGATTTCTTTTTGCATTTAGGCTGGAAAATCGTGTGTTAACGTGGTGTCGTATCCCACAGGGGTATACAGAGAGCCCATCTATCTTTAATCAGATTTTGAAGAAGAATCTCGAAGGTCTTGTGTTGCCACAAAACTCTGTTTTAGTGCAATACATTGATGATCTGCTTGTTGCGTCAGAGACGGAGGACGCCTGCAGAATCGATACCGTTGCCCTGTTGAACTACCTAGGAGAGAATGGTCACGAGGTGTCTCCAAACAAGCTGCAATACTGTTTGAGCGAGGTACAGTATTTGGGGCACCGAATTGAGAAAGGCAAGAGGAAGGTGTCACCAGATCGTATTGATGCGATTCTGAGAATGCCAATTCCCTCGACTCAGAGGGAGGTCAGAATGTTTTTGGGAATGGTGGGCTATTGCCGCCAGTGGATCCCAAACTTCTCCTTTGAAGCGAAGCCTTTACAGCAGCTGACACGAAAGGATGTGAGTGATCCTGTACCATGGGACGAAGACTGCTTAAAGTCGTTCCTGAGACTGAGAGAAGCTTTATGCACTGCACCGGCTTTGGGAATGCCAGATTATAACAAGGCATTTGCTTTATTTTGTTGCGAAAAGGAAGGTTGCGCATTAGCAGTGTTGACTCAGAGTCACGGAGGAGTCCGTTGACCAGTTGCTTATTTTTCAGCAACTTTAGATCCAGTAGCTTCTGCGTTGCCCGGATGTCTCAGATCCGTTGCTGCAACCGGTGTCAGTATCGAAAGATGTAAGAGCATTGTGATGGGTCATCCGCTTACTGTTCATGTGCCACATTCTGTTGAGTTGTTGATGACTAGGACTAAAACACAGCACCTCACAAATAATAGATTGACTCGTTATGAGCAAGTCATCCTTGCTGCAGATAATGTGACGCTGAAGAGGTGTTCTCTTTTAAATCCTGCTACATTGTTGCCTATTCCAAAGGTAGATGATGATGAAGATTGTGAGGACCATGATTGCCTCGATGTGACTGAACTATGCACCAAACCGAGACCTGATATTGTCGATGAACCGCTCCCAGTTTCAGATGAGATTTTCTTTGTGGACAGTTCATGCTTAAGAGACAGTGTCGGTCGACTGAGAGCAGCGTTTGCTGTGTGTACCATCACTGGGGTGGTTGAAGCCGCTTGTCTAGAAGGAGTACACTCAGCACAGGTGGCTGAGCTTATTGTGTTGACCCGTGCCTGTTTGGCCGCTGATAAGATCCGTGTAACGATTTACACAGATAGTCAATATGGGTTTGGTGTGGTTCACGATTTCGGACAGCTATGGTCCCAGAGAGGGTTTATGACACCTTCTGGTTCACCCATTAGGAATGGGGATTATGTACGACAATTGTTGGAAGCCCTACAAAGCCCAGATGAAATTGCTGTTGTTAAATGTCCTGCACACACTAAAGGAAACGATTTTGTGTCATTGGGTAATAATTACGCAGATGAAGTTGCTCGATTTTGTGCAGAGCAGGGATGTAATTATACTGAAAATCATGTTGTGGAAAGCGAAGAGAAAACAGATTATACTGTGATGTTAGCTATGGCAGACTCATGGGAGGAACTGAAGCAGTTGCAAGATGGGGTCACCGACCAAGAGCGGGACAGTTGGATACGAGCGGGATGTGAAAAAGGAGAGGTGGATATATGGGTTTTGAGTGATGGACGTGCTGTGTTACTGGAATGTTTGTTGAGTCCCATGGCGAGACTGATACATGGTGCTGTGCATCTTGGCAGAGATGCGATGATGCGAGTGTTTCGCCAAACGTAGTACAATCCGAAGTTTCGGACTGTAGCTGAGGCTGTGTGTCAGAGGTGTGTTACCTGTCAACAGATGAATGTGGGAAAAAGAACCGCTGTGACGTTGAGTCACATAGGTAGGTCAGGTGGGCCTTTTAATAGGATGCAGTTGGATTTTATTGAAATGCCGAAGTGTAATGGGTTGAGGTACATATTAGTTATAGTATGTGTCTTTTCCAGGTGGGTGGAGGCTTACCCAACACGTAGGTGTGACACACTCACCGTAGCTAAGTTGTTACTGAGGGAACTAATCCCGAGGTACGGTTTCCCGACCTCTTTTGAATCAGATAGAGGAACTCATTTCCACAGTGAAATTATGAAGCTGCTTTGTGTTGCCTTAAATGTAGACCAAAGATTGCACTGCAGCTACCGACCAGAGGCTTCTGGTATCGTGGAGCAAGTTAATAGAACTTTGAAAGCCCGAATGGCGAAAGTATGCTCCTCAACCTCTTTAAAATGGCCAGATGCATTACCTTTAGTTCTCATGAGTCTCCGGAGTGTCCCTGATAGGAGGACTGGATTGTCACCCCACAAGATAATAATGGGGAGGGCGATGCGCTTGCCAGCAATACCTGCTACTGCCTTGATTAACATCACTGATGACATGATTTTGGACTATTGTAAAGGCCTGGCTGACGTGGTCCGTTCTGTGTCTCAGCAGGTGCAGACAGCAACGGTTCCCGCCGCAAGCGACCTGTGCCACGACCTGTGCCCAGGCGACTGGGTATTGGTGCATAAACACGTGAGGAAGAGTTGCCTGGACGCTCGCTGGCGAGGGCCATACCAGATAATCCTGATAACAAATACGGCAGTGAAGTGTGGGGGACTGCCGAACTGGGTACACGCTTCCCATACTCGTAGAGTTCCAGCACCCTTGGAAGAAACAGCCCCTCTTGAGAACGAAAACCCAGTTGAGGTGGCAGAGCCATCTGAGAGGGCAAGTCAAGCTGTAGGGGTTGCTGACGCAGCTGGTTGTGCACTGGACCAAGAACGTGAAGATAACCCTGAGGGAGACTCGGAGGAGGAAGAAAGAATTGCGGGGGGCAGTGCCGAGTCGGATTCCGCTGAAGAGGAAAGCAGTGCACAGGGTGCCAGTAGGGAGCGTGGAGGTGCCACGGAAGCAGGAAGAGTTTGGCCCGTGAGTCAGAGGCGGGAAAACTCGAAATCGGCACCAAGAACAGATCTTGCCCCAGTTTCTGAAGAATCAGAAGCAGAGCAAGAGGACGTAGATCGACCCCAAGGTGCTCTGAGAAAGTCGAAGAGAACAAGAGTGCCGAGCCAAAGGTACGCCTCCCCAGAGTGGGCATACACAGTGACTGATGCCAAGTTTACTGAACACGGGAAGATTGAGATCGATCACACTGGTCAACAGTCTCCCGTTTCCGAGAGTGGAAGTGTTGTTGAAGATCCCAGGCTTGGAGATCGAAGGAGTACTGACTATCAATATTCTGAATCCGCCATTCTTGAGTATCATCCGTGGTCTGATTCGGGAAACACTAGACTTCCCGACCTTTGCAGTCATACCCGCACCCCAAGAACTAACAACCCTTAAGCTTGAAATACTGCAGGCGGTCTTAGAGCTGTTGGGACCAGCAGTGATTCTGGACTGATTGTGAAGACGTTGTACATAAAGTTTGAAAAGAAGATAACCTAGGCCCGAGAGGAAGAAGAATAAATTTAGGGATTTCCCCGGTTCAAGAGGGTAGTTGGATTGAACTTACTGGATGAGAAAGAGACTTGTGTCCGCAGAGACTGTACTAAACATCGAGAACACTTCAGAGATGGCGGGACCTGGGAATACGCATCGCAGAGCCAAAATAATGATAGGCACACTGTTAGGAGTAGTGATAGCGGTCATATTTGCAGTAGTAGTGACTTCATACATGGTGGCCCATAGACAGGAGGGGTAGGTACAGGGAGCACCCACACCTACCACTCTAGGACAGGGAGGGGTCACTATTAGAGATCAGAGAGCTCAGACGCTCGAGGAGAATCGTATGTTTCACATAGATGTGTCCAGAGCTGATTTTAAACTCAATGCTTATGCGAAGTTGTTGTATGAATACGTGGATGCGATGGATGCGAAAGATTGTTATGTGTGCATGCAGTTGCCCGCTTCGGTAGATGAGGGTATTATTAGGTACCATCATCTCCCACTGACATATGGGATCTCTTGCAGCCTATTGCTTAGTTTGTTTTATGAAAGGAAACAGTTTGAGTACTTTTTCTCAAATTATGACACAGTACCTCCCGAAGTTCCGGCATATAAGCATTTGAATAAGTATGACTATTGTAAGTCAGAGGATAGGCTTCGGAAGTATTTTAGGCCGACTGTGAAGCTAGATACAGCTTATGCTCATAGACATAATTTGACATGTTGGTTGTCCGAAACGGAAAAGAAGTTCATAGGTCAGATAGAGGATAGGTATAGAAAATTGACCCAGACACGGAATACAGGAGATAGTCCAGTGGATTGGATGGATGAGGAGAGATGGCATAAATCTAAGGGAAGTTATGGACCAATTGCATTAGATGAGGTACAGAAGGGGAAATTGTGTGTTGCCCGGCCTCAAACTCCCAAGTAGAAGGTTCTAGTGGGGCATAGTACGTGTGAACATACCTTTCCCATGGAGGACTCTGCTAAGAATTTCTTGCAGAATTCGATACAGGTGATTCCGACTGTGGGAGAAATGCATATGTGATATTGCCTGCGAATTGGTATGGTACATGTTACTTGGCGATTATATTCCCAAAGATTTATCACACGGAAGATTTGAAGCTATTAGAGAGAGGACGCCATTCTAAGGTGCGTAGAGCTGCGAATGTAGGAATGGTGATTGGGGATATATACGGAGTGACAATACCTAGCTTGGGAGTGGTTCTGAATGACGTGAAGATAAGAAGGTTGGCGACTGTGGTGGATGAATTGTCAATGAATTCGGCGAGGTCACTGTTGTTGGTGAATGGAGAAATGTTGTCGATACGAAATATGGTTTTGCAGAATAGACTTGCGTTAGACGTATTATTGGCAAAAGAGGGCGGAGTCTGTAAATTGTTGAAGGTCCAAGAATGTTGCACGTATATTCCAGATAACAGCAAGGACCTGGCGAAGTACATTGTCAACATTACCACGATCCTTAAGGAAATAGAGGATTTGACGGAAGAGAATGTGTGGGAAAAGATTAGCCAAGGATTTGGTCGAGTGGGGACTTGGTTTGCGAACTTGGGAATGGGATTCCTGGGTTCCGTGTTGAAACCAATCATAATTGCAGTGGTATGTGTGATTTGTTTGTGGGGACTCGTAAGAGCCTGGAAGTGGTACAGAGGGAATAGGGGCGAAAGAGCCCTCAGAGCAAATGAGCAGAGAATGGAGAGATTACAGGATCGTCAGTATCAGAATCTTAAAAGGATGGAAGGGATCCGACATGGTGGGATGGTAGCAACTGCAGTTTAAATCAGCATTATTTCGGGAGAAATGGGAATGATGGTGTGATGACAGTTGTCATCAAAGGGGGGAACTGATGTAGCGTTTAAAGGTTTGAAAATTGTAGGGGTGCATCATATTCATCGTTAGTTGGCACCCGCATATAATCAATGCATATTCAGATGTATCGTATACAGTGTATTAAGTAAATGTATTAGTCATACGGTAACATAGAAGTGTTAGAAATGCGAAACCACATCGTGAAAATAGTCGATGAAATGCATAATGATTCGTTTCGTGTTCAATGTTATGTATTAGGCTAACGTGTAACCTGATTGAAGTAACTCATGTAGGCCGTTTATTCATGTATGTGAAAGTAAAAGTACTAATGTTAGAATGTGATTTAATAGTGTGTTTAACCTAGTAGAGGCCCGAAGTCACATATATCGTCAAGGAGAAAGGCCTGGTATTTCTTATGTTAGCTGAGTGCGGAGGGCCGCAAGTGATTTATTCTAGTAGAGGTTTTGGGCTGCAGTAAATTGTAGAGTTAAAAGATGCGAAGTATTTCTCCATCCTATGATCTCACCTCAGGTGCAAGGACAGTTGGTTCGTTAGTAAAAAGGTCTTTGTCTAACAGTTGAATTATGGAGGAAGCCAGACATGGGAGTGCATTGGAATGTGCCAATCGCAACTCCTAGTGCCGACGATGTCTGGAACTCAAGGCCAAGCTGATGGACGATGGAAGATGGACGGAGCCAAATGGAAAATTACTGGAAGAAGACCTGGTTGAGGAGGTGTGCCGGAAGGCGTGTTCTGTGTTTTGGGGTTTCGTATTAGGGACAGCGCCCCGAGGGATGAGCAGTCGAGAGTAGGACAGCAGAGCAGAACAGAGTAGCCCAGAGCAGAGAAGAGTTAGGCGAGGAGCTAGAAGGAGCGGTTTAGATCAAGCTCTCCAAGTGAAGACTTCTTAGGAAGTTCACTTCTGACACCTTTTCACGATTTCTTGGGTCTTAAGGGAATGGTAAGCAGGGATGTCATCCAGCATAGAGTAGGGACAGAAATGCTTTGGTTTAATGATTCCTAATGTCGACATTAGCTTGGTAGTTATCTACCTCATGCTTTTAGAAGCTGTACTTTTGTTCATATTCAGCCGTATGCGGATTCTTCGTAGAGTGGCATTTGTATTAGTACCCATTTACCTTTTGAGCCTTGTGCTAAGGTGCTTGTATCTGCAGATGTTTTTCCTGATAATAAAATCCAGATAGAAATAGAAATTGACTTCCGAGTCTTCAATTATGTCAAATTGCGGAAGGTATTCTTTGATAATTGTGTTTACTCCCTCCACGCTATTGGGCAGGTAAAAAGGTCCAGTCGACCAGAGTGGGTTCTTGAGATAAATGGATACAAGAAAATTGGGCCCCAGCAACAACAACTTAGCTACAGTGAGAGTGTCACATCTACATGCTTGGTAAGCCTCCATCCATCTTGAGAAAACACACACCACAACTAAAATGTACCTCAACCCATAACATTTTGGCATCTCAATGAAATCTAACTGCATCCTGTTGAAAGGGCCTCCTGATCGCTCAATGTGACTCAAAGTAACCACAATCTTCTTTCCTGCATTCATCTGTTGGCACGTAACACACCTCTGGCATACAGCTTCAGCAACTGCACGAAACTTCGGATTGTACCGAAACACTTGCACCATTGCATCCCTCTTGCCATTGGGTTCAACAAACATTCCGGTAATACAGCTCGACCATCACTTGAGACCCACACAACCCCATCTCCTTTCTCACACCCTGATCACACCCTGATCTTATCCAGCCATCTCGTTCCTGGGCGGTAACCTCGTCTTGCAATCGTTTTAGTTCCTCCCAAGTGTCTGCCATGGATAACATCATGCTGAGGTCGGTTCTTTCTTGGCTCTCTCCAGTGTAACCTCCTGTAAATATGCATGCTTGTTCTGCACAGAAACGGGCAACTTCATCCACATAATTATTACCCAACGAAACAAAATTAGTTCCTTTCCCATGAGCAGAACATTTGAGAACTGCAATTTCCTTGGGACACTGTAATGCTTCTAACAACTGTCTTACATATTCCCCATTTCTGAAGGGGGAACCTGAAGATGTCATGAAACCTCTCTGTAGCCATAACTGCCTGAACCACACCAAACCTGTACTGACTGTCAGAGTAGATCGTTATCCGAATCTGACCAGCAGCCAAACAGGCACGAGTCAAAGCAATGATTTCAGCTACCTGTGCGGAGTGTACTCCCTCTAGACAAGCAGCTTCAATGACTCCTGTGATGGTACATACAGCAAACGCTGCTCTTAGTCGACCAACATTGTCCCTTAAGCATGAACTGTCCACAAAGAAAATTTCATCAGGGTCAGGAAGTGATTCATCGACAATGTCCGGTCTTGGTTTGGTGCATAGTTCAGTCACATCAAGACAATCATGGTCCTCACAATCTTCATCATCTGCATTTGGAATAGGCATCAATGTCGCAGGATTCAAACAGAACACCTCCTCAAAGTCACATTTTTTGCGGAAAGTATAACTTGCTCATAGCGTGTTAATCTGTTGTTCGTGAGGTGTTGTGTCTTGGTCCTCGTCATTAACATCTCAACAGAATGTGGCACGTAGACTGTCAGTGGGTGTTCCATCACAATACTCTCACACCTTTCAATGCTGACACCTGTTGCAGCAACGGATTTGAGACATCCGGGCAACGCAGAAGCTACTGGATCTAAAGTAGCTGAAAAGTAGGCAACTGGTCTACGGACACCTCCATGATTCTGAGCCAAAACTGACATTGCACAACCTTCTCTCTCGCAACAGAACAATGAGAAAGCCTTGTTGAAGTCAAGCATTCCCAAAGCAGGAGCACGACACATGGCCTCTCTCAGCTTCAGGAACGATATCAAACAGTCGTTGTCCCATGGTACTGGATCACTCACATCCTTCTGCGTCAGCCGCTGTAAAGGCTTCGCTTCGTACGAGAAGTTGGGAATCCATTGGCGACAGTAGCCAACCATCCCAGGAACATTCTGACCTCTCTCTGTGTGGTGGGCACAGGCATGTTCATAATTGCCTCAATGCGATCTGGCAACACCTTCCTCTTGCCCTCTCTCTGTGTGGTGGGACAGGCATGTTCATAATTGCCTCAATGCAATCTGGCAACACCTTCCTCTTGCCCTTCTCAATTCTGTGATCCAAATACTGCACTTCGCTCAGACAGTACTGCAATTTGTTTGGGGACACTTTAAGTCCATTCTCTGCCAAATGATTCAGTAGAGCGATAGTATCAATCCTGCAAGCGTCTTCTGTTTCCGACGCAATAAGCAAGTCGTCAATGTATTGCACGAGAACTGAGTTCTGCGGCAACATGAGAATCTCAAGGTTCTTCTTCAAGATCTGATTAAAGATCGATGGACTCTCGGTATACCCTTGAGGGATACGACACCACGTTAACACAAGATTTTGCAGCCGGAAAGCAAAAAGAAATTGGCTTTCCTCATGGAGTGATATCGAGAAGAATGCTTGACACAGATCAATCACCGTAAGCCACTCAGCTTCACATGGGATCTGAAACAGTATCACAGATGGATTCGGTACCACTGGACAACATGGAACAACTATCGTGTTGACCTTTCGCAGGTCTTGCATGATCCTAAACTTCCCACTCGGTTTCTGTAGTCCCATAATGGGTGAATTACATGCGCTACCCATAATCTCTTTCAGAATTCCCTGCTTGATCATGGACTCGATTACAGGTTTGATTCCTGCAATAGTCCCGGGTGACAAATTATACTGGGGCGTCCTAGGAAATTCTACATTCTGCTTGACCTGAATCTTCACTGGCTCTACTCCTTTGATCAACCCAATCTCTTCTCCGGTGAAGTCCCACACCTCGTGTGACACAGAATTTCTCCGATCAAGTGGAAGCTCTTCCACTGTCAGCGCTGGGTACATTTCTGTACACAAGTGCTGATTGGCAATTTAAAGGTTGCGTCAACATCCTTTTTCTGTACTTCAACTCCCTTAGGTGTGCAATAGATGGTACAATTTAACTTGCACAGCAGAGCTCTACCTAACAGGCAAACTGGACTCGAGTCACACACCACAAACTGGTGTCGGTCTCGGAAGGTTCCTATCCTCACGGGAATCGGCTCTGTTAACAAACTAGTCATTTTCTTGTTTGCTACTCCAACAACTTGGATTGATTGTCCCGAGATGGGTAGGTTAGGGAATACTGCTGATCTCACAGTAGAACGGGTAGCACCAGTGTCAACCACAAATGTGGTAGGGTGCCCATCAACATCTGCTTCCACAAATGGACCCCTCTGGTCTACCTCCAAGACTGCTCCAAGTGTGCAGTCTTCCTCCCCCCTCAGGCACCGTCATGCCAACGGGTCTGGGCTGAACTCATCATACCCTTCAAACAGAGGCATCTGTTGGTAAGTCCGGATTCTCTGCTGAACCCTCAGTGGTTGGGGAACTTGTACCTGCGGTCTGAACGTCCCCCCTTTCATCGACCTTGGTCTAGTCACTGTAGGGACCGCTTCAGGTATCTCTACCTCCTGCTGCACATGGTTAATCGGGTTCAAAGGACACTCGCGCTTCCAATGTCCAATCTGGTGACAAAATGACACGCAGTGGTCTTCTTCAATGTCGCCACATCCACTCCTGTCTTGGGATCAACAGATTTTGCTCTTCCCTGACCTTGGACATTTAGATTTCCTCCTTGGTTATTTCCCTGGCTCCTCCCTAACGTCCCTCCGTTAGGCTGAACTTGGGCTATTTGCATTTGGACAAGCATCAATTTATCTTTCAACTTCCTGTGTTTCTAATCTACCTCATCACTGCAGTATCTGGCATACCGCAAGATTTCATCTACAGGCTTGTTCTGCCAGCAGATCAAATGATGCTGTATCATGAGACTAACCTCTGGCCTCAATCCCAAAACTAATTTCAAAACAAACTGTCCCATGCCCATAGAATCTAAGGTATCTAATCCACTGTACTGTTTGAAGGCTTGCAAAAGCCGCTCGTATTACTCATGCACCGTCTCTTTTGGTTCTTGAACAGTCTTATCTAGCTATTGGTGATGGATCATTTGTGACAGGATCCCTTTCTGGCTCTGAAGTCGGCCATTCAACGCCAACCTTGCATGCAGACCACAAATCCCCTGGAACCACTATGTCAAACAACGTGTTCAAATTAATGCACAACACTTTCGAGATTTTGACGAAATGATCAACCTGCTTATACCATTCTACAGGCTTCTCCCTCAGCCGAGGAAAATCATTCGTAAATGCAGCCAAATCACCCCTACTCCAAGGCACATGCACGTACCCTCCATTTTGTACCTCTCGTAAAGGGTAACTTCTTACGCCTGGCATCTCTCCACCCTGAGGCGGCATCTCTCCTACAATCCTATTGGAACTCTTCTTCTTAGACCACCTTTCCTCCCATTTATCAAGCATGATCCATGCACGCATCCCTACAATCAGGTCTCTGATATGTGTCCTCAGTCCTATGACCCGTTTCTCTTCCACTTCTTGGTCAATATACTGCAACCTGTGGCTCCCTTGCAATGACTTCATCTTAGACAGATCTACCCCGTACTTCTTGGCCAAATCAGTCAATTTCTCATGTGCAGTCACATCCTTGGCTACAAAAAGCACCTCATCTTGTTCATAAATCTCTATCCTGTCCAAAGGCAAATTCCCATTTATTATTTCATCCACTTCTGCTTTCAATCTCACTACATCTAACATTTGTGCCCTCAAGGCACCTCTCAATGGTTCTCCACAAGGTGTTCCATTGCATTAATTCCCCTCGCAGCTCTGATCTCTCGACCTACTCTCTTCTGACATGTTCCTAGAAACTGGTCTGTTTTCTGACTCATCTAATTCACCATTCCCTGTTATCCTACCATGTTGATTCCTCGCAGGTGATACCCACATTCTCAGATCTGATCTCGACTCGGCCAAAGACCTTAGTCTTACCAGTCTCACATCCACCTGTCCCCTAGAGGAGTCTGCGGTGGCTGGCAATGGAGTACTCCATTCTATAGGTCTTGGAGCCTGTTCCATCTCACTCACTGTACCGTTTCCTTCAGCAGCATTCTTTGATCCAGCAGTTGACTGTGCTAGACACCCATCTTTCTCTCGATCTGGGTCAAAGACTGATACTACGGGTCCAATAGTAACTGGTACTTTTAAAGCATCCGGTAACCTTGCACATCCCGCAGCTTCTGTACTTGCTAAAGACTGGATTCTCATGTCCTCCGTTCCTGTCGAGATTTTCCCCACTACTCTCACATCTGGCTGAGTCTGTTCTCCACTAGTCCCTTCTGCTGGTATCGACTTTCCTTCGTAGGAATCTGGATTGAACAGAGGCAGTCTTTCTGACAACAACCTCTCTACCAAGCTGTCATCCGTATCACTGCCATCCTCTTCTATGCTCTTTGCCTTCGCACTTTCTGTTTTCTCTAGTAGTGGGTACAATCTATCCCCCTCAACCATTTCCACTCTCCACCTTTTCTCTAGCGCATCCCACCTCGCATCTTGGAATGCCCTGATTGACTTCTTCACCCTTTCTTGACTTCTGTCTCTTTTCCTATCATACGCTGCTCTGATCCATGCATGTAGTGCCTCAAACTGGGTTGGTCTAGGCAGAGGTTGCAGGGAAGACATCACAGACTTCAACTGATACAACACATCCAACCTGAAGGTACCATATCGTAGGAAAGTCAATTCTCCCTCTCCGTGAGTGATCTTATGCCAATTTTCAAGCCAAATTATAGTATGCAATCCCACATTCGTTGCCATATACTGTGCTGGATTATCCTCGGGAGGGGCTTCTTCTCCCCCACGAGTAACCACATGGCTATCACCTCTACACAATTCTCGGAAAACCTTAAAACATTTCATAATGAACAACATTTTGATTGCGCAAAAGATTTTGTTCACTTCCTGATGTCAATCCACCAATAGCAGCGCGACTCACACCAACCGACCTATCGCAGCGCGACACATTCTGACATCACACTTCCTCAGCTCGCAGCAGTTCCCCTCCTTCACAATTAGCTTCTCACTCTAGCATTCGTCCCATTCACACTCTGAAGTAATTATCTGTTCACGAAACGACTGGACAATCACTTCTCTGACTGCCTATGAGTCTCTCGAAATTGTTGATCTCAAACCTGGCAACTGTCTGTCCGTGAAACGACCGGACAATCGCCTCAACTGATAGGTTTCAAACTTTCAAAGTTCCACATACAAGAACCCACGACCAGCGTCGGTTACTCACACACTCACACATTCGCTCACCCTATCTCGGTCTGGGTAATCGATGACGTCTCACGATTCCCTCTCAATGGTCAACAAAATCTACAGTGGGTGTCTTCTACACCACAACTTCTCAGACTACTCGTCGAGCCTAAGAATCCCCGGGCTGCGCGCGCTCGCAGCCTGATCTCACAAGCTCTCAACTCTCATTCCAACTCCTCAAGACATCACACAATCAAATCAACACCGCAATCTACAAAACACATCACCCTATTCATACTCACTCTACCACGAACTGCTGCTTTCCACCGCACCGCTACTCTCCATCAGTTTCCATCAGCTGCTGTTGTCTGCTGCTCACCATCACTCGAATTCTATGGGCTTCTAAGATCTCTTATCTTGATCTAGATCTCCCCTCACTATCAGAGATAACCATCCTACTCAGCTACCATCTGATAAAGCCGGATTCTTATCTGTCTTACCGTCACCAAGAAAACTCTCAGGTCGCCAGGATCTTTTTATCTGCTAAATAGTGTAGAGGGGAGGAAATCCACATTTTAGCACATAATCAACAAAATCGAATTTGAACTGTAAAGGACCACTGACGCCGAATCTCAAAATTTAGGGATTTATTACAAAGCCAAACATAATTGCACATACAAGCACCTCAGCACGAGGTTAAGAAAATAAATGGGCGCTAATACAAAGAAAAGTCTACGCAGGAGTCTCATCCGATTCAGGATAAGTAGAATAGTCAGTTCCAGAATCATTAGACAAGCAATAACGGCTCCAATTTCTATATTAGAAGTCATTAACCTAAAAGAAAATCAGTTAGTCTATCCCTACTCTATCTCTAAGGTGACATCCCTACTTAGCATTTTTCCAGGCAAGAGGATAAAAAGGTGTCAGAAGTGAAGACTTCCTTAGAAGTACACTCACTTTGTTGAGAGTTCGTTCCAAGATGCTCCTTCTAGCTTCCCATCTAAACCTCAACTGCCCATCCCACGGGGCACTGTCCCTAATTCAAAATCCCGAAAACGTAAAAAACGCCCTTCGGCACTCCTCTTCAGCCAGGTCTTCTCCCAGTAGTTTTCCACTGAAACTTGTCTCCCATCCAACGACGGATAGCTTGTCCTTGGGTCCCAGGCACCTTCTCCGCCGAAAGTGTCATCCCTGCATTCCAGTATACTCCCGTATTGGCTTCTCATGCCATCCTAACTCCTAAAACAAAGGGTTAGTTCTCTAACGAGCTAGGTGTCCTTGCACCTGCAACAGAAACATGGGAACGAGAAACTTTCCATTTCTCTGAGATTTTCTGAAACACAGAGCTTTACCAAGGAAAACCATTTTCAGCCTACAATATTTAACTAGCATAAGAAACAAACAGGCCTTTCTCTTAAACGTATATGCGATCAGGCCTTTGCACAATTTAAACACAGATTTCTAAAATCACACTGAAGCATTAATGTCATTGTACTTCATATATGAGTAAGCAAAACTACACGTGCAAACTTTAGTATGGTGCACGTTTAAACCTAATGCATCACATTACACAAAAAACAATCATTATGCATTTGACTAAAATAAATTTTCAATTAACTACGACATTGCTCTTCATAAATGACATGGTTACACTTCTAATTCGTTCTAATAGGTGCTGCTTTAGTATTACAATTCTAAGTCACCCTTTAATAAAGTTCCACTAAATATGTGGGTGCTGACTAACAGTGATTATGATGCACCCCTACAAATTTCATAAATACATGGCGCTCTATCAGAGGTTGGTTACCTCCCACAGTGCTGCTGGTTGGCCCCGCTGACCCTGAGCAGTGGTGGAGAACTGGAGAGAGTGAGGCTGGGCTCCCTCGCAGTGATGGGGTCTGAGCCAGCAAACACGTCACAGGTGCAGAGAGCAGCGTATATCCCCTAGTCGCCATATCACAGGAGGAAAGAATACAGTTTTGTCCCCCCATCCCTGCGGCAACCCCATAGCATCAGTGATGCCTTCCACAGTATGCAAGTGAAGACATGGAAGATGCATTGAGAGATCCGCACCTTGGAAACAGCAAAGCAGGGCAGAAGGTGAGCCCATTGCAAGTGAGTCAGGATGGGTGCAGTGAGTGCTGCGTGCCCACCAAGTGGCCAACTGCCACTACTGCTGGGCAGAGTGGAACTGTTTGTCTCCCCCGGCAACATTATAGCACCAATTTGTGCTCCCCAGTAAGATAGCGGGAGACACAAACCAAAAGCAAGGACTGCCACACAAAGGGCACCGCACAGCAAGGAGCCATGACAATCCCACCTTCTTAAACGGTACAGAGACTGAGGCAGACTGGTACAGGAGCCAGGGGACAGAGAAACTGTGAGGTGTGGGTGCTCACCCCCTGGTGCCTAACCACTGTGATTGCAGGCACAAGGGAGAGGCTTTACCCAGCCTGTTGTACACCCTCACCCCCTGCTGGACCCCTGATGCAGCTGCCACAAGAAAATTAACCTCATCTCGCATCCCGCAACAGCCCTGCTGCACCAACAAAGTAATACTGCCTGATGAGGCACCAAGCATACCCTGCTAAATAAGAGAGTCAATAAGTGCTCACTCAACGGAGAAGAGCCAGTGATCAAGACACCTGCATCACAGTAGTGAAGGAGAAACACTCATGGTCTATACCCAGCAGCACCGACCCCCCACTCTATTTACCCCTGAGGGGCCCTGCATGGACAAAGCAGAGACATCACACAGGGCCTTGATCCAGCGCAGACCCAATAATTTGGACGGACGAAAACTCAATTATTTTATTTGCTTACACATTTACCCAAGGTTCCTGTTGCGCTGGTGTCAAGTTTGCGGATTCAATACCAATTCATACATAGCAGTTGAAAATTTTGACAGTTCACAATTAACATAATAAACCCTTTGTTCAAATTTCCATCTTCTTGGTCGATAGACCAATTAGTTGAAAAATTGAAGGTAACAGTTACTCATAATACTAATAAACAGACAAAAATAATCACAGACTCTTTGTTTGCAATTTGTTAATTTTATCTATCTCAAATGCAAAAATCTTGCAAATACCTCATGAGACAGAATACACTCTAAAACACAGCTAGCAAATAATTAATCTCAAGAAACGTATGTTGCATGGAGAGGATAGATGAAGAGACATCAGACATGTGCATTAATCAATTCTCAATTCGGAAGGATAGATGAAAAGACAAAAGTACAAGGATAATAACTTTGAGTCATCAAAGATACCAACCCAAGGAATAAGAACGAGGAAAACCACCACCCAGGCCTAGGTAGCGGCAGGGGACCCCCACACAGAGAGTCAGGGATCAAAGACTCTAAGACCATGACAAAGATAGGATCGGAACATCTAGGCCTCTCTGCAACTAGATAAACAGCAGCGCACACTCTCTCTCTCTGTTCGCCTAAGACAGCAGGCGCATCTACCGCCCTCACATCCAGACCCCACCCCTAAATCACCTACTCTTTTTACCCTTACCATACGTGTCCATCCCACTACAGTTGCTAAAGTTACCCATTCAAGCTAGGGATTGGTTAAAACGAGGGGCGGACGGTCACCCTATCATTAAGTCATACTTCTTTGACTACCCCATTTTTAAGCTTTTGTTCCCACATATTCAGTATACATCCCTGTTCTCTCATGAGGTTAAAGTATCAATTTAAGGACAAATGTTTATACATTTAACATGTTGTGGTTTTTCACATGGAGACACTGGAGTTGGCTGCACATCAAGCATCATGTCCTTCACCGTCTGTCAGGATCCCTAATGCGAGTTTCAAAGTGATGCGCAAGGGGTTAAACTCAAGTGGTGCTACAGGGTTGACCAGGCATCAATGGTCGAGTTGGTGGCATGTCCGTAATTCCAAGATGGCCGCTAAGGCGCTGGCGTCTGCGGTCTAGTTGTTTGCAAATCCGGAGAGGCTGAAGAGACGCGCGCACGCCTGAAGTATTGCGCACTTCACTAAAGACTTTTCCTCAGAGAAGACTGTTTTCCGAGTGTTCCCAGTTTGAAGTGTGTTACCCTTGAGTACGAAGTTTTCAGTGACCCACCCCTTCGTGACCAGTCCCTTAGTCATAGAACCGATACTTACTAGAAGAGAAAAGAAGACGCTTGGAGTTCGCGTTGAAAGACTTACCGGAGTAGAGATTGGAGTCGGCTCGTCTCTTCAGTTCCGAGTGAAGATTCAGCTACACTGACAGAGAACAAGTAGAAAGCTAAGTGAATTACAGGAAAGGTTTTCAGGCATATAAATAATGTCAAGTAATGCAAAAAGACGCAATATCGCTGAAAGTAATTAAAACTTACCGTTGTCTGCATTAATAAGAATACTGGGTCCTGTAAAAGAAAAAAGAGAACTTTACCGATTGTGAAGAGAGTTAGAGTGGTGCAGAATCACAGACGATTAAAAAAAACTGTAAACTAGGAGGGAAAAGAGATGTGAGGAGAAAGACTTACCAGAGTTATTCCAGCACAGCAAAAAACTGAGGAGAGAAAGAGAACATAGATAAAAGGGAAGAAATAATCTAGAAGACAAGAGTTAGAGAATTTAAAGAACAGAAAAAGAAAAGACGACGTGATAAAAGAGAAAGCCCCAGTAAACCAACTGCTGGTAGGTTCTATATATTTAAAAAGGTTATTAGATAAACGCTCAAGGAATAAATAGGTTATAATCGAAAAGTAACTGTTTTACAGATAAATAAAGACATCCATAACAGGAACAAAGAAAACAGAGTTGGTCAGGAAGAGAGGCACAGAGTTCAGTATTATGGGTAGGTAGCATATCTCAAGGGAAATGTAGAAAAGAGATAGAATAGTGTAGAGGAAGGGAAAAAATAAAATTGTTGTGTGTTTAGTTTTCCTTAGGAGTCTTCTGTAGGCAGTGCTAAAGCTGAAGAAGATATCCAGATAGAAAACCAGAAGGTCCAGAACCAGTCTCTTTTTAAATTTATTATTTTATCCACTTTCCCCCTTCCCCCTCACTAATCAATTAGCCCCTAGTTATAACTTGGGGCTGAGTGTTTGGAAGTGGGAGTTGGGAAGCTAGCGACTTCTGTTCCTGTGCAAGACAACAGAAAAACAGCAAGAAGCTGAAGGTGAGCCCTGACAGAGTGAAGTGCCCACGTCTTAATCTTGCACCCGAACAGAAAAGAAATGGTTGAGGGAATTAATTTACAGACCTCAGGGTCGGTACTAGAGGCGATACAAAAGGAACTGGTAGGAGTTAAGGAAGAGAATCAAAGCCTAAGACAGGAGGTCATGAATTCTAGGAAGGAGACGGCAGAATTAGCACAGAGAATAAGACAACCATATTCTGCTGGAAGGGAGGGTCCCACCACATCTTGGGAGACACAAAACAATTAACAATTAACAACACAAGTAATACATTCCTTATCTCCAGTGATACTGTTGGCAGCGCCCGAGAGATTTAGTGGGGAACCACAAAAGGCGCAGGTGTTTATTACTCAATGCTCACTTCATTTCAAGTGCCGCCCTTCTATTTTTCCTGATGCGCAATCTAAGGTAGCCTTCATTTTGTCATATTTAAGTGGAGATGCTGCGGCATGGTCGATGCCGATAGTTTCACGAGATGATCCATTATTGCAGAATTTTGAAGAGTTCAAGAAAGAATTTCTGAGAATTTTTGACCGAAGGCGGATCTCTCAAGCTGTAGATAACGAACTATTGGAGCTGACGCAGGGAAATAGAGACTTGGTGGCTTACCTAGCCCAGTTCAACAAGTTAGTAATGGAAACTGATTGGCCGGAGAACAAGAGGACAGCAATATTCTATCGAGGCTTGCGAGATGAACTAAAAGATGGTTTGGTTCAAATACCGAACCGTCCAACTGAAATTTCCGCCCAAATAGATCTGGTTCTAGAATTGGATTTCCGGCAGGGGGAGCGAAGAGGAGAGAGAAGACGAGAATTCAGAAGTACGGTCCCACGTTTCGACAGAGCTAAGACAGAAACAGGAAAGGGCACAGAAGGTTTCTCAGAATCAGAACCTATGCAAATAGGAATAATTCGGGGACCGCTCACTAAAGAAGAAAAGGAAAACTGGCGAGTCAGCAACTTATGTATGTATTGTGGGTCTAGTGGGCATTTTGTGCGAAATTGTCCAAAAAAGCCAAAGGGTTCATTTTAACCGAAGGAAAACTCGCAGCACCACCTGTAGAAGGAGTTGTGCAGGTGGATGCGAATCCGAAATCAACTCCCCAGGAACATCGATTGGCGAATACATTACAGTCGTCTTCACCCCATTTGATTCTATCTGTGACAATCCGATTCCGTCAAGAAACAATGAAAGGAGTAGCGGTGATGGTGGACTCAGGAGCCACAGGTAATTTGTGCGATCTGAAATTCGCTGCAAAAATTGGGCTGCAAGCAATCGCCAAGGCAAGAGGAGAACCAGTTAGAGCGATTGATAGTACCAACCTATCCTCAGGGCCTATCACGAGTCACACAGAATTGGTAGAGCTGATTCAAGAAGATGAGCATAGAGAAGCTATACACTTTAATTTAATGGATGCCCCGCAATTTCAGCTTATATTGGGACTTCCATGGCTCACGGAGCATAATCCCTCAATTAATTGGAATGACAGAACAATCGAAATGAACTCAGAATATTGTAGAGAGAACTGTTTTGGAGCTCTCAAGGAAACAAGTAAACTAAACCCAGCTCACGCCTTATGTTCGGCCGAAGTCTCCGTGTGCGTAATCAATACGCAATCAATACCACCAGAGTATCAAGATTTCGAGGACGTTTTCGAACGAACAAGAAGCTGAACAACTGCCGCCTCATCGTGTTTACGACTGCAAGATAGACCTAGAGCCAGGGGCAAATTTACCTTGCAGTCGGGTGTATGCCTTGACAGAACAAGAGAATCATCATCTGAGGGAATATATCGACAAGTACCTGGCCAATGGATTTATACGTCCTTCTCAATCTCCAGTGTCCTCGCCACTATTTTTTGTGCCCAAGAAGGAGCAGGGCGAGTTGAGAACGTGTATATATTATAGAGCCATAAATCGAATAACAAAGAAGAACAGGTATCCACTTCCCCTTATCTCCGTCTTATTGGACCAGATCAAAGGAGCACAGATATTCACGAAGTTGGATTTAAGAGGAGCTTACCACCTTATTCGATTTAGAGAAGGAGACGAGTGGAAAACGGCTTTCAGGACACGCTTTGGGCTATTTGAATACCAGGTTATGCCCTATGGGTTGAGTAATGCCCCTGCAGCGTTCCAACATTTTATAAATGATGTACTCGGGGAATTCATTGATCAATGCGCAATTGTGTATATTGATGACATACTGATCTACTCAGAAGATACGCAGGAGCATCAGACACAAGTTCGAGGAGTTTTACAAAAACTGCGAGAGAATAAATTATTTGTCAAGTTGGAGAAATGCGCTTTTGGAGTTTCGCAGGTAGAATTCTTGGGCTTTGTGATCTCGCCAACAGGAATTCATATGGACAGGCGGAAAGTTCAGGCTGTACTAGAATGGAAGTCACCCACCAGTGTCAAAGAAGTCCAAGCATTTATTGGGTTTGCAAATTTCTTTTGGAGGTTTATTGGAGAATTTTCTCGACGAATACTACCCTTGACGCCATTACTGAAGAAGGGAACACGATTCGAATGGTCAGAAGAAGCAGAGCTAGCCTTTAAGGATTTGAAGATTGAGTTCACCACTGCACCCATCCTCCTTCATGCCGATCCGATGGAGCCCTTTTATGTTGAGACAGATGCCTCAGACTTTGCGGTTGGAGGAGTTCTTTCTCAGAGGAATAAGAAAACTGGCCAATTACACCCGGTGGCTTATCGATCTAGGAAGTTGACGCCAGCAGAAATTAACTATACAATTACGGAAAAGGAGTTGCTGGCTATTAAAGACGCTTTCAAGGAGTGGAGACATTATTTAATGGGCACCCACCATGTGGTAACAGTTTACACGGACCATCGTAACTTAAAATTCTTGAAGTCAGCCAGAACTTTGACACCTCGCCAACTTCGTTGGTCATTGTATTTTGCTGATTATGATTTCGTGATAACCTATCGACCGGGTACACAGAATGGAAAGGCGGATGCCTTGTCGAGGATGGGAACTGGAGAAGAAAGGAACCCGCTAAGTGCTCAAGTGATCATTCCAGATGCCAAGATCATCGGCGCCACAGATATACTGAACTTCAAGGAAAAAGTAATCCAAGTTTTGACCCCAGAAGAAATGCAGAAGTGGGCGCAACTAGAGCCTGGAAGAGAAGTTCGAGATGATCTACCTTTTAAAGAAGGTGCATTGTATTTGCCGACTACACCGTTGCAGAAGCAAGCCTTGCAGGAATGTCACGACCATTTGTTGGCTGGGCACAAAGGAGAGTTCAAGACCGCAGATCTGATCAAAAGAAAATATTGGTGGCCACAGATGAGTAAAGATGTAGAACAATATGTAAAAACTTGTGAGATATGCGCTCAGGGAAAATCAGAACGGCATGCTCCTCAGGGACTGTTGCAACCCTTGCCCATTTCTCCTCATCCTTGGCACACAATCACTCTAGACTTAATTACAGACTTACCATCCTGTCATGGGACAAATACAATCCTAGTAATAGTAGATGCATACACGAAAATGACACATTTCTTGGCCTTAAAGGGAATCCCTACAGCAAAACAGCTAGCAAGTCATTTTAGTGCACAGATCGTAAGGCTGCACGGAATACCCAAGGTCATAATATCAGACCGGGGAACCCAATTTGTCTCACATTTCTGGAAGGCATTTATGAAAGGGTTTGGAGTAGAAACTCGTTTTTCCACCAGTTTCCATCCGGAGACGGATGGACAAACGGAAAGAGTGAACCAAGAATTGGAGCAATATTTGCGATTGTTCTCGTTGAAACAGGATGGGGAATGGCCGGACTACTTGTGGACAGCTGAATTCGCTCATAATAACGCGAAGAATGTGTCCACTGGTTACTCTCCGTTCTATTTAAACTATGGTGGACATCCAAATTCCGCAGTACAAGATGTGGAGCTCTCAGTCCCAGCAGTCAAGGATTTGGTGACTCATTTGAATTCTGTACATGAATTAGTATCAAAGAATCTATAACAGGCTTACGAAAAGTATAAGCAGTATGCAGATAAGAAAAGAAAGAAACCTCCCCCTTTAGAAATTGGAGATGAAGTCTGGTTGAATACAAAAAATGTAAGACTAAAGGGGAACCGAAAATTCCAACCCCGATTCATTGGTCCTTACCCTATTGTGGAGCAGATTAATCCAGTGACCTATAAATTGACCTTGCTCTTTAAATTCAAGATTCACCCAGTGTTTCACGTTTCTCTCTTGAAGAAGGCAGTTCCCAATTTGAGAAAAGAATCGATTCCAAACCCTATTCAGCTAGATACAGGAGTGGAGTTGGAGGTAAAAGAAATTCTGGACTCAAAATTAGTTAGAGGAAGACTGTATTTTCTGGATGATTGGAAAGGTTATGGTCCAGAGGAACGGTCCTGGGAATTAGATTCAGATGTTCATGCTCCTCGGCTAATAAAACTTTTTTATCAGCGCAATCCAACCAAACCTAGAGTGGGAGGACCATCTTTGGTGGGGGGTACTGTCAGGATCCCTAATGCGAGTTTCAAAGTGATGCTCAAGGGGTTAAACTCAAGTGGTGCTACAGGGTTGACCAGGCATCAATGGTCGAGTTGGTGGCATGTCCGCAATTCCAAGATGGCCGCTAAGGCGCTGGGGTATGCGGTCTGGTTGTTTGCAAATCCGGAGAGGCTGATGTGATGCGCGCACGCCTGAAGTATTGCGCACTTCACTAAAGACTTTTCCTCAGAGAAGACTGTTTTCCGAGTGTTCCCAGTTTGATGTGTATTACCCTTGAGTACGAAGTTTTCAGTGACCCACCCCTTCGTGACCAGTCCCTTAGTCATAGAACCGATACTTACTAGAAGAGAAAAGAAGACGCTTGGAGTTCGCGTTGAAAGACTTACCGGAGTAGAGATGGAGTCGGCTCGTTTCTTCAGTTCCGAGTGAAGATTCAGCTACACTGACAGAGAACAAGTAGAAAGCTAAGTGAATTACAGGAAAGGTTTTCAGGCATATAAATAATGTCAAGTAATGCAAAAAGACGCAATATCGCCGAAAGTAATTACAACTTACCGTTGCCTGCATTAATAAGAATACTGGGTCCTGTAAAAGAAAAAAGAGAACATTAACGATTGTGAAGAGAGTTAGAGTGGTGCAGAGTCACAGACGATTAAAAAAAACTGTAAACTAGGAGGGAAAAGAGATGTGAGGAGAATGACTTACCAGAGTTATTCCAGCACAGCATAAAACTGAGGAGAGAAAGAGAACATAGATAAAAGGGTTAAAACTCAGGAAGAAATAATCTAGAAGACAAGAGTTAGAGAATTTAAAGAACAGAAAAAGAAAAGACGACGTGATAAAAGAGAAAACCCCAGTAAACCAACTGCTGGTAGGTTCTATATATTTAAAAAGGTTATTAGATAAACGCTCAAGGAATAAATAGGTTATAATCGAAAAGTAACTGTTTTACAGATAAATAAAGACATCCATAACAGGAACGAAGAAAACAGAGTTGGTCAGGAAGAGAGGCACAGAGTTCAGGATTATGGGTAGGTAGCATATCTCAAGGGAAATGTAGAAAAGAGATACAATAGTGTAGAGGAAGGGAAAAAATAAAATTGTTGTGTGTTTAGTTTTCCTTAGGAGTCTTCGGTAGGCAGTGTGAAAGCTGAAGAAGATATCCAGATAGAAAACCAGAAGGTCCAGAACCAGTCTCTTCTTAAATTTATTATTTTATCCACTTTCCCCCTTCCCCCTCACTAATCAGTTAGCCCCTAGGTATAACTTGGGGCTGAGTGGTTGGAAGTGGGAGTTAGGAAGCTAGCGACTTCTGTTCCTGTGCAAGACTACAGAAAAACAGCAAGAAGCTGAAGGTGAGCCCTGACAGAGTGAAGTGCCCACGTCTTAATCTTGCACCCGAACAGAAAAGAAATGGTTGAGGGAATTAATTTACAGACCTTAGGGTCGGTACTAGAGGCGATAAAAAAGGAACTGGTAGGAGTTAAGGAAGAGAATCAAAACCTAAGACAGGAGGTCATGAATTCTAGGAAGGAGACGGCAGAATTAGCACAGAGAATAAGACAACCGTATTCTGCTGGAAGGGAGTGTCCCACCACATCTATGGGAGACACAAAACAATTAACAACACAAGTAATACATTCCTTATCTCCAGTGATACTGTTGGCAGCGCCCGAGAGATTTAGTGGGGACCCACAAAAGACGCAGGTGTTTATTACTCAATGCTCACTTCATTTCATGTGCCGCCCTTCTATTTTTCCTGATGCACAATCTTAGCTAGCGACTTCTGTTCCTGTGCAAGACAACAGAAAAACAGCAAGAAGCTAACAGGAAAACCGTTGCACCGGGGAATGGCTCTCAGGCCCTTTGTGAAGAACTAGCATCTTTTTTTGTGGAAAAAGTGGACGCGATCTACAGATCCTTTCCTCCACTTACTACATCCACTAACAATGTAGAAGCTATGAATATCATCACCAGCCCACTGCTAGTGCTTCCTGCACCATCTCAGGAAGAATTTGATTCTCTAGTGGTGAGGGTCAAATCGGGTTCTCCAATGGACCCTTTGAGACCTGCACAATTCAGGGAATCTGCTGAGATCTCTCTTCCGTTTCTTCACAATCTCATTAAGCTATCTCTGAGTACTGGGACGGTGCCTATCCAATGGAAGCAAGCTATAGTTATGCCTATCCTGAAAAAGGCTACATTAGATGCAGCAAAGCCGGAATATTATCGGCCCATATCCTTGCTCCCATGGGCCTCCAAAATTACTGAGGCTCATGTTAATAATATTCTATCTGCCCACCTTCTACAAACAGGCACCCTCCATCCTTCCCAGAATGGCTTCAGAGCAGGCCATAGCACTGAGACAGCACTGGTGGCTATGGTTGAGCAACTTCGAAGACTCTTAGACTCTGGACAGGCGGCGGCACTGATCCTTTTGGATCTCAGTGCCGCTTTTGACACTGTGTCCCATCCTATTCTGCTCCAGAGACTCAGAGAAGCCGGAGTGGAGGGCACTGCTTTGGACTGGTTTCGCTCTTTCCTGACCGAGCGTACTTTTAAAGTGCGTACTCCCCCCTATGAGTCCTCTCCCCGCCCTATCTCCCAAGGAGTTCCACAGGGTTCAGCACTTAGCCCGACCCTGTTTAATTTGTATGTGAGACCATTGATGGAGGTTGCTAATAAATGGGGTCTAACCATAGTGTCATATGCTGACGACACTCAATTAGCAGTCGCACTAAACGGGAATACTGCGCTGGACGCCTCCAACTTTCAAAGCGCCCTTAGGGAGGTGGCAGGTTGGATGACCGATAATCGTCTCCAACTTAATGCCACTAAAACTGAAGTTTTGGTGTTGGGCAAAGAAACTCATCGTTGGGGAGACGACTGGTGGCCATCGGAGCTAGGTCCTACTCCTACGCCGGCAACTCAGGAGAAGAATCTTGGGGTTTTGTTTGACGCCAATTTATCATTTACACCCCATACAAAGAAAGTGGCGGGCACCTGCTTTGGCGTTCTTCAAAGTTTTAGGCCTATCTTTAAATTCTTCGACGCCCCCACTAGGCAACTTATAGTGCAGGCAATGATTCTCTCCAGATTGGACTATGCCAGTGGCCTCCTATTGGGTACCAATCAAGCAGAGCTTACACGCCTTCAGCGTGTGCAAAATGCGGCCGCCCGTATGCTGATTGGTTTGCCTAAGTTTTGTTCGGCTAGGCGCTCTATTTCAGATCTTCATTGGTTGCCCGTTAGGCAGAGAATAAAATTCAAAGTGCTGTGCCTGGCTTTTAAGATTCTGAAGTTTGCCTCCCCTCCTATTCTAGCCCAGACTATCTCCCTTTACACTCCTGCTAGAACACTTTGCTCAACGGGTCAATTTCTGGCTGAGGTTCCTCGTTTTAAAAGAGCCAGAATGGGCGGCCGTTCATTTGTTCATTTGGTGTTCTGGCAGCTGGCCTCTGGAATACACTGCCTGTCAGTATTCGGTCTATTTCAGACCTGTTTCTTTTCAGAAAAGCTGTGAAAACATTTTTGTTTCCTTTGGCTTAGTGGTTATGACTGGCATGATACATCAGCTGTTATGTTGCTTGTCCTTTACAGCGCCGGGACGCCGCTTGGCTGTGGCATCTGTGCGCTTTATAAATACAAAATAACATAACATAACATAACATAACAAGGTGAGCCCTGACACCGTGCCATGATCTTTCTGCTTGTTCAGCATTCCAGCCACTCAGTCACGTGGTTTGTACGCGCTGCAAGTTTCATTCATTCATTATAGTTCGACTAACTTAACGCAAAATGGAGACTCGTCCATTTACTAAAAGAACAGAAAGCATTTATTAATAATGTGGTGATGAAAGTTTCACTGCTAACCACCCACCTTATCTCTAACCCATGTTAACAGTTAACCTAGCATAGCAAAAGCAGGAAAGCGGCGTTTAATTATAAAAAAGCAACACGTCATGCTTTTTACTACATATACATGTAATGTGCCATGCAAAACATACATAACACGTTCTACACACATTATTATTACACTTTTGGTTATTTACGTATTATTAGGATTAATTTCATGCATATTGCAAAGCAATTTTCCCTCGTTTGGTGTGTGATTTCATGTTAATAAACGTACTACTAAAAAAATCAGTACGTATTACAGGGGTACTCAATACAAGCGTGTTTTTCTTTTTTTGCGAAACCATACCGAGTGCCACCGAGTGCCAGCTTTCATTTTATCTAGAGTTTAGAATCTTTCTCTCCTTTCATGGCACTCTCATTTAATCTTTTCATCATATCATAATAATCTGCATTTATTTTTTCAAGTTCTATCTCATCTCTTTTTCTCTTTACTCCTCTCCTTTTATTCCTTTTATTTCATAAGATTTTTCTTCCTTTCATTCACTTACAACACATACAATGTTATGATTACTAAAATTATTATTGCTATTGAAAGTACTGGCATCACTATCTTTCCCAAAAGACTTTTCCAAAACATTGAAAACCAATTTCTCACCGCTCTAATACTCTTACTAACTCTCTCCCAAACATCGTCAACCTCCAGTTGGGTTAAATCTTTATGCAACCTGGTAATATTTCTAATATATCCTTCTATCCCTTTACTTTTATCAGGGATATAGGTACAACAGTGTTGAAGTTTTAACATTCCATAGACTCCACCCTACTTGCCAAGATAATGTCAAGGGCAAGTCTATTTTGCAAAACCTTTGATCTTATTGCCACCATTTCGGTATCAATCATTAAAGATCCACCAGCAGTATCTGTTGATAAACAATCAACCACTGTAGACAGTTTTTGAATTTTATGTGAATTTAGAACTACCCCAACTGAGGGTATTAGTGCAGAAAATAATTCACCTATTATTTCAGAAAAACTTGCTCTCTTACTACGTGTTAACCCTTGCTTTATTTCATTGACACTATGGTCTCTATATGATAGACCTTTGGAAAGACAATCCCAAAGTAACAACTCCCATACCAATGAGCAGGTAACCTGCAATAGGCTTTCCTACCATATACATATTATATCCCAAGAAAGACTGGATCAGTTCCACCCTTTAATCCCCAATCTCCAGTAATTTGGAAAGTATGCTCACATTCACTAGGATCAATAACATAATTGTTGTAGTTAGTCTTTACTCTCAACAAACATAACTTTCCTTTCTGTGACCAGTCCAGGGACATTGCAGCATAAGTTTCACTCTTTTCATAATTTCCCTCTCTAAATGCTCAAGGTGGTTCTGTCTTTCTTCATAATGCAATCCGCAAGTCAGATCATTTTTATAAGCATATTCTAGATCTAATGGTTTAGTAATATGGAACAATTCCCCCATATAACGTGCATGTTTACCACTTTCTACTTTGTTTAGTTCTCTTATAATTGGTACTTTAGAAAATACTAAGTCTACATCTGTATATTGGTACTCCAACTTACCTTCCATGTAAAATAGACTACTAAGGACACCACATATAACTGCATATATGAAAGAAAGATGATGGTATTTTATAACTTCAGAGACAGACAATTGTAATTTTATGCAGACATAGCAATCACTCACATTCATGGTGTTAGTATACTCATACAACAGCTTAGTAGATATATTTAACAAAAAATCATTAGTTTATTCATCATGATGTAAAATACTTCCATCTAATTCGAAACAAGTTCTGCGCACACGTTTCTAAGGATGTAAGTTAATGGTGTAAAACTATCGTTTGGATAAGTTGTTTGTACAAAATGTTAAGGTCAACACCAGGAAATGTCTTTCAAATGAAATTTTATAATGCGTTTCTTCAATAGATATAAAGGTAAAAACCAGCCGACACGTGTTTCGTAAGGCGGGAAACCTCCCGTGACTCTTCAGGGCTCTAGAAGAATAATCATGGCTGTAATATGGTGATCAAGGACTGGATACGTGTGAGTTCAGTCGAAAAGGTGGGTAAAATAGACAGTGCACGGTAATTCCACAACCACAGAAGGGAGGAATAATGAGTGGCAAATCCCAAGGTAGGTATCCGTAATAGGGTAGAAGGACGAATGCGTCTGTCCTGTGGGTAGATCGTGGCGGGTGGTAGAAGTGGATGGCTTCGCGACGATACCTACCTTGGGATTTGTGCAGCACATTTTACAACTGCAATTTTTTTTAGTAACTGCAAAACTTCCAATAATTACTCTACAGTTTTCCCATTCTGAATTGAAGAGCCAGAGGAAGTCATAAATCCTCTTTGCATCCATAACTGACCAAAGTCATGTACGACTCCAAATCTGTACTGACTGTCAGTGAAAATCTTTACTTTTAGACCTTTTGCCAATCTACAAGCTCTGGTAAGAGAGACCAGCTCTGCAACTTGGGCAGAAATTATGTCTTTTAGACTTGATGCTTCCAGGGCTCCGGTCAATATACAGACAGCATAACCAGCACACAATTCACCTTATGCATTCCTCATACATGAACCAACTACAAACAATTCACAATCAGATTCTTCCAACGGTTCATCTGCATTGTCTGGGCGGGGTTTCATGCAAAGCTCTGTCACTTCCAAACAATCATGTTCTGTGTCTTCTCTCACCTCTTCTCATCTTGAATTTGGTAATAATATGGTAGGGTTCACAGTAGTGAATCTTACCATTGTCACATTTTCAGCACCTAAGATCACTCTCTTGTATTTAGTCAGCCGACTATTTGTCATATGTTGAGTCCGAGTACCAGTTAAAAGTATCTCAACAGAGTGAGGCACATAGACCTTCACTGGATAACCCATCACAATTGATTCACTCTGTTTCAAGCTTACACAAGTAGCAGCTACTGCTTTTAAGCAACCTGGTAATGCAGCAGCCACAGAGTCGAAAGTAGCGGAAAAATAAGCTACTGGACGTCTTGCCAGTCCATGTTTCTGAGTTAAAACCGCAGGCACACATTCATCTCTTTCACAACAGTACAATCCAAATTTTTAGACTAATCTGGCATTGCTAAAGCAGGCCCTTGACAAAGACTGTTTCGCCATCGATTGAAAGACTCCATACTCTCTTCATCCAGTACAATTGGATCCTTACCATCTTTTTGTGTCAACCTTTGCAGAGGTTTTGCAATCAACGAGACGCCACATATCCACTGCCTGCACTATCCAACCATTCCCAAAAATATCCTCACTTCCTTCTGATTTTGGGGTGGATACATTTTCTTGATTATACTGGAGCCACTTTCCTTAGTCCCTTTTCAATCTTATGACCTAAGTACTGAACTTCTTGCCTACAGTACTGTAACTTTGATGGTGAAACCTTATGTCCTCCTTCAGCTAAATGGTGTAGTACAGCAATGGAGTCTGTTACACATGTCTCTCGTGTTTGTGATGCCAATAGTAGGTCATCAATGTATTGGACCAAGACAGAGTTTCCAGGCAGTTTTAGAGTTTCCAAACATCTTTTTAGGATCTGATTAAAGTTTGATGGACTTTCAGTATACCCCTGAGGAACTCGGCACCATGCCAAAACATGATTTCCGACCCGGAAAGCAAATAAATATTGGCTATTCGGATGCAAAGGAATGGAAAAGAATGCCTGACACAAATCAAAAACTGTAGACCATTCAGCATCCCATGGAATCTGGTATAAAATTTCAACAGGGTTTGGTACTACCGGGCAACATGGCACAACAATTTTATTTACCTTTCTCAAATCCTGTACTATTCTATATTTTCCGTTGTTTTTTTTATACCAATAATGGGCGAATTACAAGGACTGCTCAATATTTCTTTTAAAATTCATTGTTCAATCATCTGATCAATCACAGGGGTAACTCCAGCAATTACTTCTGGACTCATTTTGTACTGTGGGATATTGGGATATACTACTCCACTCTTCTTTATCACCTGAATCAGGTCTACATTTCTCATTAATCCAATCTCTCTTCCTGTGAAATCCCATACATCTGATCTCACTGTACCTTTTAACTCTTCTGGTAAATCTTCTTCTGTTAGTAGTGAATATAATTCACTTACTTCTGATTCTCGTTGGGCCATCATTATTTTGTATTCAACATCCGCATCCGGTGTCATTATTGCAACACTATCCAGTGTACAATAGATAGTGCAATTCATTTTGCACAACAAATCCCTGCCCAAGAGATTTACCGGGCTAGTATCACACACTACAAACCGATGCATGTCTTTAAAATTTCCAATGTGATCTTCTATTGGGGCTGTGACAGGAGTTCTAATGTGTTAATTTGCAACGCCTACAACTTTGATAGTGTCTCCCGAGAGGGGTAGGTTTGGGATTTCCGCTGCGCTCACAGTGGAATGGGTAGCTCCAGTGTCCAATAAAAAGGTGATGTCTTTTCCTTCTACCTTTCCATCAATAAATGGACATGACTGATCTACCGCTAAAGATGCGCCCGGTACGCATTCTTCCTCCCCCCTCAGGCACTGTCACTGTGTCATATCCAACTCACACTCACTACAACACACCAAATACTAATGGATTCTTACCAAACTGCTCTTCTCCTTGAAATCCCGAACTTGCACTGTACATCTGCAAGTGAGCATTCACGTTGGGAGGTATAGGCAGTTGTGGCACCTGTAATTGGGGCGTAACTAACTGTTGCTGCTGCCTAGTCACATCATTCTGCACCTGTGGATTCAAATTTTGATTTACTCCGTTACCCTTTTGTACAGATCTACACTTGTTCTTCCAATGTCCCAACTTCCCGCAAGCATGACAAGGATATTTCTCCTTAGCCTCTTCCTTATTTATTTTAAACTTCCCTCGAATTTCACTGTTTGCCTGTCCATCTGCCTGTTTGTGTAACATTATTAGCTTCCTGTTGCTGTTCTGCCAATTTGACTTCCTGGGAGCGGCTGAGCAACAGAGACACCACAATCGGGGTCTCATGCACTCCGCTGCACCTGATGAGGCTAAATTGCATATCTAACTAGATCGCCTCTATTTTCCAAGGGTAATGACCCAAGGGGACAACTAGTGGTAGGTAGCAACGCACCTCACCACCCACATGTAGATCGTTTTTTCTTTCTCACACGGTCCTGAAGAATCGCCAATGATCACTCCTTGACAGTATAGGGCGAGAAACATGTTGACCTCCTGGGAGTTGAGTACGCGTTATGTCACATTATAACAGAAAGAGTTACCCCTCCCTATTTTTCATTTGAATCAGGAAGGGTCCCTCGCAGAATAAAATTACATCACAGAGGACTCCCTTACCTATTTTAAAAGCACCATTCCTTACATCTACACTCACCTAGGCCCCTTACACCCATGGCACCCTTACGGCAAGGAACAAAAGATCTCCGATAAAGAGCCCCTTTATAAGGGTGCCCGTCGGGCATTGCAGCGCCGGCCCAACGTGGGGCAGGCTCATATGATGAAGCATGACTCTTAGCTTGCTGGGTGTGTGAGAGCCCTAGTTCCAAAAGGAGGAATTCCCCTCCTTTTCGTCTGTAGTACACTTGAGTTTTATATAAGAAGCTTATGCTTTTTGTAAGTGATTATTAGATCACCTAGGAACTTCGTACCCTTCTTTTGTATAGTACGTGTGGGGCATGTACGTAGGACCTACTTATGCCCTAGCCGTCCCTCCATTTTATTACAAAATTTCACTTGCGCACACATCATTTTCTCTTTTAACTTTTTAAGATGAGATTCAATGTTGTCGCTACAATATTTAGCATATCTTAGAATCTCGTTGATTGATTTACTTTGCCAGCACAGCATATGCTGCTGTATCATGGCACTAAATTTGGGCCTTAATCCATATACAAACCGATACACAAAATGTCCCATATCCTTTTTTTAAATTTTCTTTTATTTTTTCCTCATTTTTCTTCAGCAATACAAAACATGGAAGCACGTAACCAAAGACAGGACAGTATATAGAATCTTTACATTAAAAGTTCCAGTAAACACACCTTGGCGTCAGACATTCAAAGGGGCGTTGCAATATAACCTGGTGATGTCATACACATTCCTTTCATAGCACTTAGTATAACCTGAACATGGCGACAGCTACATAGACCCAAATTCGACAGAGAAGGATAAATACTAAACAAAGTGATAGTGAACAGTCCCAGTTTGTAGGCCCAATATGAATGGAGCAAAGAAATAGAATAATAACCATATAAGGAAGGCAAAGGTTATGAACCTACCAAAAAGTGTACAGCCTATCAAAGGATCATGTGCTACTCTGGGGAGATATTTTAGGACACATTGAAAGAACTATCGTCAGGCAGATTCTCCCTCGGGTGCGTGATCAAGTAGCTCGTAAGAGGTCCCCATATATCCCTAGGTCTTGATGCGCTGGGAATAAGTTCCACATAGTGGGGCAGTTGTTCCTGACAGTATAACAGATCAGCCATCCAATCTTTAAACGTAGGCGCCCTACCTCTACCCCAGCGGCAAGCAACTCGTCGCTTGGCCATCAGAAGTCCCAGAGGGACATATTTACGTTGCGATTTAGGAATGTGTTTGGCATAGCCTAGTAAAGCAAGGCGAGGGGTTTTCTCAAAAGTCAATGCAGTCATCTGTTCCAAAGCTTCCAGAATCTGCCCCCAGTAGTCATGAACTCCGGGGCAGTCCCACGCCAGATGTAGGAAATCCGTGCTCGGGCTCCCGCACCTGTCGCAACAGTCTGAGTCCCTGAGCTTGTATCTGCGCAGCCTAGCAGGGGTATAGTACGTGCGGTGGAGGAATTTAAAATGTAAGATACGTAGCCTGCTGCTAGCTGAGATTTGCTCTGTCTGCATGCAACAATAGGACCATTGGTCGTCCGACAATTCAAAACCAAGTTCCGAACCCCAGTGTGCGCATGCAGGGCACGGGGATATCGCCCGTTGAGTATGTATGGTATGATATATCCTGGAGACTAGTCGCTTGGGAGAGGTCGTGCTAAGAATCAGATGGAGAGGAAGGAGGCTAGGGGGGTTCCTGAGGGAACCCCAGGGGTGTTAGAACATATACCCTGTCGGAGACGTACATAAAACAAAATATCAAGAGGAGTTGGTGGATGTTCTTGGAAGAATAAAGCAGATGCGCGAAAGCTGCCATCTTGACATAAATCGCCCCACGTGCGGACGTGAATACGATCTTTGAGCCGCCGAAATGCCATCTCTTGTAGAAGTGGCATATTAGGGTGGTATGCAAGGGGAAGTAATGGAGAATATAGCATGGGGCTTTGCATTATGGTGTTTATGCGATTCCAGGCCTTTATCGTGCACTTGAGTGTAGTAGGTTCTTTGTCTCGCAGAGTAACATCGGTATAAAGAGCACCTTCAATGGGTGTAGGATCGGCCAACCAGTGTTTTGCCACAACTTGTGGCATGTATGGGAGGGGATGTATCCAATAACAAGCATAGTGGGCTTGTGCAGTAAGATAATATAGTTCAAAATCTGGAAGGTCGAATCCTCCCTGTTCATAAGGCCTAATGAGAATGTTCCAGTGTACTCTCGACTGCTTGCCCCCCCCTACCAGACGGATCAGTTCAGACTGCAGCACTTGAAAGAAATAGCTACCAGGGTGGTAGAGAATATTTTAAAATAGATAGAGTAATTGTGGGAGTATGACCATTTTAATAAGGGATGCACGTCCCGCCAAAGATAGTGGTAGCGCGATCCAGCAGGTGGCGCGTTCCCTAATGCGCTCGATCGTTGTGCCATAATTAAGGCGCAGCAGCTCGTCCCTGTCTCGGGTGATGTGAATGCCCAGATACCTCAAGTCTGTGTCGCACCATTCTAGCGGGAAATCTAGGGAAAATTTGGAAGTAGATGTGGTGAGAGGAAAAAGGGTGGATTTCTGCCAATTAATGCCTGATAGCTTTCCAAATACTATGAATTCTCGTAGGATGGGATTTAGATTCTCCTGCAGGTCTCTGACATATAAGGTGATGTCATCCGCATAGAGTGACACCAAAAGTTGTCTTAGGTTACAACAAAGTGCTCTGTGTTGGTGGTGTTGCCAGAGTTTTGCCGCCAATGGCTCCACCGCTAAAGCGAAGAGTAAGGGTGACAACGGACATCCTTGTCTGGTGCCTCTTGAAATATCAAAGGCAGGGGAGATATGGCCACTAATAAGAACCTTGGCTGTCGGGTGGTGGTAGAGAAGCTGTGTCCATGATAAAAAAGTGGGAGAAAGCCCATGCGTCGCAATATACCAAAGATATAATCCCATTCGACAGAATCGAATGCCTTGGTGGCATCCAGGAAGACCGCCGCCAAGGGGAGTTCTGGCGCTACGTTATGTAGAACTGTGAAGAGGGTCCTCAAGTTATGGGTGGTCGCTCTACCTGGTATGAATCCCGATTGGTCAGGAAGGACCAATTTGTCCATAAGGAGACTAAGCCTATTAGCAATGAGCTTAGCAAGGATTTTGGTGTCACAATTAATCAGGGAAAGTGGACGGTACGAGTCACAGCTGTTCGGCGACTTTCCAGGTTTGAGAAGGGATGTCACCAAAGCCTTCCTCATAGAGGGGGGGAGCATGTTAGATTCCAGAGAATCCTCATATACTGCACGAAGAATGGGAGCTAATTGATCAATATATGTCTTATAGAATTCAATCGGTATGCTATCCATGCCCGCAGCTTTCCCTGACTTCGTATGCATTATAGCCTCGCGCATCTCATCTAGTTCGAAGGGGGCACATAAGAATTCTCGTTGCGCATCTCCTAACCAACCTAACACCACATCGCCGAAATAGGACTCTAGGTCGAGTTGGTCAGTTCTAGTGGAGGTGTAAAGTGATGAGTAGTGCTCAGTAAAGATACTGAGAATGTCTGCTGTGTCGGGGTGGAGTGACGCGTCCGACCCTTGTATTTCCAGGACATAATTGGAGAACCGTGGTTTCCGTACAGTTTCCGCTAACGCTTTCCCCAAGCGTTCACCCTCCCCGTATCTCCTGCCTACACAATATATGCCCCAAAATTTGGTTTCGCGGTTGGCAGTGTCTGTGTAATCCGACAATGTGTCCCGGAATTTCCGCAGAGTCTCACCATCTGGGCTGAGGGCAAGCTGTGTCTCCAATGCCTTCAGCTCGCTCTCCAGCTTCTTCAATGTGTTCTGTATATCTCTCAGGACTCCCGCACTCTTGGATATGCAAATGCCCCGGATGGTAACTTTGAAGGCCTCCCATATAGTTCCTACCTCCTCCAACGAGCCACTGTTCCTTCGGAAAAAATCCTGTATTTCGTCTCCTAATTCAGTTTGAAAAGCAGTGTCCAATAGCGCGGAGGGTTGTAATCTCCATCCGCAGCGGGGGGTACAGCAACCTGTCGAGCTTAATGTTAATAGGACTGGAGAATGATCGGAATATGTGCGTGCCAAGTGTGTGACGCTTAATATTGCAGGTACGAGAGCACGGGACAGAAATAAGTAGTCTAGACGTGCCCACGACGCGGCCTGTGTAGTGAAGTGTGTTCCTTCACGTAGATCCTGATGTGTGTATCGCCACGCGTCAGTGAGGGAGCTCGCTTTAGTTATGCCTAACTGCCTTTCGTGTAGTGGTGCGGAGCAGGGTTGGAGCGATCAATGGAGGGGTCATGTACCGCATTAAAATACCCCCCCCAGAGTAGATCCAATCTCCACAATCTTGCACCAGAGGGTCGTAAAAAATTCTGGGGTATCTGTGTTTGCGCCGTAGCAGCATGCCAGCGTAACGGAGTCTGTACCCAATCGATCCCCACGCCAGGCAGTATCTCTCATCTGGATCACTGACTGCACCTATCAAGGTGAAGGGTGTGCGTTTTTTGATGATAATGGCTGTGCCTCTGGCGTACGATGAATAGGAGGAGAAGATTCTGTGGTCGACCCATTTCTGCGCAAAGTGATTAGTGTATTGGGGACTACTATGCGTTTCTTGTAGCATTGCTATGTGAGTGTGATGTCTATCTAAATAGGCTATTAGCTGATGTCTCTTGCGTGGATCTCGCAAACCCCGGACATTCCAAGTGATGATGTTCCAGGGAAAGTTGTGTTAGTCATGAGACCATAAATGTGTAATAAATTACATGATAGTTGCTCAACGAACATGACTATAGGTGTGGAACTCTTTCCTGGTTTCTCCTGCTTCGGTGTGAGTGTGCTAAAACTCCACGTCCCTCCCCCACCTACTGAAGCATCCCCAACATGCCAGTAATACATTTCCATCCTCCCACCCAGTAACCCAACAACAATCAGACATATGCTGCGTAAAATATGCAGCGATAAACAGTGGGGGATTGCCTGCTGGGGGAACCCCTAGGTGTCTGCACAAGTTCCCCTCGCCATCAGAGATCATGGTAGATGGTGTGAGTGATCTCCGAGAGGGATAAGGGTGCCCGGCGCTTCTTTAAAGGAAGGTCCCATTATGGCATCCGGCAGCGTCCTGTTGTACTGTGTGAGGTCTCCGGAGAGTGATTATGGAATAGGAGAGAGTCCGGCCCCTGCCATGCGTTGCTTAATCTCTTGTCCGGGTAATGAATACCTGGGTAGCAGTCAACGTGAGTCAGCCTCTGATGAGGGTGAGGTGGAGCGCTGGGATGTGGATGGAGAACCAGAGCCATTGTAAGTACGTTTCAGATGCTTTAAGAATTCGTCCATCTGCTGCGGTTTGGTAAAAAAGCATTGTTTGCCTTGATAGGTAATCCTGAGGCGCACAGGATAGAGCAATGCGTAGTCTTTTTGGGCTTGTCGCAGTTTATTTTTTGCTGCTGCAAATTTGCGCCTCTATTCCTGTACTGTCGCCATGAAGTCTGGATAGATGGAAAACTTAAGGCCATCAAAGGACATTTGCTGTTTACTTCTGGCCACGCGAAGTGCTGTATCCCAGTCCCTATAATTCAGGAGTCTTGCGATGATAGGATGAGGTGTGCTCCCTGGCGGTGGTCGCGGGCCTAATGTGCGGTGTGCGCGTTCGATGATAAACTGGGGTGAAAAGGATTCTGCACATATGGAAGATATCAGTAATTTCTCGATATATTCCTCCATTTTCCCGGTGTTGGCCATTTCCGGAATACCTAGGACGCGAATGTTATTGCGCCTACTTCTCGCTTCCAGGTCCTCATTTTTGGATGCTATGATTTTCAAAATCTTGTCCATTTGTGCGACTTGCTTGGCGACCTGAGAGGTGGTATCTTCAGTGTCTGATATGCAGCGCTCCTTATGACCCTCGAGCTTTGGACAATGGCGTCCATGCGCGTCGACAAACCATCCACTTTGTCAGCAATGGTGGCAAAACCTTGCCGGACCTCTTGCAGAATAGTCTTCATGTCCTCAGACTGCATAGAGGAGGCATCTTGAGTGATGTCCCCTCCAGTCGCGTCCTGTTCATCTGGTGGAGCGATATTACTTTTTTTGGCCTCAAAATGGAGCCGTGGTTGCCGTGCCGGCTTCCCCATTGCGTGCGCTGGCAATAATTGTCAACACCGCTCTCCTCTGCACTGTCCAGCACATGCAGAGCTGAGAAAATAGTGTCTGGTGGGCTAATCGGCGCGTCTAGGAGGAAGGAGTCAATGTGGACCGTGAGAGCTCCTTCTCCTTCACCCCTGTGTGAAAGCAGCAAAGCACACCAATGTCGCTAAACAGATGCGCTCCAGTGCCCACAGTTCACTGCGCGTACAATAGTCTTGTGCCCGCCACCATGCAGTCTAGGAAGCGTGGCGGCGACACTGGTGGGCACGGACGCTTCAGCGATGGGAGATGTCGCCCCTTCCAATGCTGCTATGCTGAGGCTCAGTCAGTAGTATGTGGGGAAAACCTGCGTGGCAAGTCTCTCTCTGTGGTGGGTATTAGTCCAGCAAGATAGGCCCAGATAGCTCACTTCATAATGCCGTAATGGTGGATGTCGCCACCCTTGTTGCGCAAGTAAAATGTCCTGTGGTCTCCCCTTGCACGTCACGCCATCTACCGCAAGTATGCCCTTCAGGGCTGCCGTGAATTATCGCCTATTGACGGCACCAACCAGTGGCGGGAGCCCCCCTTGTCTGGAGGCAAAGTGGGACTGAAGTCTATGGCTGCACCTTCCATGACGCATGGCGCCTCTCCCGAGATCCGTGCACGAGGGCCTAGTTGTCACGTGTAGATCCGCGGCCTCACCTGCCGTTGCCTGCAGCTTCACCGCTCGCAATTCTCCCGATGCGAGCTTCACGGTAGTGCGGCCATCTTGCGTGTGCGTCACCTAGCGCCCCTCCAAAATGTCCCATATCCTTACCTCCAATATTTTCAAATCCACTATACTGTTTTAACACCTGCATCAGCCTCTCATAACAGGCGTGAACTGACTCTTTAGACTCTTGGGTTGTTCTGTCAATTTTAAACCAATCTGTTTCCTTTAGAATGATTTTTCCCTTCAAAAAGGTAATGACTTGATGATACTTTTTCATCACCTCCTCTGATGGGGCAACTGTTTTTGCATCACTCGGATACTCATCCTCTGGCCCATCAACAGTAATCTTACATTCTGTCCACAAATCAGCATGAACCACTATCTCAAAAAGGCCATCAAAATCCTTCAACAATACCTTTGAAACTTTTAAAAATTGGTCCACTTGCTCATACCACTCAATCGGTTTCTCTCGTAATCTGGGAAAATCATTGGTAAATGACAATATATCATGTCTATTCCATGGTACATGGACGTACCCTCCACCTGGAATTTCTCTCATAGGACAAACTGTTTCTACCTGCTCAGTTTCCTTTAATGGAAAGATGAATGTTCCCTTTCAACTGGCTTCTTCCTTCTTTTTCACCGATTTACTTCTCCATCTTTCTATCGTTCTCCATTTCTTCAAGATATTCATCAATTCTTTTTTCGGCAATCTCCTCCCTGACATATTCAAACTCTCTAAATCTTTGTCAGTGAAAGCCATGTGGTACGTCTTCTGGGACACCTTTGATTTTTCAATATCAACACCAAATTCACTAGCCACTTCTGACAGTTTCTCATGGAAGGTTTTTGCTCTCCAAGTAATACTCTTGCACAAAAACAACAACTCTTCATCATTATAAGTCCCCAATCTATCTGGACTTATCGTTCCTATAATAATTTCTTCTAAATTTTACTTTTAATTGACTCACATTCACACCTTTAGGCTGGTCATCTGTTTTAGTTAACTCTTTTACCCAATTACTGAGCTCTTCTGGGGAGGAACCCGTCGAACTCCCAGCTTTTGGAGTGATAATTTGGCCTAATTTCCCCAGCTCTAATTGAGTAGATCCAACAAGGTATTATTTTGTCCACCTTGACTCTCATTATTCATTTTGTTACTCCTGACACTACTTATTGGGACTGCTAAGGTAGGTATTTTCTGCAAACTTAAGTTCTCCCCAAATAGTGGGATCACAGGACCAATAGTCACGGGTACAGTCAGGGCTTTTCCTTTTACCAGTCGTCAACTTTTATCCTATCCCAGCGCGTCTCACACCATCTAACCAATCTCAATAAACGACGTATTTTCAGTCTTGTCCAATGTCAGCGTGTCTCACACTAGTCATCCAATCACCACTCTGTTCACTCCCGCTGTCTGACCAATGCCAGCGCGGCGCTTTGTGACGTCAGTATCACACCTGCTACTGACCCTCCCTTTACAATTTGCTCTTTTATACACACCCGCTGTATTCTGCAATACCAGTGCGGCACCTTGTGATGTCAGTATCCCTCCTGCTACTGACCCTCCCTTTACAAATGTTTACAGCAATATGTTTCTGAATTTTTCTTTACCAAAATTCTTTTAGTAAAAACATAAAAAGACAATGCCACTTCGTCTGTTCCACTAAATAAAGATATAGTCTTCACTCTTCAAAAGATATTTTCATGCACTGCAAGCAATAATAACAACAGGCGTTATCTTACTTCTCTGTCAAGCTCCGGAGTAACCTATCTACTCCTCTCTAGATCGCACGGAGGTATCACAAGAGGGCCTCCTGACGTACAAAGAGGGTTGTCCTGTTACTGTTCTCGGCTTCCCTTACCAGACATTCAAAAATGGTGACCCTTCACTATTACAAACTTTCCTCTTTCACGCGGAAATTTCCCTAAACATAATACCGACAGCCCTAACTAGCTTTTCAGTATTATCACAACAGACAAAGTACTTTTGCAGTGTGATTTCTTTACCACACTCTTCCAGTTCCTTCCCGGGATTCCTCAGGCACCTCTTGTACCTGTACTTCTGGACAACATATAAATGAAAACGCTAACTCTTTAGATTAATACATAACCATTACCTAATTAATCAATAACTAAATCATATCTCTGCTACCTAGAAACTGATCCAGCGCAGAGCGAATAATTTGGACAGGGACAAAACCTCAATTATTTCATTTGCTTTGGCCCATACACATTCACCCAAGGTCTCTGTTGCGCTGGTGTCATGTTTGTGGATTCAATACCAATTCATACATAGCAGTTCAAAATTTTGACAGTTCACAATTAACATAATAAACCCTTTGTTCAAATTCCCATCTTCTTGGTCGATGCACCAAAAATTGAAGGTAACAGTTACTCATAATAATAAACAGACAAAAATAATCACAGACTCTTCGTTTGCAATTTGTTAATTTTATCTATCTCAGATGCAAAATTCTTGGAAATACCTCATGAGAGAGAATACACTCTAAAACACAGCTAGAAAATTATTAATCTCAAGAAACATATGTTGCATGGAGGGGATAGATGAAGAGACATCAGACATGTGCATTAATCTATTTTCAATTTGGAAGGATAAATGAAGAGACAAAAGTACAGGCATAATAACTTCGACTCATCAAAGATACCAACCCAAGAAATAAGAACAAGGAAAACCATCACCCAGGCCAAGGTAGCGGCAGGGGACCCCCAGACAGAGAGTCAGGGACCAAAGACTCTAAGATCAGGACAAAGATAAGACTGGAACATCTAGGCCTCTCTGCAATCAGATAAACAGCAGCGCACCCTCTCTCTCTCTCTCTCTGTTCGCCTAAGACAGCAGCCGCATCTGCCGCCCTCACATCCAGACCCCACCCCTAAATCACCTATTCTTTATACCCTTACCATATGTGTCCATCCCACTAAAGTTGCTAAAGTCACCCATTTTAGCTATGGGATTGGTTAGAAAGAGGGCCAGATGGTCATCCTATCATTAAGTCATACTTCTTTGACTGCGCCATTGTAAAGCTTCTGTCCCACATATTCAGTATACATCCCTGTTATCTCATGAGGTTAAAGTATCAAGTTAAGTACAAATGTTGACACATTTAACATTTTGTGGTTTTTCACACGGAGACACTGGAGTTGGCTGCACGCCAAGCATCATGTCCTTCACCGTGCCATGCTCTTTCAGCTTGTTCAGCATTCCAGCCACTCAGTCACGTGGTTTGTACGTGCTGCAAGTTTCATTCATTACAGTTCGGCTAACTCAACGCAAAATGGAGACTCGTCCATTTACTAAAAGAACAGAAAGCAGACATTTATTAATAATGCGGTGATGACATTTTCACTGTTAACCACCCACCCTATCTCTAACGCATGTTAACAGTTCACCTAGCCAAGCAAAAGCAGGAAAGTGGCATTTAATTATTATGAAAAAGCAACACATGTCATGCTTTTTACTACATAGACATGCAACGTGCCATGCAAAACATTCATAACACGTTCTACACACATTATTATTACACTTTTGGTTATTTACGTATTGCTAGGATTAATTTCATGCATACTGCAAAGCAATTTTCCCTCGTGTGGTGTGTGATTTCATGTTAATATACCTGCGACTTAAAATCAGTACGTATTACGGGGTACTCAATACAAGCGGGGGTTTCTTTTTTGCGAAATCCCGCTCCATCAGCCTGATTCACAAAGGGCCTCTGCACTCATGGTGGTGGCACAACAGTCATGGAGGAGTCTCCGCACTCTGGGCAGAATCTCCGCAATGAGAAATCTCATTGCAGAGATTCTGCCCTTCATGTGGGGACTCGCCGACAACTGCGGGACCTCCACCTCGAGTGCAGAGGTACTTTGTGAATCAGGCTCACAGTGTTTAAGGCCACACACAGGAGAGAGCAGGACAACTTAAAACTACAAGCCATCCTAGTGGTCTAAAGACCACGCAGGCATGACATCAACAGACTGTAGCTCCCAAAGGAAACAAAGCCTGGTCAGTAGGTGGACAGAAGCACATGGCACCAGAAACTCTGGTTTAAAAGGTAGTTCACATCACTCCACACCACCATGGCCCACCTTGCCACACCTACACAAACATTGCCTGACCATGGCACTGCCCCAAGGCTCCAGCTCTGTGCCATCAAGAGAAAGTTAGGCAGAACCAAGGCTTCCCACAGAGTAGGAGCTCCAAGTATGTCCCGAAAGAGGGAACACGAAATGCGTAGCTAGATGCCTCAGAGCACCAAAGAAGATGAGGAAGTTTGGCTCAGCGATTGCCCCGATTGTCTTCAAGCCAGAGCCCAACAGCGGAGATGGGTGGCCGGACTACAGAGACAGTCGACCACTTAGGGGCCCTGTTGGTTGGTTGCAAAATAGGTGTACAATGCTGCACCCGGAAAAAGGAGAAGAGAATCGAGCAGTGAGAAGGTTTGACAGTATAAGTCAAAGAAATGGTGCATGCCGAAGCACCAAGGAGAAAGAAGAGAAGAAATTGTGACCAGCCGGTTTACAATGGGAAACCTGATGACCAACCAAGCCCAGAAGGAGGTAAGAGCCATGCCTGAAAGACTTGGGCCGCTGACGAAGTACATCTATCCACACAAGCAAGCCACTGAGGTGAAGGAAGGACATCCTGGCAACAGCACAGCGGGAGGACCAAGAGTAAGCCTCTAGCCTGTGCAAACCGAGCCTCTGTTTCAAGCCCAGTGGAAGAACTGAGAGGAAGCTGCAAGCATACGTGAACTGAGTCTCTGCCCCATGCTTCCCATCGTAACCTTCCAGACACAGTAACCTGCTGATTAGCAACACAGCGCATCCATGCTGAAGGATGCAGATGCATCTACAAAGAAAGGATGTAAACACATGACCACCATTACTCCAAATTATCAATGGCCAATAGAGGGAAGGCCTGCGACCATCAAAGCAAGTCATTGTCACCCGTCATACGGGTTCACCATGTGGCTGGCAACCCCATCACACCTGTCCTTAACTAGTACATTATCACTACCACCCATGGAACATTGAATAACCATAGTGGAGTCCAACACTGTTGTAATTCCTACAGACAAGCAGCGCCAATGACTATCTGAAGAGTTAGTCAGCCAGTAACTACTTGCTTGCTGCACCTGCATCCTGAGCCCGGTGGCGAGGGCACGTGTTGAACATTACCCATCTACACCTGCGGTTGCACAATTGACTAAGCAGTGACCTCTTGGCAGTCTTGAGGCAGCCCAGGTGCGGCTCACACGCAGCCCCTGCGCAGACCACATGCAGTCGCATGGCAACCCTTTCAAGGGGCCTCCACAAGCTCAAGAAATTTACTTAACACTGCTCCACTGACAGGTGCAAGAAGGTAGTGGGGCCTCAGAGCGGAGATTTCAAATGGTTGCAGACTGTCTTTCCAGTCACAAGACTGTCTGCAGTGAGTCAAGTAACATCACCAATCAAGTTTCGAGATAGACTCTACCTATTTTGAACTGTTGACACTAACTATGCATCCTCTGGAGCAGTGATACTCAAAGTATGTGGTCCTCCTCACCTTTACATGCGGCCCACTGGGCAGCAGCAGCACTGGGCTGCTTTTTACTCAACCCAGCACTAACATGGATTTTATTTAAATATGCAGCAATCACTTATTTAACGTCAATTGCAATTAGAGAAAGGAAGTGTCTAGGACCTTAACTTTAGGAACACCTTCATTTTTAAAGACAGCCACTAGATATACATGTTTTGCTTCCCTTACATCCACTTTGCACCCCCCCCCCCGCTGCTCGGACACACCATAGACGAAACTTTGCGGCCCCCGGGAAAATGTTTGTGAGGACCCATGTTCTGGAGCATCAGCACAATGGACCAGCTCCACATAATGGACATGACTCCAGACAGCATGTGGCCTGAAGCTTTTGGACTTCTATGAACCAGCGTGTGTGACCAGTCTCACACAGGTTAGATTACGAAGGGGAGCAAATATGTCCTATTACAGCCAGTGTCATCAAATCTATACTTTTAATGCTGTCCTGCTGATTGGCCCTAGAGACCTATAGACTCAGTGGTATGTACTTTATTTTGTTTTGTTTCCACAGGTTGGACTTGGGGTCCTTTTGTTTGGCGTTTTGGGTGGAATGTAGTGCCCTGATAGATATGTAGCGATGCAGCCCCTCCACTGAAGCTGCACTAACACCCATCCTACACCCGTCCATCACAGGCGTCACCAGCCAGGTGACCCTGCTAATAAAATGGGCTAGGCGCACATGCCCTGGGCCATTTATACTCACAAAATAGTAGTGTCTGTGTCATTCCTTAACTAAGCAGGCAGAGCTAGGGCTCACTGTACAGGACTGATTAAGCTAGTGATGATCGGTGTCAGTGTGGTGAGGCTTAGGTTCATGACTGTGAGATTACCCATGTCCCAAGGAGGTCAGTCATTTTTAAAAGAGGCCAAGATATTTCTTATGTCAGATTTAGAGACTGGTGCATTCTTACAGAGAATGCTTGTACAAGAAGGTGAGGTAGCAGCTCCTTTTTTGGAGTTTTGGTGGTGGCAATGTGATTTGTTGAGTCGCACTTAGATTCCACTAGTACGTTAACCTTTTTTTCCCCCTAGTTTTATATAGCTCGACTTGACCTGAAGGTATCAGAGCGCTTTACATGAGCACCAGTTGCTTGTTTCACAAGGACACTTTCATTTTTGTTAGGCACGGGGAGATCAAGTGATTTAACCCAGAATCACAGGATGTTGAGCCACTGCCGAGACTCGAACAGGGTTCCTCCAGTTTTGAGATCCACCGCCCTAGCCCTTAGGCTACATCCTCTCCCCATGAATCTTGCAAAAGTGATACTTTACTTTCTACTGCCTTCCACTTCCTCAAACAAGCTTCTGCATGCAAACTGCACATGAGCGTTATATGAAACCACTCTATTTCAAAGCCAGCTTGCTTTCTGGCCCTCAACAGCAAATTACATGAGACATCAATGGTGATTTTCAGCTGAGCAGCCCCGCCTACCTGTAGTAAGCGGGTGGTTCTCAACCGGTACCCTGTAAATGTATATCCTGAAAGTTGAGTGTTGCTTTAAAACTGCTTTAAGGGCTGGATAGATAAGAATATATGTCAGCCCGTCCATCACTGAGAGATGCCCATCTTTTCCAAGTGCCTCAGGGCCTTGCTTTTCTTCTTGCCAGGCATCTCCGCAGGTTATTGGTGTTTACGCTGAAGAAAGAAAGACAAGAAGACATGACAATCGCATGTACTCCTAATGTTATCAGAATAAAGGTTCAATAAAGGGAAACCATGGATCAACAAAGAATACACAGCACACAGTGAGCCTGTGCATTAAAGCCTATGTAGACTTTCCCTAGAATCCGAGCTTACTTACACTTGCTTCGGTTTTCACCAGCAGAGTGTGCAATATAACTGCCTGATTGAGTGAAGGAACCGGCTAGCCGTTTAGATATGGTTTCACACCGGAGATGGCGAATCACGTAGAAGTTATTTATCACATAAAAGTTCAAGGTTTTTCTTCAGTCCCAGTTTCCGTATTCTTTCCTGGCTCAAGGGCAATTTCTAGCTTAGGTCCCACGGGGGCGGAGAGCACCTGTTCCAAATCTAATCAGAGGACCGCCGTGTTTGGTCGTGGTTTGCATTCTGTTGGGAAGGCCTGCCTTCCACATTGTGGCATTATCTGGAAATCTGCGTGTATCATCAGTAAATGCCGCTTTGGTTTCAAACACTCGAGGCATTGGCTTTTAATCTGTAGTGTTCTCTGACTCACTTCTCAAAATATTAGCAAACCACAAGGTGTCAGCACCAGGGGGAGGATGTATGCGAGCAACAGACAGACATGCATTGTTATGTCCCCCTCTCAGCTTCAGCTCAGAAAGTGTCCTGCTCTGTAGTTTAAGACAAAATTAACTGCTACGCTTGGTTTTGTTGTTTATCATGTTCACAGGTCCACCTATAGAGGAGCAGAATATGCTCCAATGATCAAATGATTTTGAATTATAAATGACTCCTTTACAGTTTGGAACAAGAAAAAAACTGTGTCAGTGTCAGTTTTCTTTCCAATTCAGCAGCATGGGACACGAAGAAAATGCTGGCATGCATGGTATTCATATATTGTTATATATTATGTAGCCAAATTAGAATACAAGTGCATCCTAAAACAAAGAAGAACAAAAACAGCTGAGATACAATTTATTGCAGAAAATTAGAAGAAACCACACAGGGGTGTGGCCTATGCCAGATCAAGATGTCACCTTTTCCTGAGTCTTTATAAGCCTTATCATTTCTCCTGACCATTACATGAGCCCAACTGATCCAGTTGACAGATGGGACATGCTGATGAGGTGGCGCAGAGAGTGTTATTATTTACTGCATTAACCACAATGCTCCTGAATGAATTGTGTGCTCAAATGCCAGGCAGTGTGCTTCCTCCTCTGGTTTTGTATTTGGCACCTTGCTAAGTCGTTGGCCTGACGATCTTTGAGATGTACCCACGCTCTAGAAGTGGTACAGAAATGATGGAGCGCGGGTCACCAGCTCTGGTCAATCATACACCTGAATACTCACCTGGGCCCAAACCACAATCATACAATAAGCTAGTAAAACCCACCTGGCATCAATTTTGAGTAATACCTGTAACTTTGTTATTTACCTTTACCAAGTCTTACCAATTTCAATACATTTTGTTTCATTTCCTCGACGAATCAGGTTGCTGAGTTAGTTTAAGGTAGAATGACATTTACCTCTTTACTCTAAATAACCACAGACTCAAAATGTTTTGAAAACCTTTATCTAAGTTAATTTGTGAGTCAAAATTCAATTACAGTAACCACCTTCATTTCAAGAGGCAAAACTACACCGAATAAGTTATAGCAAAACTAAAATGGTCAATGATGACGGTACCTGGAAAGGAGGAAAATGGAAAAACAGGCATAAAAGACAGATTTTGCTGATTATATTTACCTATGGTCAGTGATGAACCCAACTCCGTAAATTGGGGGACCAGATAGAATCTCCAGGACAGGATACAGGTAGGAGATTAGGCAAATTCAGATCTGGGAGGACAACTTCTTCTAAAGTTCAATGCCAGCGTTGTACCCCTCTCCTCGGGTATCCCTTTTCCGCAATCCCTCTAGATGAATAGATTTATCGATCGGTATCTCGAACTCTCGGACAGAGTTTCTGGCAGTAGCAGGGTCTGAGACAGCGTCTCAGACAAGAACTGGAGCAGCATACGCGTTGGGTCAGTGACGAGTCGGAATGACAGATCTAACAAGTCGGACGAGGTCTCTAGCAATCTTCCCTCAATTATACTGTTCCTGATTCGTGTACCACCCCCTCAAGTATCAATTCTTATGTTTTCCCTTATTCTGATTGGTCAGGATGAGGAGGCGAGTTCATCACACCACTTAGAATTTAACATTTTCTCCATGAACCATTGTTTATGTGCTCGCCCCTTAATTTTCTTTTCCAATAGCTTTATTCCCACACGCATTTCACATTACTCAGTAAGTTAAACAATTTATTCAACATTGTTGCTCTTGCAGGGGTCATAAGTTGAGTTTCTCAGCCTTCTTCATGCAAGATGACCTTCGCTGAGTGACACGGGAGCCATCTTTGTTTCTAGCCAGTCTCCAATGCGCATGCGCACAGTTTATACGAGGTAGGGATTTCAGTCACCCACCGAGACCCAAATAAGAACTAATAATAAAGTCAGAAAAAGACACGTTAGAACACAAAACCAAATAATTTCACTGTATACCACTCATCTCTACTCTATCCCCATTTACTTATTTAAATCCTTTGCATTAGTGTTTAATAGAGCGTACGAGTTTTAGTTTAGCAGTAGCAGGAGCATTTGCATGTGAGTTCGAAGCGGCCATTTTTAGTGCCATTACGCAGCTGCAAAAGTTTCCCACCAAAAGCGACAGTCATACTACGTAGATGCAGTAGACGCATGCGCAAAAGAAATCCCGTGTTTTGTTGGCCATTTTAGAACATTCATGTTACGGGTTAGAAATGCACATAGAAAAGCTTCCCCTGGATAAAATTGTTTGTGGTGTATTGCGGTTTTAGTATTCACAAAACAAATTGGTTACATTATTATATGTTATTTGAGAGGACTGACTCTGAGCAAGTTTCTTTCACGAATCCTTTCTCCATTACTTCCTCCTCTGTTTTTGTATTTGGCACCTAGCTGAGTCGTTGGCCTGACGAGCTTTGAGATGTGCCCACGCTCTGGAACTGGTACAGAAACCAGAGAGGACTATGAGCAGCATTGACAGCATCCCCAAGGATAACTTGTTATGCTTTACTGAAGGAGAAATATCATGGAATTTGTTTCTAGAGATACACAACAATGGCTGCACCAACAACGGTAAATACATAAGACTTTTAAGTAAAGTAAATGTTATTATGCACTGCATTTACCACAATGCATCTGGGTGAATTGTGTGCTGGTATGACAGACAGTGTGCTCTTTACCCTGTTTATGAGGGAGCTCAGTGAGTTGAATTCAACTCCAGCAGTGCTGACTCCTTATTTCATCCTTCTGAGGTCAGTAAATTGAATACCTTTCAATTAGATAATAGTAACAATAACTAGTTACAGCACTTAGAAATTACAGAAGTGTGATGTGATGCGCTCCATAAAACAATTTAAGATTATTACTGCTCAGGGTAAGCCTCGCCATAGAAAAACTAATGAGCACAAACCTCTCTTATTGGTAATTGCATGAGAGTGACCAGTCACAAAAGTGGCAAAGAAAGGGTAACAGAGTGTAGATATTTAACACATTTATGATAGTGATCCATAAAAATGGTCTAAATAATGATATCTATTCAAGTATATTCAATTAAAGTTTCTTATCTGAAATCTAGGGGTCCCGATATAGGCCAGACAATTAGTAGCCAAAGGCACATCAGTAGGTGGAGAAGAAAATGTTGAAGAGGGGTGACACTTCTGTTGAAAAAAATATTAACTAACAGAATTGGGAACATCTGGCTAAATGGTGCAAATAAAATAGCTCTTGCAAAGCAGTAAAACCTGGATAAACCTGTGGTCATGGTCTCAATGTATGCACCCAACAAATCCAGACACAATGGGCCTCATGTAGGTAAATAAAATTTACCGATTTTAAATACCGAACCGTACCGATTCGGTATTTAAGAATCGGTAAGTTATATGTAGGTAATAATTCGGTAATATTTACCGAATCAGTAACATGCGGTATTCAAGAATCTGAATTTACCGAATCGGTAAATACCACGGTGGTATTTACCGATTCGGTAAATACCGCGGTGGTATTTACCGATTCGGTAAATACCGAGGTGGTATTTACCGAATCGGTAAATACCGATTCGGTATTTACCGAATCGGGAAAAGAAAATCACATGACTGGATGAAACAGCCAATCCTGTGCAACCACACCCCACCCAACCAGGAAGTGGCCACACCCAGGCAGGTGCACACAATTAACAGACTCTGGAGAGGCTTGGAGTGCAGAGGAGAGGCAGGGAGCCAGTGCCTGTTTGTGCAGCTCTAAATCATCATGTCCAGCCAGAGGACACAGAGAGATGGAGGGGAAAGGAGGAGGAAGATGAAATTCAGCCCCAAGGAACTCCAGGTGCTAGTGGAGGAGGTGGTGAAGCAGCACCAGAAGCTGTTTGGGAGGCAGTCCCTGCAAGTGCCGGAGTCTGAGAAGCGCACTATATGGCTGGGTATCCAGGCGCAGGTCAATGCTGTGGGAGTGACCCACAGGGACATCGAGGTACTCAAAAAGCGCTGGTACGACCTGAGGATTGTGACAAAGAGGAAGATGGGGGAAATCCAGAAGGAGGCCAGCCAGACTGGAGGTGGAATCAACAGGACACCTGCCCTCACCGAACTGGAGGAGCTGGTGGAGGCCACAATAGAGCACGAGAGCGTTGTGGGCCTTGGGGATGCCGACAGCTCTGCCAGAGCCGCCACCCAACAAGGTAAGACGAATGCACAGCAATGTAGCCCCTCCTACTGTCGTACTTTAATACTCGGGACCGCGTAGGGGACAGGGCCCTACCCCTGTCTATCTTGGTATTAGCAAACCGCAAATGGTAAATGCGGCATGTACGAGTGCTTTATATACCGTTCTAGCTATGAATGCACTGTGTACACGTTATTCTGCTTGCACTGCGCGGGTTCCATTTTGGAAACAGTGGCCATCTTGTCATTGCCCTCACATAGGCTATGATGGAGTTAATACGGGCCTCACAGTACATGGGCTTTCCCTCTGACTTCTCTGTGACCTGGGCAGCTGACTCTGCTGCCCTGGGTCAAACCAGTCTCACGAGCTCCCCTTCCTCCGTCCACCTGTGATTAGCATCAGGGCTTGACCCGTCATAAAACCCTTTCATTCTACACAATCCCCCGGCTAATCTCTTCTACACCTGCTTGTTCCTGCTTTATGACTTGTTTCCCAAAACAGGAGATGCTCATGTTTATTGGGGGGTCTGTTTACATCAAACGTGGGATCTGAACCTTACTGTATAAATCATTGTGGGCTGGCCGAACTGGAATGTGGGATGGTCATCATGACTCTGCCTTTTCTTTGTAATGTACACTTGTATATTGCCGTATCATAAAACCTAGGAATGTATGCTTGAGGCAAGGAAAAGCGTATTTAAGATGAAGTCCGTTCCTATGATTTGCAGCAGTCTCCTGAGAACATACACGCTGTTGTACTTCTAGGATACCTGTCATTGGTCTGCAGCCAATAAACGATTCTTTGACTTCACTCAGAAGACTCTGTGTTTCTGTAGGTCCGGAACAGGGTGAAACCCAGAAGTCATAGGGTGTGTGCCCCTGCACCGCTGGGTCTAAAATACCCAGTACTTCAGTTTGGCGCCCAACTCGGGACGATTTCAGCGGTACCAGTCCAAGCCAGAGGTTCGTGAGGAGCTTCGTGTGGAAATTCCGGAGGAAGGCCGCCACTTCATCGACCCCTGCATGTCGACGTGGTCCGAAAGTCTTTTCTGCGAGGTTCTCCGCGTCCCGACGGCTACGAAGGACTGCTGCCCTGATTAATCGACCTGTTTTGGACCCTTGACGAGTTTGAGAGAGCGAAACAATCGAGAGAGTCTTCTGGTGACGCCATCGATCAGCAATATTCAGTTAAGTATAAGTGGAGCGTCTCCCATTTGTTTTGGTATCCTTCAGGATCATTTGAATTGGTACTTTGGAGTTTGCAAACGCCAAAACCAGAGGACTCGTGTATTCACGAGAATATCGTATTCGATAATCCTTTGACGTTTGGATCTAGACTAGTGAGCGAAGATGCCTGGTTCTGGACTATTTGGTAGATTATTCTGTTTGGGTTGTGGAAAAGATTTCCAGCTAGAGGAATCATGTCCGGTTCCTCCGGTTGGAACTCCAACTTATGAGCTCTATGTGAAACATGGCGTAGGCCCCATTGCATATAACGAAGTGTGGATCCACTACACCAGGAAAGATGGTGTTTTAAAATGGCCCCAAAATGGTAGTTTCGATAATTTGGAAATTAAATTGTTTAAGAAGAAAGCCCGGCCGGCGATGTTTGACTCTTTCCGCTTATGGCGAAAGGAAGCCAAACAGAAGGAAATTAAGCTAGCGAAAAAGAATAAGAGAGAGAAAGGTATGACAGTAGTGCAAGCAGCTGTACAATTTAAAGACAATGAGGAGGAGCAGATGAGTGAGCAATTGCACAGGCAGCGTAAGTTAGGGATTGACAAATGTTACCCGGCTTTACCACACTCTAAGCAGAATGGGTTAGAAGAAAAGGAGAAAGATCCCCTGATGTCACATTTGTTGAGTTCGCCACCCCCGTATGCTCAAAATGCCACGGCGCCTCCCCAGCTTGTAAATATGCCACCTCCAGTGAATATATTGCAAGCTTTGCCGCAACCGCCAGCTGCTGTGCAGCCGGCTCTTATCCATGTAGCGCAGCCCTCTCAAGGGCCGCCAGTTGTGCTTCCAACTGCCCCCGCACTTCCTGCGACTTTGCCTAATCCAGTAACTGCCTCCCCTAACACTCTTCCTTCCACCACTCCAGTGCCTGTCTCTACATCCTCTTTTCTTCCCTCTGTTTTTCCCCCTGTTTTCGCCTCCGCTTCTCCTTCAGCGCGACAGCGCTTAGCTAATGTGGTTACTACATTAATGTCTCCTCTCTTTGAGTCATCTGGTGCGACTCCTGGTTTGCAGCGTAAGCAATTGCGTAGTCAGTTGCCTAACCCTGATGAGAAAAAGGTAATAGATAGCATGGCGCGTAGATGGATTGTTTTCCCTTCACTGTATGATGTGGAATCAGTTGTCAACGTTTTCCATCAGTGGGATGCCCCAAAGCAGAGATATGTGTTTGAGAAAATGTGTGAAATTCTCTGTGAAGAATTGGAAGATAGTGGTAAAAATCCGAGCCCGCAGGAATTGTGTAGAGTGAGGTTTGATTTTGGAACTGGTATAATTGTGGACCACGATATAGATAAAGCAGTTGCAGTTGTATTGTCCTTCAGGAATGATGATTGTCAACAGTCATTGTTTGAACGGGATGTCCTTGTAGGGAAAAAGGTAAAAGCGCGACAATACCCCATGAGAGAAGTTCCCCCGGTATGGAAGGAAGCAGTTGCGGCTGATGCCGCTCGAGGTATTGCTGCTGCTCCAGCACATTTCCAGCGTGTTTGGGTGCATGTTCCATGGAAGCGCTCTGAGGTGTTAGCACTTAAGCAGTCCTTACCTGATCCCCGTAAAAACCCAGCAGGTTATTATAAAGAGTTGTCACAGACGGCAGGGTCATGCGTTATGAATCTGGCCGACATAGACATGTTGTTTGGTAATGTTGTTCCACAGCCACTATGGGGGTCAATTCGTAATGTAGATCACAATGCAGAACTAGGGGATACATGGGCTAACATTGTTGCTGCTGATGCTAGACAAACTGGTGGCGCGAAACCAGAACCTTTAGTAGCTGAACTCCCTGGTAGAATCATCACGTATATGAAGACACTAATGCCTGCAATGCGCGTAAATTGGGACAAGTTATCTGCATGCAAGCAGAAGAAAGATGAGACAGTGTCAGACTTCTTTACTAGGTTTGAAGAAACATTTATTGACCACAGTGGGCAGGATATGAGTACTGAGGGTGGCCAACGGCTGTTTGTGGATAAGTTTGTGCAGAATTTGCTTCCTGACCTGTGTAAGAAGTTGAAAGATTCAGAAAGTTCTTGGGCTGTTTCTTCTTCAGCGCAAATACTGGCTACTGCACAGTATTATGAAAATAGTGATAAAGACGAGAAAGATAGAACAGAAAAGAAAACTAAGGAATTAAAGACAAAGGTCCTTTTACAGCAGGCTTACCCACCACGTGGAGGTCAGAATAATTATAGGCAACCCCAAGGTGTCTATCACCAACCTCAACAGTTTCAGAACAACCAGCAAATGAACGGGTATTATCAACCACGTGTCCCTGTAGGTCCCAACCAATGTTCATACTGTAAAGAGGAAGGTCATTTTAAATACAGTTGCCCTAAATTAATGCAGCGGAACGGTAATATGTATGGCGCAAGAGGTAGGGGTGGTCAGCAAGCTCCTAGAGGCAGAGGGCGTGGAAGTGTTCCCCAGAACGCGCGTCCTCTGCCGCCTCAAAGTACCATCAATAGCTTTGATCAGCAAGCTAACGTGACTAGTAATACGGCCCAGTATTATAATAATGATTATTATGCAGAGGACGGTGATGCAGAAAATAATGATTACTAGGACAGCCATAGACAAAGAGAGGGAGTTGTTTCAGTGCCAGTGGATCAGAGTGGACCGTATGTTGAGGTGACTACAGCAAATGTAACGGAGCCTTTTCTGCTAGACACTGGTGCTGCAAAGAGTTCAATCATGCATTCAAAACTCCCTGGCGCACCTTTGTCTGGCGAGATAAATGTTTCAGTAGGTTTTTCTGGCGCCCCAGTAAGGAACCCGATTTCTAGTCCCATGTCACTTTCTGTTGGACCTTGTGAGCTGAAAGCACCCCTGATCCTAACAACGGGTTGTGGTGAGAATTTGTTGGGATTAGATTTGTTGAAAAGATTGCACGCTACACTGTATTGTTCTCCTTCAGGAGTACAACTTACATTAGGCAAGAAAGTGATTTCCCCAATGTACTTGTCTAAAAATACAATGCCGCCTGAATTGTCATCCCTTCCGGATGCCCTTTGGGCTACTGGTCCCAATGATGTGGGCCTCTTGGAGATACCGCCATATGTGGTGACTTTAAAGGCTAATATTAGACTGCCACGTATTCCCCAGTACAAAATCTCTAATGAAGGCCAGAAAGCATTGTTAGACATTGTCAGCGACCTGATTAATAAGGGTGTGATAGAAGAGACAAGAGGCAACGTTTGCAATAGTCCGATTTTACCTGTCTTAAAACGAACGGATCCTTCACAGCCACCTGTTTACAGATTTGTGATTGATCTTAGAGAGGTTAATAAGATTGTTGTGCCACAGTTTCCAGTTGTCCCCGATATAACTGCCTTGTTAACGATGATTCCAGCCTCTGCTGCATGGTTTTCGGTGATCGATTTAAAGAATGCTTTCTTTACTATCCCAATTGCAGAAGAGAGCAGAGACATTTTTGGCTTTAGTCTGGGAGGCCGAAGCTTCCGCTTCAAACGCGCTCCCCAGGGCTACTGTGAGAGTCCATCCATATATAGTCAAGCTTTGAAAGCGCAGCTTGATGCACTTGTTCTACCCAGTGGCGCTATCCTGATTCAGTACGTGGACGATTTACTAATCGCCGCGGATACTGAAAAGATCTGTAAAGAAGCCACATTGTCACTGTTGCGCCATTTATCCGCATTTCATCACAAGGTGTCTCTCTCTAAGCTGCAATATTGTCGACAAGAAGTGACCTACTTAGGTCATCTCTTATCGAAGGAGGGAAGGAAACTGACCCCAGAGAGAATTCAAGCCATTGCACAGTTGAGTGTGCCAAAGACACAGAGAGAAGTGCGTGCTTTCTTGGGCATTACTTCATACTGTAGGCATTGGATCCCTAGCTTTTCCTTGTTGGCGAAACCTTTGTTAGCATTAACATGCAAAGACACACCGAATCCTATCCCATGGTCTGAAGAGTGCCAGAAAAGTTTTGTGGAATTGCGTAATGCATTGTGTTCGGCTCCTGTGTTGGGTACTCCTGACTACAGCAAGCCTTTTACATTGTATGTTCACGAGAAAGATGGATGTGCGTTGTCCGTGTTAACACAGCCTTTTGGCGACAGACCGCGCCCGTGCGCTTATTTTTCATCCACCTTGGATCCTGTAGCAAGGGCATTGCCGAGCTGTCTGAGAGCGACAGCTGCTGCAGCGATGTCTATCCGACAATCTGCTGGTTTGGTAATGGACAATACATTGATTGTTATGGTTCCACATGCTGTAGACACATTATTAAATAGGACCAAGACACAACATTTGACTAGTGCGCGGCTATCGGGTTATGAACTTACACTGTTAGCTAATCACATACACATAAAAAGATGCAATACGCTGAATCCAGCTACATTGTTGCCAATTCCAGCAGACTCAGATGAGATTGAGCAACACGACTGTCTGTTCAGAACAGAAGAAGAGACGAAAGGGAGAGTAGATCTAAAAGATACTCCCCTGACTGAGTGTGATGGTACCTTATGGGTGGATGGTTCATGCTTCAAGCTCCCTAATGGTGACACGACTGCTGCCTATGCTATCACGACTTTGCACACGGTTGTGGAAACTGCACGAGTGCCACATAATTCGGCCCAAGCAGCAGAATTAATCGCCCTCACGAGAGCATGTGTGTTGTCTGAAGGAATGAGAGTGAATATATACACAGATAGCCAGTACGCCTTTGGCGTGGCTCATAATTTTGGGCGTTTGTGGAAGGAGCGTGGGTTCCTGACGTCGCATGGAGCTAAAATTCAGAATGGCAAGTTGGTAAATGATCTCCTTGAGTCACTGACCCTACCGTTGCAAGTTGCGATCATGAAATGCAGTGCGCATAGGAAAATTACAGATGATGTTGGACGTGGGAATGCGTTTGCTGATGAGACCGCGAAAGAAACAGCACAGAATGTGAAGACTAGAATGTATGTTGCAGGCCCCGTAAGATGGGTTAATGATGTGGGAATGTGTGAGAACACCATAGAGAGTGTGAAGTCGCTTCAAGCTGAAGCCACAGAGGAAGAGTTAAGCAAGTGGAGAGAGAGTATGGGTAAGTTGGATGAGAATGGTTGTTGGATTGATCTGACAGAACATAGGCGATGGTTGTTGCCTGATGCATATGTGCTTCCAGTAGTTACTATGGCACATGGAATGGCACATATCAGTACGAAGGGTATATGCAAGTTGTTGGCTCCAGTATGGCAGAATGCTGGGATTCCCAAGTGTGCAGAGAATGTGGTCAAGAATTGCATAGTATTCTTGAAGTACAACCCTGGTAGGGGAACCCCAACTCCAGCTGGTCACTTTGCACCCCCATCATGTCCATTCGAAGTTTTGCAGCTGGACTTTATTCACATGGAAAGATGCAACAACCTGAAATATGTACTGGTGGTTGTTTGTGCTTTCTCAAAATGGATAGAGGCTTATCCTCTGAAAGATAACACTGCCCTATCCACAGCCAAAGCCCTTGTGAAAGAGTTTTTCCCTAGGTTTGGGAGGCCAAGAATGGTGTGGTGTGATAACGGAAGTGAGTTTGTAGGCAAAGTGATGAAGAATGTATGTGAAGGGCTAGGGATAAAGCAGATGTTCCACGCTGCAAATCACCCCCAATCAGCTGGACTAGTAGAACGCTACAATGGAGCCTTAAAGCTCAAGCTGGCCAAAATCCAGGCGAGCACCGGTCTTAAATGGCCTGACGCTCTGCCCTTAGCACTCCTGTCCACTAGAATGACCATACACTCACGAGTGGGACTTAGTCCTTACGAGGTCGTTTTTGGCCGTCCCGCCAACGTATGGGGTGTACCGAGACCTACGAAGTTCAGTGAGATTGAGCATCCAGTACTGCTCGATTACCTGTATGATTTGACTGTTAAACTGCGTGTTTTGCACCAACAGGTACATGATACTCTTCCCCAAGCCTCTGAACCTCCTGGACACCCTATCAACCCTGGCTCGTGGGTCCTGGTCCGGAATTTCCAGCGCAAGAGCAACGACGAGCCTCGCTGGATCGGCCCTCATCTTGTTCTTCTTTCGACAAGATCAGCAGTGCGAGTGAAAGGGAAGAAGCACTGGATTCATGGTACCCACTGCAAAGTAGTCCCGTTGCCTCTGCCATATGACCAGTGGGTCAAGGAGGGTATCGCCGACTCAGAGACAGACATCGTACCTCGTTTTGTACCATTCAGTGACGCACGCTTAAGAGGCACAGTTTCAGACCAAGAGAGTGACAATATTCTGCAGGAAGCTGTGCCACCATCAAATCAACTGGACATCACTGAGCCTGAACTTTTGTTTCAAGACCAAACAGCACCTGGCCGTCTCCGCTATAATTTGAGACCTAGGCCCATGGACAAATAAAGATTTCCTCACTATTTTCCCTTTTGACATTTTTTGCTCTCCCATCTGAAAGACTTTCTTGATTTTTGTTTTTCGAACCACCATCCGGGTTCTGCCGCAGGGTCGCGGTGCCAAGACTTTGGGGTACAGGCCGAAGACGCTAGGTCGACGGTTCTGGTTGGTCTAGGGCGTTTCCCTGGACTGACAGGCGTACTCTTTAGCAGAAGAAACTCATCCACCGCGAGCGGCCCGAGTAGAGGATGGAGTTTTTTAAGATGGAGAGACCGATTGAGGAAATGAACTTTAAAGCCAGGATGTGTAGAATTGTGAAAAGTAAATGTTTTGTCTTTTTGTGCCTTTTTACACTGTATAGTATCATAATGTTTATCGTAGGATTTGTGTTTTTCTCCGCTCAAAAGCCCATTGCACCCACTGAACAGCCTATACCTCTTTCTACTGCCTCCACTCACTCTTTTCACCCTTTGCCTGAACACGAACAGACCAGACGATCGGAGTTCGTAAATAACTCGTTTATCCAGCTCTTGCACCAGCACCAACTGGTAATGAATACAACCAATTGCTGGGTGTGTGGGTTAATGCCACATACCATTAACAAGGGTATTCCCTACCTGGTGCTGCCGTATAGTTACAATGGATCGTCATGGGCATTCCAGACCATGTTTCTCTATGCCCTAGATACATACTCCCCTCGCCAACCGCGTTCCATCAGACCCATCACCAATAATAAGGCTTTGATGAAAGGAGTTGCCGATATGAGTAGGGATATTGATGCATACTCATCCATTCCCAAAGAAGAGTTGAGACCTTATGTAGGATGGAACGCGACGGGGTATAGTATTAGTCTGGGTGAAAGACAGCGAAAAATCTCATCTCCAATCTGGGTCGTACCCCACATGGGTCGGTTCTGCTTACAGGGTAATGGTCAGAATCCTAGAGCTCAACTGGGAAGAAGTGACTGTACCGAAACGTACACTTTCCCGTCACACTTTTCCCCTGCGTTTTTGGCTGCTAAGGGCACATATTTCATCTGTCATGACCGAGCATATACATGGCTGCCCCCTGATTTCTCGGGCACATGTTATATTGCGAACTTGCTACCGCCGACATTTACTGCCGCCTCTGACTATCACAAGACCAGAGTTGTGAGAGGTGTGATTAGTAAGGAGGACACTACCGGTCAGGAAGCAGGAGACTTCTTCTTGGGTTTCCTGCCGTTTTGGGGACCTATGGTCAATAGTAGGAACCTGAGACAGCTGACTCGTGTGGTTGAATCCACTGTCAATGTAACGGCTGGTGCCCTTAGTAATCTGACAGCTGAGCTCCAAGCGGATCGCCTTATGACTCTGCAGAACCGCATGGTTCTAGACGTTATTCTTGCAGACCGCGGTGGGGTATGCAAGGTCATCCAATCCAGTTGCTGCATTTTCATACCAGATAATGCTCCAACAGTGTATCAAGCCATCTCCAAACTCCATAAAATATCCGAAGCCATACACGTGGATAAGGGAGATTGGTCACTGGTGGGATGGTTCTGGGAATTGATATCTGCCTGGGGTTGGAAAGTTCTGATGGTCATTGGAATGATCTTAGCCATTCTTTTCCTGTTCTGTCTGTGTATACAGTGTGCTCCCGCGATATGTGGTCTCTGTACTACCTTATGTGTAAGGAAACCTGTATCGAGAGACGAGCTAAGTAATAGGATGATGCTACAGCAACATCTCCATGACTTCGTGAACATTGACCTAGACTCGGATTAAGATGAGTATAGTGATTGCCTATGTAAGGGCAAAAGGAGGGTCTGTCGTACTTTAATACTCGGGACCGCGTAGGGGACAGGGCCCTACCCCTGTCTATCTTGGTATTAGCAAACCGCAAATGGTAAATGCGGCATGTACGAGTGCTTTATATACCGTTCTAGCTATGAATGCACTGTGTACACGTTATTCTGCTTGCACTACGCGGGTTCCATTTTGGAAACAGTGGCCATCTTGTCATTGCCCTCACATAGGCTATGATGGAGTTAATACGGGCCTCACAGTACATGGGCTTTCCCTCTGACTTCTCTGTGACCTGGGCAGCTGACTCTGCTGCCCTGGGTCAAACCAGTCTCACGAGCTCCCCTTCCTCCGTCCACCTGTGATTAGCATCAGGGCTTGACCCGTCATAAAACCCTTTCATTCTACACAATCCCCCGGCTAATCTCTTCTACACCTGCTTGTTCCTGCTTTATGACTTGTTTCCCAAATTGGGGGGTCTGTTTACATCGAACGTGGGATCTGAACCTTACTGTATAAATCATTGTGGGCTGGCCGAACTGGAATGTGGGATGGTCATCATGACTCTGCCTTTTCTTTGTAATGTACACTTGTATATTGCCGTATCATAAAACCTAGGAATGTATGCTTGAGGCAAGGAAAAGCGTATTTAAGATGAAGTCCGTTCCTATGATTTGCAGCAGTCTCCTGAGAACATACACGCTGTTGTACTTCTAGGATACCTGTCATTGGTCTGCAGCCAATAAACGATTCTTTGACTTCACTCAGAAGACTCTGTGTTTCTGTAGGTCCTGAACAGGGTGAAACCCAGAAGTCATAGGGTGTGTGCCCCTGCACCGCTGGGTCTAAAATACCCAGTACTTCACTACCCCTCTCCCACATCCCCCATTGTGAAATGAGTATCCCACTCCAGTCCATGTGTTAGTGCAGACAGGCAATGCATTATGGGAGATGTAGTCAGGGAACCCCCAACCATGAAGTGATTAGCACAGGACAACAATGCATGGTACACACATTAGCCAAAAGCAGGCAGAGGACAATGTGAGAGTGTTACATGAATTTATTGTGATGCTTGCAATGCAGCGCTTCAGGTACACTGAGCTGATGTTGCATTTCTGTCCACAGATGTAACATCGCGCAGGACTGCACATGGTACAGGACAGAGGGCACACCGTCAAGACAGGTCTGCTCTGGCCAGCACGAGTACTGCACAGCCAGCATCACCACCACCACAGCCTGCATCACCACCACCACAGCCTGCTTCACCGCCACCACAGGCCGCATCACCACTCATGCATGAGTCACCGCCCACATCACCACTTGCAATTGTGATGCCGAGGAGGCATGCTGCTGGCAGGTTGGCAGCGTTAGAAACCTCATCGGACGACAGCATGGGCCCGGAGCCAAACACAATGCCCCAGGATGGGAGCTCTGCCACTGTGCCCTCCACCTCACAGGGAGCACCCACGGGTGCAAGACGGTGCCGCAGGTCGCGGGTTCAGAGTCCACCAGCAGACGGTGACAGCCATGGGGTCTTTGCGGGACTCGAGGGCAACATGCTCAAGCAGCAGCGCCTACAAACAAAGGCAGTCATGTCAGTCCAGCGGCATGTGCGGGGACTGAGAACCACATTCAAAAACATGGGCAGGAACATCAGCGCAATGGCGGCGGGGATTACTGACATGGCAGCGGGCCTGCGGGACGTGTCACAGTCCATGCAGCTGTTGTGCAGCAAGTTAGACGCAGATAGAGCTGCAAGGCGCCGGGAACGCCAGAGGGGAGACAGGCACACCAGGGCACTCAACCGCCTGGCAACAGCAACTTCACTACTCTGCCGGCGCTCAGTCAACATGCAGGAGGGCCTGACACACTGCAGCAGCGACGGTACTAGGGGGATGGTGCAGGTCACCAGTGCCCTGGAGGTGCTATTGACCAGTCAGGCGGCCACAAGTGGTGCAGGGGATGCTGCAGAAAGCATCGAGACCAGCAGCAGGAGCAGCATAACACCCCCGGTCCCAGATACCCGCAGGAGCAGCAGGCGGCTTGGGGTTGGCAGTAGTGAGGAGGCTCAATCCGTGCCATCCCGCACTGTAGCGCGTGGAGGCAAGCATTAATGCTGCACCGCATAGCCAAATACTATTGGGTGACGTAACCCTGGACTTACTCCTTGTACATACGCAATGTTGCCAGAATGGCATATTTTTGGTGTTGTGGCGTAGTGCCGCATTAAAACTACGTCATGACATACAACAATTGGCTGTGTCCCCTTACTTACTCAGAAATAGTTGCATGTGATCTCTGCCCGTCTCTCTCTCCCATCTGTTGCTGTTGGCACTCCAGCAGCGTTGTCCTCTGGCTGACCTGAATCATCATCATTGTCCTCAGAATCTGTTAGTTCCACCTCTGTACCTCTCTTTGTGGCAAGGTTGTGCAGCATTGCACAAGTGGCAATGATCTTGCAGCAGATGATGGGTGTGTACTGGCGTGCGCCTCCGCTTTTGTGGAGGCAGCGGAACCTGCTTTTCAATAGACCAAACGTGCGCTCCACCATGTTGGGTGTAGATTTGTGTGCCACGTTATATCGTCTCTCACTCTGGGTTGATGGGTGTAGGTAGGGAGTGAGGATGAATGACCGCACGGCATATGCACTGTCGCCTAGGTGAGTGAAAGGGAACCATCAGTCACATGTCTCAATACACTATGATTTGCAAGTCTCATGGGGCGTCACTGTTACTTACCTAGCAGGTATCCGTCTCCAAATTCTCCGGCAAGCAGTCGTGTGTAGATCCCACTGTTCTGGAAGATGTAGGAGTCGTGGGTGCTCCCAGGAAACTTCGCTACAATATCAGTGATGATGTTCCCTGCATCGCAGATTACCTGCACATTGATGGAGTGGGTGGACTTTCTGTTCCTGTAGATGTGCTCAGTGGCAGCTGGTGGGCAGATTGGGATGTGTGTGCCATCAATACAGCCAATGACATGGGGGAACTGTGCCATGTGATAAAAGTCAGTTTTGGTTTTCTGTAGTTCAGCCTGTGTGTTTGGGAAGCTGATGTAGTGGTGCATTCTCTGCATCATGGCATCCAGGAACTTCCTGAAGAAACGGGACAGGCAACTCTGGGATACACCGCCCACCGCAGCTATCACCCCCTGGTAACTGCCAGATGCGAGTAGATGTAGGCTGCAGAACACCTGCACATGTGGTGGTATGGCATGCGTCCTTCTTGTTGGCTGGTCCAGGAGTGGGTGCAGGTCCCTGATCAGGTCCATGATGGTTTGGGGGTGTAGCCTGTACCTTTCATGTATCTCATCCTCAGTCAGTTGGAATAGTGTGATGCGCTGTCTGTAAATGCGTTCCTCCCGTCTCCAAATCCTCAGACCTGCTGCCTGTAGACGTAGGCACCTTGCAATGACATACAGAGCGGCCATGTTGTCCACGCTGTTGCATTTTGGGATTGCTTATATGCACTGTTGATGCTTACCACCTGCTTTCAATCCGTGTTAATTACCGACTCTTAATTACCGAATTTCATGGATTTCTTGATTACCGAATTTACCTACATGTCTTTTTCAGTTTTACCACTTCATATTTACCACTTCATATTTACCACTTCATATTTACCAATTCGGTATATCTGTATTCGGTAAATATGAATCGGTATTTACTGCTTCATATTTACCGAAAACTGGTTTTTGGCCTCCTACATCTCACTTGACTAAATACCGGTCGGTAACGGCATATTTACCGAATTTCGGCCGTTACCGACCGGTATTTAGCTACCTACATATGGCCCAATCTCTCTTTGTTCCTAAATAGAACACTGAGGGCCATATGTAGGTAGCTAAATACCGGTCGGTAACGGCCGAAATTCGGTAAATATGCCGTTACCGACCGGTATTTAGTCAAGTGAGATGTAGGAGGCCAAAAACCAGTTTTCGGTAAATATGAAGCGGTAAATACCGATTCATATTTACCGAATACAGATATACCGAATCGGTAAATATGAAGTGGTAAATATGAAGTGGTAAAACTGAAAAAGACATGTAGGTAAATTCGGTAATTAAGAAATCCATGAAATTCGGTAATTAAGAGTCGGTAATTAACACGGATTGAAAGCAGGTGGTAAGCATCAACAGTGCATATAAGCAATCCCAAAATGCAACAGCGTGGACAACATGGCCGCTCTGTATGTCATTGCAAGGGGCCTACGTCTACAGGCAGCAGGTCTGAGGATTTGGAGACCGGAGGAACGTATTTACAGACAGCGCATCACACTATTCCAACTGACTGAGGATGAGATACATGAAAGGTACAGGCTACACCCCCAAACCATCATGGACCTGATCAGGGACCTGCACCCACTCCTGGACCAGCCAACAAGAAGGGCGCATGCCATACCACCACATGTGCAGGTGCTCTGCAGCCTACATCTACTCGCATCTGGCAGTTACCAGGGGGTGATAGCTGCGGTGGGCGGTGTATCCCAGAGTTGCCTGTCCCGTTTCTTCAGGAAGTTCCTGGATGCCATGATGCAGAGAATGCACCACTACATCAGCTTCCCAAACACACAGGCTGAACTACAGAAAACCAAAACTGACTTTTATCACATGGCACAGTTCCCCCATGTCATTGGCTGTATTGATGGCACACACATCCCAATCTGCCCACCAGCTGCCACTGAGCACATCTACAGGAACAGAAAGTCCACCCACTCCATCAATGTGCAGGTAATCTGCGATGCAGGGAACATCATCACTGATATTGTAGTGAAGTTTCCTGGGAGCACCCACGACTCCTACATCTTCCAGAACAGTGGGATCTACACACGACTGCTTGCCGGAGAATTTGGAGACGGATACCTGCTAGGTAAGTAACAGTGACGCCCCATGAGACTTGCAAATCATAGTGTATTGAGACATGTGACTGATGGTTCCCTTTCACTCACCTAGGCGACAGTGCATATGCCGTGCGGTCATTCATCCTCACTCCCTACCTACACCCATCAACCCAGAGTGAGAGATGATATAACGTGGCACACAAATCTACACCCAACGTGGTGGAGCGCACGTTTGGTCTATTGAAAAGCAGGTTCCGCTGCCTCCACAAAAGCGGAGGCGCACGCCAGTACACACCCATCATCTGCTGCAAGATCATTGCCACTTGTGCAATGCTGCACAACCTTGCCACAAAGAGAGATACAGAGGTGGAACTAACAGATTCTAAGGACAATGATGATGATTCAGGTCAGCCAGAGGACAACGCTGCTGGAGTGCCAACAGCAACAGATGGGAGAGAGAGACGGGCAGAGATCACATGCAACTATTTCTGAGTAAGTAAGGGGACACAGCCAATTGTTGTATGTCATGACGTAGTTTTAATGCGGCACTACGCCACAACACCAAAAATATGCCATTCTGGCAACATTGCGTATGTACAAGGAGTAAGTCCAGGGTTACGTCACCCAATAGTATTTGGCTATGCGGTGCAGCATTAATGCTTGCCTCCACGCGCTACAGTGCGGGATGGCACGGATTGAGCCTCCTCACTACTGCCAACCCCAAGCCGCCTGCTGCTCCTGCGGGTATCTGGGACCGGGGGTGTTATGCTGCTCCTGCTGCTGGTCTCGATGCTTTCTGCAGCATCCCCTGCACCACTTGTGGCCGCCTGACTGGTCAATAGCACCTCCAGGGCACTGGTGACCTGCACCATCCCCCTAGTACCGTCGCTGCTGCAGTGTGTCAGGCCCTCCTGCATGTTGACTGAGCGCCGGCAGAGTGGTGAAGTTGCTGTTGCCAGGCGGTTGAGTGCCCTGGTGTGCCTGTCACCCCTCTGGCGTTCCTGGCGCCTTGCAGCTCTATCTGCGTCTAACTTGCTGCACAACAGCTGCATGGACTGTGACACGTCCCGCAGGCCCGCTGCCATGTCAGTAATCCCCGCCGCCATTGCGCTGATGTTCCTGCCCATGTTTTTGAATGTGGTTCTCAGTCCCCGCACATGCCGCTGGACTGACATGACTGCCTTTGTTTGTAGGCGCTGCTGCTTGAGCATGTTGCTCTCGAGTCCCGCAAAGACCCCATGGCTGTCACCGTCTGCTGGTGGACTCTGAACCCGCGACCTGTGGCGCCGTCTTGCACCCGTGGGTGCTCCCTGTGAGGTTGAGGGCACAGTGGCAGAGCTCCCATCCTGGGGCATTGTGTTTGGCTCCGGGCCCATGCTGTCGTCCGATGAGGTTTCTAACGCTGCCAACCTGCCAGCAGCACGCCTCCTCGGCATCACAATTGCAAGTGGTGATGTGGGCGGTGACTCATGCATGAGTGGTGATGCGGCCTGTGGTGGTGGTGAAGCAGGCTGTGGTGGTGGTGATGCAGGCTGTGGTGGTGGTGATGCTGGCTGTGCAGTACTCGTGCTGGCCAGAGCAGACCTGTCTTGCCGGTGTGCCCTCTCTCCTGTACCATGTGCAGTCCTGCGCGATGTTACATCTGTGGACAGAAATGCAACATCAGCTCAGTGTACCTGAAGGGCTGCATTGCAAGCATCACAAGAAATTCATGTAACACTCTCACATTGTCCTCTGCCTGCTTTTGGCTAATGTGTGTACCATGCATTGTTGTCCTGTGCTAATCACTTTATGGTTGGGGGTTCCCTGACTACATCTCCCATAATGCATTGCCTGTCTGCACTAACACATGGACTGGAGTGGGATACTCATTTCACAATGGGGGATGTGGGAGAGGGGTAGGAGGGGCTACATTGCTGTGCATTCGTCTTACCTTGTTGGGTGGCGGCTCTGGCAGAGCTGTCGGCATCCCCAAGGCCCACAACGCTCTCGTGCTCTATTGTGGCCTCCACCAGCTCCTCCAGTTCGGTGAGGGCAGGTGCCCTGTTGATTCCACCTCCAGTCTGGCTGGCCTTCTTCTGGATTTCCCCCATCTTCCTCTTTGTCACCTTCCTCAGGTCGTACCAGCGCTTTTTGAGTACCTCGATGTCCCTGTGGGTCACTCCCACAGCATTGACCTGCGCCTGGATACCCAGCCATATAGTGCGCTTCTCAGACTCCGGAACTTGCAGGGACTGCCTCCCAAACAGCTTCTGGTGCTGCTTCACCACCTCCTCCACTAGCACCTGGAGTTCCTTGGGGCTGAATTTCATCTTCCTCCTCCTTTCCCCTCCATCTCTCTGTGTCCTCTGGCTGGACATGATGATTTAGAGCTGCACAAACAGGCACTGGCTCCCTGCCTCTCCTCTGCACTCCAAGCCTCTCCAGAGTCTGTTAATTGTGTGTACCTGCCTGGGTGTGGCCACTTCCTGGTTGGGTGGGGTGTGGTTGCACAGGATTGGCTGTTTCATCCAGTCATGTGATTTTCTTTTCCCGATTCGGTAAATACCGAATCGGTATTTACCGATTCGGTAAATACCACCTCGGTATTTACCGAATCGGTAAATACCACCGCGGTATTTACCGGTTCGGTAAATTCCAATTCTTGAATACCGAATGTTACCGATTCGGTAAATATTACCGAATTATTACCTACATATACCTTACCGATTCTTAAATACCGAATCGGTACAGTTCGGTATTTAAGAATCGGTAAATTTTATTTACCTACATGAGGCCCTGAGAGAGAAGGAAATGTTGCAACAATAAATAAAGGAGACTGAAATATGATGTTGGGCTCTTCCAACACAGATCAGGGAAATATGTCCTCCAACCGTGTACAGAAAGAGACATGATTAAGAATATCATGCTTGATTGTGGTTTAACTGATTCCTAGTGATTTTATTTTAATCTAACACTAAGAGAGTGTCCATATTATCATCAGGAGATTTGAATATCTCATAATCTCACAATCTGCACTTCAAATGGTGTTATATTTTGATTATATGTCTGTAGGAGTTGTGGCTCATTCGCATGTTGCCATACGTATTCTCTCAGTTAATTTCTAAAACTAACTTCAGAAGGTGATACCTATTCTCTAGCAAACTAAACCGATCATTTGAAAAAGAGGTTATAAAATCACTTATTGAAGAATTCATAGATGTTTGAAAAAAAGTCAATCATATATTCCCCAAAGCTCTACATAATTATTAAAGAAGTCACAAAAGCTCTTGATGTGAATATATCTTAATTGGAAGTTAAGCAGGTCCTGATGGGTCAGGCTAAATGGGAAGTGCCCCGGGAATGACAGACTCCTCACAAAGTTTTGCAAGGCCTTTAATGTACATTGAATTCCATTTACAACATATTTTTAGAGGACAAATCACAGCACTAAAGGACTTTATTAAAGCACTGATAAGTGATTCCAAACCCTGTACATTGTCTAGTAAGATCCCAAAATATATAAGCCAATTAAAAATGCATCAGGATCATTGCCAATTTAAAAGTAACTATCAGGCTGTTTTTCTGCCATGAGAAATGCTGGTGATAATACGAAAGTCTTTCACAGACTTCATTGTAATAGTCATTTATCGGTTATGTCCAGAGTAAACATTTAAAGAGAACGTTTATCAACTGTATCATAGACCGTGCTTGAGGGCCAGATGTACGAAGCAACGTTTTTGCGTTTCCTAAATTGCTATTCTCAGGAAATCGCTATTCAGGAAAATGCAGATTGGTATGTACACATCCTGTCATTTTTACTGCAGCTGAGCCATTTTGGTTGCTATAAGGAATAATTGCAGGACTTAAATCACTTGAGAAAGAAATCAAAATAATCCTACACCAGGTTGATGCAATATTGGGAAATCGTATCCTTGAATGAAGACATTTTCACTTTTTCCAAATCTAAAATTATTTTCTACCACCTCCTTGTGGATAGTGGGACATTATCAGTTTTCAAGGCTGATCAAATGTATGTAATATCTGGCATCATGCTGAACAGAGGCTTAGAGAGTATGGTTCAGGATAACATACCCCGATAAATTACATCAGATCTCTCACGGTAAAATAGCCTCTGATAATCATTATGGGTCAGAACACACTATGAAAACATAATTTGCACGTGGATTGAATAATCATTTCTCTGTGTACCACTGTCAGTAGAACCAGCCTTTGAGACTAATTTAAGAGGGCATTCATTTCTTTTTATTTGACAAAATAGGCTGGAACTGTTGTACTAAATAGAAAGACTAAAAACTAGCAAACAGCCTACCAAATAGATAAATAACAGAATCATGAGCATATCAAATAATGAACTTCAACAGGATAGAAAAATATATCAATATTAATAGTCAAATAAGCACAATTAGCATGCATTGAAAATAATAATTACCGCAAATTATGGCAGATCATGTCGATATCAAAAATAAAGAAGATATGCCAATGACGCATACCAAAGCCACATCTGGCCATCAATAACATTTATGAATATAAAGCAAATAAAAAAAGAAAATCAGAAATGAAAGTGTACACCCAGACATTTATAGAGATCATATCTCAGAAATCATGAAAAATGGGTTGAAGAACAGCAACTCTAAAATTCAATCCATCTGCACCCCAATCCTGCAAATGATAGTGGGAAATGAATGTGTGATGAAAAACCTCATGTTGCTGCCCCACAAAGCTCAGACAGTTGGACTGACTGCTTCTCTGCCCAGGATGCCGTCGTTGTCTATTTGATGTCACGCAGACCTCCTCGATCAAAAATACCCTCGTAATTGAATGTTACCCATCTATAATTCTATATGTATTTGTAGAGTGCAATTGCCAAAGCTCAGTACAGAAACTAGAAGAAGTTGTGCACAATTGGTAAGTCAAACACTGAATCACTTCACATCGACAACTTGAGCTTCGCTCTCGTTGTCTATCTGTTCTTTGAAAATACTGAAGGAGTGATGAGTACAACACGTGTGGGCAGAATGAGAGAGTGTGCATTTGCTTTTAGGAGGAATTAAAAGAAAAATAAGAAATCAAATTTAATTCAGTGGGAATAACAGGTAAACTGAAGTTATGAATTACAGCACAGATTGTGAGAAGAACATATTATAACAAGGCTGCAAAGATGTATAAGGAAAAGCTTGCGAATACATTTCAAAACAATTCAAATTAAGCCAAAGAACCTGAAAGTAAAGAAAGAGCAGTAAGAGAAAGGTGAAATGAGCTGTGGACGAAATAGGGTATGAACAGAAGAGTGTAATCACAAGGAGAGGAGCAAGTTGACCTAACGGCTAGGGCGCTCGACCTCGGACCTGGTATTCTGGGAAACTGGGTTCGAGTCTTGGTAATGACGCTGAACATCCTGTGATTCTGGGCAAATCACTTAATCTTCCCGTGCCTAACAAAAAAAGATGAATGTGTGTCCTCATGTAACGTAACTGGTGCTATGTAAAGCGCTACCGATTCGGATTTGGGTCAAGTTCGCGCTATATAAAACTCTGCAAAAGAAAAAAATAGCAGGAAGAACAAACGAGCATTAACAAGCTAATAGGCTTTGCATGTTGGACCTATCATGGTCAATCAATCAGAGTTTGCATCAGTGTGCTCATCACCCCGGGAAATATTCAGGCGCTGCCTGGGGTGGGGCTTATTTGAACAGTCAGGGATGGGGTCTGCTCCTGAATTCGGCGAGGGAGGTAGCGGTACGGAGGTGGATGGGGAGGTCGTTCCAGGCCCTGGCGGTGAGGTGGGAGAAGGCATGTCCACTGGCTTGGGTGCGATGGATGTGGGAAGTGGTGGCGAGGGCCATGGGGGCCGACGGCAGGTATCTGGTGGGCTGGTGGAAGTTCAAGCGGGTGTTCGGTATTGTGTTTCCGTGTTCTAGAGGGTTTTTGTAGACGTGCGTGAGCAGTTTGAAGTGGCATCTCTTGGAGCCAGTAAAGGCTACGGAGGTGAGGGGTGATGTGGGATTATCTGTGCAGGTCCAGGATGACTCTTGCTGCTGTGTTCTGGATGGTTTGGAGGCGCTTGAAGAGGAGGTGGTGGTTTCGCCATAGAGGGTGTATCCCTATTCAAGGCAACCAGTGATGAGGGCTTGTGTGACGGTTCTTCTGGTGTCTGTTGGGATCCATCTGAAGAGATTCTGAGGGTGTTGAAGCAGGTAGAGGAGACAGAGTGACCTGTTGTCTCATGGAGAGCTTGCTGTCAAGCATGATACAGAGGTTGTGGGCATAGGTGGTGGGGGTGGGAGTTAGTCCAAGGGCGGTGGTCACCAGGAGTTGTACCATGGAGAGGGGGTCTTCTGAAGAGGAGAATTTCGGTTTTGTCGGAGTTAAGCTTGAGGCAATTGGCTCTCATCCAGTCAGTGACATCAGTCATGGCGTTCTTGAAGTTCACTCTGGTGGTGTTCGTGTCTTTGGTGAGTTAGAGAATGAGCTGGGTGTCATCTGCGTAGGGAATGATGTTGAGGCCATGGCTGCTGGCAATGTGTGCCAGTAGCGTCATGTCGACGTTGAACAGTGTGGAGCTGTGTGAGGAGCCCTGGGGTACATCGCAAATGATGCTCTTGGGGACGGAGCTGTATGGCGGGAGGCGAATTCTCTGAGTGCACCCTGTGAGAAAGGATGATAGTAGCTTGAGGAAGTTGCTGTGGATGCTGATGCAGTGAAGTCTCTGGATGAGGAGATGGTGGGAGACTGAGTCGAAGGCCGCTGACAGGTCGAGGAGGATCAGGGCTGCTGAGTCGCCAAGGTCAAGGATGGCGCTGATGGTTATATGGTGGTTATAAGGGTGGTTTCAGTGCTGTGGTTTGAGCCAAAACCAGACTGGGAGCGGTCGAGCAGGTGGTTGGATTCCAGGGAGTATGTGAGTTGGCGGCTGACGGCTTTCTCCAAAACCTTGGCTGGGAAGGGGAGGAGCGAGATGGGGCGGTAGTTCTTGAGATCTGATGGGTCTGCTGTTGGTTTCTTCAGAAGTGGTTTGACTTCAGCGTGCTTCCAGAATTCTCGGAAAGTGGCAGATCTGAACACTAAGTTAATGATGCTAGTGAGCGGGGCTCCAATTACTTTGTGTTCAAGCTTAAGGGATGATGTGGGCAGGGGTAAGTTGGGGCTCCGGAATTCATGGAGTACATGATTGAGGTTGTGGTTTCGATGAAGAGAGGTATCCAGTTGGTCAGGAAGTATTGCAGGAGGGTGATGGGAGGAGCGGGGTGGTCAGGCTGCTGTGATTGGGGTTCAAAGTTCTTTTACATGTTGGCAATATTGGTGTGGAAGAAGTTGGCAAGTGATTTGCAGAAGGACTGGGAGGGCTGGATGGCATTTTTGATGGCATCTGGGTAAGAGAATTTTCTGACAATGAGGTATAGTTCTTTGGTGCGGTTGGTGGTCTGGAGGCATCCTTGATGCTGTGCAGCCGGTCTAAATAAGAAGAAATGACTCAATTGTTTTTTTCTTTTTGTTTGCTGATCACAATTGGATTGGAAAACAGAAATTAAAAAAAGTAGCATAAGCTATTTGGGGGGAGGAAGCAACATGGACGCAGGCTTGTGATCACAGAAGATGGGGATTACGGAAGCAAAAGGAGGGTTGTGTGGAAGTAACACAGCAGGAAGGTCGAAGCAACATGAGGAGAGAGTGGGGGAAGCAACACAGAGGACACAGGGAGGGCATCAAATGGAGAGAGGAACATGACGTGGGGAACAGCACATGGACAAGAGAGAGCACAAGGTGGAGCTGGAGGGAGAAAATGCAGTGCAAATAATTTTGTTCTCCAATGTATTAAGTCGAAGAAGTGGAGCATTAACTAGAACTGAATGATAGATAAATAGATTGAAATAGCGTTGAGATGATCAATTGTTGAAAGAAACAAAAAAGGCAAAGATTTGAGAGCCATCTGCGTAGATATGACAATATTCTAAATTAAAACATTATAGAACCAAGTAAGGGGTATAGATATGAAAGAGAAGAAGACCGAGGCAGCAGCAGCCCATCCATATGGGCAGAGCAGCCACACCCCACCTTCTTTCAGGCAAGAAGAGTGTTTGTCAGGCTGAACAAAGATCAGCTTGACTGACACTCTTCTTGTTCAGGTCCAGCAGGCAGGAGCTAGGCATGCGCTAAATGCACAGGCTCCAGGCTGCCTCAGCTGAACTTTGCCCTGTGGGCGTGACCTCCTCAGCCTGGCAAAAGTGTCTTGAGGCCCTCTGACTTATTACGAGGGGAAGCATCACTGATTGCCTTAGACCTGGGCACTTCAGCTTTCAGCCCTGAAGTGCCCAGAGCAGAGTGTAAATCAGTGACAACGCTTCACAGCGTGGGGTGGGGTCAGCAGTCTCACTGGGACCTCCAAGGCTTCCCTCTTGGAGAGCCGCAGTTAAGGGAAGTTTCATGTGGTTTTTATGTTTGGTGTGTGCAAGCGTGTATGTATGAATGTATGTGTACTTGTTAGTGAGTGTTGTGAATGGGTGTGTGAATGCTTGGGTCTGAGTGAGGTGTATGTGTGCACGTATGGCCCTGCCCCCCTCCCTGGTAAAATTACCAGTCACCATTGGACCGAGGACAGAAAAGAAAACAGTACTGAATACACACCATTGAAGGACACCATATTCAAGTAGTTCAGATGTAAAAACTGACATGCCCAATATTTATAGCATGCTTGTGCGAGCCGAACCCCAATAATCATCTGAACCCCAATATTTTGAACATCCAATTCTTACCCAATTAGTTTGGCTCGAGAATCTCCAATAAATCTAGCAGTTTGAGACTATGCTCTTCATTGGAACACACATTTCAGCAGAGTAAAACAGAATAAATGAGGAAACACTAGTAACTGAGTTCTAGATCAAAAATAAGGCAAAAATAATTTTATTGAGATACAGAGAAAAATGCATGAAACTGCCATGAAAGCTCAATTACAGAAATACAGAATCATAAAACTTAGCCCTAACTAACCAAATGTAGTTAAATTCACAAGAGTTGAACTCATAAAGAGTACTTAAAACATCCCCATAAGGAAATCTGAGGCAAATGGAGGCAGTCTCAGAAGGAAAAATAGAAGGTTATCCCAGCAGCAGCTGATGGGACAGCAGCCCAAAACAACCATTATAATGACCTCCAAGATTCTAAGACCCAAGAGTTTTTATACACAATTCACACATTCTAGTAATTGATTCAGCAAATTCAGTATTGTATGATCATGGTTAGAGTTGCATTGTCAAATCAGAAACAGCAACATAATATTTTAAATCTCTAACACTAACAGATTTCTTAAGTTATGAGAAATCCCTGCACCCAACTCGACGCACAGCATGGTCATTGGCCGTATGAAGCGGGGGTTGGCTGACCCCGGGGGGCTGGGTATGGAAATACCTAGAAATTCACGGAAAAAACCCATATGTTAAGGTGACGATATAGCTAGGTTTGATAAAGAGATTAACAGGTCTTGGTTAAGAGGAATCGTATGTCTATCAGCATGCTGGATAACAATTCTTTTCAATAGTTATTGCACTGTGTTTTATCAGGTCTATATGGATTATATTGTAGCCGGATGGCAGAAAAAGGTTGTAGAAGTTAGTCCACATTTGAATCATATGTGTGCAATAGTATTAGTTTCCACATTCAAATTCACATATGTGTATTAACATGAAGCTATTGAAACTGAAACAAAATCATTATGATGTACTTTAATCAGTTTTTTTGGTTTGGGTTAATCTAGGTTTCAGTTAGGCCTTGACTCCATATTTATGAAATGGCTGCCGTATCATGATATTTATTGTGTGTTTATAATTCTCATTTGACACCACAAGCAACAAGATGTCTACTGTTTATTTTTGTATGAGATACTCAGGGGCGGCTGGTGTACACGGGTGAGATGGGCGTCGCCCTGCCAACCTGTGGGGGACTAAAGAATGCCTGATGGAACACTGAGCAGCTAGCAATACATTTTGCTGGGTGCTCGTGCTCGGTGGACAAACATGTTCAAGTCTGGGTTTTTTTAAGGGTGTGGGGGAGGATGGCCTTTGCTCTGTGCCTGCTTTAGGCTGGGCGAACATTTCTTAGACCTGGAGCCATAAAGCAGGGCATGCAGCCTGTGTCTCACTGCCAGAATAGCATTTTGATTTGGGTGTTATTCCCTTGGCCCAGGGAGGAGTTGGAGGCCCTCCATTAGTTCCAATGGCTGGGGGCGGGACAGTCCGGCATTCTTCGAGTTTGTGGGGGTGTGGCAGTGGCCTTTGCCTCTTCAACAGTTTTGTTGTTTTGCATGTGATTGGTTTGCTGGGGTCTGGGGGAGGAGCCCAAAGACCACGACATCTAGTATTTTCCAGTTTTACTTTTGGCTTGCTTCGTCGTGGCAGCAGACAGTTTAAGGCCCTGTGCGCCTTTGTGTGCAGTGCAGAGTGCACGCCCCCACAGGGAGGTCTGGTGGCACTCGCTCCATAGGTAGGTGGGGGTGGGATTGGTGGCGCTTAGTTTACTAGTGTATGTAACACACGCGCAGGTTCAGGTTAGAGTCGTCGTACTGTACGTGCAGACAGCAGGCGGGGCCCAGGCACAAGCGGAAACACGCATTCCCTGGCTCCCGGTGCTGCCCTCAGACTAAATGCATGCCCGAAACAGTGGTCGAAGTGGGGAAAAAAAAGTAGGGGAACTGTGGGCGGAACCTCAGGGGGCGGGAATATTCCGAGGATTGGGTCAGTGGGCGGAGTCAGGTGTAGCTGGAAAGAGCAAAACATCCCAATTTTTAGTATGTTTGGCATTTCTCTGATGAGTTACAGCTTATAATGTTATTTAATGCAACCAATAGATACACGTTTATTTGAGGTTTAATAGATGAGTTATTGACATTAAAATACATTTACAATGTGGGATACGTCTTCAATCACAGAATGTCCCAAATACGCATATAGGTGGAATCATAAGCCATTTGTGTCCGAGCCATGCAGTTTCTTTCATTAGCACTTCTCCTCCCTTTTTCTAACCATTTCTGAACATAACATTTGGCTTTAGATTCGATGAGAGGAAGCCCCACGTGTTGGGGAGCACTGTTGATGACATCATTCTGTGCCCCACGGTCAATGCAAAATTGTATTCATGTGTTTTTACATGCTTCACGCAACATGTCATTAAGCCAGCATTAGATGCCTCTTAGTTTCCTGTTATTGTATCTAGACCTAGCCCTCTAAAACAACCCAGACCTGTTGGTTTTGCAGATGCGTTTAGCCGTATCAGATGAATGAGATACAATATTTTATGAGTAGTTTGTGTAATTACCACTCAAGTTAGATAGCTATCAGAATTGCAAATGCATCAATTCTGAAATTATGAGACTCAAACATTGGTAGAGTCAAAAATAGGTAGTGGTCCTCAGATTATTTCAATCAGTTATTTTCTCCCCTACAGGCTACTATCCTCTGCAATCACTATTAGGCACCTTCCTCCTTTGTCTTTCCATGAGCACTGTAGGTGTCTAGGAATACCACGCACCAGAGACTGCATGGGAGAAGTTCAAACATGAATGGCAAAATATCCTAGTTTGCAAATGTTTTCCACATAATTATAACTCTGACGTGTTTCATAAGCTGATGGTTTTACCTAAAAATTTGTTTGTATCTCAAATGGATCAAAACAACGTGACTTGTGTTGCTGTGAAGTGGAGGGCCCTTTACAAAGGTTGACTGGTCACGTTCTCAGGGCTGCTATTAATGAGGCGAAAGCTTTGCAGAGACTGTTAGTATGTGTAAAAAATTTCAAAATAACAAAGTATCAGAAAATGTACCACATTAAGCTGCAGTCTTTCATTGCTGCATAATTTAGTCAACACTGCAACATAAGTTTGCCCTCCATTACTGCGTAATTGCAGCGGCCCAAAAGCAGGCAGCACATGTTAAAAGTGCTTGCTGCTTGAAGCAAAGAGACACCGTGAAGTTTGAGAACTTGGGGACATATTTACAGGAATGGTGGTGCAACGCATCAAGTTACTTTGCTGTGCTGCGTCACAGGGAAAGGGCAGAAATGCACTGTCTTTATCCAATACGGTGCATTCCCGCCCTATCCAAGTGTGCTGGTGCCGTTTCGTCAGCCTAGCGCCAACGCAGGCACCCTTGCACCATGGTGCGAGGGTACCTCCGTTGCATGCAGCATTGTTTTTGTGCACAAAAGCAAACCTGAGAGGCTTTTTCTTCTTTGTATGAGTGCTGCACATACAGAAAGAGGAAAACAGGGAGAAATAAAGATTTTTCTCCTTGTTGTGCCTCCCTTGGGGAGGCGTAAGATTTTGAATCAGTCCCAGGTTTACAAGTCCTTGTAAATCTGGGAATGCATAAAAAACGTGAGAGTTGAGTGGGAACACCCACTGCAACGCCTCCCTTGTGCAGAGTAAGTCAAAGCAGCAATTTGCGCTGTGTTGCATTACTCCATATTTATGAAACCATTCAAAGCCATGCAAAGTGACTTTGCGTGGCTTCATACATATGACTTGCAGATTTGTGACGTGCATTTACCACGTTCCGTGGTGCAAGCATGACGCAAGGCCCTTGTAAACATGCCCCTTAGTCTGGTGTGCATGCAAATCCTGCATTGCCAATCCCTGGTGAGTTGCATTAATACTGCTGGAACAAGGCCAATGGAGGCACCTATGTGTGAGGCGGACTGGCCTCAAGGGTCCTGTGCCCTCAGTGACAAAGTCACTGCTGTTCAAGGGTGTGCTGCTTCGTAGGCCTACCCGCAAGACTGTAGGTGAACTTCAGTATGGATTGTGATGGACAGGCCTTCAAGGTTAACCCACACTGGCCACCGGTAGGGTCCACTTGCTGGTGCTTAGAGACCAGGGCTTCTATGGTCTAGTATGGCCTTCTAAGGTCTAGTAGGGGAATGTGCTCCCTCAGGAGAGTGGTCTGGTGGACTGGTCATGAAGCCCGATTCCCCAGTTCCAGATTTGGTAGCTCTGGCAGTAGTGCCACATCCTATCCTCCCTGAGGACCCTTCTGTCCCACAGAGAGACACTTGCACTGCCTTCAGCTACAACCCAATTCTGCCCCATTATAAACACCTGGCTGTGACTCAATTCAAATTACGCACTGCCTGAAAAAAGTAACAACATCCTGGAAAAAGCAAACACTCATAGGCACAGGAAGATTATGTAAAGCGTGCGAAATAAGCAGTAACGACATGGCTACTTTAGTTTTTACACTCCTTGTTTAGAAATCAATGAGTGTTTTTTGCCTCAAACGTTGAGGACATGAAAACTGTGCTCTTAGTGTACACAGGTGTGCCTTTGGTGTACTCGTGGACAGCAAGGAAGGGCATAAGCAGGGCTCAGAAGATTAAGGGATTCTTGAGGAAAATCTGATCTGACTCACAGAAACCCACAGGGCTCCTCCACATTCATGTCAGCCAGCAAGCTGCTCAAACATCGACATTATGTATTCAAGTGTCCTGCTAACTATACTTTTTGAACTGTCTGGCTTGCTAACTCTCCTACCCACAAACAACTTGAAAGAGCTCTTGAGGGTAAAAGGCAAAATTATATTTTCATTTGGGAAGTGAAGGATACATCCAACTTTATTTTTTGTGGTGACACAATCGTACATTACTTAGGCTGTAATGCATGGCTAAAACAAAATCACAAACCTAAGAGGTCCCAAAGGCAAGCCCTATTGGCTTTGCCAATGCTTGTTTAGATATCTCATTTGTTAAATGGGGCACTTTTAATTTGGTGCCAGACAGGACCAAACTGGGAACCCAAAGCAGCCCTGGCAAATTTGTGTCCATCCCCTGCACAGTGTGATGCATGCGAACGTAGCAAGCAAGTCTGATGACTGCAAAAGGGACACGGGGAGAGGGTGTTCTCTCCCCTAGAAAATTTTGGAAAAAATTACATAAATGGTGCATTCTACAACACATTGTATTATGTATTCCATTGTATTAGCTTTTAGAGAACAGTAAATGATGACCTTACGGTGCACCAGGATACGACAATCTTGTTGGGGCCCTTCAAGGATTCCCTCACTATCACCCTCCAACAGAGCCCCTCATCTCTCACATGTATTTAAATTGTTTTATAGTGCCTCTCATACCAGTGAGGGACTTGGAGCACTTTACATCATGCACACATACAGAGACAATTAGTCATACGTGTGTAAATCAATGTTTAGAAAATGTTTACAACACAAAAAGGGCTACAAGGTGTTAGGATTCACATGCCATCAATTCTGGTTGGCATTTTATTAAGATCTGGAACACAACCCGAGGGTTCAAAATGTAACACAGTAGTTGGATTTTCTAATAAGAATGTATTTCTTCCCAAACAAACCAATTTTAGCAGTATTAGGATAATGAATGACTGGGGAAAAAACATAACTTCCAAACCCTCACCATACAGTTTGCATGCAGCTCTCTGTGACAAAAGCAGTAACTCACTGAGCTTTGCCCATTAAATACAGTTCTGTGATTTCTATGGTACAGGTTCTTTGCAGCAGGCATTTTAACCCTCTGCGCTACAATGGATGGGTCAAAACTGGCAATAGACAATACTCCAATCTCTCTCCAACAGGAAGATCAACCACCAGAGATATAAATCTTGACTCTTTTATTGTTGCCTGAAATCTGCTGGGCTTACAAGGAATCCTGCAGTGATTTTTGCGTTTTTGAGAGTGTGAAGTGAGTCATTGTGCTGGACAGCCCTGCGGGTTTTGTTACTGGGGTCGATTTTGCAGCCTCCAGTAATAAAACCAGATGCCCAGTACACCAGACCGGCCTTGGAGCCAGGGCTTATTTGTTTTCATAGTCAGACCCTGGATGGGGTTCACAAGGGGCTCTGGTGCTCGGGTGTCACAGAAATGGACACCTCGGGCTGCTTTTATGTTATATCCTTAGAAAAGGGTAAACAGTATTTTCAAAAAGACCACATCCCTGAACATAGACACAGGGCCGGCTTTAGTGCTGGTGGCGCCCTGTGCGACAATGTTTGTTGGCGCCCCCCCCAATGACCACCTCCACCACGGATTCTCTCACTAGCACCCTTTAACAGTGACCAAGTCACCATAACTACACTCTCTCAGATGCATTGAATTAGTTATATAGCGCCACTCATACCAGTGTAGGGTGTCCGAGCACTTTGCATCACACACACATTACACAGAGACAATCAATCATACGTGTGTAAATCAGTGTATAGGAAATGTTACACAAGCCAAAGGACTGAAAGTGTAGGAGTCACATGTCATCCATACTGGTAGGCAGTATAGTTTAAGAGTGCTTGGTGTGGCGAAGCACAAACGCAGAGTCGAAAAAGAAACAGCATAGTTGGGAGTTTTCTTTAATAATAAGAATCGATTTCTAGCCAAATTAACCCTTTTTGCAACATTAATCAATGTTCTAATAATGTATATTTTGCGGTGTGTATGCAGTTCTGGGATTAAAGTTAATAGCTCACTATTCTATATTAGGACTTTAAGTTATAAATTGCAAGTAACAAAAGGTTGTCTCTTTTGAAGGCAGTAACCTGCTGATCTGTTTACATCATATGCACTCGGTAATCTACTTGTTACAAGTTCTTTGCAGCAGGCATATTAACCCTCTGCACTAACTTCACCTAAGTCAAAACCTCAACTTTACAAAACACTGATCTCTCCCAAGGAAGATCATTAATCACACGAGTTTTCTTGACATTTATGAGAGGCCTGGTAATTGCCGGGGAAAAGAAAAGCTGCAGCAGGTGCTTCAAAAGCTTAATAAACTTTCAAACACGGCGTCCCCAGGAAGCCAGCACCCGGTGCGGTGGCACCGGTCGCACCGCCCTAAAGCCGGCCCTGCATAGACAGAGAAGCAGTACACATTTTATTAAATATAATACGGAAAACAGCAGATAAGACATTAAACATTTTCCACATTTATTTTTAAAACGCACCAAGGTTTGAGCACAGTCTGCGATGAATTCCACATGAAGTCCTCTTCCTTTCCGTGTGGTATTCTCAGTCTGGGTGAGCTGGAAAATAAAGGGCAGATGAGGTCAAGGGCGGGGCCGCCAATGTGTCCTAATGTGTCCATTGTATTGGTCACAGTGGGGGCATGTGGGTGGCCTCCTCTCTAAATGAGGTGTAAATCACTGCACAGCAGGGCCCATCAGAGGTAGCCGGGTTTTTGTGCCGATTGATTGCTCCTTCAGTGCAACACGGCTCCTACAGTGTTGCTGGGCAGGTCCCTGCCCACAGATAGAGTGGGGAAGGGGGAGGAAGTCCTGGCAACTGCAGAGGCCTTCCTCGCTATGCAGCACACCGGCCTGGATGATCCTTTAGTTTTTTTTTTTTAACTCCGAGCATTCCTGCCGTCCCGGGACGCATTTTTTAAATGAAGAAGTAGGGGAACGGACTTTGTTAAACTAAATAAGTAGGGGCACGCCGTGCCCCTCCGTTCCCGCCCACTTCGACCACTGGCCCGAAAGAGTATGGGCAATCAATGACCATGACAGCCAGAATAGCACCCTGAAGAGCAGCATCTGGCATGTAAGGGCTGGGCAGAGTCAGCCTCGTGTGAGACCCTCTGAAATGGTGGCAGCAGTAACACTGAAGCGCTTTAACACGGGGGTGCTTCCAGGACACTTGAAGGGCTAACCAAGGTTGGTAAATGACTGACGGGCTCCTCTGGGGCAGGCAAGGTCAGTTACCTCTCAGACAAGTGCTTGTGAAAGGGGTAGAGGGTTGTTGTTCATACCAGGCATGCCTGCCCCCCTGGCTCCCCTGAGCGCAGAACCCACTTCACTTGTCGTCAAATGCTTTCCTGACAGCAGACACCCGAAAATCCAGGGGAAAATAAATTATACCTGATGGACAAAGCAATTGTTTAAATCAATAAAAACGGAAATCAGGGAGGTTTATTTATAACGCAATAGGCGTGCCAGTATTTGCCCAGACAGGCCCAGTTTTGGGACATATGTCCTGGTGTTCTGACACCTTTCGCCAAAGTAAACACATGTCCCGGTTTTGCACTTGAAATGCTGCAAATAAACCAGACACTCTTTTGTCATTAGTCTTATAGCGCCTTCGAAAGGTAAGCATCTCTTTTCCCGAAACAAGAGCTCCATTCTGCCAACGTCAATCGGAAAGAAGGGTTTACCGTTTGCTACCACATGTATGTAACATGTCACATGCCACAATGCATACCTGAGTTTTGTGGCATGTACCATTCTAAAAGCGGCCTGTAGTGACCTGCAAATCGGGTGTGACTAAAAAATAAAACAGCACTAAACCTTACCTGTCATGACGTAGTCACGGCCATGTTTTTATGTCGTAAATGGGACTTTACCATGGATCAGAACATTTGCATTTAATGTCCTCTGTGAGTGCCTGTGTAATGAGTCTCGCTACTGGTATATTCGTCAATCGTCATATTTATGCACAATCGTCTCTGCTTCTGTGTTAATGTTGAAAAAGGCCTGATTATACAAGTTGCATACATAGTACTGGGGTAAGGATAAAATCACATGTGAAGCGGCCATGTTGCAGTAGCATGCAGTAGCGTGCCATTACAAGTAAACTCCTGTGCGGTTTTATTACATACACGTACCCTCTGCTCTAAGCGAGGGGTGAAGACATGTGGGGGCGCCTGGTGGTGGAGTTGAGAGGATTCTGGGAGAGAAAGGGAAGATTCTTTCTAGCAGTAACAAGTGTTGTGAAGCTTGGCTGCTGCCGCCAAAGTGTCATGCATGAATTTCCGTCTGGTTTACCAACCAAAAACCTCGTATTTGGCTCTTCCGCACCCAGTAACACTGGCTGGGGAAAGAATGAGTGACTCCTGGGTGCCATCAGAAGCTCTGCCACTGTACCTGAGGTACAGTCTAGGTGGAAGGTATTGTGCCGTCACGGTCTCCTAAATAAGTGCACAGGTAAGCTCTCAATCGTTGTTTATCATCTTTACCGGGACCTATCCCGTCTCCATCGGCCCGCAAAGGGTTTCATAATGCTAAGATCTCACCATATCTGAATAGTGCAGTAGCGGTCCGTGGAGGGAGTTCCGTGGGGCGGTGAGGCGGGGCGGGGAAATGTAAACACCGGAATATGGATAAACGGAGGTAAGTACACATTTAAATAAATAAAACGAATTTTGTTGCGTGCGCTGCATCGCATTTTGCGATGCAGCACGCGCAAAGGAATTCATTTTATTTATTTAAATGTGTACTTACCTCCGTTCATCCATATTCCGGTGTTTACATTTCCCCACCCTGCCCCTCCCCCGCCCCGCCTCACCGCCCCACGGAACTCCCTCCACGGACCGCTACTGGAATAGTGTTGTGATCTGATACAATATTGTGTTTACGCTTGTCTGGCGAACAGGCTAATTGAGAACGTGGTTCAAATACAGACAAGCAAATATACACTTTCATTGAGATGGATGGATAGAAGGGAGGTTGTCTGAAGATGGCTGGATGCTCTGGTGATTCACCAGTGGTGAAAGGATACATAGAGGAATGAGTGGGCAGAAGAGTTACAGGAGAGTGTGTCCAGAAGGATGAGTGAATGTGCACGTGAATGAATGCTCCAAATGATGGACAAATGAGTGGAAGATTTTCTAGTGAATGGATACATGGATAGATGAGCGAATGGGAGAGTCTCTTGAAGGACCGATGGATGGACGGATGAACAGATGAATGCAGTGGATGATAAAAACATGGATAAATTAATGGGGGATGATTGGGTGAATGATGCATGGGCTGAACACCTCTTATGTCGGCTGCACTCGCTCGCTACGTATAATTCATCCCCAACTTTTACGTCTCACCACTTTCAAATGTCACCAGCCACCACTGGAGATACTGTTCTCGAAGTACTCGCTGGCGGAAGTCTTTTTGCGACTCTTCACAGCTCTTCCTGCTATCATACTATAGTGCATTCATTCATGATGGTTTTTAGTTATTTATGTAGCTAGCTTGTTCTGATACCTTTGGATGACGTCGGGTAAGATGGGGTGAATCACCAATCATGTAGCGGTTTAAAACAAAGATCGTAGGGTTATATGAAGTTTTAGAATATTGTAATGTGATTTGTTGAATTGATGATGCTCACACTATGCTAACATTCAACATTTTCTATGCCAAAATGTATTATATAAACTGGATTTGGGGTGAGACAGAGAATTTTGGGAGCCTACTAGGGATGCTGTCCAATTTCCTATTAATTTTCTGCACCTTTGATACACCGTTGAGATTTAGGGACTGATTTAAATGTTGGCGGAATGGGCACTCCATCGCAATGGCAATGGAGTACCCTTTCGGCCAACCTGAAGGTCTGCCCATCTCATTTAGAGCTAGGCCCACCTTCAGTGTATAGCAGCGGAGTCTACTCCATCTTTGACACCTATAAATACCTCCAATTATTTAGATTAGTTTTCACTGTCCATCACAGCCATGAAAAACTTTGTGGTAGGGATTAGTGAAAACTTTTAAACTACCCTTATGTCTTGGGAGAATGCTCCATTGCAAGGGGATCAGTGTTCTTTTCATTTTCAAAAAGAAAATCCAGCTTTGGAATTTTTTTCTTGAAGAAAATTAAAAAAGTTATAAGTTTGATGTTCGGGCCGGTCATGTTGATGGAGCCAGACGTCAAACTTGCAATTCTTTTCCAAGAACTGCCATGACAGGAGTTCTTGGATATGCTAGGGATGTCTGTAGGGGCTGCAAACATCTCTAAATACAATAGTCAGAGTAGCCTCGCTATGGCAGGATTAAAGTAGTCTGCCATTGCAACTGTAATTACTCCGTTCACCAAAAATTAGATTACCCCTTTGGTGTATTTTTCCTGATTTTGCTTATTAGTGTAATATTTCTGTAACTGATAACTATCATGTCAATTGATTCCTGTATCTTTGATTGATTCAATGAGACTTACTGCTGCAGTTGCATTTTCTATTTTCTGTATTGCATTCAATTTTTAATGAACCTTCATGGTTTTCCAAATTACTGATCTGAAAGTCCCTTTTTCTTGACTGTATCTTTAAAATGCAATTGAATGTTGCCACTAAGGACCCATTACCTCATAGTTTTTGAGGTTTACATTGTCCCCAAACCCTGCTAAATCAGACAATAGAATGAAATTGTGTCCCACAAGGTCATGTGGTCACGTGGATGACTTTGTAAGCAAAGTGTGAGCAGATCAAGAGTGAGGTAGCTGCTGAGTTGAATATTGAACCTGCCATTGATCTTGACCTCTGGGATAGGTACTGTGTCTTGTTTTGTTAGCTATTGGAGTAGATACTAACCAGGTTATTTGCACATCTCGATTTCTAATTCAGTCTGCAAAATTTAGCTCTGGGAAAGGTGGGAATGGATAGTAAGTTGGTGTGGAATTCTTTGGTGTCAGGATTTAAAATAGGGACTTCCATGGGTGTGTGTTTAGTCAGGGGTTCTGTTGTTTTGAGTTAACCTGGGTGGGGAGATAAGGGAAAGGCTAGTATTTCTGTGCAAAGCCCAACATAAGGTAAGCTAGCCAGAGCTGAGAGTACAGTGTAAGTAGTGTTAGAGCATGAGATTGGAGCGTGGAAAGAAATGTCCTTCAAACCACAGACTAGGGGGCATATTTATCAAGCACTGTGTTAAAATTATCGCCGCTTTAGCGGCAGAAAACTGCTGCTAAAGCGGTGATAATGGGCTTGATAATATGCCGCAGAGAATTCCAATAGAAGCCCATGTTGACACCAGAACATGGGCTTCTATGGGAATTCTCTGCGGCATATTATCAAGCCCATTATCGCCGCTTTAGCGGCAGTTTTCTGCCGCTAAAGCGGCGATAATTTTAACGCCGTTTCTTTATAATATGCCCCTAAGTTTTGCAAGTTGGAAATAGCATCATAGATTGCATTTAGCTTTCGATGAAATACTGCACACTTATTTTACAGGAATCTGCGGGTGGCGATGGACCAGTAGGGCGTTCACAATGATGTTGAAGTGAAAGCTGATTAGTCCTAGGATTGCTCCTAAGCACCAGAAAGATACAAGTGTTTAAGTCCAGGTTGGTGTGGCTGGGCCACTGCTTGTGCATCATGTGTACAAATAAAGATGGTAAAGTCAAGGGGCAAGGGGAAAGGGAGACATTAGTGATTAGTGTTGGATTACTGGTTCATCAACACGGACGGTGTTAGGTGTTGTAGGAGTGGTCCATGGGTACAGGGAGGCTCAAGATCAGGATGGGCGTTATTAGTAGAGTAATGATTTTGAGGTTTGCCTGTCGAGTTGAAGAGGCTGATTTGTAGAGGTTCAGGTCTATGGATCATTATCAAAATAGTTAGTATTGGTCAGTAACTACGTGCCAACGTGGTTGCTGGTGATTTTGATCACTGACTGGGTGTCAGTGTCCTCATCATTAGTGTTGGAAGTAGATGTCAAGGGTGTAGGAAGCGGGTTGATGGGAGAGTGGTGGCGTTAAATTGAAGGTGTCTCAGATGAGTGAAGATGGTGGCGAGAATGTGGAGATTATTGTCTGCATACTGGAACATAATCCTACTGTTACTAAAAAGACTGATATGAAGGTCACAAAATGCCTTAGCTATTCTTTTTACTCATATATATAATGCTGATATTTAAAAACTTGCAAAGAGTATCTGTCCATGTTTGTATTCTAGAAGTGAAAAAGAGGAGGTAAATATTGATACAAATGTGCCTAACAGATGGTACATTTCAGCTATCGGGCACTCAGGGTTTGTGACAAGGGCGCTGTGTTTGTTCTCGCAATCTTGGATAAGCCGGGGGAGGATGGCATTCATCTCCGCTATATTGTTACTTCCATCCAGGAGAAGTATTTTGTGGTGAAACCTCTTGTTTTAGTGCTGTTTTTCATCATGGGATACCGTTGAGTTGATGGATTCAGATATGCGAGGATAGCCCAATGAAAATAGGAAAATCAACAAATTTCTGATCTCAATATCTCAATTCAGCATTACAACATGTAGATATGGTCAGCACGTAGACAAACATAATCTTGAAATTTGCACTGAAACACATTATAAGAGGCAAGCTACCAATAATCTCGCAGGGAACTGAGTTGGCCTTCTTGTCTAAATTGTCACATGCTAAATTTATCAGCGATTCTTATAACAAACTACCAATGCAATACATGCTGTAAAATAAGGCATGCTGACATCAAATAACGAGAATGCGTTTTTTGCTTTTTCCAACGAAGGCCTCTAAAGATAAATAAATAAAATTTTGGAGCTTGACACCAGTGGCAGCCAGTAATTTGAGCAGGGGTGGGAGCAGGTGGGCCACAAACACATACATACTGACACTCGCCCATCCACATGCACACTCACTCACATTCACAAGCGCGCACTCTTTCACCCACCATTCACAAGCTCACACTTACACACCCAATCATAGCACGCTCGCTCGCAGAAGCACACACTCATTGATACATACAAAAACACATGCATGTACTAAACATTAACCAAAATTACTGGGCTGCAGCTGTGATTTCCGGTGGTGGGAGGGAAGCCTCGGAGGCTCCTGAAGAGATGGGACTGCCACCTGCTCTTATTGGCTGACCTTAGGTTAGACAGTATGTGGAAGCCCTTTACTTGTGACAGAGCGGGATGGAGTCATTGAGAGCTGCTGAGCCCATCCTACTCTGTGACGAGGTGTCACTGATTGACAATCGTTCCTGGGCACTTTGCGGCTTAAAACGGAAGTGCCCTGGTTCGAGTCTATCTCTGATGCATCCCCTCATGAGGGGAGGACCTCAAGGCATTTTGCAGGGCTGAGGAGGTCACTCTCACAGGGCGGTGAAATCATCAGCCTGGCAAAGTTTAGCTCAGGCAGTCAGGCGTCTGCTCATTTAGCCGATGCATGGGGCCTTCTTGCCTACCTGAATATAAAGAGTGTCTGCCAGGCTTAACTTTGCTCAGCCTGACAGACACTCTTCGTGTGTGCAAAAAGGTTGTGAGCGCTGGGCTTCTCCGCCCCTAAGGACGGGCATTGCCTGCTTCCACAGCACTGCCGACTCTACCAATACCATCGAGATACTATTGTGCACATCCTATGGATTGAAGCTGGAACGTTAGTCTTTGCTAAAGCCAGTGTTCCACAAATATGGCATAAGGCATTGCTCAGACGGATTCGCTTTGTTTAAATATAAGAAACGAATCTGAAATGGCACGTTCTTCAAACGTTTTATTTATCACCTAAAATACTAGACAAATGTACTTTTTAGAGGAATGAACATGTAGGACCCGTGTTTTATGGTTCACCAAACTTTTAAATCATGTTTTAAATTAGGGATAAATACTCTTTTAATGGATATTATATGCAGTCCTGTTGAGGTGATGTAGCCCGCTGTGAAAAGTGGTTTGCTGCATCACAGCTTTCATTGCTTTTGTAATGATTTGAATTAATTACTACAAAAAACGTAGTTAATTCATTCAAGGGCTTTAAATATAAAAAACAAACAGGACAAAAGGAAACTCAAACTAACAAGTAGTCAAATCTATGACTTTCAGGTTGAATGTAGACTCCAATAGCAAACGCAATACACAACTGGAGAATTTTACACATAGTGCCAAAGGGCTAAACCATTATTATATATAATTTTTGTGTTACTAATGCCACAGAATTCTGTGTTGCTATTAGATTGTCAACATCAAACACACAGGGGTGTTATTAGAAAACGTTTGGAATAGAGGAGGAGGAGTTTGACCGAGTGTCCAGGATGAGTCCCGAGTGGAGGTTTTTGTAGGGTGCCTAAAATATGTTCATAGAAAGGTAAATTTACTTTTCGATGTCATTCTTGGTGGGTTTATGTAATTTTTCTTTTCAAAAAAATAGCTGCGCTCTCTAAATGAGCATAACAAAAGCGCAGTGCCAATATATATACTACAAGCAAACACACAGCTAATCACTGAACAATTCTTAGTACACACAGCAAAGTGTGGTTAGCTTTACAGTACAAACGGAAAGAAAATGGAGTGGGAAACGTAGGCAAACAGACCTGCTCCCGGAAAGAGGAGGGAACTTGGTCCTTTTGTGTGTGGTCGTGGCTGTATGGGGAGCTTTCATGCCCACGTTGAAGGGATTTTCCCTTCTTTTATCTGTGGTAAGAGGGAATGCTGCGGTTTGCAGTGCCCATCTGCTGCCCCCTGCTGGTGTTACTTTAAGCAGCAGTCTAGATTTGCCTTGCTTTAACAAGTATGCACCTTGTGAAAAGCATCTAAACGTTGCAGGCACAGCCCAGGAAGGGGATGGTGTTCGCTGTTACTCACAGAGGGAACTTATAACTGGCACACCCGCCCACGTCTGGGCAAACTATACGCTGGCATTATGCCTGAGCAAAGAGCACATGAACTTTGGACTTTGACTGAGGGTAGACAAATGTCATCCATATCAAATGCACCTTAGTGACGTATGGGTGGTACATAATGTCTGAAATGTTTTATAAGGATGGGTTACAAATGCTATATACATGCAAGAGTGAATTGAAAAAGATATAGATGACTCTTTAGCATGGCATACTACGATATAGTATACTTAAAGATAAATAAAGACATAGTTAACACACTTCTTGCGGTCCAAATTAAAGCAGCAGGACTTATCTGAGGAGGAAGGAAACTGGATCAACACCGCGCCCATGCTGATAAACATATCGCTGATTAAATACAAAATGGAGCTTAGGAATCTCTACAGGAGGAACCGCAGATACAATGTCAACACTGCCTTGTCCCACCAGAGAATAGATTGCATATAGTGTGAATATGTACCGCAGCTGCAATGCAAATTAAAATAATTGATCCTTAGGGAGGATAATTTTGCCGGCTGCATATAAAATAAAGCAAAGATCAGGGCGAGGTTAGACGGGTTCGCATGCAACCTTGACTTTCTGAGGGATGTAAAATCCCCCACAATGAATACGCTGTTTATGACCTTGCATCTTTTTTCACAAAATGTGAAATATCCTGCTTAACTTCTAAGTGCACGATTGCACTGCCCTCATCATACAGTATGTTACGGATCACAAATGTTTTAGACTGCCTACCAGCATCTTACTTAAGTATTGTTGGATCATTCTCCCTTTATATGTAACAGGAAGGATTGCACATATTAAGATAGTCATGCTTCCAAAATGTCTTTATTTCTTTCTCAATATTCCTTTATCCAGGGCCACTGGAAATGTGCTATTTTGCGGTGGCAGTTTTCTTTTCTGCATATTTATGGATTTGACAACTTTGCCACATAGTTCATCATTTGCTGCATAATCTACAGATTTAAACAAAAAAATCATTTTGTTTCTTGCCCAAGCGTTTCGAAAGTTACTAAACACATGGTAACATGTCTTCTCTCGTTGTGGATAGCCCTTGGCAAAGGTTAACTGGTCATCTTTCAGTTGCTTATTTCTGTATTTGGTTGTTAAACTGGTATTAATGAGATGAACAGTTTGCTCAGACAGTATTACAGTGTGTACAAATGACAAAATAATGAAGTAATATTATCAAACAATGTGCCTCATTATTTTACTTATCGTCCCACATAATTTAGTCCACCCTGTCACAAAATTTGGTGCACCCCTGCCGTATAATTCCAGTGACCCTGTCTATACCCTTATCCAAAGCTTTTTCTAGCAGATTACACACCTTAATTACAAGACTCATATACGTAATTAAATAGCCTTGACTGTGATGGGCAGACCTCAAATGTGTTACAATGCCGCTCAGGTGAAATTAGCATATTGTACTAAGACGGACATTACCACATGTTCCATCACTTCAAAGAGACACCAGAGGAAAAAAACGTCCTCGGTTGTCCTTAGTCCCATCCTTCCCACCCTCTTACCTATACTCACTTTTCCCTAGCATTTCTCCCATTCTGTACCTTCCAGTGCCCTCTCCTGATCAATATTTCTCAGCATCCCCAGCAGGAGCTTCTTCAATAAAATATAGGATTTGCTACAGCTCTCAAGATTCTCTAGCCAGCTATTTATCTAGTGGTCTCCCGTTCTTCATAAACATTTTCATCTTTCCATAGATGCTGCACGCTAATTTTTCCATCCCCTAATAACTATCACATTCTACCCAACCAGGTGCTAACAGTTGATGTTGTCAACTTCTCCCATCATGCTAGTAGTTCTTGCTTTGCTGCAAAAGCATATGTGCCATCAGTTTCCCCTTTCTTGTGGGCAGAGGGTATATTTCGTCAAACTGGCTCCCGATTATGGTCACCTCTGGAAAGCTTGCTATTTGACTCTAGAAGATTTCTTCATTTTCTTTTAGTATACTTTCCCAAAATCCCTTGATCTTGGGACATGCCCGAGTATATGGGATAACATAGCCCTATCATATAACCCCTCAACAGCTGTATGATCATTTAAAGATATACAGTGTGCAAACAAGATGGCATGAATTGTAAATAATGGGGCATATGTACGAGGAAATGTCAGAGCACGGAGCTATGCCAAATTTGGCAGCGTCGCGCTCCAACATTTCCAAAACGCAGGGATGCGCCCTATTTACAACAATACGGTGCACCCCTGTGTTTTCCCTAGTGCTGCCGGTAAAATTAGCTGTCTAGCGCCAATGCATGCACCCTTGCACCATGGTGCAAGGGTGCCTGCGTTGCAGGGAATAATTACGTGCAGGAAGGTGTCCCTTCCTGCACAAAAACAATCAATAATGGTGATTTGTTACTTCTATTTGTGCTGCAGAACTCAGCACACATAGAAGTAGCAAATTGTAATTAATTTATGATTGTTTATGAGCAGGAAGTGACACCTTCCTGAACATTATCATTAAAGGTGTTTAGTTCCTCCTATGTTTGCTGCAGAATGCGGCACACATAGAAAAAGCAACATTGAGGAGAAATGAAAGTATTTCTCCTTGTTTCGCCATTCCAATGCCTGCCCTTGCATGGCATTAGCTTTTGGCGCTGTCTCAGATTTACAGATCCTTGTAAATCTGGGGCAGCGTCAAAAAGCAATGGATGTTGCGGTGGAATGCCCACTGCAATACCCATTGCACGCTCCTTTCACGTGATGCGTGTAAAGACGCCGTATTTAACATGGAGGAGGTAAGCCACAGAAAGGGGCTTAACGCCGCTTTGTAAATATGGAGAAGGGCCTTGCACCACCAGAACGATGCTAAAAGTGACATTCTGGTGGCGCTACCCCCTAGCAAATATATCCCAATGTTCTCTATTTTTGGCGTGGTTGGCATGATTGGTGTTCATATTGAAAGTGTCTTGCCATTGGTCATCATTAAGTTGGAATCCTAATTCTTACTCCCAAGCAGGTTGAAATCTGTCCTGCCTGTTTTGCTTGCAGTACTTTAGAGATGTTGACGATAGCATGTGTTGTTTATCCTTGGTCACAGTTACATCCTTTCATTTCCATGAAGTCTGGTTGCTCTGATTGCGACACCCAGTGTTTGATCTGGATATATCTAGAATGTTCCCAATCCAGCAGCCCATATTCCTAAAATGAGATCTCCAAATCCTTTCAATTGCCTTCAACCTAAACATATGCCCCAGTCTGAAACAGCCTGCTCCTTTTCATGCTTGGAATACATCTCTCTACGTGCCATGAGTGAAGTCTGAATTTCGCCACAGCAGTGTAAAGGATGAGGAATATGTTGTTACACTCTTGATTTTACTCAATGGATACCATGTTTTCATTAGCGCAGAATGTATAGGTGATTTGTCAAGGTTACTTCGCTGCTGTTTCATTATCCATCACCTTACCCTCTGCAGTGTCTCTGCTAGAGTAGGTTTCAAAGTGCCCCAAACCTTTTGCCTTCACACTTCCTGTTTTCTGAAATTAATTGGTATTAGGACTATGTGCACTTTATCACTGCTAACCAGTGCCAAAGAGTTTTTGCTCTGTCCCTAAAACATGGTAAAATTGGCCTACGCCTGATTGGCAGATTTTATTTACTTATAAGTCTCTAGGGTAAGGTACTATATGTATTACATATACCAATAGCCTGTAAACTAAATTTCACTAACAGCCTGCTGCATGGATTGCGCCACTCACTAAAAAGTAGCTCTTTAAAACATGTCTCAGACCTGACATTGCAGCCTGAAGTGCAGTTTTAAACTGCCATTTTAACTTGGCAAAATAAACCTAATTCCAGACTTAACCCTTCCTTTTAAATACATAAAAGTCCCTCAACAGACTGTAGGACAGGGTGCACTGTATTTAAAAATGAAGATATGTGTTTTCAAGTTTTACGTGTCCCAGTGGTGTAAAACCCCTAAATATGTTTTTCACTACTGTAATGCCTATCTCTCCCATTGTATAACATTGGGTTACCTTATTACATTCAATAATTGCCAACTTTGTTTGGGAGCCAGTACAAATTTCATGTTTGGATTCAAATGAATTATAATTAAACTTCTCGTTAATGTTAAAGTTGGATTTGAAATCACAATTTTGAAAATGCTAGTTTTAGAAAGTTGACATTTCCTTGCCCTAAGGCGTTGAAGGACTTCTAGGAGTTTCCAACTGCCTGGGCCTGTTAATGGATCCCCATTAAGAATGTGTATTGGGCCAGAAAGTGAACAATAGGGGACTAAGTGTGGGCAGGATGGGCCATTCTGTCAGGATGGTTGGGGTGAGCTGTTCTCTGCCCTACTTACATTTCAAAGTGCTTGCCTCCATGGCACACAAAGAAAGCTAACACTAGTCTTTTGTGACCCTAGACTTGCTTGAGCCCTGTCAGGGGAAGGGAAGAACTTTCAAGATTCAGAAGTGGGGGTAGCCTATAAAATGCCCCCACTTCAAAGGATGGCACCAGGTATAAACATTGGACCTCCAGAGCCACTCTTCAGTACACTCTTGGGCCTGCGAACATTAGAGAACAAGGACTGCCCCAGAGGACTGCCCTGCTGCTTGATGCCTACCTTGTTTCCAGAGGACTGTCCTGCTGGTTGAGGCTTGCCTTTTTCCCCAGAGGACTACCCTGCTGTTGAGGCCCCCCTTTTTTACCCAAGGACTGTCCTGTTGCTTAAGGCTTGCCTTGTTCCCCAGAGGTCTGCCCTGCTGCTTGATGCCTGCCTTGTTTTACACAGGGCTGCCCTGCTGCTTGAGGCTTGCCTTTCTCCCTAGAAGACTGCCCTGCTGCTTGATGCCTGCCCTGCTCTCTGTGAAGGAAGACTGGACCTGCTCCCTTCATCCTAGGCCACCTGAGTGACTCCAAGGGTAAGTTAGCTGTGCTCCTCTTCTGAGTTACAGGGACCCAAAAAGCTCCAGAGGCCTCCCTGCAACTGCCCAGCTGTTTGCGATTCCCAATGGGGTGGCAAATTGCGAGGCTCATTAATATTAATGAGCCTCTCGCAATTTGCGAGCCCATTGGGAATGACAGGCCCTCCCAGATATGGTGGCCTGCTGGCCTCAGCAGACCACCATGTCTGGGACTGCTTTTAAATAAAGTAGATATTTTTTTTTAAATGCAGCCCATTTTCCTTAAAGGAAAACGGGATGCATTTAAAAAAAAAAAAAATGAAACATTTTCGTTTCATTTTTTAAGGGCAGGTAGTGGTCCCTGGAACCACTGCCTGCCCTTAAAAAATATTTTTAGAGACAGTCACAAAGTGGAAGGGGGTCCCAATTTGCGAGTGTTTTGCGACCGCAATTGCAGTCGCAAAACATTCATACATGGGTTAGAGAGGAAGGGAATGCCCCCTCCAAATAGCGAGTCTCTAAACAGTGTACTCAATATTGTGTTGGTACATGGCCATACCAATTTTAGGATGCACAAACGGGTCGCTAACCCGTTTGCGCATGCTAAAATTGGTTGTACATCTGGCCCCAAGCCCCTGTATTCGGCACACGCTCTGTTGCTGTCGGGCTAAACTTGTTTCTTCCCCCTGGCCTGTATGACCAGATGACTGCGAGGGTGCTTTGTGCTTTAAGGTACTATACCTACCTAAAACTTTAAAATTGCATATCACCGGTGCTACTGATCAGAGTTTTGTCATTATTATCTCATTTTATGTATTGAAAGTTTCTCTATTTTCTTAATTGGTTTTGGATGTTTCTTGTGTTGTGTTTTCACTGTATTACTGTTTATGTGCTGCATAAATACATAACAAAGTACCTCTAAGTTAAGCCTGACTGCTTTTGTGCCAAGCTACGAGAGAGCTAAGCATAGGTTAATTTAGTAAATTTTGTGGTTCTCCCTGACAAGGATTGTGGTTGTTGCCTAAGTGGACCTTCCACTCCCCTCAACTAATAATGCAATGTAGTTCTTTGATCACATACATGATACACAAAAGTCAGCCCCAATCAATTTGGATAAAACTAAGGGTGTGTACAAAGGAAATGTGTATCTCCATTGTTGCCCATCCCCTGATTATGTGATCGGAGACAAAGTGTGGTTGTCCACACATAATATCGCAGTAAACGGAACAAGCAAGTGCAAGCCTCGTTTTATTTGCCCCTGTGAAAGTAGTTAATCTAGCCATGAAACTGAAACTTCCTTCCAATCTAAAAATCCACCTGTTTTTTCACGTTTCTTTATTGAAACCTGTAGTGTCAGAGATGACACAACCTGTTCAACAACCCAGCTCCCACGTCCCGCCCCGGTAAGTGGTTGATAATGAACCCAAATATGTAGTGGAGGCTATTGTGGATTCCCGTAGAGTGAGACGTAGATTGCAGCATCTGGTTCATTGGAAAGGATATGGTCCAGAGGACCATACATTGGAACCTGCTGAACATGTCCATGCCCCTAGATTATTACAAATGTTCCATGGCTGATATCCAGGGAAACCCAAACTTGTGTGGGGAATCCTGGAGGGGTGTATTGTCAGGCTTGCTCCACACACGATCGTGTGTGCAGACGGGGCGGAGCAAGTCAGGAAACAAAGTTGGCCTGCAAGGGCAGAAGAGCGCTTCGCGTTCTAGTGTACACGTGCGTGTGCCCTTTCACTCACCTGTTTGCTTTCGGGTCTCCTCTACTTTGAGGTCGGCGTTCCTCGTTGGGCTGCAGTGCGGCGGCTCTCATTCTCTCTGCGGTTCCATTTCACTTTGCCAGGCCCCGTAATGACTACTTGAATGATCCTGCAAAGAAAAAGCAAAAAAACAAACTTCTAAAGAATCCATGCTTGCTTCCAAGGCGGTATAACGCGCTGCGCATCATAATACAATGTGCTATATATTAGTCACACCTAAAGTCAAGGGACTAATTACTAATTATTTTTAGCCCTGCACATTTTTGTGTATATTCCTATTTTCTTTTAGGAAACTATCCATTTGGGAAATTATGTTTTTTCCTTTTTGGAATGAATATATGTTTTGGGCTTTTTACTGATTCCATGCTATCTCATCATTGTAGGTCAGTTCATATGACATTTTCACTTCATATATAGGTACTCTGCTCTGATTAGAACAACATCAAACTTTCCCATTTTGCTTATGTAGATGATAACTTGATCCTGCTTCTGCTACCTAACGATCATAAGTGGAGGAAGGGGAATTCACAGGTAGTTACTTACTGATTGTGAATACATTTATAACAGGGGTACATGGTGTTACATCAATAGTATGTACATATAGTAACATATATACTTTTATCATTACATACAGGAATTACATAAAAAGATCCTGAAGATTACTGTTCATCCCTGAGTGTGTTGTGGACATGTGTCTTTTCTCTTCCCTTGTTTTCCCCCTCTCCACGACATCACACCATTTCTGGTTTTGACATTGTTGGACGTCTATGTGAGGGAAGTTGAGACCTCTCTTAAGAACTTGTTGAAACCACAGATGAGAATTACATTCCTTCCCAAATTTGTTCTGATATGTCCTAATTTTCCAACCTGCCCAGTTCCATAGTTAGGCACTCCTGAGCAATCTAAAAGTCTAACAACTGTTACAGCATAGTATTTTTTTCTTCTCTTTTTCATTCTGAAAACATGGTTGCACTGTTGCCTCTATTTTGTATTCAAATGTTTAATTATTATCTCGTGTTTTATATAGGTGTTGCTATCCCAGTGTTTTTCACTATTACTCATATTTTAAAATCTTCTTGTTAGAATTCCAAATTTTTTAGTATTTCTAAAAACATAGAATGGTTATTTAATTATAATTCACACAAAAGCATGCCTTTTAAAATGTCACTAACCTTTTATTCTTCTTTACTTTTGCTAGTGAGCTCACTGCCCAAGTCTCAGGAAAGATCACAGGATTTTGAAGCTTGAAAACTCTCCGAGGTCAAGATGGAACTGTAAGAAGAGATATCCTCAGGGCAGTGGTATGACGCAACCAGGAGGGGTCTTGGTTGTAGTACAAACACAGTCACATATGACGGTATGCTAATCTTGTGAGCAACCCTGTTTCCATGGTACTCTCATGAGATCCACTTCTCTGCTGGGTTGCACTGTCAACATCTCCTTCAAGTATCTACACACAAAGCAAAGGTAGAGTCAATAAACATAACTCTTGTCCAACAGCTATTCTGCAAAGAGCATGGCTACCAGTTCAAGGACTTCAATGTTTTATGGCACAAGTGTATATGAAGTGATCAGTTCAAGGGGGGTCTAGTTGCTACTGAGTTCTGTGTAAAAAGTTATGTTATGTGTATTTGTAAAGCACGCTATCACCCACAAGAGTATCCTAGTGCTGAGCAGGTGTGTATGCATAGCCCTGCCCACGGGAGGTTGGTTAATTAAAAAGATAGGTCTTTAGCTTCTTGTGGAGTTCTAGAAGAGAGGATGAGGCTCTGATATAGAATGGAAAACTGTTCCACGCTTTAGGAGCGATGTAAGAGAACGTTTGTCCTCCTGATCTCGTTCTGTGTATGTGTGGGATGTGTGCAAGTAGGAGCCCTGTGGAGCAGGTTCCAGTGGTTGGTGAAAAGAGAGGCCACTGTTCAGGTAGGTGGGGCCTGAGTTGTGTAGTGCCTTGAAAGTCTGTGTGAGGAGTTTGAATTGAGCCGCTTGTGTAGCCAGTGGAGCTCTTAGAGCCGTGCTGTAATTTGAGTTATGTGTGAGAGGGTGAGGATGTGCCTGACTGAGGAGTTCTGGATGGTTTGTAGTCTTCCAGTGAATTTCTTGGTGTAGAGGGTGTTCTCATAGGTCAACATGCTGGTGACTAGGGCAGAAGTGAATTCTTTTTCTAGTGTTGCTTGGGAGTCATTTGAAGATATTCTTCACCATCTTCAAGGTGTGGATGCAGGATGCAGTAACAGCATTGACTTGTTCACCCATATCAAGTTTGCTGTTGGTAATTATTCTGATGTTCATGGCGTTGGTTCTCGGTGTAGGTCTGACTTCGCCTGAGCACCAGTTGGAGTCCCATGGTTAAGTTTTCTTGTTGAAGATCATTACTTCTTCCTTGTCGGTGTGGAGCTTAAGACAGTTAGCTTTCATCCAGTCAAAGACTTTAGTCATGCAGGCAGTGAACTTGTTCTTCTGTTGGGGTCTTGTCTGAAAGAGAGAGTATGAGTTGTGTGTCGTCGACGTAGGATTTGGGTTGGGCGGTAAACACCACTGCACCAGCAGAGTTTGTGGTGTTTTGCCACTCCACGGTCCGCTTGCAGTACGGAGTTCGGCATAACCTCCACCATCCCTAGCGTAGCAGAGTTTACCAGTGACAGGGCCTACCCCTTTAAAATTCTCCTTGTGCATTAATTTCCTAGAACTTTGTCATGACAGCACTGCCTCCCAGTGCGTCAGAGCAGGAAGAGGAGAGCTAAGGAGGGTATAAGGGAGAACAGGTTGGGGATAAAGTAGGAGAGGGCAGGGAGCAGGGAGGGGAGAAGAATATCAGGGCAGTCAGGGGCAAGGATGGTCAGCCAGGGCAGTGGCAGTGGTATGCACCTTCAAGTCCTGCACTCTGTGCCAGCTGGCTGCTGAGTGCTGGGTGTTTCCCCTCATCTACGAGTGATCTTCTGTTCCTCAGGCCCTCTCTGATGGTCTCCTGCTGCCTCCCGGCCACTTTCTGAAGTCATGGCTAGTCGCATGCTGTTCTGGGCGGTGATCATGGGCCCCTCGGGCTTCAGGAAAGGCAGTGTGTGTGACAGGATCGTCAAGCACTTCAAGCATCGATCCAGCGGGGACCTGCTGTATGCGGACCGACATGTAGAGGTGCACGGGCTGCAGTCAGGACGAACAGCCCACCACTTCCCCCTGTACTCTAATGAAAAGCAAGGAGCCTGATGATTATTACACTGCATAAAACACGCTAAGGAGCGAAAGCACGATTTTCAGTTCAGAAAGGGAAAGGCTGTCTTTTGAAAGGATGCACACTCCTCCCTCCCCTCCCTGCCCCCACCCACAGAGCTTAGTCGCTCGTTCACAAACAGGCTTTTCTAAACATCTCCTCTTGCTGTCAGATTAATCTCAGCCCCACAGCCAGGATGGAGGCAGATCTCCTAGAACAGAGCCCAGCCTATGCCCACCCTGCCCCCAACTCCATGAAGTGCACCCAGCTGCTCTGCCTGGGCATCGCTGGAGTGCGTGAGCTTCGAGCTGCTGCAGATTCTAAGTTGAAGCAATGGTGAGAAGTCACTGTGCTCTCAGGAAGGCAGTGGTGAGGTGCTTGAGCTCATGAATATAGAAAGATAATGAGTTCAATGTACACTAGAAAAGAATACTGCACACATGAAAGATGGTTGCTAAAATGTAGTGTTTTGGGCACTGAGGTTGGCCTGCACCTCTATTGCCTTATCTCTCCCTGGTTCAATGCCATCTGATGTTGGTTATTTCCCCCTGGCCTCAAGGCAATTGCTTGATTATGGTTTAGTTTCAAGATCTCAGTTCTTACTTACTTTACCTATTTGTTTATAAACATTCGTGCTGGATCAGTGCATTTGGACTGCTGCTCATTTTTAGGTCAAGACTAGTGCATCGCGCATGCGCTGCTCTATAGGAAGCTTCTTTTGAGCACTCCACACTGTTCCTAAACTTCTCCGTGGGAGTTAGTTAACTCCCACATATTCTGTTGGCCTTTGCGTGTTGCTTTCAGTAATGAAAGCACGCAAATGGCCAAAGACGGCAGCATGTCTCGTCTTTCTTCCAAAAGTTAACTCCACGGCATAAGGCTCTTGGGAGCGAGCAGCGGCATGCTGCATTTCGCATCGTGGATCAGGTTACAGTGGCCGCGGCTTTCACTTTTGCGTGCATTGTCGGGCACGATGCCATCTATCCAGCACCGGCAGCAGTGGAGGTGAATAGTTGCGAGCCATGGGCATCCTAGCCCGGTGGCTTGTGGTGGTCTTGGATGACGTTCTTTGGAGAGCCTGTGTCTGAATCTTGATGGTGGTAACACCCCAAGCTGCCACTTTACGGGATTTTGGGGTAGCCCCCACCCTCCCATTTATAATAACATATGTATTCTATGCCTGTACTAATCTAATCCTCATTTTTTTGTTGTTGTCGTGATTGCCACCTCTTATTTTATTTTACTTTTCCAACTATCCCGTTTGTATCTGTAACATGTAAGTTTGTAAATCTACTCATGTAAAGTACTTGGTTCTATTGTAAAGCACTCTGACACAGTTGGGTAAAGTCCGCGATATATAAAATTGCATTAAATAAATAAATAAATAATATCCCCGCTGACACCTCTGTGGACTCCTCCAGTGTCCCTTGAGGTCTTGCTATAGTGGGTAACTTTTCACCCACAGACCGCATTGAGGTGTGTGTGGTGTTTTCTCAGACCCTCGTTGTAGTTGTGAGTGGGGCAAGGGTTGGCATGTCCACATTAAAGCGTCATATGTCTGCTCATCAGCCCGTTCCCAAGTGCGTGCCACCCAATAGTGCCTTGCGAGGCTGGTGTAATAATTGGCTCTTGCGACACACAGACCTTCCAGTCCGTGGTGTCTTGGACATGGTGCCCACGGTAACAGTCACCCCTGACTAGAACATCAAATAACGCACGCCACAGACCGAGCTGTGTCTTCTTGCTGATACAATATTACGGCAGCCATTCATTTGTTGACTTCGGAAGGGTGAAAGAGTGAGTTGGCTCTGCAGTTGCGCCTGTGCAACACAGCTAGGCTCTGCTGTGGAAGAAGACTGTGTTTGCTCTTATATGTACATATTTCTCCCCACAGAAGTGCAAATGCACTACTGCTGGTGTAAACGGCAGCACAATCGTATTCTATATGCAGCCATCGTATTTGCCGCTCTCTGTGCTCTATGGCCTCAAGTGCGCTGAAATCACGCAGCGCTTCACAAGTCAAGTTGTAGTGAACTCACCCGTGTCAGGAATGCGCTGCTCGCGGCTTCTGTAAGGGCGGTGCCTGGCAGAGTATAGCGCCTCAGGTTACAACTCTTTGCCGTCCTCATGCTGATAGTGTCTTTATGAACTAGGCTATGCCGGTAGGGTCACAGCTGGCACTGATATTCTATTCTAGGCTCTGCTGGTGTAGGACGGTACTGTCACAGCTGGCCTTAGTTTTCTAGCCTTGGCTTCACCGATGTGTGACAGAAGAGTCACGGCTGGCTTCTAGTTGACGCTTCACTGCTGTGTGCCAGGGCTCCTGCAGTCCTTGATCCTTAAGGTAACCGCGCACAACGTATTTTATGCTACCTTATCTGCTGCATATTGTCAAAAAATGTATTAATGCATATGATATTTAGTTTTGATATTTGTAATTATTATTAGAAGTAATGCTATTTCATTGCTGCACAACATTCACAATGCTCTACAACACATATTAAAAACGTTAAGAAAGCCAATAGCTCTGTCTAAACACTTATAAGGCCCCAAAGGCGAGACCTATTGGCTATGCCAAAGCTTGTTTTGCTTGTGTCCACTCCTTCCTGTACTTGGAGTAATTGTTGGTACACACATCCTTGACAATGCTGCTGCTGCACAGCTCTGATGGCTGTAGGAAGTTCTGTGATCGCTGTAGGCATCCAAAGACAATCTTTAAATGGTGGAGCCATTTAAAGACTAATTTCCTCTTCGAAACAAAGCTACACATAGGCCTACGTTTTTCTGAGCAATGGCCCTTAGGTCATGCTGCACTTCTTCCAGTCAATATGGCTTCTAATGGGCAATACTTCCTCTGGAAATACATTTTAACACAAAGTCCTCCTTTAACTTCTATCATATCCAAACACGATTCTGGGACTGTTCACATCTAGTTGTCATTGTTCCACCAAGAATATGAGGTTTGATATACTGTAACCAGTGAGCCCTGGGGTATACAGATCATTCCCTGGGTCCTCCTCTTCTGTAAGCCCAACCTGCTCCAGGAGGCAAGCAGCACCTATCTCCTCCTGAGCAGTAATTTCTCTTGCAGGTTTGGCTACCTCCTAGCCTCTCCTCAGGCATGATAATTTCTATGTTAGACAGATCAGGTATAAATACCTGGCAGAAGGTGGTTAGATTCAGGTGATTTGTCTTGACCTTGGGTAAGATGGCTGTCATGCAGACACCACCTCTGGTTGGTTGTCCAGCATGTTTCTAATAACTCTTTGCAGCAAACACTTCATTGCCCCTAGAGTAATTTGAACTGGGAAAACAAGTGGTGTTGGTGGATCCTAGTTTTATACAGTAAAAGGAAAAAATGTGTATTCACTGTCTGCACATTCATAACAAATTTGTTGGGCTGACACCAATTTGAATGAAGTAGTAATCAAGGAAAGACAAACGGGCAGGCCTCATTCAAAGTTTTATTTAAATTGCACCATAGAAACTGACGTCCCATCCATCAACCCTACCATCCCCAACATGGCATTACTCAGGAAGACTAATCAGTAACTCTTTACTAAGCAAATAGCCTCAAGGATTATCTAAGCGCTTGCTAAACAGTCCAGCCTCCAGCTTTGTTTATGTTGTAGTAGAGAGATGCACTGGCAGCTGGGAAGGTAGGCTGGGGTTCGAGCCCTTCGAAGTGCAGCGGCGGTCAAGTTAAGATGTGTGAGGCGCATTGTGGCGGTGTGCACCTCAGGCTCCACACCAGGCACTAGCTTGGCATTCCACACGCAGCAACGGAAGGCGCACGTGCCACTCCTTTGCCACCCCTGTAGCATAAACATTAATTAACCTTTACTCGCTCGCCAAGTCATGCGGGTACACAAACTGTGCCCTTACCTTCTCTGTCTCAGAGGGGCTGTTGGCAGCTGGGTCCAGTGCACAGGGGGGGTAGGGGTTCGAAGACCTTCAGGTAATTCCACTCACGCCCAGCTCTGGTCCTTCTTGCTTCCTCTCCACCAAAGCAGCATGGCTGGTTGCTGCAGGAGAGGGCGACCCGGTGTCTCCAATCCAGCATCCTGTTGGCCTGCTCCTCAGTCCACCTTGAACCCCTGGTGGTCCCCTACTCTAAACCCCGCCAACACAGGAGCTGCTTTTGTAAACTCGGGGTGTAGAGTGCTGTTTTCTGCTCTTCTCACCCTTTCCACCCTCCTATGCTCAGTGTGTGTCAGGGGCAGAGGAGATCATGAGACAGCCTTGCCAGCTCCCGCCTGTTCCTCCCAGTCTGGTCTGGGTTGTGGAGGGGGATGCTGCTACCCCTGCAGGCTTCAGGGAGCCCTGCCAGCATCCCTCGCCTCAGTATGGCACTCTTGCTACGTCACTAGCAGCGCACGAATCCCGAGGGTCACTTGTGAATTGTGTTCCTAAACACTAGAATTTTTAATGGTAGGTTTGATGGATTTAAATGCAGACTATTTTGGATTATTGTAGGAAATATTTATGTTACAGCATAAATGTTTGTTTTTTCCTGATTACTCCTTTATTTTGCTTGATGGCAGCCAGATGTTGAAATCCAACATGTCTTTGTGCCTTTGCTGTGGGCGTTACAGGTTGGGTTCTACATTGATATAAGAAGCATAGCTCCCAAAAAAGGCTGTGCTTGCTTTTTAGCATTGCTATTGCAGTTGAACTGAGATTCCTCACGCAAAGTGTTCAATTACTGGCAATGGAAATATATTTCATGCCTGATTTTGGTATAATGTATAGGGACATTAGATTGACCCTTGTACAATTTTGAAATAATGTATGGCTAAGCGTGAAATGTGCTGCAGATTACTTCGAGGACTCATTTGTAACAAGGGGAAGTTTCAGTTTGACAGGTGGCTTCGCATAGGTGACGGAACTTCCCTAATTCTTTAATTGTTGCATGAAGAGATGTGTACTTTGCCGTGAATGTTCTAGAAGGGTGCCTGCTTGATGAGAGAGAGAGTGAAACTACCAGCCCTACCGGAGGAGTGTCTGTACATGAGAAGCTACATGGAGTCCCAGTTGTCTATTATGTACCAATAAGTTATTGAGTATGAAGTGACAGTTAAGGACACACCTGTCAGTGGTACTACACTCTCTACGTGCTGGCCCCTTGATTCAAACACAATATTTGTGTCTGCATTTGCAGAAAAACAAGGAACTCTTTCATTATGTGCACGAATTTTCCTGTGCTTGGGCTCAACTGCCCAGGTCATTTGTCTTGTGGATAGACTGTACGTGGTTCTCCTGTTTACGGCAACGCCTGTATAAGCTACATAAATTGTATTTTGAAAAATATGACTCTAAAAATCAATTATTCTGATCAAGGTGTCTATATATGTAGTTATAATGTGAAAATAAGATACATTTTGAAATTGGAAATATGAGTTTTATTATTGTGATTCATAAAATAAATCACATTTGTTTTTACAAAAATGTATTTAGGAAAAAACACATTTACAAAGAGTGCGGTACCAGGAAGAAAAACTTTACCAGGCAGAAGGTAGATTTTTGACAAAATAAATTTTCAATGTTGAAACCAAAAAATATATTGAACTCTTAATAGTTAATAAGGTTGTTCATAATGAAAGGATATTGAAAAAGACAAACAATGTATTTATTCAGGACTGTGGCATGATAACAAACATAAAACTAAAAATGTGGAACAGATCATCAAAACTGGTGCTTTCATTGTTTGACATTGCAGCATAGCAGATCCATAGCCTGTTCATTATCCTCGGATGACTCCTCAAGCTCCATGATGTGCTTTGAAATAGCACACACAGGTGTATGTGCCTGTGATTAGGAGACACCAGAGGTTGATGGTGTGTGCCACAGGTTTTCCAAGATAGCAGTGAGAAGACCGAAGGCTGCAATTATATCTCTGGCAAGGGCTTGTTGTGGCTCTATGGTTGAGACACTGGTTGTATTTAGAGCACTCATAATGTTAACAGAGGAGTCCATTTTTATTTCCAATCCCTTTTCCAAGTTGAAGAGTGAAGTATTAATAATATTTAAACTGTCATTATTATTTTGAAGTTATGTATAGATATCTGGCCTTTTCACATGTTAAGATATATGGCCACATAGTTGTGTCTTTTATAGCCTCTGCGAAGTTACAATACAGGCTCAGACATACGTGGGCTCCTTCAATAGTGTTCGAGATTGCCCAAATCCCCTTCGTTTCAGTAACACTGCTCTCTTTTCCCTATGGATGTGCAGGTAGACAGATGGATTTTATGCCTCGGCAGACTTACTAGTTTGTCTTCTTGATCTTTAGTAAGATGCTAGTTGTTGTATAGGTACGTGTGCACTCTTACATTGTCTCCCCTTAACAGGCTTGGTGGAGGGTTGTTCAAAGCATCTATCAAGGTGAAGAGAATCTCTTCATCAATGGATGGCAGGGATTGTATTAAGGACTCAGGGGTTGGGGGCGCGGCCAGGCCACCGACCAAGATGTGGTCAGAATGAAGGGGGGGGGGGGCAACGGGTCCAGATCCTTAGCAATCCTGCATTAATAGAGCATGGTGAAGGTTACTTGTCCTTGACAATGGGAGACCCCTTCCCCATTACTAGTGCAAGGCTTTAGGATGTGCCAGAACAAGTTAATGTAGTCGCTCTTTATTATGGAAAAATTCCAATTTATTGCTACCTTATTGGTTTTAAGATGCTTGTGCAAAAACAGAGGCGGATCAATAGATACCTGTGACAGAAAGAAAGAGCATTTAACAGCCAACACGTGTTTTGGAAAAGACGGACTAGTAATAACCCACAACGTACTGCCAGCACAGGTGTGTTGCATAGACCCACTCTGCATTGGTGGAAGTGGTGAAGGGGGTCTTCGGGTCTGTGTGTATGAGGGAAAACCCTATAGACTGGGCAATGGTCAGGGGGGACTCTAAACAGAAGCGCCTGCAATTCGAAAATCTTAAAGGCCCCGCGGATCAATCTGGGGCGAACATGGCAGAAGGCTTCGGAGCAGTGGGCCCTACGCCCATGGAACCAACAAGGGAGGACACCCTCGTGCTTTAACTACAGATGAACTTCAAGGCCCTAGATGGGCGGTTTGACAGGATGGAAACTACTTTGTTTTTGAGGGACACACCAAGCATGGATTAATTGTCAGCAGTCGTGGCTGGCACAGGTAAGCGCGGTCGGGCAGGGTGCGGCGGGGGGGAAGTCGACAGACGCCGGAATAGGTATTATTTAAATATTTAATTATACATATTCTGTCTACTTCACCCCCTCTCACCCTGCCCTGCCCTGCCTCACCGCTCTTACCTGTGCCGGCTGCCGCTGATTGTAAGGCATAGTACTACGGGAACAGTTGTTTTTCCACAGAGAACCATGGAGGTACATTAATGAATTTTGATAATCCATAGATTTAAACTAATCTTTTTATCATTGTCAATGGAGTGGAGGCTTACTAGTCCACTTGTGTAAAGTCAAAATCATGAAAAGACAATAGAATAGGGCATGTTAACAAAGTTCACTTTGTAGTACGCTTAGTAGTGCTGCAGTCGTACTGCTCATGCACTACAATGTTCTAATAACAAATCTATATGAAAAGACTTCAGTTCCCTCTTTCCTATCTATTCTGTGCAGAGATCTCCGCTATACATTTTAGTAGTAAATGTAGAAGGAAGCTGGAAAAGTTGCTGGAAAATTGGCAATAATTACTTCTAAATGAGAGAGGAATAGGGAGGGGTAAGAAGAGGTGACTTTAGAGGCTAGGAGGGGTTTAGGGAGAGAAATGCAAATACAGTCACCCACCCACAAAATAGTAAGCCCATTACTGTTCACAAAATGTACTTCCAAAGTTACTACAGCCAAAAAGGACCCAAAACTCAGACTTGGAGTAAGTTTAGCAGCACACATGACCACTCACTGGAACCCACTCCCCAAGAAAATAATGGAAGCAGGGACTTAAAATGACACCCCATAGGAAATAATGTCAAATAAAATAAAGTATTTTGAATTCTAAATTACATATATATTATTATATCAAAATTAAATGAACTAACATTTAACTTTTTGTTTAAAAAAAAAATGAAATACAATTACAATAAAAAAATTAATTGATTCAATAGGTTTTAATATCATGTACTAAATAATATTTAAGATACTGGGTTTAAGGGGGACATGGCCAAGACCCGAAGCGCAATAGCCGCCTGAGCTAGTTGCTCCGTGAGCCCTTTTCCTCCCCCAGATATCCTGAAGGTTGATCCTGAAACCCCGTAGTGGGTGAATCCACCGGAGCACTAGCGGAGCCTCTACAACAGTTTCCTGTCGTCGGCAGCCTCTCGTGCCTGCTGTAATCTGCTCCGGAGGCGGTGGGCCTACACACGCCTGTGAAGCCGCGGGCTCGATTTTGGAGTCTCGCTGCGGTGCGGCGAAGGGAGCGCGGACGGAGATCCCGGCAGACACCGTACGTGTGCATCCTTGTGGGCAAAGCCCAGATTGCGGAGCTTTGTTGGCGCCCCTGTAGCCGCGCCAGCCGCTCACAGTATAGCGCTGCCTCTGCGCTGCACCACAGAAGCTGACCTGACTGCGGCACCTGACTGCGGCGCAAGGCAAGCACCCCAGCACCATCGGCCGGCTCTTGAAAACTGTGCGGTAAGCTGACAACAGGGGGGGGCCTGGATGTGGCTGCAGTGGAGTGATTTGTCTGCGGAAGCCCCCGCAGCTGCAAGACTCGCTGAGGGAGCACTGGAGCCCCTGCAGGGGCCCAACAGGGCTTGGAGGAAGTGCCCTATCCCACGCAGCACACACAAACTAGGCGGTGGACGGCGAAGGAGTTGATGACAGATAGCCCCGTCGCTCTGTGAGACTGCCGGTGGAGGAATAAACCGCACCTTGCCATCGGGCCTCTCACAGCCTGCCAGGAGATCATATTGCAGTTGGAGGAGGGTGGCATGACACTCAGTAGTTCCTATTCTGTCCATATATGTTTACTTTGTTACCGTCTGCGTACTTGCTAAGGTATCCGGTGGGATCCGTGCCTGAGCCGTTGGTGCGCGCTGTGTCCTTGCTCAATTCCAACTGGTGACGGACAGGCAGAGTCTTGCTTCCTCTGTCACAACACCAGTGTTCACGTACACTGCAAGGCACAGGGGACATACCCTAAGGAACTTTCAATATATTGCTCAAATGGCAACAGAAAAGAGTAAAGCAGCTGGCGCTAAGGGACAAAGGGCGGTGCAAACCAACAGACTTGACCGCTACACCCTCTCTAAAGAAATGCTGCAAAATCGTCAATCTGGGGGTGGCCCCACCGATGAACAAGGAGGGGAAGACCAGGAGCTCTCCTTGAAGGACGTGATGAAAGCATCACTACTGGTCAAACCCCGCTTGAGCACAAAATGGACACCATCGCCATTGAAGTCAACCTGATCCGAGCCGATCTCACCAAGTTGAACGGGAAAGTCAAGCAGGTGGAGCTCACCACCGCCAGTCTCATGGACGACGATGCCCAGCTCCAAGGCCAACTTCAAGATATTCAGAACTTCCGTAGAACCACGGAACTCAAGCTAGATGACTATGAAGGGCGCCTACGCCCCCGGAGCAAGCTGAGGGGCTTTTTGTGGAAGAACTTGTGCTACAACACCTGAAACCCAAGGGCCTCAGTAAGTTTTTTGTCATTGAGAGGGAGCACAGGGTCCCGTGCAGCCATCCCAAACCGGGAGCCCCTCCGCGTCCGATGCTGGCGAAAGTGCTCAACTTTCGAGACAGAGATGTAATCCTCCAAAACGCCAGAATCGGAGCACCACTTCGCTTCGAGAATGCAGACATCTCATTCTTCCCCGATTTCACGCAACGAGTACAGCGTCAAAGACGATTCTTCACGGCAGTGAAGCAGAAACTTAGAGACAAGGGCCTGAAGTACTCTATGTTGTTCCCAGCAAGTCTCCAAGTGGAATCTGGTGGGAAAATCTGGTTTTTCGAACAACCGGAGGAAGTTGCAGACTGGCTTGAGTATCAAACGGAACGGGCCCCACAGGACCGAGATGCCGGGGGTGAGGCCTGACAAGGATGATCTGGACATGGAATGTCCCTTGGGCTAGCTCTCTGTCGGACTGGACTGGGCAGGTAATGGGTTGTGAAGGGATCTAGTTCCGGCAAGATACCTCCCTATTCCAAGACGGTTTCTTTCTTGGGTATACCCGGGGGGGTGGGAATACGGGATGCCATGCCCTTACGTATTCTACTAATAGTTCTTCATCAGGGTGACAGGCACTCTGCAAGTTTCTTATGGGCAGTTTTGAGCCCAGAGTGCAGGGCAGCGGGGTGGGGGGTAGTTGGGTAAAGGGGGGCAGTTGGGTAAAGGGGGGTTGTATTTAAGCATCATTACGGTTCGCACACTGATAATTTGCTTCACTATTACTGCAGAGGCACCAACCAATGTAAATCTGAGCTATGAGCAGCATGGGGGACAAAAATGTTAATATTTTAAGCTGGAATGTCAATGGCCTGGGGGATAAAATTAAACGCAGTGTAGTTCTACAATACACCAAGCGACAGGCCCCAAATGTCATGCTCCTGAAAGAGACGCACCTGGTGGGAAACCTCTGTAAGGCTATGCATAGGGGAGGATACAAAATGATTGCACATGCAGGTTTTACGTCTGGCTCTAGGGGTGTCAGTGTTATGATCACAAACTCACTCCCGCTTGAGGTGGGTTATGTCTGGACGGATGAGAGAGGCAGGTATACTGGGATTACGGGCACATGGGAAGGCAAGATGATCACGCTCATATCAGTGTATGTGCCTCCGGGTTTACAAGGCTCCACCTTCACTGATCTGGGTTCCTTCTTTCTCACGGTACCAGACGGCCTACCGGTCCTAGGTGTTGATTTTAAGGCTGTGGTCTCCGGCACTCTGGACCGGTACTCTCCCAGGGAAATTGGTCCATCTGCTAACTGGCTGCCTGAATTCCTTGACACTATGGGGTTGGTGGACGCTTGGAGGGTCTACCATCCGGACCAGATACAACATACCTTTCATTCGGGCGCGCGCAATAGTTTATCCCGTTTAGACTATTGCCTGATTCCGGCAGTCCAAATTGCTCACGTACACGAAAGCAGACACTTAGCTAGGGGCATCTCAGATCACTCTCAGATCACTCTCCGGTATGGACACACATAGTACTCAGTCAAGCTTCAGTGAGTAGGCTGGCCCCAATCAACCCCATGTAGCTTAAGAATCCGAAACTTTGCTCAGACCTTCTCAAGGCCATAGACCATTATTTTACCAAAAATATAGGATTGGTATACTCGTCCCAGTCCCTATGGGAGGTTCAAGACCGTGATCCGAGGTCAGGCTCTGTCCTTCATCTGTGGGGCAAAGAGAGAAAAACAAAAAGAAATCCTAGACATAGAGGCTGACGTCTATCGGCTTGAGGGTGATCTTGAAGCCGGTGTGACACCGGAGAAACTACACCTCCTGAGCCTGAAACAACATGATTGCAAATCCCTGGTCACGGACAGAGCCACATTCCTGAGCAGAGAACGTCAGGGTAGGATATATGAACTCGGCGACAAGGCAGGGAAATTAATTGCCTGGTTGGACAAGAAAAACTGGGCGAGCAGACTAGTCCCCGAGCTAAAAGATGAGGGGGGCTCCTCTCTGACTGAATCCCAAGACATAGTAGACAGATTTGCCACCCATTTCCAACGGGTGATTCGACTGTGACTCTTCACACTAAGGAAGACTCGCAAGACCTTTTACATTACATTAGGCTCCCTTGCCTTCTCACAGCTGACCACGATTTTATGGACAGCGATCTGACCACAGATGAGATTGCGCAAGCAACACGTGCACTAAAAACGGGCAAAGCTCTTGGACCAAATGGTATTCCCATTGAGCTCTATAAATTGAAGCCCGACAAATTCGCTCCGCACCTGAAATCGATGTTTGAGGAGTCACTGGAACTCGGGGCCTTACCGAGGGATCAGAGAATAGCCACTATCGTCACAATACTCAAAGAGGGGAAACCCCGTACTGACTGTGCCTCGTATAGACCGACTTTCCTCCTCAACGCCGAACCTAAAATCCTGGCCAAACTTCTGGATACCCGTCTGCTTAAGGTGATAGGCACCCTGGTGCACCCAGACCAGTGCCACACAGGAACACGTCCCTGAATTTACGCAGGATTCACGTGTGCTGGGCAGAACTTCAACCCTACAGGAGTCGGCTGTGATTGTGTCATTAGACGCGACTATGGAATTCGACACGGTGGAATGGCCATATCTCTAGGTCGTACTGGTAAAACTGGGATTTGGGCTAAACAACATTCAGTGGGTTCGTCTTTTGTATCGTGAAACCCTGGCGCAGGTTGTAGTCAACAACAAATTGTCAGCCGCATTCCCACTCAGCCATGGAACCCACCAGGGCTGCCCTCTCTCTCCCCTTTTGTTTGCCCTCGCCCTGGAGCCACTGGCAGCCTGGATCCGACAGGGCCAAGTGATACGAGGGCTAAGATGGTCCCCCGGGTGGGAAGACCGCATTTTACTCTATGCGGATTACATTCTACTCTATCTGGCCTCCCAGTCGAAGTCCCTGATAGGGGTTCTGGATATCCTGGCGGTGTTTGGTAGATTCTCTGGATTTGCGGTTAATTGGGGTGAATCCTTGGTATTCGCACTAAGGGGAGATCCGCCTATACCCCCTGGAAACTGCCCAATCCAGATCAACACAACGGGGTTCACATACCTCGGCATCTTTATCTCTCATGATTCCTCAGTCCGATATGCCCGAAATCTCCTTTCACCAACGCACAGACTCAAAAAACACATCAGAAATTGGAAATCGCTTCCCCTATCCCTACTGGGCAGAGCAGCATTGCTTAAAATGATGTCTCTGCCCCGTTTTCTATATATCCTGCAAAACGATCTTGACCCGGTACCTGCACAATACTTTAAAGAAATAGAGGGCCTTCAGAAGGTATTACTTTGGGATGGTAAACCACGGATTGCCTTCAATAAATTGAACCTGAATTGGTACGATGGAGGCATTAGCCTTCCGGATATTAAAAAATATTACTGGGCTGCGCACTTAGCCGCCATAAACCATGGCACTTATGGACGGGGCGACGACCCAGGCTACGCCATGGACAAATGGCTCCTCCCTGGAGGGAACTACAACAGAGCGCTCTATTCACGGCCCAACAGGTATATTTTGACGGGTCCCACCGAACACTCGGTTCAGGTTTGGCATGATGCAACCAACTCTCTTGGGTGGGGGTGTAAACCAACGTTGGTGATCCCCCTTTGGGATTCTGAATCGCTAGGCAGCCTATGGAGAACAAAAGGCTTCGATAGATGGTACCTCATCGGCATTACGCAAATCAAGGCCCTCTGGGGGTAAGGGGAAGTTAAATCCTTCAACACACTACAGATTGAATATGAACTAGCAGCTACGGAATACTTCCGCTATGCCCAAATTCTCCACTCACTTTGAACGCTCCTTCCGGCGGGCACGACCCCTCCTGAGGCCTCACCCTTAGATGACAGAATCCTGAATGGCCACCTACCCGGAAAGACGATTTCCCTAATATATAAGAAACTAATAAACAATATGACCGACCCCCTTCAGGTGTTGAAGGGAGACGGGATTGAGATCAATGACGAAGACTGGCAGGAAGCGGTGTCATCTCCTAGACTGGCGCTCCTTAAACTGGTACAACTAAAAACCCTCCACCGTGTGTACATCACCGGGCCACGCTTGGTCCATATGGGAGTCACTGCCAGGGGGGACTGCAGGAGAGGGTGCGGCCAGCTAGGAACCTTTTTACATCATTTGGGAATGCAAGTTTGTTACCGGTTTTTGGCACAAGGTACACGAGGCAATATTCACATATCTACATATCCGTCTTGCGCCGGAGGCAAGACGCTGCCTCCTCAACATATGGGAACCCACAGACCTTAACACTCACCAAACACAATGGGACCCCGGGATTCATGATAGCGAAAAGAAACATAGCTCAACTGAGGGGAGCGGCTAAACCACCTATGTTAGAGGCCTGGGAGAGAGATCTCGATTGGTGTATGTTTAGGGAGAAGACGACATATGTCGCTAGGGGTTGCCCCAAAAAGTGGGCATGTATCTGGAGCCACTGGAATAGTTATTGGGGTGAAGCCTGAGTCCCCTGAACCGTATACCCCCCCCCGATGTTCCCTTTTTATGCTGTAATGTAATCCTTATCATCCACATGTCGTTATTGTTTATCTCATTTACGGTGTCTTTTGTATTGCCTATGTGAACCGATGCTTGTTTCAATAAAACTGAGTAATAAAAAAAAAAAGATACTCGGTTTAAAAGAAATATTTTAAATAATATCAATTATAAATTAAACTAATATATTTTATTTTTGTAATTAATTATGTAACGTAATTTATTAATGTATGTTATTGTGCTGCAACATTCTATTCTTTCGGTGCTACGTTAATAATAATTATTTTAAGTTATTTTATATTTTTATTTTCAATTTAGAAAATATATATATATTTTTCTGGCCAGGCCACGTCTGCATGAGCCAAGAGAGTATACCCTTTGCTGAAAGCACCTGTTTATATAACTTCAATCTTTCACATGGAACTGTCACTCTTGTTTGTTCAACCTCTGCATTTGCCCCGGAGATGGTGATTAAGCAAGCACACAACATCTGAAACCAGCCAAACAGGCGCTCCTCCAGCATGAACGCATACTGCAGACAGATTTACCAGTTAAAACACCATCTCCTAGAAGGGAGATGGAGGGTGAGGATAATGAGGAGTGGGGCATGCGGCTGAACACATTCCACCACAGGTGGCTGTAAAGTATGAAAGACTGGACTGAGAGAGATTGAGGACAAGGACATTAGAGTAGACGTCCTGCTTGAACATGGTCAATCGTGCTAAACTTTGGGCATTGCTCTAAAAGATGGGGGTTGACCTGAACACTGTGGTCCTCTTAGTTAATTTAAATTCTGATACCTCCACCTCAGTGCATTTTTCACAGGGCGCTGCTCACACCTGGTGATTCCCCACTAGTAGCGGTGTTTGCCAGGGGTGCATCCTTGCGCCATTTCTGTTTAACTTATACGTGAACAGGTTGGAGCTTGCCCTCCTTTCAGCTGAGGCTAACTGCCCTAGGGTAGGAGCTAGATCCCTTCCAATTTTGCTATACACCTACGATGCGGTCCTTATAGACCACACAGCCAGGAGGATGGACTTACTCTTGGACAAATTTGTCTCCTTTATAGGGGGTTTGGACTTGTCTGTACATTTTTCTAAGTCCTACATTATGGTCGTTGGCCAGAAGTCCACTAGTACCAAGACATTCAAAGTGGCAAATCATACCCTGGGAAAAGTCTCGGCCTTTCCCTATTTGGGGGTCCTATTTGACACCAAGAACAACTAGAGTCCACTAATTGAGGGAAAGAGATCTGAGTTTCTTAAAACTACAGGGGCAGTTTTTAGTTTTGCACGTAGGATAGGGTTCTTCTAAAACTTTATTAGGCCAAATGTGTGCGGCAGGTATGGTATGGAAGTGAGGTCTGGGGGTAAGCAAACTCGGTGAAGATCCTAACTGTGGAGAACCATTTTTTACAAGAAGTAGAGCAGGTACCACATTGTACTCCTGCATTCTCAGTCATGTGGAGGAGATAGTGGCTCTTAGCCCTCTACTGTGCTGGATCAAGGTCTGGACCAGTGAGGATCTGAAGCTTAACCAGCTAATCCTCTTGAATTGTTTGGCCCTTGATAGACCACATAAAATCCCCTGGATAGCACACACAAAGGCAATTTTGCTTCCCTTGGGAGATTGAATATTTTTACTGATCCCATTTCTCTTTCCTCTCAAGATCTAATCTATATAAAGAGGCTGGTCTTGGAATAAGCCCTATTGGAAAGAGAACAGCGTGAGCTGCAGAAACCCTTTGTGCTGGGACACATGCTCCTGAAGACTGTTCAAGGCAAGGAGCCTTATTTAGCCCAGGTACGCCACCAGTGAGATAGGTTTCTTTTGGCCAAGTCAAGGTTCAACTCGTTTCACCATCTCTTGGCCTTTCCAAGTTGTTGGGCTTTGCCAGTGTATGCTACCCTGTGTCTGCGACAATAGGTCTCCGCAGGACACCCAACACTTCTGAAGTTTTCTCAAGAACGTCTGGCCGTGGTTTACCTGCAGATGCTCCCCAATGAATTTGTAATGTTTCCTGTTTTTTATGAGATGCAATTGACGTCTAGCAGATCGAGGCCTGATTAATTTCTGCTCTGATTATGCTGTCTTTGGGTTTTTTAATGTCTGGTATTTTTATGTGAAAATGTTTTACTGAGATGTTTATATATTTATGTTTATTGTTTTCTTTTATGGTTGCTTTGGTCAACCGAATAAAGATTTTATGATGATGATGATTGGACTGAGAGAGACTGAGGAAAAGGACATTAGAGTAGATTTGTGTACCTGAGCCATAATACCACTAATACCAAATCACAAGGGAGTGTAAGAAGCACATCCAGAATAAACTGGAGAGCAATGGCAGACAACTGAGTCTAACAGTGCACACGACAATAAACTGTGGTGTGACTAAATTTATCTGACTCTATTAATGTTAAGTATTCCCTTAGTATACACCTTTGGTTGTAAATTCACCTAATTCAATTTGGATTTGATTTATGAGTTTTGAGCCGGAGCTGCCCACACTAACTTCTTGAAAATTGCCATCACTACCATTGATGGCCTAGTGCTGAAGGTATTATACTTAGTCCAGTTGGCAGAGGAATAGTATGACATACCCCAGGATGCAACCAGAGCATCCATGGTTGATATCCAGTAGCCCTTATTTGTGGTGTGGAGCCCCAAATGGAGTTTGTCAAAGTTATAAAGTAACTGTTGTTCTTAATCCCATGTAGGGACACACTAAACCAAAACTATTATATAGATTTATAGGAATTAGAGTTAAAAGATGGCTAAATATGATGACTTTAAAAAAGTGCAGTTTAAATAATTCATCAGACAAAGCAAAATGTTTCAAAAAAATCACTTTTTCCACATTCTATCTAAAAATGAATTTCTGAAAAGAATTAGAACACACCAAACAGTTTTTGATTATTCATTTAGTTACCCAAGCTTATGGTGGAGTCTTCAAGGTCAGAGGTGTCTGATTCCATCAACCATCTCAGGGCCAAGAACTGCTGCCACATTTTCCACCATGGATGTGAACTCCTACTGGATGCCTAGACATCCACCAATTGCCATTGCAGCCATTAGGTTCTGCGCCTGCTTTGCCTTAGAGCTGTGCTTATAGTCATGCTACTTTTTCTTGCACTCCTTCACAGCCCTGAATGCTGGTGGTAAAAACAAAAAAGGTTTGTAAGTGAGTCCTCACCACAAAGCAGCCTTCTTGGATAGTGGGAGCTTTGAGGTGACAAATAGATCTTTCTCCCCTCACTAATCAAAATATCTATCTCATACTGGGTAAATATCACCTTCCTCTCTCTGGTACTCTTTTGAGTACCCCTCCTTATTGCCCTTTGTCCTCCTAGCTTCTCCTGTCATCTCGGCTTTCCATATTCCTTCT